>NC_060142.1:36640267-37965267 GCF_021461385.2 Schistocerca piceifrons
GTTTTCATCTCCATAATAAAGCATTCTCCCAGATTCTCCTTCTCTAAACCTCAACTGCTCGCTACTATACTTGTAATAAGACTGCCGCAGCGTAAACTGACTGGCAAGCAAGGGCACCACAGATTACATTAAACACAGAGTCAAGGATCTTACCCACTACTCGGCCAGCGCGCTCATTCACCTTTGTCGCTGTGCAGTAAAGGTGAATTATTTACACTGATAGAAAACATATCAAAACCTTACAGCATTAGAGAAGAATTGGAAAATTTCTCGTCTGATGCTACAAAACCTTTCAGGGCGTTTTTGGCAGAGTAACTGAAATTTGCCAACAGCTAGACATTTCAATCTTGTTTCCCCGTGTGGTTGAGAACCAAAAGAATAGACCGAACTACTTGATGCGTGATAATGAAGAGTACTAACGAGGGGCGGTCTTGATCCCATTTTTAGATTGTTTTACAATAGGGTTGAAGTTTACAGACGTAAGAAAGCACCATCTGGATTTTCTTCACTGTTCCCGTTTTGAACCAGTGAGGTATACTTAAATAATGAAAAATGAGAATGTTTAAAGGCATTAATTGAACTCTACATTGAAGACATGGAATGTGGAATTGAAGACGTTCGTGCTGAATTAAATCTATGGAGAAGAAAATCTGTGAAAGAAGATTACAGACCTTCAATTACCGTGGAAGCACCGTAATTGCCCAACAAAGACATGTACTCAAATATCAACAAGCTTGTGAAGATATTGGCCTCACTTCCTCAAACTACAGCCACAGCAGAGATGTCATTCTCCACTTTAAAGAGAATCAAGAAATATCTGCGAAATTCAACAGGTCAGGCAAGTTTTGAAGTTTATTGTCACACAACGAGTCAATAACATTTATCAGCTTATCAGTTATTGATATTTACCAGTTCTAAAAATAAATAATGTATGGTGGTGTAACAGTTCAGTTAAGCTGATAACTTTCTTTTATCCCTTCATAGGAGACTAAGTGGATTAGCCCTGTTGTCCATTCATCGTTTCGTATGTGGAGGTAATAGAAAAAGGAAGAGGAAATTGGATTTGTCATTATAGAGAAGATGCTTATTACTTGCTGGTACCAGTTTATTAACCATTTTAAGACGCGATTGGTATCTATATTCATCTGTGGCACAACATACTTGGTATGGCTGTCGTCAGTAGTTCGTACAACGATTCTTATATTTAGTCATACACTGCTGGCCATTAAAATTGCTACACCAAGAAGAAATGCAGATGATAAACGGGTATTCATTGGACAAATATATTATACTAGAACTGACATGTTATTACATTTTCACTCAATTTGGGTGCATAGATCCTGAGAAATCAGTACCCAGAACAACCACCTCTGGCCGTAATATCGGCCTTGATACGCCTAGGCATTGAGTCAAACAGAGCTTGGATGGCGTGAACAGGTACAGCTGCCCATGCAACCTCAACACGACACCACAGTACATCAATAGTAGTGACTGGCGTATTGTGACGAGCCAGTTGCTCGGCCACCATTGACCAGACGTTTTCAATTGGTGAGAGATATGGAGAATGTGCTGGTCAGGGCAGCAGTCGAACATTTTCTGTATCCAGAAAGGCCCGTACAGGACCTGCAACATGATGTCGTGCATTATACTGCTGAAATGTAGGGTTTCGCAGGGATCGAATGAAGGGTAGAGCCACGGTTCGTATCACATCTGAAATGTAACGTCCATTGTTCAAAGTGCCATCAATGCGAACAAGAGGTGACCGAGACGTGTAACCAATGGCACCCCATACAATCACGCCGGGTGATACGCCAGTATGGCGATGACGAATACACGCTTCCAATGTGCGTTCACCGCGATGTCGCCAAACACGGATGCGACCACCATGATGCTGTAAACAGAACCTGGGTTTATCCGAAAAAATGACGTTTTGCCATTCGTGCACCCAGCTTCGTCGTTGAGTACACCATCGCAGGCATTCCTGTCTGTGATGCAGCGTCAAGGGTAACCGCAGCCATGGTCTCCGAGCTGATAGTCCATGCTGCTGCTAACGTCGTCGAACTGTTCGTGCAGATGGTTGTTGTCTTACAAACGTCCCTATCTGTTGACTCAGCGATCGAGACGTGGCTGCACGATCCGTTACAGCCATGCGGATAAGATGCCTGTCATCTCGACTGCTAGTGATACGAGGCCGTTGGGATCCAGCACGGCGTTCCGTATTACCCTCCTGAACCCACCGATTCCATATTCTGCCAACAGTCATTGGATCTCGACCAACGCGAGCAGCAATGTCGCGATACGATAAACCGCAATCGCGATAGGCTACAATCCGACAATTATCAAAGTCAGAAACGTGATGATACGCATTTCTCCTCCTTACACGAGGCATCACAACAACGTTTCACTAGGCAACGCCGGTCAACTGCTGTCTGTGTATGAGAAATCGGTTGGAAACTTTCCTCTTGTCAGCACGGTGTAGGTGTCGCCACCGACGCCAACCTTGTGTGTATGCTCTGAAAAGCTAATCATTTGCATATGACATCATCTTCTTCCTGTCGGTTAAATTTCGGCTCTGTAGCACTTCGTGGTGTAGCAATTTTAATGGCCAGTAGCGTATAAACTTCTAGAATAAACACTCCTCAAAAGCACTAACTCTCAGGCTGACTAATGATTGCCCCTTTATTCAGATGAGTGCCATCCATGTTTTGAAAAGTACTACTTTTACAAATCAACTACGCCGAGAAAGAAAGCATTTGAAACGGACCGTCGCAAAACATGCAGTTTACTGTGGAGCGTTCGCCGGCCACGGTGGCCGAGCGGTCCTATGCCCTTCACTCCGGAACCGCGCGACCGCTACGACCGCTGGTTCGAATCCTGCCTCGGCATGGATGTGTGTGATGTCCTTAGGTTAGTTAGGTTTAAGTAGTTGTAAGTTCTAGGGGACTGATGACCTCAGATGTTAAGTCCTACAGTGCTCAGAGCAATTTACGTTAATACGTGTCACAATTTTCCATTAATTTTTGGCAGAATTTTCAGTATATGCAACTTCTGTTCCAGTTCTGAACGTTGGAAGAGTTTATGAAAGTTCAGCTGCTGATATTTTGGGATACCGATCTGAATGAACATCTTGTGCGTCAACGGAGCTGAACCCACCCGCCCCCCCCCCTCTCCTCCCCCGGAAGAAAAAAATTTTCTGCGGCCCTGAGCTGAAACGACTAGCGTCTTGTTCCATGAAATTTACTGCTAGACTATTCTTTCTGACGTTAGTCTAGCGGAAAATGTAGTGACGTGGAACTCGTAGCATGAAGTGAGGTTGTATTCGCGAGTCGTTTTTCCCGTTTCTTGGCCTGTTTTCCCTGTACATGGCGCAGCAGAGGTTTTGAAGTCACGGCGACTCAGGCGTCTGTTTGCTCGTAAACTTCCCTCCTTCTTGTGGAAGCCTTTCACGCCAGTGAATTGCAATAGCTTCGCCGGATAAACGACCCATGCACTTAAGGCTGTACTAAGAACGTGCATGTTGAAGTGGGTTGCACGTTTCCCCCAACTTATTGCTTGTTAATCTATAAGATTAATTCTCTGAGTGTTAGTGCCTGCGCCAAGGAAAAACTAAGTGCATAACGGACCACCTGCGAGGTAATAAAAACGTCACATCGGTACAGCAGCGTGAGATTCCTAATGGGAAATAACAGAATGGCACGCCGAGTAACCGATGGCAGTGTGACCTGTACCTCTATATCAGAGAACTCACACAGTGCGTACCATTCAGAAAATTCGGCAAAAGCTTCCATATGTAGTTCTGTTGGCAACACCATTCACAGCGAAAGATAAGTCTCCAGGCTCGAATTCCGGTCCGCAACATACATTTATTCTGCCACGGAATTTAGTAGCGGCGTACCCTCCGATGTAATACGAAAGAGCGACTTGAATCGATCAGAAAAGCAAAGCAGGAAAACGAAATTTATACAGTATTTTCATCTGAGTTACTCGGCTGAAAAAAATTCGTTCAGGTGCAGCTGTTTTTGTTTCTATATACTCATTCACGAGACCTCCAAGCCGTACACACTATTGTCATTTGGCCGATTCTTTTCATCTGTAGAGTTACTCATTATTGTTACAATATAGTATTCAATTAAAAATCGAATTCAAACGAACAGTCCTGAACAAGAGATATACTGAATGCTACCTTGCACTTACTTCGATCACTGCACTTGAAAATTAATCTCACTTTTAGACTTTCAAATGACGAATATGTCAGTCCCATTAAAGTCATTCTGGGTGTACTGCCGCGTCATCTTATAAAGCACTTAAATGCTAAAATACAGACCTACACCCAGAAGAATTTTAATGAGGACAGAGGTCACTATTGTAATAACCGAAAATACGGGCATTTGAAACAAAACGTCCCACATTCTCTTAGGAGGCAGAACTGCTCAAAACTAGGAAAACAGTCCCAACATAGTTGTCTGTGGTACCGTTGTCAGGCATGGCACTTACAAATGTTTCGTACAGTGAGCACTACCCCACTACTATGCTGCGTATGACGGTACCTGACACATACATTCAACAAGTGTTGGGTTCTATGTCTACACATACATCTGTACTCCGAAAGCAGCCTTAAGGTGTGTGGCGGAGGGTACTTTGTGTACCACTGCCATTTCTCCCTTTCTTGTTCCGGTCACAAATAGTCTGCGAGAGGAGAGAATATTGATAAGCTTCCGTGTGATCGCTCGAATCTCTCCAATTTTACGTTCATGTTCTTTCCGCGAGATATTCATGGGAGAAAGTAATACATTAGTTGACGCTTCTAAGAACGTACACTCTCTGAATAGACTACTTTCCTATGTTAAAAATATGGTTCGGATTGTTCAAATGGCTCTGAGCACTATGGGACTTAACAGCTGAGGTCATCAGTCCCCTAGAACTTAGAACTACTGAAACCTAACTAACCTAAGGACATCACACACATCCATGCCCGAGGCAGGATTCGAACTTGCGACAGTAGCGGTCAAGCGGTTCCAGACTGAAGCGCCTAGAGCCGCTCTGCCTCACCGGCCGGCGTTCGGATTGTTGTTATTCTGATTGATTATAACATTTACATAGCATTTATGGTCACTATTCACACAAAATAGCTGTTTTTTTAATATAATTAAAGCTTAAAAATCTTTAAATATCAGCGTCTGGTCACGTGATCGAAAAGGCTCTGTTATTGGCTGGTGTTCTGGTGGCGTCACAGGCTACATTTACATCTACATCTACATTTATACTCCGCAAGCCACCCAACGGCATGTGGCGGAGGGCGCTTTACGTGCCACTGTCATTACCTCCCTTTCCTGTTCCAGTCGCGTATGGTTCGCGGGAAGAACGACTGCCGGAAAGCCTCCGTGCGCGCTCGAATCTCTCTAATTTTACATTTGTGATCTCCTCGGGAGGTATAAGTAGAGGGAAGCAATATGCTCGATACCTCATCCAGAAACGCACCCTCTCGAAACCTGGACAGTAAGCTACACCACGATGCAGAGTGCCTCTCTTGCAGAGTCTGCCACTTGAGTTTGCTAAACATCTCCGTTACGCTATCGCGCTTACCAAATAACCCTGTGACGAAACGCGCCGCTGTTCTTTGGATTTCCTCTGTCAACCCGACCTGGTACGGATCCCACACTGATGGGAATTACTCAAGTATAGGTCAAACGAGTGTTTTATAAGCCACCTCCTTTGTTGATGGACTACATTTTCTAATGACTCTCCCAATGAATCTCAACCTAGCACCCGCCTTACCAACAAGTAATTTTATATGATCATTCCACTTCAAATCGTTCCGTACGCGTACTCCCAGATATTTTACAGAAGTAACTGCTACCAGTGTTTGTTCCGCTATCATATAATCATACAATAAAGGATCCTTCTTTCTATGTATTCGCAATACATTACATTTGTCTATGTTAAGGGTCAGTTGCCACTCCCTGCACAAGTGCCTACCCGCTGCAGATCTTCCTGCATTCCGCTGCAATTTTCTAATGCTGCAACTTCTCTGTATACTACAGCATCATCCGCGAAAACCCGCATGGAACTTCCGACACTATCTACTAGGTCATTTATATATATTGTGAAAAGCAATGGTCCCATAACACTCCCCTATGGCACACCAGAGGTTACTTTAACGTCTGTAGACGTCTCTCCATTGAGAACAACATGCTGCGTTCTGTTTGCTAAAATCTCTTCAATCCAGCCACATAGCTGGTCTGATATTCCGTAGGCTCTTACTTTGTTTATCAGGCGACAGTGCGGAACTGTATCGAACGCCTTCAGGAAGTCATGGAAAATGGCATCTACCTGGGAGCCTGTATCTAATATTTTCTGGGTCTCATGAACAAATATTGCGAGTTGGGTCTCACACGATCGCTGTTTCCAGAATCCATGTTGACTCCTACAGAGTAGATTCTGGGTTTCCAGAAATGACATGATACGCGAGCAAAAAACATGTTCTAAAATTCTACAACAGATCGATGTCAGAGATATAGGCCCATAGTTTTGCGCATCTGCTCGACGACCCTTCTTGAAAACTGGGACTACCTGTGCTCTTTTCCAATCATTTGGAACCTTCCGTTCCTCTAGAGACTTGCGCTACACGGCTGTTAGAAGGGGGGAAAGTTCTTTCGCGTAATCTGTGTAGAATCGAATTGGTATCCCGTCAGGTCTAGTGGACTTTCCTCTGTTGAGTGATTCCAGTTGCTTTTCGATTCCTTGGACACTTATTTCGATGTCAGCCATTTTTTCGTTCGTGCGGTGATTTAGAGAAGGAACTACAGTGCGGTCTTCCTCTGTGAAAACAGCTTTGGAAAACGGTGTTTAGTATTTCAGATTCACGCGTGTCATCCTCTATTTCAATGCATCATCATCCCAGAGTGTCTGGATATGCTGTTTCGATCCAATAACTGATTTAACGTAAGACCAGAACTTCCTAGGATTTTCTGTCAAGTCGGAACATAGAATTTTACTTTCGAATTCACTGAACGCTTCACGCATAGCCCACCTTAAGCTAACTTTGACATCGTTTAGCTTCTGTTTGTCTGAGAGGTTTGGCTGCGTTTAAACTTGCAGTGAAGCTCTCTTTGCTTTCGCAGTAGTTTCCTAACTTTGTTGTTGAACCACGGTGGGTTTTTCCCGTCCCTCACAGTTTTACTCGGCACGTACCTGTCTAGGAGTAAGACGAAAGTATACTTGTGTTACAGGAGCGTTAGCCGAAATTTCGAGGTTTTGACGTACTTTCACTGGAAACGGTTTACCTATTTAGTAATGGAAAACGCAATTACAATTTTAAGTAACAATAGAAAGTAATTTTGTGAACGCTGATAGTGGAAGCATTGCGAAAGTTGATGCGTGTATGCTCCAGTAACTTAGAACTGTGGTATATGCAACAACGGACGCTCTTTTCACTGCTCCTTCAACGTCATTAAACTCGCTCAAATGTGAGGAATTGTAGAACTTTTGCAAATGGGTCCGCATATTAAAACTAGATTGTTGACTGTCAGTCATGAGCTACGACCCAAAGCACTACAAAATTATTCTTGGTGAAACTTACAGGGAAACTCCCTCTGAGATTTAGTGGTAAGAGGGCCCAGTAGACACAAAAACGGAACACATATCAAGCATGAGAACAGGAAGAAGGTGTACAGAACTGGGAAAAAGCAAAAGAGAAACAGTGAACGGCCTTAGGAAAAAAAAACTGCAATATTGTGAAGCCTAAAAGAGCAAATGCGTTGTGGTTAGTGGTCACGGTGTTGGATTGCCAAGCGGGCGAGCCCTGATCTAATCTCGTTGTGCCGTTTTTTTTTTTATTTTTTTCCCGCTGTTCGCTGTCGTGGTGTAACGTCCGTTTGGAACAGCGAGGTGTAAGGTAGGGACCTATAATGACAGTTGATTCTGCGCAACTACTCCATTAGCAGCTGAAAGGAAGTGGCTTTGGAATGGGAACTGCAAACGTTTGATGACAAGGCGACAAGTCAACCGAATCCTCCACCGAAAAACACGTCTGTTGTGTCATACACGGCATTAGTGACAGTACGTGTATCATATGCTAGGAATCTCTTACCGACACACGTAATTTGTACGTCTGGTAAGTGGGTGAGACAGTATGCCTTGTAAGTAGGCTGTTTAGGTTTTTATGTTGGTAACGTAACCTAGCGCTCTGTATGAAAATCACTGGATGTACTGTGTGCAGTCTGTGGATGGTTGGCATTGTTGTAATATTGGCTATTGTAGTGTTGAGCAGTTGGCTGTTAACAGCGCGTAGCGTTGTGCAGTTGGAGGTGAGCCGCCAGCAGTGGTGGATGTGGGGAGAGAAATGGCGGAGTTTTGAGAGTAGATGATATGGAAGTGTGTCCATCAGAGACAGTAAATTTGTAAGACTCGATGCCATGAACTGCTATATATATTATGACTTTTGAACACTATTAAGGTAAATACATTGTTTGTTCTCTATCAAAATCTTTCATTTGCTAACTATGCCTATCAGTAGTTAGTGCTTTCCGTGGTTTGAATCTTTTATTTAGCTGGCAGTAGTGGCGCTCGCTGTATTGCAGTAGTTCGAGTAACGAAGATTTTTGTGAGATAAGTGATTTCTGAAAGGTATAGGTTAATGTTAGTCAGGGCCATTCTTTTGTAGGGATTATTGAAAGTCAGATTGCGTTGCGCTAAAAATATTGTGTGTCAGTTTAGTGTTGATCAGAATAGGTTCAAATGGTTCAAATGGCTCTGAGCACTATGGGACTCAACTGCTGAGGTCATTAGTCCCCTAGAACTTAGAACTAGTTAAACCTAACCAACCTAAGGACATCACACACATCCATGCCCGAGGCAGGATTCGAACCTGCGACCGTAGCGGTCTCGCGGTTCCAGACTGCAGAACCTAGCGAAATGTCTGAGTACGTTCAGTTCTGCTCAGCTGTTTGAAAATCAAGTAATGTAAGAATTTTATCAGCACAGTAATTTATTAATTTTTCTAAGGGGACGTTTCAGCCTCCTTGCCCGATTTAGATGTTCATACGAATGTGAACGTAATCACTCCCAAGGAAATGATGAAATCATAGTAGTTTGTCACATAAACTGTAACAAATGAACGCAACGGTTTCACAATCACACAGTTTCTATGTGCCCTGTCAAAACATAGGCTTTTAACGCTTTTGCAAGTGCGTTCTGTTTTCAAAGTTTTGACTCTTGAATTCGTTTGTTCACACCATTTTATTTGTTGTTTTCATTTCTGTGAGACGTCTACGTGGCTTCACGCCTACTCTCACTATTCGTCACATTTACTGACGA
Source organism: Schistocerca piceifrons (assembly GCF_021461385.2). Taxonomy (NCBI): domain Eukaryota; kingdom Metazoa; phylum Arthropoda; class Insecta; order Orthoptera; family Acrididae; genus Schistocerca; species Schistocerca piceifrons. The sequence goes on from NC_060142.1 coordinate 36,649,583, forward strand.
TGGTAAAGTATTCTTACCACATGACTCGTATTCTGTAACCAATGTATAGTATGACAACTGCCAAGGCTACAGAAAGACCACAAACATTTCGATGATCAGGCGGACAGTTCATGATGTTGCGAAAAAAAGAATAAATAAAAATAGATGGCACGGAGGAGTTACGAACACGGCTCGTTCGGCTTACAGCCCACCATGACCACTCCTTTTTTTTTTTTTTTGCCTAGGGAACTTTCCCGACACCCAAATGGAGGGGTGGGGGCAAAGTGGGCATGTGTCGCAACCCGAGGCCTCGCCACCATGTCCCGTTCCCACCCTCCAGGAACCAAGAAAAGCGGAGGGAACGCGGAGTAGAGTCACAACCAACATCCTTTATTTATTTACTTTCCTTTTCATTCTGTTTTACCTTTATTTACTTATTTGTCATTAATACCACCGAGAATATCAAGATACCAGCGTCACGCGAGAAGGAGGGCGCAGCAAGACGTCAGACTAATTGAGACTATCAACGTATAGTTTTTCTGAGAAGAACATTCTGATGACCAGTGAATATATCGGGTCTAAGTGTGGAAGAGGGGGGATCAGATCTTCATGACAGGAACCCATAGCTCTTGGGTGGGTTAAGGAAGACACTGCAAAGGAAATTGGAGAAAAATTGACTGTATTTTGGATTGCGGACAATTGCACAATGGCGTTCAGTAAAGGAACTGCCGAAAGTCAAGGATGCTTTTCTCGCCATCAGCAAACAAGTGAGCTGCGTGTCTACAAATCCACTTCACAGAGTTGGTCTTCGGTCGTGGGAAGTATGCCCCGTTCGGAAAGAGGAGCAGTTGAGTAGGTACCTGATGAGGAGTCGTACGGTTAGTTAGGGACAACATGTGTCGCACCAAGAACCAGACTCCTCTCGCCGATCAGCATACCGGCAGTGCTCGTTTGTGTACGTAACGGCACAGTCAACAGACAACGGGATGTCTGCAAGATGAATCCTGTGAAGACGTGACCGACATACTTGCTTCCCATTGCCAATAAGGTACCATGCCACACAGATTGGACGTCAGTGTCAAGATAAGGAGCGCACACCGATCGCCAGGCGTCACGCCAGTCGACGTGCGGAAGCTTCCCCTCAACCACTTTCGGTGACCTGTGGTGCTGAAGGAAACCGTAGATCGTTTTCGTGCATGTCAATTGCGCCGGTGGGATCACAGTACGGACGTAGCTCAGTTCAAGAAAAAAGTGGCGGAAGTAAGAGATGGGTGGCAGGACTTTCGAAAGTTGGATAGATGCTGCGAGAGAATGTGGTGCATGGACCTCCACCAATGGGCTGGCAAGGCATGTAGGACTACCGCAACACAACGTCCAGTGAGAGCCAATGAAAAGGGCTACCGCTCTGTAGGGCACATGATACGGACCTAAATCGCCTCTGCACCGTGGGAGTGTGAGGTTTTCGTACCTTATCTTGAACAGAGCCGTGGTAAACAAACGAACCCAATGCCGCTAGCATGCGGCGCCCCATGGGTGGAGGAATAGGAAGTGTCTTTACCACGTGGGCCATACGTCACGCCAAATATGCACTTACGTATTCTGTGCGTTGCAGAAGATCGAGTGCTCGTAAACGGTGATCTAAAAGCTAACTTGTAGTTGGCAAAATAGACATCGGCAGTTGTGGGCAACTGTCCGTCTCATATCACTTTCGAAATCGAGTCCTAAGCATCGGAGAGTAACAGCTACATGCAAAGGAGCAGCACTGTCCGCAGGGAGTCCCGCACCTATAGCCATGGTGATCGATTTCAGACGTTAAGACAGCTACCAGAAGCTTCGTCGTAGGTGGTAACCCATGCCAGTGACTTCCTGACCTCAGCACCGCTACGAAGTACGATGACGAGATCGTCTGCATATGCAGTGTAGCTGAGTATATGGTCACCGGGAGACATTCCAGAGAGGCGTTGACGGCGGCGGCATAGCAACAGTGCAGAGAGCGGACAGCCTTGACGCACTAATCGACGGATCGAGATAGGAGGAGTAAGACGGCCATTGTAGAGGTAACGAGACGTAGCTCCACGAAGGAGACGCATTACGAGGTCGACGGTAACATCAAGATAGCCCACATTGCGGAGCACTCTTTCCAGGAAGCCGTGATCGACGCGATCGAACGCCTGCCTGAAGTCAAGAGCTGCCAAAAGTCCAGGAATATGACGTGCGTGAGCAAGAGCGATTATGTCCTGATAGCGGCAGAGGGCAGGTGTTACTGGTACCGACCAAAGAAGTTTGATCGTGAGAAACCACGTACCGAGCTGTCCGTTTAAGCCGCGCAGCCAACAGTCGGGTAAAGATTTTGTAGCGCTGTTGAGTAATGTCAAGGGGCGGTAATCACATTTCCGTGAGGTACCCCGAGGCTTGTGGATGGGAATGAGGAAACCTTCGAGGAAACCGTCTCGTATCGGCACGAAAGGTGACATAATGTCCTGATAAATTTCTGTCCACACTGGCTCCAGAAGCGGACGAAATGTCCGATAAAACTCCAGTGGGAGGCCGTCTGGGCCAGGCGACCTGTTCGTAGAACCCGCCTGGATAGCGTCATGGACTTCGTCCTCCGTGACGTTAGCAATCAGATCCATCGTCGCATCCATGGGAACCGAGCCGAAGGAGAATCTGGGGACGGCCGTAATGTCGGCAGGGCGGTGACGTTGTTCAGAGTACAGCGTAATATAATGTGCATGGAGCGCAGACCCGATATCCCACTGGGTATCAAAACGTTGCCCATCATCAGACGTAAGAACATTAATCAGATTCCTCCGACGGTGGCGTCGTTCCGCTATGACATGATACATAGATGCACGCTCCTGCACTAAGCCATCGTGTCTGTGTGCCCCAACCATAGCTCCTTCAAGGTGGTGGCGAGAGAGGGATGTGGGCTGTGCTTGGCACGATTCCCCATCGCCTGCAGCTCTGGTGAATACGGCATCGTAGTACGTTCCCGGAGAATGGTGAAATAGTATTTCTGAGTCCACCGCCGCCATGCCGCAACCTCTCTTCCGTAACCAATCAAGGCCTTGCAGAGAGCAGGCTTTGCACAGAGCACCCTCCATGACTGGGCAGACTGATAGGCATCACGGCGTCGACGACAAGCTGCCCACATGGTCTCAATGGTCTGCCGGCAGTCGGGTGAAGTAAGGTGGATCGTAATCATCTTCTATGGTCCACGCCGCGCCACACTCTTTGGCGGCAGATATATGCGTCATGGTCAGAGAACGCAGTGGGGCAGACTTCAGCAGCCTGCACCGCACTGACAATATCGAAGGAGAGGTAAATATGATCGAGTCGACTGGGAGAATTGCTAGTGAAATGTGTAAACCCCAGCCGATCGCCATGAACATGCTCCCAAGAATCCACTACGCTGAGGTGCTGGAGAATTGTCGGTAGCGCCTCGCCTCGCACGGACAGTGAAGTGATAGTTGGTCTATGGGTGCCTGGGTGCAGTTGAAATCGCCTCTCATGATCAATGCATCCTGCCGACCCAGAATGAGAGGCGTGACTGTCTTTTAGACGAAGGTGGAACATTCACGGCAGCGATCCAAACCAAATGGCTCATAGACATTGACGATGTTGACGCCACTAAACGTGAGAGCGATAGCTCTGGCATCAGGGTGATAGGCAACTGCATCAGCGAGGATACCGTCACGTAAGAGGATCGCCACTCCACTACCAGGAGGGGAAGCACGAGAGACATGTGCTGTAAAACCGTGGGGAGCACAGAAAATTACATCATGCATCTCCTGAAGGAGAGCTACATCAATGTCCGTGGCATACAGCGTGTCATGGTGTAAAGCCAGTTTGTGGCGTACGCGAATGGTATGACATTGACGTGACTAAGCGATAAGTCTGGAAAGCTGCCATCGCCAGGAAGACAGGCGATTCAAACACGGGGGAAGCACAGGGAACTCACTGTTAGGCCCCCATGGAAGGGCACGTCACAGTCATAGGGAGGGAGTCGACCCCAGAAAGTGGGGTCCATTGTTCAGTACAGCTCAAGAATGTCAATCCTCAGCATCGACGTCGCCCGCCCAGGCGACAGTGATGTTGATGATGTTTTGTTTGTGGGGAGCTCAAATGCGCGGAAATCATCGCTCAGATACAGACGTGTCACCAAGGCGGTTGAGTGGAACATTATCAGTGCCCCCACAGCAAGCGTCAGGCACAGAAAGGGAGGCAACCGCATCACACGCAGGCGGGGGAGGTCGGTGTCCGGAGGCAGAGGCTGAATGGAGTTGGAGGCAGGGAAAGACGTCGCGTCGTCAGGCGTCAGAGGACAGCGCACCAGCTGTAGCAGGGTCGTTATCCTGTGCACACTTCCGATGGACGCAGTCATCAGAAGGGGTACGGCGTTCTCTCTTCCGTTTCCTCAGCGACCATTGCTTCCAAACATTCTGTTCCGTGTCGGATGGCGGGCGATTATCGTCCGACATGTGCCCAGATGGCAGAAAGGTGGAGGTAGGGACAGCTCCATCATCAACGAGCGTGGGGTCGGAACAGACAGCTTGTGCCTGCTGACGGTCGTCATTCATTTGCGTTGTCTCCGGCAGGTGTGTAGGAGAGACAGGCGGAACGTCCAGCGCGTCGTCGAGAGGAGCCGACACGGGTATACCGACTGATTCAGAGGGGGCGTGGCGGGAAGCACCGCCGCAGACGGGTAAGACAGAGGTAACAACACAGCGGGCGCCGCACTAAGAGCGGTGACTCTGCTCGTCGTCTCAACCAGTCTACGCCGCTGGCATTCAGAACGGCCATGGCCTTTCTGGCCATAACCTGAACAGTTGCGCAGCTCGCCATCCTACATGACGACAGCCCTGCAGCAATAGCCAAGTTGGTTCAAATGGTTCAAATGACTCTGACTACTTTGGGATTTAACATCTGAGGTCATCAGTCCCCTAGAACTTAGAACTACTTAAACCTAACTAACCTAAGCACATCACACACATCCGTGCCCGAGGCATGATTCGAACCTGCGACCGTAGCAGTCGCGCGGTTCCGGAATGAAGCGCCTAGAACCGCTCGGCCACAGCGGCCGCAACCAAGTAGAATGGGACGTGTTTCCGTAGTTCAGTTCTTATCTGACGGACACCATTGAGGACACGGTACGTTTCGAACGTCTTCCACGTTTAAGCCACGTGACTTGCGATGTTGCCGTCAGGTTTACAAGCGGCCGCCACAGCGTCCAACGGTACTTCAAACGGGAGTTCGTAAAACCCGCAGCGTTCGGAGTCCAAAACCAGCGTGGTCAACCACTGCGGTCCCTATATGTCCGTTTAAATTAAAACTAAAACGGAGCTCCACCCGAACAGGTCATGAAGGCCCAACGATACTGACCCGCCGTCGTGTCATCCTCATCCCACAGGCGGATATGGAGGGGCATGTGGTCGGCACACTGCTCTCCCAGCCGTGTGTCAGTTTCCGAGACCGGAGCCGCTACTTCTCAATCAAGTAGCTCCTCAGTTTGCCTCACAAGGGCTGAGTGCACGCCACTTGCCAATAGCGCTCGGCAGACCGGATGGTCACCCATACAAGTACTAGACCAGCCCGACAGCTCTTAATTTCGGTGACCTGACGGGAACTGGTGTTACCACTGCGGTAAGGCCGTTGGCCCAATATGTCCGTCAGAGTATCGAAACTTGAGATCGTTAACGTGGCGCTACACAACGTCGGCGCACAGCTCGTCATTCGCGAGCTTTATGTAGACAGTAGTACTAAGGATTGGAAAATGTATTCCGAGAAAGTCATGTGGAGCGAGGCGCGTTTCATCCTGTATAAAACGTTCAACTTCTTACGCCTTCGGTCGTTCGTGATCTCATGGAAATGTTCATTTAACTGTGGCGCGGCGGTAAGAAAACGCTTTGATGGTCAATGCAGTTTGATTCTGAGAAAAGGAGCTACCCGGAAGTAAACAAAAGCGCGCTCGTTCGCAAGCAGCACAACAGGCGAGACGCAAACAAGGCGTGTGCGCCTCACCACAGCCAGGGGCCGACTGTTAACCAGCACGCCGCTGTCGTTGATGCTGTTGTTGTTGTGGTCTTCAGTCCTGAGACTGGTTTGATGCAGCTCTCCATGCTACTCTATCCTGTGCAAGCTTCTTCATCTCCCAGTACCTACTGCAACCTACATCCTTCTGAATCTGTTTAGTGTATTCATCTCTTGGTCTCCACCGAGCGAGGTGGCGCAGTGCTTAGCACACTGGACTCGCATTCGGGAGGACGACGGTTCAATCCCGTCTCCGGCTATCCTGATTAAGATTTTCCGTGATTTCCCTAAAATCGCTTCAGGCAAATGCCGAGATGGTTACTTTGAAAGGGCACGGCCGATTTCCTTCCCGATCCTTCCCTAACGCTAGCTTCCGCTCCGTCTCTAATGACCTCGTTGTCGACGGGACGTTAAACACTAATATCCTCCTCCTCCTCCTCCTCTTGGTCTCCCTCTACGATTTTTACCCTCCATGCTGCCCTCCAATGCTAAATTTGTGATCCCTTGATGCCTCAGAACATGTCCTACCAAGCGATCCCTTCTTCTAGTCAAGTTGTGCCACAAACGTCTCTTCTCCCCAATCCTATTCAATACCTCCTCATTAATTATATGATCTACTCATCTAATCTTCAGCATTCTTCTGTAGCACCACATTTCGAAAGCTTCTATTCTCTTCTTGTCCAAACTAGTTATCGTCCACGTTTCACTTCCATACATGGCTACACTCCATACAAATACCTTCACAAACGTCTTCCTGACACTTAAATCAATACTCGACGTTAACAAATTTCTCTTCTTCAGAAACACTTTCCTTGCCATTGCTAGTCTACATTTTATATCCTCTCTACTTCGTCCATCATCAGTTATTTTGCTCCCCAAATAGCAAAACTCCTTTACTACTTTAATTGTCTCATTTCCTAATCTGATTGCCTCAGCATCACCTGACTTAACTCGACTACGTTCCATTATCCTCTTTTTGCTTTTGTTGACGTTCATCTTATATCCTCCTTTCGAGACAGAATCCATTCCGTTCAACTGCTCTTCCAAGTCCTTTGCTGTCTCTGACAGAATTACAATGTCATCTGCGAACCTCAAAGTTTTTATTTCTTCTCCATGGATTTTAATACCTATTCCGAATTTTTCTTTTGTTTCCTTCAAAGCTTGCTCAATATACAGATTGAATAACATCGGGGAGAGGCTACAGCTCTGTCTCACTCCCTTCGCAACCACTGCTTCCCTTTCATGTCCCTCGACTCTTATAACTGCCATCTGATTTCTGTACAAATTGTAAATAGCCTTTTGCTCCCATACTCTCGATATTGTCGATGTTGCATTTGTTAAGCTTGGACCATTCACAGTTTCCATTTTGCTTTTTCTCTTCTTTTTTTTTTTTTCGCAGTCCAGTACACCTTGTTCTTGTTTTCATACTTTATCTGTGTTCAGTTTCTGACGGGCTATCTACTAGGCTGTCTTACCACTAAATCCGAGGCAGGTGGGACGGGGAGTCTCCCCTGATTTACTCTGTAGAAGGTAGTTAGCAGAGGCACTGCACTCGTCAAGCGTTTCGCGGCGCAGCGGATAGCGCATTCGAGTGAAGTGGAGAAGGTGACACGTTCGAGTCCTGGAAGGGTCGTATGTTTAAAAGTTTTACACGAAACACGAAAGTTGCGTTAAAAGAACTGATTGTAACAGGTTTCGATTGTGAGATGTATTATGCATAGCTTCACATTAGTCTTATTCTGAGAAAGTGACGATAAATGCATTCACTTTGCGAGCAAACAATTCACGTTTTTGGAAAACATTGCTATGAGTGAAGACATCACCGTATTTACACAGTACAACGATGATCTGGAGAACTATGAGGTTACACTGAGAGATATAAAGCGTGTCCAACAAGCAGAGTACACTGACATAAGGGTTGTAACGTTTGTGAGTGTAGCGTTAGCGCCTCGCGGCGGCTCCCCCCGTCGGAGGTTCGAGTCCTCCATCGGGCATGGGTGTGTGTGTTGTCCTTAAGATTAAGTAATGCGTAAGCTTAGGGACCGGGCAGTTTACCACAAATTTCCAAAATTTTGCAACGTTAGCGTCTGAAGCAGACTTACTTCATCTTTACGTAAGATGATGAAACTGAATAAGTTTAAACAATAAGGATCCTACATATATAGTGCGAAGATCAAAAACATCGTTCCTAATAAAGTAAAAAGTTTGTGGTCACATTAACTAGAAAATATCATTTTGAACATAGTGTCCGTGAACAGCGACTGCAAATGCAAGCGCACGCAAACAGCAAGGAAAGCACAATAATATTCTGTTTCTGATCGGTGGGGTGAAGTGTTTGTAATTGTGATTTGGTTTTCACATAAGAGTACTGTCGAGTCGTTTCACAAACAATTTAGACTGTTCCTTCGCGTTATATTCGAACCAGCAATCTGTGGACATCATCTTATAAAATTCGACGCTTTACCCTTCTAACAACTGAGCTACCGAATAACTGAGGTGTAGTGAGGTAAAACGACAATTTCAGTAGGGGTTCGACTTCATTGAATGACGCTATCCTTCGATGTAACAGTGCCAGAGCATATCTCGAAGGTAAGTTAATGTTAACTGCACAATGCAAGACGTTTTTAATTTAGTTAGTGAATTGGGGCGCCGACATGGTGGCAATTTGCCGGTGCAGTGCAACAGCATTTTATGCATCTTCTCATTGTCTGGAACACACAAAGACAACTTTTCAGAAGTTTTTGTAGATGTATTTGTACAGTGTGGTACAACACACCATTTGTAGCCCATTTCCCGAAACGTAAATACCAAAACATCACAGTGAATTAGCATTATGGCAGTAGAAGCAACGAGCAAGCCAGTGACGTCACAGGCATCACATGACTCGAATGGAGCGTTTTAGCTTGCGTTCAAATTATTGGATTTCATTTCCGTTTTTACAAAAGAATACCGACATTCAAGAGGAAAAAAAGCATGTTAGGAGCATAAAATGATATAATTAATTATTTAAGACAATTTTCGGAAAACATTCAAGTATTCTATTTCAACAGTAAGACCACAAAGTGATTCACACAGCTTCCCTTGTAGCGTCTGCTGCTGGAGTTGACTAAGCAACTCTGAGACGCAGTTCGCTCCGAGATGTGGAAGTGGGAACATCGGCGCGCTCCGACTGTGTAAACATAAAGTTAAATTCTTGTGGGTTGTTGGGTCGCGTCATATTTCCTCTACAGTAATCGACGTTTCGGCCCCTCTGCCAGAACGCTATCAGACACCAGTGTCGCGTTCTCTTATAAAGGGGAGTTTTCCAGCGTTGGTTCTGGAGAAGTGGGAGTATTGGTTAAAATTCTTGTGGCTACCGCTGGTGGGCCATCGTCATAGGCTAATATCCCCGCGCTGATGCAGAAGAAGGGGCGTTATTGGCTAAACTCTTGAGGATACTATTGGTGGCCCATCGTCATTGTATAGAAAGGCTGGAGAAGGACTGTTGGTTGAAATTCCTCCAACTGCTATTGGTTGGCCGTTATCATTGGGTAGATGCGAAACCAACAGAACAAGAAAGGAGGAATGTTTACCCAAAATACAGAGTGATTCAAAAAGAATACCACAACTTTAGGAATTTAAAACTCTGCAACGACAAAAGGCAGAGCTAAGCACTATCTGTCGGCGAATTAAGGGAGCTATAAAGTTTCATTTAGTTGTACATTTGTTCGCTTGAGGCGCTGTTGACTAGGCATCAGCGTCAGTTGATGCTAAGATGGCGACTGCTCAACAGAAAGCTTTTTGTGTTATTGAGTACGGCAGAAGTGAATCGACGACAGTTGTTCAGCGTGCATTTCGAACGAAGTATGGTGTTAAACCTCCTGATAGGTGGTGTGTTAAACGTTGATATAAACAGTTTACATAGAATGGGTGTTTGTGCAAAGGGAAAAGTTCTGGACGGCCGAGAACGAGTGATGAAAATGTAGCACGCATCCAGCAAGCATTTGTTCGCAGCCCAGGAAAATCGACTCGCAGAGCTAGCAGAGAGCTGCAAATTCCACAATCAACTGTATGGAGAGTCCACATTGGCACTTATCTGTCCGTAACTACCTGAACGTCAACTACCTGAGGCAATGGATCGGCCGCCAGGCAGCCCATGACAGAGCACTTCATCACTGGCCTCCAAGAAGCCCTGATCTTACCCCCTACGATTTTTTCTTCTGGGGGTATGTTAAGGATATGGTGTTTCGGCCACCTCTCCCAGCCACCATTGATGATTTGAAACGAGAAATAACAGCAGCTATCCAAACTGTTACGCCTGATATGCTACAGAGAGTGTGGAACGAGTTGGAGTATCGGGTTGATATTGCTCGAGTGTCTGGAGGGGGCCATATTGAACAACTCTGAACTTGTTTTTGAGTGAAAAACAACCTTTTTAAATACTCTTTGTAATGATGTATAACAGAAGGTTATATTATGTTTCTTTCATTAAATACACATTTTAAAAAGTTGTGGTATTCTTTTTGAATCACCCTGTATTATTGTCCGCCGAGGTGACTTGCAGCGCGTTGTTTGTGTTTCTCGCACACCGTGGCCGCAAATTCACTTCCTTGATGGCGGGGAGCCACGATGCCGGAAGCCTATAGCCGTCCTCTCTATTGAAATTACATGCATTATTGGAAATTTCAGCCGCTTCTCCGACCTTTCATCTATAAAAGTTTGTTTTCTTAGCCAGCACACGTACGTTATTAAAATCGATGTCGGAGCTAGAGTTCTCGTCATGTTCCACTACTGCCGATTTTACGCTTTGTTTTAGCCGCGTGTGCCGTTCGTGTTCCTTAATGCGTACTTTAACAGTCCTTCCTGTTTCGCCTATGTAAACTTTGCCGGAGCCACATGTCACTTCATACACGCCTGCATTGTGGAGGCAATCAGGTAAGTCCGTTTTTCATCGGAAAAAATCTTTTATTTTGTTTTGACTAAAGAAAGATATCTGGACGCCATATTTCTTTAGAATGTTGCTTATGCGATCAGTGACCCCAGAAACGAAAGGTAGGAGTGTGAAGGCGGTTCCTCGTCATTCTTATTAGCATGATTGATATTCCACCTGAAAGTCCTGTCGCCGGCCGCTGTGGCCGAGCGGTTCTAGGCGCTTCAGTCCGGAACCGCGTGGCTTTTACGGTCGCAGGTTCGAATCCTGCCTTGGGCGTGGATGTGTGTGATGTCCTTAGGTTAGTTAGGTTTAAGTAGTTCTAAGTTCTAGGGGACTGATGACCTCAGATGTTAAGTCCCACAGTGCTCAGAGCGATTTGAACCATTTTAAAACTCCTGTCGATTGAACAACTGTCATAACCATTCGCCTTCAATGTCATCTTTAAAAATTTCAGCTCCGTTTCCAAGTTGTCGTTATCGCTGATACAGAAGGCACGTGAATGCAGTGTTGAGCACTCCTTGCTTCTGGGCGGGGTTGTGGTGCGAAGTGGCATCTAAATACCTGTTTGTGTTAGTCGGCTTTCTATACACTTTGTGGCCTAGAGTGTTATCAGATCTTCTGTATACCAACACATCTAGAAACAGGAGACCTGTCTTACTCAGCCTCCAAGATAAATTTGATTTTAGGGTGAATTCCATTTAAGAAATTGTGGAACGCATGAAGTTCTTCTTCGTTGTGTGACCATTTAACAAATGTATTGTCCACATAGCGGAGCAAACGAGAAGGCTTCAAAGGAGCATTACTTAATGTCTGTTGCTCAAAATGTTCCATAGAAATGTCAGCTGCAACTGGCGAAATGGGTGAGCCCATAGCAAGGCCGTCAGCGTGTTCATACAGTTCACCATTGTATTTAAAATAGCTCGAGCGAACACATAATTCAATTAACTCACAAACATCTGGAGCAACTTCCTCCCTTATGATCTCCACTGTATCTGATACTGGGACGTTAGTAAATAACTATGTCACATCGAAGCTAACAAGAATGTTCCCTGCAGATATCTTCAGTGTGCGCATATTTTTTTTTAAAAAAAGAATGTAATTTCTAAAAAATGTTTCGAATCTTTGACAAAAGTATTTGTTTTACCGTCTCTAACAATACCACCACGTGCAAAGTAGGTTAGAAATCAGATTAATAATGTTGCTCACGCAGCAATGTTCGTTTTATCGGGCAACAACAAAGTTATTGACTGTGGATGGTATCGCCAGAATGGAAATAATGAAGTCACTGTAAAAAAAGTCATTAATTTTGGCACTTATCTTGAATGGATTTCGTCGAAGTTGTTATGGCTCATCTTGTTGATTCTAGGGTGATTCCACTTTGACTGCTAGAAGGTCCAGATCTGTATTTTAGCAATATTTGAAGACCTAACAAATGCGTTTTGCAGAAAATTCTTAATGATCAAACAATCTCAGATCAGAAAAATGGTATGGCAGAAATAATTTTTGACTTGTGTTCACGATCCACATTTTTATTAAACTTCTTGTAAATTCACATATACTTCTTCTTAATTGTCACATCATCAAGAAAACAGTTTTGTATCAATCTTCATATATTTAATTTCCACTTTTCACCAAACACAAGACTTGACTGTTCTTTTACAAAGCGAAATAACAACTTAACTTCTGCAAAGTGAAACAAAGACTGCTCTCTGTGCGCTTTCGCGCCAAAACGGTTACAAGTAAGTCAAGGATTATGACAGTCTCACAGAAACGAATACACACAAGAACCATATCACTGTAATATATCGATACATCGGAGTACCTATACATTAATGAAACCAAATGTGTAGATTGTCACAAAAATATGTCTGTTACTTCGCAGAAAAGTAGTACGATATTACTGGTATCGAGAACTGAGGTTGGAGTGCCGTAATGGTCACGTAAATAAAGAACTATTACAGTCTCAGTTTACCAGATAAATAACGTGCTAAAAAATAAATCGGCGAGTTAATCCCACAGACGATAGGCCTCAAAGGAACCGATTCCTGATGTATCTTGGGTAGTCCATACCTTCTGGGTGAGACAGGTATTCGAGGTGCTAGATTCTTTGTAATAGAGCTGTGCTATCTGGAGTCTAATATCAGGTTTTTCACTTTCCGAACAATTCTGTTCGTCGGATAGCTTTTTAACTTGCGATACACAGGGTCAGCTAGTAGTTGTTGCATTTCCTGTGGTAATCCACAGCGTCCAAAACAACAGTAGTATACCCTTTATCCGATTTCGTTACAACGATGCTTTTGTTTCTCATGAGTTCATTAAGAGATTTCTTTTCCTGCGCCGATGTGTTGTGTAAGAATACCTTACTGGGATAGCGCTCGCACAGTGTAAAGAGTGCTAATTCGTTCCGGTATTCGATAAACTCACACAGACTTTGCCGTATCGCTAAAACATTTGCTACGCTGTAATCACCACCGGCGGCGGTTGCAGCTCGCCTGGGACACAAACTTCGCAGAACCAGGCGCACAGTGTTGCAATGCATACTGATGCACTCCATGCATCCATCAGTGAAGTGATTAGCGGCGCAATCATCGCGTCCCACAAAGCGGACGCACACCAACGTGTGCCACTTGTCGGTGCACCTACAAGAGGAGACCCGCAGCTCTCACCGAAACGTCAACCTGATCGCACGGCGGAGGAAGGACAGGACGTCCAATGACACAAAATGGGGGAAGCGTTACGTGTCGACGTCACCTAGGAAGGCACCATCACCCAGCAACAAGTAAGCTGTAATGATAACTTATATGCAACTATTAACAAGGGGCCTTTCATCTTAATTGTTGAAAGTAGAGACAGAAACATAAGCAGACTTCGCCGTATGGCACTAGGCAGACATATTGGACAGGAATGTGTCATTACTGAAGCACATAATCATTATTACGCCACCATGGAAAAACATGCGCAAATTGAGATTTTGTCAGGATTAACTGCAAATGCCTTGGTGCAACATTCTTTCTTAGCCAAAGAAAATTTGGAGGCTTATATTTCGATATTCTTCACTACTAAACAAGGCATCATCAATAATGTTGAAACCTTCCTTACAGAGAACGAATTGCTAACTGAGATGTCGAGTTCATGCGAAGTTATTTCCATCAGACGGTTTAGCACGATTGGAAACGCAAACGGGGAAAGGGTAAAATATCCGACACCACTGTGTGTTGTGACATTTGGATCGCAGAGGCTCCCACAGTTTGTTTATATTCAAGGAGTTCGGTGTCCAGTGTAGGTGTGTGCACCAACTGACTTACAGTGCTATAATGGTTGTGTTTTGGACATGGCAGCAAAAAGTGCAGAAGTAATTGAAGATGTGTGTAGTGCGCAGGCTTACACAGAAGTAATCCTGTGTGGGGGTGACCAATCGGTCAACCCGTAATCATTGTATCCGTGGTCACATTGCCCATTCTCAAACCTGCCCAGTGTATCTCAAACACAAGGAAATTAACAAAATTATGTCACCCAATAACATTGTCTTCCGAGAAGCAGCAGTTGTGTTTGAAAACAGTGGATTCACCGCAAATAGGGCCGTCCCTTCCTCTCACACAGCATGCCCATCTACACCATCAACAACGTGCAAATTCTATGGAACACAGAGGAACCCACGAAAGCGTGGTTTCATGGGACCAATTTTAGCAACTAGAACTCTGCTTCCCTGTTGATCCATTGGGTTCCAACCCCCTATACACTGCAATATCAAGGACCCAATCAACAGACTGATGATGGGTACTACCTCGTGAATAGCATTTTAAGTGTAATTTTGGCTCTTATAAATGATATACCGTACCAGAAGATTAGTAATGGGCCCATTCCAGAACTACAAACAGATTCAATTCGGATGTCAACCGAGAATATGTTATCCCACTCTTTACACCACACACGGGAATATGACGGAGTTAACCAACAGAGTGATGTTGGGAACTACATCGTTAATAATATTTTAAGCATGATTATGGCTTTGATGAATGATATATCGTACTAGAAGACTACTAATGGACCCACTATAGTAGTACAAACAGATTCGATTCGGATGCCAATCCAAAATACCTTGATCGCACTCTCTACACCCGAAAGTGGCCTGTGAAATCATCCAATGGAACCAAGATCGCCCAGGACAGACAAATACAGTGTTCGATATTTTCTGCTCGAAACTAACATAGAGATTTGTGGCATCACTGAAACATGATTTAAACCAAACGAATCGTTCGCTCTACCGTTGTATTCTGCCATTAGAGAAGATAGAAATGATCGCTACAGCGTTGCAGCGTTGTTGGCAAAACACGATATCCACATTTTCGTTGTCAATACTGGTAGTCAGAACGATACATTGGAAATGGTGGGTATCCGATGGCGGATCAAGAGCCACCATTTGAATTTGGTCTCAGCGTACAAAGCACCTAACGACAGACTTTCCAAACAATAGCTAAAAATAATAAATGACCCCACTGAGAAACCCTTCTGCTACCAGGCTTTAACACTGTGGGGCTGTAGAACTGTCAACACAACGGGAAAAAACTAGTGGATGTACTAGATTCTGAAAACCTTTAAGTACTAAGTGATGGCTTACCAACACGAATAATTAGACGAAATGAAGTCCTGACGGCAGTAGACTTAAGCATAGCAACCCAACGCTGTTCACCGGAACAACATGGGAAGTGAAACCGGATACTTTAGGTTCGGATCGCTTGCCAATTAAATCGTCATAAATGCACAACCTGTCAAACATGCAGTGAGCCGGAAATGGACCAGAAACAAAGCCAACTGGAACGTATAGGAAACATTAATGGAAGAGAAAGTGAACTCGATCATCGAAGCTGAGGATTTCGAAAGAGACTACGGGATCTTGATATCGCTCGCTTATCAATGAAGCAGCGGAAGAATATAAGCGGACTACTCATAGGCCATCACCATGTTAGTGGATTTCAGAATGTGACGCAGTCTTCAATGCGAAGGGAAGCTTTAAGGAAATACAAAAGTCTCTCTAATGGTAGAACTTAGGAAAGCACAAGCTGCAGCCAAGAAAATATTCAAGTAAAAAAAAAAATCGTGATAAAATTTCTGCACTGCAGTCTGCAAAGAAACACCATTAACCAGGATCTGGAACGTAATAAGGGAAATTAAAAAAAAAGCGGTCTGACAACGGACACGCACACACCTCCACCATCAGACGAACTTTTACAACTGTTCTTGTGTACGATGGCCTCACCTGACGCAATGGACACGGAGGAGGAGGTGCGGAGTATGAAGAGGACGGCAGTGTCATTACACGACCCTTTTCGGTGGAAGAACTTCAGTTTGCGGTCTCCTAAGGCAAGGGTATTGCACCTGGCCCGGATTATATTGAGTAACCAAAGCTACGATACATCCCACACAAAGGAGAACTGCTCCTATTCAAAATTTACAATAACGTATGTACTCAAAAGATTAACATCAACTCGCCGGAAACATGTCGTGTTGTTCTCATCCACAAATCGGGACAAATATGTGATAAACCCGAGTGGTATCGGGCATCGCCTTACAATCAAAAATGGTTCAAATTGCTCTAAGCCCTATGGGACTTAGCATCTGAGGTCATCAGTCCCCTAGACTTAGAACTACTTAAACCTAACTAAGCTAAGGACATCACATACATCCACGCCCGAGGCAGGTTTCGAACTTGCGACCGTAGCAGCAGCGCGGTTCCCGACTGAAGCGCCTAGAACCACTCAGCCACAGCGGCCGGCTCACCTTACAATCCTTTTCGGCGAAGATATTGAAAGGATTATTATGGGGGGCTTAGAATGATGGTATGAAAGCAGGGAAATATTACCGGCGAAACAACTTGGGTTTCGAAAAGGAACTGAAATCCTTAGTTACTGAAATACAGCTAAATTTCTCTCGGAGTAATTATACGGTGGTTGGAATCTTAGGAAAAAATCTGGAGAAACTTCAGATTCCAAAACCACTCGTTCATAATATTTTAAGCTTACAGGCCTAAAGAAAAACAATAAAAAATTTGAAAATTTGTGGTAAGGTGTTAAGGGACCAAACTGCAGAGGTCATCGATCCCTAAGCTTACACACTACTTAATCTAACTTAAACTAACTTACGCTAAGGACGACACAAACACCCATGCCCGAGGGAGGACTCGAACCTCCGACTGGGGAGCCGCGCTGACCGCAACAAGGCGCGTAGACCGCGCGGCTACCCCGCGCGGCGAAAACAATCATTTTGCAACATGGAACTATACTGAGAGAAACTAGGAGACGTCTCCGGCAGGGACAGGTCGTGGCTCCCTTGTTATTCAGTCTGTATAACGCAGATCTTCGTCACCTCTTTACCAGTGGCATCCAAATATTACAGTAAGCAGGCGACGTACACATCTATTCCAGTCCTGTCATTTGTAAATGCAAACCGCTCTCATACGTCTGCATCACTGGTGTACAGAAAGTGACTTCGGAACCTCTGATAGTAAGTCTTCTCGTATGAGCTCTACTCGTTACAGGATACCAATGCACCTGGAACAACGTACTTTTCCAATTGCGAAAATAACTCAGTATCTTTTGATGATTATCGATGACAAATCATATCCGACATGTCATTACCAGATATGGAAAGGCATGAAATATCATCAGATGTACTACTGGAGTATGGTGGGTCTCTGATCGGCGGACAGC
Organism: Schistocerca piceifrons; assembly: GCF_021461385.2. Lineage (NCBI taxonomy): Eukaryota > Metazoa > Arthropoda > Insecta > Orthoptera > Acrididae > Schistocerca > Schistocerca piceifrons. Next base: position 36,667,211 of record NC_060142.1, read on the forward strand.
GGTGACTTTATACCGGTCCCTATGTGCTGCTCATCACCATTAACAGCACGCTCCAAAGACTCGACGCTATGGAGTACAAAGCCTTGACTATAGTTGCTGAAACGCTCACATCAATCGCAAACAATGCATTACTGTTGAAGCTAAAAACCACCGCTAAAGTGTCGACAAATATCACTTTGCAATAAATTCCTCCTGTGGCTCTGTTCCGACGAATGTGAGCCCCTCGACGAAAAAATCCTGGAATTAACACACTACTGTGTGTTCAGAAGATACTGGATAAACGTGAAACTTCCACTCCTCGCTGCAGAGTATATGGAGACGCAGGCATTAAAGCACAAGATATGGAAAAGTCGTCTCATACCGCATTACAACTGGGCATACGAGACGTCGAATCTGCAGACTGATGCCAGAACCAGGACCCAACTAAGGCAACGACAGTGGAATTCCTGTCTCACTATCACGATGCATGCTTGGCCTACACAGGTGGGCTCAGATCTAGTGATAGCGCTGGTTGTGCCTATTGGGTACCCCGAAGCAAACGACAAGGCCTCTACAAGCAGACATAATCCCTGATAGTATTTCAGCCCTACAATTGATTAGAAACCATCATACTAGTTGTATTAACCCCATACAACTAGTATGATGGTTTCTAATCGATTGTAGGGCTGAAATACTCTGCACCCGAAATACAACGATGATAACAGCTGCGACTTAACCCCATAGTTGCAGCTGTTATCATCGCTGTACTTCAGGGGCAGAGGAACTAAGGAAACAACGTGATGAAAAGCCACTTTGTGATACCTGGAAATGAACAAGTAGATGTCCTAGCAACGCAATCATCTCTAGAAGGAGCTATTAAATACGATAAACTCCCTCTCACTGATATGATACCCATGCTCCGAAAGCGATTGCCATCGGACTTACAAGAGGAATGCTCTATGACATTTAAAATCAAAGGCAGCTACTACGCACTAATTCATTCCACGATTCCAAGAGTACCATGGTATAATAAGACATAAACATCGAGGGTCTTAACGACAGTTATAACACCGCTGAAATTCAATTACAGGAAGGTCAACAAACATCTCTGCCGGCTCAAACTAAGCGCCACCCCTCTATGTGTTTGCATAGAGGAAGAAGTTCCATACCACATATTTCTACAACTTCATCAGGACACGTACCGCATCGCCATACTTCCAAGTAATCTGTAGGGTTCTGGTAATCATTTCCCAAGCAGCCTCCAAACCTTGTTAAGCATCCGACCGTATAGCAACGCATAAAATCCTGTAGGCGTTGATCCCTCTGCTGCTAATATAATGCTCTTGGTAATTAGAATGTCAGGGGAAGAGCAAACTACAATAAATCACCAGATTCCCACGTGCTACTCAGCAGGATGTGGAACATCAGCCTATAAATCTAGGTCACTATGTACCTCCAATATGTATGTGTTTGAATGCTGGTGTCTCTGTACACACGGCTGTAATATCCAAATCTGCTTACTGTATACTGTTCTCATATTCTGTCTACACAGTAATTTTACACTGAGGAGACAAAAGTCATGGCATACCTCCTGGACTGTGAACAACACTGTCACCGACCACCGCAATGTTTTGCACAAATCGATCAGAAGGCGGGCGCTGGCCAGATATCTTAATGGTCACCATTGAAACCGTTTTACTGAAGCTGTGTCTGTGATCTGTTGATTCATTTCGTTTCTCATTGCACGCTAAAACCGCGCAAGAACGCCTCACAGTTGCTGTGTAGCATTCTCCCTTCTGATAAAATGATACTATTAACACTACAAACTGCCTAAAAGTGCTTTAGTTTTTACGATGGAGACTGTGGTAGTTTTGGAAGTAATCCGTTCCCTTCTTAAAGATACTAACTGTGCTCGACTCCCAGAGAGTTCTTAAAAATATTCAACGCCGAAGAAATGGAACAAAACGAAAATCCGTTATATTTTGGATGTGGTACTGGTGTATGTTCGCTGGAAGAAGAGAGGGCTGGCAGTAATTCTGCTATGGGCCCATTCCCCTTATGAAGTTGACGTGTTAGCGAAAAAATCCTATTTACAAGAACTGTTCTCGATTCAGAAGTTAAGGACCGCAGAATACAGCAATGGCAAGAGATATTATGCTCCATTACAACCTCAAATTCCTACAAACCGTGGTTTACGAGGACGCATTTGCACCGATCCATGATTTCCGCCATCGTTTCGGCTCCGTTTAACCATGTGTCATTTCTCGTACATATATACAGGATAGACTTCCCTGCATGCAGGTTTGATTCTGAGTCAGAAGCTGATGTAAACCACATCTTGTTTTCGTGTCCGAAATTTAACAATGAACAATCGGAATTTTTGAAGACTTTGATGAGTGTGGGTTACTTCCTATCTTAATCAGCGTCTTCTCGTTTGGTTTTTAAAGACATTCGCCTTTATAAAGTGATTGTTAATTTCCTTAAGTCATATGGAAAAATATGCAGGTTTTAATGGTATTCATACTTTCTCTTATTTCTATTGCTTATTATTAAATTTAAGAAATTGTGTGAGTGAAAAAAAATGTTTGCCATAAAAAAATAATTGGCAGCTTGAGCTTTCAGTTCTGTAAATATGCACTTTCTCTGTACAACTATGTATTCCTTGTAAACATGTTTATCGGTGGCTAAATAGAGTGCAAGCTCTGGAGGCGAAATAAGACAAAACAAAACTATTAGTACATGCTGCGCAATAGTAAACGACCCATGGTTCGACACACAATGAAACAATGTGAGAAACTTAGACTGAGGCACCAATCGGAATGTTGATGAAAACCGAAATGATATACAAGCATGTGGCCAACCGAGAAACAGACATATACTACGCGATTCAAAACTGTCGCGCTTTGTGAAATACCCTTTAGGACACAATGGCCCACTCCTCAGCACACATTTGCTTCCAGATTTACGGTTATACGACTGTTCTTTTTCTAGTTTTGACCAATAATATATACTGTACCTATATGAAACACTTTTTGATACATCCTGTGTGTAATCTTCGATCTCTTGTGTAACAGGTCTCTCTTTTATTTTCTACTGACCATCCAATTTGCCAACAAGAGCAGCATATAAAATATTCCTATTGCCCAAAAATGGCAATGTCCTGCTTGCAACCTGATTTTTTCAAACTAAAATGATCCTTTTTTACAAGTTTTTTCAGACATAACTATGCCTAAGTATGCTTTAAATTGCCATTCATGACAGGGCCGAGCGCTCTAGTTTAAAAGGAGGAGCGTGATGAAAAAAAATGGAAGATTCTGCATGAAGGTTATTGCTGGATGATATTTGACGATAGCCGTACAATGCCGCGAATCGCTTCATTCAGCTTTTGAAAATCAGTCACAATGAGAAAAGACTGCCTACTACAGATCTGGAGAATTTCGTCTTGGTCGTGCTTCCTTCAGAGGGAAGAATTTGCTGAAGGCCATTTAAAATGGTTCATAAAACACTGATGCTTGTTTGCACACTTAACGTTTATACGACTGTTTTTGTCTTGTTTGGACCAATACTAAATCCTGTACCAACATGCAACACTTTTTTTTAATACATCCGATCTAAATTTTCCATCTTCTGTGTAATAGGTGTAATTTTATTCTCTTCTGATCTCCCAGAGATCCTGAGAATAGCAGCATATGAAATCTTCCTATTGCCCAGAAAGGGAAAGAACCTGTTTGCAACTTGATTGTTTCACGCTACGAAGCTTCTTCTTCTCGAGTTTTTACAGGCGGTACATAACTATCGTTTTAAATTTTGCCATTCATGACAGGGCCGAGAACTCTAGTTTAAATGGAGAAGCGTGGACAAAAATTAAAGATTTCACATGGAGCTTATGTTGGATGATTTTTGACGATTTTTGCACAGGCCTAACTCTGCACCAATGCCTCGTATCTCTCCGTTCAACTTTGGCAATCAGTCACAAAGAGAAAAGATTTCTACCATCGGTCTGCAGAATTTCGTCTTGGTCGTGCATCAGTCAGGGAAGAATTTAGTGAAGGTCATCGAAAATCTGCTGTTGTTCCATAAAACACGGATGCTGTGACCAACGTGACTGGAGATGATCGGCTTGTGAAATGCTGTGAGATGGAGGGAAACTGGATATTTCAGTACATCCGAACTGGCACGAACGAATAGCTGCCGCAAAGATCTGTTCCCGATGGATTTGACATAAAAACAAGCTGTTGTTAAATGGCGTAAAGAAATGCTCAATAACCGACGAAAATCAGAATTCCTGTACGACATCATAACGGGAGACGGAGCTTGGATATACTGCGTAGTGCCACAAACTCATCTGTCACACTTCTTCCGCAACAGCCGACGAAATGTATGTACTGCACATTTTAACAAGAGTTATTATGGCATGTTTTAAAGTAGTCTTGTGACTGCAAAAAATTATGTTCTGTTTCTTCTTCAAGTACCTGGCGATCAGTGGAAGAATACGTGAGGCCTCCAAAGAGCGGGTTGTGGAGAGCGTCTGGTCACCAGCTGCAAATGCGCGGAAGGCCGTCGCTCCTCAGAGAAGCGCACAGATTGTCCTTCGGCGCTCCATTCGTTGTTGAAACTTGAGGTATATTATTTTCTAATAAAGAAATTGTATGTTTTGTTGTTTGTTGGGATGCGCAGAGCTACAGTATAAATAAAAGCCATATGTTGATCGCAAGCTGGCGATTCTTATTCTTGTGCGTCTAAAATGTTTACTCTGTGCAGTCCTAAAGCATCGATTGCACACCAACCAACGCAACGCCGCAAAACGGCAGCAGTGGAAAGAGCGGGCAGCGCCACCCCTCCAGCAAGGCAAGAGTTCAGTGCCCCCAGTCAAAGCTGATTTAACCAGCCGCCCATCGCTGGTCATCCCACTTCGGTCGCAGACTTCAAGAGCATAAGTCCCTCTTCCTAATGTGCTGCTTCCTGGACTCGGGTAGGCGCGCCAGAGTCGGATCGAATACGCCCAGCGGTGTGCCGGCCAGCTTGGATGTGATTTTTAGGCGGTTTTCCACATCCCACTAGGTGAATGCCAGGATGGTCCCCACGCCCCGCCTCAGTTACACGAGTTGCAGACATTTGAAACATGTTCGCACTATTTCAGGGTTTACACTAGACGCAGACAGCTGGGATACATTGATCTCATCCCAGGGGGATGGGGTGGCCGCAGGAAGGGCATCCGGCCACCCCTTTCCATTCACCATGCCAAATACGATTCTAACAGTGTCGACCCTGCGAAAACTGTGGGAAAAAGGCACTAGCAACAGAACAGAACTTCGAGAGCATAAGTCCTGAGTAATAGGAAGATGAGACTTAGTCTGCCGTTTGCGAGCAGTAATAGTGACTAATGTACATAGGAGGCACAACAAGTTAAGTAATTGTTCTTTTCTTTGTAGAAAGAAAATCTTTAAGTTTTGTTGGTTGGTTTATTTAGGAGAGGGGACCAAACAGCGAGGTCATCGGTCCTTTTAGGTTTTGTGCAGATCATTTTGGATTCCTGTTACTGGCCACCGCAACTTCTCTCCTTCCTTGTTTGTGTCGGTGCTGACTCCCACAGTAGCCGACACGACAAACTCAGACCAATGAGGAGATTTATTAATATTATAAAGAATAATTTCAGCCAACGATTTATTTATATTTTTGACTATTTCGAGGTTACAGGAATGCTTACAGAATATTCTAACTGGCAGTGAAGATCGATTTTGGCGAAAGATCTCTTCACATTTTCAACTAAGGAATGGGTTTTGTTACTGAGAATTCTCGGCAGTTTTTCCGTGAGTACAGCCTGTGCCGATCAGAGGCAGATATGTGAGTTAGCTGACGACAGGAGAAGTTGAAAATATTCACTGTCGTCGTCTCTGCTTTTCCCCTACCACACTTTCTTTCTGGTGTTGGTAAAAAAAAGAACGAATCTGCAATACTGTTTTAAAATTAATTTCTGAACCAGTGAAGAGAAACGAACTTGGATAGAAGCAGAGAGAATATATGTAATGAAATTACTGAGCTTTCTTGACGGACAGAGATGACGTTTTTGCTGGCCGGTGTGGCCGAGCGGTTCTAGGCGCTACAGTCTGGAACCGCGAGACCGCTACGGTCGCAGGTTCGAATCCTGCCTCGGGCATGAATCTGAGTGATGTCCTTAGGTTAGTTAGGGGACTGATTACCTCAGAAGTTAAATCTCATAGTTCTCAGAGCCATTTGAACCATGACGTTTATGCGTGTTACAAAAGATGGTCAATCGAGATTTAAATGACTGAATTAAACGTAACACAATTATTTTTACGAACAGGAAATTAAGCAGAAACAATTATTTGGCTGTTCTAAGATGACTCTAAACCAACAAAAGCAGTTCTTTCACGAAGTACTTCCAAAAAAGAAAACATTGCTCGTTTCTTTGGTTACTTTGGACATGTCGGTATTGTTGCTTTCGGGTGAATCATAGAACAATTAATGCTGGCGGGTACAAAAAGATTTGTTTGCCAAAGTAGAAATGAGGAAAAACAGCCGAAAACATCACAACATTGTTCATCATGACAACAGCAGCTGATAGTTGATAATACGGCGGAGAAAAACCCGAATGAATGTGTCATTGCCGGCGTTCATCTGATTTACAGCCTAATGACTTTCGTTGCTTTATGTTAAACGACCCCCCATGAACCATGGACCTTGCCTTTGGTGGGGAGGCTTGCGTGCCTCAGCGATACAGATGGCCGTACCGTAGGTGTAACCACAACGGAGGGGTATCTGTTGAGAGACCAGACAAACATGTGGTTCCTGAAGAGGGGCAGCAGCTTTTTCAGTAGTTGCAGGGGCAACAGTCTGGATGATTGACTGATCTGGCCTTGTAACATTAACCAAAACGGCCTTGCTGTGCTGGTACTGCGAACGGCTGAAAGCAAGGGGAAACTACAGCCGTATTTTTTCCCGAGGACATGCAGCTTTACTGTATGATTAGTTTGGACAAGAAGAGAATAGAAGCTTTCGAAATGTGGTGCTACAGAAGAATGCTGAAGATAAGGTGGGTAGATCACGTAACTAATGAGGAGGTATTGAATAGGATTGGGGAGAAGAGAAGTTTGTGGCACAACTTGACTAGAAGAAGGGATCGGTTGGTAGGACATGTTTTGAGGCATCAAGGGATCACAAATTTAGCATTGGAGGGAAGCGTGGAGGGTAAAAATCGTAGAGGGAGACCAAGAGATCAATACACTAAGCAGATTCAGAAGGATGTAGGTTGCAGTAGGTACTGGGAGATGAAGAAGCTTGCACAGGATAGAGTAGCATGGAGAGCTGCATCAAACCAGTCTCAGGACTGAAGACCATAACAACAACAACATGTTAAACGAAAAATTCGTGAACTGCAATTTTCATCTCCTGAAGAACCTGAAGAACACTTCCCAAACCATGCATTTGAGAAACCAAATTCAAGAAGGAAAAAAAAAATTCAGAATTGATTCGAAGGCATGCTAAAATGTGTAAATTTTAGAGGCATATTGTGGGAAACAGTTAAACAGTTTTTACCAAAGAAATGCTTAGTGCATAACAGTGAAAAATACTCAAAACTCAATAACAATTCAAATTATCATACAGACTGTAAAAGTTAAAAATACCAAGAATGATGAGGTGTTTGCAAAAGCCGCATAGCTGTATGAAGGTGCTCAATTCGGAACTTGCTTTATTCCCATTATTGCGATAAGATATCATTGCAGCCGCCAATTAAATATGGAACAGATAACGTCCATGCAACATAAGGAATTTCCTAATGTGCATCACTTAAGTCGTTTCACTTACATAGAACTTGATGACATTCATTTACCTAACATTCTTCTCATAATTTTATGCATAAATGACCTACAGTGATGGTAAAAGGGATACATCTCCCTGTTATAAAATCATTGTTATTCGATTTTAGTCTTTCAAGTTAGGGTACTCGGTGATGAAACCTGGGTTCACTATTTTAATCCCGGAGAGCATCAATGAAGTTCCTCCACAAATGATCATCGACTCCAAAAATTGTTCGAGACGATGCACCAACAGGCAAAGTCATCCTCACAGGGTTCTGGGATGTTTAAGGTCTGGTGCATTTGGGATTAATGCTTTAAGAGTTTTTGGATAAAATTTCGGTGGTACTGTTTTTCAACATGCCTTAATTTCAAATATAGTGCTAGGAAAATTTTGATTTCAAACCCTTAGTGAGTGATGCAGAAGGGCTAAAAGTGGGGAAAATTTCTTTTATCAATAATTTTGTAAAATCTTGTTCGACGATAACGTCCGAGACACCACACAGATCCGCGTGCCAGTGAATACAGTACGTGGGAGAGTGACTGAAATGCGGTTCAGGTACAAAACAGCAGTCTAAGAGCCAAGGAATCCACGACCCGCCGTTGTCTCGCAGAAACAAGAAAATTGAGACATTGTATTTGCAGTTTTCGTATTGTATTCATTCTAGACTGCTGTGTTTCTACTCACGCCAGGCTAGAGATTCGCCAGGCAGCAATAATATTTTAAAAGACAGTTAGAAAGTTTAACTCTCTGAGGCGGAGTGCCTGTTACGTTATTACAAAAATATGTACTATTTTATTGTCAGTAGTATATTGTTTCCTTTACAGACGAAATGACGTAGAAGCTAAACTAAACTAAAGTCCTCCCGAACAGGCCATGTAGGGCTACTATAGTGCTGTACACAGCATTATTATTGTTGTTACTATTACTATTAGTGGCAAATCACTAACAGCCTGTAGTCTTCCAATTTATGCCAGTTCAGAAGTAAGGAGTGCAGCAATCATCCTCAGCCAACAGGTATATACGCATCTTCAGCTTTGTAATGGTCATATTTTCGTAATGTAGATCATTGGTTTCCAACCTGGGGTAATTACACCATGAGGGGTAAAATGAAATTTTCTGAGGGCTAAAAACTAAAAGATTCGTTCTGTTTCAGTAACGAAACTAAATTATTTTCGAAAGATCATTACTATATCACAATTTTGTAAGACTCTAACAATGATTATATAAATTAGCAATAATTATTTTTTCTCAATTAGTAGCATTACTGCGATGTAGGTTACAGGTTCCTCACATAGTCCACCCCCTACACACATTCGCTGTGCTTTGTCCCGTACATCGCTGATGATAAAAGTGGTACATATACGTCACAAATGTTAAATATCTCAACAAATTATCTTCTCCAAGGTGTAGATAGCACCTTCCACAGTCCAGAAATTGCTTCATTACTCGCTTCGAAACAGATAAATAAATTATTTGGCAGCACGACGCGGCAGTAACTACATAAGGGCTACTATAGTGCTGTACACAGCATTATTATTGTTGTTACTATTACTATTAGTGGCAAATCACTAACAGCCTGTAGTCTTCCAATTTATGCCAGTTCAGAAGTAAGGAGTGCAGCAATCAAGTGATTTACGAGCAGTAAGTATAGTGCTCACATCTGAATCTGTTTAATTTTAAACAGGATTGCAGCGTGCAGGTCATGCAGCTGCCGCAATGGAGAGGAGAAATGCATGGGAAGTAAGTTTTGTAACAAGTGTGTACCCTCATAGTGGACAGCTAGGTTTCCTATCTGAGAACGAGTTGTGAGCAGCACTTGCGATGCACCGTGAATTCCTTCGTCATTCATTCTAACACATACACACACACACACACACACACACACACACACACACGAGCGCGCGCGGGCGCTCGCGTGCGGCCTCGAACGCACAAACAAACTAAATATCATTCATCTTTTATCATTTTAAAAATAAAAGTATTCCAAGAAAAGTCTTTCATTCTAAAGTTTAGTTAGGTGCTAAAATTGGTGATAATGTAGGAAAGGGGGGCAACAGATGGTCGGGTTGCGGGGGGGGGGGGAGGGGAGTGCGGTACTAGCTAATGTCTAAGTGCACTCAGGGGTAACGGTCTAAGAAAGGCTGGCAACCACTGACGTAGATGGACAGTTACGGGGTCCCAGTATTTGGGAAGCTATCCATGCTAAGAGTCGGACCTCACTGGTAAGTTGTCATAATAATAAGTACACCTAAAGATGCTTGTCAAAATGTGCCAAGTATTACCGCTGAGTGAGCCAGTCCGGCAACATACCGTAGGATATATTACAGGATTCGATAGTTACCGGCTGTATAAAACCAATGCAAGTAAAACTTAAAATCCGGACGTAGGGACATCACGTAGAAATTTGTATATTTGTGGTAATTTCCTATGGGGCCAAACTGCTGAGGTCATCGTTCCCTAGGCTAACACGCTACTTAATCTAAGTTAGATTTACGCTAAGGACAACACACACATCCATGCCCGAGGGAGGACTCGAACCTCCGGGCAACTGTGGCAAGGCGCCTCAAACAGGCAATGCGCCTGTCACGCAGAATTTTAACTTTTACTTACAATAGTTTCATCCACAACGTCTCTGACCTGTGGTTGCCCTCCCCAGAAGGTTGTCTATAAAAAGCTTTATCTGTCGTTGTTTTGGTAAAGGTACACCACAGCAATTGGCGCGAGCTGAAGACAAGCGTAGCGTACTTAAGGAGCGCCAAGGTCGTCACCGTACAGCAAATCGCTTTCTGATACTGCACGGCCTTGAGTGGCAACTTTCACACGCCACCTTGTTGTCTTCGGAGATCAGAGACCTGGTCAGGCCCACTGCTCGCAGCCACCTGTTCCGACGGCGACCTGAACAGCCCAGCACCCAGTTCCGGGAGGAATCCGAAATTTGTTGCTTGTTCGTGCCACGCAATAACGGATAAATAGCTGACTTTGAAACGCACTTTTTGAAACTTTTTGGCCGGCCGGAGTGGCCGAGCGGTTCTAGGCTGTACAGTCTGGAACCGCGCGACCGCAGGTTCGAATCCTGCCTCGGGCATGGATGTGTGTGATGTCCTTAGGTTAGTTAGGTTTAAGTAGTTCTAAGTTCTAGGGGACTGATGACGTCAGGTGTTAAGTCCCATAGCGCTCAGAGCCATTTGAACAATTTTGAAACTTTCAAAATATCAGGGTGACACTTTCAACAAATGCAGCTGCCGAAATGAGAAAGGAAGAAAGCACTCCTTATAGCTAAAATAAGAGAAGCTCTGATTTTAGCGTCCCATTTCTAAAAAATCGGTTTGTTGGAAGAATATTAGGACCGAAAAGAGGGGGAAGCAGCTGCCCCTACCGTTGTCGTTTTATGCTACCCGCAATGTTATATCTCGCCTTACAAAACCACGCTGAAGAGTTTCATATTCTGTCACTCGCTACTCGCAAAATAATTAGTTCTACAGAAAAAATGAAGAGGACATTTGATGCGGTTAAATATTGAACTGGGATACGTTTTCGCAAGAGGCCGTAGTTTTCGAGTTATTCAAGTAAAGCGTACAAAGGTGACCTTCAAACGTACCTCTATCCCCACACTCATATCTCACCAGTCACAATTTCTTATATGTTGTTCATGGCACTCCCTACTGACACTGCACAAAATTTTTTGCCTATTCACGGCATTTGACCTTTTTGGTCTGTATTGATTGGGATATCACGCCACTACCATAGTCGGCTATTTAGTTAACATTATTAATTTAACCACGCCTATGTTGGTAATGAAAGAAAAACGACTTTTGTAAAATTACACTAAAACTAATTACTTTGACACTTCGATCCAAACTTAGCTCTTACAAACACAGCAATTTCGTAGTCAGAAGGCGTGAGGAACAGAAATATGTAGTTGTTTATTTTATGCTCTTAAAATTTACAAAACTGTTAGGTAAAATTTACACAAACGTCAGTTTTACTTTCTGTAAGTGCTCGACCAAGCCGGTGGCGTAATAATGCCAGTCAATGAAAATCAAAGAAGTTGGAATGTGGGAGATAATTCGTGCAGTTACGAATGCTTGTATGGCGGTAGGAGGGACTGCCATTAACAACAGACTAGAAATCCTGACCGGTGGGGGCTGAGTGTGAGAGTGGGTTGCGTTTGGAGGTCACTTCCGTACGTTTTTCTTGAATAACTCGAGAACTGCGGCTTCTAGCGAAAACGTATCCCTGTAAAAAATTTAACAACACTAAATTTTCTACAAAAAGGTACTGTTTGTTTTTTTCTGTAGGACTAACAATTGGAGTGTAACAGATGAGAGAACAGGAAAATCTCTGCTGTGGTTTTTGGTGGCCAGATACAACATTGTGGGTTGCATGAAACGACATCGGTAGGGGCAGTTAGTAGTATGGTTCAATAAATCCTATATATCAGTTCATGCAGGAAGTGATTTATATGATTTATACTCGTGTGTACCTGCCGAGCCGTGTTGACTGTGTCACGGGCATCGGGCCGTGAGGAGTTAGCTGATGCACAAGCGACTACCACGAAAGTACTGCGTTGTGAAATGTATGATGATCGCGAATTTTATCGTGATATCTGAAGTTGAACAGAGCGCTTATCGCGACGGGCAAAATACCCCTGTGCCCCCGACAAATCAGTCACTGGACTTGTGTGATATGGCGGTAAGGGAGATTGTAGCGTGCGTGTAATATTAGTTTGCGACAGTGCAGCCAAGTTCGGCAAAATTCCAATAAAGCAATCAAATTCTTCCAAAACTCTATTTCTCTAAATAGTAGATTAGCCCCAATTCTCTCCGTGCTGAACTACTGCCTTGTACTTGAGCATTATTGCATAGGTTGTTAACATCCCCGTCGACAACCTGTGCAGCAGTGAGTGGAAACATAATCAGTCTTGCTTCCATAACGCCATTTATAGTTGTACTGGTCGATTACAGCAGTTAGTGCTTTATATCTTGGACTTCCACAACCCCTATGTAATTTAGAGCAATTTCTAGTGTGTCAGGGAAACACCATTACCAGGTCTGCCAAAACCTACAGCTCCTGAGTCTCTTATGTCGAGACACCAACAGAGACGGCTTAAGGAACTGCTAACACGAGTGCCGTTTGGTTTTACTGATAACAAACACGAGTCGCCACTCATTCTGCGGTTCACATACAGCCTCCTTCACACCGAAGCGAACAGCGAACGAGAATTCTACATCTACATACACAGGTATACCGCAGTCCACCATACGATGCGTGGCGAAGGTTAGCCTGTACCACTATTAGTCATTTCCTACCCTGTTCCACTCGCAAAGGGCGAGGAAGAAACAACTTTTATGGGCCTCCGTACGAGTCCCAGTTTCTCTTATCTTCGTGGTCCTTACGCGAAATGTACGTTGGCAGCAGTAGAACCGTTCTGCAGTCGGCTTCAGATGCCTGTTCTCTAAATTTTCTCAATAGCGTTCCTCCAAAAGACCGTCGCCTTCCTTTCAGGGATTCCCATTTTAATTCCCGAAGCATAACAGTAATACTGGCGCGCTATTCGAACCTACTAGTAACAAATCTAGCAGACCGCCTCTGAATTGCTAGATGTCTTCCTTCAATCCGACTGCTACGGAACCCATACACTCGAACAAGAAGGGGTGGCACTAGTGTTTTACACTGCTTGACAACTGCTAAGGAACAACTGACACTTGCTAAGGAACAACTGTCGGTTGCTATGTAACAGTTGACGATTGCTGCGGAAGACCCGACCAATGGTAGTAAAAATAAATGTGGAGGCCGGGACATTTTAACCTCTGCGAAGCCAGTGTACGTCACATTCGACAGTTCAAACAGTATGGTGTTTGATGAAGGCTGTTGTGGAACCGATGAGGGTGTGATACGGCAACATGTTTGCAGGACATCATTTGAGTGTCACGATCGTGAACAAGTAGCTGGACGGCTCGGTGGCTGTTTAACTGTCATCACTGTGGCCACACCAATAGGTATGTCCAAAACTGTCGTCTTCCGATTAGAAAAGGCCACTGAAGGTCGAATTGCTATGTCAAATCATATCAGTGGTCGTAGACGGACCATCACACTGCAAGAGGATCGATATATAGCCCTAGTGGAGAAAAGGAGCAGACATCTCACTCACAGGCACATCGCTGCAGACATTGCAACAGCTAACGACACACCATTTCGCAAGTCAGGCTGGTTTGAATGCTTGGAAGCGTGTTACGTATATCCCACTTCAACCACGCCATCGTCGAGAAAGAGTTCGTCGGTGTAGGGTGCATGACGGTTGAGGTCACCAACAGTGGTCCAGAATGGCATTCTCCACGAATCTCCCTCTGCTGTGCCAAACGATAATGGCCACCAGTTAGTGCGGAGAGGGGTGGGAACACATCATACACCACAGAATGTTCACGAGCGGCGTCGGTAAGGCATAGGCGTTATGGTGTGGGCAGCCATTATGCACAACGGCCAAACATCGCTGGATATCATTGCGCGAAGTACTGATATAGCACAGAAGTCTTGCAGGGAGATTATTCCGGATGTGTCCGTCCTTTTAGGGAGCGGTAGGTCCCGGCTTTCTGTTTATCGACGACAGTGCCAGCCCACACAGATCATCGAGGTGTCAGACGCGCTGGAAAGTGAAGATATCGAAGGTATGGAATGGCCTGCAAACTCTCCGGGCCTAAACCTTATATGGCGTGCTTGGGACGCTCTTGGCAGACGTGTTTCTCAATGAACCCCCCCCCCCCCCCCATCCCCTAACCTTGCAAGAAATCAAAACCGCCTTGAGAGAGGAGTGAGACAATATCTCCCAAGGACGACCTCAAAACAGTTTGGTAGCCAACATGAATAACAGGTGCAACATGGGCGTAAGTGGCCGAGGAGGACATTTGCTTACTGAGAGTCCGATATGGACCTTGCGCGATTATTCCTGTCCAATACTTTCTCTGTTCCTTAACAATTGCCAAGCAATGTACATGCGGTCTCCTTTAGAGATGAACCACACATCCCTAAAATTCTCGCTACAAACCGGGGTCGACCATTCGCCTTCCTCACTGCAATTTTTACATGCTCGCTACATATCGCTTTGCAAATTCAGGTCTAAATACACTATGTGATCAAAAGTATCCGGACACCCGGCTGAAAATGACTTACAAGTTCGTGGCGCCCTCCATCGTTAATGCTGGAATTCAGTATAGTGTTGGCCCACCCTTAGCCTTGGTGACAGCTTCCACTGTAGCAGGCATACGTTCAATCAGGTGTTGGGGAATGGCAGCCCATTCTTCGCGGAGTGCTGCACTCAGGTTTCGATATCGGTCGATGAGACCTGGCACGAAGTTGGCATTCCAAAAGGTGTTCTATAGGATTCAGGTCAGAAGTCTGTGCAGGCCAGTCCATTACAGGGATGTTATTGTCATGTAATCACTCCCACACAGGCCATGCATTATCAACAGGTGCTCGAGCGTGTTGAAAGATGCAGTCGGCATCCTCGAATTGCTCTTCAACAGTGGGAAGCAAGAAGGTGCTTAAAACATCAATGTAGGTCTGTGTTGTGATAGTGCCATGCAAAACAACAAGGGGTGCTGGCCCCCTCCATGAAAAACGTGACCACACCATAACACTGCCGCCTCCGAATTTTACGCTGGCAGATTCCGTTCACCGGGCATTCTCCATACCCATACCATGCAATCGGATGGCCACATTGTGTACCGTGATTCGTCACTCCACACAACGTTTTTCCACTGTTCAATCGTCCAATGTGTACGGTCCTTACACCAAGCGAGGCGGCTTTTGGCATTTACCGGCGTGATGTGTTGCTTATGAGCAGCCGCTGGACCATGTAATCCAAGTTTTCTCACCTCCCGCCTAACTGCCATAGTACTTGCAGTAGATTCTGATGCAGTCTGGAATTCCTGTGTGATGGTCTGAATAGCCGTCTGCCTATTACAGATTACGACCCTCTTCAACTGTCGGCGGTCTCTGCCAGTCAATAGACGAGGTCGGCCTGTACGCTTTTGTGCTGTACGTGTCCCTGTACGTTTTCACTTCACTATCACATCGGAAGCAGTGGACCTAAGGATGTTTAGGAGTGTGGAAATCTTGCGTACAGACGTGTGACATAAGTGACACCCAATTTCCTGACCACGTTCGAAGTCCGTGAGTTTCGCGGAGCGCACCATTCTGCTCTCTCACGATGTCTAATGACAACTAAGGTCGCTGATATGAAGTACCTGGCAAGTAGGTGGCAGTACAATGCACCTAATATGAAAAAAGTATATTTTTTGTGGTGTCCGGATACTTTTGATCACGTAGTGTATCTAATCGACGTGACTGTGCCAGACAGCACAATACTAATGCAGCATCCGAACATTACGGGCTTGTTTTTCCTACTCATCTGGATTAACTTACATTTTTCCACATTTAGAACTAGCTGCAATTCACCACACCAACTAGATGTTTTGTCTAAGTCATCTTGTATCCTCCTAGAGCCACTCAACAATGAAACCTTCCTGTACACCACAGCATCATCAGCAAATAGCCACAGACTGCTGCTCACCCTGTCCGCCATATCATTTATGCATACAGAAAAAAACAGTTCTCTCCGGTGTAAACGCTAGGTTTCACATGAGCAAACGGCATTCGGTCGAACTCGGTTCGCATTCCCTTGTGTTCGCTCGTGTTCCACTAGATGGAGGACTTTTACCGGACCACACAAGTTTGCGACCTCTCCGCTTAGGCGCTAGCAACACAGAAAGTTTTCGTCCACTATTTTATGTGCTTTTGCTGTTAACATGAGTTGCGTCTGCGATGGAGTGGTACGAAGAGAGTATAATGTTACTGGTAGACTATAGATACCACATGTGCTTCTAAAATCCAAGAGTTTCACAACGCAAATACCGAAAGAAAAGAAATATGATGGGTAGGAAATTCGCGAAGCAATCAAAGGTCGTACTGGGGACGCGAGAAAGACTATAACATTCATTAGATGCTTGCCTCATGCGGGAACGGAGTGAATAAGCACGAACTATTTCTTTTTATTGAAAAAAAGTAAATAATTACGAATATGTATCTACCCATCCAAGTGCTAGCCCAACCCGACAGCCCTTAACTTCGGTGATCTGACGGGAACCGGTGTTACCACTGCAGCAAGGCCATTGACCTCCGAATAAGCACTTATATAAAATTCTTGAAGTACTTCGCATATGTAACTGCAGGCATCTGAAGCTATCTAATAGATACTAGCTATTGCATTGTAAAACAATCCTTAACGTAAATGTCGCCTGTGGCTAATAACTAGATATTAAATGCTAACCATTTTTTCTGGTTATGTTGGTAATCAGTCATTTGCTTTTAAATTTCCTCCTCACTTGTAATGGGAAGACATCATAAAGCTCCACACGACATATGTACAAAGTTTTGGTCTAATGCTGAGGAAAGCCGGACTTGAAATTCAGTGTTAGGTGCACTACCTCCCCGCATTTCACAATTATGTGAAAACTGAGACACCTAAATTCTCGCTTTCCTATGTCAGTTTGCTTACTTCGTCAAAGACGTGCGAAATAGTCCTCTCACAAGGGAACCTCCCCATCGCACCCCCCTCAGCTTTGGTTATAAGTTGGCACAGTGGATAGGCCTTGAAAAACTGAATACAGATCAATCGAGAAACCGGGAAGAAGTTGTGTGGAACTATGAAAAAAATAAGCAAAATATACAAACTGAGTAGTCCATGCGCAAGATAGGCAACATCAAGGACATTGCGAGTTCAGGAGCGCCGTGGTCCCGCGGTTAGCGTAAGCAGCTATGGAAGGAGAGGTCATTGGTTCGAGTCTTCCCTCGAGTGAAAAGTTTGATTTTTTTTTCAGACAATTATCAAAGTTCAGGCACTTACACATAATCAAATTCGCTCTCCAAAATTCCAGGACATGTTCAGATTTGCTTGGACATATGCAGGATTTGACGGTCTACACACGGAAAAATTTGAAAACGTTAAAAACGTATGTTTTGACAGAGCACAGGGAAAACTGTGCGACTGTGAAACTGTTGCATTCATTTGTTGCAGTTTGTCACAAACTCTTATGTTTTCATCATTTTTTTGGGAGTGATTATCACACTCACAAGAAAACCTAAATTGGGCAGAGTAGAAGAATCTTTTTACCCATTCGCCAAGTGTACAAGTTAGGTGGCTCGACAACATATTCCTGTCATGTGACGCACATGCCATCACCAGTGTCGTATAGAATATATCAGACGTGTTTTCCTGTGGAGGAATCGGCTGACCTACGACCTTGCGATCAAATGTTTTCGGTTCCCATTGGAGAGGCACGTCCTTTCGTCTACTAATCGCACGGTTTTGCGGTGCGGTTGCAAAACACAGACACTAAGCTTATTACAGTGAACAGAGACGTCAATGAACGAACGGACAGATCATAACTTTGCGAAAATATAGAAAGTAAACTTTTCACTCGAGGGAAGACTTGAACCAAGGACCTCTCGTTCCGCAGCTACTCACGCTCATCACGGAACCACGGCGCTCCTGAGCTCGCATCCTCCTTGATGTTGCCTATCTTGCACATGGACTACCCAGTTTGTATATTTTGCTTATTTTTTTCATAGTTCCACACAACCTCTTCCTGTTTTCTCGATTGATCTGTGTTCAGTTTTTCAAGGCCTATCCACAGTGCTAACTTATAACTAAATCTGAGGGGGTGCGATGGGGAGGTTCCCTTGTCAGAGCATCAGAGTTTTGCAGTATGACTCAACTGTATGGTGTTGTACGCAGTGTGCCAACTATTAGCGCCACAAAACAGCAACACAGAGCTCACAGTCTATGTTCGTTATCTCGCGTTCTCTTCCGTTCCCTCTAGTGTGAACAAGATACAAGTGAATGGTACTGAACGATGGCGAATTGTCTGCTAATGCTCTTCGTTTCTGTTTTGTTGCATACGCTCTGTTGTAAATGGGGGCTTAACGCTTAAGCCAGACAAGTTTATCGGTACAGAACTGAGCTGCGGCTCAGAGAACGAGAGACACAAGCCTTGTCTCACCTCTATAGATACTACTGTAACTGTACAGCTACATGCGTCTTTTTGTTCCACAACCATCAAGTATTAACTTAGCATGCTAAAGGGTCTGCAATGAATATTAAACAGTTGATGAGAGGTGGGAGAAGGGCAACGAGTTGCGAGTTCCGATTACAGTAATCGTTAACTGTAGTACAGACTTAATTTACTAAGAATGGTCGCCAAGACAACGAGCAACAGAACATATAGAAGCTGGAAGTGGTAGCCATATATCGTGTGCAGTGACAGCCTCAATAGAAAGAAAGCCGGCCGGTGTGGCCGAGCGGTTCTAGGCGCTACAGTCTGGAACCGCGCGACCGCTACGGTCGCAGGTTCGAATCCTGCCTCGGGCATGGATGTGTGTGATGTCCTTAGGTTAGTTAGGTTTAAGTAGTTCTAACAAGGGGAGGCCGCCAATTGTGAAATTCAGATTCGATTCATACTGCGCATAATAAAAGCTCATGGCCAGAGGTGTAATGTGGCAAAGCACCAAGATGCACTTCTCAGCCGTTGTCGAGAAAATCGACAGTTAAAAGAAACCGTTGCGGTGAATTACTCTCTACGATTAATAATTTTCGAAAGCGTCGTGGCGCAGCGGTAAGCGCTCGGGTTCGTAATCCGAAGGTCGCCGGATCGAATCTCGCGCCATGCAATTTTTTTTATTATTAGTTTTTTGTAATTCAAATATATATATATTGCTTATGCATGTTGGTGAAGGCGGATCGCTCTCCAATTGTACCGCCTCCATTTTTCCGTTTTTTTTAACAGGGTGTACCAAAGCTCTCCCGTCAGCACTGATTTTCGACGATGTTATATGTTGCGCTAGGGACCGCATCTACCTTCTTTCGAAGTTAGCAGGCAACTACGCTGTTATGCGGCGGCTCGTTTCGGCCCATTCAACATCTGTCCTTCAAGTGTAACGAGCGAGTAACGGAGTTTATATTTCATACCTGCCACAGCAAATTTGTGTTAGTGGGGTCTCTATTATAATTCGAACGTTTGACTTACGCTATACGTATTCGTTTCGGAGTATCGTTTCTACGTCTTCCGTTAACTATACGTGGTTAACATTATGAAGACAATTAATAACATTTGTGAAATACAATTTTGTTTGCGGAAAACATAATGATGTTCGAAGTCGCCAGTTTTTCCACGACAAACGACTTTCAACAACTTATTATATGCATAATTGTTGCAACTGATTGCCGGGAATTTTATATATATATATATATATACATTTGGATTAAAAAAAAACAAATACTAAAAAAAAAAAAAAAAAAAGGTTGCATGGCGCGAGATTCGATCCGGCGACCTTCGGATTGCGAAGCCGAGCGCTTACCGCTGCGCCACGACGCTGTAGAATATCATTAATCGTAGAGAGTATTTCACCGCAACGGTTTCTTTTAACTGTCGATTTTCTCGACAACGGCTGAGAAGTGCATCTTGGTGTTTTGCCACATTACACCTCTGGCCATGAGCTTTTATTATGCGTAGTATGAATCGAATCTGAATTTCACAATTGGCGGCCTCCCCTTGTAAGTTCTAGGGGACTGATGACCTCAGATGTTAAGTCCCATAGTGTTCAGAGCCATTTGAACCAATAGAAAGAAAGAAAAATAATACTACCGAATATACCTTTGGTCTTTCACTGGATAAATAACATTTGATAATAAAGCGGAAGCAAAATCTGCGATTTCAGATTTGTCAGGCCAGAGTGCCTTGCACGTCACAGTCGCTAGCGGCATTGACCTGCAACACGAAAAGAAAACTTAGCCATTCAAGTGATTTACTGCTGTTAAATCGGTCCCTTGCGACCAGTGCGCTGTGTGGAAAAGTGATTTATTCTTTCATTTTGTTTACCTACAAAGTCGAGCGACGTCACTGCTATAAGAAAGGAAAATTGAACACTCCCACTGTGTAATACTATATCTATTTGGCTAATTTTATCTTCATGACCCACGCCTATTTATTTTTGAAATAAAATCTGAAAGAGTGTGACAGTAACACAAGAAACTTTATAAACAAGGACAATGTTTGACTTAAAACACCTTATTTCAATTATTTCATATTTATTTTGTTGAAACACAATAATTATATACCTTCTAGGTAATATTACACCAGAGGGTACTCAGAACACCGATATGGATTCGATGGTGGCATGGGACATTGGGAAGGGGAAAACAGGTTCTGAGTTAGCAACTAGCCGTTTTTAGAGTCAACAACAGACATGAACGTAGCAACGTAAAACAGTCAGTCGTTGCGTTGTATTAGTTCTGGATTGACGTTGTTAAGATTTCGCCATGCCAGGACTGTTGCAGTTATTATTGACTAAAATTCAAACCGTTAGGTTACGGCCACAAGTATGATTTTTGAAAATCTGCCGGGCATTGACAGTGAGGCGGCGAGGTAGACGTTCCTGAGAAGCAAATGCTCGGGAACAGCAATGGACAGTGGTTCGTTTATTTCAATTATCGTACTACTCTGTGTGCTTTAAAACTTTAGTTTCTTAAGTTTCAGCTTGTTAATTTAATATCTAATAGCCACAGTCCCCGCGTTTTAGTTTGCTTTCACCTGAGTGCTTCGGTAGTAAGGTCAATCTCTGCGTATTACCTAGTTTATTAGACACAGTTCCTGCACTTTCGTCAGCGTCTACTGTAGAGTTCCGCAGCACATGTCGATAGTCCGTTGATCTGGGTGGTTTAGTTTTCCACGGTCTTAGATATGGATACGGTCTGTAATTGTTGTGTGCGGATACGAGTCGAGTTGGTGACACTTCGCTCTCAGCTCTAGGCTGTGATGGCTTCGGTTACACAGCTCGAAGCTGCAGTGGATGGGCACCACTGTTGTGGGCCGGCCATGGGGACCCAACGGACGTCCAGCCCGACCGACTCCTCCGATCGGTCGTCACAGGTGGCCAGCCCAGTTATTGCTCACAATGTGGTTGACCCCTCACCTGTGGTCGTGGGAGGTCGCCCTGGGGCGTAGCAGGTGGCGAAAGACTTCCCAGGGGCCTCCCCGGTTTGTCTGACAAACAGGTTCCAGGAGCTGTCAGTCGCTGACACTGTCCTGAGGTAGATGCTTTCACCTGTCCTGTTTCAGAGGAAACCACTCAGCCTACAAGATGCGGACAATCATAGAGGGTGGGATTATTGATAGTTTGGAGCTCCAACTTCGGCACATGGCTGCCAAGAAGGGGAAGAAAGCCAATGTGCACTACGTGTGCATGCTGGGTGGAGTCATTCCAGACGTCGACCAGGTCCTCCCGGGTGCCATGAAGAGCACACGGTGCAGCCAACTGCAGGTGGTTGCTCACGTCGGCACCAATGATGTGCGTCACTTTGGATCAGAAGAGTTTCTCTCTGGTTTCAAGAGGCTAACAGGCGATTGCGCACCTCTGTTACAGAGCCGAGTAGAGGGTCTGAATCAGAGGCTCAGACCGTTCTGCGACCTTGTAGACCGCAGATTCCTCGACTGGCGCCATGGGGTGGTTGTGTTTCGGGTTCCACTGAATAGGTCAGGAGTCCACTATATGCTGGAGGCGGCTGCATGGGTGCCAGGGGCCGTGTAGCGTGGACTGGGCGGTTTTTTAGCTTAGAGGGCCTCGGGAAAACACGAAAATGGCTTCAGTCACAAAGGATGCAGGCCGAACAGAGGAAGAATGTAGATACAGGAACCATCGGTAAAACAGTTGTAAATTGTCGTAGCTGTGTTGGGAAAGAACCAGAGCTCCAAGCGCTGATACTCGACTCGTCAGAGGCACTGAAAGCTGGCTAAAGCCGGAGACAAGTTCAGCCGAAATTTTTGCGAAGAACCTAACGCTGTGTTGAAAGGATAGATTAAACACGGTTGGCGGTGGCGTGTTTGTTGCTGTTAGAAGTAGTTTACCTTGTCATGAAATTGAAGCAGATAGTTATTGTGAGTCAGTATGGGCAGAGGTCATTGTTGGCAACAGGAATAAAATAATAATTGGGTCCTTTCACTGGCCTCCCAAGCTGAAAGGTTCAAAGAAAACTTCAGTTTGATTTCAAACACGTTCCTGACTCATACGATTATAGTTGGTGGTATCTTTAATTTACCCTCGATATGTTGGCGAAAATACATGTTTAATTCCGGAGATACGCATAAAACATCATCCGAAATTGTGCTAAACGCATTCTCTGAAAATTATTTCTGGCGGTTAGTTCATGAGCCCACGCGAATAGTAAACGGTTGTGAAAATACACTTGACCTCTTAGCAACAAATAATCCTGAGTTAATAATGAGCATCAAAAAGGATACAGAGATTAGTGAACACAGAGTTGTCATAGTGAGACTGAATATTGTAACCCCCGCCCCCCCCCCCCCAATCCTCCAAAAATAAAACAAAAATATACCTCTTCAAAAAATCAGAGAAAAATTCACTTGACGTATTTCTGAGACACAATCACCTCTCCTTCCATATTAACAAGATAAGTTTAGACCAGATGTGGCTTGAATTCAAAGAAATAGTATCGGCAAATAAATTAACAAACGACGGGGCTGATGCTACTTGATACACAAAGCGGGCCAGAACACTGTTGCAGTAACAACGAAAGAACATGCGAGATTTAAACAGACGCAAAATCTCAAAGGTTGGCGATCTTTTACAGAAGCTCGAAATATAGCGCAGACTTCAATGCGAGATGCATGTAATAGTTTCCACAACGAAACTAGCATTTTAACAAGTACATGGCGGATTTAACACCATCAACAAGTCCAACGCGCACTACATGTTGTGTACTTCATCGTTACCTGAGTTCATGTCCGGCCCCGGTAGCTGAGTGGTCAGCGTGACAGACTGTCAATCTTAAGGGCCCGGGTTCGATTACCGGCTGGGTCGGAGATTTTTCTCCGCTCAGGGACTGGGTGTTGTGTTGTCCTAATCATCATCATTTCATCCCCATCGACGCGCAGGTCGCCGAAGTGGCGTGAAATCGAAAGACCTGCACCAGGCGAACGGTCTACCCGACGGGAGGCCCTAGCCACACGACATTTCATTTTTTTACCTGAGTTCATCTGAGGTTATCTAACAACTTTTACATAAAATCCTCGCCCTTTTAAGAAAGGATCCAACGGGTTTCCGTAGTGATAACACCGGTTCCCGTTAGATTACCGAAGTTAAGCGCTGTCTGGCTTGGTTAGTACTTGGATGGGTAACTGTCCGGATCTCCCGAGCGCTTTTGGCAAACGAGGTGCACTCGACTCTTGTGCGGCCAACTGAGGAGCTACTTGACTGAGAAGTAGCGGCTCCGGTCACGAACACTTGACAACGATCGGGAGAGCGGTGCGCTGACCGCATGCCCCTCCGTATCCACATCCATGGAACCTATCGTCTGAGGATGACACGGAGGTCGGTCGGTGCAGCTGGTCCTTCAGAGGCCTGTTCGGACGGAGTTTAGTTCTAGAGTTTTAGGAATGAGACGCACCACACTACACAGTGGTCAACCAACATCCAGCACAAGGAGCTGCAGTGGTGGCTCCGTGCCATGTGCTGTCGTACGAGGATGCAAGTAGAAGTGGACGCACAGTAGTTACTGTAGTTAATACAGTGACGACATGTGTTGTGCCACAGCACTACGGAAGTGCTATAGGTACTGCGACACCGAATGTCTGGAGAGAAATCTTCTCTGCTATTAACCAAGATATTGAGGCCCCGCTTACAACAAATATAAATATGCTATATTCACCAAATGGATATACTGGATATACTGGAAATACTGGAGCACGTGAGGCAATACTGACCTTACGACTTATCTTAGAAGAAAGATTAAGGAAAGGCAAACCTACGTTTCTAGCACTTGTAGACTTAGAGAAAGCTTTTGACAATGTTGACTGGAAAACTCTATTTCAAATTCTAAAGGTGGCAGGGGTAAAATATAGGGAGCGAAAGGCTATTTACAAATTGTACAGAAACCAGATGGCAGATATAAGAGTTGAGGGACATGAAAGGGAAGCAGTGGTTGGGAAGGGAGTAAGACAGGGTTGTAGCCTCTCCCCGATGTTATTCAATCTCTATATTGAGCAAGCAGTAAAGGAAACAAAAGAAAAATTTGGAGTAGGTATTAAAATCCATGGAGAAGAAATAAAAACTTTGAGGTTCGCCGATGACATTGTAATTCTGTCAGAGACAGCAAAGGACTTGGATGAGCAGTTGAACGGAATGGATGGTGTCTTGAAGGGAGGATATAATATGAACATCAACAAAAGCAAAACGAGGATAATGAAATGTAGTCGAGTTAAGTCGGGTGATGCTGAGGGTATTAGATTAGGAAATGAGACACTTAAAGTAGTAAAGGAGTTTTGCTATTTGGGGAGCAAAATAACTGATGATGGTCGAAGTAGAGAGGATATAAAATGTAGACTGGCAATGGCAAGGAAAGCGTTTCTGAAGAAGAGAAATTTGTTAACATCGAGTATAGATTTAAGTGTCAGGAAGTTATTTCTGAAAGTATTTGTATGGAGTGTAGCCATGTATGGAAGTGAAACATGGCCGGTAAATAGTTTGGACAAGAAGAGAATAGAAGCTTTTGAAATGTGGTGCTACAGAAGAATGCTGAAGATTAGATGGGTAGATCACATAACTAATGAGGAAGTATTGAATAGGATTGGGGAGAAGAGAAGTTTGTGGCACAACTTGACCAGAAGAAGGGATCGGTTGGTAGGACATGTTCTGAGGCATCAAGGGATCACCAATTTAGTATTGGAGGGCAGGGTGGAGGGTAAAAATCATAGGGGGAGACCAAGAAATGAATACACTAAGCAGATTCAGAAGGATGTAGGTTGCAGTAGGTACTGGGAGATGAAGAAGCTTGCACAGGATAGAGTAGCATGGAGAGCTGCATCAAACCAGTCTCAGGACTGAAGACCACAACAACAACAACATTCACCAAATGCACTTAGCGTGAAACATAAATGTGGCAGGCAGAGTGTGCCTTACTCCCGAAAATGTTTGCTGTTATTGAGGTGGCTCGCTTGCACCCATCAACCACACAGTCTTGTCAAGGATCAACTACACACATCAAAAAAAGTTTTGCATCACCCCAGTTCCCAGAACTGCTGAAGATAGACGTTGACTGTGGATATTGTATCACAGACACAGTCCCTTTCGCTGTTCAGAGATGTCACTGAACCTGCCCAAAGATGTAAACAACCATGCATGAGCAGCGCCTATTAGCCGGAGGGGGTCCGACAGCCGATCAGTTCCAGTCTTTCCACCAGGAAGGAGGTACACGGCTCGTGTTGTCTGTAGTTCAACCATGCCTAGACGGTCAGTACTGCGGTTCTATCGCGTCCGCATTGTTACTCTGCGCCAGGAAGGGCTCTCAATAAGGGAAGTGTCCAGGCGTCTCGGAGTGAACGAAAGTGATGTATTTCGGACATGGAGGAGATACAGAGAGAGACAGGAACTGTCGATGACATGCCTCGCTCAGGCCGTCCAGGGGCTACTACTGCAGTGGATGACAGCTACCTACGGATTATGGCTCGGAGGAAGCCTGACAGCAATGGCCCCATGTTGAATAATGCTTTTCGTCCAGCCACAGGACGTCGTGTTACGACTCAAACTGTGCGCAATAGCCTGCGTGATGCGTGACTTCACTACTGACGTCCATGACGAGGTCCATCTTTGCAACCACGACACCATGCAGCGCGATACAGATGGCCCCAACAACATGCTGAATGGACCGCTAAGAACTGGCATCACATTCTCTTCAACGATGAGCGACGCATATGCCTTCAACCAGACAATCGTCGGAGACGTGTTTGGAGATACCCCGGTCAGGCTGAACGCCTTAGACACACTGTCCAGTGAGTACAGCAAGGTGGGGGTTCCCTGCTGCTTTGGGGTAGCATTATGTGGGGCCGACGTACGCCGCTGGTGGTCATGGAAGGCTCCGCAACGGCTGTAAGATATGTGAATGCCATCCTCCGACCGATAGTGCAACCATATCGGCAGCATACTGGCGAGGCATTCGTCTTCACGGACGACAGTTCGTGCCTCCATCGTGCACATTTTGTGAATGACTTCCTTCAACATAACGATATCGCTCGACTAGAGTGGTCAGCATGTTCTCCAGACATGAACCGTGTCGAACATGCCTGGGATACATTGAAAAGGGTTGTGTTGTGGACTGGCAAGACAGCCAATCCACTATGACAGGTAGCCGAAAGGCACGCGTTTAAGCTCACGCAGGATGGCGTGAGGTCTGGAACAGGACAAGGTCTTTATAGTAGCAAAAATAGTACGTAGCTTCTGGAATACTTAACTTTAATCCATAATTGGTGAACATCGGTCTGACGGTACATGCATCACAAGATAAATAGCAATTGATAGTGGCGCCTTGCTAGGTCGTAGCAAATGACGTAGCTGAAGGCTATGCTAACTATCGTCTCGGCAAAAGAGAGCGTAATTTGTCAGTGAACCATCGCTAGCAAAGTCGGCTGCACAGCTGGGGCGAGTGCTAGGAAGTCTCTCTAGACCTGCCGTGTGGCGGCGCTCGGTCTGCAATCACTGATAGTGGCGACACGCGGGTCCGACGTATACTAACGGACCGCGGCCGATTTAAAGGCTACCACCTAGCAAGTGTGGTGTCTGGCGGTGACACCACAGGTTGTTTATGGACGACGTGACCAAACAACCAGTCTGAAGGATCTACGTCGAATCGCCATTGAGGAGTGGGACAATCTGGACCAACAGTGCCTTGATGAACTCGTGTATAGTATGCCACGACGAAACAGGCATGAATCAATGCAAGAGGACGTGCTACTGGGTATTAGAGGTACCGGTGTGTACAGCAATCTGGACCACCAGCTCTGAAAGTCTCGCTGTATGATGGTACAACATGCAATGTGTTGTTTTCATGAGCAATAAAAAGGGCGGGAACGATGTTTATGTTGATCTATATTCCAATTTTCTGTTCAGGTTCCGGAACTCTCGGAACTCAGGTGATGCAGAACTTTTTTTTATGTGTGCAGTTCGAATATGTCCCTGTGAATGTGTGATCTTGGGGTTCATTGGTGTCATCGGCAAAGATGGTACGAAAGCAATGTTTCCCACGTGCCCCCCAAAGAAAAAAAAGCATATACCATAAGGTTAAGGGGCATTGGCGCAATCTGAAAGGTGCCAAATCACCCTAATAGCAACGCCCAAATCATCGGTTCAGTTGGCGGCACACTGCTCTTTGCCAAAGAGGCGGTGTTCCGTTGTTGGAATATGAAGTTTAAGACATCAGATATCAATTTAGGAAACAGTCAGTCTTTCATCATATGTATGTATACTGCACTCGTCAAAGTTTTCTCAGGAAAAAAGTAGGCCCGTACACTTCGCAACGTGGAGCAGCACAGAAGGCATTGGTCTTTGGAGAATCTCTTTCAGTCCCCAGTGTAACACTGGAATTTACCGTGCCCCGTATACGGACGTTTGTGATGATTCGCGTTACCGTTTACGTGAAACGTCGCCTCAGCACTGAACACGAGTCGGGGGGATAAATTCGTCACCTCTCATTGCTTCCTGGAAAAGTTCACAAAATTCGCGTCTGATGGTATGGTCGCTTGGCCGTAAACGTTGCAGAAGCTGCATGCGATATGGTTTCTGGTATAATCGCTTGCGCAGAATTTTCCACAACGCTGGCTGTGGAGTGCTGAGGTCACGACTTGCTTTCTGTGCAGATTTCTCTGGGCTACGAAGAACGCATCTCGGACACTCACCACTGTTTCAACTGCAACACCTGGTCGTTCACATGTTATTAGTTAGAGAGCAACCTGGGGTACTGAGCTATCTACACCAGCGCAGAATGCTTTGATGGGTTGGCGGTTGTATGCTGTACTGTATTCGCAAAGCTCGCTGCACGGTAGTGAAGGGTTCAGTGTTCTCCTACTGCAACAGTCAAAATGTTTTCTGACGGTTAGCCGTCATTTTACAAACTTATCAAACTTCCGCCTGGCGAATCTCATTGAAATCTGCAATTATTTGCACAAATCTTTAAAATTTGCTCTTTTCATTGGTTATTTAAATGAGCGGACATTATGTATTGGAAGCTATAAAACATCAAAGCTCGTGAATCATTTGTAGTGGCCCTGTACATACTTGGATGCAACAGGAGCTGATAGTACGATGAACTGACCAATTATTTCTGAGAAATCGAGGTTCCAAGCTCTACGAGACGGTTGAACCCCATACGAGAGTCCAACCGACTAGCAAGGCAATCGACGAAGGCTACAGACTAGACATCTCATAACTTTATTCTCTCACCGAACGCTTGTACCGCTGTAGGGAACATGTTTCTTAGTCACTCAACAATAATAATAATAATAATGACAATGATAGTGGTACGTTTGGGGATAGTTTCTTCGTAAAGCAATAATAATAATAATAATAATTATTATTATTATTATTATTATCATCATGGCGACGCATTCGAGGAGATGTGTAATCGAAGCATAATAATGAATCATGTTGAAATAAACGTATATTTACTCTTACATTCATGCGCTTATGACAGTGAATTCATACCGGGCTTTATCTACTTGGAATAATATAAACTGCATTTTTATTGCTTTTCAAGAATCAGTAGAAAGCAGATTCTAAAGCAGTGTGGGCAGAAGTAGTTTTCCGTCATAGCCGGTTGCGCTAACGCCGCTTATTGACGTCTGGCGCTCTCGTAATATGCTCAACAGGCTTCCAAATCTTCGAACCACGATTTCTCGGAAACGCTAGAGGAGTGCAGCGTACTACAGCGGCATTTGTTGTGCCTAAATGTGTACTATTATCGTGCTAAAGATGAGCAAAATCACTGACTGGTGACCAATTTCCCATGTTAGAGCTGACGCAGTGGTCAAGACACGGGTCTCGCGTTCGAATGTTTAGGTTTTCCGTGAGTAGTCCAGAGCCCTGCAGACTGGTGTCGAGGTAGTTCTTTTACAAAGGTCACTGCCGTACTGACAAGCAGCACATAAAATATAACTGAACGTAACAATAAATAAACTGTTGAGGAGCCGAAAGACGAAGTGGTGGAACGTGAATGGTACGGGAAGTTTGGGATTCAGGATATTTTGTCAGCATTTAATTGCATGACAGGGGGAAAACTACCAGGCTGAATGTATGGCTGCAGTCTGTTCAAATGACGTAGCCTGGACGGAAACGGCCAAGCGTGTTTCGGCGCCCGTAACCCCTTGCTTCCAAGAGCCGACTGACAAAAGGGAACTGGCGGGCTGGCGGTACATTACGGGACTCTGCCCTGCTTTACGCTCCAACGTTCAACGCGCGCAAAACTCTTTGCGAATGAGAATTCATCTTTTTCAGAACTTACGCGACCCCGCCAGAGAGCCAGGGAAGGACATCAGCTGGCGCACCTTCACCTTGTCCCCGGTCTGGAGCAGCGTGTATACAGTCCGACACTTGGCCACTTCGTGGCGCACCAGCTGGGATAGATCAGTCTTACGTGGCTAATGTATGAGATCGACGAGAGGTCGATAAGGAAGTTGGTATTAACTGTACATGATCACACGCACTCCTGCATCTCGTGCAACCGATGCTTCCCAATTTAGAACCGTAGATGTACGAGGGCTATTCGGAAAGTAAGGAACGATAGGTCGCGAAATGGAAACCACAGTGAAAATCAAAACTGCTTTTCTTGCAACAGTTAGCTACAACTCCCAACTGTTTATCTCCGTAGTCGCCTATCCGACTTAGACGTTTGTCGTAGCGTAGTACCAACTTTCCAATACCCTCGTTATAGAAAGCAACCGCCAGTGCTTTCCACCAATTCTCTACGCTGGCCTACAGCTCGTTGTCTGTGCCAAAATGTTGTCTTCATAGCCAGCGGTTCATGTGAGCAGAGATGAAACTGGCTCAAATGGTTCAAATGGCTCTGAGCACTATGGGACTCAACTGCTGAGGTCATTAGTCCCCTAGAACTTAGAACTAGTTAAACCTAACTAACCTAAGGACATCACACACATCCATGCCCGAGGCAGGATTCGAACCTGCGACCGTAGTGGTCTCGCGGTTCCAGACTGCAGCGCCAGAACCGCGCGGCCACTTTGGCCGGCCAGAGATGAAACTCAGAGGGAGAGGTTCAAGTGGCTCTGAGCACTATAGGACTTAACATCTACGGTCATCAGTCCCCTAGAACTTAGAACTACTTAAACCTAACTAACTTAAGGACATCACACACATCCATGTCCGAGGCAGGATTCGAACCTGCGCCTACAGCCGCTTGGCCACTGCGGCCGGCTCAGAGGGAGACAATTACGGGCTGTACTATGGGTAGTCAAACATTTCCAATTGAAAACTATGCAGGAGTATCTTCATTGCTCCTGCAGAATGCGGCTGAGAATTGTCTTGAAGAAGAAATCGCACAACACTTATATAATGTTGGCTGCATAGCTTCAGGCGAAATTTCTCACCAGGCCCTCGTACTTGGCTGGAGATACTATTGTTCTAGGTATCTTTGTGTGCTCCCTGTGTGCTCAGAACTAAAAAGAACGACATAACGCGATCGACGGGCATACTAGAGACACTGCCCAACACACCTGTGCAAAACTTCATCGGATTTTCTCTGTGGTTTCCATTTCGCGACCGATCGTTCTTTTATTTCCGAATAACCCTCGTAAAATCATTTATCTTAATGTTATCTTCTTATATGTTCAGAATCCACGACCAATCAACCACAATCAACCATTTTGTTGGCAGAATAAACTACTGACTACAAGGAAGCGTTTCATTTCAAATTTTAGCATCAAGCCCAATCTCATTAAAGTTGTCTGATGAGCTTCCCAGACAAAGTGTCGTGGCGACCCGTTTGTATTGACATATGCTAATGTATTTGGTTTTACAGATTATGCTAATGCGAACTGCTGTGTAAATCAGATGCCTAAAAAGAGAGAGATGCAAGCAGTCCGCGTGGTTGTTCGTGACATGGTGTTCCTGAAGCCAACACCACCAACAACAACTCACGTCCTCAAACAACAGTCACTAGATACGCGGCAGTATCCTACCCCATACTTGTGCAGTGTGGGGTTATGATTCGATCATAATTACCTCTTGAAGCAGAAATTTGGAAAGTGAATTAATATTTAGCGAGAAATTAAAACTTTGTGGTTCACCGATGACGTTATAAATCCGTCAGAAACGACAAGAGCAGTTGAGCAGGATGGAGCTGTCTCGACAGGAGTTTATAAGATAAATATTAACAAAAGTAAAACAAGACAATGGAATAAAATTCAGTTAAAGCTGGCGATGCTAAGGGAATTAGATTACGAAACGAGACACTAAAAATAGTAGATGAGTTCTGCTGTTTGGAAGAAAAAATGGACAAGAATTAACATGCTGACTAGTAATAGCAAGAAAAGCGTTTAAGAAAAAGAGAATTTTAAGTTTTAGTAAATCTGTTCTGAAAGTATTTGTATAGATTGTAGCATTGTGCGAAAATTAAGTATCAACAACAAGCAGCTGAAGCAGAAAGAAAATATAAGGTTTTTAAATGTGATGCTATAGAAGAATGTTGAAAATTAGATGACTGGACAGAATAAGTTATGAGGAAGTACTAAATCGAAACAGGGGAAAAAGAAATTGGTGCAACAGCTTGACTGTTTTGTGATGGAGGGAAGTGGGGGGGATGAATAGTGTAGAGGGAGATCAAGGCAGGCTCAAATGTGGGTTTCAATAGTTATGCAAACATGAAGAGGCTTGTACCAAACAGACTTGCGTGCAGAGCTACATCAAACCACTTTTCGCACTGAAGATAACAACAACAACAGAAAGAACAACAGCAGCAGCTGTGACGTCAATAGGTAATGTTACTTGGTTGTGGTAGAGGCGTTCAATAAGTAACGCAACATATTTTTTTCTGAAAGTAGGTTGATTTTATTCAGGATTCCAATACACCATTTTATTCCTCACTCGTTTGGCTACAAAACCCTATTTTTCAAC
Organism: Schistocerca piceifrons; assembly: GCF_021461385.2. NCBI lineage: Eukaryota > Metazoa > Arthropoda > Insecta > Orthoptera > Acrididae > Schistocerca > Schistocerca piceifrons. Next base: position 36,700,031 of record NC_060142.1, read on the forward strand.
ATAATCTTTCGATGTGACGGCCTTACGCCACCTTACTGAGAGGGCCTGCATGTCCGCATGGTACCACTCTCCCGATCGACGTCGAAGCCAACGTCTTGCTGCACCAGTACCTTCGCCATCGTCCACGTACTGCTTCCCACGGAGTGCGTCCTTTGTTGGGCAGAACAGATAGAAGTCGACAGGTGCGAGATCCGAGTGTAGAGTGGATGAGGAAGAAGAGCCCAATGAAGTTTTGTGAGCTCCTTTCGGATGTGGAGATTTGTGTGAGGCCTTACATTGTCATGGAGAAGGAGAAGTTCGTTTGCATTTTTGTGGCGACGAACACGCTGAGGTTATTTCTTCAATTTCCTGAGGGCAGCACGGTATATTTCAGAGCTCAAATTGATAGCTGAATCATGAGGGAGGACAGCGAAGAGAATAACCTGTTCAGAGTGCCAGTAGACCGTCTCCATGACTTTAGCGGCCGAGGATGCGGCTTTGAACTTTTTCTTCCAAGATGAGGTGGTGTGGCGTCACTCTGTGGATTGTTGTTTTGTTTCCGGTTCGAAGTGATGAATCCAGGTTTCATCGGCAGTGACGATGTTCGACAGAAAATTGTCACAACAGCCTCGTAACGCGCAAGCAATTTCGCACAGATGGTCCTTCACTGCCCTTTATCGGTTAGACCGTCAGTGGCAGAGCACCTCGTGTGCCTGCTGATAATAAGGCGAGTACACTGTTCGTTTGTTACATACTTTTACTGGTTTCAAACAGAAGCGACTTCAGTAATGGATGGGAACTGTGATTGCTGTCTACAGATGCGAGCTGAGTTGGTGACCCTTCGCTCACAGCTCCAGGTTGCGTTGGGCTCCGTCACACGGCTTAAGGCTGCTGCCAAGGGGCGTCACGGTGGGGGCTCGGACACGGGGATGCGAGGGACATCGAACCTGTCCCACGTGTCCCCCGATCGGTCCACTGCTGTGGCTGCCCCGGGTACTGCCTGCACTGAGGTTGACTCCTCACCCGTGGTCGAAGGGGAGATAATGCCAAAGTCTGGCAGGCAGCGAAAGACTTCCGAAGGGACGATCTTAGGGCCTCCCTGTTTCGTTTGAGGAACAGGTTTCTGGCTTTCTCTGTGGCTGACGAAGTCTCTAAGCCAGATGCAGTTGACGACCCCGTTCCAGAGCAAGCTTCTCGGCTCGCAGGGTCTGGGCATTCACAGAGGGTGGGTTTGCTGGTAGTGGGAAGCTCCAACGCTAGCTGCGTAATGGGGCCCCTTAGGAACATGGCTTCCAAGGAGGAGAATGAAGTCAATGTGCACTCCGTGTGCATACCGGGGGGAGTCATTCCGGATGTGGAAATGGTGCTTCCAGATCCCATGAAGACTACTGGGTGCATCCAACTACAGATGCTGGCTCATGTCGGTACCAATAACATGTGTCGCTTTGGACTGGTTTCGGGCCGCTAGCGGAAATGGTAAAGACTGACAGTCTTGCTTGTGAGATTAAGGCGGAGCTCACCATCTGCAGCATCGTCGACAAAACCGATTGTGGCCCTATGGTACAGAGTCGAAAGGAGGGTCTCAATCAGATGCTCAGGCGGTTCTGTGACCGTGTAGGCTGAATATTCCTTGACCTGCGCCATCGGGTGGTGGGTTTCCAGGTTCCACTTAATACATTATGTGATCAAAAGTATCCGGACACCCCCAAAGACATACGTTTGTCATATTAGGTGCATTGTGCTGCCACTACTGTGGCTGCCCCTGGTACTGCCTGCACAGGTACTCCAGGTCCTCCATACCAGCGACCTCAGTAGTCATTAGACATCGTGAGAGAGCAGAATGGGGCCCTCCACGAAACTCAAGGACTTCGAACGTGGTCAGGTGATAGGGTGTCACTTGTGTCACACGTCTGTATGCGAGATTTCAACACTCCTAAAAATCCCTAAGTCCACCTTTTCCGATGTGATAGTGAAGTGGAAACGTAAAGGGACACGTACAGCACAAAAGCGTATAGGCCGATTTCGTCTATTGACTGACAAGAGACCGCCGACAGTTGAAGAGGGTTGTAGTGTGTAATAGGCACACATTTATCCAGACCATCAGACAGGAATTCCAAACGGCATCAGGATCCACTCCAAGTACTATGATAGGCAGGAGGTGAGAAAACTTTGATTACATGGTCGAGCGGCTGCTCATAAGCCACACAACACGCCGGTAAATGCCAAACGACGCCTCGCTTGGTGTAAGGAGCGTAAACATTCGTCGATTGAACAGTAGAAAAACGTTGTGTGGAGTGACGAATTACGGTACACAATGTGAAGAGCCGATGGCAGGTTGTGCGTATGGCGAATGCCTGGTAAACGCCATCTGCCATTGTGTATAGAGTCAACAGCAAAATATCGAGGCGGTCGTGTTATGGTGTGGTCGTATTTTTCATGGAGGCGGCTTGCACCGCTTGCTGTTTTGCGTGGCACTGTCGCAGCACAACCCTAAGTTGATGTTTTAAGCACTTTCTTGCTTCCCACTGTTGAAGAGCAATTCGGGGATGGCGATTGCATCTTTCAACAAGATCGAGCACATGTACATAATGCACGGTCTGTGGTGGAGTGGTTACACGACAATAACATCCCTGTAATGGACTGGCCTGCACAGAGTCATGACCTGAATCCTATATAACACTTTTGGGATGTTGTGGAACGCCGACTTCGTGCCAGGCCTGACCGACCGACATCGATACCTGTCCTCAGTGCAGCACTCCGTGAAGAATGGGCTGCTATTCCACAAGAAACCTTCCAGCACCTGATTGAACGTATACCTGCGATAGTGGAAGCTGTCCTCAAGACTAAGGGTGGGCCAACATCATACCGAATTCCAGCATTGCAGATGGAGGGTCCCATGAACTTGTAAGTCATTTTCAGCTAGATGTCCGGATACTTTTGATAACATAGTGTAGGTCAGGACTCCACTCCACACAGGAATGGGCTACGAGGGTAGCGTGGTCTATGTGGAAGGGACTGGGCTGTTTTTTAGGTTAGAGGGTCTCAGGAAACCACATAATGGGCGTTCGTCTGAAAGGGGGCAGGTAAAACACGGTAAGGTAGTTGTAGAAACAATCGGTATTGTAGTTCTAAATTGTCGTAGCTCCAAGCCCTAATGGAAAGCACTGAAACTCAAATAGTCATAGTTACAGAAAGCTGGCCAAAGCCGGAAATAAGTTCAGCCGAATTTTTTCTAACGATCTAACAGTGCTCAGAAAGGATAGATTAAATACAGTTGGTGGTGGAATATTTATTGCTGACAGAAGTAGTTTACCTTGTTGTGAAATTGAAGTAAGTAGTTCCTGCGAAATAGTGTGGGTAGAGGCTATACTTGACAATCTGACTGAACTATTAAATAGAACGTTTTACCGACCTCTCTACTCAGAAGATATAGCTGCTGTACAGTTCAAAGAAAACTTGAGTCTCACCCCAAATAGGTGCTCCACTCATACATCTATAGTCGGTGGTGACTTCAATCTACCCCCATTATGCTGGAAAAATTATACGTTTAAAGCTGGCGGCAGGCATAAAACGTCATCCGAAATTGCACTGAATGCTGACAAAATTTTGCAGAAGTTCGTAATAAAGCGCGTATTTCAATGCTTTTAAAAATTTCCACAACGAAACTCTGTCTCGAAATCTGGAAGAAAACCCAAAGAGATTCTGATCATACATAAAGCACACCAGTGGAAGATGCAATCAATATCTTCACCGCGCGGTAACAACGCTGAAATCATTGATGACAGTGCCACTAAAACAGAGTTTTTAACACGGTTTTGCGAAACTCCTTCACCAAGGAAGACGAAGTAATAATATTCCTGGATTCCAATCAAGATCAACTGCCAAGATGAGAAACATAGAAGTAGATATTCTCGGTGCAGCAAAGCAGCTTAAATCACTTAACAAAGGCAAGGCCTTCGGTCCAGATACCAGTCAAGTTCCTTTCAGAGTATGCTGATACAGTAGGTCCATATTTAGCAATTATATACAACAGCTCGCTCACAGAAAGATCCATACCTAAAGACTGGAAAATTGCTCAAGTCACACCAATACCCAAAAAGGGAAGTAGGAGTAACTCGCTGAATTACAGGCCCATATCACTAACGTCAATTTCCAGTATGGTTTTGGAACATAAACTATGTTCGAACATTATTAAATACCTCGAAGAAAACGAGTTATTGACACATAGTCAGCAATAGCCAGCACGAATTCAGAAAATATCGTTTTTGTGAAACACAATTAGCTCTTTATACTCCTGTAGTAGTGAGTGCTATCGACAGGGGATGTCAAATTGATTCAATATTTTTAGATTTGCTGATGGAGTTCCTCATCGTTCCTCACAAACGTCTTCTAACAAAACTGCGTGCCTGTGGATTATCGCCTCAATTGTGCCACTGGATTCGTGATGTCCTGTGAGAAAGGGCACAGGTCGTAGTAATAGATAGAAAGTCATCGAGTAATACAGAATTAATATCCGGCGTTCCCCAAGAAAATATTATAGGCCCTCTATTGTTCCTGACCTATATTAACGAGATACGAGACATTCTGAGTAGTCGTCTTTGATTGTTTGCAGATGATGCTGTCATTTACTGTTTTTTAAAGTCATCAGATGACCAAAACGAATTGCAAAATGATTTAGATAAGATATCTGCATGTTTCGAAAAGTGGCAACTGACCGTGAATAAAGAAATTTGTGAAGTTATTCACATGAGCACTAAAAGAAATCCGCTAAATTTCGATTACGCGATAAGTCACAATCTGAAGACTGTAAATTCAACTAAATACTTAAGGATTACAATTACAGATAACCTAAATTGGAGCGATCACATAGAAAATGTTGTGGGTAGAGAAAACCAAAGACCGCGATTCATTGGCAGAACACTTAGAACATGCAACAGGTCTACTAAAGAGACTGCTTACACCCGCGCTTGTCCGCCCTATTCTGGAGTACTGCTGTGCGGTGTGGGATCCGCATCAGGTGGAACTGACGGATGACATCGAAAAAGTACAAAGAAGGGCAGCTCGTTTTGTATTATCGCGAAATAGGGGAGATAGTGTCACAGACATGATACGTGAATTGGAGTGGCAATCATTAAAACAAAGGCGTTTTTCGTTGCGACGGGATCTTCTCATGAAATTTCAATCACCAGTTTTCTGAAATGGTTCAAATGGCTCTGTGCACTATGGAACTTGACATCTGAGGTCATCAGTCCCCTAGAACTAAGGACATCACACACATCCATGTCCGGGGCAGGATTCGAACCTGCGACAATAGCGGTCGCGCGGTTCAAGACTGCAGCGCCTAGAACCGCTCGGGCATAGCGGCCCGCCCAGTTTTCTCCTCCGATTGCGAAAACATTCTGTTGGAACCCACCTACAGAGGGAGAAATGATCATCACTATAAAATAAGAGAAATAAGGGCGCGCATAGAAAAATTTAAGTGCTCGTTTTTCCCGCGCGCTGTTCGACAGTGGAATGGTAGAGAGACAGCTTGAAGGTGGTTCACTAAACCCTCTGCCAGCCACTTAATTGTGAATAGCAGAGTCATCACGTAGATATAAATGTATATGTAGATCTTCTGTTAGGCAACAAGAAACCTAGCGGGCACACAGCTTTGAATACGCCAACAGGTGGACAAGTGTGCCAGCTTTATCAACAGAGACGTCCAGTTGAACAGTGAAGTGTTTGACTGTGATCCGTCGATCGCCTCGACTGAGAGTGTCCGCACGTTCCAACATTGGAGGAGTCACAGCTGTGTTTGGCCGGCAGGCTCGTAAGAGATTGGACAGGTTTGTACAATTTCGTTGCCATGATGACGGACGCCTCACCCAACGACTCACCTTGCTTTTGTTTACTGCCTGGTCTCCGTAGACATTGTGCCATCCCCTATGAATATCTGCTATGCTCTCGTTTTCCGCTAAAAGAAACTCGATGACAGCCATCTATTTGGAACGCACCTCCAGTATAGATGTCATTTTGAAGGCTACGTATAGCACCGCAACCTACTTGAAATTCATGAAACCATAGGGGCTGAAACGGGAATAGTCTACTATGTCCGACAACAAATTCCGCAATTTTGCAACCAAAATTGGTCGAGAAAAAAAATGTGTTGCATCACTTACTGAACGCCCCTCGACACCTGCCTCATTCACAACTTGCTACTCGAAGGACGAACATGGAAAAATATAGAAGGCTGATTTTCTTTGCTGAATTAACAATCGTACATAGCAAAGTACACGTGACGAGTGCTAGCACCACGTAAGTCTTGCTGCTAACCGCACTCGGATAACATTTTCTAAGACTGCCTATCATTTGAATCACCGACTCAGATTGACTACGGAAGAAGAGAGAAACTTCAACGATCGTGAAACAGCCAGTTCTCGTCTTTAACCTCGGAGCTTTCCCAGACCGCCACAATACACCGCTCGTTTCAGACGGAGTGAGATATTTTTGTCTTTCACTTGCGCGTCGCAGCAGTTCTAATCGCGCAGAAAGCCTTCTTCGGACATCGCACTCGCCGTTTGCTTTGCTTATAGGTTTCGGTAGGTGCGAAGAGTTTAAAGAAGATGTATCTCAAGAACAGTAACGTTCCGGTTATACCTACTTCATTTATTCTCCACAGCATATTAATTTAAAATGAAAGAGGTACATAGCGCAGGACCCGTTCCTCCGAGATAGAACAAGGGTAATGACTGAAAAAATTTTATTGGTCTGTTTGTTGAAGTACTTGTTCATTTTGCCGGCTGGCAAACTGCATCTGAGCCGTCGATCAGCATCACTTATTGGGGGACTGTGAACCTATAACACTGAAGTGGATGCGACGGAGGTCACGTAGAACGGCAACGAATTACGACAGGGTAATCTCTACAGCCATCAGTTGCTTTTTTAATGGGTATTGTAATAAGTGAGTCACCGCTTTATGTCCTAACGGGAATGGCGGTTTTTGGTTGCGCCAGGCTAGATATATTTGATTTACTGGTTTAACTCTCGAGGTTTTATATTTAATTCAAGAATAGAGAAACTACTTATTTCCCGAGGTTTTCTGGATTTTGTAAAATAGATTCTAAGACAACATAAACAACGTTTCACGAAGGAATTATCCGAATGGGACGGAAATCGTTAGAAGTGATGTGCGATCATGCACAAAAGTATCCGAAGACCTGAAATAAGTTTTGCTTGATTTTTATGCAGTCCACATAACGTAACTGTCTTGCACGTTCTCCGCTCTCATTTCGGTACAGTCTTTGACTACACACAATTGTTACTGCAAGAGGCCATAAGAAATAATTGCTCTGTGTAGGTGCCAATCCAGATGCAAATTAATATCACGATAACGTAAATATCAGAAAACACATTATTAGAGATGACACAGCCATTACCCTTGTAAACACAAATTTACTACACTAAATTAAATTTCAAACAGCAAATTTGAACGTGCAGTTGAATTACGAACATGTTTGTACTGGACTGGGACCCTGGACTCCAGTCCAGCAACTATTGTTCTGTTAACTAACCATGGATTAAATATGAGTTCATACACAAGTAGCAAACTGTGGCCAGTTTAAACTTAAAATGACATTGCAAAAAGTTTTGCGTTGGTCGGGAATTCGAACCCAGCACCTAATCGGATTGTTAACCAAGCAGAATCAAACATTAGAAATCGTAATTTTTTAGCAATAACGAGAGGACTGAAACTGAAGTGACGAGACGAATATTTTTTGCATTACCGGGATTGGAAGCCAACACCTGTCATCCTCGACGTGAAGTCAGGAATAGAAATTAAAGATCGGTTTATTTCACTGGTAGCAACATGTGCTCATGTGTGAACTGGAAATAACATGACGTAAATTTGTGTGCTTACAGGGAGTCTAGCCCTGCACGTATCATCATTGTTGTCTACGCACGAAGAGACATTGATTATCAAATTCTATTTCACCAGTAACCAAGAGTGGCATATTTGAATCTGAAATCACATGACGGTAAGTTCTGTGTCTGACTGGGTATTGAAACCAATACCAATCGTTATTGTTGGGAACGCAAGGAGAGGTGTTGAAAATCATCATAATCTTTTATCATCGGTGTGATGTCGTCAGCCATACGACCACACCGCCGCCTGAGAGATCGATCCGCCGGATGCGATTGTCTCGATAACGGAACAGAAGAAAGGCTGTGTTAGCCGAAGAGTACACACAGCCAGTCGCAGTACTTCTGCTCGCCGCCGCTAGGCCACTTCATTTGCAGCAGCAGAGTAGTGCAGTTGTGCCAGTCTACAGTTCGTAGCCGCGCTCAGTGGTCAGCCAGCGCCGATGTTAGTCAGTCATCGTCTGCAGCTCAGTCACTGCTGCCATCAGATCTTTGTAGCCCAGTTCCAATTTAGTCTTCAAATTCACCGGATTCGACATTCAAAATTACGAGAGATTAATTTGTCACTGTAAGATTTGTGACTTGTAAATTATGTCATTCTACAGACGCTTATTCTAGTCGCGCCTTCTATAATTGTCAACTTACAGATCATGGACTACAACGAAGTTAAGTAATAAATACTTTCTTATTTTGTACTCCTGCTAATTGATTGTGTTGTCCCGTTGTAGCTATCAAGCAGTCTTGGCATAGTAGAACCCACGTTTCCACCTCCTTGGCTACCTCGTATTTGCTACATTATGTTAATGGACTCGATTATGGTGGAAGATCGAGGGCCATCCATCTAGTTTCGTGTGCGCATGCCACAACTTGAAACGACACGATGGAAGCTTTTGTGCCAAATCAGAATTCGAATCGAGACGCGCTCTTCGTGGTGACCTTGAGGAGTCCGGAATCTTGGGAAACAATGAAACGATGGAACTGCATGGCCTCAAAGGGATAAAACCCAATGAAAGGAGGGATCTCAGTTTGAATTCCAGTCAAGCATCAACATTTCAAGTTCGAACACAGTAAGAATTAGGTGTCGTGTGATCTCACGTGACAAGTGGGTCATGCAAGGAAGCAAACTGGTCACAGATTAATTAACTGGCTGGGATGACATTCACGCCCTATGTGAACGACTGTTGGACACTGCAACAAGGGAGGAACGATACCTTCATGTTAATAGGTTGGAAAAGCAGGATAGAATCGGTACTGTTGGATCCACTTAGTTCAGATTAACCTGGACTAGCAACTTCTCGACAGAAGAAGGGAGAATAGAGTTGATGACTTAGAGACAGGGAAGAGATAATACAGGGGGGTTCAAAAAATTAACTACATCAGCGTGCGACTGCGGACACCGACCGGGGTCTCACATGCAGTACGGGTGGACGCACGTCATGACTTGTCAGCAGCGTTAAGGAACCACATCATCGATAGTCATCCGCATTCACTTTGTTAACCGCGTGTACAAACAGGCGCTCCTACGCCTGTTGATCTGCAAGAATGATAACCGCTGCCATTTTTTGTGGGTACAAACTGTTTCTAGCGCATGTTGTATATGGATAGCTGCCCAATAGTCGCGATTCTTATTAAGAAGATATTTCGACATGCGGTTCAGTGCAATTGGTGGTACCAAGATTCACCAAGAAGGCAACGTAAACCCCTGTAACATTAATGAGACGCAGATTCTGAAAGGGGTGGACTATTTAATTCCACTTCCTCGGACGAGAAATAAAAATCAAAAATTAGCTCCCAATACCCCAAAGATTTCTCCCCAAGTGTTCTGGCGCTGCAGTCCGGAACCGCGGGACTGCTTCGGTCGCAGGTTCGAATCCTGCCTCGGGCAAGGATGTGTGTGATGTCCTTAGGTTTAAGTAGTTCTAAGTACTAGGGGACTTATGACCTAAGATGTTGAGTCCCATAGTGCTCAGAGCCATTTGAACCATTTCTTCCCAAGTCCCAAATTCCCAGAAAAGTGAATAAGCGAACGAAGTTCCATTTATCACTATTATTAAGACAATAACAAGTAATTAAATCACGAATCTAAGACTTCACAATTTAGCAATATATGAAAGAAAGATTAAATTTCAGTAAAATTAAAATCAAAACCATAATAATTCGCAAAATTAGCGTAAATTAACATTTGTAAAGTAGAACCAACGATCCCAAAGAATACTCCGTGTGAGTACTCTTTGGGAATCGTGAGTAATGACTAAGTATAATTCAATGCATTGTCACTACGTTACGAGAGTTAGTCGAAGCAGGTCATATATTTGAATGCTCGTACATGTAGGCGCGCTTAGATTGTTTTTGAGATGGAATAATTGCGATCTATTAAGACGCAGTAATACGATCTTCTGACTTCAAATATCACGGCATTAGAAGTCGAACGGAGGACTTTTACCTACTGGAATAAAGTGAACTTTTAACTAGATAATTGAACTAAACATTACCTAGACTGTGATTTAGGCAACCAACACTGATAGAAAATTTTCATTCATAATAGCCAGTGGTTTTTGGAACTTCAGTGATAGGTGTGAAGCATGTAATTTAAATCCCCTCAACACCTGGGAAAGTTTTCTTCTCCAGGCTCGGTTAGGAAGTGACTGATATTGTGCAATAAAACATCCTCTCGTGCCAAGTCGTGCATTTGTGATTTAAAATTCTATCAAATTATTGACATGAAAAACCCGAGTAATAATTACGCGCAGCGATAATATTTGACTGTAGCGCTCGGCACTTTTATGGAATCTTTGACTCAAATAACAAGCCCACTGTTACGATTTCTTAGATACTTGAAATTACGGCCACCTTGTAGGGAATTTGTTGTGGATGTGACTGCATTGGTTTTATCATTAATATTTCATCATTTATCAGTTAAACATCGATTACGAACGGTTAAGTACGATTCTTGGTGAAGTAAATATCTCACGCACGTCGACATTTCGGTTCAGCACTGTTATTTTGTGTAACGTCGTCTTCGTAACCTGATAACGATCTCAACACTGTACCGACTGTCGCCGAGTTTTAGCCGAGGCCAAGTACAAATCAAACCAAATCATCAAGAACAAGAGGTGTTATGCAAAATGTCGCCCTAAATGTGAGGCCCGAACAAGACAACGGACAAGAAAAGAAGTTACAAAACGCCGCCCTAAACCAGGCGCTCGAACAAGAAGACATATTCAAGCGTCCGGTTATAAAAACCTGACGTCCTAAACGAATTATACTACAACGCAAGATCGGCGTAGGCGCTTATTTTGCATTACGTTCTTCACCGACGCAGAACTTCGAGCCGACGTCGCAGGACGCAGCCCGCACCAGCCTACAGCGACGCGCCGACTACGAGAGCGACGGCGTGCGACGCCGTGAAGATCGGGAGGGGGGGGCGCTGAGGCTGCCTAAAGATGACTGCGCGTCCGTCGTCTCGACTCAACCCAGCAACAAACAGTAAAGTACTGTACAACTCAGGTTAGTTAGTAGTAGATGAACTCTTGTTTTGTGTGTGGTTTAACATTGGAATCTTTGTACCATTGAGTATTTGTAAGATCTGGTGGGCACCTACATAGACAACTGAATAAGTATTACTAGGTAAATAGGTTTTGTAAATTGGTAGTTGTCGAGTATTAATCAAGATGGCTAGAAGAAGTAAGAAAAGTAGATTACAACCTGACAAGGAGGAGTTCGATATTAGAGAAGACCAAGTGGAAGAGATAAATCAAAATGTGCAAAACATTCCTTCTGTTGACCCTGAAATTGATTCAATAGAAAGAATGGATGAACTTTAGAGGCACCCACATGCCTTGCTCATACTGTGGCATCAAGCAGTCAGGCCTGCAAGATGAGTGGTCTGCCAAGCGAGTGTATTCATTCTTATTTATCGAGTAACATGAACTCTGGTACTCACAATTTAGTTACAAATTATCGTCCTGTATGAATAATACGCAACGGAAACACGCATCTGACTATCAGTAATTTACAGAACTCTGACTGTACACTACGCACTGGCAATACCACATTTTCTTTTTGTCTTTTATTTAACGGCTATTGTCAACACGTGGCCACCGCTCTGAATATGAATGGCGCACACATTATAAATTCGGGACATTACGACAACATACAATTCGAAGGAAAAGTCCGCCAATCTTTTTCTTTTCACTCTCTTATTTATTCCGATAAATTCTCTAACCTAAACACACAAATTCTATAACCTACAACAATAACACATGAGAAATTCCGCCCAGTGGGCATGGCTTTACAATGGTGAATCTCTATATTATGGTCTCGTAATTATTTTTAACGCTACAGTGCACTTTCTGGATAGGATGGTGGATTTTTTATTATACCTCACACTTCGACTCTCTCAATCATCATCACTAAACTTTCCTCCAGACCGAGCGGTACCGAAGGAACAAGCATAACCAACTAATCTTTTGAAACTACCTCGCTACTCTCCCATGCAAACCACACATACCCAAATTACATGACATACACCACACTACAACATGAAATACTACACAGAGAATAGTCACAACATTATCACTTTCAGCTTTCCCACTTCAATTAATATTTATCCCAGTTTCACACGACACTGCCCCACTTCATAATTCTACTTTCCTACTATGCAATCTGGAGATATTTGCACGTCTTCCTGTGCAATGCAAGCCAAGTGGCGTTGCTGGATAGACGGCCGACTCACCTTGCTTCTCTCTCAGAGTTTGAATCTAGCGTCACACGGAATCATATCACGCAAAGAATATTAAGTACGTATTCATCACACACGCGAGTCCTCAACTGATACCATGGACGAGTACTTCTCTTTATCTTTTGTCTCATACACAGTTTGAGACTCACACAATACTCACCACGTGGAAGTACTCGTCTCTAATTTCAAGTCCTGCACACGCCATTTCTTAAATATTTCAACTTATGGTACACACGCTATTTCTTAAATATTTCAACTTATTGTACACACGCTAGAAATTCAGCTTGACTTAAGCACACGGAAGTATTTCACCTTATTGCTACACGTGGTTTCATTGTGACTGTTGGTCACTTCCGAAGATTACTACAATCCCATTAATATTACCTGCCTGACATTTAATTCTCCCCACAAAAGTTCCTGAAATAGAGAAATTATTATTTCAAACTACTCTTAAATATTCCACATGTATACCATGTCTCCACTCTTTCGTCATTACGGAGCACAACTAAAACGGGTCTTAACAGCACAAGATCCAGCAGCAGAGTGCTGAAACATGGCCGTTCTCTAGGTCCTCTCCCATCTCTGTCGAAGTGGGGAGGCACCTTGCTACCCTATTAGTCAGCCACATTTCAGGCGCTCAAAGCTCTGGTAAATTTCATCTCTTTGGTCCCACCAAAGGTGGCCAAAGGATCGACTCAAAGATGATCATATATTCACATTCACTATCTGCGGTTAGCAGACGACCATACATTCATTCATTTCACAGATCTCACCAAACTGGATGTAGGGATTTACTTTGTGGGAGTGCACATGTGATCAATTAAATAAATAAGTTGTCATTCTTTCCCACACTGGTATCCGGCTTCGCTGTATTAATTGAAATTGAGTTACTTTACAAAAAAAGTGCACATGTGATCAATTAAATAAATAAGTTGTCATTCTTTCCCACACTGGTATCCGGCTTCGCTGTATTAATTGAAATTGAGTTATTTTACAAAAAAATGTGTTGTTCTGACAAAAATAATGAAGTATGTTGTACCTATTTTCAATGTCGGGCGGTACTGTACCCTTTCAAACTGAACATGCCCACAACATCCGATGAGGAAATCGAGAAAGTTCCGGACGTTGTGGAAGCTCAGGTAACAGTAATAAACGAACCAAGAGAAATTTCAGGGGTGGCAGATGCTTTTCCCGCGCAACACTTCGATATGAACTTATTATTCAATTTCATGTCGAAGGTAGAGGAAGATCTAAAACGGAGAGAATTAGAAAGGGAGGAAAATTTCGAATTAAGATAATTTATAAAACATAGAGAATTAGAAAGGGAGGAAGATGTAAAACGGACAGACTTAGAAATGGAGGAAAATCTAAAACGGCGAGAATTAGAGAGAGCGGAAGGTACAAACTGTTTCTAGCGTATGTTGTATATGGATAGCTGCCCAATAGTCGCGATTCTTGTTAAGAAGATATTTCGACATGCGGTTCAGTGCAATTGGTGGTACCAAGATTCACCAAGAAGGCAACGTAAACCCCTGTAACATTAATGAGACGCAGTTTCTGAAAGGGGTGGACTAGTAGTCACTAAATTATTCGCAACAAGAAGAGTAAAACCTCATTTAGTAGCAACGTAATTTCCTTAAAAGAATTCTAAGCGTAAGTTTCCACTTATTTCAAGTGCACAACTATTCATCATCAAGTAGGCTTTCCTACGCCTAGGAATATCTAACTGCAGTCAACTATTTCATTCCTACTGTGAGTTAATTCATTATATTCTATAAAAGGGTAACTCATAGTTACGGCCAAGCTCAGAGGGGAGAGGGGCTGTCACTCTTTGCAAAACAGCACACATAAAACACAGTGCACGAAGACACACAGGTGCAGAAACATATAAATACCAAGGAAGAGCTCAACAACATTAAGGTAAACACGTTGAACATAGTCAGTAGCGGTGGGAGCTGTTACCTCACAATATTAGCTTCATAACAATTTTTCTTTTCACTCTTGCCTTTCAAATGGAGTGAAGGATCTGACTCACATGTGTGGTAAAATTCATATTTCAGCAGCATGTAAACTGGCGTAAAAGTCAACACGATCTTCCGAGCCTTGTTATTAACAAACTGTTTCAATTGGCTTTCCCAAGTGCTAATTTCCTAACTCACGTTGCACTGGATCGATAATCTTCTTCGGCAGTGATGGAATTCCGCGGATGGCGAAATTACCTCTGTTGCTCGGAGTTTCACTTATAATGCGACACTTGTTAACCATGTAGCTATCACCTTCGAGACATGTTGTACATCCCTTGAAGTAGTGTTTAGCGAAATTTGGCACAGTGTCAATGGCTTCCGTCTGTATCTCAGCAAAAAATGGTTCAAATGGATCTGAGCACTATGGGACTCAACTGCTGAGGTCATTAGTCCCCTAGAACTTAGAACTAGTTAAACCTAACTAACCTAAGGACATCACAAACATCCATGCCCGAGGCAGGATTCGAACCTGCGACCGTAGCGGTCTTGCGGTTCCAGACTGCAGCGCCTAGAACCGCTCGGCCACTTCGGCCGGCGTATCTCAGCAGCTAAGTTAAAATAGTTCCTCCTACGGACGCAGGTATTTGTGTGCAAATATGTCGCGCACATGTGTTAACTTTCATGTTTGTCGTGGTTGCATAAATTTTGAATACTGACTTGTACTATACAGCGAAAGAAAGACGTGTGAATATCATTGAATCATATCTCGTCTAGCGGATTGTAGTTACGAGCTTGAGTTATGTCATTCATATTGAATTGATAGGTATGAAGGTGTTTTCTGATGTGTGTAATCTTTCAAAACTTATTATGACTGGTTTTCACTGTCCTAATGTGTTATCTTGTGACTGCGTCGCAGTTCACACTCTGCATGTGAACAAGAAATAGGTCTTCAAATCTTTGGGGAGCAAGCTTGCTGCGTGACAGGGAACTTGACACGCAGTTTAAGCGACAAAAGACTGGCAGGGGTCCCTCGCACAAGAACAGGCGTCTGGTCATCTCCACCCCTGCAGCTGTGTGGTTGGGGCTCGCCTACACAAACAACAGATCGACCCACACAGGGGAAGAGTGTCGGATGGTGTAACGGCTATGTCATAGCGAAGCTCATGCTGATTAACGTACTGGTACATTTGACAGAACCACTCTGAAGACAAGAATTCTTTTATCAGATGGTGGTAATGTGTAAGTTGTTACCTAGGAGTAGGCATATGAGAGAGAAATCCGGCAACGACCATCTAATAAACTGTGCACAGAAGCGAAGAGTGCGTTGCTTGGCGGCGCTACTGCACTGCTTAGGTCAGTGACTGCGGTGCAATGTATGCTCGTATCAAGCGTCAGTATGTGCGACCTCTGCGGAGCTACGCAATAAATAATCTCATGCTGGATGACTGCAGCAGCAGCTCGCTGAAGATTCTTCGCTCGACCATAAGAACGCCATTTAATCTTTAAAAATACTACGTCGTGCATGAGAGTATGAATTCGGCACTCAATAAATTAGAAAAATAACAATTGACGGTAGTTGTAACATCACAGGTTGGTATACAAAGCATATCGTCCGGTTGCCCAGTACTCATTAAGTGGGCATCTACATTGAATTATTTATTTTTGTTGTTTACTCATCGACATATTCCAATTAGGAACTCGAATATAGGAATGACAGACCTTCAGCAATTAAACAGGAATTACCTAATAATATCCAATATTAAATACAGTAAATACAAACGAAATTTTTGTGTCACCATAACTTTAGGGACCGACAACAATATCACTCAAGGTCCGGATATTCTCTTTTCTTCCCAAGTAACAGGTCAAGCCACGTAAATGCATGCATTAGAAGTGCATTGCTAACACATGGACCTCCGTAATTGTTTCCTGCTATGCGTGATATACAAGCCATCCAGAGCCTGCAAAATTGATGACGGTGAAGTACCTTAAAACACTATCCTGCTTCGATGGGGTCGAGCTCCGTCTTGCATGAACCACATCTTGTCGAAATCAGCATCATTTTGGATAATGGCGATTAAATCATCTTCCAAAATCTTCACGTACCGTTCGGTGGTCATCGTGCCATCAAGAAATATCGCACCGACTATTCCATGACTGGACATTGCACATCACACACTCACCTGTTCTCTGTGTAGAGACTTCTCCATCGCGAAACAGATTCTCAGTCCCGCAAATGCGCGAATTTTGCTTATTGACGAAGCCATCGAAATAAAAGTGGGCTTCGTCGCTAAATCAAATCATGCATCCGCATACTAATTCCCATCATGGTCCGCGGCCAACTGGCAGTTTGAACGTCCGAACACAAACCCTTCAGATGTTATGACGGTTTTATTTCATATACTTCAATAACTGTCACCCCGTATAGAAGGTGGTCCATTGATAGTGACCCGGCCAAATATCTCACGAAATAAGTATCAAACGGAAAAACTACAAAGAACTCGTCTAGCTTGAAGGGGGAAACCAGATGGCGCTATGGTTGGCCCGCTAGATCACGAACATCAATAAAAATTAAGCACATGCCTCTTGTAAGTTTTTTGTTTGTTACCGAGGAGGAAACCTACATGCTTAATAAGCTCGTACCGTTATCTGAAGTCTTTGTATTCGGTTGTTAGTTGCTAGAGGGCCGCACGGATACTTGCTTGCCGTCACATACGCCCGATGACTACAGTCTTACGACCACAGCTTTAAGTAATGCAAAGTTCTATACCATGTCTGGGGAGATGGTGTGGCTTAGTGCTGGGCAGGGGTGTGGAACTCTCTTGTTCGTTGCCAGGAATGTGGTGGCGTCCGCGGCCACTACAGGAGATCCTTACCCTACTGGAATATCACTTGGTTCACACGACATGCGAATGCAGAGAGAGTGCCTCGTAGTCTAAAGGTATATTTGTAGCAATCATGATATTTCAACTGACGTGTTGGGAACTTTGACGTTATTACCGTGCGTGGGAGATCACTCGGCCAGAACTGATGTAGCATATGAGCCTCTCGTGTCATCCACCAGGCCAGAGAAGATTATATGTATGCTGTGTCTTCTTGGCCATTGTTAGCACGGTTTTCGTGTCATATAAAACACGTCGGAGTTCGAGGGAGTGGGCTACCCTGCAGGTTACTGGAGAGTTGTTTGAGATACTGCCCAAGTCTCTAGGTGCGTTTGTAGCGCTGTGATACATCCACATACAGTGTCTTTGGTTGGAAGCATCAGAATTTTTCTACAATGTCTAACAATTTAGTAATGTAGTGGTGGTTTGACAAGGGTTTATCCGTTGTGGTGTGATATTTCTTATACATTATCTTTGGACAGAAATCGATAGTGCTTATAGAATTTGATATGACGTCATTAATATTATTTCTACCACTGTGTTCGTTTCCAACACATACAGTATGACGTCACACACATTAGTAACGTAGAGATCGTTTAGCAATGATAAATAAATCGGGCCCGTACTGCATTGTGACTGGCTGAGAGCATTAGGACGTCGACGCGACGTCGGGAACAGCGGAGTAGAGCTTGCGTAATTTAGGTAAAATATGTAAAATTGTGGGCAAGTACGGAAAGAATACGAAAATGGGTGGAAAATATATGAAATTGGGGGCGAATGAGAATCTACATCTACATCTGCATGATTACTCTGCAATTCACAATTAAGTGCCTGGCAGAGGGTTCATCGAATCACCCTCAAACAATTTCTCTAATTCTCGAACAGTGCTCTGATTTCTCTTATTTTATTATGATGATCATTCCTCCCTACGTAAGTGGGCGCCAACAAAATATTTTTCACTCCCTGAGGAGAAAATTGGCGATTGAAATTTCGATAGCAGAACCTGCCACATCTAAAAACGCCTTTGTTTTAATGATTGCTACTCTAATTCACGTATCACAATCGTGGCTCTCTCGCCCCAGTTTCGCCATAGTACAAAATCAGCTGCCCTTCTATGAACTTTTCCTATGTCCTCCGCCGATCCTGTCAGATGCGGATCCCACACGGCACAGCAATGCTCCAGAAGAGGACGTACAAGCGTAGTGTAGCCAGTCTCGTTAATAGATGTGTTGCATTTTCTCAGTGTTCTGCCAATAATGACATATCTGCTTCGGTGTAGTCTCTGCTGGTGCGTCGAATGACGAAATATTAAATTGTTATTAACAAATAGACCTCAAATGACGTGATTTAACGTAGTTTGTTATTAACAAATATTTTACTATAGTGGCAAACTACCTACTAATGTACTGCTGATTTGGTAGGGGTTCATCAGTTACGGTGTAGTATTTCTTACACATACAAATCTTTGGTGGGAAATCTATAGTGCTTATATAATTTGCTATGACATCATTTATAAGTTGTGAGTCATTATTTCTATAAATATGTTCGTTCCTAACAGGTACACTTTGACGTCGCACACACTAGTAATTTAGTGGTGCATTAGCAGTGATAAATAAATCGGGACTATGCTCCATTGTGATTGGCTGAGAACATCATGACATCGACGTAACGCGACTCTGTGACACAACGTAGAGAGCAGTCAACTTATTGCGTAAAAGGCGTAAAAGATGAATCTGAGGATGGGGTGCTACTATAGCAACGATTAACATTGCTGACTCACTGCACTGTGGTTGGCCGAGGGCATCGTGATGTCGGCGCGACGTCGCGAATAGTGAAGTGGATGTTGCGTAGTTGGATAAAGTACGAAAAAATGTGGAAAATGCGGAAAGAATATGTCAAGTTGCGCCGTAGTTCAGAATCCATACTTAAAACTCCAGATAGGCGCTGTCGAACGGGACGGGCCGCCATTGCTGAGTTCTTTCTTGCTTTGCTGCAGCGCCGAAGGGTGGGCAAGGCGAGACACAGACGCACGTGCGGGCCAGTGGCAGGCTAGCAGCTACGCTGCGACCCCTTCAGAAGTTTTTTGGACAACATGGTTGTGGAGAGAAGCAGCGATTAGTATGATTAATCAATAATTCAAGAGCAGTCTTAATCGCATTTATTATTGTTATAATACCGCCAACCGGTTTCAACCCGACGTAGGGGTCATCTTCTGGGCGTTTACACCATTGGTCGACTGCTGGTGGTGTCACTCCTGTCTACATAACGGCAGGAAACTATCTTCAGAAGTGACCGCAAGCGAGGCGCACTGGTCCGTTGCGAGAAAATCCGCAACAGTTAACGGCGCTGAGAAGTTACACAGCTTAGTTTCGCCAAAGTCACTTCGAACTCGAACGGATGGTTCACTGGAGAAAATGAATGAGAAATTAAATAGAGCACTTACAATTTTCTTTTCCTATTCGTAAAATTACAATAGTTATAAACAGTAATGATTAAACAAACTTTCTCCTTCTCCTCCTCCTCCTCCTCCGCAATTTCTTGGAGATGTCAGGTTAGAAATTGTACACTTCTTTCCCCTGGTTTTCTCTAAGCGTGCTGTAAACCACCAAACATCAAATCGAAAGAAAACGCCTGCTTAGCGCCGTTACTTTCATTCATACTCAAAACATAAGCGCAATTGATTGCCTTTACCCGATTCAGTATCTACTTTCTTATACTGTTTCCATCTCTGAGAATAGCGTCACTTTTCTAAGATAACAGAACTGGTAAGTAAACGATCAGGAGCGATAGCTCCTCCCTACAGTTGAGTAGAGTGACTCAAGTAGCAATGACAGAAACCGCTTAGGTCTTGGTACACGCAGCACAATCTTATCTTTTTCAGTTTCCGCACAGATAATGCTCGCAAAATGTGTAGTGGGCCGCCATGACGCAGTCGCGAACACTGTGCAGGTCGACTTTCATATCTGAGGTGCTGGCCACTCAGCGACTGGAGGGTTTCCCGAGAACGTATTGTGGTCTGCTGCCCCCTTCGTCCGCCGGTTACAGGCTGGTTACAGTATGAAAGGACTTTACACTATAATGACTCTCAGACCAGACGCTGAGTACATTTCTATAATCACACGTTTGGAATCTATGGCCTACAGCATATTTCAGTCACATGTAAGTTACCTAGGTGTTGCAGTTATCCGGATCTGGTTTTGGTATATTTGAAAATAAGGAGCTGTAATTTCTTCTGGCGAACTATTTCCGTTCAGTACAAAGTAAATTTTTTAGCTTATATAGTGCGACAATGATTCCCGTGATATTAAACATTACGCTGTATCGTGGAAAGGGACCTATGGAACATAACTAAACCGCGTTCACCTAACTAAACTGTAGAATGAAACACTTTTCTTAAAACATTTTTATTTTTTACATTATGAAGTATGAATGATATTTAGTTTGTGTGTGTGTGTGTGTGTGTGTGTGTGTGTGTGTGTGTGTGGGTCGGTGTGTGGGTGTGTGTGCATGTGTGTTAGAATGAATGACGAAGGAATTGGCGGTGTATCGCAAGTGCTACCCACAACTCCTTCTCAGAAAAGGAAGCTGACTATCCACAGTGAGGGCAGACACTTGCTACACGACATATTTGCCTGCGTTACTCGTCTCCATTTCGGTACTTACTTGACCTGCGCCGGCCGGAGTGCCCGAACGGTTCTAGGCGCTTCAGTCGGGAACCGTGATACTGCTACGACCGCAGGTTCGAATCCTCCCTCGGGCATGGATGCGTGTGATGTCCTTAGGTTAGTTAGGTTTAAGTAGTTCTAAGTTCTAGGGGACTGATGACCTCAGATGTTAAGTCCCATAGTGCTCAGAGCCATTTGAACCATTTTTGAATTTGACCTGCACACTGCAACCCAATTTAAAATCAAACAAGTTCAGATGCGTGTTTACTGTTCGTAAATCACTTCGTTGCTGCAAACCTTACTTCTGAACTGGCGGAAACTGGACGACTTGAGGCTGTTAATGGTTTGTGTCTAACCACTCTAATAAAAATAATAATAATAAATAAATATACTGTGTACAACACTATAGAAGCCCTTCTGTAGTTTCTGCTGCGTCGTGCTGTCAAATAATTCATTTATCTGTTTCTAAGCGAGTAATGAAGCAACTGCTGGACTAATGCAAGTACTATCTACAACTTGGAGAAAACATTTTCTTGCGATATTTAGCGTTTGTTACGTATATGTCTCACTTGTATCATCAGGGATGCATGGGAGAAAGCACAACATATGGATGTGTGGGAGAAAGCACAACACATGTGTGTAGAAGGTGGGCTATATTAGGAACCTGTAACCTTCACCGCATTAATGCTACTAATTGAGAAAAAGTAATTATTGATAATTTCTATAATCACTATTATAGTCTTACAAAATTGTTATAATCATAATGATCTTTTGGTAATAATTTAGTTTCGTGACTGAAACAGAATCGAATCATATAGTTTTTACGCCTCAGAAAATTTCGTTTTACCCCTCAGGAGGGTAATTATGCCCAGATTGGGTACCACTGGTCTAGACTCTTAGAGAACTGTCCGCTCTATCCCAGCTACAGATTGCTTCAGTTATGTTCCAAGCAACCATAACGTCTTGAACGCTTTTCTCTGTTGGGGGGAGAATTTGTGCGCGTAACCACTATTCTTTTGTTCACGAAAGATTCAGCATCTCTGGCACAAATCCATGCCTCAATGCACCTTATAACAATCGTCGGAGTAGACACAAATGCGCGTAACGCATCGAATAGTGCGGTTAACATAGCTAATAGAAAGAGGTCCTACTTTAACAATAAAGAAATGTCCATTTAAAACGAAGGATAAGTTCTCAAATTCCTTTTCGACATCTACTTTGTGTGCAACATTTTATCTGTGTTATTCTCCAAAGATTTGCTCCTTTTCTAAATAGCTTCCCGTTTTCTTTTCAGTTTGCTGTTCAGTTTTAACGTATGAATTGCTCGTGCAATTCAAAGCGTGATGTTTACACATTATAAAATGGTTCAAATGGCTCTGAGCACTATGGGACTTAACATCTGAAGTCACCAGTCCCCTAGACTTAGAACTACTTAAACCTAACTAACCTAAGGACATCATACGCATCCATGCCCGAGGCAGGGTTCGAACCTACGACCGTAGCAGCTTCGCGGTTCCGGACTGAAGCGCCTAGAACCGCACGGCCACAGCGGCCGGATACACATTAACCTTCACTGACAAATATGTAATAAGAAGCGATCAAATTGATGTATATGAGCGATGCATTTCCCTCTAAATTTCGCATGGTTCCTCCCGCAACATAGTTTTAGTCAGAGCGATCTATACCGTACAGAAGAAGCAAACAGCTGCCTTCGAGAAAAAAAAAATCTGTCAAGAGAATATCCACAATAGGTGGCCACACTATCCCAGTCTTTCAACCGCGAGGTAGGCAACGCTGCCGCAACACTTTTAAAGCTATGGTTGCCTTCAGCGGCGGCAAGAATAATTGTAAACATTATCGTGTTACGCTTTTGGTAGCTGCAGACAAGCGGAACCAAACACGTCTCGTATATTCCGTGTCCGAAAAAAACTACGCCTGTATCTGCTCTCCATTAACAATGGACAGATGGCCGTTTCGACCAGTACTCTGTTATGATAAGGTACATCATGATACGAATTTGAAAAGAGGCTGTAGTTTTGGTTTCCTTTAGATAAACAGTTCGAAGAATAAAAACTTCGGACCTCAGTAATGTGGGAGTAGCGTGTACACAATTCGTGTCCAACTGCGTTATTTAATTGTCTTCATTTGGGAAAATGAAATCAGCCAAAGTCGCTAGGCGAATCAGAGACTGCAATTGAACTTTATTTACCAATCAGATTTCATCCCAGCCGAAGACAAAAATTTGTGATTTAACGTTTATGCAACACACATTTCCGAGTTTGTTTCTTGTGCTAATCTGCTTCACATAATCGGGCCTATGTGTTTCAGGGTACGGTAAACCTGCTATGTCGTTGCTCGCCGCGATCCGCCCCAACCTTTCAGATATCGTGCCAGGCCATCCTGAGAACTCTGACGTCACTGGTGAACCTGAAGGTCACCAGAAGCGCTGCCTCGGCTTCTAGCGGACTTCCCGGGTGCTGCTCGCAGCGCGGTTTCTCGGCTACCGCGCGCCTACAGTAGCGTCAGTGGTTGACTCTGGAGGTAATTACAGGATAGGGAGCAATGCATGACGATTTTGGACAGCCACTTATTTCAACCGAGTTTTAAAAATGTCTGGGATTGGAGTCATACACATAACTTCAGTGGCTTCCTACTCAACAACATTGGGTGTATTGGTTCTTGGAAACTAGGTCTACTGTTCCACCTAAAATTTTATTCGGTACATATTATCACAAAAACCTACATGTGGCAGATGTAGTAAATGAAGTAGATAAAAACTGACGAAATATATGAATAGCAACAGCTCTTCCACAAGAAACGGATTAGCAATGTTGGCTCGAATCTTCATTTCTTTAGCTACTTCTAACTCACACATATTTAAAATAGTGTACTCATATACTGTAATGCTGGTTGCGATATTCAAATGTTTTCGAAAAACACTCACAGTAATTTATTAGCCGTTGACAGAATGGGTGACGGTGCCCGTAGCGTGGATGTCCTGCATTCAAAATGAACACAGAGTATTATCCATCTCTTTCCGTTTGCCGAGAACCGTATTTTCCCTCCATCACGAATCACTCACTGTCCCTATTATCAACGATGAAGAGAATGTCGTTTCCTATATAGACCACGTGTCTGGCAATAAGCAGATGTTTTATCTCTAAAAGCAGTTGCGTTGTGGCGAAGAAAGTAGTATGTTAAGTTTTTTTTTTAAATTACCGCTACTAGTCACAAACTTCGTCAACTATTGTATTATCTATTTATTTAGCGACATGTTTCGAGAGTAAAACCTCATATTCAGGCTAAATGGCATTACAAAAACAACTTTACAATAAGGTGGTGGTGGTGGTGGTTAGTGTTTAACGTCCCGTCGACAACGAGGTCATTAGAGACGGAGCGCAAGCTCGGGTTAGGGAAGGACTGGGAAGGAAATCGGCCGTGCCCTATCAAAGGAACGATCCCGGCATTTGCCTGAAACGATTTAGGGAAATCACGGAAAACCTAAATCAGGATGGCCGGAGACGGGATTGAACCGTCGTCCTCCCGAATGCGAGTCCAGTGTGCTAACCACTGTGCCACCTCGCTCGGTACAATAAGGTCATACTGATGTTACATAGTCTTTTCGTAAATGCTAAAGACTAGGAAACATCAGTATGACCTTATTGATGATGGCTCTGAGCACTATGCGACTTAACATCTGAGGTCATCAGTCCCCTAGAACTTAGAACTACTTAAACCTAACCAACCTAAGGACATCACACACATCCATGCCCGAGGCAGGATTCGAACCTGCGACCGTAGCGGTCGGGCGGTACCAGACTGTAGCGTCTAGAACCGCTCGGCCACTATGACCTTATTGTAAAGTTGTTTTTGTCATGCCATTTAGCATGAAGATGAGGTTTAACCCTCGAAAGATGTAGCCAAATAAATAAGTAATATAATAGTTGGCAAAGTTTGTGACTGGTAGCGGTAATTTAAAAAAAAACCTTTACATATTTCTTGAGACAGCCACGGTCGAAAAATAGTCAAAATGGCTTCAAAAGAAAGTTGTAGCTTTGGGCCTATCAACCAGGAACAAGAGAAATAGCATTCAAAGGCCAGTGACCGTCAGTCAACTACGCTGCGCACAGACGTGTCAAAATTCTGAAACTGCGTTTTTACAAAGTCTCGCCAGCTGTTACTATATTCAGATGCTTTCGTAAAAGTAGTGTTACACATTGTAGTAGCGTAGTTTAAAGTTATGCTGTTGAGGGCTTTCGTGACTGCACTCTGTATGCGCAGGCAGCGCTCTGTTTCATTGAGCCACAAAAAAAGTAGGCAGCTATGAAGAACGCCTGCGAGGGGTGAGGCAGGGAGAGGGAAAGCAGTCCCTCCTCTCACACCCTTACGCCCAGCGTTAGCCAGTGATCTGTGTGTTACTGACCGTCCGAAAAATACTGCCTTACCAGTAGACTTGATAGTCGACCTTGTGTGTCATCGATCATTGGTAATGGTCCCAGAGTTTATTTTTTTTTTTTTTTTTTTTTTTTTTTTTTTCACGTCCACTGACAAAGAGGAAAATTCAACTCAAGCGTGAATACACTACACGAATCATTCACATAAAAACAAAAATCAAAAAGACAAGAAATCCTGCCATCGGTTACGTTTTATGTGAATGAAGCGAAAGATGTATAGTATCAGAATAGACATTCGATCCTGATACATCAGTCATTGATACCACGTAAACAATTTGACAGACATAATTTCAGAAGCACTGAAGACGTGAGGTGACTTACTTCATTTATATCAGTCGAACTTCTTCAAGCCAATGACAGCTACAACATTCACGTAGTGTCATTCATGCAAATGTTTTTAGAGCATCGCATACTAATCCTGTGTCCTGACCTCCACTGCCCCTGCAGCCCGTCGCGCGCTTTCGTCTCAGCTACGAGACGCCGCTCTGGAACGCGAAAATTTTCGTCGCTGCTGGCAGGGCGTTGGCGTGGGGTGAAGGGGCGTGTGCGGTTTTTTAGAACGTCACCTGCTGCCCGTGCTTGCAAACTAGGCTGTTCCATCACACACAAGCTACGATAGGTGCAAAACTTCGTAACAGCTTTCTTTTGAAGAAGTTCTGTTGAATGATTTGCACAAGGCAGAAAAGTACAAAGTGTTATTTCCTGTGTACAAGCGTTTAAGCCTAATACCTCACTTCCATTCGCCATAATACTTATATCATTTACGATTTTCGACGCGTTTCGATTGTATATTCATTATGTGTATTTCTCGCACTCAATTGTATTCAGACTCAAATAGTTTGTAGAGTAAACAGAACAAATGGTTCAAATGGCTCTGAGCACTATAGGACTTAACTTCTGAGGTCATCATTCCCCTAGAACTTAGAACTACTTAAACCTAACTAACCTATGGACATCACACACATCCATGCCCGAGGCAGGATTCGAACCTGAGACCGTGTCGGCCGCGCGGTTCCAGACTGTGGCGCCTAGAACCGCTCGGCCACTCCGGCCGGTTTAAACAGAATACAACTGAAGTGTAAGACAGACTAAAATAGCAGATTTACTGATATGTACCAGTTCATAATCTTTGACGATATGGTTAACTATGAAAGGCGTAAGATGTTTTAGATTAAAAACATTTTTTTAAATTTTATAACATTAGCAGTTACATTACCACAACGCGGCAGTAACAAATTTGCTTTGTCTTCTTCCACTTAAAAAAAAGCAGAGCTATGTCAAGCAATTAATTACTGCCTAAAAATGTCACATAGACCCAGATTAGGCAGCTAATTACACTATTTCAACTTTCCTTCCTCTCAGCTCCAGCTCTCTTATGTTATATTCAAGTGCCATTAGAGAAGTCAGTGCGTTGTCTTCACACATTTCCCAGCTATCTGATATTGTTGCGCAAAGAACATGTAGTTACGCAGAGACTGAAACATTAGCATTAAGACAGGAAAAGCTGGAGGAGAGCATCAAATCAGGTGAAAGAGTGAGGACTTACGAAAAAATCTTGTATAAGTTTGTGCATCCCTGTCTCGAGAGCCACCGAGGTCATTATAAAGCATCCACGTGTCCAGTGAAAACAGTTTATTCAATACCGGTATCTTTCAGTATCTGCGAGTCTCTGATTGACGGTAAGTGTAAGCAGCTAAGCGGCATTTGTGTGCGTTTGTGGTCGAGTTCGCTGTTGACGGTAGCTTTCAACGCTGTTTATACAGAGAGAGAGAGAGAGGACGATTCTACACAACCGAGGCGTGGCGGAAACTCCCGTCAATAGGTGAACAGTACAATTACTCCAAAAAGTATTCGTCTACTACATACATGTTTTTATGTTTAACGGTGAACAGATGGCGGAAACTGTCAAAGTTAAGTACAGAAGAGCATGGACTTGTTAATTAATCATTGAAGCGGAGAATGCAATGAAGAAACACAGATTTCTGTTTACATAAACACTGTTAAACATTCAGAAGTAAAGATAGGCAATTTAGCTTGCAAAATAAGTATTTGTCTGCAACACTGGAAATGACACTCTGAACACAGATTGTTATGGATTGTACACAGTACGTCCTCCTTTCCTCTTTATGACCTGTTACATTCTCCTTGGCATGGATGTCACCAGTGATTCGGTTCTTTGCACTGTAATTTTATGCCGTCCCTCTACTAGAGCATAGGTTAAATCATTTCTGTTGGATATTTGAGAATTCCACATATGATGAGTACATTCCACAAATTCTGTATTGGATTAATGTCAGGTGATTGCGGTGGTATCGGCATCCAGCGGGAGTGTGACAGTATTTCTTCTACAGCTGTATGTTTTGGATCCTTACTATGTGTCAAAATATAATCGCCAGAAGTATTTGTATTATACATACTTCTGGATATCAGGGTTGCTATCTGTCCTGATATATCGGGACCATCACCATTATGGATCTTCTTGTCCTGACATTTTTTTTTCTTTATTGTAACATTAAAACCTTTACAGAAAGGTAGGTTGGCATGGGCCTATCTATGCCGCTCTTTGGCCACAGAAAAAAAACATAAAACAGGAAGACATATAAACAAACATACATGGAGGATAAAAACAGGAGACATACATATTAAAATAAATGAAGTCGTTCACAGACGCAATGTTTCTATAAAAACGTTCAGCACTGTACACAACGGAGACACAGAGTTTCACATGTGAACGGAAGGGCACTGAAGGAGAGACACTGAGTAACTGACTGGAAGACAAACACTAGCACTGTCACGCACTAAAAACATACTGCGCACGTGAAAAAGCCGGGGGCCTGCCAGAGGGAATAGGTGAGGGTAGGAGGGAGGGGGGAAGATGCCAGTGGGAGAGAAGAAGGGAGGGGGAGGTGAGAGGGGAGGGGGTTTTTACAAGCCTGGGGAGGGGGGAGGAAAAACACAGGAGGAAGAGGAGGATCAAAGTTGGTAGGAGGGGTAGATGAAGGGGACGAGGGATCAGGGAGGGGGAGTTGGCGGAAGCCACCTTGGGCGAGGGTACGGAGTGTGGTAAGATGGAGAGTGGGTGGGATGCAGGTGTACAGGTGCGGCAGCGGACGGGGTGGGAAAGGTTGGGTGAGGGGGATCAAGTTTATGGGAGGTGTAAAGGATCTGTATCCATTCAAGGAAGAGGAGGTGTGGGAAAGGAATTAATTCGTAGAGGATCCATGTGGGAGAAGGGAGGCGGGTTTGATAGGCGAGGTGGAGCACATGGCGTTCCAGGATTTTAAGGGACTTGTAGAAGGTAGGAGGGGCAGAGGTTCAGGCGGGATGGGCAAAACAGAGGATGGGGCGGATGAGCGATTTATAGGTGTGGAGGATTGTGGAGGGGTCCAGACCCCATATGCGGCCAGAAAGGAGCTTGAGGAGGTGGAGTCGGGAGCGTGCCTTGGCTTGGATCGTCTGGGGATGGGGGTCCAAGAGAGGCGACGGTTAAGGATGATGCCAAGGTACTTGAGGATGGGGGTGAGGTTAATAGGGCAGCCATAGATGGTGAGATAAAAATCAAGGAGGCAGGAGGAAGGGGTGGTTTTACCTACAACGATCGCCTGAGTTTTTGAAGGATTGACCTTGAGCAGCCACTGGTTACACCAAGTGATGAACCAGTCCCCAACATCTCAAGACCCAATTTTATCCTGATTTTGCCCAATGCTGTTATGAGCATGGCTCAGGTACTGAAGTAGCGCCATCTGTTAGTGTAGCAGGTAAATGCAGCCTCTGTTACTTTCATTTATGTCAACAAGTTTATGTTGACAAGGTCGTCTCACAGATGGCGTTGCGTGTCGCGTATCCTGTATCGACGATGCGAGCACCTTCTAGAGCTAGCGCCGTCATTCAAAAAAATAACAAAGTTCTCCAGTAGTACGGGGCTGGAACTATTTCAGCAGCGCCACGTGGAAGAATCAGGCAGTTCCAATTTGAATAGCAATCTGATAAGACGATTCTTCCTAATATAATACGAACAACGAGTGCAAGTTAGTATGTTCGAAGTGTTTACTGCGGGTAGTGCGTGAAGTGTGTAGTGTTGTGTACTTCCACTACTGAAGTGTTATTGTCGATCGTTCACCGTCTAATAAGTTTATCTTATCACAGCTTATGAAAATGCCTAAGGATGGAAATGAAAGTGCCACTTTTCGGATGAAAGGAAAACTGCCAATTTTAATGTCATGCAAACCGAGATTAATTTGAATAAATTAAAGAATGAGAACCTTAACAAAGAAATAATTAATCTGGTTTCGAAATTTGAGCAATGGCTTTCTGTACGACAGCTTTCGATTACTTAGAGAAATGGGCTGTTTCATTCAATAAACATCAAGTACTGGATTGAATGACGCTATCTGAAACCCCAGATTGGGTGATGATTGAAAACATCATTACATACCTGACTAAAAATGGTGTGAAGATTTCAGGCGACAATTGTGTTCAGGAATATATGTATCTGAAGAGCTTTTTAGAAACTAAGCCTGACTCTGAAGAATGTAAGTCTAAACACTCCATGGAGGAAAGGTGGATTTACTTTCTAAAGGAAACCGAAAATCCTGAACGGAAACACCAACCTCTATAATTATACGAGTGTTTGTTTTCTATTTCCGTGTACAGCGCCACAGTGGAAAGAGTATTTTCGCTGATATGGGTCAAGTGGACCGATGAAAGACATGAACTACTTCCAGGGACTGTGGAATCAACCTTACAGTGTCAGTTTAACTACAAGCTGACTTTCATAGAGCTTTATAAATACGTGAAAGGGAAAAGGGACTTGCTGAGAAAGGTGAAATCTTCCAAAAAAAAAATATGATGTACCGAATACTTCTGCCGCAACACGTTCCAGATAATTGTGTTATAAATAAAAAGTAATTATATTAAATAAAATTTTTATTTCATTTCTACACCCCCATCTTTAAACTTGTACACGCTTTGTCACTTGTGAATGAAAGTATATTAAATGTTTTTCGTGGTTAGTCGATTGGGAGGTAAGGATCTTGACAGGATGCTCAGTTCAGAATAAAAATTTTATTTACTTTTAAGTTCGGATTTGCTAACTAATACTGGTAAAAAGTTGTATATTTCGCGTCTTTTTATGCCTAGTTAGCAATGACAATTGTTGTGATCGAGTCTCGATCAGGCACGAAAGCTTTGCTTAGTTAGCAACGGCTACATGTGCTGGGCTTCAATCCACATCCAGAACAAAAGAGTTCGTCTTGTTATAAAGTTCAAACATGAGCAGAAATCATTGTTCATGAATCATGAGTAGAGTGAAATTACTGGTGATTCTCTGTTAATGTTGAAGTTTCCGTAGAGTGCTTGCCGCTGTTAATAGCGTTTTTATTATTTGATTACTCCAGCAACCAGTTTATCAAAAACCACTCGCCATAGGAACGAAGTCTACCAGGTGTGAGAAAACATTTTAGAGAGCAAAAATACTTCGAACAATCACAGACTTTGAGCAGCCTAATTGTTACTGAATGATTTACGCGATAGAGTTAGTTGTCTCAGATTCTAATGAGTGTGGTACCGCTTCTGAAATGTCACATCTTGTAATAAAGTTGAGTTTACAAGTGTTAAGGGCTGTCTCATCTCTAATAACATGTTTCCTGGTATTTGCAGTATCGTGGTGGTATCTTACATCTGGACTAAGTGTCATAAATAAGTGTTCTCTATAGGTCTGTCGTGGTATACCTCTTGTATAGTCAAATGAGTGTACCCCAAAGTGATTAGAGGAACTGCGAGGCAGCAACGTTAAGTAGGGCGCATGCAAATCAGGCGCAATGTAATTCAGGTCGTTACGGTACTTTTGAGCATGACTGCACATGTACAGACAGTCAAATGATTGTAATTTCAGAAAAAACTGGATGATTTATTCAAGAGAAAGAGCTTTACAAATTGAGAGAGTCAATAACGCGCT
This sequence comes from Schistocerca piceifrons, assembly GCF_021461385.2. Classification (NCBI taxonomy): domain Eukaryota; kingdom Metazoa; phylum Arthropoda; class Insecta; order Orthoptera; family Acrididae; genus Schistocerca; species Schistocerca piceifrons. Next base: position 36,731,574 of record NC_060142.1, read on the forward strand.
GGTCCACGTCTGGAATCTCATTGACAACCAGGATTGTGTCCAGTGATGGGTCCCGTTTCGAAATGAGCCCCGATGACATGCAAAGACGTGCCCGGAGACTCCCCGGACAGTGGTGGGTACCAACCTAATTCTCGTCAGCAATACAGCTCGAGAGCCAGGAGAGATGGACTGGGATGCCATTTATTTTAATTGCAGGACCCCTTTGGTTGTCGCATTCGGGAGGACGACGGTTCAATACCGTCTCCGGCCATCCTGATTTAGGTTTTCCGTGATTTCCCTAAACCGTTTCAGGCGAATGCCGAGATGGTTCCTTTGAAAGGGCACGGCCGATTTCCTTCCCAATCCTTCCCTAACCCGAGCTTGCGCTCCGTCTCTAACGCCCTCGTTGTCGACGGGACGTTAAACACTAACCACCACCACCACCACCACCCTTTGGTTGTCATCCACGACAAACTTACAGCACAACGCCGTCGACGACATTCTACGCCCCGTTTTCTTGCCTTTCATGGCATGCCACCCTATGCATACATTTCAGCAATATAAAGCCCACCCACACACGAGTTTCTTCTGTTTTTCTTCGTGCTTGCCAAACCCTACGTTTGTAAGGCGACTATAATTTCACACCTTACAAGCACTCATCTACATAGTTTGTCGTCATTTACAACCGGAATTAGGTATCACTTGATAGGTTGTACATGTATATATGAATATTGAAAGAAGACTGACATTGTCACGTACACCTTGCAAATAGTTGTTGACGTTTATTGCATAAAAGGCAATGCAGTGTCTTTATTATCAAAATGGCGCAATGAATCATTGCCTATACCAGTGGAAATAAAACGGCAGGCGTAACTCAGACCCTGCGTGGAGAAGCCCGCACAGGTGCTTAACACAGAAAGTAGCCCTAGACGGACGGTCGGGACACCTGAGCACTAAAGCACAATAGAGTGGCGGCTGGCCGGTTTTTAGCTAGGCCGGAAGGATAACTGGAAACTCTCAAAAGTTTGGATGCAGCAGACAGGAACAAGGAAGCATTACTTCGGAAATCACGCACGCTGGGCTATTTCCGAGGATTTTTCTCTGAGAAGTGTACCATTGTATGAATTTCTAATTAATGGGGATAGGTATTTCCTTGCAAACTTCCGGCACTGGACGACAAAAGACTAAAATATGGTTGGTTGGCGTTTGGGAGAATCTGTGGAGAGGGAGAATATATGATTTAGTTTCTGCAGTTACGAGGGAGGGGAGCCGAGCTTTGCTGGGAAGCCAGCAGTGGAGAGACGTGGTCTTCCGTTGAGAGTGCCGGTGTTCGACGGTCGCTCAGTATCAGCTTTGTTGGTACAGACAGACTTGCTGTCTTTGCTCTCAGCAGATTTTGTAGTTAGAACGGTTAGGAGCCGTACTGTTGCGCACTTATACGATTCTGGACTTCGCCTCTGGGTAGGGAGTCGTCGTTGTGTACGCAGCGTTCAGTGATTGAGAGCACTTCTTCTATCTATACTCATGTAGAGGCGTTATCTGAACTTCGTCCTTGTGGCTGGGAGTTCGCGTTTCTCGTCTGTAGAACACAGAGAGGAGAAGACAGTATTATATCATACTGGTCAGAGGACCGCCTTCTGTCGTTTTTTATTTTGTGGCCGGAGTTCTTCCATCGTCGCAGACGTGTATGAGAACCATCACTCCGACGCACCGGACGCAGTGCATACGGTGATATTGCTAACTGCTTCAGCTTATTAGGTCTATAAAGCTAAACAGCTGTGATCACGTAACTTCTATTTCCACTGAGGTTGCACACCATTGTAGATCATCTTTGAAAGTAATATCTTCTAGTGTTTGGTACGTAGATGATGTCAGTTATCACGCGTTATTTGTATCAGATCGCGTAGCCATAATAAGGCGCAGATTTGTTCAATTGATCACTAATATTAGTTAGGAAATTCATTTGTATCTCTTTGTGTCCATTGGACATTAATATATAAACATTTGTAATGTATAAAGGGGTTTTAATATGCAATAAATGCACAAGCAGAAACAGCACTTCCCTTAATCATTCATTTATGTTTATGTTGTAATTTATACCTTAAAGGGCAAGAAGAAAGAGATAATATCACCATTAAGAGCTCCTCAGATCTGCTTCAGGTTGTAGCCAGACAGGGCCAAATCTTCATTTTCGCGTTCAGTATTTTCGTTTGCGCACATTCATTTTACACCTGCCTGGAGTGTTATCGGCAGGGCCCTCCAATCAGCACGGGATTTTGACGATTTAACGCGCCAAATGGACAGAATTTGGCACGATATCACTCAGAAGGACATCCAACAACTCTATGAACCAATGCCAGCCTGAATAACAGCTTGCATGATGGGCGGAGGTGGACCAGCGTGTTACTGACCCGCTCAATTTGTGAAGCACTTTCTATCGAATAAATCATTCAGCTTTTATGAAATAGTAATCATTATTGGTCTGCACATATACTTCACGCCTTCCGATTCCCGTCCCATTTGGATAACTCCTTCGTGGTATATCGTTTTTTTTCTGTCTTAGAGCGTATTTGTGAACTGATATAGTAAGGTGTTTTCGCGAAATGCAGTAACTGTTCGGTGAGGTAAAGTTCTTAAAACGTGTAGTTAAATTGTCTGGAGAAACTTCGTGTAACGGCGAAATACTAAAAATACGCAGTCAGAAGTTTATCTGTGGACCCAATAACGGATTCTGTTCAGGAGAAAATAGTCTCTGCAGGGGAATTCCAGTTAGTCACTTAAAAGCTTTGGCTTACCCGGACACAATTATATTGACATATTTATATTTTATCCATAACGGCAGCGCGAGCGAGAGAGGCCATCAATGTCATTAATATAGACTCAGGGAGCCACCACAAACTTCTGACCTATTAACGTGAATTAGTAATTAGGCCGAAGATTGCTCTCCTACTGCCGTACTTCACACAGCAGGGTCCCTTCAAACTGGGAAACCCTTGCCTCCACCCGGACTGCGAAAGACATTGGCTAATTGCAAGACTTAGGCAGTGCAGTGCAGCGCAGGAAGAACAGCACACAGTAGACGCTGCAACTTTCGCCGTGCTGTTCCTTATCATAGGTGTGACTTTGTAAGAAAAGTATGTCTTGCGGCCTTTCTCTTTATTGCTATAATCCGAACCTGGAGCTTTGCTTCGGAGGTAAAAAGGGCAAACTAGTTGTGTAGTAAGGGCAAATGAGAAACTGATACAAAATCTAACGCCCTTTTTGTGTCAACCAGTCTTGTGTCTGGTTTCATGTTTTCTGCCAGAACTTATACTGAGGTAACGTAAGTTATGGGCTACCTCCAAATCTCATGTCGAACCTCTTTTTGCCCCGCTTAGTGCAGCACCTCGAGGTGGCATGGAAACAAATACTGTGCTATGCTTCCACTATAGCCATCCATAATTGCGAAAGTGTTGCCAGCAAGGATTCTGTGCACGAACTGACCTCTCGATTATGTGCTATAAATGTGCTACGGGATTCACGTCGGATGATGTGGATGGCCAAAGCATTCACTTGAATTGTTCAGAATGCTATTCAGACCAAATGCGAACAATTGTGAGCGGGTAACATGGCGCATTGTCATCCATAAAAATTCTATTGTTGTTTGGAAATACGAAGTTCATGAATGGATGCAAATAGTCACAAAGTAGCCGTATATAACCGTTTCCAGTAAATGGTCAGTTGGACCAGAGAACCGTCTATTCTATGTAAGCACAGCCCCCACCAATATGGAGCAACAAGCAGCTTGATAATTGCAGCGAAATGCAGGAAGATCTGAAGCGGATAGGCACTCGGTGCAGGAAGTCGGAACTGACCCTTAACATAGACAAATGTAATGTATTCCGAATACATAGAAAGAAGGATTCTTTATTGTATGATTATATGATAGCGGAACAAACACTGGTAGCAGTTACTTCTGTAAAATATCTGGGAGGATGCGTACGGAACGATTTGAAGTGGAATGATCATATAAAATTAATTGTTGGTAAGGCGGGTGCCAGGTTGAGATTCATTGGGAGAGTCCTTAGAAAATGTAGTCCATCAACAAAGGAGGTGGCTTACAAAACACTCGTTCGACCTATACTTGAGTATTGATCAACAGTGTGGGATCTGTACCAGATCGGTTTGACGGAGGAGATAGAGAAGATCCAAAGAAGAGCGGCGCGTTTCGTCACAGGGTTATTTGGTAAGCGTGATAGCGTTACGGAGATGTTTAGCAAACTCAAGTGGCAGACTCTGCAAGAGAGGCGCTCTGCATCGCGGTGTAGCTCGGTGTCCAGGTTTCGAGAGGGTGCGTTTCTGGATGAGGTATCGAGTATATTGCTTCCCCCTACTTATACCTCCCGAGGAGATCACGAATGTAAAATTAGAGAGATTCGAGCGCGCACGGAGGCTTTCCGGCAGTCGTTCTTCCCGCGAACCATACGCGGCTGGAACAGGAAAGGGAGGTAATGACAGTGGCACGTAAAGTGCCCTCCGCCACACACCGTTGGGTGGCTTGTGGAGTATAAATGTAGATGTAGATGTCTTGTTCACCAACATGGGTCCAGGACTTCATGGGGACTGCGACACACTCCTACCCAACCATCGGCTCTTACCAACTGAAATCGGGACACTTCTGACCAGGCCACGGGTTTCCAGTCGTCTTGAGTCCAGTCGAAATGGTTACGATCCTAGGAAAGGCTCTGCAGGCGATGTCGTGATTTTAGCAAAAGCACTCGCGTCGGTCGTCTACTCGCATAGCCCATTAACGCCAGATTCTGCTGCACTGTCCTAACAGATACTTTCGTCGCACGTCGCACACTGACTTAACGCCAAATTTTGCCGAGCTGTCCTAGTGGATACGTTCTTCGTACGTTCCACATTGAATTCTGCGGTTACTTCACGCAGTAATGCTTGTTTCTTAGCACTGACAACCCTACGCAAACGCCGCTGATCTCGGTCGTCAAGTGAAGGCCGTCGGCCACTGCTTTGACGTTGGCGAGAGGTAAAGCCCGACATCTGGTATTCTCGGTACACTCTACACACTATGGATCTTGGAACACTGAATTCCCTAACGATTTCCGAAATGGAATGTCCCAAGCGTCTGGCTGCAACTACCATTCCGCATTCAAAGTCTGTCAATTCCCATTGTGACGCCATAATCAGGCCGGAAATATTTTCCCATGAATCACCTGAGTACAAATGACAGCTCCGCCAATGCACTGCTCTTTTACGCCTTGTGTACGCGATACTACCGCCGTGTGTATATACGCACATCGCTATCCCATGACCATTGTCATCCCAGTGTATACTCTAGAGCCAACATCTTCATTTCAGAGTAGCTCCTGGACATTGTCCTCAATGACTTGTTGGGTATATTCTAATTTATTTCATCCCATACAGTTCCTGCCCTCAAGAGAAAGTGGCCACTCTAAGGTGTTGATTGACAGACTACTGTCGCTTACATATTTTGACTCTACATATTAAAACGTATCACACCAAATATTTTTAAGTGAAGAAGAACATAATACATAATGACTTTATGCGTTTTCCTGACGGCTTACATAGTGATCACTTTTCGCTACCTAAGGGGGCAATGTAGCCAGTCCCATCGCGACATTACCCCATGTTCGTTGTTCTGATTTCCGGACGATTGTTCCAGACATCTCGATGACATAGTATCAGAAACAATACCAATCGGCTCCCCATGGCAGAGAGTTTTCATTTGAATAGAGGTGGTTTTAAATAATCTGAAATAATTAATTCAAAATTAACACAAACGTATAGAATAAAAGATGTAGATTTATATATAAGAGGTCTTATAAGTCAATACGATCTCTAGTATTATACGTGAGAGATGGAACTAACTACATTTCACTGGGCTAAACACCTTGGTCATACTCCCGACGTGTACCGTAGCCACTTTCCCCGAACGGATGTTATGTCTGCATTAGTGGTCCACAGTTGAAACTTTGTTGTTGTTGTTGTGGTCTTCAGTCCTGAGACTGGTTTGATGCAGCTCTCCATGCTACTCTATCCTGTGCAAGCTTTTTCATCTCCCAGTACCTACTGCAACCTACATCCTTCTGAATCTGCTTAGTGTATTCATCTCTTGGTCTCCCTCTAAGATTTTTACCCTCCACGCTGCCCTCCAATACTAAATTGGTGATCCCTTGATGCCTCAGAACATGTCCTACCAACCGATCCCTTCTTCTGGTCAAGTTGTGCCACAAACTTCTCTTCTCCCCAATCCTATTCAATACTTCCTCATTAGTTATGTGATCTACCCATCTAATCTTCAGCATTCTTCTGTAGCACCACATTTCGAAAGCTTCTATTCTCTTCTTGTCCAAACTATTTATCGTCCATGTTTCACTTCCATACATGGCTACACTCCATACGAATACTTTCAGAAACGACTTCCTGACACTGAAATCTATACTCGATGTTAACAAATTTGTCTTCTTCAGAAACGCTTTTCTTGCCATTGCCAGTCTACATTTTATATCCTCTCTGCTCCGACCATCATCAGTTACTTTGCTCCCCAAATAGCAAAACTCCTTTACTACTTTAAGTGTCTCATTTCCTAATCTAATTCCCTCAGCATCACCCGATTTAATTTGACTACATTCCATTATCCTTGTTTTGCTTTTGTTGATGTTCATCTTATATCTTCCTTTCAAGACACTGTCCATTCCATTCAACTGCTCTTGCAAGTCCTTTGCTGTCTCTGACAGAATTACAATGTCATCGGCGAACCACAAAGTTTTTATTTCTTCTCCATGAATTTTAATACCTACTCCGAATTTTTCTTTTGTTTCCCTTACTGCTTGCTCAATATACAGATTGAACAACATCGGGGAGAGGCTACAACCCTGTCTTACTCCCTTCCCAACCACTGCTTCCCTTTCATGTCCCTCGACTCTTATAACTGCCATCTGGTTTCTGTACAAATTGTAAATAGCCTTTCGCTCCCTGTATTTTACCTCTGCCACCCTCAGAATTTGAAAGAGAGTATTCCAGTCAACATTGTCAAAAGCTTTCTCTAAGTCTACAAATGCTAGAAACGTAGGTTTGCCTTTCCTTAATCTTTCTTCTAAGATAAGTCGTAAGGTCAGTATTGCCTCACGTGTTCCAACATTTCTACAGAATCCAAACTGATCTTCCCCGAGGTTGGCTTCTACTAGTTTTTTCCATTCGTCTGTAAAGAATTCGTGTTAGTATTTTGCAGCTGTGACTTATTAAGCTGATAGTTCGGTAATTTTCACATTTGTCAACACCTGCTTTCTTTGGGATTGGAATTATTATATTCTTCTTGAAGTCTGAGGGTATTTCGCCTGTTTCATACATCTTGCTCACCAGATGGTAGAGTTTTGTCAGGACTGGCTCTCCCACGGCATCGAAATAAATAGCAAGGAACCCTACTAGTAAGCCAATAGACGTTGTTTGAACACTGGTATTGTTAAATCGCATTACTCTGCGCATAAGTGAGGTAAGAAGAATAATATAAACGGTTAATATTACATCAGACGACTGAAAAGTAGTAAAGTTTTACAATAAAAACAATGGAATAGGCTATCTCTGTCAGACTCACTGACAACAGTGACGATGGATATTGTAACTAGTGTGATCACTGTTGAGCGTACAACGTATGCAATCGCCATTTTCAGACCGACCTAACAAATTTACACCACCTTACCCTACGGATCCCTCCAGTCCAATGGAAGAAATTCCCTGATGTCTCCACATATGTCCCACACCCACCCTTCTTCTAGTCAGTGTTCAGTGTTTTTAAAGTATCCATTTCCTCGCCGATTCTGTGGACAATGTGTCCATTAATTATCTTATGTCCACTTAATTTTCAATACGTTTCTGCAACACTGCACCTTCCTTTCCGTTTTTCCGACAGTCTGTGATCCACCTCCATACACTGCTGCGCCCCAGAAATCTTTCTCAGAAATTTTTACCTCAGCTGAAGGTCTATGTAAATTTCTTTTAGCGAGGAATGCCCCCTTTGTGCTCTAGAATGCTTCCCACATATGAATATTATTACCACTGTCCAGCGCGAGTTTAAAAAACGTCCCCTGGCAGCACGTTGCACGTGCCGCCGTAGGAAAGTACGGTATGTAAGGGGAACAGAGGCGATAGGGGAGTAATTCTAGCGACGATAGGGGATGCGAATGAGAAAATTCACTGATATAAGGATCTTTGGCAGATACGATTGTAGATTTGACCCGGTAACTGGGAACAAGCATCTAGAAAACGGGGAAGCTGGTCGATTATTCGCGTGATACTGTCGCGGGCATCTGTGACAAGGACGAAGGAACTATGCGTAGGCGACACGTTGTTGGACGTCCACGTTCTCATCACATAACGCGTTGGTCGGAGGCTTTGCCCGTTCTGTAAAGCAGGACAGGCGGCGATCTGCGGCAAACATGACGACAGAGTACAGACAGAGCTGGTGCAGACGCAAGCATCTCGGATCACACCGTTCACAGCATTTGACTGTACATGGGGCTCTGCAGCAAACGACTCTTATGTGGTCCTTTATTTTTTATTTTATTTTTTTATTTTTTTTTATTTTTTTGATTCGTCGGTCTTCTGACCGGGTTCATGCGGCTCGCCACGAATTTCTCTCCTGTGCCAACCTCTTCATTTCAGAGTAGCACTTGCAATGTACGTCCTCAATTACCTGTTGGATGTATTGTAAACCCTGTCTTCCTATACAGTTTTTGCCCTCTACAGCTCGCTCTAGTACCATGAAGTCATTCCCTGACGTCTTAACAGATGTTCTATCATCCTCTCCCTTCTACTTCTCAGTGTTTTCCAAACATTCTTCGCAGAACCTCCTTATTCCTTACCTTATCAGTCCACCTAATTTTCAACATTCGTCTGTAGCACCACATCTCAAATGCTTCTATTCTCTTCTGTTCCGGTTTTCCCAAAGTCCATATTTCACTACCATACAATGCTGTGCTCCAAATGCATATTGTCAGAAATTTCTTCCTCAAAATAAAGACTATGTTTGATAGCAGTACACTTCTCTTGGCCTGGAAAGCCATTTTTGCCAGTGCTAGTCTGCTTTTGATATCCTCCCTGCTCCGTCCGTCATTCGTTGTTTTACTGCATAGGTAGTAAAATTCCTTAACTTCATCTATTTCGTGACCATCAATCCTGATGTTAAGTTTCTCACTGTTCTCATTTCTGCTACTTCTCATTACTTTCACGTGCCTTCGATTTTCTCTCAGTCCATATTCTGTACTCATTAGACTGTCCATTCCATTCATCAGATCATGTAATTCTTCTTCACTTTCACTCAGGATAACAATGTCATCAGCGAATCGTATCATTGATGCTCTTTCACCTTGAACTTTAATTCCGCTCATGAATCTTTCTTTTATTTCCAATATTGCTTCTTCGATGTACAGATTGAACAGTAGGGGCGAAAGACTACATCCCTGTGTTACACCCTTTTTAATCCAAGCATTTCGTTCCTGGTTGTCCACTCTCATTATTCCCTTGTACATATTGTACATTACCCGTCTCCCCCTATAGCGTACACAAATTTTTCTCATAATTTCGAACATCTTGCAGTATTTTACACTATCGAACGCTTTTTCTGGTTCCACAAATACTATGAACGTGTCTTGATCTTTCTTTTGTATTGCTTCCATCATCAATTGCAACGTCAGAATTGCCTATCTGGTGTCTTTATCTTTCCTGAAGCCAAATTGATCATCTAGCACATCTTAAATTTCTTGTGCCATTCTTCTGTATATTATTATTGTCAGCAACTTGGCTGCATGAGCTGTTAAGCTTATTGTACGATAATTCTCGCACTTGTTAGCTCTTGTAGTCTTCGGAATTGTGTGGATGATATTTTTCCGAAAGTCAGAAGGTATATTGCTTGACTGATACATTCTACACACCATCGTAAATAGTCGTTTTTTGCCATTTCGCCTAACGATTTTAGAAATTCTGATTGGAGTGTTATCGATCCCTTCTGCCTTACTTGATCTTACGTCCACTAAAGCTCTCTTAAATTCCGATTGTAATACTGGATCCCCTATCTCTTCTAAATCGACTCTTGTTTCTTCTTCTATCACATCAGGCAAATCTTCCCCTTCATAGAGGCCTTCAGTGTATTCTTTCCACCTATCCACTCTCTCCTCTGCATTTAACAATGGAATTCCGATTGTACTCTTAATATTATCTCACTCGCTTTTAATTTCACCGGAGGTTCTTTTGACTTTCCTATATGCTGAGTCAGTCCTTCCTACTATCATTTCTTTTTCCGATTTCTTCACATTTTTCATGCAACCATTTCGTCTTAAATTCCCTGCACTTTCTATTTATTTCATTCCTCAGTGACTTGTATTTCTGTATTCCTGAATTTCCCTGAAGACTTTTGTACTTCCTTCTTTCATCGATCAGCTGAAGTATTTCTTGTGTTACCCACTGTTTCTTCGCAGTTACCTTTTTGTACCTATGTTTTTCTTTCCAGCTTCTGTGATTGCCCTTTTTAAAGATGTCCATTCCTCTTCAACTATATTGCCTACTGGACTATTCTTTATTGCTGTATCTACAGCATTAGAAAACTTCAAGCGTATCTCTTCATTCCTTAGAACTTCCGTATCCCATTTCTTTGCATATTGATTCTTCCTGACTAATCTCTTTAAACTTCAGCCTACTCTTCATCACTACTAGATTGTGATCTGAGTCTATATCTACTCCTGGCTACGCCTTACAATCCAGAATGTCTTTTTTTGAAAAACTTTTTTTACTTTGATAGCTGATCTTTATAGATTTTTATGAGCTGACTCCAAATCTAGCCTTAGTCTTTTTGTATCACCCATATCTTTCGAGCAATATGCTTTTTACTACATAGTATAAAAATCCTATGATTTGCGGTAAACAGGGAAATTAATGAAACGCTTTGTTACAACATAAGCATGGTTTGTATTTACAGTAAAGTACCTAAAACAATGATATGTGTTAGTAGAGGTTTCATTTGTCAGCTGGAATTGGTTTATATTTTCTTTCTCTTTTTCCTTTGAATCTTCATGTGTAGCTTTTTCTACGATGAGTCACTTGCTGAACTTCTCGGTGAAGTGACCAACAATAGTCCCCCATCATGTTGGTGATCCAGCGGCCTTGGTGGCATTTTTCCATCACTTTAATGTCCTGGTGAAAACGCTCTCCTTGCTCGTCACTAACATCTCCCATATTGTCCGGGAAGTAATCAAAGTGACTGTTCAAATAGTGAACTTTCAGGCTCATTAAAGATCCTAAAGTTTTAAACTTCTTTAACATTGTAGCTATAATAGAAACATATTATGGCTCTTTTTCATATTCTAGGAACTTTGTAACGACTTCCTTGAATGATACCCATACTTCTTTCTCATTTAAGGTAATTTTGGATTCAAAGTTAACATCAAAAACCAATTTTCTAATTTCAGGTCCGACAAAGACGCTTTCTTTTAGTTTAACGTCTGAAAGGTGTGGAAACTTTTGGCAGAGATACTTAAAACATGGTCCATCTTTAGACAGAGCCTTTACAAACTGTTTCATTGGGCCTAATTTTATAAGTATAGGTGGTAGGAGTACGTTTTTTGGATATACAAGGTTTTTGCGTAGAATGTTCTTCTCACCAGGTTTTAAAGAGTCCCTCACAGGTCAGTTCTTTCTGCACCAGTGTTGATCCCTAGCCCTACTGTCCGATTCACACAAGAAACATGGAAATTTGGTAAAGCCACGTTGCTGACCAAGGAGCATGCATGTTACTTTTAGATCGCCACATGTAATCCAACCATGAGCAGAATAGCCTATTTTATTTAGCACTAGTTCTAGGTGTTCATAACTTTCTTTCGTATGTACAGAATGCCCAACAGGTATAGATGCATATATGTTACCATTGTGTAATAAAATAGCCTTTAAACTAGTTTTGGATGAATCGATAAACAGCCTCCTGTCTTCCTTTTTGTATTCAATACCAAGCTCATTCACCAGACCGGGAATGTCTGAGCAGTACACTGAATAACCTTCTTGTTGAAAAAACTTGGAAAATTGCTGCTCTCTCTTTCTATACATGTATATTCTGGTTGCAAGCGACAATGAGTTCTTTTCTTTTAATCTAGAGCCAAGCAATTCAGCTTTTTCTTTCGTTACGCCCAGATCCCTAACCAAATCGTTAAGCTCTGTCTGAGTAAACAATTTGGGCTCTAGACTTTCTGTGTTACAACGGAATTTATCATCATCTGCTTCATCTAAATCAGATTGTACAACAGAAACTACTTCTGTTGGAATAGAATTTAAATCGTCTGGTGGTTCAGGAACCGGCAAATCCACACCATGTCCTGGTCGGATGGCGGACGGAAGGTTAGGGTAGCTAATTACCTTCTTGTTTTTCGAATTATGACCAGTAACATCAACACTGCAAAAGTAGCAATAATCGGAATGATTTCTTGGCTCCCTCCATATCACAGGGACAGAAAATCTAAAGGCTTTTTTTCTCCTTTTTGGACCATTTTCTCAGATCTTCATGACACACATAACACACCTTATGCGGTGCCCAAGATTTATCTTGATCACCAAGTTTTAGATCCAAAGTATGATAGATAAACCTTTTTCACAAAGTCTGTAAAATGTATTTCGTGATTTTTAATCGCAAATTCACCACAAATATAACAGTTTTTACAACCAGGATTAGACATTGTCCTGAGCACATGTACAGGAAACGGGAAAGTGAGGTTAGGTTGACAGTAAACAAAACACCATCTGTTAACACAAAAATAGAATCGACCTTTTTTTTGCGAGCAAATGTTTTTCAGCAGTGCTACCATTGTCATCTACATTCATTACACGTCCTTTTTAAATTATTTTATCTATATAAAAGCTGTTAAATTCTTTGAAAATTGCTTAATTTAATAAATTTAACTGTAAAATGTGAAGAAATGGTGGATGATACAGGTTTTTAAGTATCATATTCGGATTTCCACCCGAAAAACATGAGAATAAGGTATTTTCAGCAAAAAAGTTTTTCCATCGTTGGCCTGTGCACCGACCAAGTGCCAGAGACATGGAACTCCATCCCACAAATTGACATCCGACACCTGTACAACACAATGCATTCACGTTTGCATGCTTGCATACAACATTCTGGCGGTTACTTCGGTTATTAATGTACTAGCATTTCACATTTGCAATGGCTCATCTTGCGCGTACAGTAACGTATGATACTGCAGTGTTAATCACTTAAATATGGTTCGTAGACAAAATGTGTTGCAGAAATTTCATTACTCTATATTGATTATTTTATGCTGCCGTGATTTTTTCCCGCCAGTGTACGCGAACACTTCTATACTTATAGTCATAAGCACAGTGGACAAAAACTGAAGTCACTCCAGATATCGTGTAAACACCTCTGAAGACGTGACAATGGACTCAGTTCAGGGAGGTAGAAAGATTGAAGTTCCTGTCCACGTAAAGCCATATTGATGGTTAGCTTCTGCAGTGATGTTACATTGTGGGGATGTTAATTTCTGTGTTTCACCTTGTGGTATCATATACTGATATCACTCTACCGGCGCCAAAGTTTGCAACGGAACTGCAAGTTTCCACCAGACGCGGACAGTAGTGGCGTGGGATCTGGTGGACCCAATGATGCGCGCCCACTGAGTCACGACTCCCTCTGCTGCCACAATATGGGGCGGCCGGTGGCAGACAGACGGCCCACGTGGACTCGGAGCCTCTTCACTATGCAGACGCTGCCTAGCTGCAGCTCCAACGCCATCGTTGGTTGGTGCTTGGTTCAGAGAACTTCATCCTTGTCGACACTGGGAGCTAGATTTTATTTCTTGCTACGTTCTTTGTAACGAATCTGTGTACGCTTGGAGAAATATAAGTTAAGTGAATGTTCTGTTTACTAAGTTGACCTGTTCACTAATGGTTTCTGGTCCTGTGGAGCTTGCCTACGACAACTGTTGCTGCGCTATTCTGTAGCCTTTATCTCTTTACTGTTGTGTGCAAAGTCGTACATAACATGCCCAATGTTCCAAATGCTTGTGGTCCCAAGCATTTTCTATGAGCGTGTGATCAGCTGAAGTAGAAGACCAGTCCAACCAGGAACGTATGCAGCACTGCGAACATAGCTGTTGCCAGGCAATGTCACAAGCATACTCATCATACAGATACAGAAGAAAAGCAAACACTTGGTTACCGAGAACGTTGAAGAACGAATGAGGAGCTTAATTAAGATGTTTAAAATACAGTGAAACGTAAAAGTTCGTGCCAAATCCGTGGGTAATGCGATCACTGCGGTTTTGATGTTGGACTAAGGAAACACTGAATGTGATGTAGCCGGTCGACGTGTTGTCCTTGTTATTGTGTGTATTAAACTGTAAGACGTGTATATTTCTATTGCCTATTGTCAAACCACAATTTATGAAATATGTTTATATTTTATTAATAGGATTAAGCAGGAATAATTAATATTTGTCATGTTGGAAATAATTGTGGTAACAGGGAATGTCTGCACCAAAGTACTGTTGGCAAGACAGACCGCACATTGATATAATTTTAAAAAGAGCGGGAGAGACCGCGTATGGATACATTTTAAGAAAAGAGCGAGAAAGACCGCGCATTGATACATTTTGTAACGGTAGCAGGGATTGTGTACACCAGAAAGAATTGTTGGCGGGAGAGACCACACTTTAGCGTTCGTAGGAAGTCAGTAATAAGCGAGAAGTGAAGCGAGTCGGTAGCAGGACTGAAGCGAGAGGTTGAGAGGTGCGGTGTGCTTGCCAGCCACCAGCTACGATTTACAAGAGATTATAAACGTATGTACAGAGACATGAGCTAACTATTATCGTAAGAGGAACTAATATTATTGAATTAATTTTTTGAGAAACTCAAGACTACTGAAGGTATGTTTGCGCATTGCTAGTTGTACGATTACTGTAAAATCATTTCATTCAGAATATAATTAATTTTTGCCAGCAACATTGCATTACTGATTATAATCCATCCCGAAAACCATCACCGTCAAACTTTACAAAATTTTATTGTTGTCAATAAAAAGTTTAAGTATGAAATACGTAACTTCAGTCAAATTAATTAATGAATAACGTCAGCTTTGCTATTAAAGAATAACGTCAGCTTTGGTTATAAATACAGCCACTTATTGTGAAAGCCCACCAGCAGCTAATAGAGTATTGTAAAACACAGTAAGTATATTGATGTCGCAATTCGATGTAGCAGTCAGATGGCGATCCAGTAGCAATAAAAAAGGTAAGGAACAGTTTTGGGTTATTGCAGGTAACGACTGAGGGTCACGACGACGACACATTCTATGTTTCGACGAACTAATCAAAAAAATCAATTTAATAAGCAACATTTAAATTTATTTGTGAAGATTAAGAAAGAGAATTAATTTCAAAGGGAAGATTTCATTTGTTATTACTAAGCAAGAGATACAAATCATAAGGGAAGGTTTCATAGGTTATTGTCGAAGGGAAGGTTATCATTGACAGAAGAGATGTAGAGGAGACGGGAAGGTTTCAAAACGAGGAACCTAGAAACAACGGAGAGGCTTCGTCCCGCCGTAGCCCTCAGTGGTTCACAACCACACAACAGGCCACAGCAGTCCACCCACGCCCCACCCCGCCTCCCCACACCGAACCCAGGGTTATTGTGCGATTCGGCCTCCAGTGGACCCCTCCCGGGACCGTCTCATACCAGACGAGTGTAACCCCAAATGTTTGCGTGGTAGAGTGATTTCGGTGTGCGTGTACGTGGAGACTGTTTCTGCAGCAATCGCTAACATAGTGTAACTGAGGCAAAATAAGGGGCTCCAGCCCGCATTCGCCAAGGCATATGGAAAACTGCCTTAAAAACCATCTACAGGCTTGCCGGCACACCGGACCTCGACACTAATCTGCCGGACGGATTCGTGCCGGGGACAGGCCGGCACGCCTTCCTGCTCGCGAAGGAGCGCGTTAGACCGCGTGGCTAGCAGGGCGGGCTGTCTTGGTTAAGTGTGCATATTATTTCATAGCGCTGAGTTTTAGTGTTCCATTCTTCAGTTGATATAAAAAAAGAACTGTTATAGGATCACTTTGTTGTCCGTCTGTCTGTCCGATTGGTAAGACTCCTTTTTACCAGGAACGGATAGAGGTATCAAATTCAAATTTTTAATACTAAAATCTACAGCCTCTTGACGGTGTAAAAATTTTAAAGTTCTAAGTCAATGCACTCAACAGATAAGGCCATTCATGTCACATATTTCGATACTCGCAAACTCACTCATCAAGCCGGCCGCAGTGGCCGAGCGCTTCTAGGTGCTACAGTCTGGAGCCACGCAACCGCTACGGTCGCAGGTTCGAATCTTGCCTCGGGTATGGATGTGTGTGATGTCCTTAGGTTAGTTAGGTTTAAACAGTTCTAAGTTCCAGGGGACTGATGACCTCAAATGTTAAGTCCCATAGTGCTCAGAGCCATTTGAACCATCACTCATCAAAACATACAGATGAACTATCTATATACATAGTTAAGTTTATACGCAACCATCAGAGAGCGGATCCTATTCGCACTTATGTGGTTATTAACTATTACCGCACACAGAAGTCAGGGAAAACCATGGCGTTCTGAACTCTCAGACAACCAGCAACGACGTCACCAGTAGCCAGTCTGACTGCATCGGCTTTCCGGACACACACGCGCTGCAGGGGCGCCGCGCAGCTGTCGCAGCCACGGCACAATGTACTGACACCCCTGCGGCAGCCTTCGGCGAAAACGTCAGAGGCAGGCAGGCACACAGCGCCGTGTTGTCAGCTACCCGCTGTAGCGCGAGCCGCCTGCTGGGGACCCACCAAAACGCTCGATGTGGCGCAACACAGCCGGGGGAGAGTCGCTGCAGATGCATACAGGCTGCCCCTACCGATGTTGTTTCATGCAGCCCACAATATTATCTCTGTCCTTCAAAAACCAGACGCGAGATTTTCATTCTCTCTCTCTCTCGCAACGCGCAAACTATTAGTCCTACAGAAAAGAAAATGAACAGGACCTTTTTGTTGGAAATTTAATTTACGTAGCGTGTTTTTTAAGTAAGTACCGTTTTGAGATTAAAAAAAAGACGTGCTAAGAAGTAGCAATAATTTTGTTTTTACATGAAAGCCTGTACCTTAATCTACGCACTGACGCCATTAGAGTCTGATTCTTCCTTGTTTACTTTGTGTACTGAGTGTTTAAGATGCCTCCGATAATCGTGAGTCCCGCCGACTCTGAAGTATGGGCTGGCTAAAATGGTTCAAATGGCTCTGAGCACTATGGGACTTAACAGCTGTGGTCATCAGTCCCCTAGAACTTAGAACTACTTAAACCTAACTAACCTAAGGACATCACACACATCCATGCCCGAGGCAGGGTTCGAACCTGCGACCGTTCCGGACTGAGCGTGTTAACCGCGAGACCACCGCGGCCGGCAAGTCTACATCTACATCTACATTGATACTCCGCAAGCCACCCAACGGTGTGTGGCGGAGGGCACTTTACGTGCCACTGTCATTACCTCCCTTTCCTGTTCCAGTCGCGTATGGTTCGCGGGAAGAACGACTGTCTGAAAGCCTCCGTGCGCGCTCTAATCTCTCTAATTTTACATTCGTGATCTCCTCGGGAGGTATAAGTAGGGGGAAGCAATATATTCGATACCTCATCCAGAAACGCACCCTCTCGAAACCTGGCGAGCAATCTACACCGCGATGCAGAGCGCCTCTCTTGCAGAGTCTGCCACTTGAGTTTATTAAACATCTCCGTAACGCTATCACCGTTACCAAATAACCCTGTGACGAAACGCGCCGCTCTTCTTTGGATCTTCTCTATCTCCTCCGTCAAACCGATCTGGTACGGATCCCACACTGATGAGCAATACTCAAGTACAGGTCGAACGAGTGTTTTGTAAGCCACCTCCTTTGTTGATGTACTACATTTTCTAAGCACTCTCCCAATGAATCTCAACCTGGTACCCGCCTTACCAACAATTAATTTTATATGATCATTCCACTTCAAATCGTTCCGCACGCATACTCCCAGATATTTTACAGAAGTAACTGCTACCAGTGTTTGTTCCGCTATCATATAATCATACAATAAAGGATCCTTCTTTCTATGTATTCGCAATACATTACATTTGTCTATGTTAAGGGTCAGTTGCCACTCCATGCACCAAGTACCTATCCGCTGCAGATCTTCCTGCATTTCGCTACAATTTTCTAATGCTGCAACTTCTCTGTATACTACAGCATCATCTGCGAAAAGCCGCATGGAACTTCCGACACTATCTACTAGGTCATTTATATATATTGTGAAAAGCAATGGTCCCATAACACTCCCCTGTGGCACGCCAGAGGTTACTTTAACGTCTGTAGACGTCTCTCCATTGATAACAACATGCTGTGTCCTGTTTGCTAAAAACTCTTCAATCCAGCCACACAGCTGGTCTGATATTCCGTAGGCTCTTACTTTGTTTATCAGGCGACAGTGCGGAACTGTATCGAACGCCTTCCGGAAGTCAAGAAAAATAGCATCTACCTGGGAGCCTGTATCTAATATTTTCTGGGTCTCATGAACAAATAAAGCGAGTTGGGTCTCACACGATCGCTGTTTCCGGAATCCATGTTGATTCTTACATAGTAGATTCTGGGTTTCCAGAAATGACATGATACGCGAGCAAAAAACATGTTCTAAAATTCTACAAGAGATCGACGTCAGAGATATAGGTCTATAGTTTTGCGCATCTGCTCGACGACCCTTCTTGAAGACTGGGACTATCTGTGCTCTTTTCCAATCATTTGGAACCCTCCGTTCCTCTAGAGACTTGCGGTACACGGCTGTTAGAAGGGGGGCAAGTTCTTTCGCGTACTCTGTGTAGAATCGAATTGGTATCCCGTCAGGTCCAGTGGACTTTCCTCTATTGAGTGATTCCAGTTGCTTTTCTATTCCTTGGACACTTATTTCGATGTCAGCCATTTTTTCGTTTGTGCGAGGATTTAGAGAAGGAACTGCAGTGCGGTCTTCGTCTGTGAAACAGCTTTGGAAAAAGGTGTTTAGTATTTCAGCTTTACGCGTGTCATCCTCTGTTTCAATGCCATCATCATCCCGTAGTGTCTGGATATGCTGTTTCGAGCCACTTACTGATTTAACGTAAGACCAGAACTTCCTAGGATTTTCTGTCAAGTCGGTACATAGAATTTTACTTTCGAATTCAATGAACGCTTCACGCATAGCCCTCCTTACGCTAACTTTGACATCGTTTAGCTTCTGTTTGTCTGAGAGGTTTTGGCTGCGTTTAAACTTGGAGTGGAGCTCTCTTTGCTTTCGCAGTAGTTTCCTAACTTTGTTGTTGTACCACGGTGGGTTTTTCCCGTCCCTCAAAGTTTTACTCGGCACGTACCTGTCTAAAACGCATTTTACGATTGCCTTGAACTTCTTCCATAAACACTCAACATTGTCAGTGTCGGAACAAAAATTTTCGTTTTGATCTGTTAGGTAGTCTGAAATCTGCCTTCTATTACTCTTGCTAAACAGATAAACCTTCCTCCCTTTTTTTATATTCCTATTAACTTCCATATTCAGGGATGCTGCAACGGCCTTATGATCACTGATTCCCTGTTCTGTACATACAGAGTCGAAAAGTTCGGGTCTGTTTGTTATCAGTAGGTCCAAGATGATATCTCCACGAGTCGGTTCTCTGTTTAATTGCTCGAAGTAATTTTCGGATAGTGCACTCAGTATAATGTCACTCGATGCTCTGTCCCTACCACCCGTCCTAAACATCTGAGTGTCCCAGTCTATATCTGGTAAATTGAAATCTCCACCTAAGACTATAACATGCTGAGAAAATTTATGTGAAATGTATTCCAAATTTTCTCTCAGTTGTTCTGCCACTAATGCTGCTGAGTCGGAAGGTCGGTAAAAGGAGCCAATTATTAACCTAGTTCGGTTGTTTAGTGTAACCTCCACCCATAATAATTCACAGGAACTATCCACTTCTACTTCACTACAGGATAAACTACTACTAACAGCGACGAACACTCCACCACCGGTTGCATGCAATCTATCCTTTCTAAACACCGTCTGTACCTTTGTAAAAATTTCGGCAGAATTTATCTCTGGCTTAAGCCAGCTTTCTGTACCTATAACGATTTCAGCTTCGGTGCTTTCTATCAGCGCTTGAAGTTCCGGTACTTTACCAACGCAGCTTCGACAGTTGACAATTACAATACCGATTGCTGCTTGGTCCCCGCATGTCCTGACTTTGCCCCGCACCCGTTGAGGCTGTTGCCCTTTCTGTACTTGCCCAAGGCCATCTAACCTAAAAAACCGCCCAGCCCACGCCACACAACCCCTGCTACCCGTGTAGCCGTTTGTTGCGTGTAGTGGACTCCTGACCTATCCAGCGGAACCCGAAGCCCCACCACCCTATGGCGCAAGTCGAGGAATCTGCAGCCCACACGGTCGCAGAACCGTCTCAGCCTCTGATTCAGACCCTCCACTCGGCTCTGTACCAAAGGTCCGCAGTCAGTCCTGTCGACGATGCTGCAGATGGTGAGCTCTGCTTTCATCCCGCTAGCGAGACTGGCAGTCTTCACCAAATACGATTTCTTAGTGATAAAGGCCTAAAAGCGATCTATATTCATCGTGAGATCTGTGCAGTTTACGGAGAAAACATTATGAGTGATGGAATGGTAAGGAAGTGGGTGAGAGCATTTAAAGATGGCCGCACAAATGTGCATGATGAACAACGGAGTGGGCGTCGTTCGGTCGTTAATGAAAGTTTGGTGCAGGTAGTGAGATTACGATTTACGATTTCCTCCTTGCGGGATGACTCTCCGAATGTTCCTCGTAGTGTTTTGTATGGCATTGTGACCGAGCACTTGAATTACCGAAAAGTGTGGGCACGCTGGGTATCGAAAATGTTGGCGGATGTGCACGAAACCAAACGTTTAGACACTGCATTGACTTTCCTTGAGCGGTACCACAACGACGGTGATGATTTCTTAAGCCAAATTTTTACAGGCGATGAAACATGGGTGGCCTACGTCACACCAGAATCAAAGCAACAGTCCATGGAAGTTGAACAAGGGCATCGTTTTGCTGCAAGAAAATGCCCGTCAGCATGTGGCGAATCAGACCAAAGATCTCATCACATCTTTCCGATGGAAAACTCTAGATCATCCTCCGTACAGCTCCGATCTTGCTCCCAGTGACTGCCATCTGTTCCTGCACGTGAAGAAACACCTGGGCGGTCAGCGTCTGCAAGTCGATGACGAACTCAAAAACAGCGGTGATGCAGTGGTTAACAAGTCAGTCGGCAGACTTCTATGAGGAGGGTATTCAAAAACTGGTACAACGTTATGACAACTGCGTCAATATTGACGGAAATTATGTAGAAAAGTAGATTAAGGTACAGGCTTTCATGTAATAATAAAACTATGGAGATATCTTAGCATGTCTTTTTTTTTAATTTCAGAACGGTACTTACTTAAAAAACACGCCTCGTAGTTAAATTTTGTTCTGGGATATGTTTTCGATGGAGGCTACGGTTTTCGACTTATTCAAGAAAAACGTACGAATGTGACCTTCAAAAGCACCTCCACCCCCACACTCATCCCTCACCAGTCATAATTTTTAGTACCTTGTTCGTGACACTCCCTCACACCATTGTACAAAAATCTCCGACTACATGAACTACTCCCGTTATTCGACCTTTTTTGGTCTCTATTGACTCGGCTGTTACGCCAGCGGCATAGGTGGCTATTTCGTTAACATGACTGATTTATATGCACCTGTTAGGGTAATGAAAGAAAAACAACTTTTGAAAACGTTACACTAATACTAAATATAATTACATTGACAATTCGATCCACATTTAAGTCTTAAACACAGTAGTTCCGAATTCAGAAGGCCTGAAAAATACGACGACGACGTCGATTTTACGTTTGTAAGTGCTCGACTAAGCTGGTGGCGTAATACGGCAAGTCGATGTAGACCAAAAGAGGACATATGTAGGAAATAATACGTGCAGTCCAAATTTTTGTACAATGGTAGGAGGCAGCGTCACCTACAACATACAGCCGATGGGGGTTGAGTGTGGGATTGGGGGTCACTTTTACACTTTTTTTTTTTAATAACTCGAAAACTACGGCCTGTAGCGAAAACGCACCCCAACATAAAATTTAACTACATTACATTTCCCGCCCAGTTAATTTTTTTGTGGTAATAATAGTTTGCGTATATGAAAGGCCAGATATAATATTGTGGGTTGTACAAAACGATATCGGTGGGGGAAGCCGAATCACGCTCCGTGCTTGAGGCACTGTGCCAGCATTCGCTGAGCTTTGAAACAAATACTGCAAGGCAAGGAAACGCCCGCTGTTGGTAATTTCATTTCAGACACCACCAACAGGAGTGACAGGAAAACTGTAATGTATCCACGGAAGAATCGGCTTACAAAACATTTGTAAGATCATTTCTTGAGTACTGTCCATCTAGGATGCTAATCGGATTCGAGTAATAGAGGGGATGGAGTAGATCCGACGAAGATGGGTCCGATTCGTCGCAGGATCGTTTGGTAGGCGCGAGAACCTTACAAAGTCGCTCAACAGACTCGACAGCTAAACGCTACAACAGACGCCTCGTGTACCACGAATAGGTCAACTGCTGAAATTCTGAGAACAAAATACTAATTGCTCCCACATTTGTCTGTCGCAGTGGCCACGACTATAAAGTCTCAGCTCACACGGAGGTTTATCGACAGCCGTCCTTACAACCTACCATTCAGGAATGGAGTAAAGTTCCATTCACTTTTTATACGTAGCGACTTTCGAAATTAAGTTAAACATGATATCTGACAGTAACAAAGGGGCCGGGACTACTCGTCATTACCGATTCCCTCCCAATTTACGGTATGTGCAGGGCTTGGCGACAAATGATTGAACTGAGAGTTCCAGATTCTCAAGGCTTTTTTTTTTTTTTTAAAAAAAAAAAAAAAAAAAAAGAGGCGTCGGATAGCGCAGCGGGAACAGTACGGAACGGCAATCCGGGCGTCATGGGGTCGAGTCCCTATGTGGAAAGTCTTTTTCTTTATTTTTACTTTTTACATTACTTAACGTTGCAAATAAAAAGAAATAATGCGCAATATATTGTTTTTATTAGCATCTTCATACAAGGCGTGTGAAGGAAAGGCAAAAGAAAATTTGAGATCGCATATAATTTCCAAGAAAGGATTGTGCTTACAGCGTCTTGTAAGTAACTTCCCAGAAGCGTACAGCACGTCCGTTAGTACCATTTTGACCTTCGACCAGCGCTCGGCGGATGCACCAAGGCAATAAATTCTCCTGTTTTTATGATCAATAGAATAATACCTCATCACTCGTAAATAATCAACAATAATAAACACCAACACACCAAGAATATTTCGCGACAGTGGAAGAATAAAAATCTAAAACTGACGATTATGTTAAGTGTATCTTGCAAATCTTGTGAACAGCCGTCTGATGATGAACTTGTCAGTTCGAAACCGGTTACGGCGCTATTTACTTAAATAAATAGCAGTATTAATAGTGGCTGGTTGCTGTCTTCTTCTTTGTAAGTATCAACCTACATTAATTTTACACAGCCACGGTCGTACCATGTCAGTTTTAGGCAAAACAGAATCTACTTTTATATGCGATGTTCTTGTATACGGCTTACAGTTGCTGTATGGAAATTTGTTTGCTATCACATATTTTCCTTTGCCTTCCCTTGCCAAGGCTTTCATGATGATACTGACAAATACAACGTATTGAGCATTATTTCGGCCCATTTGCAGTACAAGTAACGTAAAAACTGGTAATAAAAATATAAAAATTGATTCCACATAGGACCATGTATCGCCAGACCCGCGCCAAAAATACGTTTGTCTTTCTCAGCACTTGGTCATCTGGAGATTCTACATCCATCACTTACATTTCTGGCCAGGCAAAAGGTATACGTCAACATATTTCCGGCATAGTTTCATCTACATCTACACTCCGCAAGCCACCCAACGGTGTGTGGCGGAGGGAACTTTACGTGCCACTGTCATTAACTCCCTTTCCTGTTCCAGTCGCGTATGGTTCGCGGGTAGAACGACTGCCGGAAAGCCTCCGTGCGCGCTCTAATCTCTCTAATTTTACATTCGTGATCTCCTCGGGAGGTATAAGTAGGGGGAAGCAATATATTCGATACCTCATCAAGAAACGCACCCTCTCGAAACCTGGCGAGCAAGCTACACCGGGATGCAGAGCGCTTGTCTTGCAGAGTCTGCCACTTGAGTTTGCTAAACATCTCCGTAACGCTATCACGCTTACCAAATAACCCTCTGACGAAACGCACCGCTCTTCTTTGGATCGTCTCTATCTCCTCCGTCAACCCGACCTGGTAGGATCCCACACTGATGAGCAATACTCAAGTGTAGGTCGAACGAGTGTTTTGTAAGCCACCTCATGTGTTGATGGACTACATTTTCTAAGGACTCTCCCAATGAATCTCAACCTGGCACCCGCCTTACCAACAATTAATTTTATGTGGTCATTCCACTTCAAATCATTCCGTACGCATACTCCCAGGTATTTTACAGAAGTAACTGCTACCAGTGTTTGTTCCGCTATCATATGATCATACAATAAAATATCCTTCTTTCTGTGTATTCGGAATACATTACATTTGCCTATGTTAAGGGTCAGTTGCCACTCCCTTTCTGTGGAAAAGCAGCCAGTACGCTACCGTAAAAGTATATATTTGTGCCTACAGTTGCAATTTATTTATTTTGCCTACCGGCTAACAGTTTCGGTACACAGTACCATCTTCAGGCCATCCCCTGGCACACAGTCGTCACACTTGCTTCCCAGGTATGTGGGCGTGCCTTTAAGAAAACAGTAGCCAGTAGACAAAATTAACAAATTGCAACTGTACACATGAACATACACTGAGCAGCCAGAACGTTATGATCACCGACCTCCTATCGATATAAACCCGACCAGGGTAGAGCAGCGTCACCCGTCGAGGAGTGACCGCTAGAGAGACACACGCACGATGCATGATGTATCAGTGAGCGTGCCGCCCGTGTGTAGAATGGACGCGATCCATCTGCGTTCGACCCAGGGCAGATTGTGACGGCCCGGAGGCTCGGCACGGCGTTTCCCTGCACGACTTGTCGGGTGTTCGACGAGTGCTGTGGTTAGTGTCTTCAACACGTGGCGAAACCAAGGTGAAAGCACGTCCCAGACAACGTGGGGTTGGACGGCCGCCCCTCATAACAGATCTCGGACGTCGACGGCTGAGCAGATCGGTAAAACAGGACAGGCGGCGAACTGTGGTGGAACTAACATCAGACTTTAATGCTGGTCAGAGTACGTGTGTTTCTGAACACACAGTGCACCAACATACCTAACCATAGGCATCCGCAGCCGCCGACCCGTGCATTTGTGAATTTTAACACCACGACTTCGGACACTACGACTCAGATGGGCACGTGACCATCGTCACAGGACG
Source organism: Schistocerca piceifrons (assembly GCF_021461385.2). NCBI lineage: Eukaryota > Metazoa > Arthropoda > Insecta > Orthoptera > Acrididae > Schistocerca > Schistocerca piceifrons. Next base: position 36,757,143 of record NC_060142.1, read on the forward strand.
TTGGCGCAGTGGCAGAGCGTTGCGTGGTGTGATAAATCCCAATATCTTCTTCTTCATCATGCTGAGGGGAGAGCGCGAATCCGTCCTCTTCCACGGGAACATCTCCTTGACACCTGTGATGCGGGATGGAGACAAGCTGGCAGCGGCTCCATTATGCTCTGGGGAACATTTCACGTGGGCCTCCATGGGTCCAGTGGAGCTCGTGCAAGGCATCATGACGGCCAAGGAGTATCGTACACTGGCTCCAGTGGCATTTTTTAACAAGATAGTGCGACCGGTCACGAGGGGCGTAGAACAGCTTTATAACAGCGGTTTGTACAGCCCTGTCCGCCTAGGGCGCGACTAGGCGAACCACTCGCGGAGCGCCGCGTAGAGGAATAATCCAGAGTTCACAGACACCAATTTTAAGCACCTAAAGCCTGTTTGCAGCAAATTCAGTACTATTCGTTTGTATATGGGAGAACATGGGGTAGCGAACGTTGCCCATGAGCGCTCTGTTATTAGTTTTTAGTTTTTGGAGCTAATATTCGGCATACACGATACAACTCTATCTTGTTAGAGACACAAAGCGAAACTCTGCTATTCAGTGAGGATTACTGTGCATGGCGAGCGCACTGTTCTTCACGGAGTATGCAAAATGGCGCAGGGAAGGAAGACCGCAAGTGTCTTAATTTGTGTGGAATCGTGACATGCGTGGAGATCGTCCACTTTACACGGAACTGCATCTCCATCTCTTCTTAGTACTGGTCCAAAATTCTCCTTTTATGTCGGCTGCCATTTTCACTGCCTTCTCATTACTATTCAGGGACCGCGCGGGATTAGCCGAGCGGTGTGGGGCGCTGCAGTCATGGACTGTGCGGCTGGTCCCGGCGGAGGTTCGAGCCCTCCCTCGGGCATAGGTGTGTGTGTTTGTCCTTAGGATAATTTAGGTTAAGTAGTGTGTAAGCTTAGGGACTGATGACCTTAGCAGTGAAGTCCCATAAGATTTCACACATATTTCAACATTTTTTGAACCATTCACGTGCGGTAGCGTTCTCGCTTCCCGCGCCCGGATTCCCGGGTTCGATTCCCGGCGGGGTCAGGGATTTTCTCTGCCTCGTAATGACTGGGTGTTGTGTGATGTCCTTAGGTTAGTTAGGTTTAAGTAGTTCTACGTTCTAGGGGACTGATGACCATAGATGTTAAGTCCCATAATGCTCAGAGCCATTTGAACCATTTGAACCATTCAGGGAAAACTTATAAACAGAATACTATGCAAATGCTCAAATGTGTGTGAATTCCTAATGGACCAAACTGCTTAGGTCATCGGTCCCTAGACTTACACACTACTTAAACTAACTTATACTAAGAGCAACACACACACCCATGCCCGAGGGAGGACTCGAACCTCCGGCGGGAGAAGCCGCGCAATCCGTGACCAGGCGCCTCAAACCGCGCAGAACACTATTTACCGACATTGAGCTTCATCTGAAGAGGTGACACAGCTAGCGTTTCCATTACGCGTGTAAGGTCTAATTGTCATTTTTTTCTGAAACGAAAATGGTCTATAGGCAAAGCGCACACTTCATGACGCGGAGAGCGGGGGATCAAACCCCGTTCAGACCACAACTTTTTCACTATGATTTTTAACCAAGCATTCACTTCTTACAGATGCTGGAGTGGCCACGAAAGACGTCTGGTTCGGATTCCACGTTAAACTGCAGGTCTCCATTTTCCGATTAGGTAACTGGGGAAGGTTAGGGACACGTAAGTTGCTGCAGTGGCCTCCAGCTGAAAGACCTGCAAGAGGCCTACCGGATACACCAGACAGAATTCTCTTTTTCTCGTGTTTGTTATCTAGTTTGCTCCGCTGAAAGCCTAACTTAAACTATACAAACATTTTTTGAATAACTTCATATCGACAGTTCTATTCTTGCACATGTAATTCTGATAAAAGTCGCTCAGAAAATACAATCACGGCAGTGTTTGATGTCACAGACGACTTCCATCAACGAGGACCTGTAATTTGCTGAAATGAAATGTGTCTTGCAGTACTACATTTTATAATGATTACTGTAGATCATTCCTCATAATAATGTTTGAATGTTGTACATTTGACCATCAGTGAAACAGTTTTTTGGTTATTCCCTGTAGTCGTCACAAAAATACAAGGAGTCTATTGAATGACAAAGACAAACATGTTTCTTGCACCTGGCACACCGGACAAAGGAAAAACTGATGCAGTCAGGTACTTCGCAGTGACCACTAGATTTATTTAGACAGAGCTTGGACGGAGTCAGAAATGGTCCCGACTGTTGTTCTGCATATTGCGCTGCATACCAGGCATACCTGATCAAATTCGTAAAGCGTGGCGGAGAAAACTGGCAAGGCACAAATGACTGGAGCTTAAGAATACTGTTTCGCTGTTAAACTTGAAATGAGAGAGAGATATCGGAAGTTATGATATCTGATAATATCCCGAAAAATGCTTTGCACTACCGAAAAAATTCTTTATCGAGAGGTTGAATCGCACTAGAAGTTCCAGGCGGAATCCACATTACATCTACAGACTTTTCGTCGTCCTCCACAAAAATATAGGCGTCCTTATGTCCAGACTATGAATCCAACAAAAGCAATGAACTGGTTCCTCAGCTGGTAGGGATACGTTTTAAACGAAATGTTGGAAATTATTCTTCCCCACTTTTTCAGATTCTGATACGTCGATTACAAGATTTTTGCGACTTAATGGACCATTTTTTATTTTTGGTCATAATTTGCCTTGCGGTTGTCATAGATAGATCTACAACTGCGGAATCAGTAAACCACTCATACTTATCACTGGCATTATCGTACATGGATGTATCATTACATTCATTGATTTGGCAACCGACTGCGTCTTTTTTTTACCCCGAGATGATAAAGTGCAGAGTGCACGCATTTCTTTCACGAAACTTGAGTGATCAGCGTTATAAAGAGCAGTTGCGGGAATAACAGCAGGTTTCGTCTTTACGACAGCTATGAATTTCTCTGTAGCATTGGCTATCACTGTCAGCTGCTCTACAGGTTCACGTGACGTGAACTTTGTAATTTTGCGACTTCCTGTTCTGTACAATGTGTTGAACCTGCGTAGCCTGGTCGACGAAGCCTGGAAATTAGCAATGTTCATGTCAGATGCGATTCGGAGGATCCAGTCTCGTAGATCTCCATTGGTAACGGTGCATATCCCCTCACGAGCATCTATAAATCTTTTGAACAGTTTTTCATTCAAATGGGTTCGGGTTTCCGTTTGGCGCATATTTCTTACTTTACGTAATTCATTCTTTCATTTGTACAGTTCACGCTCCGATTTTATGAAACGAAAACGCCTTTGCACACTGTGTGACTTGAAGCGTTTCTTCCTCCTTCGTTTAACCAATATTCCACTGCCTTTCCTTTGTTGTTCAAAGCTGTTGCAGTACATGTTTTTTTTTGGCACTGAAGATATTCCTCTTCATAACCGTTACTGGCACAGCTGACGTCGTCCGAACTACAGTTCATGGAATATCGCCACATTATATCCTATTTCTTCTAACGTATCCACAATTTAGAACGACATGTCGATATCATTCGAATGACTGTCAAGAAAATCAATTAACAATTGAGACGTATGTACGTCCTCAGGAGAATTAGGTGATTTCGGCTGGAAACCACGTTCTTCATATTTCATCATTGCTATACTGAGAACGTTAATTGAATTCCACATTACTGTGAAACTGGAATGGAAAAAAACGTACTATCAGTAGGCATGCTTTACGAAAACACAATAATTATTAATTCAGCTTTATCTGTATTCTCAGTTCTTACCAATACTGCAAAAAGCAACTGATAATTTGTAATAGATCCTACTTGAGTGGGTAATTCGAGAGTAGTAACAGCGTGTTGCAGTATCAGAGAAACTATCAACGAACGGTAACCTGAAGCGTCCTTTACAAATTACGATAGGATTGTCTCGTGTTTCCTGTTTACAAATGTACCGCCGACCTTGGCTGTGTGTGTGTGTGTGTGTGTGTGTGTGTGTGTGTGTGTGTGTGTGTGTCTAGTTGCGCATGCGCAGTTGCTAAAGCGCCAGTAGGGGTGTACATTTGTCGCCGCCTGATGCGCTACGAATTTGGCAATTTTCAGCTTTCTTAAAAAATGCTTGCAGTGCCTCTTAGGAGTTGAAATTTTGGCAGTGCATTTCTTTCGTTTTTTCTTCCTGTGTAAAAAAAATTCAGGGTAGGTTTCGACATGTCTTATTGGACCATTCCCTTGTGAGATGTGATTAAACATGGCGTCAGAGCTCATCACTCGGATTTTACGGGAATTAGGTGACTTGTGTGTGCAGACGTCGTGCCAACTCCCTCCAGAGACCTATCAAGACCTCATTGCTTCCATGCCACGGCGAGTCATGGCTGTTTTCCGTGCCAAAGATGCACGTAGGGGCTATTAGGTAGGTTGTAATAATGTTCTGGCTGATCAATGCATACTTTTTAATAGACTGTCAATTTGGACTAAATCAGTGTTGACAAATAGGCGCGGTCCCGTTGTAAGACTTTTGCACAACAAGAACCGAGCATTCTCAAAATCGAATGCATGTTCCAGGTTTCCTGCAGACACAGTCGCACTGCGGTATGGATGACGGGTGCATCAAAGTGTGTGAGTGAAGCAGCTGGAAAGGTACTTCAGAGTTGAAGTACGATGAACAGTATGCGTCTTGAGGGTAAAATGTCTGAATTGCACGGAGGTCCACCGTGAAATAGTGACGGTGTATGGACCAAATGCGATATCGCGTCTATCCGTAGTGAAATGATGCCAATAATTTGATAAAGGCCGCACACACGTGGAACATCCGCGACCTTGGGGGGTTAATGTATGGTGCGACATTATGGGAGGAAGGATAATTGGCCCCCATTTTATCGATGGCTATCTAAATGGTGCAATGTATGCTGATTTCCTACGTAATGTTCTACCGATGTTACTACAAGATGTTTCACTGAATGACAGAATGGCGATGTACTTCCGACATGATGGATATCCAGCACATAGCTCGCGTGCGGTTGAAGCGATATTGAATAGCATATTTCATGACAGGTGGATTGGTCGTCGAAGCCCCATACGATGGCCCGCACGTTCACCGGATCAGACGTCCCCGGATTCCATTCTGTGGGGAAAGTAGAAGGATGTTTGCTATCGTGATCCACCGACAACGCCTGACAACATGCGTCAGCGCATTGTCAATGCATGTGCAAACATTACGGAAGGCGAACTACTCGCTGTTGAGAGGAATGTCGTTACACGTATTGCCAAATGCATTGAGGTTGACGGACATCATTTTCAGCATTTATTGCATTAATGTGGTATTTACAGGTATTGACGCTGTACAGCATGCGTTCTCAGAAATGATAAGTTCACAAAGGTACATGTATCACATTGGAACAACCGAAATAAAATGTTCAAACGTACCAGCGTTCTGTATTTTAATTTAAAAAACCTACCTGCTACCAACTGTTGAGCCATATGTTTGTGACTATTACAGCGCCAATTATCACAAAGCGAAAAAAGTGGTCCAACTAAAACATTTATATTTCTTTACCTACTACACGAATATGTAATAAAAATGGGGATTTCTATATTAAAAAACGCAGTTGATATCCGTTTGACCTATGGCAGCGCCATTTAGCGGGTCAACCATAGCGCCATCTGGTTTCCCCCTTCAAGCTAGACAAATTTCGTTCTTTGTAGTTTTTTCGTTTGACACTTATTTCGTGAGATATTTGGCCCGGTCACGATCAATGGACAACCTTGTATAGTGATTAGACATCTGTTGATAGGCGTGGAAGCTTTTATCAAAGGTAAATAATATGACTAAAAACGTCAAGTACACCTATATACAAATACTTGTAGTTGACTTATTTGTTGGACGATGGGATTTTACATAGAACGACTATGTTAGCTTAGTGGAGCCGCGGCCGGAGCAGAGAAGGGGCCCTGCGGGGTGTGTCAGGGCGGCAGTAGTTGGTTCTTGGAGGGTGGTCTGACGTGAGACGGTCGTTTTGTCTACATCTATACAAGTAATTGTGAGGTGGGTTCTCTCATCATGCGAAGAGCACAGCTGCAGCGGAGCATGTTGAGTTCATTCCGTCACTTTTGGCGCTCCATATTTCTTCTAGTTGTATGTCTTGTAAGTGGCTAAGTAAATTTTGTAAGGTGACCATATCCTCGGACACATCAGATACCATCTCACATTTTTATTGATACAAATTTTTTAAATTTTTGATCCTTAAATTAATACTTGAATTTGCCCCTGGACTCAGCAAGCCTTTGATTTGTTTCTACGGCTAATAATACGCCGTGAAAAGAGGAATCGTTCAGACAAGTATAACACTCGTAAGAATACACCGTCGTCAACTCAAATTGTTGCTGTGAAACGTTGCGTGGCGCCCATGTGATCACAGTGTGACACGCACGTGGGAACACCTCGCTAAAAGGATGCCTGTGTTGCAGTTGCGAAGGTCGCAGTCTAGAAGAGTCGGAAGGTACCGAAGGTCACAGACGAGGAGAGAATGTTGTGCGGTCACGGTCAGAGTGCGTGCGCGGAATTGACAACATGCAACCAACATTACATTCATACTGAGGATGGAAGAAAAGCTTGAGTATCGCGAGCAAATAATAGGGAAAATTGTCGTTTCAGTTTTTGCCAAAGTGTTTAACGTGGGTGAGAGAGATGTTACTGTCGGTACTAGCTCTCTACATTAACAGTTGGTGTCGAGAGTCTGAGTGATTAATAACAATCCGTAACTCAAATGGTTCAAATGGCTCTGAGCACTATGGGACTCAACTGCTGTGGTCATAAGTCCCCTAGAACTTAGAACTACTTAAACCTAACTAACCTAAGGACATCACACACATCCATGCCCGAGGCAGGATTCGAACCTGCGACCGTAGCGGTCGTGCGGTTCCAGACTGTAGCGCCTTTAACCGCTCGGCCACTCCGGCCGGCTCCGTAACTCAAAGATAATGCAACTGAGGTTATCTTATTTAACATAAACACCTTCGTATAAATATCGCTGCAAACAGCGACGCCACCGTCATGGAAGTGACGCGCTCAACCAGGGTTCACCACAATGACACGCGTGAAACGAAGCACATTTTGGCATTCTCTGGGAACCATCATTTTGGGTGTAGAGAAGAGATCAAGACACTCTTTCAGCATGAAGACAGTATTTAAGAACAGAGCATCTTTTATTGATATCACAAGTCAGATTATGGGAAAAAGGCGTTGTGCAACAAAGGATCAAATAACACTTACAGCCTTCCGCTGCGGCCGAGCGGTTATAGGCGCTTCATTCCGGAACCGCGCGACTGCTACGGTCGCAGGTTCGAATCCTGCCTCGGACATGGATGTGTGTGATGTCCTAAAGTTAGTTAGGTTCTAGAGGACTGATGACCTCAGATGTTAAGTCCCATAGCGCTCAGAGACATTAACGCTTACAATGCTATAAGCCCTAAGGCAGTCAGTTTTATACTACACATTAAATATCTAACAGGAGTGCAGTTAATTTACATTTTGTTTTCGGTCTCAGAATAAAACCAACAATTTAATTTTAATGCTGTTATACACTCCTGGAAATGGAAAAAAGAACACATTGACACCGGTGTGTCAGACCCACCATACTTGGTCCGGACACTGCGAGAGGGCTCTACAAGCAATGATCACACGCACGGCACAGCGGACACACCAGGAACCGCGGTGTTGGCCGTCGAATGGCGCTAGCTGCGCAGCATTTGTGCACCACCGCCGTCAGTGTCAGCCAGTTTGCCGTGGCATACGGAGCTCCATCGCAGTCTTTAACACTGGTAGCATGCCGCGACAGCGTGGACGTGAACCGTATGTGCAGTTGACGGACTTTGAGCGAGGGCGTATAGTGGGCATGCGGGAGGCCGGGTGGACGTACCGCCGAAGTGCTCAACACGTGGGGCGTGAGGTCTCCACAGTACATCGATGTTGTCGCCAGTGGTCGGCGGAAGGTGCACGTGCCCGTCGACCTGGGACCGGACCGCAGCGACGCACGGATGCACGCCAAGACCGTAGGATCCTACGCAGTGCCGTAGGGGACCGCACCGCCACTTCCCAGCAAATTAGGGACACTGTTGCTCCTGGGGTATCGGCGAGGACCATTCGCAACCGTCTCCATGAAGCTGGGCTACGGTCCCGCACACCGTTAGGCCGTCTTCCGCTCACGCCCCAACATCGTGCAGCCCGCCTCCAGTGGTGTCGCGACAGGCGTGAATGGAGGGACGAATGGAGACGTGTCGTCTTCAGCGATGAGAGTCGCTTCTGCCTTGGTGCCAATGATGGTCGTATGCGTGTTTGGCGCCGTGCAGGTGAGCGCCACAATCAGGACTGCATACGACTGAGGCACACAGGGCCAACACCCGGCATCATGGTGTGGGGAGCGATCTCCTACACTGGCCGTACACCACTGGTGATAGTCGAGGGGACACTGAACAGTGCACGGTACATCCAAACCCTCATCGAACCCATCGTTCTACCATTCCTAGACCGGCAAGGGAACTTGCTGTTCCAACAGGACAATGCACGTCCGCATGTATCCCGTGCCACCCAACGTGCTCTAGAAGGTGTAAGTCAACTACCCTGGCCAGCAAGATCTCCGGATCTGTCCCCCATTGAGCATGTTTGGGACTGGATGAAGCGTCGTCTCACGCGGTCTGCACGTCCAGCACGAACGCTGGTCCAACTGAGGCGCCAGGTGGAAATGGCGTGGCAAGCCGTTCCACAGGACTACATCCAGCATCTCTACGATCGTAGAACTTTATTTAGTCCACTACCGGAGATGGCTTTTTTGTTAAACCATTCTCAAGTGGATCTAAAACTGCCTTAGGTCCTACATATGATGGATGTGTACATATATGCAATTGAGAGTGGCTTACCAAGAGGAGGCGAAACCGGTAGTGGACAAAACAAATTTCTGTAGGGCAACTGGAACGACCTCACCGTTCATTAAAGAAACAGTTGAGGATAACATGGAGAAATTAACAAACATTTGTTTAAAAGTACTATAATTTAGTAGTAATGTAATGTAATAATTTAATTATGTTGTTGTTGTGGTCTTCAGTTCTAAGACTGGTTTGATGCAGCTCTCCATGCTACTCTATCCTGTGCAAGCTTCTTCATCTCCCAGTACCTACTGCAACCTACATCCTTCTGAATCTGATTAGTGTATTTATCTCTTGGTCTCCCTCTACGATTTTTACCCTCCACGCAGCCCTCCAATGCTAAATTTGTGATCCCTTGATGCCTCAGAACATGTCCAACCAACCGATCCCTTCTTCTAGTCAAGTTGTGCCACAAATTCCTCTTCTCCCCAATCCTATTTAATACCTCCTCATTAGTTATGTGATCTACGCATGTAATCTTCAGCATTCTTCTGTAGCACCACATTTCGAAAGCTTCTAAATTAAATAATATAAAAATAAATAATCATAAGTTCCAGCTGACGTTGCTCTGATGAAGCATGATGCGATGACTCCGGTTGTGTTGCATTCAGCAGAAACACTTTTTGGATCCTCTAAGACAGTGATTCCGACATCTCCAGTTATCAAACGCCAATTTTCTTTCAAAAACTTCGCGAATGAACGCCATTTTACAGAGCGACATTTCCCAACCGACTGAGAGCGGACTCGCGCTCGGAAGGACGACGGGAAAAATCCCTGTCCGAACTTCCACATTCAGGTTGTCCTTGATTTCCCTAAATCAGTTAAGCGGGATGTCAGGATCATTCAGCTGAAAGAGCACCTTCGATTTCCTTCCCCATCTTTCCCCAGTCCAAGATTCTCTTCTGTCTGTCATCATCTCGTCATCGACGGGATGTTAAACCTCAACTCTTATACTCTGGATTAATATAAAAATGTCTATATTTGATTTAAAATTCCCGCCAGCCGTAAAAACGGCTGGGAAACCTACCTCGATCTGGCAACATTGGATTCAAGTGGTAGCAGCAGTGCACCGATGCGACGAACATGAGTTGCGGGGATTCACAAGTTCGCTAACAAGGTGTCCCCGCCCGCCATCAGTAAGTCAGAACACTGTCTAGACTGAGATACGTCATCACAGTCTACGGTGCCACTGAACATCAATTGACAGTGATTTGTGTTATCGGTAACAGTACAATATTTTTGTTGGTAGCTAGTTTCGTAATGAAAAAAAAAATAAAATAAAAAGTATTCATATGATGTCGGCTATAAATTGAAAGTAACGGCATATGCAGAACAACATGAAATCAGTGCAGCTGAGCGGCATTTCGGCCCTCCACCAACAGAAAAAAAATTCACGGTTGGCGGCCTAATAAAGAAGAACTGAAAGAAAGAGTAAGACTAAATGTGTAAATAGAGGACCGAATGCAGAATAGTGAAAACTGGAAGACGACGATTTTCGGCGATTTTAAAGGTCATTTCCGTTTTATAAACAAAGAATTTAATTTTTAGTGTGGCTTTGCAATCTAAAAATGTTATTTTTTTAAAAAAATGCTTGATAATTAAGGTGTGTCTTATAGTCCGTAAAATACGATAATTTCAACTTAGTATACAGCCAGTAGGTATACAATTTTTGATCAAAAGTATCTGGTGGTTAATACGGGGTGTGTCCACCGTTCGCTTTTATGACGGCTTGACTCTGCTGGGTACAGTTTCCAAGAAATATGTTTATGATGTGTATGTCTATGTAGGAATACTAGTTTACCGGCAGCACATTCTACATCTACATCCACATTTACACTCCGCAAGCCACCCAACGGTGTGTGGCGGAGGGCACTTTACGTGCCACTGTCATTACCTCCCTTTCCTGTTCCAGTCGCGTATGGTTCGCGGGAAGGACGACTGTCTGAAAGCCTCCGTGCGCGCTCTAATCTCTCTAATTTTACATTCGTGATCTCCTCGGGAGGTATAAGTAGGGGAAAGCAATATATTCGATACCTCATCCAGAAACGCACCCTCTCGAAACCTGGACAGCAAGCTACACCGCGACGCAGAGCGCCTCTCTTGCAGAGTCTGCCACTTGAGTTTGCTAAACATGGCTGGCTCTGAGCACTATGGGACTTAATATCTATGGTCATCAGTCCCCTAGAACTTAGAACTGCTTAAACCTAACTAACCTAAGGACATCACACAACACCCAGCCATCACGAGGCAGAGAAAATCCCTGACCCCGCCGGGAATCGAACCCGGGAACCCGGGCGTGGGAAGCGAGAACGCTACCGCACGACCACGAGCTGCGGGCGCTAAACATCTCCGTAACGCTATTACGCTTACCAAATAACGCTGTGACGAAACGCGCCGCTCTTCTTTGGATCTCTCTATCTTCTCTGTCAACCCGACCTGGTACGGATCCCGCACTGATGAGCAATACTCAAGTATAGGTCGAACGAGTGTTTTGTAAGCCACCTCCTTTGTTGAGGACTACATTTTCTAAGGACTCTCCCAATGAATCTCAACCTGGTACCCGCCTTACCGACAATTAATTTTATATGATCATTCCACTTCAAATCGTTCCGTACGCATACTCCCAGATATTTTACAGAAATAACTGCTAGCAGTGTTTGCTCCGCTATAATATAATCATACATTAAAGGATCCTTCTTTCTATGTATTCGCAATACATTACACTTGTCTATGTTAGGGGTCAGTTGCCACTCCCTGCACCAAGTGTCTATCCGCTGCAGATCTTCCTGCTTTTCGCTGCAATTTTCTAATGCTGCAACTTTTCTGTATACAACAGCATCATCCGCGAAAAGCCGCATGGAAATTCCGACACTATCTGATAGGTCATTTATATATATTGTGAAAAGCAATGGCTCCATAAGGCTCCGCTGTGGCACGCCAGAGGTTACTTTAACGTCTGTAGACGTCTCTCCATTGAGAACAACATGCTGTGTTCTGTTTGCTAAAAACTCTTCAATTCTTGAGAATAGAAACCAGAAAAGGAACTGTAGGCAGCCTCGTGTTTCATTCTCTTTCTTACTCGGTACGCTTAATCCATCGATGAGATAGGTCTAATTAATCAAAATTTTTAGATGTATGTGAAAAAGAGAGGTGGTATCCTTGGGAGTGGGTGATGACTGTAGAGCATTTGCTCTAATTTCTCTTAATTCTAACGAGCATGTTTAATTCGTTCTGACCGTTAGCGGAGAGTCATTCTGGTCGTTAGCGGAGGGTTAAAGAATGGCTCTCACAATTTCTGCTCTCCTGGGCCTGCCTTCAGCAGACGAGCCGGTTGACCGAACGCGGGCTGGTTCACGGCAGCAGAGGGCGGCGCATGGCTTTGACAGAATCAGCTGCGCTCGGGAGAGAATACATTTGCGTGCTGAGTTCAGCGAGCTCACCGTGTCGTCGTCAGTTGATAAATAAGAATACAGAGGTTTCTCCGAACGCCAGACCACGTGCGATAACGTCGCAGTATTGTGCAGTAACCACGGAGTGCCTCCACAGGCGCGTCCTTTGCCTATTGCCGACGGGCCGCTGACACTTGGAGCATAAACATTGAGGACACAAAGTTACGGAAAGTTTTTGGCAGGACGCCGTTTGATACGCCGGAACTCTGAGTATTAGGGGACGGCGACGTGGCATAGGGCAGGACTGGCAAGGTGCAGGAAAGAGGAGTTCGGATAGGTCAGCGTTCGGAATCTTCCAAAAGAATTGACGCTGAACCTTCTAGAACAAAATTACTGGCAAATTTCGGATTGGCGAAACGAAGTGCGTGGTCTCAGATTGGCCAAACGGTAGTTTTGGTGGGCTCACACCGAGAGGGAGTAGGAGAGTAAAGTATCAGACACTTCCTCGCTGAGAGCCGTGGTAAGCACTTCTTCGCCGGGAGCCATAGTAGACGCAGTGGTCGTCCGGAGGCGCAGAAAAGGTGTTTCTCGCCGCGAGAGGGGAGGGCACTTCGCGAGCAGACGGGCTGCGCCTTGGCAGCGTCTCACCCTGCCTGCCAGCTCACCGCTCCTCGTCTCGCGCAAGTGATGTACAGGGTGACAGTTATTGAACTATATGAAAAGAAACGTAAATTAGTTACAAACTACGGCGTGCACATCTAAACGTCACTACAGATGTACGGATTTAGGTTATGACGTGTTCGATAAGCCTGCTATCATTGGCGACGATATTCTAAGACGTGTATATATCTATTGTCTATTGTCAAACCACAATTTATGACGATGTTTATATATTATTAACAGGATTAAGTAGGAATAATTAATATTTGTCGTTTTGGATATAATTGTGGTAGCAGAGAATGTCTGCACCAAAGTATTGTTGGCGGGAGTGACCGCACATTGATATAATTTTAAAAAGGGCGGGAGACACCGCGTGTGGATACATTTTAAGAAAAGAGCGGGAAGGACCGTGCATTGATACATTTTGTAATGGTAGCAGGGATTGTCTGCAGCATAAAGCATTGTTGGCGGTAGAGACCGCACTTTAGCGTTCGTAGGAAGTCAGTAGTAAGCGGTATGTGAAGCGAGTCGGTAGCAGGTCTGAAGCGAGAGGTTGAGAGGAGCGGTGTGCCTGCCAGCCACCAGCTACGATTTACAAGAGATTATAAACGGATGTACAGAGACATCAGCTACCTATTATCGTAAGAGGAACTAATATTATTGGATTACTTTTTTTGAGAAACTCAAGACTACTGAAGGTATGTTTGCGCAATGCTAGTTGTACGATTACTGTAAAAAGTAAATCTCATTTGAACGTTTGTAAAATCATTTCATTACCAACAGTAAATATTTGAAGAATCGTTTTTAGAATACAATTAATTTTTGCCAGCAATGTTGCATTACTGTTTATAATCCATCCCAAAAACCACCAACGTAAAACTTTGCTAAATTTTATTGTTGTCAAGAAAAAGTTTAAGTGTGAATTACGTAACTTCAGTCAAATTAATTAAAGAATAACGTCAGCTTTGCTATTAAAGAATAACGTCAGCTTTGATAATAAATACAGCCACTTATTATGACAGCCCACCAGCAGCTAATAGAGTATAGTAAAACAGAGTAAGTATATTCATGTCCCAGTTCGATGTAGCAGTCAGATGTCGATGCAGTAACAGTAAAAAAGGTAAGGAACTGTTTTGGGTTATTGCAGATAACGACTGAGGGCCACGACGACGACACGTTCTATGTTTCGTCGAAATAATCAGCATTTAAATTCGTATGCGAAGATTGCACTTATTATTAATGAGAAAGAGAATTAATTTCAAAGGGAAGATTTCATTTGTTGTTATTAACCAAGAGATAAAAATCCCAGGGGAAGGTTTCATAGGTTATTGTAGAAGGGAAGGTTGCGTAACAGAAGAGATATAGAGGAGACGGGAAGGTTTCACTTGGCGACCCTGCGAAAAGCAGCGCGATTCGTCATGGGGACATTTAGTCAGCTCGAGAGCGTTACGGAGATGCTGAACAAGCTCCAGTGGCGGACACTTCAAGAAAGGCGTTACGCAATACGGAGAGGTTTATTATCGAAATTACGAGAGAGCACATTCCGGGAAGAGATGGGCAACATATTACTACCGCCCACATATATCTCGCGTAATGATCACAACGAAAAGATCCGAGAAATTAGAGCAAATACGGAGACTTACAAGCAGTCGTTCTTCCCACGCACAATTCGTGAATGGAACAGGGAAGGGTGATCAGATAGTGGTACAATAAGTACCCTCCGCCACACACCGTAAGGTGGCTCGCGGAGTATAGATGTAGATGCACACACTTCATTCAACATCTAAACGTCACTACAGATATACGGATTTAAGTTATGACGTGTTCGATATGCCTGCCATCATTGGCGATGATATGGCGCAAACGAATAGTGAAATGTCGGAACATCGATGCTGTCGATGACCTCCTGAATGGCTGTTTTCAGCTCACCATTGGCTTTGGCGTTATTGTTGTACAGTTTGTCTTTAATACAGCCCCACGAAAAGGAGTCGCACGTGTTCAGATCCGGAGAATATGGTGGCCAATCGAAGCCCATGCAAGAGGCCTCTGGGTACCCCATAGCCAGAATGCGATGCCAAAAGTCTTCCTCGAGGACATCGAACACTCTCCTGCTTCGATGAGGTCGAGCTCCGTCATGCATGAACCACATCTTGTCGAAATCAGGGTCACTTTGGATAATGGGGATGAAATCATCTCCTAGAACCTTCAGATATCGTTCGGTAGTCACCGTGGCTTCAAAGAATTATTCCGTGACTGGACACTGCACATCACAGACACACCCGTTGGGGGGCGAAGAGACTTCTCGATCGCGGGAAGCGAATTCTCAGTCCCCCAAATGCGCCAATTTGGCTTATTGAGGAACCCATCCAAATGAAAGTGGGCTTCGTCGCTAAACCAAACCATGCATGCGCATACTAATTCCCATCATGACCCGCCGCCAACTGTGCAGCTTGAACGTCCTAACGCCAACTGTTCAGAAGTTATGACGATTTCATTTCACACAGTTCAATAATTGTGACCCTGTAAATGTCGCAGCCACGGCGTACGAACTTCGTACTGAATGATAGGCGCGTAGGTACAGATTGATCAGTCAGTCACTGTGTGGTAACCTTTAGGCCATTTCAATCTTTGGTGTTCTGCTTCTCTTTACTCGCTAACCTTCCGATGCGTCATCGCCAGTACTTCAGTTCCGCGATCAGCAATCAGTTAACAAGATTTCTTGTTCGTTCGATCTAGTTTATGAGAACTTTGCCAGTCTTTTCGCTCTGAAGATCCACGATTATCACATGCTCATACACTTATGAACCAAAACATTATGAGCACCCACTTAATAGCTTGTCCGTCCGTCTTTGGAACGAAACAAATAACTGATTCTGAGCATCAGGAATCGGACAGTTTGTCGGTAGGTTTGTGAAGGTATGTGGCATTAGATGTCTACCCACAGATCATGTAATTTGCGTAAATACCGGGCCGCTGATTTGAGGGGTGATGGCCTTTGATAGCGACCCAGAGAGGTTCCATGGGATTTGCATCAGGCGAATTTGGTCGCCGTGACATCAACGTGAGTTCATTATAATGGTTCTCAAACCGCTGTAGCATGGTTCTGGCTTTGATACGTGTACAATTATGCTGCTGAAAGATGACATCGCCGTCGGAGAAGACATCAAGCATGAAGGGATGCAGATGGTTCGAAGCTGTCAGCGTGTCTTCGATTAATGCCACAGGCCCCATGAAATGCAGGAGAATGTCTCCCACAGCATAATATTTCTCCTACCAGCCTGTCTCGGTGGCGTACTGCACGTCTCTAGCCGCTGGCCACCTCGATGACGGCGTTTGTGAAGACGACGATAGACCTTGGGTACCAAAAATGTGTTTCAGCCGAAGAGCCGACGCGTTTCCATTGATTGACGGTCGAATCCTGATGATTCCATCCCCACTGTAGTCATAATTGACGATGTCGTCGCCTCAACATGTGAACACGTAGCTGTGGTCTGCTGCGGGCCTCTATGTCGAACAATGTACGAAGAGCAGTGTGCTCCGAAATACGTGTGCGTGCTCCAGCTCTTTCGGCAGAGATACCACAGATCACCATCTATCCTACTTTACAGAGCAGACAACCCTCAGAACCCGACGTTCTGTGAAGAGAGGTGGACGCCCAATCATTTAGCGCCTAGTGGTACTTTCACTGCCCTTCTACCTGTTTCCGCAGATGCTCACGTCTGTAGGACGTGAACATTCGACCAGCTCACCGTTTCCGAGACACTTCTTCTCACGCTCTGCGTAGTAATAATCTGTCTTTTTGTCAAAGTCGCTTATCTCAATGGATTCCCCCATTTGCAGCCCATATCTTCGCTAGGATGGTCCCCGTCCGTGTCTGCTTCCCTTACCTACATTTGTTACCGAGTCACGTATCCCCAACGCCACCAGGCGGCATCCAACGTCGCAGTGGGCAGTGGTCACAATCTTTTAGCTTATCAGTGTATGTGTATACTCAATCATTCTGTGTATACACAATCATTCTCCGCTGATGAGTATTTTAGCCTTGTTTGTTCTGAGCAAATACTGAAGCGATGACAATAAATATACGTAATTTGTAATCCTTGTTTCATTCAATTGCTGATAGTTCCGTGACTACTTAGTAATTATTAGTGTTTAATCAGGACACACAACTATAGTTCACGTATTAGGGCCAACCTTTTCCTTCCTGGACCGTAGTGGGGGACTTGCACCTTGAAAGGGAATACTCAGCGTGTGTCAGTGGCAAAAAAAAAAAAAAAAAACAAAAAAAAAAAAAAAAAAAAAAAAAAATGGTTCAAATGGCTCTGAGCACTATGAGACTTGACATCTGAGGTCATCAGTCCCCTAGAACTTAGAACTACTTAAACCTAACTAACCTAAGGACATCACACACATCCATGCCTGAGGCAGGATCGAACCTGCGACCGTAGCAGCAGCGCGATTCTGGACTGAAGCGTCTACAACCGCTCGGCCACAGCGGCTGGAGGCAAAACATATCTGCTACAGCCTTACCAAAGTGGCGCCATCTGGAGTGAATTCCACGTTCTAATTCATCCCAAAGGTGTTTCATTGGGACTGTGGGAAGGGCAGTCTGTTTCAGCCATGTTACTGTCCACGAACCACTCAGGGCATGTTGCCATGCTGATACAAACAATCATCCATTCCGAACCGTTCGTCTAGTGTACACAGTACACAACGCTTGAAAATATGCTCATATCGTTCCACATATAACGTTTTCCTAGGCGCAGTAAGGGGACCACATCCTAACTACAAAAGATACCCCTATACCGTAACACCAGCTCCTCAGTATTTCACTGTTGTCTCTACACATGATGACAGATAACGTTTCCAGGCATTCGCCACGCCCAGACACTTTCAACGGATTGCCACAGGGTATAGCGTGATTCGCCACTCCAAATCACTCGCTTTCAGTCATTCATTGTCCAGTGGTTTCGTTCTTTACAGCACCTCAAGTCTCGCTTAGCACAGACTACAGAAATGTGTGGATTATGAGAAGGTGCATGACCACTGTTCTCCATTCCTCTTAACAGTCATATTGCTGGATGGAGAGCTGATTGCTCTTTGAAAATCACGGGTGTTTCCTTCCGCTGATTTCCTGCGACTATTTACAACCATTTTCCGCAGTGTTTGACGGTCGCCCTTCGACAGTACATGAGATCTACCGGGACTTCGTATAACTGTGATCCTTCTTTTTTTCCTTTATCGTCATTTTAACACCTTATACGGGGTAGGCCGGCAGCGGCAATACTACGCCGCTCTTCGGCCACAGATAACACAAACAGAACATAGGAAAACATAGAAAAACAAAACAAAATGATGGACAAAAACAGTAGACACACTAAGTAAAAAACATGGAGCCGTTCACAGGCGTAGTAAAATAAAAAACGTTCAGCACTGGTACACGAACATAGGCGACTGAAATGACACACGTGAACGATGGAGCGTGGGCGGTGAAACACTAAGGCACTAACACGATGGCACACAAAAAGCCGATGGCGATGATTTCCAGTGCATGAATGTTCACTGTACATGTACGAGTCTGGAGATCTGCCAAAGGGGAATAGGTGGGGGAGGAGGGAGAGGGGAGGGTGTAGATGCCAGTGGCAGTGGAGATGGGAGGGGGAGGAAAGAGGGTAGGGGGGTAGGGGAAGCCCAGGGGAGTGGAGGGAGGGAGGAGGGAGAGAAGGGAGAGAGGGTGCCCTTGGGAAAAGACACAGGAGGTGGAAGGGGAGGATCAACGTTGGTAGGAGGGGTAGATGGAGGGGTGAGGGCATCATCAGGGAGGGGGAGTTGGCACAAGGCGAGGGTATGGAGAGTGGAGAGATGGAGAGCAGGTGGGACATGGGAATACAGGCACAGCAGCAGATGGGGGTGGCAGAGGATGGGAGAGACAAGCGGGTGACGGGGATCAAGTGTATGGGAGGTGTAGAGGAACCGTATCCGTTCCAGGAAAAGGAGGAGGTGCGGGAACGGAATGAAGTCATAAAGGATTCGCGTGGGGGAGGAGAGGCAGATGCGATAGGCGATGCGGAGGGCAAGGCGTTCTAGGATTTGAAGGGATTTGTAAAAGGTAGGAGGGGCGAAGGTCCAGGAGGGATGAGCGTAGTAGAGGATGGGGCAGATAAGGGATTTATAGGTGTGGAGGATGGTGGAGGGGTCCAGACCCCATGTGCGGCCAGAAAGGAGTTTGACGAGACGGAGTCGTGAGCGTGCCTTGGCTCGGATTGTCCGGAGATGGGGGGTCCAGGAGAGGCGCCGGACGGAAGGAAGGGGTGGTTTTGCCTACAATGATCGCCTGTGTGATTCTTCCGACGTGCCTCCATTTCACATCACATCACCAACAGACGACTTGGGCACCTCTGGAAGTGTTGAATGGCCTTTGCGGTTTTCGATGACTAGTGTACATTCGTAGTCATTGAGTTCTCCTGGCAGACCGATTCTGTTGCTACTGTTTTTCCGCTGACACGACAATACACCCCACTTCCATTCAAGTTGGCGCGTCTGCCGCTCGTGACATCTAGTGGTAAATCCGCATCACATAAGCGTGCCGGGGTACTTCTCATCAGCTCATCAGGTAGTGTATATCCAAATTTTGTTTCCTGTTACAAGTCGCATGCTGATTTTGAATTTTCTCAGTCAAATTATGGAGCATCTCCTTACATCAACTGACGCGAGGTTGTTTTCGAGCTTCCGTAAAATTGTGCGGTATCCGTAGGAACAACAGATATTGTTCTCAGCTAAATGTTGATGTAAAATCGAATGTAGTGCAGTCTTTTAGAGGCCTATGTATGCTTGTATCTTACGGTAAGACACATACCGATTTACTTCATACATTTTCTACACATTATCGAACAATGGCCGCTTTTGATCGAATTTCACGTAATTCATTGCTAACAGAGACACAAACACGGCGAAATTCCACAAAATAATTGTAAATAGTGTTTGCTGAATGTGAATGTTTACTGAAAGGTGAAAACAGCGATAGAGGCACTGTTGTTCAGCTGTTGCATTAGACTTTCATGAAAGTTGTGGTGAAAATCATCCAGCGGAAACCTTCCGAGTGAAATTTTCCCATTTTGTCACAACAAACACTGTTACCTTAAATCCTCACTATAAACCAAATACTCGGACAATTTCTTAGTTCCCACTGCCGACAACTGACAGATTTCAAAACGATGCTCTTGTTGCAACTCAACAGCGTCATCCAGCGGTCGTTTTAAAACTACAAGCACGGCACGTGTAAAACGCACATCTCTCGCATGGCCAGTGCTAGCAAAGTAAAGTAACATTTACCAAAATCTTGCCCCCCTCCCCTCAAATTTCTTTGACAGTTCAGTTTACCAGATAATAAAAATTTCTAACTGTCTAAAAATAAGAAACATTAGAGACACCTTTAACGCGGCTTTAACCGATACTCGAACTCATTTACACCAAATCAGGTGCCGGTAGAGAATTTGAAGCCCAATGTTCAGCTTAGAATCTTGGAATTTTAAAGAGCGCTACATGGGCATTTGTCTGCTGGATCTTTAAATTAAATTTTGGCATGTACATGATTTCGAACATTCAAAGGTGCGTTAAATGTCTTTCTAACCTATTTTAACTCATATTTTTTGACAAATCATTTCACAAAACATTTGATACTGTTTTGTCAAAAAAAGGTTAGTGTAATTACAATCCCAAAGAAAGCAGGCGTTGACAGATGTGAAAATTACCGAATCAGTTTAAAAGGCCACGGCTGCAAAATACTAACACGAATTCTTATAAGACGAATGGAAAAACTGGTAGAAGCCTGATGTGTTGGGAGAAGAGCCAACACCGTGTTGCTAGAGGAGGCCGAAATGAACGCGTTTAATCTCACGCAGGTTGGCGTGAGGTCTGGAACAAGGTAAAGTAATTATAGTAGCCAAAAATAGTACATAGCTTCTGGAATACTTAACTTTAATCCATAATTGGAGAACATCGCTCTTGTTTAGACATGAATTACAATCTCAATATAAACTGGTAATGGCGCCTTGCTAGGTCGTAGCAAATGACGTAGCTGAAGGCTATGCTAACTATCGTCTCGGCAAATGAGAGCGTATTTGTCAGTGATCCATCTCTGGCAAAGTCTGCTGTACAACTGGGGCGAGTGCTAGGAAGTCTCTCTAGACCTGCCGTGTGGCGGCGCTCGGTCTGCAATCACTGATAGTGGCGACACGCGGGTCCGACGTATACTACTGGACCGCGGCCGATTTAAAGGCTACCACCTAGCAAGTGTGCTGTCTGGCGGTGACACTACAAAGCCGACCTCGGGGAAGATCAGTTTGGATTCCGTAGAAATGTTGCAGCGCGTGAGGCAATACTGACCCTACGACTTATCTTAGAGAATAGATTAAGGAAAGGCAAACCTACGTTTCTAGCATTTGTAGACTTAGAGAAAGCTTTTGACAATGTTGACTGGAATACTCTCTTTCAAATTCTAAAGGTGGCAGGGGTAAAATACAGGGAGCGAAAGGCTATTTAAAATTTGTACAGAAACCAGATGACAGTTATAAGAGTCGAGGGGCATGAAAGGGAAGCAGTGGTTGGGAAGGGAGTAAGACAGGGGTTTGTAGCCTATCCCCGATGTTATTCAATCTGAATATTGAGCAAGCAGTAAAGGAAACAAAAGAAAAATTCGGAGTAGGTATTAAAATCCATGGAGAAGAAATAAAAACTTTGTGGTTCGCCGATGACATTGTAATTCTGTCAGAGACAGCAAAGGACTTGGAAGAGCAGTTGAATGGAATGGACAGTGCGTTGAAAGGAGGATATGAGATGAACATCAACAAAAGGAAAACGAGGATAATGGAATGTAGTCGAATTAAACCGGACCATGCTGCGGGAATTAGAATAGGAAATGAGACGCTTAAAATAGTAAAGGAGTTTTGCTACTTGGGGAACAAAATAACTAATGATGGTCGAAGTAGAGAGGATATAAAATGTAGACTGGCAATGTCAAGGAAAGCGTTTCTGAAGAAGAGAAATTTGTTAACATCGAGTATAGATTCAAGTGTCAGGAAGTCGTTTCTGAAAGTATTTGTATGGAGTGTAGCCATGTATGGAGGTGAAACATGGACGATAAATAGTTTAGACAAGAAGAGAACGGAAGCTTTCGAAATGTGGTGCTACAGAAGAATGCTGAAGATTAGATCACATAACTAATGAGGAGGTATTGAATAGAATTGGGGAGAGGAGACATTTGTGGCACAACTTGACTAGAAGAAGGGATCGGTTGGTAGGACATATTCTGTGGCATCAAGGGATCACGAATTTAGTATTGGAGGGCAGCGTGGAGGCTAAAAATCGTAGAAGGAGACCGAGAGTTGAATGCGCTAAACAGATTCAGAAGGATGTAGGTTGCAGTAGGTACTGGGAGATGAAGAAGCTTGCACGGGATAGAGTAGCATGGAGAGCTACATCAAACAGTCTCTGGACTGAAGACCACAACAACAACAACAAAGTTTTTTCTTAATTACCCTGATTACGTTCAAGCAATACGTATATATTTCAAAATTGTAATTGAAGCTGTTCAGTTAGATACCCAATTTGTCCACTTCCCACACTTTCCTTGACTATCAGAACTGGGATAGAAATTCGTTGCGTCATTTCTAAGGAGTCTTGTTTCCCCTCTGCTCAAACTTTTGACAGATGCAGGCACTCTGAGGACGTGAACATAAGTCATTTGTTTATAGGGACATGAAGACAAAAAAATCGTGAGTTAACTGTACGATATTACAGTGTCTATGTTATTCTGATTACGATGCAAAGTTGCATGCATGCATGTCCAAAGGAACAGGGCCTGCGGCGACTACAGCCGATATAAAATACATAAAATTTATTTGCAATTGCGAGTGATGACAACCACCAGATGGAGTATGGAATGACGACGGTGATAATCTGTGCCCGACAGGGACTCGAACCCGGCCTTCCCGCTTATCGCGAGCGGTCGCCATACAATTCGGCTATCCGTGCACGTATCACGGCCAGACCCAAACTTCCATATGTCGTCAATCATGCGTCTACGAATTTCTAACCGGCTGTAGTCACCGCAGTGCCTGTTCCCTTCGATATTGCATCGTAATCAGAATAACACAGGCACTGCAATATCGAATTTCTCTGCCGATACTGGGCAAGCGACTTTCAAGCACAACGTCTGACCTACACGGGAGTATACAAAATGGATGTACGAGTCCAGGTCGTAGGCGCACGGCTGACGACATGTGAAAGTCTGGCTCTGGCCGTGAGTCGTGCACGGATAGCCGAATGGTGAGGCGACCGCTCTCGATAAACGGGACACCCACGTTCGAGTCCCGGTCCGCCACAAATTTCCACTGTCGTCATTCCATTATACAGCTGATGGTTGTCATTGTTCGCAATTGCGAATACGTTTAATGTAAATGAGTTATTATGTTTCTCACGCTGGGTAGCCGACAGACCCAGTCAGTAAGACCACAAACAAAGAGAGGTCTGTTGCAGTATGCCAATCCATGAATATAATGGAAAGTACAATAAAACTCAAGTGAACTAAGACCAAAATAATTGAAACTGCAAGTTGAACTTTGTAGGGTTTACAGAACACCAACAGGAAAGCACAGAACCGGTGCAACGTACAGAGTGAGAGTACCTGCAGGCGTCATCTAAACACAGAATCAAAAAGAGCAGCACGAAATATAGTCACCAGGTCAACTGAGAATTTGGAATAGTTTGCAACGAGCAAAATATAAAATGAAAGAAAATGTAGCAAAACGGTTGAAAGCCTCGCTGGGCGCCCCACTGTCACAGACCTCTCCCTGCTGCCTCGGCAAGGAAACCCGCAGCAATGCCCGCCATTCTGACAGGTCGTGGTGATCCTGTGGATACTCGTCTTTCTGCAAACAAGCCCATTTCCTGACTCAACCTGTGTTATCTGGCTGTGCGATTCTGCTCTGTCGAGCTACTAATATAGAGGGTGTGGCGGGTTTAACAAGAGATATTTTTATATGTAGTACCTTAATATGTACGCACATCACTGTGTTAATTGCTTTTTCCTTGCGTCGAACAGTCTTCCCACAAACACGTCACAAACTTTATTAACTTACGTTTTTTGCACCGTCACCCTCCCCAACATCAACATTAACGCCTTACTGAACGTTAGAATGAAAAAGAATTTTCTTCGAATGCTGTTGTTTAAAATGATTATTTAGCTTTTGTAGGTACTTTATCAAACCGCGAACTAATGACTCAATGAGACAACTGGTGCAGCTTATTTCTGACTTTTTGCTATAGAATGATGAAGCAATTTTCAGTACATCTCAAGTGCTACCTCCAACTCTTTCTCAGATAAGAAAGCTAACTACTGTAAGTAGTCTGTTTAGGTTTTTATGTTGGTAACGCCACATAGTGCTCTGTATGAAAATCGGTGACTGTGCTGTGTGCAGTCTGTGGCTGGTTGGACTCATTGTTTGAATATTCGCTATTGTACTGTTGGGCTGTTGGATGTGAACAGCACGTAGCGTTGCGCAGTTGGAGGTGAGCCGCCAGCAGTGGTGGATGTGGGGAGAGAGATGCCAGAGTTTTGAGAGCGGACAATCTGGACGTGTGTCCGTCAGAAAAAGGAAATTTGTAAGACGGGATGTCATGAACTGATATATATATATATATATATATATATATATATATATATATATATATATATTTTATGAGTTCTGAACACTATTAAGGTAAATACATTGTTTGTTCTCTATCAAATTCTTTCATTTGCTGACTATGCCTATAAGAAGTTAGTGGCTTCAGTAGTTCGAATCTTTTATTTAGCTGGCAGTACTGGCGTTCGCTGTGTTGCAGTAGTTTGAGTAACAAAGATTTTTGTGAGGTAAGTGATTCATGAAAGGTAAAAGTTATTGTTAGTCACGGCCCTTCTTTTGTAGGGATTATTGAAAGTCAGATTGCGTTGTGCTAAAATATTGTGTGTCAGTTTAGTGATAATCAGAATAAGTAAAGAGAGTAATGTCTGAGTACGTTCAGTTTTGCTCAGCTGTTTGAAAATCAAATAACGTAAGCGGTTTTCCAGCACTGTCATTTTTAAATTTTTGTAAGGGGACGTTTCACTACTACACCTACATTGAGGCTAACCACTGGTTACGAAACATGCTTACTCTGCACCACTCCTCTCCCTAGCAACATTTGGTTCACACATACCCTGAACTCACATTTTAAAGCAACGAAGTTAAAATGCATTCAGTACACTTATTGTTTGAACATCGCTTGTTTGTTGGACTCCATACTTCTTAACTGACAGAAGTTGGAAGACTTCAGGCTGCCAATACTTTGTGTCTGACCCCTGCCACTAATAATAACACAGTGGGGTCCCTACTATAGTGTAGAAGCCATTACACAGTTTATCTGTTGCGAAATAATTAATGAAGCAAATTTTTGTCGATTGTGGGACCTACTTACAACTCAAAGAAGGCATTTTCATGAGACATTTAAGAATGTCTCAATTTTATCATAGATGCATGGACATTCGATGTCCTAGCAGATGTCCACTCATCCTGTCCTTCTTTGTCAGTGTTTTCCATACAAGACCTTTCATTTCATTGACGACTCTGCGGAGAACCTCCTCATTCCTTACTTTATCAGTTCACCTAATTTTCAACAATCTTCTGTAGCCCCACATCTCAAATGCTTGTATTCTCTTTCGTGCTGGTTTCCCCAAAGTTCGTGTCCCACCATCGTAAAATTCCAGATGTACAATATCAGAAATTTCTTCCTCAAATTAAGGTTTTTTTTTTTTTACACTAGTAGACTTCTGTTGGCCAGGAATTCCCCATCTGCCAGTCCCAGTCTGGCTTTTATGTCCTCCTAGCGCCGTCCATCATGGATATTTTGCTGCCTGGGTAACAGAATTCCTTAAGTTCGTCAACTTCGTGATCACCATTTATGATGTTAAGTTTCTCGCTGTTCGCATTTCTGCTACTTCTTATTACTTTCATCTTTCTTCTCTTTACACTCAATCCACATTCCGTTCTCATTAGATTGTTTATTCCATTCAGAAGATCTTGTAAATCTGCTCCAGTTTTACTAGAGACAGCAATGTCATCAGCGATTTTAATCATAGGTATCCTTTCAGCTCGAACGCGTGGTACAAAGTAGAAAGTACATGTGTAGTGGTTGGGCTACGTGAGGAACATGTTTATACATTTGTTCCACAAGCTGTAACACCATCACATCGTGTCGCGTTTTACAGCCAGTGTTTGAACAAAAAGGTAATCAGCATTACAGCTTATGAAATAGTGATAACAGTAACGATCTTTTAAAAATAATTAAGTTTCGTGACCGAAGGAAAATCGAACACTTTTGTATTAACCCCTCAGAACATTTCAGTTTATACCTCAGGGGGTAATTGCGTGCACGTTGGGAACCACTGGTACAGACTAACCATTTTGCGTCCACATGTCCACACTTAAACGCCTGATCTGCCGCCTAGGAGAAAATAATCATTATTGGCTTGATCTTGTCACATAAGACTTGTAATAGCTGTAATTATTTGTCTGCAAATGACGTAAATACTGATTAAAGTTTTTCAGTACACCGTCCTCAGTCACCAAGTGGCATCGATGTCGGAGATTTGATATTTTACTGTATTCCTAATATTCACGGTACACTCGTGAAATGGTCGTAGGCGAAAATCCCCTCTTCATCATTAACTCGGAGATGGTCCCATCTCTCGTGCGCCGTCTATAACATCACGTTCAAACTCATTTAAATCTTGATAACCTGCCATTATAGTAGCAGTAACTGATCTAAGAACTGCGCCAGGCACTTGTTGTCTTACATAGGCGTTGCCGACCGCAGTGCCGTATTCTGCCCGTTTACATATCTCTGTATTTGAATACGCATGCGTATACCAGTTTCTTTGACGCTTCAGTGTAGAATGTTGAAATTAACTATGTAATGGGTGGTTATGACTAAATTGCAGATACTCAGAGTGGTCCAGTGCGGAATGCAATTATCGTACGACAGTGGAAACTGGTAGATATTCTGGTATGTTGATGCGGAACCGATTAACGTTGAAAAAAATTTAATTCCAGTTTTGGCCAACAGGGGCAAATGTGGCGCTGTGAATGTCAGAATGACGTATAGAAATGTTTCCAAGAGCAGCCGTGAGCTGAGGCAGTGTAGGATTGACCCGGATGTGTGGCCCCTGGAATCGGTCAGAGGGTACCGCATAGCGGCGCATGCCGTCCGGAAGGCGTTTGTTTCTGGGAGCCCGGCCGAAGCTCCGCCAGCCATCCGCGGCGCAGCCCGCTATTTGAGGAGTTCCGCTCCAGCAGAGAAGCCGCTACTCTGCCTGTGATCTGGGTCACAGCTAGGAAGTCGACTGTACACTGACCCTGTAATCACGTGCGTGCCTACCTGTTGTTCGATTTACCAGTCGGCAATCAGAGCCACATAGCTGTTCAGCGCAACATGGACTGCCCCACTCTGCCGTAGCGTAACTCTCACTAGGGACAATGCTGTCATTCTGTAGAAACCAATCTACAAACTGTTTCTTACTACACATAACGTTTGCTATGTATTATCGATATATTTCGCCTGCAAAAACGGCAGTTGCGTGATTCATGGAAAATGCTTACAATAAACAATTATATTCTAATATCACGACAATTGCGGAATTTACCGCTTATTTTCCATAAAGGCGCCTCCTAGCTGTTTACAATATATTGCTAATTCTAATCGTACTTTTTATTTACTTGTTAATTGCTGTTAGATATGACCTGCCTCCTGAAAGCACCTGCATCCAGTGCTACACAGTTATTCTTATTAATATTCAGAGTACTGTAATGAAATTAATGCACAAATAAACCGCCACAACCCTCGTATTATTCGGTCTATTTGCCTAGAGCCGCTCATCGTATGGGAGCACCCTCAGATATATAATCCTTAGGTTCCTTAAGATTTGAAAGTTCAGTACTTCAAGGAATAACACAGGTAGAGAGGCAAAAATTAAGACACGCTTGAGATTACATGGCATTTTATTGAAACCAAAGAAAGTGCACAAGTTATGTGGCTATAGTGCTAAAATTTGTGAGGTTATCACACTGGTTAAGAACTTCTAACTGAGCACTTATGTATGCAACAAAGATGTTTACATTGTAAATTATAGCTTACGCAACGGATAATATCAGATACAGTACATGATTAAAATACACAATATTGCAGTATTATTTGTTATACTGTAATAATTCTGAATTAATAAAATTTTCTCGGGCTTCCAGCCGCGTCAGGTGGTTAAAATCCCACGAACTTTCGACCGAGCTCTCCCCCGGTCATTGTCAAGTGGTAAGACTGACTGTCTCTCTCTGCCGTGAAGAGACGGCACATTGCTTGTAACATACCTCATGCACAGACGCCATTTTGAAAGTGTCCTGCAGCTATGCTATCTTTCGGAAGTGACGGAAACTTGGCGCACTCACTCAGGAGACGTCAAATAAAGTGATGACTGGGTGTCACTCAGGAGACATCAAATAAAGTGATGACTGGGTGTCACTCAGGAGACATCAAATAAAGTGATGACTGGGTATCACTCAGGAGACATCAAATAAAGTGATGACTGGGTGTCACTCAGGAGACATCAAATAAAGTGATGACTGGGTGTCACTCAGGAGACATCAAATAAAGTGATGACTGGGTGTCACTCAGGAGACATCAAATAAAGTGATGACTGGGTGTCACTCAGGAGACATCAAATAAAGTGATGACTGGGTGTCACTCAGGAGACATCAAATAAAGTGATGACTGGGTGTCACTCAGGAGACATCAAATAAAGTGATGACTGGGTGTCACTCAGGAGACATCAAATAAAGTGATGACTGGGTGTCACTCAGGAGACATCAAATAAAGTGATGACTGGGTGTCACTCAGGAGACATCAAATAAAGTGATGACTGGGTGTCACTCAGGAGACATCAAATAAAGTGATGACTGGGTGTCACTCAGGAGACATCAAATAAAGTGATGACTGGGTGTCACTCAGGAGACATCAAATAAAGTGATGACTGGGTGTCACTCAGGAGACATCAAATAAAGTGATGACTGGGTGTCACTCAGGAGACATCAAATAAAGTGATGACTGGGTGTCACTCAGGAGACATCAAATAAAGTGATGACTGGGTGTCACTCAGGAGACATCAAATAAAGTGATGACTGGGTGTCACTCAGGAGACATCAAATAAAGTGATGACTGGGTGTCACTCAGGAGACATCAAATAAAGTGATGACTGGGTGTCACTCAGGAGACATCAAATAAAGTGATGACTGGGTGTCACTCAGGAGACATCAAATAAAGTGATGACTGGGTGTCACTCAGGAGACATCAAATAAAGTGATGACTGGGTGTCACTCAGGAGACATCAAATAAAGTGATGACTGGGTGTCACTCAGGAGACATCAAATAAAGTGATGACTGGGTGTCACTCAGGAGACATCAAATAAAGTGATGACTGGGTGTCACTCAGGAGACATCAAATAAAGTGATGACTGGGTGTCACTCAGGAGACATCAAATAAAGTGATGACTGGGTGTCACTCAGGAGACATCAAATAAAGTGATGACTGGGTGTCACTCAGGAGACATCAAATAAAGTGATGACTGGGTGTCACTCAGGAGACATCAAATAAAGTGATGACTGGGTGTCACTCAGGAGACATCAAATAAAGTGATGACTGGGTGTCACTCAGGAGACATCAAATAAAGTGATGACTGGGTGTCACTCAGGAGACATCAAATAAAGTGATGACTGGGTGTCACTCAGGAGACATCAAATAAAGTGATGACTGGGTGTCACTCAGGAGACATCAAATAAAGTGATGACTGGGTGTCACTCAGGAGACATCAAATAAAGTGATGACTGGGTGTCACTCAGGAGACATCAAATAAAGTGATGACTGGGTGTCACTCAGGAGACATCAAATAAAGTGATGACTGGGTGTCACTCAGGAGACATCAAATAAAGTGATGACTGGGTGTCACTCAGGAGACATCAAATAAAGTGATGACTGGGTGTCACTCAGGAGACATCAAATAAAGTGATGACTGGGTGTCACTCAGGAGACATCAAATAAAGTGATGACTGGGTGTCACTCAGGAGACATCAAATAAAGTGATGACTGGGTGTCACTCAGGAGACATCAAATAAAGTGATGACTGGGTGTCACTCAGGAGACATCAAATAAAGTGATGACTGGGTGTCACTCAGGAGACATCAAATAAAGTGATGACTGGGTGTCACTCAGGAGACATCAAATAAAGTGATGACTGGGTGTCACTCAGGAGACATCAAATAAAGTGATGACTGGGTGTCACTCAGGAGACATCAAATAAAGTGATGACTGGGTGTCACTCAGGAGACATCAAATAAAGTGATGACTGGGTGTCACTCAGGAGACATCAAATAAAGTGATGACTGGGTGTCACTCAGGAGACATCAAATAAAGTGATGACTGGGTGTCACTCAGGAGACATCAAATAAAGTGATGACTGGGTGTCACTCAGGAGACATCAAATAAAGTGATGACTGGGTGTCACTCAGGAGACATCAAATAAAGTGATGACTGGGTGTCACTCAGGAGACATCAAATAAAGTGATGACTGGGTGTCACTCAGGAGACATCAAATAAAGTGATGACTGGGTGTCACTCAGGAGACATCAAATAAAGTGATGACTGGGTGTCACTCAGGAGACATCAAATAAAGTGATGACTGGGTGTCACTCAGGAGACATCAAATAAAGTGATGACTGGGTGTCACTCAGGAGACATCAAATAAAGTGATGACTGGGTGTCACTCAGGAGACATCAAATAAAGTGATGACTGGGTGTCACTCAGGAGACATCAAATAAAGTGATGACTGGGTGTCACTCAGGAGACATCAAATAAAGTGATGACTGGGTGTCACTCAGGAGACATCAAATAAAGTGATGACTGGGTGTCACTCAGGAGACATCAAATAAAGTGATGACTGGGTGTCACTCAGGAGACATCAAATAAAGTGATGACTGGGTGTCACTCAGGAGACATCAAATAAAGTGATGACTGGGTGTCACTCAGGAGACATCAAATAAAGTGATGACTGGGTGTCACTCAGGAGACATCAAATAAAGTGATGACTGGGTGTCACTCAGGAGACATCAAATAAAGTGATGACTGGGTGTCACTCAGGAGACATCAAATAAAGTGATGACTGGGTGTCACTCAGGAGACATCAAATAAAGTGATGACTGGGTGTCACTCAGGAGACATCAAATAAAGTGATGACTGGGTGTCACTCAGGAGACATCAAATAAAGTGATGACTGGGTGTCACTCAGGAGACATCAAATAAAGTGATGACTGGGTGTCACTCAGGAGACATCAAATAAAGTGATGACTGGGTGTCACTCAGGAGACATCAAATAAAGTGATGACTGGGTGTCACTCAGGAGACATCAAATAAAGTGATGACTGGGTGTCACTCAGGAGACATCAAATAAAGTGATGACTGGGTGTCACTCAGGAGACATCAAATAAAGTGATGACTGGGTGTCACTCAGGAGACATCAAATAAAGTGATGACTGGGTGTCACTCAGGAGACATCAAATAAAGTGATGACTGGGTGTCACTCAGGAGACATCAAATAAAGTGATGACTGGGTGTCACTCAGGAGACATCAAATAAAGTGATGACTGGGTGTCACTCAGGAGACATCAAATAAAGTGATGACTGGGTGTCACTCAGGAGACATCAAATAAAGTGATGACTGGGTGTCACTCAGGAGACATCAAATAAAGTGATGACTGGGTGTCACTCAGGAGACATCAAATAAAGTGATGACTGGGTGTCACTCAGGAGACATCAAATAAAGTGATGACTGGGTGTCACTCAGGAGACATCAAATAAAGTGATGACTGGGTGTCACTCAGGAGACATCAAATAAAGTGATGACTGGGTGTCACTCAGGAGACATCAAATAAAGTGATGACTGGGTGTCACTCAGGAGACATCAAATAAAGTGATGACTGGGTGTCACTCAGGAGACATCAAATAAAGTGATGACTGGGTGTCACTCAGGAGACATCAAATAAAGTGATGACTGGGTGTCACTCAGGAGACATCAAATAAAGTGATGACTGGGTGTCACTCAGGAGACATCAAATAAAGTGATGACTGGGTGTCACTCAGGAGACATCAAATAAAGTGATGACTGGGTGTCACTCAGGAGACATCAAATAAAGTGATGACTGGGTGTCACTCAGGAGACATCAAATAAAGTGATGACTGGGTGTCACTCAGGAGACATCAAATAAAGTGATGACTGGGTGTCACTCAGGAGACATCAAATAAAGTGATGACTGGGTGTCACTCAGGAGACATCAAATAAAGTGATGACTGGGTGTCACTCAGGAGACATCAAATAAAGTGATGACTGGGTGTCACTCAGGAGACATCAAATAAAGTGATGACTGGGTGTCACTCAGGAGACATCAAATAAAGTGATGACTGGGTGTCACTCAGGAGACATCAAATAAAGTGATGACTGGGTGTCACTCAGGAGACATCAAATAAAGTGATGACTGGGTGTCACTCAGGAGACATCAAATAAAGTGATGACTGGGTGTCACTCAGGAGACATCAAATAAAGTGATGACTGGGTGTCACTCAGGAGACATCAAATAAAGTGATGACTGGGTGTCACTCAGGAGACATCAAATAAAGTGATGACTGGGTGTCACTCAGGAGACATCAAATAAAGTGATGACTGGGTGTCACTCAGGAGACATCAAATAAAGTGATGACTGGGTGTCACTCAGGAGACATCAAATAAAGTGATGACTGGGTGTCACTCAGGAGACATCAAATAAAGTGATGACTGGGTGTCACTCAGGAGACATCAAATAAAGTGATGACTGGGTGTCACTCAGGAGACATCAAATAAAGTGATGACTGGGTGTCACTCAGGAGACATCAAATAAAGTGATGACTGGGTGTCACTCAGGAGACATCAAATAAAGTGATGACTGGGTGTCACTCAGGAGACATCAAATAAAGTGATGACTGGGTGTCACTCAGGAGACATCAAATAAAGTGATGACTGGGTGTCACTCAGGAGACATCAAATAAAGTGATGACTGGGTGTTGCGTGATGTCCTTAGGTTAGTTAGGTTTAAGTAGTTCTAAGTTCTAGGGGACTGATGATCTCAGATGATAAGTCCCATAGTGCTCAGAGCCATTTGAACCATTTGAACATCAAATAATACATACTAAACGTTTCGAATTCGGCTGAAAAAAAAAGAAAAATCGATGCATTCCTTGCTGGGCAACCCTCGTAAATGTAGATATACACCGTCTAGCCACATTTGTGTTCGATTCTGTGTGCAATAATCACTCACAGATGACATGTGGGAGCACTATAGTGAACGTCATTTACGACGGCGGCCGAGTTTAGGTTCGTTCTGCGCATCTGACGTCACAAAACACAGTCAGCCAATGAACAGAGAACGACATTGCCAGAGCTCGACTGCAGTGCAGAGCACGGACGAGTGGCTTCAGTTTTAGAAACGTTCAGTCATAAATAAAGTAATTGAACAAAAGCAATGTCTTGATAGCAGACTTTCTTTTATAGAAAGTTTGGAAAAAGCATTCTTATTACCAATTGCTACATTTTCTATTAATTAATCAAACCAAAGAAGCAATAAGCCTCCTAATTCAGGCGATAGCAAGGAAAGGTGTTTCTATCATTCTCACGAACCGCTTTTTCGCAATAAAGAAGAGCGGTAATTGTGTTGTGAATTGACAGGAGCCAATTCACGGAATTTGGAGGAAGCCGAAAGGCACGCGTTTAAGCTCACGCAGGCTGGCGTGAGGTCTGGAACAGGACAATGTAATTAATATAGCCAATAAGGTACGTTGCTGCTGGAATACTTAACTTTAATCCATAATTGCTGTACATCGCTCTTGTTGATACATTAATAACAATCTCAATATAAACTGGTAATGGCGCCTTGCTAGGTCGTAGCAAATGACGTAACTGAAGGCTATGCTAACTATCGTCTCGGCAAATGAGAGCGTATTTGTCAGTGCAGGATCGCTAGCAAAGTCGGCTGTACAACTGGGCGAGTGCTAGGACGTCTCTCCAGACCTGCCGTGTGGCGGCGCTCGGTCTGCAATCACTGACAGTGGCGACAAGCGGGTCCGGCGTATACTAATGGACCGCGGCCGATTTAAAGGCTACCACCTAGCAAGTGTGGTGTCTGGCGGTGACACCACATTCCTCCCCCGCAAATCGGCGAACGGTTGTGTTATAAGGCTTCCGCCCGCTGTGGGGAGGACCCCATGTTGACGTATGCGACGAGGTGGGGAGCCTAACAACAGGCGAGGCTGTGCCACCCGCACCCCGCCATTCGGTCCGAGGGGATCTAGGAAACGCCTGGAAACCTAGTCCAGGGTGCACGCCAACATGCGGTGTATGCGCCCGTAGAGAGACAGGAGGGGCCGAAGGGTCGACCTCCATCGCGTCGGGGCACCCGACGGGCGAAGACGACATCTGGTCCGGAGCGGGCAAGAGTTCCATGTCGGAGGACAGCTGGTCACGGGAGGGACCATCTCGGGGCTGAGAGCGATACGAAGACAAAAAGAGCAATAACGCGTCCTCCCGAGAATGCGACTCTTTCAACTTCAACATCTGTGACTTGAAAGTCCGGACCAATCGTTCAGCGGCACCGTTTGACTGCGGCGAAAACGGCGCGGACGTCAGATGTTGAATACCATTGGCCTTGCAGAATGACTGAAATTCTGCGGACATAAATTGTGGGCCATTGTCGGAAACAATAGTCTGTGGAAGACCTTCAATGCAAAAGATAGCGGATAACGCTTGGATGGTGGCAGATGACGTGGAAGACATCCGGACAACAAAAGGAAAATTACTGAAAGAATCGACCACAACCAACCATCGAGCGTTCCAGAATGGACCAGCAAAATCGATGTGTAGGCGTTGCCAAGGGGAAGTGGCTTTCGGCCATGCAAAGAATTTCCGCGGCGGTGCGGATTGTTGTTCGGCACACGCCATGCAAAAAGAACACATATTCGTAATCGCAGCATCGATTCCGAACCAAGTACAGTGCTGACGAGCAAGTTGTTTCGTTCTCACTATACCCCAATGTCCTTGGTGGAGAAGCCGTAAGACAGAGGACTGTAACGAACGTGGGACCACGACCCGGGACTGATCATTATCAGAACGCAACAGCAAAACACCACGTCGTACAAAAAGTCCTTGTGAGCAAAAAATCGGCGAACCAACGGATCCTCGATCCGTGATTTTGACAAGGGCCATTGCGTAGCAACAAAACGCGAAACGGTAGCAAGGACAGGGTCAGCAGCTGTGGCTGTAGCTACACGACGAAAATGAATCGGAAACGATTCGACCACGTCATCGGTTTCCGCATCAATGAACATGCAATCAAGTTCGGAGGAATCGAATGCTCTATTCTCAGCAACAGGCAAACGGGACAACGCATCGGCGTTTCCGTGCTTAGCAGTGGACCGATACAAGATATCGTAGCGGTACTGCGAGAGGAAAATAGACCAGCGAATGAATTTCTGCGCTGTACGCGGAGGTACAGGCTTGTTCGGATGAAAAAGCGATGTCAAAGGTTTGTGGTCTGTAATGATGGTAAAGTGACGACCACACAAGAAATCATGAAACTTTGTAACACCAAATACGAGAGCCAATGCTTCTTTCTCGATCTGTGATTAATTTCTTTGCGCAGACGAGAGCAATTTGGACGCAAAGGCAATAGGGCGATCATGCGAACCATCTTTGTGCGCAAGCACAGCACCGATCCCGAAATCCGATGCATCTACCATCAACAAAAGGGGTTTCTGGGGATCGAATGGAGTAAGGCCAGTATTTGCAAGCAACGCCGATTTCAACTGGCGAAAGGCGCGTTCGCATTCCGTCGTCCAGACGAACGGAACACCTTTACGGCGTAAGCGATGAAGCGGAGCTGAAATGGAAGTGGTGTGGCGCACATATCTGTTATAGTAATTGATTTTTCCAAGCACACTCTGTAGCTGCTTCAAATTCTGCGGCGAAGGCAAGTCTTGTATGGCACGGAGGTGCTCGGGAATGGGATGTATGCCTTGGGCATTGATTACATGTCCCAGATAGGGTATGTCACGAGCAAAAAACACACATTTGTCCTTCCGCAAGCGAAGACTATTTTGTCGCAAGACCTGAAATAATGTTCTGAGATTGGCTAAATGTTCTTCTTCTGTCTTTCCGGAGATCACAATATCGTCCAGATAGTTTGCTGCAGTAGGAACCGACGCACAAACAGTTTGCAGATATTGCTGAAACAATGCAGGGGCGGATGCACACCCGAATGGCAGTCTTTTGAATCGGTACAAACCAAGATGCGTGTTAACCACCAAAACTCGCTGGGATTCTTCGTCCACCGGTATTTGCAAGTACGCATCTGCTAGGTCCAACTTCGAAAAATATTTAGCCGGGCACAGTTTGTCAAAAAGATCTTCCGGGCGGGGTAAAGGAAGAGTTGCAATCACTAGTTGTGGATTCACTGTAGCTTTGAAGTCCACACAAAGTCTCAATTTGCCGGAAGGTTTTGGCAAAATTACTAAGGGTGATGTCCAGAGAGAAGCCTGCACACGTTCAATTACACCTTGTGATTCCAAATCGTGTAACGTTCTTGCGACCTCATCACGCAATGCGTGGGGAACATTGCGCGCTCTGAAAAATTTCGGTTGCGCGTTTACTTTCAGTTCCAAATGTGCTTTATAGTTCTTAGCGCAACCAAGGTCCGGTGCAAAAATGTCTGCAAATTCGTCACATAGACGAGAAACACTGCCTGAAGGCACAGTCTGGTTCACTGATAGGACCTGATTGACTATAGACAAGTGAAACAACTGAAATAAATCTAACCCAAACAAGTTCACTGCAGAAGAAGAACGAAGTACGTAAAATGACACAAGTTTTGTTTGTCCCTTGTATGATGCAAGAAGGCTGCACTGTCCTAATACAGGGATAGCTTGTCCTGAATAACTATTTAACGTAACATTTGTGGCACGCAACGGAGGTGTGCCCAGTTGTTTGTACGTGTCCTTATTGATCAATGAAACTGCAGCTCCCGTATCGAGCTGGAATGGGATGACGTTGCCATTAATGTCCAAGTCTACAAAAAGTTTATTGTCCTGCTGACGACAAGAGCGACTCTCTCGTGCAACGTGAACAGACACTGGTACAGAAGCACTTGCGACTTGACGCGATTTCCGGCGATGTCGACGCACACTATTCGTGGGACGAACACATTCACTGTTAGAGAGAGTGGCACTGGGCGGAGCGGAATTAACTACATGAATGTCCATGGGCGAAGGTTCACGAGCCTGAGTATTCTTGGTTCGATTCCAATTCCGGCATGAAGCAAAGGGCCTGGAATGGTTGTGAGAGTCCGTTCTGAGCTTTTTCCGGCAAACACTTTGAACATGTCCTTTCTTATTACAGAAAAAGCAAATAGCTTGGCAGGACGGGCAATTCTCACACGAATGTCTAGTAGCACATGGCGGGCATGATTTTAGCACTCCATGTGCTTCTTGCTTGCGCGGCACGCGTAGCGGAGAGCTTGGCGGCAGCTGCACGGACAGGCGCGAGGGCTGTTTACTGTTCCGTGCAGCTCGCCCGGCGGGCCGGTGAATGTGACACACGGCTGGCGAAGTTTCAAATGAATCCTGAGCAAAGTCAAGTGTGTCCTGCCTATCCAACATGTCCATCACTTGTTGAAGGGAGGGACTGACTAGTTTCAAAATCTGTTCCCTTATACGAACATCAGAAACGTTCTGTGCAATTGCATCACGTACCATAGTATCTGAATAAGGGAGGCCACATTCACACTCAAATGCACAATCCCTAGTAAGGCCTTGCAAAGTTGCAACCCACTCCCGATTAGTTTGACCGGCCGTACGTTTTGTACGAAAGAATGTATACCGTTCGGCAACTACATTGACTGATTCTTTGAAATATGCATCTAATGCAGACAAAATTTCTTCATAGGACAGAGTTACTACGTCGCGTCGGGGAAACAATTTCACTATCACACGGTAGGTGGACACACCTACACAACAAAGCAAAAAAGGCTGCTGCTCAATACCTTGAATTCTGTAGGTGGCGAGATGGAATCCAAATTGGCGTGACCACTCCGTCCAGCTTTCCAGTGCCGCATCGAAATGACGAAAAGGTGGTGCAACTGCGTGTTGTGGCTGCGGTAGCGGTGGAGCGACGGCTGCCGCATCGTTTTGCATTGCACGTTGACCCTGGACGAGCTGTCCAAGGGCTTCCAATAAGGCCTGCGTCTGCTGATTCTGTAAGCGATAAAATTCGGACAGTACATCTGGAGATTGTGGCGAAGCCATGACACAAGTAATTTAAGCAAGTATCTAGAAGAAGACCGTTTTTACACTCGTCGCCAATGTTGTGAATTGACAGGAGCCAATTCACGGAGTTTGGAGGAAGCCGAAAGGCACGCGTTTAAGTTCACGCAGGCTGGTGTGCGGTCTGGAACAGGACAATGTAATTAATATAGCCAATAAGGTACGTTGCTGCTGGAATACTTAACTTTAATCCATAATTGGTGTACATCGCTCTTGTTGATACATTAATAACAATCTCAATATAAACTGGTAATGGCGCCTTGCTAGGTCGTAGCAAATGACGTAGCTGAAGGCTATGCTAACTATCGTCTCGGCAAATGAGAGCGTATTTGTCAGTGCAGGATCGCTAGCAAAGTCGGCTGTACAACTGGGCGAGTGCTAGGACGTCTCTCCAGACCTGCCGTGTGGCGGCGCTCACTCTGCAATCACTGACAGTGGCGACACGTGGGTCCGGCGTATACTAATGGACCACGGCCGATTTAAAGGCTACCACCTAGCAAGTGTGGTGTCTGGCGGTGACACCACAAATTGTTTATTTCCTATTGTGCTTCGACAAAACGTGAATAATTCATAGTCATATCAACAGTGTTTGTCGGTATTTTACGTGATATTTTAGAGTCCTCCAGAAGCTCTTTGGAATGATGGGCTGCATTAGCATAATGGTTAAGGCGATTGGCTGCTAAACTAAAGCTTCTGAGTTCCACCATTGTTTGGTGCGTAATATTTTCTTTATTTAAAAACAATATCGAAGTGTCTTACTTCATGAATTTTATTCGTTTGAATGTAATTTTTTGAAATCTCTACTGCTTTGTCTTTTCATTATATTCATAATAAGTTTTCGGTTTTCCTAATTTTGTCCTATAATATTTCTTTTCATGGCAATTAAAAACAGTGAAAAGGCACACATACAATATTCATGTTATATGTTTTGTTTGTATATCTTCTCTTCCACAGTCGCTGTTTTACTATTCATATTGAGATATATTCCTTGCGACAATATTAAAAGTATTATTTAGAGCAGAATATCGACTTGTACGTTGCTGAGCTACTTGATTGTCTGACGCAATTCTTTGCTTCGCTGCTTTGGCAACATCATCATATTCAATGTTATCGTCAACTGATCTATGTTTTGACAAATATTTGTTGTCCGTTGTGACAAACACAAATTGTTTGCGCACTGCGCCTCACTGACAATATACACTCCTGGAAATGGAAAAAAGAACACATTGACACCGGTGTGTCAGACCCACCATACTTGCTCCGGACACTGCGAGAGGGCTGTACAAGCAATGATCACACGCACGGCACAGCGGACACACCAGGAACCGCGGTGATGGCCGTCGAATGGCGCTAGCTGCGCAGCATTTGTGCACCGCCGCCGTCAGTGTCAGCCAGTTTGCCGTGGCATACGGAGCTCCATCGCAGTCTTTAACACTGGTAGCATGCCGCCACAGCGTGGACGTGAACCGTATGTGCAGTTGACGGACTTTGAGCGAGGGCGTGTAGTGGGCATGCGGGAGGCCGGGTGGACGTACCGCCGAATTGCTCAACACTTGGGGCGTGAGGTCTCCACAGTACATCGATGTTGTCGCCAGTGGTCGGCGGAAGGTGCACGTGCCCGTCGACCTGGGACCGGACCGCAGCGACGCACGGATGCACGCCAAGACCGTAGGATCCTACGCAGTGCCGTAGGGGACCGCACCGCCACTTCCCAGCAAATTAGGGACACTGTTGCTCCTGGGGTATCGGCGAGGACCATTCGCAACCGTCTCCATGAAGCTGGGCTACGGTCCCGCACACCGTTAGGCCGTCTTCCGCTCACGCCCCAACATCGTGCAGCCCGCCTCCAGTGGTGTCGCGACAGGCGTGAATGGAGGGACGAATGGAGACGTGTCGTTTTCAGCGATGAGAGTCGCTTCTGCCTTGGTGCCAATGATGGTCGTATGTGTGTTTGGCGCCGTGCAGGTGAGCGCCACAATCAGGACTGCATACGACCGAGGCACACAGGGCCAACACCCGGCATCATGGTGTGGGGAGCGATCTCCTACACTGGCCGTACACCACTGGTGATCGTCGAGGGGACACTGAATAGTGCACGGTACATCCAAACCGTCATCGAACCCATCGTTCTACCATTCCTAGACCGGCAAGGGAACTTGCTGTTCCAACAGGACAATGCACGTCCGCATGTATCCCGTGCCACCCAACGTGCTCTAGAAGGTGTAAGTCAACTACCCTGGCCAGCAAGATCTCCGGATCTGTCCCCCATTGAGCATGTTTGGGACTGGATGAAACGTCGTCTCACGCGGTCTGCACGTCCAGCACGAACGCTGGTCCAACTGAGGCGCCAGGTGGAAACGGCATGGCAAGCCGTTCCACAGGACTACATTCAGCATCTCTACGATCGTCTCCATGGGAGAACAGCAGCCTGCATTGCTGCGAAAGGTGGATATACACTGTAGTAGTGCCGACATTGTGCATGCTCTGTTGCCTGTGTCTATGTGCCTGTGGTTCTGTCAGTGTGATCATGTGATGTATCTGACCCCAGGAATGTGTCAATAAAGTTTCCCCTTCCTGGGACAATGAATTCACGGTGTTCTTATTTCAATTTCCAGGAGTGTATTTTAGTTTCTGTGTTTTATTACATCCACAATTCAGTTTTGTGTACTTCGCCAATATTGTTTTAATCAGAACTTTTTAGAAAAAAGCGAAATGACTCTGGTATAAATAAAACTATTATTACAGTCGCGAAAGACGGACTATTTCTCAATATTACATACGACTGGTACTTAACTTAAATGAGATATTGTTATACAGTAATTTTTATATGACATTTAGATATCTTGTCCACATTTCATTCTCAACATTGTGGCAAC
Organism: Schistocerca piceifrons; assembly: GCF_021461385.2. Taxonomy (NCBI): domain Eukaryota; kingdom Metazoa; phylum Arthropoda; class Insecta; order Orthoptera; family Acrididae; genus Schistocerca; species Schistocerca piceifrons. The sequence continues at coordinate 36,798,537 of NC_060142.1, forward strand.
TAAAATCGACCATATGGAAAGTATACGCTATGGACTTTTACCTCTGCAAACTCTTCAAAATTTCGTGCAATGGTTTACTACATTTAATGCTGCACAATAACTGCGTTAAACATCGAAACAAAATTAAGTAATTTATAGGAGGAAGGTATCAGTCAAGAAGATGTGTAAAAATAAAATTTTTTGGCCATATAGTTTTTGTGAAATCGAATGATAAGTATGTCAAAGCAGGCGGAACACCATGTGTCAGCACAGGCGAGCAGTGCAGTGATGACAAAATCGCGCAAAGTGCTGTAGCAGCGAAAGGGTTAATGCGGCCGTGGTGGCTCTTCTTCATAAACTGCGCGCTCCCCCCTAAACGTAAGTTTGCGAACTATACTCTACTATGGCGCTGCTTCTCTTGGCGCGTGCGTCGTTTGCAACTGGCAACGCAGCAGTCTTCCGCGTCTGGGCGGGCATGCGCGAACCGCCAAGATAAAAGAATTGAACTATAGCAGTGGAAGGCATATAAAGCGAGTCGGGTGGGGGGGGGGGGCGTCATGGGGGGCGGGTTCGGGGGAAACAGTGCAGTCGTTGTTGTGATGCAGAAACAGAGCTTTTTATATGACGTCCAAAAGGGCATTGTTGTGGCCAAGAATGGAAGCATTTCGAAACTGCGAAGTTTGAAAACTGATGGGATGCCACCATGGCACAAAATGGCGCTATCCAAAACTGGCACCGAGGTAACTGTGCTGCACCACGGGGCGCAGATGACGGAGGTTAACAATAACAGACGAATAGACATTCAACTGTTGGGCAACTGTCCGCCCAGATGAACCAAGAGGCTACCAGCAGTGTCTCCTCGGCGACCGTCCAGCGAACGTTGCTGCCTATGGCCCTCACAGCAGGTGTATCGATCATACACCCACGTTGACTGCTGTTTATCCCCGACGAAGACTAGAATTTGCACGCCAACACCGCAACTGGGTGACCGCTGACTGGCGACAGGTGGCCTTTTCAGACGAATCACGCTTTATGTTCCACCCGATAGATAGCCGTTGGTGTGAATGGCGTGAAACCTCTGAAAGCAAACACTCTGCAACAATCGTCGGAAAGGTGCAGGCTGTAGGAGGGAGCATCGTGGTCTGCACAATGTGTTCCCTGGGTGATCTTGTCTTTCTCAAAGGCACAATGAATCGACAGAAGTATGGGTCCTTGGGGACCACGTCCACTCCTATATGCAGTTTGTTTTTCCTTGGCACGTTGGCAACTACCAGCAGGAAAATGCAACGTGTCACACAGCTCGCAGTATACGTTCTTGGTACAAAGGGCACCAGATGAGTTTATCGTACTCATCTGTTCACCAAACTCCCAGGGTTTAAACACAATCGAGAAAATGTGGAACCACCTAGATCTGCCTGCACGCGCCATGGAGACTCAACCAGAAACCTAGCGCCGCTAGCCACAGTACTAGAGCCGGCATGGCTCCACATCCCTGTCAGTATCTTCCAGTACATCATCATTGACTCCCTTTCTGCACGTCTTGCACCGATCCGCACCGCAAAAGGTGATTATCCAGTTTCTTGACAGGTGGTCACACTAATGTGACTAGATGGAAAAAAATGGAAATGAAGTCCCACGCTTCTTTACAGAGCGTAGGGGAACGATGCGGGAGACCCGCACCGCCTTACTAGGCAAGGTCCTAATGGAGGTGGTTTGCCGTTGCGTTCCTCCGACCGTAATGGGGATGAATGATGATCATGAAGACGACACAACAACACCCAGTCATCTCGAGGTAGGAAAAATCCATAATAGATGATAATTCTATACAAACGAGTAAATAGTCCTGATGTTTGTAGACTTTCAAATTATGACTCCATTAATTTTCTCTGGTCCTTAATGACGGGAGAAACCCACACATCTATATGATTTGCATTTCGTGTATCTCAGAACTTGAAAGGAGTATACTGGGGCGCACTTGCATGTGGCACCAGAATAAGATAAGAATATTAATAAATTAAAATGAAACTAGTATACTATGAAAGATGAATGTCTCTGATAGGCTCGATAATGTGGGCCACAGAGGCAAAGATCTCTGGTCTGAGATTATTATAGTGTTGGAGTAAGAGAGCGCTGGGCGCTCAGTTGTAGGTAGCTGTCTGTGAGGGAAAGACGATGGGGTAGGCAGTTTTTGTGGTGTGCTGTGTGAAGCCACCAAATGTTAGATTAATGTAGGTATGTCAATATTGTTGAACTTGGAAGCACAAGTCTTCATGCAAACAAGGTAATGATGTTAAATAATTATGGTTTTTGTTTTTGCCAGCACGTTAATATAGATGAGCTGGCTAATAATTTGTAATTGTTGGGTAACCCCAGAACATGCGTAAACTGATTTGATAAAAAGTCTAGTTAGATATTTCGCCTTTGTAATGCTTCTAATTTGATGATTTGCATTTATGTTGGATAGGTGAATTGAGATAATACTTGCTGTTTAAATCTTATTGTTTGTGAATCAATTGTGAGTAATGTAACTTCAATTGTCAGATGTTTTTGAAAACACAAACCTAACTTGCAATATAATTTTGCTAAAAAGCTGAGTGTTACTAATTCACCATAATCAATACCGCCTCCCTGTCCAGGTCATATGTTTTAAAGAAATTGGATTTACTTAAATGTTCTTGTTTGTCAACCAAATGAATTGCAAGTGCATTTCAAGCATTATGGCCAGCATTGCACACTGCTGAGCCTGTAGTTCGCGAATTTATATTTTTGTTTATGAGAGACCAGAATATATTGCGATACTCCGTTGCTCCTTTAGAGGTAAGACAATTTAATTTATTTGCTATGTGCACAGGGGCCAACGTTATCAGTTTTGAACAGGGCCAGATGCCTAAGGGGCTGAATGTTTGAGAGTTGCTTTGTCCAGTCAGTTCATACAAAGTTTTGCTAACAATAACACAGAGTAAGCACACCACTTGCTGTTTGTTACAACACGGCACACGAAAATCAGAGTTCTGTATCCATTCCACAGTACAGACATTCGTTCAACGTAATCATGGAGTTTATTTTCTCATTATTAATTTAAAGAACGTTACAAGCTAAATAATTCCTTTGTGAAGTAAGTGTTGAAAACCCATAGTGAAGACTTCTGGATAATTACTTTCATGGCACATTACCAATACGGTTCCTTCTTACAATAGGCAAACAATTTGAAGAAAGGGAGGAATTTTTGAATTGCATTTTAGTAGTGGAAGAAAACGTTTTAAACGATCATTTCTTCCTGGAAGAAATGGCTCTCAGTTCTTCAATTAACTCGAATTTATTCTCTGTAGTCTTACTTGCTTTAAAGATACCAACAACAAATTTGTAGTAGTAGGTAATGCGTTCATGCGGAAAGGAATATGAGAGTGGCATAACTGAGAAAGGAAATATTGGTAAGCTGCCTCAAATATGATAGCTTTTATCCTCCTCCGCGATATGTAACCATAGATATTGTGTTCCCATTCGTAATGGTAGGAAACGAAGCTTTCAAACTGTCCTCTGATAAAATGAAACTGTATTCAAGGAAAGATGTTTACACAAACAACCATTAAGCTATATACGGTTATAGATTCTCTGAAAAATCCTTCGCGCTCCAGAGTCAAGTTTTTCGAATATTTTGTACTCCTACTGCTGTTAACACAGTACTGAGAGAATATTTAACAACTGACTGCGAGCTCGATAATATATTCTGCAATGCTGTCTCTGAATAGAAAAAGGCATTTTCTTTTCGCTGTTACGGACTCACAAAATTTATCAAAAAAATATGACGCCATTAGAGGGCAGCAATGGGCTTGAAGATATTGAAGGATTTGTCTATGAGAAGGTTTCACTGACTACTTCAGTAGTAACGCAGGTTCAGTGCCATGGCAAACGAAGGAAGTAAGAAGAACAGCCCGACAGCAAATTGTGCTTATTTTTGATGTTCTCAAATTAACAAATCGAAATTAAATTAGCATGATACACTGAATCGCCACAGAAACTGGTATAGGCATGCGTATTCAAATACAGAGATATGCAAACGGGCAGAATACGGCGCTGCTGTCGGCGCACGAGCGATAGGATACAGCATCTCCGAGGTAGCGATGAAGTGGGGATTTTCTCGTACGACCATTTCACGAGTATACCCTGAATATCAAGAATCCGGTAAAACATCATATCTCCGACATCGCTGGTCCGGAAAAGATCCTTCAAGAATGGGACCAACGACGACTGAAGAGAATCGTTCAACGTGACAGAAGTGCAACCCTTCCGGAAATTGCTGCAGATTTCAGAGCTGGGCCATCAACAAGTGTCAACGTGCGAACCATTCAACGAAACATCATCAGTATGGGCTTTCGAAGCCGAAGGGCCGCTCGTGTACCCTTGATGACTGCACGACACAAAGTTTTACCCCTCGCCTGGGCCCGTGAACAGCGACACTGGACTATTGATGACTGAAACTTGAAGCCTGGTCGGACGAGTCTCGTTTCAGATTCTATCAAGAGGACGGACGTCTACGGGTACGGAGACAACCTCATGAATCCATGCGCGCTGCATGTCAACAGGGGACTGTTTAAGCTGGTGGAGGCTCTGTAATAGTGTGGGAGTGTACAGTTGGAGTGGTATGGTGTAGTGCTTCGAGAATTTCGGGGTAAATTCTAGAAACACTTGGCTCTCCACCGTCTCGAACACACGATATTTTAATGACGAGGGTGAGAGAGCCTTTTTAGTGTGGCACACATATCTGTGTGTGCAGGAAGGACAGCTGTCACGAGGAGCCAGGAGCTGCGTTAGACGAACGGCCCCGACAAGTGGTTACGAGCAGCGCCTGAGAAGTTTTATCAAAAAAATCAGAGAGTGTTTGGATAATGTTCCGTGGTTTGTGGTGTCATGATGATTTTTACAGAGACAGATGAAGCATGTATTATATAGAGACTCTTACTTTATGTCTTGGCTCTGCATGAGGCAGAACATACGTAACTGTATGAGTTTTTAGTAGATTCTGACAATTATCTTGGAACCAGTTGGCTTTCTAGAGTTTGTACAGAATAATTGTTACTTTGGGACGAGAGTTGAAAATATATTGTTGAACTGACAAGACCCTACGAGTTGTTGTTGTTGTTGTTGTTGTTGTTGTGGTCTTCAGTCCTGAGACTGGTTTGATGCAGCTCTCCATGCTACTCTATCCTGTGCGAGCTTCTTCATCTCCCAGTACCTACTGCAACCTACATCCTTCTGAATCTACTTAGTGTATTGATCTCTTGGTCTCCCTCTACGATTTTTACCCTCCACGCTGCCCTCCAATGCTAAATTTGTGATCCCTTGATGCCTCATAACGTGTCCTACCAACCGATCCCTTCTTCTAGTCAAGTTGTGCCACAAACTTCTCTTCTCCCCAATCTTCTGCAACACCTCCTCATTAGTTATGTGATCTACCCATCTAATCTTCAGCATTCTTCTGTAGCACCACATTTCGAAAGCTTCTATTCTCTTCTTGTCTAAACTATTTAACGCCCATGTTTCACTTCCATACATGGCTACACTCCATACAAATACTTTCAGAAACGACTTCCTGACACTTAAATCTATACTCGATGTTAACAAATTTCTCTTCTTCAGATACGATTTCCTTGCCATTGCGAGTCTACATTTTATATCCTCTCTACTTCGACCATCATCAGTTATTTTATTCCCTAAATAGCAAAACTCCTTTACTACTTTAAGTGTCTCATTTCCTAATCTAATCCCCTCAGCATCACCCGATTTAATTTGACTACATTCCATTATCCTCGTTTTGCTTTTGTTGATGTTCATCTTATATCCTCCCTTCAAGACACCATCCATTCCGTTCAACTGCTCATCCAAGTCCTTTGCTGTCTCTGACAGAATTACAATGTCATCGGCGAGCCTCAAAGTTTACTGCTTGCTCAATATACAGATTGAATAACATCGGGGAGAGGCTACAACCCTGTCTCACTCCCTTCCCAACCACTGCTTCCCTTTCATACCCCTCGACTCTTATAACTGCCATCTGGTTTCTGTACAAATTGTAAATAGCCTTTCGCTCCCTGTATTTTACCCCTGCCACCTTCAGAATTTGAAAGAGAGTATTCCAGTTAACGTTGTCAAAAGCTTTCTCTAAGTCTACAAATGCTAGAAACGTAGGTTTACCCTACGAGTACACAATTTACTTCTAGAATATAGAGCTGGTAAATAATATTCCCTTTAAGCTGATACAGTCTTCAGAGCTGAATTAAGCGGCGAGAGCAACGTAGCTGATAATCCGAAGAAGAGGATCGGCTGCACGCACAATGTGTAAGTCAACTGGAAGAGACGTGTGAATCGTGCAACACAACACCGCACTGTCTTTTGTCCTCCAAGAAAGTGTGAGAATGGGACCCCTGATACGTCTAGATACGACTCTGTCTCATCACTTGCATCCATTGTGCATTCCGACGGACTTGGGCAATAGCAGCAGGGCAATGCGACTGCCCACTCGTTCAGGTACGCTCTTCTGAGTTCCGCTGGCCACCAAACTCCCCACACATGAACATTATTCAGCACATCTGGGACACCTCGAAACGTACTATCCGGAAGAGGTCTCCACTCCCTCGTACTGGTACGGGTTTATGGACAGCCCTGCAGGATTCATGGTGTCGATTCCCTACAGTACTACTTCAGACATTAGTGGAGTCCATGCTATGTCGTGTTGCGGCGCTTCTGGGTGCTCGCCTGGGCCCTACACGATGTTAGGCAGTGTGTTATTATGGCAGGCCAAGTAACTTTAACGGACCCTTCAAAGTGACACAGATGTATTACAATGTTTTTCAATAGTGGCAAGCATCTGTAAACAATTACCGCAACACTCCTCGACGATAGAAATCCGTATCTTTGTCACATAGCCATTCGAGAGCGTCTGTGGGAATGTTTTCATCGTAGGAGAATCTCGTTTCCCCAATGTTCTTCCATATTGCCGACAATATGCAAACTGCATGACGCGAGACCTGTACTTGCTGATCAGCATCAGCCACGTCCATGCTACTGTGCTCCCGTTGCTGGCACCATTCTGCTAAGACTGGATGCCACATTACATGTGGTTCATATGCCGCTCGAATTTCACAGTTGAATCTCTGTGCAGTTCTGACGTTTTGGCCACAAGAATCGTACCGTTCTGTATACTTCGCCTCTTGAACTATGTTCCCAATTATAGCACTATTTCACTTCCACATTCGCTATCCATACCGCTACATAACCAAGAACATGTACTCTCTTCTGACAATGGTCGACGACCTGTGCAACTTACTTCCTGCAGTCAAAAATGGTTCATATGGCTCTGAGGACTATGGGACTTAACTTCTAAGGTCATTAGTCCCCTAGAACTTAGAACTACTTATACCTAACTAACCTAAGGACATCACACACATCCATGCCCGCGGCAGGATTCGAGCCTGCTTTTGTGGCGGTGTTCGTAGCGACAAACAATTCGCGGTAGAAACGGCTTACGAAGTCACCGCCACACTTTTAATAGCGGGCCGACCGGTCCGCTGAAACAGTGAACAGAAAGATGAAACCCCAAACACTCTGATTAAATAAAAGTCGGTACTTATCTTTATTCATGAAGATACAGAAACACAGTAGTGAACTCGGTGTCTACAGGAATCTGTCTAGTTCGAGTCGGAGCGGCTAGGTCAGCGTCGGCTGACGACAAACAACAACTCTGCTGCGATGAACACACAACTGACTAGCAAGTACACAATTCGGTGGCGAGTATACAACTGAGCGGCGAATACAGAACTGTCCTAGCGCTCGCGACTCCAGCGCTTAAGAAGCCAGAAGCCAGCGGTGGCGCGCGCAGACTTGCGGCGATTTGCTGTCTCGCTGGCGCTGCTTATGCGGACGGCGTCCGGACTTTGATGCTGCCAACCTTTTGGCAGCGGGCTCGGGTGGCATTACTGGCTAGGATATAACACTTGCGATCGTAGCGGTCGCGGGGTTCCAGACTGTAGTGCCTAGAACCGCTCGGCCACCTCGGCCGGCTTTCCTGCAGTCGCTACGTATTTTATCTTCTCTGATGAAACTCGACTTGTATTAGGTAGCAAAGTCATAGACTACAGAACGAGCAGGCGCAAACGGCAGCTCCATCGTTTCGCCTTGTCAACAGGTTTTCTTGGCGGGCAGCCCGAGAACATTTCGACACATCCTCTCGCCGACAAAGTGTCCGCCCGCATTCATGTTTATCTCGTCGCGTGCGGAGCAAGTACAGCATGAGGTCGCTGTTCTCCCGCCTGCCGCTTATCTGCGCGTCACAGTCATTGCACCGTTCCTCTGAGGCTTTTGTTCGCTCTCGAGTGATGAACGTCCTACGATTAACCCTCAAACCGTATGGGAAATTTCGTAGCGGTGCACAATGCGCCGCGGCGCAGTTGAGATTCGTTACCGGTCCTGCAGCCCCGATGACAACCATCCTGTCATTTTTTATCGGTTACCGTTGTGTTGTGACCTAGAGAACCGGGCGTCCACAATTACCACGTCTTCTGGCGGATATCACGTGTCGCTCCGTGGCTTCGTAGACCAGTCGGCGTGTGACACCCCTCTCTGTCCACATGTGAGTGGAGTCCGTACCCTCGAAAATCCGTGATCATTGTCCTGTCACAACAACCTTCTTGGAGCTTCGCATACTTTACACTACTCAGCCGCCTCCACAAGGGACTGTCAACGTTTTTTTCTTTCGGGTTTTGTTCCGCCGAGAAATGTTACGCCAATATGAGAGACTAGCCCTGCTGCAATTTGATGCTGATTTTAACATAATTCTGTAGTTGCAAACCTTTACTGTCGGTATGAATCGTGTGTCGTCCTAAGGAGAGAAAGAAGGCTGCGCCAAATTGTAAATCAACGTCCTCAGCTTTTTAACAGTAACCTGTCATCAAACAATATTGTATTTAAAATTCATTGTAGACCTCTATTTTCCAATTGCATAATCTATGTTAACATTAACAAAATTTAGGCGATAAGGTGGAACATAGACATAATCCTTAGCGCAAGAAATTTTTTTTTCTAATAGTGGATTCTCATTTTCTGTGTTTTTTGTGCCATGGTAAAAGCTTTTTGTGAAAACGACAAGATCTTACTTAAACATAACGTCACGTTGGAGGGCCCTTCTATAGTAGGCTTTTTTGTAATCGATGAATGTTTAGTTGTTACTATATTTCGAGAATGTGGCTTTAAGCACTGTGGGACTTAACATGTGAGGTCATCAGTCCCCTAGACTTAGAACTACTTAAACCTAAGGACATCACACACATACATGCCCGAGGCAGGATTCGAACCTGCTACGGTAGCAGCAGCGCGTTTCCCGACTGAAGCGCCTAGAACCGCACCGCCACAACGGCCGGCTGTATTTCGAGATTATATTCTCCTATGATTCAGTATTTGCAAAGAAAACGTCTTCTATGGCCCCATTTTTTATAAACCCTGCTTCTCCTTAGACCAACAAAGTTTTCGGGACCAAACATAGCCTCCTATTGGTTCTTTACTCGTGCGCACTATTTTGCTGCTTATTTCTGAATATTTTTGGGGAGAGTACTAGGCTTTCTAATTCAGGTACAAGGTTTCAGATTATCGTATTAGAAACGAGCGGGCTCAGGTGTTCATAATATGGTCAAGCGTTATCACTGAAGGTTACTAACATAGGCATTAGAGAAGGGACATGGTTCCGCAGGGCTCTACAGTTTGTGGAAGTCGGGTGCGGTAAGCCCCTGCACTCTTGTTGCGGTTTTCTCCTTCGGAGACAGTCTGCCGCTAAGCCATTGCATGCCCCTAGTGTATCACTGAGCCTGACGAAATCACCTCCTTATACACATACGTAAGAACGGGCCGGCTCGGCTCTGCTCAGGCAAGGTGAGTAAATTCGTTGGCTTTCACTCCACATTTTATTATCCAGTCAACTGGGTCTTGCCTGCCACCGTGCTTCTGTGCGATGGGACAGACCAGTGAATGGAACATGGCTAGCAGCGAGACCAACCTCTTGCATATGAAGGTGCGTCCTGTAAGGCAAGTATGGGAAATTTCTGTAGGGTTCACCTTCGTCCACGCAAATAAAGCGAAATTCTCGCTGGTGACTGTGGCAATGGCTGGGAGCCCTCCCCTCTGTGTGGAATTTTCAAAAAGTAAGAAATTCCCATAATTCCAAAACTCCGGTTGGGGGTGTGACTGAATGCTACTGACAATATGACGAATGAGAAATACGCATTTACTCATGTAAAAACACGGAACTCTACAGAAACGTCCCACTCAAGCAGCACAAAAATGCGTATTACGATTCATTAGGTTCGTAGTGGTACCGAACAGTCTCTCTCCATTGATTAGCATCATTTGTGCCATACCTGGACGTGGGGACAATACTTCAGATTGGACAGTCCATAAATTGGAGGGAACACAATGAAGCTGGAAGGCGGCTCTTTTTGCTGTGTAGACAGAAAGGCAAGTTTCACACTCAGGTGGCACTACTTGCAATGGATTAGCGCCGTGAACTGATCACAATAACGGTTCGGGAAGTAGGACTAGCGTGACATGTGGTAAAAAACTCGGATTATATGACTTAACTTTAAAGCAATCTGTAGAGACGGAAATGACGAGAATATTTGTCACAGTTTATTGAGAATGTGGAGGTAGGGGCTTGTAGTAGGAAGGACTGCGTGAACGTAGTCACAACACTGATAACCATTTGAAAAAAAAAAAGAAAAAGAAAAAAGAAAATGAAAAAAATATTAGCCGGTGCTGGAAATATAAATGAGTTGTAACGTTAAGAGATATCGTCATAAAAGTTTAATTATAGCCTCGAAAACAATTACGTTGCGAAATTAATTTTTTGTTTACGTAATTCCACTGTTTTGTTGGTGTTAGGATCAGCAAATCAATATATTTGTAATTTATTAGTTAAAGTTCCTGTCAGAGTTGCAAATAATGTTCTTATTAATGACTAGTTTCGAAGTTTTCGTTCATTCTCAAACCATTACCTGCATTTATAACGTTTCCAGTTACATAATACATTGATTTTGCCCCAGATCAATAAAACAAATGTTACTGGACTGTATTACATACATACATAGACACATACATTAATATTTGTTCCATAGATCATGAATACATTTCGTGGTGATGTGGAACTTGTTACTCTAACGTAAGTTTTCTTTAGACAAAATAATTTTTTTTTCAATAGTCACTACTTCATATCTAAAAATTGGTCTATTGAGTAGAAGGATTTGTCATTCAGAAATTATTTTAATTTGTTTTTGAATGTTGGTTGGCTATTTGTCAGACGTTTAGTACTATTTGGCAAATTACCAAAGATTTTTTAGCAGAATAATTCACCCTTTTCTGTGCCAAAGTCAGATTTAGCCCAGAATAGTAAAGATCGCCCTTTCTTCTAGTGTTGCAGCTATGCACTTTCCTGTTATTTTTGATTTGGGATGGGTTATTAATAACAAACTTCATAAGTGAATATACGTATTTCGAAGGTACTGTGAATATCCCTTAAATAAATATCTGCTAGGTGATTTTGGGTGGGCTCCAGCTGTTATTCTAATAACAGGCTTTTGTGCAATGAATACTATTTCTCTTAATGATGAATTACCCCAAAATATGATGCCATATGAAAGCAGTGAATGAAAATAGGCACAGTTGGCTAATTTACTGATATGTTTATCACCAAAATTTGCAATAACTGTAATAGCGTAAGTAGCTGAACCAAACCGTTTCAGCAGATCATCGATGTGTTCCATCCAACTCAATTTCTCCTCAATGCACATACTTACAAATTTTGAATATTCTGCCTCAGCAACACACTTCTGTTCGTAGTGTATATTTATAACTGATATTATACCATTTACTAAACGTATTTGTATATACTGTGTTTTCTCAAAATTTAGTGAGAGTCCATTTGCAGAGAACCACTTAACAATTTTCTGAAAAAAATTATTTACAGTTTCCTCGCCAAGCATACCCGTCACCAGAGGACCCAAATTCACACGTCGTCACTTCCCGAAACTCTCAATAGCCGGCGCATGCTTTTAAGCACTCACAATTCAGAGCTCGACCCAGATGGAGTGAGTGCCTCTGTATTTTCTTGGAAATTAATTTGGAAGACTGCTACGAAGAACAATACATCGAAGTAGCACGGCGCTACTAGGTATTAGTACACTGAAGCACCAAAAGAAACTGGTATAGGCATCCGTATTCAAATACAGAGATATGTAAACAAGCACAATATGGCGCTGCGGTCGGCAACGACTGTGTAAGACAAAAAATGTATGGCGCAGTTTGAAACGTCCCCTTTTGTACTATTTATGCATGACTGTCCTTAAACTGACACACAATATTTTTAGCGCAACGCAATCTGACTATCAAAGATCCCTGCAAAACAATGGCCCTGACTAACATTAAACTATACCTCTCACAAATCACTTACCTCACAAAAATCTTCGCTGCTCAAGCTACTGCAATACAGCGAGCGCCACTACTGCCAGCTAAATAAAAGATTCAAACTACTGAAGGCACTAACTACTGATAGGGATAGTTAGCAAATGAAAGATATTAATAAAGAGCAAACAATGTATTTACCTTAATATCATCACAAGTCATAATATATATATCAGTTCATGACAAATTAGAAACCTCCGCCATCTCTCTCCCCACATCCACCACTGCTGGCGGCTCACCTCCAACTGCGCAACGCTACGCGCTGTTCACAGCCAGCTGCCGCTGCCCAACACTACAATGGCAGACAACAATGCAAACTAGCGACAGACTGCACACAGCACAGCCAGTGATTTTCATATTGAGCGCTACGTAACGTTGCCAATAAGAAAACATAAACAGCCTACTTACATAGAGAAAACATAAACAGCCTACTTACATAGAGAAAACATAAACAGCCTACTTACAAGTTGTTACATCGTTTACAGCTGCTACACTGGCAGGTTATCAAGAATTAAGTGAGTTTGAACTTGGAGTTATAGTCGGCGCATCAGCGATGGGACACAGCATCTCAGAGGTAGGGATGAAGTGGGGATTTTCCCATACGAACATTTCACGAGTGTACCGTGAGTATCAGGAATCCGGAAAAAAAACATTAAACCTCCGACATCGCTGCTGCTGGAAAAAGATTCTGCAAGAATGAGGACTAACGACGACTGAAGAGAATCGTTCAACGTGATAAAAGTGCAACATCATGAATCCATGAACACTGCATCAGCAGTGGACTGTTCACCCCGGTGGAGGCTTTGTAATGGTGCTGGGCGTGTGCAGTTGGAATGATATGGGACCCTTGATACGTATAGATACGACTCTTGACAGGTGATACGTACGTAAGCATCCCGTCTGATCACCTGTATCCATTCTGTCCATTGTGCATTCCGATGGACTTGGGCAATTCCAACAGGACAATGCGATACCCCACACGTCCAGAATAGCTACGGAGTGGATCCAGGAACACTCTTCTGAGTTTAAGCACTTCCGCTGGCCACCAAAGTCTCAGACGTCAACATTATTGAGCATGTCTAGGATGCCTTGCAATATGCTGTTCAGAAGAGATCTCCACTCACTCGTACTCTTACGGATTTATGGACAGCTCTGCAGGATTCATATTTCGCAGCTTAGCTCTGCATAGGATGCGGCGCTAGCAAGAATACGTCAAGAGCGATCTGATGTGAAATCGGCAAAGGCAGCGAATGGAACAGACAGGCAGAAGAGGAAGCGACGCCAGGATCTTGCAACATGTCGAGAGTGTCCCCCCCTTCCACCGCCCCCACCCTTCCACTCCTCAACGTCAGCGGTACCACTTCCGGAGGCAAGCGATTGGCCCAGCTGTTGCAGACGAGGCAGAGAAGACTGCGGCCCAGCGTCTATAAAGATACGAACTGGGCATTAAGCCGACACTCCACTTGAAGATACGAATAGACAACTTGTCGAAACGTTGCTGCAGAACGATGCCTTGATTCGGCTGATCACCTGAGAAGACTTCGTCGAGAAAGCCTGCATTCCCATAAACATTGCTATAATTTGCATATATCTTAGCACCACAGGAGAACCTACAACACTTAATGTTAATTAACACAATTATTATATGAACATTAAGTGTTACCTTTTTGTAGGTGTCTGCTTATATTTACTGGCTATCTGGCTGCCGATCCAACAGTATCAATTTTCAACATATTGCATGACATGCTCAACATAACAAAGATCGCCTCCCACTGGGTTTCACGACTGCTGACAAACATTTAAAAAGTCCGCAGAACCAAGGCATTGGCGGAATGAGGCAGCTGTGTGGTGCCAGCCCAGACGAGGGTTTGAGTCGCCTAATCACCAAATTCTGGCTTATCAGTCTGAGCCCAAGACAGAGAGGAGCAAAGCGAGCTGTAGAAACATGTGGACTCACCATCGCTGAAAAAGGTGAAGACCCGACTGTCATCAGCCAAGGTAATGTTGAGAGTTTTTCACGGACTGCCATTGTGTGATGCTAAATAATTTGCCGGTAAGGGGCAAATCGACACAGCAGCATACTACCGAATTCTCCTGACTAGGTTACGGGAAGCTGTCACGACAAAGCATAACGGGAAGCTGTCCGAAGTCGTAGATTATTTTCCGCACAACACGGTCTCACATGTGTTTGTTTGAGCTACCATATTTTGTGATAGCCTTGTATTCTGCTGACATGGCACCCTGTGATTTCTTCCTGGCAAGGCAGTCGTTTCAGGAGTGACTGTGATGTGGCTTTCCAGAAAGACCGCTTCCTCAACTGCCAAAATGCACTCTTCCGCAACCAAGGTCTCCGCCAAGTTAACCATCTTTGCGAAAAATATGTCACATTCAAGGCTGAATATGTAGCGGAAGACCAACACCCAAACCAAATTACATGGTCGCAACCTGAGGTTTTCGATACTTCGTGACTTACCTTGTGCAAGGAATCATGCAAATACAAGGAACTTAAAACTGTTTAAATGAAACAGAATGATCATAAACGGAAATATTAATCTTTTAAAAGGGCTAAGGACACAATTTATAAGGAATCACACAATTCCAAATATTTATAATTATGAATACAGTCAGTCAGAGATGGAAATATGAATCGTTTAGCAGCATTCTGGAAGTGTTCGAAAATTCTGTGTGGAAAAATCAGCAACAATAAAATTCTGATTGAGGCCTGGGTACATCCCTAGCTAGCCTAATGGTTAAGGTGACTGTCGCAAGAAGTCGAAAATCCTGGTTCGAGTCCCAGCCTGTGACAGTTCAAATGGTTCAAATGACTCTGAGCACTATGGGACTTAACATCTGTGGTCATCAGTCCCCTAGAACTTAGAACTACTTAAACCTAACTAACCTAAGCACATCACACACATCCATGCCCGAGGCAGGATTCGAACCTGCGACTGTAGCGGTCACACGGTTCCAGACTGAAGCGCCTAGAACCGTACGGCCACACCGGCCGGCCCTGTGACAGTTTTCAAACCTTGCAACGTATTCATTACAACTCAAGTTCTGTAGATTTGAACGCTTTGCACTTATATGTCACTTCACTGCATCTTAACTGATTTGATCGCAATCAGTTCATTCATTTCATTTCAGTGCATTTGATTCATTTCATACACATCCAAAATTCTATTAGCTTTTTTTCATTTTTTTTCATTGCGTATTATCTTCTTCACACACTCATGGATATTGTGTTCACTCAGCCACCAGGTTATTTTGTCGAAGTTGTTCTGAATTTTCTTTCAACAATAGAACACTGTTTCGTATACGCAGCAGCATCTACAGCAAAATGTTTGATAGTGCTGAGGGCCACCAATGACGTTAACGTTGTTTGTTATGAGTGGTGTCTTGCCTTGCTCGTAAAGTACTGGGATCTGTCAATTAGAAATCTTAGTGCCGCTCATATAAAAGTTATCTCTGGAGAAATAATAAATATTTTAGGAAGCCCTAGTATAGACTAATACCAATTAAACATTCTATATGACATGTTCACTATTTTCATTGATTTCAGACATACATGTAATTACAAAGTTTTGTCTTCACGTGTTGTAATCACGGTTCTTATGGGTTTATTTATCGATTACAATTTTTGTTTTGAAGCTCAAATTGTGAATTTGTTTTCTTACTGTCTCTGTCAGCTAATCGATGGCTGATTGAATTGAATCTTTCGAATCGATAAACAATAATTCACGGGTGTAACCTCTTCTGAGACCAGTCACAAAATCAAAATACGGCCAGCGTTTCATTTGGGTAAGGCGTTACGGCGTCTTCTTCCGCCATATCTGCATAATGTCTGTGGTGAGCTCGTGCCTGACACAACGCTGAAGGTCAAAGAAAAAAGGCGCATAGCGTCCTCCCAGCACTTCACGCTACAGAGCGTGACGTACGGCGTATTCCGTGTGATGGCTCAACAGCGTTATGTAATATTCCTTGCAGCGACACGCACCATGCTCTAGAAAGCTTCCACACAATGCTAACAACGTTAGATTCAAGATGCTGGAAATGTCTCGTGTAAAATAGCTTCCAATAACTTTCCTTTTGCTTCTCAGTTTTAACAGTTGCAGGATTTTGCATATGCCATATGACATCAAATAAGTATGATATTGATATGCTTAAAGTATAGTCCGTTTTGTTGCTTTTGGTTGCATTTTTTATCTTTATTTCCTGAGCAGCAGTCTGTACTGGGCCAGATTTAACTCTCTCTTGAGTATTAAAGAACTAAATGTCGCGAAATGGCAATGCACACTTGAGTTAAGTGGAAACGATTAGTTCAATACCAGAAATACCTTCCTGTGTCGGAAAACACGTGATAATGTACCTGCGACAATTCCTTATTTATTTTTAAGTAAAATCAGTGGCAGTTCTCACGAAATTATTAAGAATTTACATGCAGTTGAAGAAATACAGGGCGTTTCAAAAAGATTCGTCCAGTTTCGCAAGCCTCCACTGCCTGGCAAAAAAAGTGAAGCACCCAGAAGGAATTGTCGGATGTCAATGAAACTTCATACACGTACACATCATTGGCGGATTTGTAAATAATTAGAATTATAATTCTCTGTGACAGGTAAAACCAGCACCACAGAATACTAGTGTAATTCGTCCTTAGCATTGGTACCAACTGCAGTAGGGTATATAACGTGGGTGAACAACGTCAGATGTTGAGTGACCACTGTGGAGGACACGGAAATGCCACGTACTGGTCTGAGACAGCGTTATCACGGTCTGACGGAGTTTAAAAGGGGTCCCGCTGTGGCTCACCATTTGGCCCACTGGTCGAACCGTGCAATATCCACATTTGCAGAGCATTTTGATGTGACAGTAGCCAGATGTTGGACTGCTTGTGAACGTGAGAGAGGGCAGACCTGTCGTCAAGGTTTCATCGGACCACGTATGTGGACCACAAGGGACGTTTGTTTTATTGTGCACCAAGCACTTCGTAACCCTTCATATCTGCACCTGAAACCGGAGAATAAGTAACTGACTGCAACATTCTTTGTCATTCCGCACCATTGGTCGCAGACTACCACTAGCCATACGAGAACTTAACCATTAAGTCCACAAGACAAACGGCTGCGTTTGAAGTGATGACGTGACTGGGAAGCATGGCCTACTGATGAATGGCGCCTCGTTGTGTTCAATGATGAAATGCGGTTCTGAATGTTGCCCCGGATGGCCATTGTGGGCGAGAATCACGGAAATCTGGGGAGAGGTCATAGTCTTCCAGTGATTCTGAGAGACGTAGCGGCGTTATTCCTAGCGTCAAGGTGAAGGGAGCCATCGAGAACGACTTCAGGTTATATGTGGTAGTGATTAAGGAACTGACATGGCACAGCGGAACATCACGGATATCCTGCGACAGTATTGTGTTGCCGTTTTCCAATAGGACAATGCTCGCCGATACAGGACCAGTTGCAAGCGCTGTGGGCCAGCTTGCCTCAGGAGGATACAATAGCTTCACGACATACTTCCCAGCCGAATCAGTGGATACATCTAGGACAGAGAGGTTGAACGTCATACTGGTAAGTGGGCTGATATTGCAAAAGTTGTAACACCCCACCTGTCACTTATCTGGTTTTGATGTGTGTTCATCCCAGTTAATTGACTAACAGATCAACAGAGAGTGCAAAACTGCCGCAATGTCGGATAACGCAAAGAAAGTAATAAGGCCCTGTGACTCCTGATTGAACTGCGGTGGCAGTGTTGACATTAACTGATTAAGAATTGATCCCTTTTAATTAAAAAGGGGAGCACATTGATGTTATATTGAGCTATTGAACACCAGATGCAAATGTTGAACATAAAATTAATTAAGAAAGTGACTTGGGATTTCAACTACTTGATTGAAAACAGATGCAGTCGATTAGCACAGATTTATTTTAACTCACGACCTTTAATCATCATATTACATGACTCTCCTAACAGGTAGTGGTAATAAATTGCGTTTGCGTGGAGTAAAGCGCGATAAATCAAAAGTAATTCCTATCGACTGACCCAGGCTTAATGCAAAGTGCGAGAAGAATTCTACAATACACGGCCTATGAAACACTCGTGGAAACTTTGCCGACGTGATCCAACAAATTAATCAGTGGTCGGAGCGGGCGCAATATCACCGAATTCAGTGTGGCGGGGCGTCGTCGTTATGCGGACGTCGGCCGGCCTTGTGGTGCTGCAAGGCTGCGCGCGTCTATTCACTTCTAGCTATCTTGCTCAGTACGTAGCTGAACGAAAACTTTCTCACTCCAAGCTCAATCGTTCCGTTTGCTAAGTCCTAAACTGCAGAGATGCTCACTCTCTCTCAGGCAAGCTGAGTAAAGAACGCCACGTCCGCACTCTAGGCAGGCTGGGAATGGAAATCCTCTACGGAGACTTCTCCCAGTCCACTCTTCGCCTCGGTTTCCCCTCCAGCAAAATCACTTACGCCAATTGCAGCGCAAGTCGCGTTAATTATGCGTCGCTTCCCAGTGCCGACCAATGCATGCTCTGGGAAGTGAACAAATTTCCACAAAATTTCCCTTCCTCTGAACTTCTGCTATTTAGCTCCTCCCAGGCCTCCAATCAAGGTTAGCGTCTGCACAAAACATCAATTTTTCCGGAAATCTGACTCCTAGGAGATATAAAATAAATAAATAAATTAATAAAATAAATAAAATATTAATTATTGTATATGTATGATAGTGATTGGATGTAATTACCATTTGCTTATCTGGAACGTGGACGTTAAATTATTTGGTATCAGACGCTTGACAATGGCTTTTTCGTAAATGCGGTGTTATTCGTAGTTGACCGTGAAATGTGATTCAAATAATCGGACTTCGTATTTAAATCGTTTCCAAAGACTGCAGTGGTAGGTGCGGACTCAAATTTAAATCTCAATATTAGAATAATTTGCCAGCCATGTCAATACGTCGTACAGAGCTGACTGTCTACTAAACATAAAAAAGTTTACACAGTTAGTTAAATCACATATATTGAACGAATAAGCCTACAGTTAAATAATTCTACTTACTTTCATAAATATAAACTCTTTACAGAATCGAGTGCCTACTAAGATTGCAACTCGCAGTGTTCTTATGTAACTTCAAATATGGCGGTGTGCCAGTTAATAAAATACACGTGCTTCCCGCACCAGTTGTTCTGCAAGACCTCCGCCTTCTTAATCAAACATAAGAGTGTCATAATTGTATTTTGTTTTATCAGCGGTAGCGCTGCGGTTCTGTGCCATAGGCTTTATTTATTTGTCAGAGATTAATTATTTAATTAAGATTTCGCGTTTCCGTGGAAATTCACGCACGGCATGCAAATGTGCCTTTATATTGCCCCCTGAATTGCGAGGCGAAATGACACACCTGCAGGCGAGCAATTCACCTAAAGGCACAAGAAAATCTAAGTTATCTACAACTATTTACATGACATACATTATACAGTATATTATATACAAAATTTGAATGACGCGCGTGCACCGTAAAAGTTCTTATGTTGGCAAAATAGAGTGCGCGCATGCGCAGAAGCGTCTATGCGACTCCGGCACTTCCGTTATAGCGTAAATTTACATCACGCGGCACAGTATTGCAGTTCATATTGTTCGTGTGCGCGCGCATTTCTTAGTCGTTGTACAAAGAAAATATTCCACCAAGATTACGTATGAAGAGTACATTCTATGAGAGGTAACTTAATTTTAAAATTACATTATTTGTTATAGTACAACTTTAGATTGTTGAATGTTCTTAGTTACATAGTATTGCATTGAAATGCTTCAAAGAAAAATGTCTTTTTGTTTCAGGTGCGTTCACCTATACACATTGTGTCGTTATTACAGTTAATGTTCATCTGCTGCACAGTAATGTTTCACAGGTTAGTGTCGTCGAGGTAAAGTTTTTTGATCACAGTAACATCGCTGTATAACAACGTAATTGATACATAAGCATGTCCATTTCCTATTTCCATTATAGTCGTTGTGATGCAGTTCGTTGTGACAACAAGCATTGTTTATTACAGATCGGACGTGACCCGTCGAGTAATTGGTCCATATGCAGTTTGTTTTCGATATTTCGTGGAAGCTTGGTTGCAGAACCTCGGACGGCACATAGCTGGCGTCGATCCTTAGACAGACCAGGTAAGTGTGTCCGTCACATTTCGAGAACATTCCATTCCCTGAAGTTCCAACCAAAATTTTTCCACTCGTCGTGTTGTTGTCTGGACATGCACGTTGTGACCATTTAATCCAGTTAACATCTTGAAGTTAGGTACTGTAGTAATGTCACTAGACGATGCATCAATTACGCACTTCACATTTTCAGTTTTTTGCTAAATATAGCTCACCTAAATGTTCGTAGTTACTTATCAAAGAAATCGTTCATCGCGTTTACAAAGGTACGATGCATGATGAATGGCATTAACAGTTTCTTTCACATAGGTTTCTGCGTAGTTGCAGGCTTAGTAATGTACGTTAATGTCCGTGAACAGTGGTTCACTACGCAATTTTTTTTTCAAATTTTTCACATTTTGGCACTCGTTATCGTTCAAATTTTCACATAGTAACAGTTACATTATACATCATTTTTTTTAAAAAAAAACGTAAGTAATCATACATATACACGTCACATATTTTCTTAGCATAAACATAATACAGTTACACATAAACATGTTTACATCATCATTACATAGCTATAAATTATTACATTATGTCACATTTGATTACATGAATTGCAGATATTTACTTTCTCTTTAACGGTTTTGCTGGGATTTTATCGATGTTTTTTGTGATGTCATCTGAAATTAAGATAGGTTAGACACAACATTCATTACATCAGTAGGCAAGACCAAGCGTTTTCACTACTCAATAAATATTCAAAATAATAAGAGACGGAAAACTGTTAGATTCCTCGCGTTTTGTGCGCGTGTGTATAGTGTCTGTGTGGCCTTGGCTACTGGTAGATGCTTTTCTTGCTGAGAGATGTGCGTCTAATCTATTTCTCGAAGTAAAAGGTTCCTTCACAGATGACGTCTGTCGGTTCGTCAGGTGTCATACCAAGTCAGTGGTACCTGCAGTCACAAATGTTCCGTGAAAAATTAATATATCATTCACTGTTATGTAATCATAAATTTTACGTTAATATTCAGTCTTCTTGGTAGTGCCGCGGCGTTGAAAGAAAAGTTCTTCTGTCTTCAACTGCGTCACTGGTACAGCTGAAATGAAAATTTCTATACTACTTATTATCTATGTTGTAGCAAACAGTTTTGCGAGTTGCTTAGCAATGTTTTTATGGATATGACTTTGACATTATTTAGCATGAAATGCTCTAAGATCTCGGTGTGCGTATAGCCCAATAATATAAGGTCCTTGATATAGCAGACACCACTTAGCATTGCGTCGTTTGAGTGCTACAGATTTATAATGAGTACGGAGTAGTACAAGCATTCCTGCCTTGAATTTTTGTTTTCTTTTTATTATGTTTGTGTGATGTTTGTTTCTCATCTGTGCGTGATGTGTCAGTGTAGTCAATACTTCTCTTATTTTCTGTTCAGGTGTGATTTCTTTGTCGGACAACTTAGGTAATGGTTCTATAATTTTCCAGTCTAACATTTGTTTTAGTTCTTGCCACACAGCAGGTCGTTGAGATAACGGTACGTTATATGTCTTTTGTAGAAGATCTTGTGAGGCTTAACTTCAATCTTTTACACATACGTGTTGATAACACCTAATCGTTTGGTAAAAACTTGTAAATATTTGGATAACACTTCCTGTAGTTTTATACGTTCATGTACACTGAGAGCTGTAGCTTCATTTATCTTATGATCAAGTAATGTTTTCAAGTCCATTAGCTCTGTGTCAGATGAGTGTGTTTGCATGTCTTGAATGTCATTGTCAAGTACTAGCTGAACCTTGTACCCTGTACAGCGTTTGTCATGCTTTAGAGTTCTCCTGTCCAAATCAATAATAATTACACTGCCTTTATCATTTAAAATACATTTACCTTTGGAGAAGTCTATAATGCAGTCCTTCTCGCTCATAATATCTATTCCTAATATGCAATTTGTCACAAGGTTTTGTACAACCAGGAATGGCCATTGTACGGTTCCATTACCTATTTTAATGTTTACAAAAACTTGCTTCTTAACCCTACATGACTTATTACCTAGAGCAGTAGTTATTTTACAGTTTTGGGCGGGAAACTCAGGCACAGGCTCCAATTCACACATCTTTTTATAGAAATTAAAAGACAAAACGCTCACAGCTGCACCTGTATCTAAGATAATAGTAGTTGGAATCCCACCTACTACACCAGTAGTAGAGGCTAAAACAATTTCATTTGTGTTTGAACGACATTGTGTACTGTCTTGCAAAAGTTCATCTGATATATTCTCATTGTGGTTGTATCTTATAAATAAAACAGGTAGTTTTTGTTTAGAATTATTAGGCAAATCAATATTTTGTTGTTCAATGGTGGTGTCAAATAACTGATTAACATTGAAGTCGCCCCCCAAGAATTCCTCAGCCACGACCCGGGGCATAGAAGTGACTGTTTCTAGTTTGTTGGATTAGCATTTGTATTAGGTACTGACAGAGATTGAGGTTGTGTATCAGGTGTCACTTCTATTATATTCACATTCGGATATTGCCTGTTGTGATCTCCAAACTTTTGCAGTTGTTGTTGCTGTTGCGCATTATGACTTACCTGTCGGTCATAAGGTATGCTCCAATTTTGTCCTGGTGGCTGCTGTGGTATAGCAATGTTTGAATGAAAGTATTGATCGCTACGAGTCCAGCCTTGATGCTGTCTTGGCTCGTAGTTATTATTATTTCTATTTCTGTTTGTGTTTTTGTTGTTACATTTGTATCCGTTGTTACCGTTGTTGTTGTTGTTGTTGTTGTTATTACCGCGGTGCCTTTTGTATGGATTGCCACATGAAGTGTTATTACTGTTGTAACCGTGGTTTGTATTGGAATACGCGTGTTGATTTTGATTTCCGTATTGAGACGGCATGTGAGTTTGCTGTTTTTGCTGTACCACGTATCCAACTGTGGGCGCGCCAGAATTGAGTTGGCAAGCCTGCATGTTTTGCATACCACTAGTATAAACATTGTGGCTGCTGTTTTACCGCGCGAAGCGCTGATCTTCTAGTAACATGTCAACCGAATCTAAAGCCGTTAAAAAATAATCTGATTCGTCATCCGGAATATGTAAGAGTTTTTCTTTAATGTAGAAAGGCAATTTGGCCTTCAACGCTCGGAGTATATCACGTGTTGCGACTGGTTCGTCCAAAAAATGTCCCATGTTCAAGTATTTTTCAAAATATCTGCGTAAGTTACCATTTTTACTGTTAAAAGTTTCAGGATCTAAAATTTGCCTTCTGAGTCGCTCCTGGACGGATTGCGACCAGAATTTGTTCAGAAAGGCACGCTCAAACTCACTGTACGTGGTACATACGTCAGCTTGACTGTATGCCCAGACAGCTGCATCGCCTTGGATGTAACCGACAATATATGAAATCTTTTTCCGGTCACTCCAAGTGCGTGGAAATGCGTTACTAAAAGATTTAAGAAAAATCACCGGATGAATGGTTCGTTTTTCTGGGATAAAAGTCTGAAATTGCCTGTGTTTTATTAAGCTTTCTTCTTCCTTTGCATTATGATGTGGATTTGTTCCACTGTAATTACTGTAATGTTCAGATGGCGAGTAATTACGATAATGTTGCTGTGGTTTACCATGATAATAGCTTATGTTTGTGTTTGCACGTCGTGGTATGTGTTGTTGTCGTGGTGTGTTTTGTTCTTGTGTGTTTGTTGTGTGCGGTATGTGTGCGTCATACTCGTATGTATATTGGATTCTGAACTGTACATTTTGACTGATATTTTCGTTACATTCAGACTGTGGTTGATTGGTGAATTGTGTCGTTGGTGCAGTGACAGACTGTACTGCGTCACTAATCAGCTGTTTGTTATTAGTGATGTATTCCGCTACGGAGTCGTGCACAATTGTTGGTAAATTTTCACGTATGCATCTATCAAAATGTTTGTATTTGTTCTCTACCCAATCGTGAAATTCTTTATTAATACTTTGAAAATGAGCTGTGGCATCAGATTGTAATCTGTCAGTCAGTTGTTGTTCAACATCGTCAAATTTATTCTGCACGTCAGTAACTCGTTTTTCAAGGTAGTCATGTACTGTAGGATATGTTTGAATTTGTCCAGTAAGAGCTTCACACGTGACATTAAGGTCTTTTACTTGTGCCTGTAAAAGTACTACGTCATTTGTAGTATTTTCTTGTATCGTATTAAGCTTGGAAAATTTCGTACTGAGTTCAGTCATCTGTTTGGTCAGTGTGGCGTCTATAAGTTCTACACGTTTACATAAAGTGTCATTACATGTCTTGATTGCTATGAGATCAGATTTAATTTCGTCATTTTGTGTCTTTAAGGTTGCCATATTTTCTGCGTTTTGTTTCATTAGCATTTGTAACATGTTGGCAATGTTTACTGTTTGTAAGGTCTCTGCCCCCGCCGCGTCATTAGACGTGACGTCATGTATTAACATGGGCTCTGACTGAGACTTTGAAATTTTTGTGGTGGAGGGCCAACTGCCAAAATTTCCGTTAACACTTGCGTCAATATTTAATGAATCGTCACTACCGGTTGCTGTCGTCAAGTCATTTTCAAACTTTCGTCTCTCGTCCTAGTAGGATTGCGTCTGAATAGTATGTCTTTGCTTTTCCTTCTTTGAGTATTGTTTTCTAGGTATGACCATGCCCCACGTAAGATACGCTTCAAGAAAATAAAGTTTGACACTGGTTTTAAAATAAAATGCAGTTGAACATGAATCGCTCGTAGCAACAATGGCTGTTTGTTAATTTAAAAATGTAAACTGAATAACGGATTATTCTTAATGGCTGCTGGCTATGTTACAACGTATCGTACAGAAGTCGGCCATATTGTACATTCGTGTATTGGTATTGTTGCAGAAGTTATTGTTTAAGGAAAACTACTTAGAACGAAATTTATCACTGAAAACTGCTACACGCGAATGAAATACTACAGAATCTACTGAAGAGCTAATACACTGGATTATGCGTCTGGTCAAGCCTGCCAATGCAAAGATGCTGCGTCTTACCTTATTTTGCTGGAAGCTTCGTTGCGTCTTCCCGCAAAATTTTAGAACTGGAAAATATCTTCAGATTTTTGTTATTTCTCATATATTCAAGTCCAAGTCCAGAAAGTCAATTTTTCACATGAAACAAAGAGAACAATGTAACAAATGACAAAATAACAAGTCCGACACGCAGTCGCCAATATAAAATAAATAAATAAATTAATAAAATAAATAAAATATTGATTATTGTATATGTATGATAGTGATTGGATGTAATTACTATTTGCTTATCTGGAACGTGGACGTTAAATTATTTGGTATCAGACGCTTGACAATGGCTTTTTCGTAAATGCAATGTTATTCGTAGTTGACCGTGAAATGTGATTCAAATAATCGGACTTCGTATTTAAATCGTTTCCAAAGACTGCTGCGGTAGGTGCGGAATCAAATCTAAATCTCAATATTAGAATAATTTGCCAGCCATGTCAATACGTCTTACAGAGGTGACTGTCTACTAAACATAAAAAGTCACAGTTAGTTAAATCAGATATATTGAACGAATAAGCCTACAGTTAAATAATTCTACTTACTTTCATAAATATAAACTCTTTACAGAATCGAGTGCCTAGTAAGATTGCAACTCGCAGTGTTCTTATGTAACTTCAAATATGGCGGTGTGCCAGTTAATAAAATATACGTGCTTCCCGCACCAGTTGTTCTGCAAGACCTCCGCCTTCTTAATCAAACATAAGAGTGTCATAATTATATTTTGTTTTATCAGCGGCATAGCGCTGCAGTTCTGTGCCATAGGCTTAATTTATTTGTCAGAGATTAATTATTTAATTAAGATTTCGCGTTTCCGTGGAAACTCACGCACGGCATGCAAATGTGCCTTTATAGAGAGTACTTCAAATTCTTTGGTCCTATGTTCCCATCGAAGGACGGCGTATTTCATTCTGTTGCTCTTCACCTGATTGACTTCAGACTCTGCGGACCGTGAATTCAGCGAGAAGTTGCTATAGTCACGAACACGCATATTTTGGCGTCTGTTGACCGCTGCACCGTAGCTTTGTGCGGCTTTCTTGCATGTTTCACTGAGAACGGGACGACGGACGTTTATCAACAGGCGTACAAGTTCTCTGTCTGCTTCCCCCCCCCCCCCCCCCCCTCACTGTCACTCATCCACTCATCTTAAGGCAGCTGGAGGCTACGCCCCGTTACTGCTTTCTCAAGAGATTGAGCCGCCCTAAGCTCCTACTGTCGCTTCCCCTCGCCGCTCCTCAGCCGCGCGCCGTGGTCAGCTGTGAATACTTCCCAGGGATGAACTAGCCTCTAGTAAATCGACGCGTTTCCACAAAGTTTTCATGTCGTGTGAATTAATTTAAAACCATCACCCAACATTAATTATTCCAGTACGCCCATACTATACCCTCTACAAGATGCATTGTACCTCGTCAGTCATTTTTATTCAGCCCTATTGTTCGCTCAACGTGAGTTCGGTGATCGTTAATGACTTCATGTAAGGGGTATAATTCTTCGCATTTACAAAGTCTCTGTTAATTGGACTCGTTACTGTAATCACGAGCCGGCCGCGCTAACCATCTTTCATGCCGGACCTCAGCACAAGTAGATGTGTCTACTCCGTAGCTGAATTTGTCCTTTAATTCGGCTCATCATGAGATTCTTGAGGCACCACCTGCCTCCATCATGTTGAGTTACCCTTTGAATTCCTCACGACTAATTTATGGCCTGTGAACGATCGCCGGCCGGAGTGGGCAAGCGGTTCTAGGCGCTTCAGTCCGGAACCACGCGGCTGCTGCGGTCGCAGGTTCGAATCCTGCCTCGGGCATGGATGCATGTGATGTCCTTACGTTAGTTAGGTTTAAGTAGTTATATGTCTAGGGGACTGATGACCTCAGATGTTTAGTCCCATAGTGCTTAGAGCCATTTGGCCTATTCTTTTGTAATCACTAAAATAACAGTACAGCCCCCTCCACTAGCGAAATTTCGTTTCAGTTTCTCATCCCCTTCTGTATAGTAGGACTGTACTGTTTACAATACATATAAATAATATAGTACAAAGGGTCGGATGCTGCTTAAGGCTATTCGTAGATGATGCGGTTGTCTATAACAAAGTAGCAACGCCAGAAGATAGTAACGATCTGCAGAATGGCGTCCAGAGAACTGATGACTGGTGCGGGCTCTGGAAGTTGACCCTGAACGTAAACAAATGTAACATATTGCGCATACATGGGAAAAGAAGTCCACTGCTCCACAGCTTCACTATTGATGACAAACCGCTGGAAACAGCATCTAGCATAACGTATCGCATAAGGGATCGCTTAGCCGGGGCGACCGTGTAACGGAAATGCTCAATAGACTCCACTGGCAGACGTTACAAGAGAGGCGTTGTGCATCACGGAGAGTTTAGAAATTTCCGGGAAGAGTCGGACAACATATTACTTCACCGCAAATATGTCTCGCGCAATGACCACGAAAGGAAATTCAAGAAATTAGAACCAATACAGGGGCTTACCGACAATCATTCTTCCCACGCGCTATTCGCTAGTGGAACACGATTAGAAGGCTCAGTTACTGGTACAAAAGCACCCTCCGCCACACATCATTAGGTAGCATGCGATGTGGATTCACATTTTTTTGTGAAGATAGACATTTGGGATAAATTTTAAATCGCACATGTTGCAATATTACATAAAAGATTACCTTGGCACGAGCTGTAAAGTTACCAGGTCGTGTTACTGCCGGCAGCGGTGTTCCTGAAGCCGCTAGCTAAATCGCTTGCTTGTTCACCTGCCTCTTTCCAGACTTGGAATAACTTACCGAAAAATCCGATTTTTGAACAGGATGGAACACTAAGAACTGACGCCAGCGAGTAAGAACATTTCTTGACAACGAATTGCGTCAACAGTGGATTGACAGAGGGGGGGGGGGGGGGGTGTACGGATTTCGCATCGTGCCACTGGCCTACAAGGTCACCTGATCTCACTGAACGCGAATTTTTTAAAACTTTCATTTTGTTGTTTTTACAGAAGCTGTGTATGTGCCACCGTTTCCAACAACATTGGGTGAACTGAGATATGGTGTAGCAACAGCAATAGCTTCACACATGCTCTAAAAATATGGCGCTAGCTTTACTATCGTCTGGATGTATGTCGTGCGTCCGGTGGAGGGACAATGACCATTTGTCAAAGGTGAGTGAAATCTCTGGTCCCAAACGAAACTGTAAAAAGTCCACCAGATTGTATCTGCACGCATGTAAAAGACATATATTTATGAAATTTGATGGATCTTTTGTAAAACAAAAAAAAATCCAGTCCTATGTCAGACATAGAAAGGTTGTATCGTCATTCGCGAAAAGATATATTTTTAATAAATGGGATGAACCATTTTGAAACTCCCTGTATATCATTTACATTCGGCTGAAAATATTAGTTTACATCCAGCTCTAAAGAAGCAACCCAAACGGATTATCGTGCCGCGGACTACGATCGCTGTGCCAGTGCCACGTGGCAGCGACCGGCGCGCTTCAGTGGCTTGTAACAACCCTACCACAACAAAGGTCAGCATTTAATAGTGATTGTGGTGTTGCTCACGCTGCTAAATACTGCATTTTCGGGCAACAACGAAGTTATTATGTGGCAGGTGTCATTAGAGCATAGTTAATAAAGTCATTTCATGTAATAATGAATAAACTAGGCACTCATCTTTTCGTGTTTCCCACGCTGGTCTCGTTGTAAAATCATGGCTCAATCGTCGAAAATCTAGATGGTGATGATTCCAAGCTCGAATGCAAAGAGGCCTAGGTTTTATTCCGCGATATTCAAAAGTTTTGTAGATGCGCTTCACAAACCATTCTTGAAGATTAAACCTTTCAAAGTTAGCACAATGGTGATATAAAAAAAAAAATCAGCACTTCGAATTTGAGTTACACTTCCTTTTTATTGGTTTTGTTGCAATACCACGTAACACACAAAACATCACTTCACAATACAAAACTTACTTGAAAACATCTTCCTCACTGTTAAAGTTCACATTTTCTAAGGTGAATAAAATATGCGTCTTTCCAACATGACGTCCAAGACTTGACTTTCTCAAGGTCCGACTCTCTAACTCTCTAACAACTAATAACCGCTTACGCGCCCAAAAATCAAGAGTTACAAGTACGTCAAAGATCATAGTGACAAAAGAAAGAATACACATGGGAATAATATCATTGCAATACAAACATATCGATGTATCAAAGTACCTCTACATTAATGAAATCAAATCTGAATGTTGTCTCAGAAATATGTCAACTACTTTACAGAAACACAGTAGAATATTGCTGGTATCGAGAGGTTCAGTTGAGGTGTGACACACGTGGAGACCGCCACTCCTTGCTTAATCTGTCAGCGCCACCGCCTCTGCAGCTGGAATACGAGTAAAGCAACTTTTTGAGTGAAGCATCGCTGTGGGAGGGGACTGTGCTGTTGGCGTACACCTAGCCACAATTGAGAAGGCTGAACAAGTACTTACAAAAAAGGCAACACAGCGACCGGATGGCGGACGAGAAAGCTCTATGACTGAGTGTAGCACTACACTCTCTGAAACATCAATCAAAAAGATTTTTTAATCGAAGTATAACTGCGGAGCTCTCTGAAATTTCCTACGAAACTCCCGTTTATTCATTCGTAGCTTGCTGTCAGGTATTTGGGTACCTTCGGAGGAGACGCACTTTCCTCCCCCCGACCGTGTGCGTCGTTACAGTTCAACGAACATGTTTTCATACCTTGATGTCATCAATCTTTTGGCAGCCTCGTTTCTGTTGGGTGCCGCAGTACCCGATCAAATGTATCCGGACGCTGCTATGTAATGTGGGACTGGCCACTAGATGTCAAATGACGCCAACCCGTCAGTATAGAAGGAGGCGAGGAATACCGTGTTATCAGTGTAGAAGCAGCAACGCCATAATGATTCCGTCAGGAGAGCTCATTGACATCGAATGTGGGCTAGTCATTGGATGTCATTTGAGTGAAGATCTGTCAGGGATATTTCAACCCTTCTAAATGTTCCCAAGTGACTCGAGTCAAAATAGTCTAGACCTATCCGAAGCCATTAGGTTACTCCTCGTGTCTGTTCTTCAGTTATATAAATTGTGAATCTATTTGCTATCCGAGTTATTTCTTCAATTAGAAAGAGAGAAGTTTCCTTTCAGACTGGGCACTGGGCGCGTTACTACACATGGATGAGTATCAGTCGGAAAGTGACCAGTACGATCACCGTCAACTGCAATACCGTCTTTTCCCTCAGCTAAACTATGTAAGAGGCATTACATCCATGATGACAGACCACTCCATCATTAACTATATAAAGCCATCCTTAAAAAACTAGGACTCAGTTGTCTTCTCTTGTAAAATCATCTGAAATCACGAATTGAGCTTGAAACGTCTCTGTGAAGTCGTTTCATAAGACGCTTGTCGAATTCAGTACAACTTATTCTCTTTACTACCCGATTTTAGCTCAATTCATGAACTCTTCCAGAAAGACTGAGCACTCAAATAAGGCCTATTGAATATTATATGTCTGTTTTAATGTGGGGTTTCGGTTTTGTTTTGTGGGAAACGCTGAGTTGGTCATCGTCTGCTGGGAGCAGACGATGTTGCTTCTCGTTCGAAGGAGAGCACAGGATGACCAACTTAGGTTTCCAATACCTGAACAGAGAGGTTTACCCATCTTAGTCGAAGGCTGTTTTTGTGTGTGAGGTTGGTGACGAAGGGCTAACCGTCTGGTAGCTTCCGCTGCACGGGGAGCTAGGTCATCTCGAAAGAGAAAGCGAGACTCTTCGGTGAACGCTTAGTGAGTACTGATTGTAGCTCTTAAGGGGGGTTTCAGGTGATAGGAATCAGGTTGAGTTAAGACTTCGTTATGTTTAACTGTTGAAATACTTAAGAACTTCAGATTAACTGAGGTGTGTGAAGCGAGTTATTTTTCAGAATGTGCCATAATTATATTGCTTTAAATAGGCGATTTTTGGTGTTTGAGTTAAAAGTGTGGAAGTTACTTTGTTCATTTTGAACAACGATGAACTAGAATTTCAAACAATAAATCTGATTAGGAAATGCTGGTTAGGATCACCTCAACCGTACATGAGTGTAATAGTGTGTCGAAGCGAGTATGACTGCTACGGTCGCAGGTTCGAATCCTGCCTCGGGCATGGATGTGTGTGATGTCCTTAGGTTAGTTAGGTTTAAGTAGTTCTAAGTTCTAGGGGACTTATGACGACAGCTGTTGAGTCCCATAGTGCTCGGAGCCATTTGAACCATTTTTGAAGCGAGTATGATTTTTAATGATTTTAATCCTATATTTTGTGGAAGGTGCTTTTGTCTTTGTTTGTCGAATTTGTGTCACGTGTTTGGTAATCAATTACCCTTCTGGTCCACCACGGCACCGCAATGGGCTTTATTTTAGCAGTTTGCTTGTTTATTGAGCTATAATTTCTGCAAGAATATCTGTTCTTTCGTGCACATTCTACAAAGCAGCACAACAGTTTGATTCGCATGCACCACGTGCTCTATTTCGGCCGTTTGCAAGCAGCAGATGCAGTTAGTATGTTGAATAATTATCGCGCAACCTCGTGCATTGGTTAAATCTCTGTCCAGAATAGTGCATGCGTAGAATCGTAATGCGAATCTCACTGAGATATTTTTATGGTATGAATGCAAAGGAGATGATAGTATGATTGTCTCCCACCCCCGTTTTCTATGTTTCTTCTTGCAGTAGTTACATTGTGCTCTGTTACATTCTCACGTAATTCTTACTTAACTACTTCTAGTCAGGCACCAGTTATGTGTAGTTAGGATGTGCAACCAAACACTTAGATACAATAAATAATCTACGTGAAAGATAAATTCTGTGATGTTGATCTTACCCACTTACTCCGATTTCCAATCCTGAATGAATAAAGTTGATTCATGCACGACATGGAGTGCTATTTATCTGGCTACTTAAAGAAATTTGCATACTTGTAATTAAATTATTAAAGTAATTAAACTAATAATTTTCCAGCTCCGCTTTTTTTAAAAAATAGTTAGGAAGGGCTTGGGCTGGTGGCGACCCTGAATTTCTGAATTTTTATCATTATTTGTGTGAGAGAAGCAGCTAGAAATGCGAGATAACGGATATGGCTCGATGAGAAACGTCGTAAAGACAGTAATACGTTACAAGCTAGATAATATTACCATCTTGACCTATTTTTTAAAACACATCCACTACAGAGAATTCCCACTCAGCAAAAATGAGCAAATACTAGAACATTGTATGAGCAGAACTGGAAATAAGCAAATGAACCGCATTATTTTTCCTTTCTTAACACTACATAATTGTTACGATTAGTTTCTGTAAATCTTGTTTAGTCGGACAGATCCCAGATGTCTCTTTTCCTCCTAGGTCAGAGATGCATTTTCTTTGGAGTTAGTTCTAGTACTCTGCCCATTTACTGAAAATCTGTATATAATCTACTATTGCCCTCCTTCTGCTTCAGAAACTTTTACAACGTGACATCACATTCACATAAAAGTACATAATATTTACATATAACTACATATTATGTTCTTTCCAAATGTTAGTAACTGGTCTCCAACTGTGCCTGTACACAAGGTAGAGCGGCGCTTTACTGTGTGGCGAAACTGAAATTCCGACGTTAGCTGTAATTGGGCATTGAAATAAATTCAGTGGCGATTAACGAAAATTCGTGGCGGGCCGGGACTCGAATCTGGATTGCCTGCTTTACGTGAGCGGTCTCCTAAACAACTTCGGCTATCCGAGCACGCTTCCTGCCCAACCCAAGTTCCCTACTTGTCGCGCACTACACGCTTAGCGTCTCCTGTACATTACCCTCACTGCTCGCATCCTCGCTCTGATTCCCGCAAGACGTCGGACGAAGAGTGTATCTGCACTGGATGATTATTAATTGCCATCAAGGCGCATTATGTGTATGGAGTCTGTTATTTCGGACATGTCCGAACGAACAGACAACACACGAATAGAAACTATACTATACGACGAGACGATAATTTTGTATCGTCCCAAGCTGAAGGCGTCCTTGATGATTAACTGTCGCAGAGCTACCAAATTGCGGAGGTGTTGATTGCTACGTGTCGCCCACTGCTCCGAATGACTTTACTAATTTTCTGTGGTCGAGATCCTGTGATCTAGCTGCCCAGTCGAGGCGTGATAAGGTGTCCGAGTGTCCGTCAAACCAGGAATCTGTGCGTGCAGCCCTGTGAGAAAGCTGTTGGAAGATGGGAGTTTTGACAACGTACTCACCATGAAAATGGAGAGAAGAAAACGCTTGATCACCAAGGACGTTGAAATAAAAAACATCCTGGTTGATGTTCACAGTAACTTGAATGAGCGAACACAAATAATGACAAGAAACGCGCCCGAAAACATCAAAGAACAATCTCTGGCCTGAACTGCACCCTCCGAGTATTAAACGCCTCATTGTGCCGTCGGAACACTCGGCACCTTGCATCACTAACAAAAGGGACGAAATCGCGGTTCGTCGAACAACGTTATACGCCTCCATTAGTTATAGTTAGATTTCTGTCTTGTTTAATCCTTCGAAGACGAGCAGCGTTATGCGCCACTGGCCCTTCCTAATGTTCGCTCGGACACTGGTTCATACGGACTTAATCCACTGACAGCCGAAAGCGATTGTCAATGAGTACGCGAATCATTCCTCTCCAGTCCCTATCGATCAGAATCTTTTAACGGCAGCTGTTCTTACGCTATGTTACATGGCTGCGAGTTGGACACCATTCCTTGTAAACACGCGTTGCCGGCCGGTATGGTCGAGGGGTTCAAGGCACTTCAGTCTTGAACCGGGCGACCGCTACGGTTATGGCTGTGTGTGATGTCCTCAGGTTAGTTAGGTTTAAGTAGTTCCAAGTTCTAGGGGACTGACGACCTCAGATGTTAAGTCCCATAGTGCTCAGAGCCATTTGAACCAAACACATGTTGGACAGTCCACGTTGATGCACCAACGAATGTGGCCATGGGCACTTTCAAACACTGTGGCTCCTTTCTGCCATTCCGTCACGTCTCGACGTCGACCGATCTTACGGCGCTGATTCCTAACAAGCGATTGGCACGAACATCGATAGATTATCACATGATCATTCCAAAGCGTCCACAGCGATCTTCCTAAGGGATAACTAATATTTTGCGAGTGGAGAAAGTAAAATACGTAGACCTGCATTCAATACATGCTACGTATCAAACATGAAATGGAAGAAGAGATGAAAATAGGAGATAGTTGCTTTTTTGTTCAGCAAAAGTAGATAAAGATATACAACATCATGATTCGCAGAGCTGTAAGCTGCTGCTCAGTTTAACGGTGTGTTACAAAATGACGTTTTATAACTTTGGGAGACGATAAAAAATGAAATTCAGGACATTTTGCAGTGAAGACCGTACAGTCGAAAGCGTGAAATAAAGTTTCTGCAGCACTATACTCTTTCTACTTATTGTGTAGACTGAATGAAACACGACAATACCGTAGTTCGTAAAATTTATATTGACAGTAGAGTTCAATCAAATTCTTGAAACCGAATTACTGCTTGAATGCAGTAGAGAAAATGTTCAGTGTGAGACAATCAGCTTCGTTCCATAACGTGCAACGGCGAATGGCGTTTGGTCTGATCCTCCGAAAGATCCCACGTTCCCCTCTCGAGGCATGAAATGCTTTAAAGATGCGATCAATAAGCTTAGGTGGTGTTGCTACCGGTGCTGAGTATAGTAAGGACTTCACGTAATCTCAAAGGAGAAACTCAAAAGTGTGGAGATCAGGGAAGCACGCAGAGGAAGGCATGGGGTATCCTCTTCCAGTTAGAGGTACCTGATATAAAAACGTTCCGAACTGCATCCTCTACGACCTCCGAAATTTGTAAAACGTCCTACTGTAACACCGTGTATATAAAATGAGAAGGATGGGAGAAAGATATATAACGCTGGAAAAAAGATTGATCAAAGCTTACTAAAGACAGAGATATTTGGGGGCAATATACACTGCCGCTCATTCGTTTCAAATGGTTCAAATGGCTCTGAGCACTATGGGACTTAACATCTGAGGCCATCAGTCCCATAGAACTTAGTACTACTTAAACCTAACTAACCTAAAGATATATCACACAAATCCATGCCCGAGGCAGGATTCGAACCTGCTATCGTAGCAGTCAAGCGGTTCCAGACTGAAGCGCCTATAACCGATCGGCCTCACCAGCCGGCCGTTCATTCATTTCAATAGACCCTGGTATTTCAGGTTTACAACACAAATCAAACGTTATTTCTCACAAAATATAATTATTTAACTTCCATATATATAATACAATCACAGTCGTTATATTTTACTTTCATCAAAGTATCCTCCTTTGGATTTAATGACTCCCTCACAAACTCGAGGCATGCGTTCAGTTAGTTTCTGTAGGTATCGTGAATGTCTCTGATTCCACAAATCCTTAACAAAATTCCGGAGATGTTTCTTGCTGGATATATTACCTTCCCTGATACATCTGTCCACTTCACCTCAGACCATTTCAATAGGATTACAATCGTGCTTTTGGGACGGTCATATCGTATCATTCAGTACTTTGTTTTTCCTTTGATGCAATGTAGTTCGTACAGTATACTGACCGATGTTTTGGGTCATTATCCTGTTGTAACGTGAACCCTTTCCCTATTAAGCGCAATCCACTTCGTATTGCATGATACGGTAGTATGCGGTCATACTACATCTGATCCATACATCCCTCTATTTTCACAATGTCGCCAACTCGATCTCCGCCAAAACATCCCCAAACCATAATAGAACCTCCACCGTGTTTAACTGTAGGTAGAACACACTGCTGGGCTACTCTATCCCCTAAAAATCGGCTAATAAATATTCTCCTCCTGGTTCGAAACATCTCGAACTTCGATTCATCAGTGAATAACATGTTCGTCCACCCTTCCGATGTCCAATTACGATGTTTTCTAGCCCATCAAGTCTCTTCTGCTTATTTATGGGCCTTAGAAGGGGTTTTCTTGCTGTGACACATCCTTTTAAGCCGGTTTCAGTCAGTCTCCTTTATACTGTTGCACCAGATATTGTTGTCGTGTTCATTTCTATCAATTCTGTACGAATTCGGGGCGCTGCTTTGAATCTATTTCTCTTACCGGTAATTCTGAAGTGTATCATCACTTTTTGTTGTTTTACGAGGTCGTCCTGGTCGTGGTATGTCCTTATTGCTACCTGTTGCCTTCTGGGGGTGAAGGGTGTATTGCATTCCCCCTATAGACACACTACACTGTTTCGCAATTTGGCGAATAGCTAAACCTACTTGGCTAAGTGCTACAATAGCATTACGTTTTTCCATGGATATCTCCACTCGTTGAGCCATACTAGCGAAGGAACTGACGTGCAGTGACCACATGTTACGTATCGTAGCAATGATTGCCGTTCGCTGCGGACATCACATCACTACAGGGAACAACACAGGTGCACCAAATGAGGCGTCCATCGGCAAATAGGTAAACAACCATCTCAGATAGCTATATAACGTTTGTGCACACAACATTGTTTGTTGGTTACTATTGTACCTCGATGACCACAAACAAAAATCATAACATGTGTACAACTGTTGTACTATTCCTTTGCTTTCTCAACCGTACCCACGGTATTAGACCTTACCTACAGAGAACTACATAACATTTATTGAGTGTATTGAAATTAAAGAGCGGTAGTGTATAAATGGAGAAGTAAATAATACCCAAAAGCCTTGGATTGTTTCATTACGTGCATATGGAAATAAACAGATGAACATCATTATACTACTGTTAAACTATTAAATCTGTCTGCTTTTTAAAATTATTGACAGTAGCGCAAATTAGCTTTTTGTTGTGGTTGGCAGGAGAGCCAACACCGTGTTACTAGAGGAGGCCGAAAGGCACGCGTTTTAGCTCACGCAGGCTGGCGTGAGGTCTGGAACAGGACAAGGAAATTAGAATTTAGGAAAACGGACGTAGCTGGTGGAATACTTAACTTTAATCCATTAAGGATGAACGTCGCTCTTGACGGTACATGAGTCACAATATCAATAGTAACTGAATATGGCGCCTTGCTAGGTCGTAGCAAATGACGTAGCTGAAGGCTATGCTAAACTATCGTCTCGGCAAATGAGAGCGTATTTTGTCAGTGAACCATCGCTAGCAAAGTCGGTTGTACAACTGGGGCGAGTGCTAGGAAGTCTCTCTAGACCTGCCGTGTGGCGGCGCTCGGTCTGCAATCACTGATAGTGACGACACGCGGGTCCGACGTATACTACCTAGCAAGTGTGGTGTCTGGCGGTGACACCACACTTTTACTTTCGATTACCAGTTAGCTTGAATTGATAATAATAAAAAAGAAGCAGTACGTGTGACTAAATGTAATAAAACGCGGCAGATCGTAAGTCAACATTGGTTTGCAATAGTTGAGCAAATATACTTTGTATTTACTCTTAAGTAAATAATTTCTCAGGTTGTTATTTACCACCTTTCAGTTTTTTAAAGATCTTCCACCTTTCAGTTTTTCATAAGGACTACACGCCGTTACATTGTGGGATTATAGTATTCGGACATCTGTATTTCCCAGCATAAATTATAGTCCTTGCTGCAGCTTTACGTTAGATGAATTTTTACTGTATTTCCAACTGATTGGCACATTGAAGAGTACATTAAATTTAGCATTTGGATCTTGAGGTTCGGCTTCCTCTTTTGTGGGAAAGTTGCGAACGATTGTCAGAAAGGTGCCTTAATTTATGAAACTTCTTAAAGCTGTCATATTCTAACGTAACCAGAGCGTTCTTGCTTGTAGCTTTTTAGAGTTTTATGAATTTAGAAAACACCTACTAGTAAAATTATGAAAAATCTCAAGTAGTTATTAGCGAACGACTATAAAAATCATTCGTCAACAGCTGTGTTAAATCATTTGGCTTAACATTTTGCGTGGTAAGTAAGTCCACACGTTTTATTACTGATTCTCGCCGGCCGGGGTGGCCGAGCGGTTCTAGGCGCTTCAGTCTGGAACCGCTCGACCGCTACAGCCGCAGGTTCGAATCCTGCCTCGGGCATGGATGTGTGTGATATGTCTTTAGGTTAGTTAGGTTTAAGTAGTTGTAAGTTCTAGGGGACTGATGACCTCAGATATTAAGTCCCATAGTGCTTAGAGGCATTTGAACCATTACTGATTCTAGGTCTTTGGCTAATTTCGAAATGGTCAAAGACTGTTTAATCATTTTATCAAAATATGTACACGCCTCTAATACTTATGTTCGTACACAGCTAACTATTAAAACTGCAACACCAGGAAGGATAGGAAATAACGAATTTTTATTTGCTGTGCGCATATTGTATGGCAAGAACAATAGCTGATTAAATGTAAAGCTGGTTTGAGGTATGCTGTGAGCGAAATTAGGTACACAGAGTTGCTACAGTGGCTCTAAACCCGATATAGCATCGAATCGAACTGCGCTTGGCTGATTGATTATAAAGCCAGGTGCTAGGCCGGTGTGACGAATACGAATGCAATCTGGAGAGGTTCGTTATGGTTATAGTCTCCACAAGCGGACGTGTCCATCGTGATGGTATACCCAGACCCAGGACTGGTCTGAAGTGGTGTCGCACTACTTATGTGTTGTTGTTGGGCGGACCATTGTCGGCACCCCTCTCTCTGCTGCTGTACCAAGGGCAGCCGCAACAACGGTAGCCTTGCTGACAGTACCTGGTGGTCCGGACGTCATTCTGTTGACCTTGTGGATACTACTGGTCTTGCTGGAACAATCCCGTTTCCTGACTCGAGATACGTGACGTGCCTATACGATCCTGGACAACCAAGAGGAAAGTATGTCTGTTCTCTCAGACGCTACTCACGTGGCATCGTTGAGATCCTGCACGGTATTGGCTACGGCGCTGCTGCACCCTTCTATTCCACATTGGCATGAAAGTTATGGGATCCCACCCGCATGAGCAGCGATGAAGTGGAGTTATAAATCAACGTCTCGATAGGTTACGATCCTGCCGCTGTCGAGCTTCAGGACATGCTGGTTGACGTTTCTGCTTGTTACACGAGGCGTGTCAGGATCTTCTCACTGACAACGTTCATTAAAATGCATCTTATACATAGAAAGTAGATGGTGTTACCGCTACTTGCTTTGTGTCGCTCCGCTGAAATGTTAATTGTTTGTACATCCAAAAATGTAATCCAGTAATGTAATGCACGCCATTCCGATTTTTGTTGCTCCTGCCTTCATGGTGTTGAAATTTTAATGGCATGTAGTGGGCTACACATTAAGAAAAACCATGTCGCCAGGTCCAGGCTGCCGGCAAAAGCGAGACTCAAGGGGCTGCTGAAAATTCCGCTCAACACAGGCTTTCGTGTTTAACAGCCAAGAACGCAATCGCATTACGTGTCCACCTACCAGTTCTGACAAAGAATGTAAGATCCTTCTTCTTCTTCTTCAGTATTTCTACAGCCCTTGGTGAGCCTTGGCTTCTTCAACAATCTTCCTCCACACTTCTCGGTTATTTGCTGCTCTTTTCCACCCCCGGACTCCCATACTGGTGATATACATTATTACCTCATCGATCCATCTTCTTCTAGGTCTCCCTTTTCACCTAACTGAATGGATCATACCTTTCATCATTTTCTTTGGAATTCTATCCTCTGCCATTCTCTCCAAGTGTCCTAGCCATCGTATTCGCTGTGATTTCACAAATTTTACTATGTCCCTGCCTTGTATTAACTCTTGTAATTCGGCATTGTAGCGTATTCTCCAACCTTCTTCCTCCCTTATTGGCCCATAGATTTTGCGTAGTATTTTCCGCTCAAGATCCTTGTCACAAGTAAAATCCAAATCAAATGACTGCCCGTCTGAAGCCTCATCTCCACAACGCGGAAAATCATATGTTATTACTCTACACTTCCTAACTATGTAAACATCTATTTCGATATCGACAAGACGGCCAATATCGAAATAAGTGACCGTGAGATAGAAAAGCGAATGAAACCGCTCAGCAGAGGAAATGCCACTGAACTTAACGGTTTGCCAATACTATTCAACATAAAGTATGAAAAAGAGCTTGCCCCCCTTCTCGCAGCAGTGTACAGCGCGTCTTTGTAGGAGCGAAGTGTTCGTTTTGATTGGAAAATAGGACAGACCATTCCCGCTTTCAAGAAGGATTGTCGAACAGAAGCACAAAACTATACGCCTATATCTCTGACGTCAGTCAGTTGTAGAATTTTGGTCCGCAGCTCGTGGTCGTGCGGTAGCGTTCTCGCTTCCCGCGCCCGGGTTCCCGGGTTCGATTCCCGGCGGGGTCAGGGATTTTCTCTGCCTCGTCATCACTGGGTGTTGTGTGATGTCCTTAGGTTAGTTAGGTTTAAGTAGTTCTAAGTTCTAGGGCACTGATGACCGTAGATGTTAAGTCCCATAGTGCTCCGAGCCATTTGAACACTTTTTTTTTTTTTTTTGAAGAATTTTGGAACATGTTTTATGCTTGCGTATTATATTTCTTGGTGCTAAAAATCTCCTCAGTGGGTACCAAAATTGATTCCGAAAACAACAGCTGTATGACACGCAGCCCGCTCTGTTCGTCCTCGAGACTCAGAAAGCAGTAGACGTGGGCGGCCAGTTAGGTGCCGTGTTCTTTCACCTCCGGAAGGCACTCCGTACAGTTCCACATTGCCGCCTGATGAACATGATATTAGCGTACGGAACATCAGACCAACGGCGGCACTCAACTGCTTCTAGGAGACAGGAGTCTTCACATGTAAAAGTGACTTGAGGCGTGTTCCATGGGAGTGTCATGGGAGCCCTACTTTTCGCAATATGACATATAGATAACTTCGGAAGTTCCACGAGGTATTTCGTACATGACGCCGCTGTATAGAGAGAAGTCCCGACGCTACAAATTTGTAGTGAAACGCAGGAAGACCTGCAGAGGAACGACGTTTGGTGCAGGAAGTGACAACTGACCCTCAGCATAAATAAATGTAACGTGATTCGAATACGTAGGTAGAAAGACCGTTTATTGTATGACTGCACAACTGCAGAACAATCAGTGGAAGCAGTTACTTCCATCAAATATCTAGGAGTATGTGTATGGAACGATTTGAAATAGAATGACCACATAAAATTAATCGCGAGCGAAGCACATGCTAAACTGAAATTATCTGGAAGAATCGTCAGGAAATATAACCCATCAACAAATGAAGTAGCTTACGAAAGACTCATTCGACCAGTACTTGAATATTGCTCGTCAGAAAGGGATCCGTACCAGATAGTACTGGTAGAGGAAATAGAAAAGATCCAAAGAGGAGCAGCACGTTTCGTTACAGGGTCATTTACAAAACACAATAGCGTCACAGAGATGATCAAGCAACTGCAGTGGCGGAAACTGCACGAGAAGCGTACTGCATCACGGTGCGGTGTGGTCCGTTGTCAAAGTTCCGAGAACGTACTTTCCTTGAAGAGTCTACCAATCTGTGCCTTCCTCCTATGTCTCGCGAAAAGACCATCAGGACAAAATGAGAGGGATTCGAGCCCATGCGGAGGCATACCGGCAGACGTTGTTACTGCGGAATATTCGCGAATGGAACAGGAAAAGGGGGAAGGGATAGCCGGCCGCGGTGGTCTAGCGGTTCTAGGCGCTCAGTCCGGAGCCGCGCGACTGCTACGGTCGTAGGTTCGAATCCTGTCTCGGGCATGAATGTGTGTGATGTCCTTAGGTTAGTTAGGTTTAAGTAGTTCTAAGTTCTAGGGGACTGATGACCACAGATGTTAAGTCCCATAGTGCTCAGAGCCATTTGAACCATTTTTTTTTTGGGGGGGGGGGGGGGGAGAAGGGATACTCGTACACGAAGTACCATTCTCCACACACCGCGAGGCGGCCTGCGGACTATAGATGCAAATGTAGAACCTAAGGTCACGATAAAGAAAGGGAGCCTTGGGAGCCATTGACTGATTATCTGTCACAAAAAATTTCACGTTTAGTGTCCTGGTAACGTTGAGTAGCGTGCACTGTATCGATGTCTTGCTGAAATTATCCATCGACTTTCTTTCTCAACTGTTAGCCGATTAATTTGTGGAGTGAACATTATTCACATCTACACATCCGAAGCTACAAGCCAAGTTCTTTGCACTTATTGGACACCACACCCTTATTTAAGGCCTGTATAACAGCACCTGTTTCTTATTTATTGATTTACGCATCTAGTTCCGTAGGACCAAATCGAAGGGCAAATCTCCAAGTTTATGGAACGTGTCAGTACATGAAATTACAACAAAAGTAATGACGGATAAAATAAATTGTTTTTGAACCCAAAAAAAGTCAAGCCATAAGTTTATGTAAACGCAATAA
The DNA here is from genome assembly GCF_021461385.2 of Schistocerca piceifrons. Classification (NCBI taxonomy): domain Eukaryota; kingdom Metazoa; phylum Arthropoda; class Insecta; order Orthoptera; family Acrididae; genus Schistocerca; species Schistocerca piceifrons. The sequence continues at coordinate 36,841,583 of NC_060142.1, forward strand.
ACAATATAACATAAGAATTTTTTTAAGTTCTCCTCAACAGAATAGAAGGAGTGACCCATGACTAAACTCTTCAGTTTCGATATGAAAGCGCGTGGATTACTGCTAATATTTTTGAATTCTTGTGGTAGCTTTTTGAAAATGGATGCAGCAATATACTGCATACCTTTCTGCCAAATGCAGGTTGGATTTCTGCCGAGGATTACTGAGTAAAAGCTGTTAATTTTCGGGAATAAGCTGTTATTGTTAACAAGAAACGACAGTAAAGATTTTATATATTGAGAGGGCAATGTCAGAATACCCGGACGCGTGAACAGAGATCAACAAGAGGTTCGCGAACTTGCTCCACTTATTGCCCGAACTGCCCATTTCTGAACCAAAAATATCCTTTTAGAATGGAAAGAGTGACCCCAAAATATAATACAACACGACATAACCGAATGAAAATAAGCAAAGTCGACTAATTTTCGTGTCGAACGATCACTTACTTCACATACCGTTCGAATAGTAAAAATGGCAGCATCAAGTCTTTAAACAAGATCCTGAATGTGGGCTTTCCACGACAATTTACTATCTATCTGAACACCTAGAAATTTGAACTGTTCAGTTTCACTAATCATATGCCCATTCTGTGAAATTAAAACGCCGGGTCTTGTTGAATTGTGTGTTATTAACTTGTTTTGTTTTGCTTTAGGGCGCAAGAAACAACTGGGGTCATACGCGCCAAAGTCAATACTATAGAACACGAACACAGAAAGGAGTTAAACGTGTATACGTCAGTCCCAACGGACAGAATAGGAGACAGCTAAAAACGGGCACGTGGAAAAAGGGCTAAAATAACACCATGCAGAAATGGAGGCCCAAAACTAAAAATTAAATGGTCTTCGCCGTATTGCTTCGGCGGGTAAAAAGTAAAACGTGGTCGACAGCCCGCGCATCATTCGCTAAAACGGCTGATACATCAGACGGCAAACTCAAGCTGGAACGTAAATGGTTAGAAAAGGGCTTTCCAGCAGGAAGTGGCGGACAGTTAAAATTTAGCGCAATGTGTACAAAGTGATGGAGTAGCGCCACTTAGCAAATGCCGATGGCTAAAAAGGCAGTGTCCAATACGCAGCCGAGGAGGGCCGAGAGGAGGTCGTCCAAGGCGCTGGGAGAGGCTTAATAAGCCGAAGCTTATTCCCGTGAAGGGAGGACCATTAACGATGCCAAAGGGACACCACCTCCTGACAGACGGATACGCAGACATTATCGGGAGGAATATAGGTACTCGTGGGCTGAGGTACAAGGAGTGCAGCCTTGACAGCAGCGTTAGCAGCCTCGTTTCCTGGCAGACTGACATGACCAGGGATCCACCGAAACATGCCACTGGCTCCACCAAGAGTGGGCAAGTGACAGTTTTCCTGGACCTGCTGCCCTAAGGGATGACCAGTGTACAGCACACATTGACTTTGGAGGGCACTGAGTGAATCTGAGCAGAGGACACAATTGCAAAGGCTGTGTCGCCAGATGTACTCTGTGGCCTGATACAAGGCGAAGAGCTCGGCTGTAAATACCGAGGAGTGTGCCGGAGGCCGATATCGAAAGACATGGGTGCCAATGGTGAAGGCACACCCGACCCCATGGTCAGTCCGAAAGCCATCAGTGTATACAAAGGTACTATCGCGAAGTTACATGCGAAGGTCGCGAAACTGAAAGCGATAGATCAAGGCTGGAGTAGTGTGCTTAGGAAGCGAATGAAGGCTAAGGTTAACATGTGCCGCTTCACGAAGCCAAGTTGGTGAAGGGTTCACTGGGAAAGTTGCAGGTAGTGTGAAGTTAATCCGCCATAGCAAGTGGCGAAAGCGGATTCTAGGAAGTAACAGGGCAGAGGGACATGCCCAATACTGATGATCAAAGGAGTCATCAAAGGAGACATAGCAGGAGTGGCCATGCATGGCAGACAAACGGCATGCGTACCAGCTGAGGAGAGTGTCACGGTGGTAGCACAGTGGTAGTGCAGCAGCTTCAGCATAGACTCTCAACCAGGCTGGTTTAAAAGGCGCCCACGGCTGAACGGATGCCATGAAGGTGGATAGTGTTGAGACGGCGTAAGAGGTATGGGTGTGCAGACACATAAACAAAGCATCCATAGTCGAGTTTCAGACGGACAAGGAACTGGTATAAACGGAGGAGGATGGTTCGATCAGCACCCCAGGGAGTAGCATTGAGGACACGTAGGAGACTGAGGGACAGCATACAGAGGGCTGCCAGGTAAGACACATGGGAGGACCAAGAGAGTTTCTTATGGAGCATGAACCCCAGAAATTTCCCAATTTCAACAGTCGGAAGGGCAACAGGCCCAAGATGCAGAGATGGTGGGAGAAACCATTTGCACCGCCAGGAATTCATACAGACGGTTTTGTCAGTGGAAAAGCGAAAGCCATTGTCGATGATCCAGGAGTAAAGACGATCAAGACAGCGCTGAAGACGCCTCTCAGTGAGACAGGTCCGTGGAGAACAGCAATAGATGACAAAATCGTCAACAAAAAGAGAGCCGGAGATGCCCGGCAGGAGACAGGCAATTATAGGGTTAATGGCGATAGCAAAGAGGACGACGCTCAGGACGGAACCCTGAGTTACACCATTTTCCTAGATAAAGGTGTCCGACTAGGCACAACCCCCACGCACCTTGAAAACTAGGTTCTTGAAAAACGCCCAAAGAAAACAGGACAGGCGCCCACGGAAGCTCAACGTTTCAAGAGGATATCAATTCTCCAGCAGGTGTAGTAGGCTTTCTCCAAATCGAAAAACACAGCCACAATCTGGGATTTTCGCAGAAAACCATTCATGACATAGGTGGACAAAGTAACGAGATGGTCAACAGCAGAAGACCGCGGTCGAAATCCACACCGTGCATTCGTTAGTAAATGACGAGACTCGAGCCACCACAGCAGCCGGACATGATCATATGTTCCATCACATTGCAAACGCAGCTGGTAAAAGAGATGGGGTGGTAGCTAGAAGGAAGGTTTTTGTCCTTTCCGGGCTTGGGTATGGGTATGACGATGGCTTCATGCCAGTGTCCAGGAAATGTGCCCACTGCCCAGGCCCAGTTGTGTGTGTTAAGCAGAAAGTGCTTGCCCACAACAGAAAGGTGCTGCAACATCTGAATGTGGATGGCGTCTGGCCCTGGGGTGGAGAATCGGGATGACCTGAGAGCATGATCTAGCTCCCTCATAGTAAAGGCGCCATTGTAGCACGATTCTGAGAGGAGAAGTGTATCACCCGAGCCTCCTCCGCTCGTTTCCTATGGAGGAAGGCAGGGTGATAATGGGAAGAGCTCTAAACTTCCGTAAAATGGCGGCCCAAGGTATTGGAGATAGCAATAGTATCCATTATGACATCGTCAACGACTGTCAGGCAGGAGATTGCGGAATGGCTCTTTGTTCCAGAGAGCCGTCGGAGGTTGGCCCACACGATAGAGGAAGGTGTGGAACTGTTAAAAGAACTAGTGAATGAAATCCGGCTAGCTCTTTTGCTATCCCGAAGCACGCGACGACACTTTGCACGCATCTGTTTATAATGAATGCAGTTTACCAGTGTAGGGTGGCGATTAAACACGCGGAGAGCACGTCTACGAGCGCGAATTGCGTCGCGGCGTGCCTCAGTCACCCAAGGGACTGGAACACGACGTGGTAGAGAGGAAGTGCAGGGGTTGGAATGTTCTGTAGCAGTAAGGATAACGCTTGTGAGGTATTCGACCTGGTCATTACAACTGGGGAAATCTCTTGCTTCGAAGGTCGCCAGGAATTTGCCATTTAGGCGTGCACGTGGATGGGGTAGGAGTCAGAAAATGGGAAGGACACGGGAAATGGTCGCTCGAGTAGGTGTCAGAAAGAGCGGACCACTTGAGAAGATGGGCAAACTGGGCAGTGCAGAAGGATAGGTCCAAATGCGAGGAGTCGGGAAGGAAAGTGGGTGCTCCAGTGTTAAGACAGAAGAGGTTAAGTTGGTTAAGAAGATCAGCCAAGGGGGCACCTCTCTGACAGGTCCTGGGAGAACCCCAAAGTGGATGATGTGCATTGAAATCACCGAGTAACAAAAATGGGAACGGTAGGTGCCCAATAAGTTGAAGGAAGTCTGCCCTGGTCACAGCGAATTATGGTGGGACATATATGGTACACAGATGGTACAGGGGAAAACGTCAGGTGGGGAAGGAAAAGGCAAACTGCAACAGCTTGACGATTGGTGGTCAGGGAGATGGATTGACTATGAATGTCATGCCATATGAGCAGCATGACGCCACCATGAGATGGAATGCCATCCTCAGGGGGAAGGTCAAAACGAATCGGTAAGAAATGTGAAAGTTCAAAGCAGTCATGAGGGCTCATTTTCGTTTCCTGAAGGCAGAGTACAACGCTGCGACACTAAAAGCAGCTGCAAATCCTCTTTGTGGGACTGAAGGCCGTGAACATTCCATTGGAGGAGAGTCATGATGAAGAGATGTAGGGGTGTCACCTTGGTGGCTGCCGAGTGACAGCCGGGGAAGAGTCGCTACTACAGGGCACAGAAGCAGGAGGATCCTGGTCCATGGGGTCCACAGAAGGATCAGCTTGCTTGTGCTCTGTGGAGTCTGTGCCGATAAACGGTTGCTGTTGCGCTCCAGCGGGATGGAGGCTGGCTGGGCTAAGGTATCACGTGCCGACAACATCGAAGAGGATATTCGAGGTAGCGAAGGAGAAGATCGTTTGCCTTTGGTGGACTTCTTCGAGCATTTCTGGTTAGATGAAGACTCGAGTGTTGTTTGGCTGGAGGGATGGAGGAATTCTTCACGCGAGTACTCCTTCTGTCCTTTCTGGCCTACTGGTTGTGTAGCTCGTGGTTTCCCCCCTTGAAGTGAGAGTTTGATGGCTTGTTGCACAGCCGGACGGGGGGAGGGGGGGGGGGGGTTGGCGATGCTACCTTGACACTGTGCATTTCAAAACCTCAGAGATGAATTGGAGGTCGCATGTCTGCGTGGCCATGTCCTTCATATAGCGAGAAATAACAAGAACAGAACGATAGGTACTAGACAGGAGAACGCAGGGTTTGCGACTAGCCAGTAACTTGCGAGCGACTGGATAAGGCACCTTTTCCTTTACCCAGATATATTGAACAGCCCACTCCTCAAGATACACTGGATACTCTCGATAGGAGGCTGCATTGGCGCCGTTGCAGTTGATACAATGGAGAGAAGGAGATGGAGAATCGCCCTCGTGTGCATCCCTATCACAGGTTACACATTTGGCTGGGTGTCGACGAGACGTTCTAGTTTGGTTGAAAAGATGACACTGGTAGCAGTGCACCGGGTTCGGAATGTATGGCCAGACGGTGATAGCTTCATAGCCTACCTTTTTCATTACACAATGGACGGCAATGACACCCTGATCAAAGAATTAAGATCGTATTTCAGCCTCAGTTAGACCGTCGAGCAGCCTGGTGTAAATTACAGCACGGGAAGAATTCAACGTTCTATGGGCCTCGATATGAGCAGAGTAACTGTGGAGAAGAGAGGCAGCAAGCAGCTGAAAAGAGCAGATAAAAGAGCAGATAAAAGAGGATCCTCAAACGCCGAAGTGGAGGAACGAGACAAGAAGGGAAACAAAGAAAGGAAAAGGGAGTGAGAAACAAAGATGAGACTGTTGGCACATTAGCGACAAAATGCAAAACATTCCCAATAACACCCCAGACATGTTCCCCAAGGTAGGGGAAATATAGTGGCAAGAGGATAGACGTGTAGCACGGAAGGGAAAACATGCTGCAAAGGCTGGGGACAGCCAAGCACGGCCATACCAAAGAGTGACGAGCCTCATGGGGATTAGAAACTGTACAAACTGAGTCTTACTGTGATATACTTTATTTTCTACAAGCCATGAACTTATGTCGTGAACTGCACTATTTGAAACAGAGCCAATGTTGCATACAACATCTGTCACTACCAAGCTAGTGTCATTAGCAAACAGAAATATTTTAGAATTATCCACATAATACTAGAGGGCATGTCATTTATATAAATAAGGAACAGGAGCGGCCCCAACACTGATCCCTGGGGCACCCCTCCCATTTGTCTGTACCCCACTTAGTCCCCACATCACATCCATTCTCAACACTCTGAATAATTACCTGTTACTGTCTGTTTTTAAAGTCAGAGGTGAACCAATTATGAGCTACTCCCTGTATTCTGTAATGGTCCAACTTCTGGAGCAGTGTTTTGTCATCAACACAATCAAACGCATTAGTTAAATCAAAAAATATGCCTAGCGTTCGAAACCTTTTGTTTAATCCATCCAATGCCTCACAGAGAAAATAGAATGTAGCATTTTCAGTCGTTAAACGACTTATAAATCCGAACTGTACATTTGATAGCAAATTATGTGATATAAGATTATCAATTAACCTTTCATATACAGCCTTCTCAATAACTTTAGCAAACACTGATGGCATGGAAATAGGTCTCAAATTGTCTACATTCTCTCTTTCTCCCTTTTTATAAAGCAGCGTTACTACTGAGTATTTTAATCGTTCAGGAAACTCACTATTCTTAAAGGAAAAATTACAAATATGGCAACCTCCTGTATGATATCCCAGTCGCCTATTTCTGAAAGAGAGCTTCGAGCAAATGTTTGCTTTCAACAGCAGCTCCTTAATATAGGTTCAGTCGATATGGGCAGGGCAGGTATCAGTTGGAGAAGTAAAAGTCTCAACACTTTTAAAGTAAACCAGCAGTTCATTACACCAAATTAGTTTTCCTTCCTCAGAATATGAAGACTTCAGAAGCACTAACATTAAAAGACAAAACAAATTCTTCAACATGAGTTTTAACACTACCAGCTGTACTTAAAATGCGTTGTCTAGGTACATCAGGAAGTAATCTCCGAGACTGAAAACTATCTCATGTTTCAATATCATCAATAAATTTGGCAAAAGACTCAAAATGTTCCATGTACTTCGTTTCCAAATACTTTCTAGCACGTGTATACAAAGTGTTGTGGCGTAACAAGCTAGCTACGCCACACTGAGAAGGGAGCCGAAAGAAAGGCACGCGTACACACACGCCGACTGGCGTGAATTCTGGATCAGGATAGTATTGAATGGTAGCAAGAAAGTACGTAGCTGCTTTATACTTAACTTTTAATCTTTGTTGGTTTACAACGTTCTTCGTGAGACATTTATACGATAACTCTCAAACTAGGTAAGGCTAATGGCGCCTTGCTAGGTCGTAGCCATGGACTTAGCAGAAGGCTATTCTAACTGTCTCTCGGCAAATGAGAGGAAGGCTTCGTCCGTATTGTCGCTAGCAATGTCGTCCGTACAACTGGGGCGAGTGCTCGTCCGTATCTCGAGACCTGCCTTGTGGTGGCGCTCGGTCTGCGATCACACAGTGGCGACACGCGGGTCCGACATGTACTAAATGGACCGCGGCCGATTTAAGCTACCACCTAGCAAGTGTGGTGTCTGGCGGTGACACCACACAAAGTAAACTTTCTAATGCTGTTTTTCGTAACAGCCCAACGTGGGAGGATGTTATTCGCTGACAAATTCATTTCTTTATTGTGTTCATTACAATGAAATGGACCGAAAAAAGTCGATGGTGCAGGATTACACCGTTGAGTCTCATAATTTACAACAGTACAAACATCAACCACAGCATGTAACTTATGCAATGGGTCAACAAACGTTTCTTGTGGTCTCTTATTTAAATGAGTAACTAGTTAAATTTTCGAAAAATAATCAGTTACAAAAGAAGTAGCTTTATCAAATACAACAAACTCATATTCAGTGTCTTTTTTTTTCGATTCAGTTTTCAAATATGAGGTCCACTGTTCCAGTGCTATATTCCACACTTTTATAATTATACGGAAAACAATTTTTTCAAAATTTTTACTAATTACTAAGTTTACTAATTTGCTAATATTTACTAATTTTACTACAATTTTACTAATAATTAAAAGAATCAAACAAATCAACTTGATCAACATGACAAGGCATCCATACAGTGTAGTCTACACTGCAGCTTGCATACCAAGTAAAACCTATCCATTTATTATTCTAAGTAGGTGTTATTCCTGATCTATGAGATACGCTAACTAACATGCGGTGCCTGCGACGCCGATAAGTCCTAGGAGGACGACGATACCTGCGTCGAACTAGGCGCTGTCGGCGTATTCTCCTTTTCATCGCCATCGTCATTACACCACGAAAACGTTTTATGAATAGACCTTTTGACCCGAAAAACTGATTCTACGGTCCATTTAATTTTTTACGAGGTGCGACAATAAAGTAATGAGACTGATGTGAAAAAAATGTTGCTTACAGTTTTAGTCAAGTTTAGTGTTGTCTCCTTCAAAGTAGTTCCCTTCTGATTGCACACAACTTTTCCAGCGCTTCTGCCGTTGATGGTAACATTTCTGGAACCCATCTTCTGTAATATCCTCCAAGACACTCGTCACAGCTTTTTGGACATCTTGTGTTGTTTGAAAATGGTGCCCCCTGCCCACCGTTTTGACTCTTGGAAATAGAAAAAAGTCTCATGGAGAGATATCTGGTGAATAAGGTGGCTGTGGTAGTACTGAAATTTGTTTTGAGGTTAAAAATTGCTGTACTGACAAGTAGTATGGGATGGCGCATTATCGTGATGCAGAATCCAATTTCCAGCAGTGTTGGCACGGGCACGAAGAACTCTTTTACGAAGTATTTCTAAAATTTCTTTGTAGTAATATTGGCCAACTGTTTGTTCAGGAGGCACCCACTCTTTATGAACAATTCCCATGGAATCAAAGACACATTCAAGCATGCATTTCACTTTTGACTTTGACAGGCGAGTTTTTTTTTGGTCTGCGACCTTTGGCGTTTTGTCTCTGGATCGTACTGAAAAAAACCAACTTTCGTCACCAGTGATAACATGACTTAACAATTCTGGATTGATTTCCGTTTGCTCTAACAGATCGGCTGCCACATTTTTCCGTGTTTCTCGCTGTTGTGGTGTCAAATTTTTGGGGACCATTTTCGCACAAATCTTTCTCATACTAGGATCTTCAGTTATTGTTAGACGAACCGTTTCTCGATTGATGTTCAGTTGTCACGGATAATCTTCGATCAGACCGCACGAGTTCACGCACCCTGACCAAGTTGACATCCGTCCGCGAGGTTGATGGTCGTCCACTGCGGTCTTCATCTTCAACATTCGTTCTGCCTTCACTAAACATTTTATGCCAACGAAAAACTTGAGCTCTTGTCATAACCTCCTCTCCAAAAGCCTTCTGAAGCTTACTGTAAGATGTCGTCACATTTTCATCCAATTTAACACAAAAAGAAATGGCATACCGTTGCACAATATTATGAGGTTCCATTTCCGTGACGAGAAACACAAACATGTGTTAACTTATTACAGCGCAACTCACGACTGAGCAGTTGCATCGATGTGGCTCTCGGACTAGAAGCAGCTTATAGACCAAGGTCAAAGATATTGTGCCTACGCAAGCCTGTAGGGTTGCCACGTCTTGCAAAGAAAGTCAATCTCATTACTTTATTGTTGCACCTCGTATTTTTATTGTAAATGGTTTCACTTCGAAAAAGTCTCTTTAACTCTGAAGAGAACTTTTCCATCCCTCTCATCAAAATTCTTCAAAAGCAGTATACTTATGAGAAGCTTTCAAACCCTCGAAAGCAAACACAAAAGGTGTTGGCATGAATATGGAATCATAATTCAGATCAAAATTGATCATCTTCTCTATTTATGTAGATATATCAGTATCTAGCTGTCAATGCAAAGAAAGAGCCTTACGAAATCCAGGAGCCAAGCCTCCATTCTACCAATCAATACATTTCGCAGGCCTGCTTCTCCTTATCTCATTGTACAACTTGAACTTGCAAACATTGACTTCATTTACCCAGAACTCTCTGCGATAATCTTTAATAGTTCTAACACGATTGCCGTGATTAATTACAAAAGGATCAGTAACACGAAAGTCCCCGTGTAGTCTGCAATAGTAATCCAACTGTACCATAAAATCCAACCTGCTAACTCTCACGTTAAATTAACAATTCTCATCCTCCTTGCTTATGTAAGTAAGAGAAATTTAGAAGAACAACACTTCTGAAAACCTGTACTATGAGACAACTTCCACAAATAGTCACGTAATAAAAGTCAACCGCTCTTCATTTCTAATCATAAGAGGGCATGGCGATGTCCTATTACGTAGTGGAACCACACCTCTCAACTGAAACACTGTATTCCTCCAACTCCTCAAATGCTTGTAAAATATCTAAAAAATCACTTCTCACTTTTTTGTAAAACACAGGAATGGACACACGTACAATAAAGTGCTGTACAACTTTCGGCAGGCCAGTCACTGCTCCACAATGCGTATCGGCATGTGACTCGCGCGCTACCACATCCAGAAAATGACTGAACTTGCAACAGCTAATTGTCAGATACATAGACCAACGGAAATACAAATAGATAGAGATCAGCAGTATATCTGTCCTCGTTTGAAACACCAATTGCAATTTCTTCATATGCAAAATCTGCCTCTTCAGCCTAAACCTTATTAAAAAATTACACTGGCTAAAATGAATGACATTTTTATTGATATGTTTGGTTTTTGCGTTAAACGATGCTGGAAGCCTTTAGCCTCTAATCGAACTAAAAACACTCGTTTCTAATATGTATGGGAATTGGACATGCGTGCCCTATCCCTCTGTCGATCTCTCCCTCCCACTTCCTTTGTCCATCTCCTCCCCCTGTTCCCTCTCTCCGTCCATCTTCTCTTTCGCGTTTTCTATGTCTATTTCTTCCCACCCCTCCGTCCACCTCATCTTCTCATCTCTCTCTGACCTTGATCCTTCTTTAGAATTATTGCAGATTCAGATTCCACAATAGTTTTCTAATCATAAATCAATAAGCTATAAATACAACTTTCCTGTTTGCTGACAACGTAACACTGTTGTGGGTGTATATAAGTACACATAAAGAAGGATATTTTCCTGTTTGCTGACAACGTAACACTGTTGTGGGTGTATATAAGTACACATAAAGAAGGATATAGTCCACATGTCTCTAAATATTTATTACAGTAACGTGTAACAGTTTGAAGTAAATCAGGAAGGAACATTTGAGATTTTTGGTAACAATGTTTCCCTTTATATATTACTATATATAAAGTTATATAGTATATGTAATGAAAAACTACATAACTCCACCACTGCCGGTCCCAAGTCCGGGGCCTCATTTCGCAAGTGATGAGGAAGGAGGAGGGGGAGGAGTAACACCTCGTTAAAAAAAACCTGGGTCCATCTGGCTCCGGATGGTAGCACCCTGTAAGGGCCCCTGCCTAGGGTTACTAGGTGAAACCTGGTCAACGGTCTCAAAGGCGGAAGAGGAAGTTCAGATTCCCAACGGCGGAGAGAGCGGAAGAACTACCTCCAGGACTCACAATCTTGGTTGTACGTTTTGTGGCCTTTGGGCCACACCCAAAATAACTTTCATCAATCATGGAAGTGTGTGATGTAAACTATTTTACCCCAGGTGGACGATCCACCGTACGCCAGTACGTCAGCAGACATTCGGATTCTGGGGAGTCTGCAACATTGCACAAAGACAAGTCGGAGTGTCTTGGAATCTCATCCAAATTTCAATATAGGCAATCAACGTACCTAGCAACTTTCAATGCAAACTCATTGTTGAAAACCGGAAAATTAAAACATCTAACAGATACGCTAAAGAACCACAACATACTCATAACAGCCATTCAAGAGACACGATACATGGATACAGATACCTTCGATTCCGAAGGTTTTAGGATATACAAAGGGAAAGTGGGACCGAGAGTAATGAAAAATGTACCACATCTTGGTACAGCCTTTATAATCAACAAACAAATCTTGAACTCAATAGTTGACTTTGATTCCCAATCAGAAAGAATCTCAAGTCTTACATTCACAAGCACAAACAAAATCTACACAATTATCAATGCACATGCCCCTATAAACGAGGATAACAGGAAAAACAAAGAAAAAGTGGAGGCCTTTTGGAATCATCTAGATGACATTATTCAGAAAATTCCAGATAAAAACATCATCATTCTTCTTGGAGATTTTAATGCACAGATTGGTAAAGAAAAAAGATATAAGAAAATAGTTGGAAACTATCCTGCACACAAGAGAACAAACAGAAATGGTGAGAGACTAATAGAACTTTGCCAAGCACACAATTTAATTCTTAAATCCACAGCTTTCAAAAAACTACCACGAAGACAAAAAACATGGGTATCCCCAAATCCTAGCCTTGGGGAATTTCAACTTGATCATGTCGCAATTAAGAAGATTTCTAGCAAAGAAATCATGAACGTTAGGGTACTCAGGGGTGCAAACTTGGATTCAGACCATTACCTTTCTAAAATTAAGTTCAAAGTCATCCCAAACAGGAAACGCAGCATGAAACAAATTAAGGGACGGAAATATAGCACAGAAAAGATATTAAAATCAGATGAATTTACAAAAGCAACAGAAACCATTCAGACACAAAGCTGGGGGGATATCAAGGAAAATCTCATTACTACAGCTGAACGGATAGCACCTAACAAAAAAAGTAAAAAACATGCCTGGTGGTCGCTGGAATGTGATGCCCTCATTGAAACGAGAAAACAGGCATGGCAAAATTGGCAATCACAGAAAACAGAAGAAAGTAGACTGAATTTCATTACAGTTAGAAAACTGGTAGATAAAAATATAAAAAGGATTAAGAAGACACATGAAAACAAAACTCTCCTCCAAATTGATGAAGAATTTGCTAAAAACAACACAAGGAGCTTTTACAGAACTTTCAAACAAAGGTTATCAAGATATAAAGCACCCACCCTCCAATTTCGAGATGTAAATGGGACCATCGCTCACAACAACACGGAAAACTGCAAAATACTAGCAGGCTACTTTGAGAAACTCTTGAATTGTGAACCCATCCTTGAAAAATTTGAATCCATTCCAAACAACCGTGAGAAGCCGGATTCAGAACCACCGACGACTGAAGAACTACAGAAGGTCATCTCAGAACTTAAAAACAACAAGGCGTCCGGAGAAAATCAAATAGTGGCCGAACTATGGAAAAAGGCTGACAAAAATGCAGTTACATCCCTAAAATGTGTTTTCGATCAAATCTGGAAAGAAGAAGAGATCCCCGCAGAATGGAGAACAGCTCTCATCCACCCTATCCATAAGAAAGGTGTGAAGACAGACCCCAACAATTACAGAGGAATATCACTGCTGGATATAACGTACAAGATTCTTTCTAAAGTCCTTTTGAACAGGGCAGAGCCGCAATTGGATCCGCAAATCGGGGAATACCAGGGAGGTTTTAGAAAGGGTAGATCATGTTCGGAACAAATACTAAACCTCAAAAACATCATGGCTTACCAAAAATCAAGGGCAAAGACATACGTAATCTCCTTCATTGATTTCAAAAAAGCATATGACTCGATTGATAGAGAATCTCTGTTATCAGTCCTGGAAGAAATGGGTTTGGATAAGAAAACAACTAATATTATAAAAGCGACCCTTACGAATACATTTTCGAAAGTTAAATTTATGGGCGAACTATCGGAACCCTTTGAAATAAAAACGGGAGTGCGACAGGGCGATGGGCTCTCACCGTTGCTGTTCAATTGTGCGCTTGAGAAAGTAGTCAGAGAATGGAACACGAATATTAAGAGTGGTATAAGACTGGGTTGCAAAAAGAAGAACATTAGAGTAAATTGCATTGCTTTTGCAGATGATATGGCCCTGTTTGCTGAAACAATGGAAGAAGCACGGGAGCAAATCCTTGAACTAAAGAAACAAGCAGCTAAAATTGGTCTTCACATCTCCCCTGAAAAAACTAAGATATTGACAAACATCAAGCACTCATGTAAATACCTCAAAGTTCAAGAACAGAAGATTGAAATAGTAAAAGAATTCAAATATCTCGGAGAATGGATTACTTGGAATGCTGGGGAAAGCAAAGCAATGGAATCCAGAAAAAATAAACTTGAACTGGCCTTCCAACTAACAAAAAATACATACAACAAAAAATCCCTTTCATGGGGGTCCAAAATTACACATTACAAGACAGTGATTAAGCCAGAAGCACTGTATGCAGCAGAAACACTTAACATGAATTTCAAAGGCCAAATGGAGAAACTTGAGATAAAGGAAAGAAAAATTTTAAGAAAAATCATTGGGCCAAAATTTCAAGACAATAAGATTATATACATTAAAAATGAAACTCTCTACAAGAAAATTGAAAAACTTTCAGATTCTATGCGAAAAAGGAGAATAAATTTTTATGGTCATCTTCTCAGAATGAATTCCAACAGATTAACTAAACAAATCTTTGACTTCTTCCGTAACCGAAAAACGAAGCCCAACTGGTTTAAAGAAACTGAGAAAGACCTAGTGGAATTAAATATTTCAGAAAATTCACTTATTGATCGAACTGCTAAATTAATTACTAAAGATGAAAACATAAGGTTCCAAGACAAATCCACACAAAAGTCCAAATCCTTCATTTCGGAAGAAGAGAGGAGAAGAAGATCAGAAAGAATGAAGAAATACTGGGCCCTAAGAAAAGAACAACGCACAAAGAAATGATTGATCCAGCGTACCCCAAAGAGGGTGAAACGAAAGAAGAAGAAGAAGAAAAACTACATATATTAAAGAATTAGGTGCCTAAAACACGCCTGTATATTCAACATGGTGTCAAATTTTCAAAGCAGTTGGTCAAGAACTTTCGGAAATTAACATTTACATTTTTAACATTTCTCCTTGTATCACACATATCTTACGTTTATACTAGATGTCATTCCAGTAGGTATATAAAAACATATGAGTATTCGAATACAATGTTGTGTCAATATTCCAAAGTAATTCATGAAGGACTTTCGGGGATCTGAGTCTTTGAAGAGACGAATATTTACATTTGTACATATATAGACACTGTAAATGTTCCTAATCGCAAATCTTCGAAAGTTTTTCACTGAATGTTTTGAAATTTTGACGCAACTTTGCACTGGAATACGTGGGTGTTTTTAGATACCTTATTTTAATATATGTAATACACGATTCTTTATAAATTTAGCAATAGGGATACGTTGTCACAAAAAAATTCAAAAATTTATATATATACGAGGGTTCGAACTTAAATAGTGGCAACTATTTATTCAAAACCGATACAAAAGAGTTACATGTTTGCACCTATTACTGCCCTTCAAAGTAGTCACCAGCGTTGTGTAGAACCCGTTGTCAGCGATGTGGAAGGCGTAGTATACCGTTAGCAGAGCCTGTTGGGTTGACGGATGTGCGAATGGAGCGGTCTACTGCCTGTCGAATCTCTGGAACAGTTCTGAAGCGAATGCCACGAAGTGATTCCTTCACCCTCGGAATCAAATCAAAGTCACAAGGGGTTAAGTACGGGGAGTATGGTGGATAGTACATTACTTCCCAGCCCCATCGACCGAACAGAGCAGCCGCAGCTTGCGCAGTATGCGCCCGCGTATTGTCGTGCAAAATGATGGGTGGGTTGCACAGAAAGTGCCGCCGCTTCTTTCGCGTAGTGATGCTCCGAAAACGAACAGTAATACCACGCATTGACGGTCTGCCATGGAGGAAGGTAATGCGTTCGGATAACACCCTCACAGTCATACACGAAAATCACCATAAGTTTAAACCGCTCCATTCGCACCATCAACATAACACGCGCCTATGTTGGAATACAAATAGATAGATAGAGATCAGCAGTATATCTGTCCTCGTTTGAAACACCAATTGCAATTTCTTCATATGTAAAATCTGCCTCTTCAGCCTAAACCTTTGTCAAAGTTTCAAAGCAATCGGTCAAGAAGTTTTGGAGATCACGATTTTGAAGAAACGAACGTTTAAATTTTTATTTTTGTAGATTGTGATTCGTGAATTCATTTTTCTGAATAAAAATGTGCTGCGCCATTTCTTTGGAGTACATAGGGTACATAAACGTTTCTAAGGGCCAATATCGGCGATTATCCTTTACCCAAATTACACAAAAATGAATGTTGCCAGAAATTTCTGTGAATAGGTAAGTAAGAACTCCATCAAAATAAGTAACTCGTACGTTATGCCTGCACTGCCTCACAAAATGATAGATGAAAACGAAAATATGAAAACTGACTTACCGTGTTGCGTTTCATATCTAAATTCACTTCCCATTGTGACGAAAATATCATTTCTGTGTGGGACGTTAGATTCATCAGCGTGGTTGCATAAAATCTTTTTTGGGCTTGCTGGACTATCATTTTATATTTCAAAAAGAGAAAAAGGAAAAGTGCTGCTCTTTCTACAGAATTGCAATGATCTTCGTGTCTCACAACTCACTGGTTTATGCATCTCACTGAACGTCAGGGGTAGATTAATTTTCATTATTTCCTTAAAGGCGGTGCAGTTTTCAAAAACAGCAATGCAGGTTTATTGCAAAAAAATCTGTAAGTTTTCCATGTAACTGTCTGGAAAACTATCTTCTTCTTCAAGCTTTCTTGGCGAAATCCGTGTTTGTAGTTGAGTTTCCATTTTCTCTTCATACGACATTTCAACAACTTTCCTGGATGTCTTCGTCAGTTGTGGAGTGCAGAAATTGGAACCAAGATAAGGCTATGCTAAAACGCATATAAAGTAACAAGTAAAGAAAATGGCGCGAGACAATACCCTTCACCGAAAAACGTCTCACTGCGAAATTATCTACGAGCAGAGAGAGGGAACATGGAGATGTTCTGCGACTTTATTTAAGGAAATTGAGTTCCAGATCGCACGTTTCACTTAAGCTTACGCCTCCGACTCTTTTGATTAAATTATCCGCCATTCTGAAATCGATAGGTTCCTTGCTACAGTGTCCCACAAATTCCTCCCGTGGAACACGGTGCTGGTATCTTCGTGTTGCAAATCATGGCCACAGGTGAGTCAGTGCTCGCTTCAGGTGACCTCACTGACTGTAACGCATGTGTCTTTACATCTTTGTTCGACAGTTTTTATAGACTGCCCAACACATAGAAAGCCGGTCACTGCATTGAAATTTAACTTGTGAGTTCATAAGATACTATGACACCGGTTTTAAGGCCATGAAACATTTCCTTTTGAGTGAAATCCGATCCATAAGCGAATAACAATGGCATCTGACTAACTTTTACCGTAGATGCTCTAGTGACCAGGAACTTTTTCATAGCACAACGGAATAGTGACAGGCGGAGTTAACTTAAACTAAACCGAAACTTCAAACGTTTTAGTACACAACGAGAGCTGACACTATTGACTGAAGAATTAGAGGGCTGACACTATTTAGCCAAATTTTAAGCCTCGTTTCTAGTCTTCTCAAGACACTAAAAAGATACGTCAGGTTGGGTCGATTCACACAAGGAGCTAAAAGGGGAATAAAAAGGACCACACGTAAGTTGTCGGATTCGGTCAGGACGACTAATGGAGCCATCCTCATCATTGTCCGTACTGCCCCAGGGAAGTGCGATGTGACCGATTTTGTTCTCTATATGCGTAAATGATCTGAAGGACAGAGTGAGCAGCTTTTTGCTGATGAGGGGCTGCAGGAGGCTACAAGATGACACTGACAAAATTTCTAGTTGGTTACATCAATTGCTGCTTCCTCTAAATGCAGAAAACTATACAGATGAGTAGGAAAAACAATGCCATAATGATCGCATACAGCACTGGTCGTGTGCTGCTTGACACAGTCACATCGATTAAATATCTGGATGTAACGTTGCAAAGCGATACGAAATGGAATGAGCTCTTAAGGTAGGTAGCAGGGAAGGCGAATAGTCCACTACAGTTTACTGCGAGAATTTTACCAAAGGGTAATGCAGACCACATTGAAAGCTGTCTGGCTTGCCTCCTTCCATTTATATGCTAAAATCACCTACCCATTGTCACGACTGGCGATAGGCAGGACACTTTAGTTTCATCATGCTAAAAGTCTCATGAGGTTATTTAATGCTATGGGTTGTGTCATATAAAACTGAAGTGGTTGTCGGTCGAGGCTTGCAGTTCTATTCTAAGAATGCCCGAGAGCACCCAGTTCGCACAGAACTCGGGAAACGACAGGGGAGATCACACGGCATTCAGGGGCCTTCTTCCGGCTTACGCATGACAACGTGCCGCCTGGGGGGACTCACTGACCTCCCCCGACAGTTACCTAAGACGGGAGGAGGAGATTAGTGTTTAACGTCTCGTCGACAACGAGGTCATTAGAGACGGAGCGCAAGCTCGGGTGAGGGAAGGATGGGGAAGGAAATCGGCCGTGCCCTTTCAAAGGAACCATCCAGGCATTTATCTGAAGCGATTTAGGGAAATCACGGAAAACCTAAATCAGGATGGCCGGAGACGGGATTGAACCGTCGTCCTCTCGAATGCGAGTCCAGTGTGCTAACCACTGCGCCACCTCGCTCGGCCCTAAGACGGGGTTCGTGTTATTCGGCACGGCTCTGCTCTGTGGAACGCTGACAGCGGTAGTCTCAAGTGGTGGCTCTCACCTTATAATTTATGGTGAGAAATCAGAAGTCTTGGAATGTCTGGACTACGCGATGAGAGGACAAACCTCGTGGGGTTCCCGTCACATTGGCCACGTGTCTAGAAATTCAGAAGTGTTTAAAGAACGCTCTGATTGGCATCATCGCCTACTGACGTCAGGCGAGAATTTCCGTTGAATACTAGAGAGGAAGGTGTGCTCTGATTGGTCTGCGCCTGGAGACATTCTGTGGTGCGAATTTATTAAACGTGGTATCTTTCACGCTGTTGGAGAGAAACAGTAACATTTTCCCTGATTGGCGGCTGTGGCCGGAACGGCGAAAACAGCAGTCTGGAGCAGAGACACGTGAAGTCAGACACTCTTGGTTTAGATGTGGAAGGTCGCTGGTTTTACACATCGAGGACTTTTGAGTTCAGGCACTGAATGGAATTTCGTGGTGTCCGAGTCCTTAGGAGCGAGATTCTGGTTCTTCTCGTGCAACTACACACTGCTGACTTACTGCCGCAGCAGATTGGTGGTAGCTAAAACATTTGATGCATTGCATTCGTATTAGAGACTGGATGTGGGGCTAGGATACGGCAGTGCGGCCTCCCTCACCAGACTGCTTCATGATACCTATATTGCAATCACATTTTCTAATAGCCTTGCCACTAAGCCGTAGGCCAATGTCATTGCTACGTTACCTAACTTCAGTTACACTAGTAGACCTATTTCTAGAATTAACAATAGCTGTCTCTAAATTCTGTCTCCACTAAGAAGGCAACTACTTTTATTAATACTACTAAACCAAAACTAATACCAATAACAAGAAAACTTCACAAATTTTATTAGCTAAAACCAAAATTTCATGCGGCCACTGGAACACTCAACGAACTAAAAACAGTGAATGAAAATTTTACCGAAATATTTCACTAGAAACAATAAGAAACGTCAGATGAAAGCTTAAGCACGTAATTTACAAAACGACTTCAACGCACAGAAAACTCTAAAGACACAGCGAGCGAACGTTTCCAAAAATTTATTAAATCGCTATTTCGCCACAAACAGCACTAAACATCGTTGAAAACTATGAAATTTAATAGCTGTATAGCACTGCACAAACAACTTCGTCAGTACTTACACTATGTGATCAAAAGTATCCGGACACATGGCTGAAAATGACTTACAAGTTCGTGGCGCCCTCCATCGGTAATGCTGGAATTCAATATGTTGTTGGCCCACCCTTAGCCTTGATGACAGCTTCCACTCTCGCAGGCATTCATTCAGTCAGGTGCTAGAAGGTTTCTTGGGGAATGGCAGCCCATTCTTCACGGAGTGCTGCACTGAGGAGAGGTATCGATATCGTAGGTGAGGTCTGGCACGAAGATCGCGTTCCAAAAAAATCCCAAAGGTGTTCTATAGGATTCAGGTCAGGACTCTGTGCAGGCCAGTCCATTTCAGCGATGTTGTTGCCGTGTAACCACGCCGCCACAGGTCGTGCGTCATGAACAGGTGCTCGATCGTGTTGAAAGATGCAATCGCCATCCCCGAATTGCTCTTCAAGACTGGGAAGCAAGAAGGTGCTTAAAACATCAATGTAGGCCTGAGCTGTGATAGTGCCACGCAAAACATCAAGGGGTGCAAGACCCCTCCATGAAAAACACGACCACACTGTAACACCACCGCTCCGAATTTTACTGTTGGCTCTACACACGCTGGCAGATGACGCTCACCGGGCATTCGCCATACCCACACCCCGCCATCGGATCGCCACAGTGTGCACAGTGATTCATCACTCCACACAACGTTTTCCCACTGTTCAATTGTCCAATGTTTGCGCTCCTTACACCAATCGAGGCGTCGTTTGGCATTTACCGGCGTGATGTGTGGCTCATGAGCAGCCGCTGGACCACGAAATCCAAATTTTTTCACCTCCCGCCTAACTGTCATAGCACTTGCAGTGGATCCTGGTGCAGTCTGGAATTCGTGTGTTATGGTCTGGATAGATGTCTGCCTATTACACATTACGACCCTCTTCAACTGTCTATCAGTCAACGGACGAGGTCGGCCTGTACGCATTTGTGCTGTACATGCCGCTTTACGTTTCCACTTCACTATCACATCGGAAACAGTGGACCTAGGGATGCTTAGGAGTGTGGAAATCTCGCGTACAGACGTGTGACACAAGTGACACCCAGTCACCTGACCACGTTCGAAGTCCGTGAGTTCCGCGGAGCGCCCCATTCTGCTCTCTCACGATATCCAATGACTACTGAGGTCGCTGATATGGAGCACCTGGTAGTATGTGGGAGCACATTGCACCTAATATGAAAAACGTATGTTTTGGGGGTGTCCGGATACTTTTGACCACATAGTGTAGCTTTATAACCGCTACAGCTGCAACTGCACGGCGCGAAATGTAAACAGACTACTGAGGCGTGAGGCTTGGATGAGCGGACGTAAGCACACTCACGAATAACAGACCAATGGAATCAATAACACAGGAGGAAAGACTGAGATTAATGAAAAATCTACTAATAAGCTACTTTTACAGCAAATATTAACACAAGTAAACTTTAAAATATGTAATTGAAGACTAAAACTTCATAAAATATTGATGAGCAGTTTCGACAGCAGTCCAGCACACGTGGCGTCACAGTCTGGCTGCGGCTCCGTTATGCTCTGGGGAACATTGACTTGGGCCTACAGAGGGCCAGTCGAGCTCGTACAAAGCACCGTGACGGCCAAGGAGTATCTTATACTGGTTGCAGACCACATACAAGTGATCATGATGATCATATTTCCTGACGGCAGTGGCATTTTTCAGCAAGATAGTGCGCCGTGTCACAAGGCCACACTGGCAGTTCCAGTTGATGTTCTGCCCGCCCAACTTTCCAGATCTGAACCCGACCGAACTCATCTGGAATGTGTTAGAGGTTAGAGGACCCATCGGCTACGAAGGCATTAGAGATGAAGCAAAAACTATGACTAGGAAGGATGGGCCTGGAAACCGAATGCGCTGTTTCAAAGGGAAGACCTCACCCTTCATCTCATCAAAGGTAGATAATGTTTTTCCCAAACAAAACATATCTAAAGGAAAGGCCAGTGTAAGTCTTGTGACCTTAACATCATGCATTGGGTGGCACAAATAAGACGTTTCGCGCTGCGAACTGCGTCCCCGGGTTATGATCACTGCTGCTGGCATGATGCCAACTGAGACGACTTGCTGTCACACCATAAGAAAACCGACCAAGGAAAACGTGGTGCCGTGCAGTATCGATACTACACCAGACAGAGCGTTGGGCGTCAAAGCTAACCGCCTTTCTCCTCGGAATTTGCGGGAATTAGGCGACTTGTGTGTGCAGATGTCGTGCCAGCTCCCTCTAGTGACCTAATGAGGCCTTATTGGTTTTATGCCACGACGCGTCGCTACTGTTATCTGTGCCAACGGTGGACATGCCGGCTATTGGTAGGTAGTCATTGTGCAATGGCGAATCAATGTACATCTACGAACAGACTACGCAAGCCAACATAATGGCGCGCGGCTGAGGATACCTTGTACTATTACTAATCATTTGCTTTTCTATGCCAGTCACAAACAGAGCGCGAGAAAAACGACTGCCTATTTGTCTCTGCAGGAGCCCTATGTTCTCCATCTTATCTTCGTGATCCTTAGGAGAAATTTATGTTGGGGGCAGTAAAATCATTCTATAGTCGGGTTCATATGACGGTTCTCTAAATTTTCTCACCAACGTTCCGCGAAAATGGCATCTTTCCTCCACCTTACCTACCGGTAACAAATGAAGCTAACCGCGAATTGCTTCGATGTCTTCTTTAGTTTTTTCAGTAACTGTAAAATTTTACAATGAGTGAGAAGTGTGGCTCTGTCGTAGGTTTGTGACTAGTGGGTTACGGTGTTGGATTGGTTCAAAGTATTTTCATTGGGGTGAATGCAGTGGGGAAGCCAGTGGGCATTATAGCGAGATCCTCTCCTAGGAACGCAGAATCTGTAGTAGAAATAAGTTGATAGAGGAACAGGAGCGTAAGATCTGTGCCCTTCAGGTGTAGTTACAATACGCAAGGGAGGAACTAGATAGGTTGAGGAGGGTGAGGGGTGGTGGGGAATGGGAACTGGCAAGAAGGCAGCTAGGAGGAGGAGGTATACAGACAGTTGTACCTAGCATATACGCAATAGATTTGACAAACTGTTAGAGTTGAGTGGAGAGGAGCCTCTTGTAGCTGTAGATGTAGAGGACATGCACTAGTCCTCAGCAGTTAGGAGGCATGGGTCAGTTGCAAAGTCTAGCAGAAAGAAGAAGGTTCTGCTGCTAGGTAGTTCGCACGGTAGAGGTGTGGGCCAGGAGTTGCAGGAAGTGATGGGGAGTGAGTACCAGGTCACCAGCATTGTGAAGCCTAATGCAGGGTTGGCTCAGGTGACTGTCAGGTGACTGACAGCATAGGCTTCGAACGCTAGGCGTACTTTTTGATTTAACTAAGGCATCTGATTGTGTTGGTCACAAAATATTGCTCCTGAAGTTGGACCATTATGGAATATGGGGAATAGTTCACAATTGGTTCACTTCTTACTTACCAACAAACAGCAGAAGATCATTATTCATAGTGTTGAGAAGGGCTATGATTTGGGGTCTGAGTGGGGTACTGTCAAATTGGGGGTGCTTCAAGGATCAATGTTGGGGCCACTCCAGTTCCTCATTTATGTAAATGATATGCCCTCTAGATTTATAGGTAACTCTAAAATATTTCTATTTGCTGATGACATTAGCTTGGTAGTAAAGGATGTTGTGTCCAACATTGGCTCTGTTTCAAATAGTGTAGTTCATGACATAAGTTCTTGGCTTGCAGAAAATAAGCTAACGCTGAATCACATTAAGACTCAGTTTTTACAGTTTCTAACACACAATTCAACAAAACTCGACATTTTAATTTCACAGAATGGGCTTATAATTAGTGAAACTGAACATTTCAAATTTCTAGGTGTTCAGATAGATAGTAAACTCTCGTGGAAAGTCCATGTCCATGATCTTGTTCAAAGACTTAATACTGCCATTTTTACTATTCGAACGGTATATGAAGTAAGTGATCGTTCGACACGAAAATTAGTCTACTTTGCTTATTTTCATTCACTTATGTCGTGTGGTATTATATTTTGGGGTAACTCTTCCCATTCTAAAAGGGTATTTTTGGCTCAGAAACGGGCGGTTCGTGTAATAACTAGTGTAAGTTAGCGAACCTCGTGTCGATTCCTGTTCGCTAGTCTTGGTATTTTGACATTGGCCTCTCAGTATATATATTCTTTACTTTCGTTTTGTATTAACAATATCAGTTTATTCCCAAGAATAAGCAGCTTTCACTCAGTTAATACTCGGCAGGAATCAAACCTGCATTTGGATCAGACTTCCTTAACTCTTGTGCTATACTGCTGCATCCATTTTCAATAAGCTACTACAAGAATTCAAAAACCTTAGGAGTAATCCACGTGCATTCAAATCGAATCTGAAGAGTTTCCTCATGGGTCACTCTATTCTGTCGAGGAGTTCCTTGCAAAATTAAGCTGATTCTTATGTTGCATTGTTGATTGCGTTTACTTAAACTTATGGCTTGACTTTTTTAGGGTTCATAAACATTTTGTTTTTATGTGTTATTGTTTTACGTTGTAATTTCATGTGCTGACACGTTGCATGACCTTGGAGATTTGCTCCTCAGTTTGGTCCTACGAACTTGACGTGTAAATTAATAAGTAAATAAATTGTCTCCACCCTGCAGTCAGGTGTGAAGGTGCTGTTCCGCTCGGAGACGACAGATCCGCGCCCTCGCATCGACATGATGAAGAAGGTGTCGGGATTCATCAGACTGTGCAACGCTCTGCCACTGCACTAACGTCCAGTGCTGATGGTCACGTGACCATTTCAGTCGTAGCTGCCGACGTCGTGGTGTTATCATTGGCACGTGCAAGTGTCGTCAGCAGTGGTGGCCTATCGTGAGGAGTGTTCGGTGCGGTGTGTGTTCAGACACACTTGTACTCGGCCCAGCATTGAAGTCTTACGTTTGTTCTGACACAGTTCGCGCCTGTCCTGTTTTACGAGTCCGACCAGCCTATGGCGTCCGACATCTGTAACAAGGACGTGGTTGCACCGTGGTTTTGCCACGTATTAAAGACGCTCACAGAGGCACTCTTCAAACTACCGACAAGTCGTGCTGTTTCGAAATGCTCGTGCTGAGCCTCCGGGCCAATACATTCATACTACATGCACCGTTCGTGTTTCTGACTAGCAGTCGTTCCTCGCTAGGTGACACTGCTATCCCCTGAACGGGTTTATATCGATAGTAGGTCGGTGATCATTGTAGATTACATGAACCTTTTCCGATTTGAGGATTTCGTGTTCTCTGGCGTTACCTTCAGCTCCTTCTCCGGTGAGAAGGATAATGTGGACTTTGAACGATAATAAATAGTGTCTAATTTTCCACTTGTCTTTAGTATAAGATAGTGTCAAGTGCTGTCCTCTGCAGCAGCTCGCAGCCCAGCCGAGGCTGACGAACGCGGGAGAGCTTACTTGCACCCAAACGAGCTAAGGAAGTGACGTCAACATGACGTAATCCGGTGTTCGCGAAATATGTCGATGTATCGATCGGCGACTAGAAATCGAACTAACGTAAAAGTGGCGGGACATTCGTGTGCTTACTGCTCGGTGCCGTAGAGTTCTGTGTGTCTGTAGCGGCAGCTGCAGCTTTTGTTTGGAGAATTCTTCAAATATGGCTACTGACCGTGTTATAGACTGGGAAGTAGACGTGTACGAGAAACTGATGATGTTAATTAAGGAGGTACATATAGGTAGCGAGGGCGAATGCACGGTTTTTGCAAGACGGAAGAAAATATCACCCAACTTCTGACTATGCAATGCGTCCATGAGTACGCCTACTCAGTAAGAAGAAGCGCGAATTACCGGCATTCTCCTCCAGGTGTTGACAAACGTAAGTGAAAATGTTTCTAAATTCGATTTTATCTTACATATCTGACATAATTACATAGTTGTTGCGGAGATGTATTCTATTTATCTTCTTTATCTGCGACTCAAAAATGTGTGTGAATTCGTAAGGGACCAAAATGCTGAGGTCTTCGGCCCCTAGACTTACACTCTACTTAAATTAATGTATGGTAAGAACAACACACACACCCATGCCCGAGGGACTCGAACCTCCGGCGGGAGGGGCCACGCAATCCGTGACATGGCGCCTCAAACCGCGCGGCCACTCCATGCGGCGACTGCAACTCCTTCAGTGACATTCTCATCAGTTTCTCCAACACGACTACTTCCTGGTCTAGAATACGATCAGTAGTCATATTCGAAGACTTCCCCAAAACAAAAGCTTCTGCTACCCTGCTAAAGACACACAGAACTGAACAACGTTAAGCAGACGACTCTCCCGCCACTTCTGGCTGGGCTAAGCTTTTATGTCAGCTCTATTTGTACTCGTCGACTGACGTATCGAAATACTTAGCGAGCGCTGGGCTGCGTCATTCTGACGTCTCTTCCTTCGCTCTTCCGAGTGCAAGTGAGCTCTCCCGCCGAACACCTGGTCCGCTGGGTCGCCAGCTCGTCAGGCGGCTGCGTGCCGCGTTGCAGTGAATACGGTGGAGGGAGGAGTGGCGACCACAGGCGTGACTGCAACACAATGGCCGCGTCAGCACGAGCAGCGGTGAGAGGGGGGAGAGGGGCGCTAAGCCTGGCTGTGCAGCCGCCGTCGCCTCGCAACAACGTTCGCGTCGTCGAATGCGGAAGCTGAGACAGTTGTCTGTTCTGGCGGATATATGAAAGTTACACCAAGTGGAATTTGTACCCAAAAAAAATTCATGACATTTGCACCCATATACGTGGACACTACCTGCTCACTACGTCACGGCCTACATGCAGTCCGAGTCCTCAGCCACAGGCTCCCAACGCCCGTGGAAGTTGCTGTCCGGCCCTGTCCTAGCGGCGTCGACGGCGCCGTGCAGATGACCAACATAAAGAATTATCTGACTGCCGGAAGAAAAGCAATAGCGCCACCAACTGTCTACATACCGTTGTACGATATTCCCTCTTACATACTCATGTGGCACTGGTTCTACTTGCTTGAATGCTTGTATCCTATTTCTTCCTTGTCGTATGTTGCATGTCTACATCAACATCCACATGTAAATGACTACTCTGAAACTCAACACTTAACTGCCTGACAGAGGGTTCGTCGAACAAATTTCACATTATTTCTCTACCGTTCTATTCCGGCCGGGTTGGGGATTTTCTCTTCCTGCGAACTGGGTGTTTGTGTTGTCCTCATCATTTCGCTCAAATGCTTCAAATGGCTCTAAGCACTATGGGACTTACATCTCAGGTCATCAGTCCTCTAGACTCAGAACTACTTAAACCTAAATAACCTTAGGACATCACACACATCCATGCCCGAGGCAGGATTCGAACCGGCGACCGAAGCGCATCATTTCGTCATCATCATTCGTGACAGTAGCTAGATTGGACGGTGTAAAAAACTGGACTGTGAAAAAATTGGGACTTTGTACGGGCGCTGATGACCGTGCAATTGAAACCCCCACAGACCAAACATCATAATCATCATCATCATCGTCATCATCTACCGTTCCAGTCTTGGAAAGCACACGGGAAAAACGAACGCCGAAATATTTCCGTAAGAGCTCTGATTCTCTTCATTTTATTACGATTATCATTCCTCCCTGTGTAGATGGGCGCCAACAAAACATTGTCGGAATCGGGGAAGAAATTTGGAGATTGAAATTTCGTCAAAGGATCTCGCATTAACGAAGAACGCCTTTGTTTTAATGACTGCCACCCCATGTCACGAGTCATACCCGTCACAGTCACACCCAACTTCGTAATAAAATAAAACAACCTGCCCTTCTGTGAACTTTTTCGATGTCCTCCGGCAATTCTATCTGGTAAAATTGTTCACATGGCTCTAAGCACTATGGGACTCAACATCTGAGGTCATCAGTCCCCTAGACTCAGAACTACTTAAACCTAACTAACCTAGGTACATCACACACATCCATGCCCGAGGCAGGATTCGAACCTGCGACCTAGCAGCCGCGTGGTTCTGGACTCACGCGCCTAGAACCGCTCGGCTACAGCTCCCGGCTCTATCTGGTAAGCATCCCATACCACACAGCAGTACTCCAGCAGAGCACGGACAAGTGTAGCGTAAGCAGCCTCTTTCTAAGTGTTCTGCCAATAAAATGGGGTCTTTGGTTTGCCTTCCCCGTGACATTATCCATGTGATCTATTGTAATCCTTCGTATATAGTTGAAATGAGAGCCTTTAGAGTTGTGTGATTTATCGTGAAACGAAAACTTAATGGATTACCTTTAGCGTTCATGTGAATGACCTCACAATTTCCATTATTTAGGGTCAATTACCACTTTTCACACCATACATATATCTCGTCTAAATCATTCTGGATCTTCTGATGACTTTACTACACGGTAAATGGCAGCATAATCTGCAAGCAATCTAAGTTGGTTGCTCAAATTGTCTCCTAAATCGTTTATGCAGGTCAGGAACAGCACAGGGACGATAACCCTTACGGAACGCCAGATATCACTCCCGTTTTAATCGATGATTCTTCGTCAACTACCACGAACTGTCACCTTTATACAGGAAATCACGAAACCAGTTTGTACAACTGAGACTATATTTCATAGGCAAGCAATTTGATTCGAATCCGCTTGTTAGGAACGGTACAAAAAGCCTTCTGGATATCTACAAATATGGAATCAGTTTGGCATCCCCTGTCGATAGCACTCTTTATTCCATGAGAATAAAGAGGTAGCTGTGTTTCACAAGAACGGGTATACAGAACCCATGCTATATGTCAATAGATCGTTTTACTTCGAGTTAATTGACATTGTTCGAAGACAGTATTACGTTCCTAAATCCTACTGCAATTCGACGTCAGTGACATGGATATGTAATTCAGCGGATTATTCGTATTTCCTTTCTTGAGTATTGGTGTGACCTACGCAACTTTCCAGTCTTTAGGCACAGATCTGTCATCGAGCGAGTTCTTGTATACGACTGCTACATATGGAGCTGTTGTACCTGCGTACTCTGAAAGAAACCTACTTGGTGTGCAGTCTGAACCGGAAGATTTGCATTTGTTAAGTGATTTCAGTTGTTTGGCTTCACCGAGGATGTCTACTAGTAACGCCCTCATCTTGGCAGCAGTTCTTAGTTTGATTTCTGGAATGTTTACTTCTTCTTATTTGGCGAAGATATTTCGGAAACTGTATTTAGTAACTCCGTTGTACTGGCACTGTCATCAGTAAAATTACCACGCATACTCTGCCCCAACACGAAAAATCAGTATTTGTAACCAAAATTTTTTGCTGTTGTTAAGTAAGTTATGACGTTACATAAGTTGTGATCAGTTTATTTTAGTTAATATACAATTTTATAATGCTTATGTTGCTTCCACTTCACAATAGCGTCAGTGATATGTAGAATTATCCAGGAGTATTGGTAATACGTAATTCTCACACCACCGCAAAGAGAAGCGATATAGATGAATGTGAGTGGTGTTAATACAGAGCTGAAATCACTAAAATTTAACAAGGGCTATGCACCCGATGGAATCAGGTTCCATACCATATTTCCTAGTCCTCTTTCAATCAAAATCTATCATTGCTCCCTCGAACAAAAAATGGTCCCCAGTGGTTAGAAGTGAAGCGCAAAACTAACGTCCAGTAGCCTTGAGATCCACTTGTTGTAGAATCTTAGAACATATTCTGACATCAAATGTAATGACGTATCTCCTCAATGCCTAGCATCACGAAATCAGAAAACATCGACCATGTGAAAACCAATTTGCACAGTTTTTCCACACGACATCTGAATGCTATGGAGCAAAGCAATCAGCTAGGTGCTGGAGCAAGGCAGTCAGCTAGCTGCATTATTTCTCAAGTTCCGAAAAGCATTTGGTTCAGTGCCACATCTACGCTTACTACGTGTCAAAAGTACGATGTATGGGGCGTCAAGCGAAATCTGTGACTGGACTGAGGATATTTTGTTGGGAGGAGGCGGAAAGTTATTTTTAATGGAGTGTCATCAACATGAGTGTGCGCCAGGGAGGTGTGTTGGTATTTATTTATTTATTTATTTATTTATTTATTGTTCCGTGGGACCACATTTAGGAGAAGTCTCCATGGTCATGGAACGAGTCAATACATGAAATTATAACACGATTGTAGAAACACATAAAATGAAACAAGTCGTTAGTTTAAATAAAGAAAATCAAGAATGTAACACTGGAATTTGCTTAATTTTTTATCTCTTCCAGGAGCTCCTCGACAGAATAGAAGGAGTGAGCCATGAGGAAACTCTTCAGTTTAGACTTAAAAGTGTTTGGGCTACTGCTAAGATTTTTGAGTTCTTGTGGTAGCTTATTGAAAATGGATGCAGCAGAATACTGCACTCCTTTCTGCACAAGAGTCAAGGAAGTGCATTCCACATGCAGATTTGATTTCTGCCTAGTATTAACTGAGTGAAAGCTGCTAACTCTTGGGAATAAGCTAATATTGCTAACAACAAACGACATTAAAGAAAATACATACTGTGAGGGCAATGTCAAAATTCCCAGACTATTGAATAGGGGTCGACAAGAGGTTTTCGAACTTACACCATACATAGCTCGAACAGCCCGTTTTTGAGCCAAAAATACCCTTTTTGAATCAGAAGAATTACCCCAAAAAATAATACCATATGACATAAGCGTATGAAAATATGCGAAGTATACTACTTTTCGTGTTGAAATGTCACTTATTTCAGATACTGTTCTAATGGTAAATAAAGCGGCATTTAGTTTCTGAACAAGATCCTGAACATGGGCTTTCCACAACAGCTTACTATCTATCCGTACGCCTAGGAACTTGAACTGTTCCGTCTCGCTTATAACATGCCCATTCTGTCTGATTAAAATGTCAGTTCTTGTTGAATTGTGGGTTAGAAACTGTAAAAACTGAGTCTTACTGTGATTTAGCATCAAATTATTTTCCACAAGCCACGAACTTACTTCATGAACTACATTATTTGATAATGTTTCAATATTACACACAAGATCCTTCACTACCAAGGTGGTGTCATCAGCAAACAGAAATATTTTTGAATCACCTGTAATACTAGAAGGCATATCATTTACATAAATAAGGAACAGCAGTGGCCCCAGCACCGACCCTTGGGGAACGCCCCATTTAACAGTGCCCCATTGGGACTGAACATCATTACCACTCTCAATATTGCGGAGGATTACCTTCTGCTTCCTGTTCTTAAAGTAGGAGGCGAACCAATTGTAAGCTACTCCCCTTACTCCATAATGTTCCAACTTCTGCAGTAATATTTTGTGGTCAACACAGTCAAAAGCCTTCGTTAAATCAAAGAAAACACCTAACGTTCTCAACCTTTTATTTAATCCGTCCAAAACCTCACAGAGAAAAGAGAATATAGCATTTTCAGTTGTTAAGCCATTTCTAAAACCAAACTGTACATTTGACAGCAAATTATGTGAATTTAAATGCTGCAGTAACCTTGTATATACAAGCCTCTCGATAACTTTAGCAAACACCGATGGCATAGAAATAGGTCTATAATTGTCAACATTATCCCTGTCTCCCTTTTTATAAAGTGGCTTCACTACCGAGTACTTTAATCGGTCAGGAAACCGACCACTGCTAAAGGAAAAGTTACAGATATGGCTAAGTACTGAGCTAATATACGTGGAACAATACTTCAGTATTCTGCTAGATACCCCGTCATATCCATGAGAGTTCTTGGTCTTTAGTGATTTAATTATTAACTCAATCTCCCTCTTGTCAGTATCATGGAGGAGCATTTCAGGTAACAGTCTCGGAACACTTTTTTCTAAGAGCGCTATATGATTCCCTGTTGGGACTAGGTTTCTATTTAGTTCACCTGCTATATTCAGAAAGTGATTATTAAGTACTGTACATATATGCGACTTATCAGCAACACGGACATCCCCACTACGCACTGATTCTATATCCTCGACCTGTCTCTGCAGACCAGCCACTTCCTTTACGACTGACCATATGGTTTTAATTTTATCCTGAGACTTAGCTATTCTATCTGCATACCACATACTTTTTGCCTTCCTAATAACTTTTTTAAGCACCTTACAATACTGTTTGTAATGGGCTGCTGCATTTAGATTTTGACTGTTTCTAACGTTTTGATATAATTGCCACTTTGTTCTACAAGATATTCTTATCCCTTTAGTCAGCCACCCAGGCTGCCTGTTTGTGCTAGTACCCTGTTTTAAACGTTCTAACGGAAAGCAACTTTCAAAGAGCACGAGAAAAGTCTTGAGGAAAGCATTATATTTATCGTCTACTGTATCAGCACTATAAACATCTTGCCAATCTTGTTCCTTGATAAGGTTTACAAAAGTCTGTACAGCAACTGGATCAGCTTTCCTAAAAAGTTGGTAACTATATTTAACATGTGTTGAAGCACAAAAATCTTTTAGACTTAAAATTTGTGCATCATGATCTGAAAGGCCATTCACCTTTTTGCTAACAGAATGCCCTTCTAATAATGACGAATGAACAAAAATATTGTCTATGGTTGTTCTACTGTTCCCTTGCACTCTCGTTGGAAAGAATACAGTTTGCATAAGATTATATGAATTAAGGAGGTCTACCAGCATCCTTTTCCTTGCACAATCACTTATACAATTAATATTGAAGTCACCACATATAACTAACTTTTTGTATTTCCTATAAAGTGAACCAAGAACCTCCTCTAGCTTTAGCAAAAATGTTGTGAAATCGGAGTCTGGGGATCTATAAATAACAACAGTAAGAAGTTTAGCTCCACTAAATTTAACCACACCTGCACAACATTCAAACACCTTTTCAGTGCAGTACTTTGAAACATCAATTGACTCAAATGGGATACCGTTTCTCACATACATGGCTACTCCCCCACACCGCAAAGAGCTCCTAGAAAAGCTGCCAGCCAACCTGTATCCTGGTAAAGGAAGCCTCTGAATTATCTCCTTATTTAAGAAGTGTTCAGATATACCAATAATTTCAGAGTCAACATCTATAAGCAGTTCACTAACTTTATCTCGAATACCTTGTATATTTTGATGAAATATACTAATTCCCTCATTAATCGGATACCCAAGCTTTGTAGAAAGTGGTTTCTTTGTTAGAGAGACTTCCCTTAAGCAGGAATACCTATCAGCTGACTTCAATCTAAAAAAGGTACAGCTCTAACACCCACAACTACCGGAATTTTCCCATGAGTGATCCCACCACCCCCACCTATGCTGTCACCTATAAGGTTTGCCAACCTCCCCTTCCCATACCTGTTGAGGTGCAGGCCATGTCTAGTGAAACCCGTCCTACTGATAGACTCCACCGACACCACTGAAATGTGACTCATGCCTTCTGTCATCAGCGCACCCCCAAGTCTCATGTTATTACGCCTGACGGCTATATTAAGATGAGGCCGATCGTGACGCTGAAACAGTTCCACGAAATGCACATTCGTGTTGCCAGTCTGAGTGGCTATCTTTTCCAGGTCACCATCTATGTCATACTTCCCATCCCTATCAATACTATTACCAGCCCCACCCACAATCACTACCTGATCCTCTTTAGTAAAATCCCTACATAACCCCCCTATGTTAAAAGTCACCTGAGCCAATCCTGCATTAGGCTTCACAATGCTGGTGACCTGGTACTCACTCCCCAAAACTTCCTGCAACTGCTGGCCTACACCTCTACCATGAGAACTACCTAACAGCAGAACCTTCTTCTTTCTCTTAGACTTTGCAACTGTCCTAGCCACCGTAACTGCTGAGGTCTGCTGCATACTTCCTACATCTACAGCTACTAGAGATTCTTGATGTTAATGTCATATAGTAATGACCTTGTAGTCAATGTTTTAGTAAGCTCAGATTTTTCGCATATGATGTAGTTATCTATAATGACACACTATCTGAAAAATAGCTGCACAAATATTCAGTTAGATCATGAAAAGATTTCAAAATGGTGACAAGACTGATAACTTACTTTAAATATTCAGAAATGTAAAATAATGTACTTCACAAAACGAAAACAGCGTCTTATCCTATGACTACAATATCAATGATTCACAACTGGTATCAGTCAATTCATACAAATACCTGGGTTTAAAATTTGTAGGGTAACAAAATGGAACTACCACATAGGCACAGTCGTAGATACACTTCGTTTGCTTGGTAAAATACTAGGGAAATGGAATCAGTCTAGGGAGTAGACTGCATACAAGAGTCGCATGCGATCCATCGTAGAATATTGTTCTAGTGTGTGAGACTCGTACTAAAAGAGCCAACAGTGGATTTCTACGAAAAATAGATACACAGCAGTAATGGTCACAGGTTTATTTGACCAGCGGGTGAGTGTCACGGAGACCTTGATGACAATGAAGTGGCAGACGTTTGAAGATCGAAGCAAAATATCCGAAGAAAGCTTAGTTAGTAACTTTTAAGAACCAGCTTTAAATGGTACATATAGTAATATACTACAAGGCCCTATATATCGGTACCGTAGGGATCTCGAGGGCAAGTTTAAGCAGTTGCAGCGTTTAAGCAATAATTCTTTCCGCCCTCCATTCGTGAAAGGAACCTTAATTACTGCTACAATAGGAAATAACCTCTGCTATGCACTTCACAGTGGATTACACGACATGGATGTAAATGTACAGTTATTATTGTAAAGAAAATTGTTTTCATGTTTTTAAGTTAGGTATACAGGACGCATAAACGTAACACTAGGAGTGAGAGAAAAATCTACGTACAACCCACGTCACCTGTACGGGTTCTCATACCTGCCGGAAAAGTTGCAGAGTTGGGGCGGAGGGATTAGTGGACCCTTCGTCGATCTTGCGCGTCATGCGTCCAGGGGTGGCCTCCAACGAGAGGGGGCGACCGACACGGAGGTGCTGACCTTCCCCAAAGTATATTTTCGTAAAGATGTTCATACGATTAGATGAATCTTGTCTTAGAGGTCCGAACGAAAGCGATACACTAGGGCCTGCAGCATGTTCCTAGATACGTCACTTGAAGTCTGGTTCTTCAAACTTTGAAACTAGGTTTTAGCAGGATAGTTGGAAGCTATCTTTGAAAGTATTCGGACACCCATACGTAATGCAAAACTGACCACAAGATGTCACGGGAGGCGGACTCGTCAGTGGTAAAGGTACTGTGTGTGCAGTAGAGAACCAGTAAGAACAGAACAAGTCGGTTAGGAGAAATCAGCGACTTCCAGCGTGGACTATTCGTAGGATGTCACTTGAGTAACAATCCACCAGGGACATTTCAACGCTTCTAAAGCTGCCCAAGTCGTCTGTTGGTGATGTGACTGAAGCGGGAACGCGGAGGAATGACCACAGCAAAACCATGGCCAGGTAGATCCCATATACTGATGGGCAGGGATTGTCCAACACTGCGGAGGGTAGTTGTAAAAAGCTGCTTGACATCAGCGTAAAGAATTGCTTGTGAGTTGGAAAGTGCTACCAGTAATCCAGGTAGCACAGTGAACATGTTCATAGTGACTTAAAAAGAATACGGTGCAATGGTCGAAACAGCTCCACATAAGCTTCACATTTTGTAGGCAGTGGTTAACAACCTTTGAGGTGGTGTAAAGAGCGAGGATACTGAAAGATGGATGACTGGAAAGGCGTGATTGTGAGTGATGAATCAAGTCATACCCTGTGGCTTCCGATGGAAGTGTTTGGGTTTGGCGGATGTGTGGGGAACATAACCTTACATCGCGTGTCGTGCCAGTGGTAAAGTATAGAGGAGTTGGAAGTATGGTATGAAGCTCTTTCTCGTGTTTACGGTGTGGTCTCACTATCGCGCTCAATAAAACAGAAAACGTAGAAGGATGCGAACACAATTTACAGCCTTGTGTACAGTAGAGAAGGAATTCTGGGACGATACATGACAATGCAGTCTGTCATAAAGCAACATGTGTGAGACAATGATTTGTAGAAAATAAAATTCTTGAAATGATCTAACCTTCCTGACCTAAACCCAATGGAACATCTTTGAGATGAGTTCGAAAGACGACTTCGCTGCAGACCCCAGTGTCCAACATCAGTACCTTCTCTGGTTTTGGCTCTTGAGGAAGAATGGACTACCATTCCTCCACAGACATAATAGTCACCTCATTAAAAGTATCCCAAGCAGAGTTCAAGTTGTTATAAACGTGACACACTGAATGTCAACGACCACGATACTTTTCATCAGGTAGGGTATGTCTTAGCTGTGTCGGATGGAGTGAAGTAGATGTTGAGAGAGTGGATCAATGGGCAACAAAACATGCCGATGCGGTTCTGTCCACAGCACCACGAACTACCCTCCTTGATTTGGGTCAGACCGAATAACTCATTCCCTCTCTCGAAACGTACAACTCTGGAGACTGCTTGAGAGGCACAACGCCTTTATCTCAGAAGCTCTCAGGTGTTCAAATGGGTCTAAGTACTATGGGACTTAACATCTGAGGTCATCAGTCCCTTAGACTTAGAACTACTCAAACCTAACTAACCTAAGGACATCACACACATCCAAGCCAGAGTCAGGATTTGAACCTGCGACCGTAGCAGCAGCGCGGTTCCGGACTGAAGCGCCTAGAACCGCTCGGCCACCGCGGCCGGCCGGAAGCTCTCACATTAGACCGCAACCGGCAACCGTTGTGTTGAGGAGGTACCACGACGTCTGCGTGAAAATGTGTTACTGGAAAGTGGAGAAACTGCGAAAGGTCTTTCAACGGCGTACAGAGTAGCAGTGTAGAGTTTGTACTGCCAATGTTCGGCCGGTAACGCAGTTATTCGCTTGAATAAACATAACAGCTGTTGATTGTGTTTATTTTCTGAAGATGGCTGGGGACTGAAGGTGATGGTGAGGGTTGACGGGGGAGGGAGGGGGACGGAGGTGGGGGATCACCATTCCCTTCCGAAAAAAATGTTTCATTGAAAGCACTTATATTTTTACGTATATAAAGTACCAAATATTTCAGCTAATTTTCGGAGAATAAATTAGCTTGAAAGCTAAGAGTCTGGAAAGTGGAGAGGAATTCTAGACATTACACTCCCTGTCCAACACAAGACACACTCAGATGCTTGCCTCAGGGCTAGTCCGTGCGGATGGACTTGAGGCCTGACCGCCCACAGAGAGCACCACAGAGAACTTTTCAGTACTAAGTCGATTATTAAGAACTATCTACAGCGATCAGCCAAAACATTACGACCACTGCCCACCGTGACGCTGGATGCCGACTGGTGGCGTTGCGGACACGTGACTCGGTAACAAAAGTATGTAAGCGGAACAGACACGGACCGTGGTTACCCTAGCGAAGATATCCGCTGCAAATGAGGAAATCCATTGAGATAAGGGACTTTGAAAAAACGGCAGATTATTAGTACTGAGAGTCTGTAACGAGTGTCTCGAAAACGCCGAAGCCGGTCAAATGTTCACGTGCTACTGTCGTGAGCTTCTATGGAAAGGACAGTGAAACTAGCACTAGGCCCTAAATGGTTGAACGTCCACGACTCTTTACAGTACGTGGTGTTTGGAGACTTGTCTGCTTTGTAGAGTAGGTTAGATGCTGACCTGTGTCATCTCTGCCGAAAGAGCACAATGCTGGTGCACACACAAGCGTTCCGGAGTCCATCGTTCATCGTACATTTTTGACCATTGAGCTTCACAGCAGACCACTCTACGTATTTAGATGTTGACCTAACAACGTCGTCAATTACGACTGCAGTGAGCATGGAATCATCAGGATTCTACAGTCGATCAGTGGAAACGTATCTTCTCTTTGGGTGAATGAGATTTTAGCTACACTAAGTCTATGGTCCTTTTTGTGGCGGTGTTCGTAGCGACAAACAATTCGCGGTAGAAACGGCTTACGAAGTCACCGCCACACTTTTAATAGCGGGCCGACCGGTCCGCTGGAACAGTGAACAGAAAGATGAAAACCCAAACACTCTGATTAAATAAAAGTCGGTACTTATCTTTATTCACGAAGATACAGAAACACAGTGGTGAACTCCGTGTCTACAGAGATCTGTCTAGTTCGAGTCGGAGCGGCTAGGTCAGCGTCGGCTGACGACAAACAACAACTCTGCTGCGATGAACACACAACTGACTAGCGAGTACACAATTCGGTGGCGAGTATACAACTGAGCGGCGAATACAGAACTGTCCTAGCGCTCGCGACTCCAGCGCTTAAGAACCCAGAAGCCAGCGGTGGCGCGCGCAGACTTGCGGCGATTTGCTGTCTCGCTGGCGCTGCTTATGCGGACGGCGTCCGGACTTTGATGCTGCCAACCTTTTGGCTGCGGGCTCGGGTGGCATTACTGGCTAGGACATGACACTCCTCTCCACAAGCGCCGTCATCAAGTCATCAAGCACCTCGAAACGTGCAGCGCGCCATGGACGCAGGTTGGTGGGAGCAGCATTATGGTATGGGACATATTCTCGTGTGCTTGCATGGGAGCTGTGGTAGTAATCGAAGACATGCTGACAGCTGCTTACCACCTGCATCCCTTGAAGCTTGATGTCTTCCCCTACGCCGATGTCATCTTTCAGTAGTTTAATTGTCCGTGCTACAGTAGTTCGAGGACCGTTATAGTGAAATCACGTTGATGTCTCGACGACCAAATTCGCATGACGTATATCCAATGGAACCTATTTCCGTCGCTATCGGGCGCCATCACCGAGTAAATATTTCCTGCCCGTTGTTCACGCGAATTACGTGACTGGACGTAGACATCTAATGTTACATACCTCCATAAATCTGCCAACAAACTGACGGAGTCCTGATATGCGATATCAGTGACGTATTTCTCTCCAAAGACGGACAAACAAGCTATTAGGTGGGTGGTGATAATGTTTTGGCTCATCAGTGCAATTACTTTCAGGAAGGACTCCGGGAGCCGGCCATGGGACTGGAATATGTTCACCATTAAGATATGGGTTCGCTGCGTCCAACTGGCTACTAGCACTCCCGCTGATAAGAACCACAACAACGAAACAGAAATGCAGTTCGAAATCAATGGGGAAATGCCACGCAAAAACGCCACACTCAAATTTGCAAGGAAAGAATTGAAATTTGTTAGTATCAGTTAAGCCTAGCCAAATCAGTCACTTTTGTCCAACACCACCTCCGGCTAGTTAATGGCTTCAAGCTCCGCTCTGGGGCCCCTTTCTACCGAACTGGGTTAGGCTAGGTGGTAGTTTGAGGTACTCTGACGAACACTCGCCAATCAGTACGCAGCATGGGAAGTAAGACCGCATTCAGAGTAAAGACACTTCGACTGTCATCATTTTATCAGTAAATCATCGAAGTGTTCGTAACAATGTTCCCGAATTTACTGCCCTCCACGGAAGTTCTGCACTCAGATTATTTTCGGAACCGAGAGCTGATACCCGAAGTGGGAAGCTTTGCGATATTTAGTGAGTCATCGGAAAGACAGATTACAGGCCATAGGAAGGGGAGTGTTCATTTCAGTTGACAAGTTGACAAAAGTGTTGGCAACTGAGGTCGAAGTTGAGTGTCAGTAACATTATCTGTTCGCTTATGCCGGCCAAGTTGGCCGAGCGGTTCTAGGCGCTACAGTCTGGAACCACGCGACCACTACGGTTGCAGGTTCGAATCCTGCCTCGGGCATGGATGTGTGTGATGTCCTTAGGTTAGTTAGGTTTAAGTAGTTCCAAGTTCTAGGGCACTGATGACCTCAGAAGTTAAGTCCCATAGTGCTCGGAGCCATTTGAACCATTTTTTGCGAAGCATACAACTACCATCGTCATACCTTAGCAAAAGATCTCTCAGAGAACACAAGAAAATGCTGGTACTATGTAAAATCGCTAAGTGGGGCTAAAGCTTCCATCTGGTACGGCAGTTGAAAATAGCAAAATGAATCCTGAAGTTTGAAACTTCACGTTAAAGAAAAAGTTCATGCAGGAGAATCGTACAAACATACCGTCGTTTGACCATCGAACAGACTCCCGTATGAACGACATAGTAATAAGTGTCCCTGGCGAAGGAAAACAACTGAAGGAGTTCAAAACAAATAAGTCACCACGTCCAGATGGAATACCAGTACGGTTTTTCTAAGAGTACTCTACAGCACTGGCCCCATACTTAGCTTGCATTAATCGCGAATCTCTCATCCAGTGCCAAGTCCCAAGCCACAGAAAAATATACTCCTGTATATAAAAGGGGAAAAGAACAGACCCACAAAATTACAGATCAATATCCCTAACTTCGATTTGCTGCAGAATCCTTGAACATATTCCAGGTTCGAATATAATAAATTTTCTTGATACCGAGAAGCTTATGTCCACGAATGAACATGGTTCAAATGACTCTGAGCACTATGGGACTTAACTTCTGAGGTCATCAGTGCCCTAGAACTTAGAACTGCTTAAACCTAACTAACCTATGGACATCACACACATCCATGCCCGAGGCAAGATTCGAACCTGCGACCGTAGCGGAATCAACATGGTTGTAGAAAACGCAGCTTGCCCTTTTCACACATGACATACTACGAACTATGGATGAAGGACAACAGGCAGATTCCATACATCTAGATTTCCGGAAAACGTTTGACCTGGTGCCCCATTACAGGCTGCTAAAGAAGGTACGAGTGGGTGGAATATGTTCACAGATATGTCAAATGAAATAGATTCAGAGAGATGTGGGTGGCTCGAAGACTTCCTAAATTATTATAACCCAATATGTTGTCCTCAACGGCGAATGTTCGTCAGAGACAAGTGTATCATCAGGAGTGCCCCAGGGAAATGTGACAGAACCGCAATTATACTCTATATACACTAATTGTTTGGCGGACAGGGTGGGCAGCGATCTGCGCTTGTTTGCTGATGATGCTGTGGTGTACTACAAGGTATCGTCTTACAGTGATTGTAGGAGTATACATAATTACTTAAACAAAATTACTAGTTGGTGTAGTTGGTGTGATGAATGACAGCTAGCTCTAAACGTAGAAAAATGTAAGTTAATGCAGGTGAATAGGAAAAACAAACGCCTAATTTTCGGATACGGTATTAGTATTGTCCTGCTGGCACTGTAACATCGTTTAAATATCTGGGCGTAGCGCTGCAAAGCGATATGAAATAGAACGGGGTGTGAGGATTGTGGTAGGAAAGGCGAATGGTCGACTTCGGTTTATTGGAAGAATTCTAAGAAAGTGGTTCACCTGTAGAGGAGACCGCATATAGGACTCTAGAGCGACATGTTCTTGAGTACTGACCGAGTGTTTGGACTCCGTATCAGGTCGGATTAAAGGAAGACATCGAAGCAACTCAGAAGTGGGCTACCAGATTTGTTACTGGTGGGTTTAAATGAGAATCCACGGAGGGATAGGGACATTCTTTACGAGGATCACCATTGAGGCATTTGAAGCTGACTGCAGAACGATTCTGTTGCCTCCAACAGAAATTGCGCATAAGGTTCACGAAGACAAATATGAGATATTTGGGCTAATAGGGAGACATAGGGACAGTCCCTTTTCCCCTCACTCTATTTACGAATGGAACAAGAAAGGAAATGACTGGTAGTGGTACCGGCTACCCTCCGCCACGCACCGTAAGGTGGATCGCGGAGTATCGATGTAGATGTACACATAGCTGTAAATGTAGATGAACAAGTCCAATCTCACTAATTCAGAATACCCGTTGAGAAAAGCAGAAAAGTGCCAAAGAAGATCCTGATGCCTGTGGGTAGAAATGCACTTTCGAATGTTCTGTAGCGTAAAAGCAACGTCGTTGATCATGGAAGGTCACTGACTCCTCAACTCCGAAATGATAACCACTTCAAAACACATACTCGGCGTCAGAGGGTTAACGACCTGCTTCCTCAACCAGACGAACACTGCCAGCTGACTCCTCGATTTCGCCCAGCTCCCAAGTGCATACTGTCTTACATTCAGGCTTTCCAGCCAGTCCGATTCAGGAGCAGGATGTAGACATTCTCGTTTACCATTCCCTGCTCCATCTCATATTTCTTCCAAGGTGTTGCCTCCAGTCGTTTCTGTCTGGAAACAAATGTTGG
Organism: Schistocerca piceifrons; assembly: GCF_021461385.2. Lineage (NCBI taxonomy): Eukaryota > Metazoa > Arthropoda > Insecta > Orthoptera > Acrididae > Schistocerca > Schistocerca piceifrons. The sequence continues at coordinate 36,883,282 of NC_060142.1, forward strand.
GAAGGCCGACCGTGCCGTGATGCCCTAGGCATCAGACACCGATGGCACCACCCAGAATTTGTCATATGGGCTGCAGTGAACTCAGCCCCTACAGTGGATGGAACTTCACAGCCCCGGAACTCGACGGCCAGACCAGCAGAGCGCATCAACAACTCTCCAAACAGTTCACCAGGCAGTGTGAAACGTCTCCTTAGAAAAATTAATGAATTACTGTGCCGATAAACCTCTTACATTATTTGCTTTTCAAACAGCTGAGCAAAACTAAACGTACTCAGACATTACTCTCTTTACTTATTCTGATCAACACTAAACTGACACACAATATTTTTAGCGCAACGCAATCTGACTTTCAAAAATCCCTACAAAAGAATGGCCCTGACTAACGATAACCTATACCTTTCATGAATCACTTACCTCACAAAAATCTTCGTTACTCGAACTACTGCAATACAGCGAGAGCCACTACTGCCACCTAAATAAAAGATTCTAACTAGTGAAGGGACTAGCTACTGATAGGCATAGTTAGCAAATGAAAGATTATATATATATATATATATATATATATATATATACTCCTGGAAATTGAAATAAGAACACCGTGAATTCATTGTCCCAGGAAGGGGAAATTTTATTGACACATTCCTGGGGTCAGATACATCACATGATCACACTGACAGAACCACAGGCACATAGACACAGGCAACAGAGCATGCACAATGTCGGCACTAGTACAGTGTATATCCACCTTTCGCAGCAATGCAGGCTGCTATTCTCCCATGGAGACGATCGTAGAGATGCTGGATGTAGTCCTGTGGAACGGCTTGCCATGCCATTTCCACCTGGCGTCTCAGTTGGACCAGCGTTCGTGCTGGACGTGCAGACCGCGTGAGACGACGCTACATCCAGTCCCAAACATGCTCAATGGGGGACAGATCCGGAGATCTTGCTGGCCAGGGTAGTTGACTTACACCTTCTAGAGCACGTTGGGTGGCACGGGATACATGCGGACGTGCATTGTCCTGTTGGAACAGCAAGTTCCCTTGCCGGTCTAGGAATGGTAGAACGATGGGTTCGATGACGGTTTGGATGTACCGTGCGCTATTCAGTGTCCCCTCGACGATCACCAGTGGTGTACGGCCAGTGTAGGAGATCGCTCCCCACACCATGATGCCGGGTGTTGGCCCTGTGTGCCTCGGTCGTATGCAGTCCTGATTGTGGCGCTCACCTGCACGGCGCCAAACACGCATACGACCATCATTGGCACCAAGGCAGAAGCGACTCTCATCGCTGAAGACGACACGTCTCCATTCGTCCCTCCATTCACGCCTGTCGCGACACCACTGGAGGCGGGCTGCACGATGTTGGGGCGTGAGCGGAAGACGGCCTAACGGTGTGCGGGACCGTAGCCCAGCTTCATGGAGACGGTTGCGAATGGTCCTCGCCGATACCCCAGGAGCAACAGTGTCCCTAATTTGCTGGGAAGTGGCGGTGCGGTCCCCTACGGCACTGCGTAGGATCCTACGGTCTTGGCGTGCATCCGTGCGTCGCTGCGGTCCGGTCCCAGGTCGACGGGCACGTGCACCTTCCGCCGACCACTGGCGACAACATCGATGTACTGTGGAGACCTCACGCCCCACGTGTTGAGCAATTCGGCGGTACGTCCACCCGGCCTCCCGCATGCCCACTATACGCCCTCGCTCAAAGTCCGTCAACTGCACATCCGGTTCACGTCCACGCTGTCGCGGCATGCTACCAGTGTTAAAGACTGCGATGGAGCTCCGTATGCCACGGCAAACTGGCTGACACTGACGGCGGCGGTGCACAAATGCTGCGCAGCTAGCGCCATTCGACGGCCAACACCGCGGTTCCTGGTGTGTCCGCTGTGCCGTGCGTGTGATCATTGCTTGTACAGCCCTCTCGCAGTGTCCGGAGCAAGTATGGTGGGTCTGACACACCGGTGTCAATGTGTTCTTTTTTCCATTTCCAGGAATATATATATATATATATATATATATATATATATATATATATATATATATATATATATATATATATATATATATCAGTTCATGACATCCAGTCTTACAAATTTACTGTCTCTGATGGACACACGTCGAGATCATCCGCTCTCAAAACTCCGCCATCTCTCTCCCCATATTCACCACTGCTGGTGGCTCACCTCCAACTGCGCAACGCTACGCGCTGTTAACAGCCAACTGCCCAACGCTACAATAGCGACTACTGCAACAATGCCGAGCTGCCTCAGACTGCGATTTTCATACAGAGCGCTACGTGGCGTTACCTAAACAGCCTACTTACAAGTGTACACAATGATGGGGGAGGTCGCTGACAAACCGCACATGCCGAGTCCAGCCAACACGTATTCGGCGCGCGGGGCGTCTATTTAGGCCGGTGCATAAGCTCCAGAGAGCAGTTCCGTTGCAGCTAACAACCTCAAGCCATCGACTATACTGTTATTTTTCTAGGCGACAAGGTAGTCTTAGACTGGAAATTTCTATCCTTGCTGGGCTTCGATATTTCCTCAGCGAAGTACACCACAAGAGCTGTAAAGAGTTTATTCTCCCTGACAGACAAGCCCAACAGCGCTTAACTTCGGTGATCTGACGCGAATCGTTGTTACCACTGCGGCAAGGCCATTGGCCAAAGCGCGTGACTATAATGTTCTTTACGTAAGGCTGTTAAGACTTGACGACTACGTTCACAGAAGCGTGTTAAACCATATCTTATAAGCAGAATTAATTTCCACTTTTTTTTTTTTAAAAAAAACGGTTTAGTGTTATTCGGAGGCGAGTAGATTTAATACACAGACACCAGAAAGCGTGGTTTTCCCTTTCTCAACTTCTTTTTGTGTTTCCTTAGCGACAGAGATACATGTAATTGCCCTGTGTAACTTGTAATTATTACTGAATAATAAGTGTCAACGTCATACTTAAGAGGTATTGCAATTCGTTTGTAGAATCCTTTAGTTAGTCACATTAATTTGTTCTGTCAGTTTCTTTATGGAACATTTGGAAATTTGTGGTAAGGTCTTATGGGACCAAACTGCTGAGGTCACCGGTCCCTAAGCTTACACACTATTTAAACTAACTTACTCCTAAGGACAACTCAGACACCCATGCCCGAGACCGGACTCGAACCTCCGACGGGGGGAGCCGCACGGACCGTGACAAGGCGCCTCAGAACACGCGGCTACATCGCGCTGCTTTCTTTGTGTTTCAGAGGAATACGTATCAGGATTCTGCACTAATTGTTTGAGAGCAGAATTACTGAATGCTACATCGCGTCGTGTCGTTTAAATATTGCTTACATACAAAGTCCAGCCTGTACATCTTTTCTTGAAGTCCGAACTCACACTTGTCACCACATTTTTTACGTCGAAATTAATACAGTATTCTCAGGGACAAAGAATGCTTTCAAATAATCAGAAGTACAATAGCTGCCATGATTTGATGTCACGCGATGGCAATACTGTGGTAAAAAGTAATCCAGCAAGGTTAGATACAATAACTCATCTTTTACGTGATGTATGTTACATTGATAACTGTATGCTGTCTTCGCACTTTTGACGTACATTTCCCGATGTACAATATCCTTAAATGCATTGCATACCATTTCATAACGTCTAAATATTTTTTTCTAAATTTTATTCTGCTAGTAAGGGAAAGTTACGTCATATTGTGTAACTACTGAAAGTCTCAAGGAACTTGTTTATCTACAGTCTGACTCTGGAAGAATAAGTGACTACATTATTTACCAACATCATTTATTTTGTTTCACTTACTGAAAAATCAGCATCCACTTTGTTTCACTTACTTTTGTACTTTTGTGAAAATTTTGTTCAGTAAACTTTTGTTTGTTCCGTATACGTAAGCTGTTTACTTGTGCCTGCCGGCCGTTGTGGCCGAGCGGCTCTTGGCGCTTCAGTTCGGAACTGCACTGTTGCTACGGTCGCAGGTTCGTGTCCTTCCTCGGGCATGGATGTGTGTGATGTCCTTAGTTTAGTTAGGTTTAAGTAGTTCTAAGTCTAGGGGACTGATGACCTCAGATGTTAAGTCCCATAGTGCTTAGAGCCATTTGAACCATTTGAACTTGTGCCTGTCAGCGGTGGACATATCAGACCGTCACTGGGGAAAATTACTCTCCCTGTAAACTGGCCATGTATGCTCTGGCCACAACCCACTTACAATGATTAATGCAAAAACCAGCCCTTCAGCTCCAGAGTGGAGAAAGACTCCTTTCTCCAGAAACCGAACCTGTAGTAAACAACAACCACGGGAAGGTTCAAAATGGCTCTGAGCACTATGGGTCATCAGTCCCCTAGAACTTAGAACTACTTAAACCTAACTAACCTAAGGACATCACACACATCCATGGCCGAGGCAGGATTCGAACCAGACTGTAGCGTCTAGAACCGCTCGGCCAACCCGGTCGGCACCTCGGGAAGGGCAAGCAGGTCCAGCCAGGAAATGAAATGTTGCAGACTGATAATGCTGAATGCACACTTCCATTTTATATTGCGTACATTATTACGACATCAGCGGTGACGGACTCTGGTACTATTGTAGTTCTTAAATTAATTACATGACACACGTACTTCCCCAAGTTTCTTATATTCTGCTTCTCTCTATTTTGCTTTATTGTTATTATAATAACACATTTTATTTTTAATGTTATTGGTCTTAAGATCGTTGGCATCTGTACCACTTTAAAAGCGATGCTAAAAGCAAACTATATTTTTGGCTGGATGAGGTGGCGGGCAGCGGTTGGCATGGATTGTCAGCAACAAACTGCGACGCCCCCTCCATGCCAGATTCGAGGCGAGGATGCCTGTAGCCATACGTGGGTCTGGGATGACCAATGATTAAAGTCTTCTGTTTATCGAGAGGTGTTTCTTCGTTACAGTTGCCAACCATCACATAGTTCGAAAAAGTCGATTACACCACTGTTTTCATGCAAGATGTGGCAACACATCATGTCGGTCGCCCAGCGAAAGATCTGTTTAATGAAGCTTCCCTCGAATATGGTATCTCGAGAGATTTTCCAGATGCAAGGCCTACAAGACCACTTGATCTCAGTCCATGTAAGTTTTGGGTCCGTGGTTAACTAATAGATTGCGTTTACCAGGTACATGTTCGGTCTCTACCTGATCTGAAGGGCAGTATATGGGAATATATGCTCAGACTCGACCGGAACTGCTGCGAGCAGCTATTGATCTAGCCGTTTTACGGATGCAGGATCTCTTCGGCGTCCCCAGTGCTCATATTGAACAAATGGTATTAGCAACATTCTGCCTTTCTCGCTTGTTTCACCTGTTCTGACCACGTCCCATTGCTAAATCATTACATATGGAAACATTTCTGTACCTCTTTCTTGCATTCACAGCACCAGATTTCCGCCTGGTGGCCAAAATTGGAACTAATTTTAACCAGTATAAATCGGTTAATTACATTCCACACTGGACATCCGCGAGTAGCCGCACTCTAATTTTAACAGTCCAGTATTTCTTCACTTCCGATAAGCAACATCACACCCGAGTAATATTAGAAATTGAGTCCGCCTTGCAAATTGCAAAACACCTTGTTATGCGTTTATTTCTTTATTGTCCCAAACTAGTTTCGGCGACAAATATCACCATCATCAGTGGGGTTTTTCAATCTAAAACATGCAGAAAATAGCATGGTTATACAAACACAGTAACACATTATTACATTTTTACTATTCGTCTTTTGAAATATAGTTTTCTATGGAATACTTTCATACTACCTTATTTACTGTATGTTATAGCATGTTTTAAGCAATTATTGGCGCTGTTTGGGGCACATTTTCTGTGCTCTTTTTTTTCTGTTGCCTTTTTTTGTACCTAGCTTTAAAAATGCTTTCGTAATGAAATATTTTCATAAAATGTTTCACCCCTTTAGATGTTAAATGTCCAAAAACAGGGACATGTGTGTGTTTTATTTCTAACAGAGAAGCCAAATACAAATTTTCATATATTTACCTTCAAAAATGTTTTAATAATAAAATATTTTAATAAAATATCTCATCCTCTATTTCATCTCCTATGGGGTTCAGTTCCTAAAACAATTGAAACACGTATTTTTTTATTTGTAACCTAGAATTAATGCAGCAATATTCATAGAAGTAGATTTAAATACACTTTAGTAGTTCTTTAATAATGGTATATTTTTAAAAAAGCTTTCATCTACTATTTCACTCCCATAGGATTAAATTTCCAAACACGGTGAACACATATTTCTTTATTTCTGACCGAGAAACCAAATACCAATTTTCGTAAGTCCACCTTCAAAATTCTCTTCATAGCGACATTTTTCAAAAAAAAACACTTCAGCCCCTACTGCACCCGTTTGGGTTGGAATTTCGAAAAATCCCTTCTTAATCGACGCCTGTAGTATAAGATCCTCACGTTCTCCAAATTTAAAGTTTCTATCCTTAGCTGTTTGGGCTGGGCAATGATGGGTCAGTCAGAAAGGACATTGCCTTTTATATATCGAGGTGTGCAGTCCCTTCTCATCATTATTTTGATTATTTTGTTCCCTTACTACGTCATACCTAAATCTAGATAGCCAAACAGGGTTGTGAACTACCGGCTTCTGAATAGCGTCTATTTAAAAATAAGTAACTAAATAAATTCTCCTGGAACGAAATAAATGCTATTTGGAAGATAGCAAATATGAAGCAGGCAGAAGGGATCACGATAGTGGGGAAAAATCTTTAACTGTGAATAATGACCTGATCAGAGCCAGTCCCAAAATTTGAATAAATGTGTTTTTTAACTGAGTCATAGGTAATTTAGGTGTGAACACTTATTTAGTGGATAGAATGCAGTTCTCCAGAAAAGCGTTCCAAAACGCTGCTGTTAAACGTAGCCTTATATTATCCGTGACAGAACTTCCCGACCCAGCGGCAACCAAATTCCTGGTTTAAATTCCTAGTGTAAATGCCCGTGTGTGTGGCGTGGTAGATGAGGGCGGCGGATTGTGGGATTTATTTCTTCCGAGACTGCCAGCGACACATCTATCGTGGCTCTCGAATGAATTCGTCATCGACGGAACTACTGGACGTAATAGACCACGAGCACAAGGTTGTAAGACTTCATGTACAACTGATAACTATGGCTACAAATTATTTATCGTCAAAATGAGTCACAGCATTAAGCATTGAAGACTATATTGTCAGATCTATTGCGCATAGTATTGTTGTATCACCAGCGTTGTCAGTGAGAGGAATCATCTCGAAAACCAGCGACGTCTGTCGATTCACAACTAGGGAGACGAGAAGTTAAATACTTACGGGCGCATTGTAGAGTCTCTGCTTAAGAACTAAATTTGAATTGTGACTTGATCCTTCTTTGCATGCAACTACATACGCCGCTTATGACGGTGCCTTGTCACAGCCTTGACTGCACTGAGGATACGAACTGCAGTGACACAAAGACGATAAAGCTGATTCACATTATTTAATTACAGGCTAGCAGAAACAAGAGTTTCAAAGCGCGTTTCGTTCCGTTAACGTCAACAGTTTTAAGGCTCCTGTGATTTAAACAAATTTAATTTTCTAATAAAAAAGAAACAGCTTAGTGTAGGAAATCTGTCCACAACGCGTCAGCAGTTCTTATAAAAATATATTATTTGTTATGGTATATGCGCGAAAGCGTGTCTTTCAAGACATCATCCTGACACGCTTGTCTTGCTAAACGTTATCTTTATGAGCGGATGCAGATGTGCACTTCGCAGAGAAACTTAGCACGAGAATGTATAATTTGTTGTATTAAAATTTTCCAGTAATTTCAAGATTTGTAGCATCACGCTTCGCCAACATTAACTGCTTCAGACAAGCCGTAATATAAAGTCTGGATTGGTCTTTAAAATTAAATTACTCTGAATACAGCTGCGATGTCGAAAATCTCACTATTAATTACACGTATATGCCCCTGAGAATTAGTTCTGAGCGTCCTCAGGGGGTGAAATCGATTTGAAACCTGTGTTTTGAATAGGCAGAATTGAGATGTCCGTTGATCGCTTACCTTCCGTTGGCTATCGTTGCTAACAGCTCTTTCTGCGTTTCATGGTTTCTTAAGATTTTGCTGGCTGGGGACGGACGCCTTCGTATTCCTCGCCAATCTTCTCGACTCAGACTGCTGCTAAGCAACTGTCTGGGCCGCAGCAGGGACCCCCGTATTGTTGAAAACTGCCTCACGTTTACTCTTAGAAGACGCACTGAAAATAATAAGCGCTTAATTAAGGGAACTCTCCAGCGATAATTGCAGGGCCTAACTAGGCCGGTCCACCTGGGACGAAGCTCCGGGACCCGCGAGAGCAAAGAGAACGAACGAGGTGAAATTGAAATGGAAAGGAAAAGTGGAAAATTAGTAAAATCGATGCCTCAAGTGAACTTTTTAAAATAATCAAATTCGGTTCTGGAAGTCCTTCAGAGGTAAAGATACGTGAATGATTTACCTCGTTTTACCTATTACGCAATCAATGAAAGAATCTGCAGCAGGATTCGAACATGAATTAATTGAATCTGTAGAACGACAGGACCCTCTTGTGAGCAAATGTTGCAGTCAAGGCTGTGACAAGGCACCGTCATAAGCGGCGTATGTAGTTACATGCAAAGAAGGATCAAGTCACAATTCAAATTTAGTTCTTAAGCAGAGACTCTACTCAAAACTTTAACTTTTCCTCTACTTGCCGATTTCAGACGAATTTTAAAGATGTTGTGGATTGGCAAGACAGCCAACCCACTATGAGAGGAAGCCGAAAGGCACGCGTTTTAGCTCACGCGGGCTGGCGTGTGGTCTGGAACAGGTCAAGGAAATTAGCAAAAAAGGACGTAGCTGTGGAGTACTTAACTTTAATCCATAAATGGTGAACACCGCTTTTGACGGTACATGTTTTACAGCATCAATAGTAACTGTTAATGGCGCCTTGCTAGGTCGTAGCAAATGACGTAGCTGAAGGCTATGCTAACTATCGTCTCGGAAAATGAGAGCGTATTTTGTCAGTGAACCATCGCTAGCAAAGTCGACTGTACAACTGGGGCGAGTGCTAGGAAGTCTCTCTAGACCTGCCGTGTGGCGGCGCTCGGTCTGCAATCACTGATAGTGGCGACACGCGGGTCCGACGTATACTAACGGACCGCGGCCGATTTAAAGGCTACCACCTAGCAAGTGTGGTGTCTGTCGGTGACACCACAAAAGATACGTCTATCACGTGAAAATGTAGTAATACCCAAAATTTGTAGTTCGGAACTTCATTAGCTTTTGAGTTATGAATGTTTAATAAGATTTTAATGGCATTTTTCAAAACCAGTTTTTGGTACTCAAACATCAGTTTTCACATTCTAGATTTTTAGGTACATTCACAAGACATTGTTCAACAGTTCTATGCATTCATTTTAAGAGAGATGCTATTAGTTTAGTTTCAGTATTTTTGCGAATTTTAAACTTAACTTCTCTTTAATTACGGTATATAAATGTGATAATAAAATAGAAAAACCACATTTTAGATTATGTTAATAGATAGAAGTTTGGAAAAGTCTCAAGACTATTTCCTACAAAAATTTCATTGAGATTGGTTGGTATTTAGGATGAAAAAATTGGGACTGAACTTAGAATAACAAACTTAGGGGAAAATGGACTTCAAATTTTATTAAAAAATAGATGCTACTACAAGAGACATACTGATTAAAAATCGCCAGCACCATAATTTTACTCTTCCTGATCTTGTAAGGCTTCTTTTCCTTGGAATTACAAGACCTGACTTGCCTATTTCTTGAATTTTTTCTTTACAGGCAGTGTCTTGTGGACTTCTTTCTCCGCCGGTGATTTCTTCTAGGACTGTGATAAATGGATGCTGGGACTCTTGTTTTCTTCCTTCGTGAAACATCGCATTCTGAACTCAGAAACTGTTCTTACAAGACCCAAAGGCATATTTTTTTCTTTTTTTCGCTTTTCTTTCTTTCTTTCGGACACTTGGGCCAATTGACACTACGAAAACTTCTATTTGCGTATTATGCCTTGTCATCAGTGCATCTTGCCAGTAGTGCATCTGGTGCTAGTGTCTGACAGACAGCGACTATCTTGACCATTGTGGCAGCTGTTAGTGTGGCACGGCCCCTCCTGCAGTCCATATTTCAGACTTCTTTTTAGACCTACTTGTAATTCGAATACAGCCAATCGTTTTACGAACTAAGAAAACGCTCCAGAGAAGTGAAATGGTCACAAAGTTTTAAAAAATGAAGTTTTAGGAGGAGTATCCCCTTAAAGTCAGTGTATTTCGAACAGCTGACATCTACAAATGTTTTCGGTTCACAGTGCTGCAGATGCAGGATTTAAAAGAATTGTTCCGCAAATACTTCGAAGTTAATGATAAAGACACTAAACACAACGCGTTAAGCAGCCATATTCGGCGACATCTATGCGTTTAAGGAGATATTCATTGGTATGATTCTTGCGATCGACTAACGAAGTGTAGAAATAGGTCTTGAAAATACAAGCGAATCCCATGGCTTTGTTATTAACGAAAATGCTAGAAATGATCAATGTGATACTTACGGCCTCGAAATCTTAGAGTGTGCATGTTGCAGCTGCATATCACCTTTCAACGAAAGTTCTATCCGAGAGTATCGTTCGACAAACTGCTAGATGAAAAGTTCAAGATCTGTGTAAGACGAAGCAGTGGGAGTACATTCTGTAAAAAACGAATAACAAGCATAAATTAATCTGGCGTAGCCCTGAACTAAACTTGGAATGGCTCTTCATTGACCCAGTGATTGACAGCGTCCATCCGCAACTGAATACCTTGTAACGAAGAAGTTACAGATAAATATGTTGTGGTGATATTGGTAAGAACTTCATCGAAACTACGATACTGCAGTGCCTGCGGTATTAAGAAGAACGATGCAGTCTTTCTTCGGACAAGCATGCACGTTGTAAGTTGAGAAAACCATAACGAAACAGATATGCTACAAAGCGCCACTGTTTCCTGCGCTTGTACCTCGACATCAATATGGGAAATGGTCACCATGCACACGTACACAGGCCGCACAACGGTTTGGCATACTCTGGATCAGGTGGTCGAGCAGCTGCTGGGGTATAGCCTCCCATTCTTGCACCAGTGCCTGTCGGAGCTCCTGAGTGTCCTAGGGGTTTGAAGACGTGCAGCGATACGTCGACCGAGAGCATCCCAGACGTGCTCGATGGGGTTCAGGACTGGAGAACATGCAGGCCACTCCATTCACCTGATATCTTCTGTTTCAAGGTTCTCCTCCACAATGGCAGCTCGGTGGGGCCGTGCGTTATCATCCATCAGCAGGAAGGTGGGACCCACTGCACCCATGAAAAGGCGAACATACTGGCGCAAAATGACGTCCCGATACACTTGACCTCTTACAGTTCCTCTGTCAAAGACATGCAGGGGTGTACGTGCACCAATCATAACCCCACCCCACACCATCAAACCACGACGTCCATACCGGTCCCTTTCAAGGACATTATGGGGTTGGTACCTGGTTCCTGGTTCACGCCGGATGAAAACCCGGCGAGAACCACTGTTCAGACTATACCTGGACTCGTCCGTGAATATAACCTGGGATCATTGTTCCAATGAACATGTACTGTGTTCTTGACATGTACTGTTCAGACTATACCTGGACTCGTCCGTGAACATAACCTGGGATCATTGTTCCAATGAACATGTACTGTGTTCGGACTATACCTGGACTCGTCCGTGAACATAACCTGGGATCATTGTTCCAATGAACATGTACTGTGTTCTTGACATCAGGCTTTACTGGCTCTCCTGTGACCAGGGGCCAGTGGAATGCACCTTGCAGGCCTCCGGGAGAATAAACCATGTCTGTTCAGTCGTCTGTTGACCGTATGTCTGGAGACAACTGTTCCAGTGGCTGCGGTATGGTTCCGAGCAAGGCTACCTGCAATACTCCGTGGCCTCTGCAGGCACTGATGGTGAGATATCGGTCTTCTTGTGGTGTTGTACACTGTGGACGTCCCGTACTGTAGCGACTGGACACGTTTCCTGTCTGCTGGAATCCTTGCCATAATCTTGAGATCACACTTTGTGGCACACGGAGGGCCCGCGCTACGACCTTCTGTGTTTGACCAGCCTCCACTCGCTCTAGTATTCTACCCCTCATAACGTCATCAGTATGTGTTCTCTGAACCATTTTCAACTCACAGTCAGCATTAGCACATCTGAAAACGTCTGCACACTTACTCGCTGCACCGTACTCTGACATGCACCAGCACACCTCTGCATATGTGGACTGCTGCCAGCGCCACCGTGCGACGACTGCAGATCAAGTGCACCGCATGGTCATACCCCGAGGTGATTTAAACCCTCAAACCGCCCACCAGAGCGTTGTTTCACCATGCATCAGCATTATCCTTAATTTATGAGCATGAGTGTATTTAAGAGCACAGGCACTGCAATGTCGTATTTATCCGCCTATCACCAAGCAGCGAGTTTCAATTAAAGTGTTCTCCCCTGTACAGGAATTACATAATGCGTGTACGAGTACAGATTATGACGTAGGAAAGACGACATACGGAAGTTTGGGCCTGGGCGTGATTCGTGCACGGACTGCTCGCGTAAAGCGAGAAATACGGCACAAATTTTCACTGTCGTCATTTCGTTATACACCTGATTAAAACCATTTAAATTCCGCCCGAACAGGCCATGAAGGCCCAATGGTACATACCGGCCGCCGTGTCATCCTCAGACCACAGGTGTCACTGGATGCGGATAACGAGGATCATGTGGTTAGCACACCGCTCTTGCCAGCCGTACGTCAGTTTAGGAGACCGGAGCCGCTACTTCTCAATCGAGTAGCTCACCAGTTGGCCTCACAAGGGCTGAGTGCACCCCGCGTGCCAACAGCGCTCGGCAGATCGTATGATCAAGCATGGATTTGCTAGCCCAGTCCGACAGAACTTAACTTCGGTGATCTGACGGGAACTGGAGTTACCACTGCGGCGCTGCCATTAGCTTACACACCTGATGGCTGTTCGTATTCGCAACTGGGAGTGTGTCTCATGTGTTTCGTTGAAACTGTTCGGTGAACAAGACTTAGCAGAGCTGATACCGAGTTATCCTGACGTATGCATAACTGTGCTGATGTACCAAATCTGAGCGTTCTTTCTCAAAAACACAATTATTGTAAAAATCCATACATTATACATTGAGGCAGGAAAGGTTATCTGGTTTGGTAACGCAGTCGATAGGGAAAAAATGTGAGTAAGGTAACAATGTTGTTTGACTGGCGAACGAGTGCGACAGAAATTTTGAACAACACTAAACGTCAGAAAACGAAGAAAGACGCCGTACATCTCTCAAGAAAGTATTTTGAAAATTCCATGACCTCTCTTTCAGCGTACAAAGTAAAAATATTCATCGTCGTAGATCGTCGTCAGCCGTCGGTCAGCCGCCAACCAGAAATCTCGTAGGCCGGCCTCAGTCTAGAGGTGCGCGTAACTGAAACATCGATGTGGCAGATCGCAGTATTCCGGAAACTGTCTGCTCCATCAGCGGCCCCATCCGGTCCTATAGCTGTGACAACAGCAGAGAAAAAGGTTGCCACCGAACGAGAAGAGATGCAGATGGCAGACTCCAGTCCATCCAAGACCAGCGCGCCAGGGGGCGACACAGAACTCCAGTTTACTCCAGCGTCTACCGCTGCAACCATGGCGGACTGACGGCTCTCGCCGACTAACGGAGCTGACAGTGAGAGGCACCCACATGCCTTGCTCATACTGTGGCATCAAGCAGTCAGGCCTGCAAGATGAGTGGTCTGCCAAGCGAGTGGATTCATTCTTATTTATCGAGTAACATGGACCCTAGTACTCACACTTAAGTTACAAGTTATCCTCCTATATGATTAATACGCAACGGAAACACGCATCTGACTATCAGTAATTTACAGAACTCTGACTGTACACTACGCACTGGCAATACCACATTTTCTTTCTGTCTTTTATTTAACGGCTTTTGTCACCACGTGGCCACCGCACTGAATATGAATGGCGCACACATTATAAATTCGGGACATTATGACAACATACAATTCGAAGGAAAAGTCCACCAATCTTTTTGTTTTCACTATCTTATTTATTCCGATAAATTCTCTAACGTAAACAACAATAATACATGAGAACCTACAACAATAATACATGAGAAATTCCGCCCAGTGGGCATGACTTTACAATAGTGAATCTCTATATTATGGTCTCGTAATTATTTTTAACGCTACAGTGCACTTTCTGGATAGGATGGTGGATCTTTTATTATACCTCACACTTCGACTCTCACAATCATCATCACTAAACTTTCCTCCAGACCGAGCGGTACCGAAGGAACAAGCATAACCCACTAATCTTTTGTAACTACCTCGCTACTCTCCCATGCAAACCACACATACCCACACTACAATAGGAAATACTACACAGAGAATGGTCACAACATTATCACTTTCAGCTTTCCCGCTTCAGTTAATACTTATCCCAGTTTCACACGACACTGCCCCACTTCGTAATTCTAGTTTCCTACTATGAACTCTGGAGATATATGCACGTCTTCCTGTGCAATGCAAGCCAAGTGGCGTTGCTGGATAGACGGCCGACTCACCTTGATTCTCTCTCAGAGTTTAAATCTAGCGTCACACGGAATCATATCACGCAAAGTGACATTAAGAACATATTCATCACACACATGAGTCCTCAACTGATACCATGGACGAGTACTTATCTTTATCCTGTGTCTCATACACAGATTGAGACTCACACAGTACTCACCACGTGGAAGTACTCGTCTCTAATTTCAAGTCCTGCACACGCCATTTCTTAAATATTTCAACTTATGGTACACACGCTATTTCTTAAATATTTCAACTTATTGTACACACGCTAGTAATTCAGCTTAACTTAAGCACACGGAAGTATTTCAAATTATTGCTACACGTGGTTTCATTGTGACCGTTGGTCACTTCTGAAGATTACTACAATCCCTTTAAAATTACCTGCCTGACATTTAATTCTCCCCACAAAAGTTCCTGAAATAGAGAAAATATTATTTCAAACTACTCTTAAATATTCCACATGCATACCATGTCTCCACTCTTTCATCATTACGAAGCACAACTAAAACAGAATTAACAGCAGAAGATCCAGTGGCAGAGTGCTGAAACATGGCCGTTCTCTAGGTCCTCTCCCATCTCTGTCGAGGTGGGGGAAGCACCTTGCTATCGTATTGTTCAGCCACATTTCAGGCGCTCAAAGCTCTGGTAAATTTCATCTCTTTGGTCCCACCAAAGGTGGCCAAAGGATCGACTCAAAGATGATCATATATTCACATTCACTATCTGCGGTTAGCAGACGACCATACATTCATTCATTTCACAGGTCTCACCAAACTGGATGTAGGGATTTACTTTGTGGGAGTGCACATGTGATCAATTAAATAAATAAGTTGTCATTCTTTCCCACACTGGTATCCGGCTTCGCTGTATTAATTGAAATTGAGTTATTTTACAAGAAAATTGTGTTGTTCTGACAAAAATAATGAAGTATGTTGTACCTATTTTCAATGTCGGGCGGTACTGTACCCTTTCAACAGAACGTCGGGAACGGCGGACTTAGAAGTAATTCTTCGGGAACCAAAGTGACAACGAGCGCTGCAGATTCCAGGGGCATGATAGTCTTCGGAAGGTGAGACTCTGCAAGAACGCAGGGAGAGAAAGACCGAAGAGCTGGGCCTCCACAAGACGCGTCAAGAACGCCACAGATGACAGGCAAATGCGGTACTGAAGATGGCAAGCGGAAGAAGAAACGTCCCGCCAGTATCCGGCGTACCAACAAGGGGTGGAATACGAAAGTTGTGGTCGTCAAGCGAGGCTGCACCGCACTTGTAGCCAGCCAGGCAAGTCGAGCTCAACACCGGATGTGGGGAGTCGCACCGAGTCGCAGTGCAGCGCCTCAGGCGAGGGAAGGAGATGAAACCACCACCTACCGTCACTCAAGCGACAAACGGTTAGCGTCGATTACTGGAACGTGGTCTCACATTGAGTCAAGTCTGCTTTCACCGTGAAGTCAGCAGGAAAGGACCCGGTGCGGGCGAACCCCCACGACTGCGAAGACCACCGTAGCGTGACAAGTGAAGCGGCCGCATGACTTGTACGTCTTACACTCACGCCACGCATTCAGACAAGATGATCAAGGCTGTGTTTCGCGGCTTCCCGTGCTCGATGGAGCCTGATTATCTTCAGAAAAGAGCTGGAAGACCGTCGGTTCGGGGTTTGCTCTGTGGTGCATATGAAATCGACGAACACAAAGATGGCCATCGGCACTATCAGCAACGGAGATCGGAAGTAATTCCAAACTCAATCAGCTGGCTAAAACGGCGGCTACTGCGGAGAACTTCGTAGGGAAGGACGTCGCCTCAGTGCTTCAGATGTCAGGGCACTGGGCAAGTAGCACACCACTTCTCGATACGTGACGTCTGTGTGCCTGGCGGCTACACATGCCACTACTGCCCACTTCGAAGGGTAGACAAGCCGAAGTGTGCGAATCGTCACATGGCGAGTTATCGAGGCTGCGAGAATTTCAAAGCTGCGTTAGCTCGCCAATGTGGATTACAGTACAGGACGCCACAGAAGCAGAAGCCAGTCCGATCCGATCTCCATGCATGCATTAAGCCGTCGGCACACGGACCGTGCTGTCGAACGTTAATGTTGAGCGTGCCAAGTTCAACGTGCTGCTGAACGCTCAGGAACGATGCGACTTGTGCACACGGTACGTGGGCCCCAACGTGGTATACGCCATCGCAGCGCACTCCAGCGGCAATTGAGGGATGTTTCTAGTTCGTAAATCACACTGTTTACTCAACGAGCGCGTGTAAAATTCCCACGTTACCTCTATTAAAACGCATATTTCCTCCATCGTCCACGAAAAGTGTTGTGGATTGGCAGGAGAGCCAACCCCGTGTTACTAGAGGAAGCCGAAAGGCACGCGTTTTAGCTCACGCAGGCTGGCGTGAGGTCTGGAACAGGACAAGGAAATTAGAATTTAGAAAAACGGACGTAGCTGGTGAATACTTAACTTTAATCCATTAATGGTGAACGTCGCTCTTGACTGTAGATGATTCAGTATCAATAGTAACTAGTAATGGTGCTTTGCTGGGTCGTAGCAAATGACGTAGCTGAAGGCTATGCTAACTATCGTCTCGGCAAATGAGAGCGTATTTTTTCAGTGAACCATCGCTAGCAAAGTCGGTTGTACAACTGGGGCGAGTGCTAGGAAGTCTCTCTAGACCTGCCGTGTGGCGGCGCTCGGTCTGCAATCACTGATAGTGGCGACACGCGGGTCCGACGTATACTAACGGACCGCGGCCGATTTAAAGGCTACCACCTAGCTAGTGTGGTGCCTGGCGGTGACACCACAAAAAGGAAAGTGCCATGTCCAATCAATGAGGACACAGGCTATTAAAAGTTCCACTACAAACAGTGCGGTACACATTTGTAATACTTCTCCGGATAAGATAAACATTATCATTCCCACATTTTGTCCGCAGCTCGTGGTCGTGCGATAGCGTTCTCGCTTCCCGCGCCCGGGTTCCCGGGTTCGATTCCCGGCGGGGTGAGGGATTTTCTCTGCCTCGTGATGACTGGGTGTTGTGTGATGTCCTTAGGTTAGTTAGGTTTAAGTAGTTCTACGTTCTAGGGGACTGATGACCATAGATGTTAAGTCCCATAGTGTTCAGAGCCATTTGAACCATTCCCACATTTTAGTAAATCCCGGAGGTCAATCTTACTTGATCACTGTTCCTACCCAGTAGCAGAATCTTTGCAACATGTGAATTACGAAGCATAAAAGAAAAAGGAGCATAATATCTTTATAGAAGTAGTGCAAGCTGTCCTGTAAATTAAGCCTATCTAACAAAGTCACCCCTCAAAAAAGGTGAACTTATATTTACATAACATCAAATATTATAGCCTATACTTATATTAAACTAATAATAAAGTATCAGAACCTAATAAAAACGCAAATGTTAGGAAAAAAAATTTGACAGTGTTTGGACGCGAACCACCGCCACAGTTACGAACACGGTGGTCGATACTGACGCTAGTCATTACGCTAAACCAACAACACCCTCTTGGTATCTAATCATATTATCTTAACCCTTGCTAAAAATGATAATCGTAGATAATTATGTTATTAATTGAAATTTAATTATAACAAATTGTACCAAGAACAATGCGTTTTGGGTGGATCTTCAGTGTGTCGCTGCCTTCAAATAGCCTACTGTCATAACACGCAAGTTACAATAATTCTTTTGCCACGAATATGATGTTTCTTATTATTTTATTGGAACGAATCACACAGTTAACAACGGGTTTTCCAGTGACTCTCAATTTGCTGGTGCTCAGAAACGGCATATATACATATAGGCTTGAAACGAATGCCAATATGGCGCCTCACAGCTCTGTACTGATGAGAGACGGCGTGCTTGTGACGTAGGTGGCGTTGTGCCATCTCATTGGTCAACGCTCAGACGCACGCTCAGAATATCTGACATGCTAGATATTGCTCTGCACGTTCGGAAAGACTCCCGAACGTGCTATTCCACGCTATGACGTCAGAAACTCGGAGCGCTCAACGCTCAACGTTCGGATGCACGGTCCGTGTGCCGACGGCTTTAGCCAGGGGCGAAAAGCGGCCAACGCGTAGGAGCGGTCCGGCGGCCGGCCTCGCCCAGCTAGGGGCGGGACGTGAAGAACCTCGAGCCCTCGTCGTTGCTCAGACTCACCAGAGAGGGTGAGAATCGTGGATGATGTCGGCGTCGCAGATCTGGCACTGACGCCGGCCACAGATGCAGCATCTGGGCCACTTCACCCGGGCGAAGAGGGTACCCACACACCAGACAGCACTCGCTGCTGGCGCAGACAGGCAGCCCACATGAACTAGTGGATGTGCCGAACCAAATACAGCAGTGGACTCGGAATAGCAGGCTACAAAGCGGCCATCTGGAGCCGTCGGCCGCGATAACTCGGCGCCCGGTTAAGCAGATGCCGCGAGAAGTGGCGACATGAGTTGTGAATACTGCTCTGGAAGCAGCAAAGCGACCAGCAGACCAACAGGCGGTGGCGTAAACAGCCTCTCTGCGCGCCCACATGTTGCCGTGCCAGCACCTGACGACAAGAAATCCTGAAAAGAGCAACCCATATGGCAATCACAAGTGAATGCACAACCACATTCACAAGCACGGGAGGCACAGAAACTAAGTACTCTAACAGTCCACCACACGCGCAGGGGCTGAAGGGAACCGCAGTGGAACTGATGCGCTAACCTAGCTACAAATATTCTTCGGCCATCTATGTACCTGTCCTATTGATATCGTGGAGGTAAATTTAGGCAAACAATATCAGGCGCGGAGGCAAGCATTCTTCCCAATCTCCGTCTGTGCGTGAAGCAGGAACAACATTAGTGTGTTGTTCAATAAAAAGTATTTTCGCAAGGTGTACATGAAAGCGTAGCAAATAAAACGCCACTAAATATTGACTCTTCTGAAATAACAGACCAGTTTTCACATACAGCCAGCCGCTGTGGCGAAGCGGTTCTAGGCGCTTCAGTCCGGAACCGCGCTGCTACTACGGTCGCAGGTTCGAATCCTGCCTCGGGCATGGATGTGTGTCATGTTCTTAGGTTAGTTAGGTTTAAGTAGTTCTAAGTCTAGGAGACTGATGACCTCAGCTGTTAAGTCCCATAGTGCTTAGAGCTATTTTTTTCACATACAAGCACGAGGGAAAACACTTTTAAGTAACACACGAATCCATCTCACTATGCACAAATATTTCATTTGTAGTTTCCAGATTTACATGATTATACATTCTCAAATAATTCTCTGAAATTATCTTTCTGTTCCTATTTCGTCTGAAGTACTGTGTTAGATATTATCTTCCTTTTTATGAAATTGTTCGGTTTTGAAAGAGTTTATTTGCTATATTTTTATTCCAAAAGTGAAATCCAACCAGTTACATGGAGTTTATTGTAGTAAACAGTTTGATTTTACCTTTAATTAAAATCTTAGTTAATGCTGACCGTGCTGGCTAGGTTTGGTAGCTGTCGCTGTGTGAGATAATTCTTAAGCCTGTTCTAATGCAACAGATTGAAGATGTACCACTCTAAGACAAATGACTGCCAAACTGCCAGCATCGCCAGTATCGCTGTAAACAAGTGTAGACGACACTCAACCGCACACTACAACACTGCCATACTGCACTATGAAGACACGTTTTGTGTAGTGAAGTATATTCGTGTCAAAGTCTGTGTCAGACTAAGCAGTGAAAACGTGGAATGCTAACTTCTTAGCTCCACCTGTGTACCAACGTTGAAAATAATGCTTCGGCCCACCAAAATCGTAAATGAACGACTGGCATACTAAAAGTGTGTCACACGATTGCCTTAGCGTAACAACTGATCGAGAACTATGTGCACTCCGCACAGGCGGTGGTGCCAATCACAACAACCAGAGCCACACCTCTATGCCAGCAGAAGGCGCCACTGGACGCCGATTTGTGTCCACCCACTAACCACGGCCCTTCCCGCCCTCCAGATACCGCACCAGAAGAGTGGACAAAACGGTCTCGTAAGTATTACTTTAGTTTAAAACATTATCTTTAAGTAACACATATGTGTATGCATAAACGGCTTACTGCGAGCTTAATATGACGGAAACTCGTTGCAATACGTTAAACATAAAATAAATAAATATGTCCAGTAGTAGAAAATTACAAATAACAATTCTAACTCACATTGGATAGTATGCACTATATCTTATGTGCGATGGTATAGTGGCGAACAGCTTTTTCATACGCAGGGTGTTACAAAAAGGTACGGCCAAACTTTCAGGAAACATTCCTCACACACAAATAAAGAAAAGATGTTATGTGGACATGTGTCCGGAAACGCTTAATTTTCATGTTAGAGCTCATTTTAGTTTCGTCAGTATGTACTGTACGTCCTCAATTCACCGCCAGTTGGCCCAATTGAAGGAAGGTAATGGTGACTTCGGTGCTTGTGTTGACATGCGACTCATTCCTCTACAGTACTAGCATCAAGCACATCAGTACGTAGCATCAACAGGTTAGTGTTCATCATGAACGTGGTTTTGCAGTCAGTGCAATGTTTACAAGTGCGGAGTTGGCAGATGCCCATTTGATGTATGGATTAGCACGGGGCAATAGCCGTGGCGCGGTACGTTTGTATCGAGACAGATTTCCAGAACGAAGGTGCCCGACAGGAATACGTTCGAAGCAATTGATCGGCGTCTTAGGGAGCACGGAACATTCCAGCTTATGACTCGCGACTGGGGAAGACCTAGAACGACGAGGACACCTGCAATAGACGAGGCAATTCTTCGTGCGGTTGACGATAACCCTAATGTCAGCGTCAGAGAAGTTGCTGCGGTACAAGGAAACGTTGACCACGTCACTGTATGGAGAGTGCTACGAAAGAACCGTTTGTTTCCGTACCATGTACAGCGTGTGCAGGCGCTGTCAGCAGCTGATTGGTCTCCACGGGTACACTTTTGCGAATGGTTCATCCAACAATGTGTCAATCCTCATTTCAGTGCAAATGTTCTCTTCACGGATGAGGCTTCATTCCAACGTGATCAAATTGTAAATTTTCACAATCAACATGTGTGGGCTGACGAGAATCCGCACGCAATTATGCAATCACGTCATCAACACAGATTGTCTCTGAACGTTTGGGCAGGCATTGTTGGTGATGTCTTGATTGGGCCCCATGTTCTTCCACCTACGCTCAATGGAGCACGTTATCATGATTTCATACGGGATACTCTACCTGTGCTGCTAGAACAAGTGCCTTTACAAGTACGACACAACATGTGGTTCATGCACGATGGAGCTCCTGCACATTTCAGTCGAAGTGTTCGTACGCTTCTCAACAACAGATTCGGTGACCGATGGATTGGTAGAGGCGGACCAATTCCATGGCCTCCACGCTCTCCTGACCTCAACCCTCTTGACTTTTCATTTATGGAGCCATTTAAAATCTCTTGTCTACGCAACCCCGGTACCAAATGTAGAGACTCTTCGTGCTCGTATTGTGGACGGCTGTTATACAATACGCCATTCTCCAGGGCTGCATCAGCGCATCAGGGATTCCAGGCGACGGAGGGTGGATGCATGTATCCCCGCTAACGGAGGACATTTTGAACATTTCCTGTAACAAAGTGTTTGAAGTCACGCTGGTACGTTCTGTTGCTGTGTGTTTCCATTCCATGATTAATGTGATTGGAAGAGAAGTAATAAAATGAGCTCTAACATGGAAAGTAAGCGTTTCCGGACACATGTCCACATAACATATTTTCTTTCTTTGTGTGTGAGTAATGTTTCCTGAAAGTTTGGCCGTACCTTTTTGTAACACCCTGCAAAATTAAATCAGAAAAAAGTCAGAAAAAAGATCGGGCAAAGTGATATGAGCACAATACTATAAACACCTCATTTCCATAGCTGCTCAGAGTTTCCATCTGCCAGTCTGTATATCTGGTAGTGTCGCAATCAACCAGCATATCGCCTCTTACAGATTCGTGGTGCTCACTTAGTTTTTGCGTTTGCGCAGAAGGTTGAAATTTACTAACAGTAATTGGAGATGAGGTATCAGTACTATGACAGCAAACGATTCTACGAGAAAACACAACAGTGCAAGAGAAAGTGAACTTAATGGTGTAGACTGAAAGACACTAAAGATGATTGCTGTCGTTAGTACGAAGGCTATGTGAAACCACTCTCTTAAGGGCTGACGATACTGAGTACAAAATGAAAGGTTGCGTAGAATTAAGAAGGTGGTGTAATAAAACCAAAGAATTAATTATAAAACCTTACTAATGATTAAGTATCAAATACTGCATCTTAATTTTCCGTGTGTTCTGGAGGCGAGCAAGACGTGACGACAACACACTGATGTTCCTCGGATACATTGGTGTTGTTCTACAATTTTTACAGCTAATTAATCGATAGAGTCAACAGCACCATTCTTCGAAATATTTGACACACAAACAACAATTAACAAGTACGTTACAATAGTAAATTATTTTTCCGTTATTTGTTTCACGTCCTGGAAAGTTACCGTCTGACGAACAAGAAAGCTGCGCTGAAGCTACCCACTTAGCACACTGTCCAAAATATTTATACGAGGGTTACTTTTGCAGTTCACCAGTTGTCTGCACATAGTATGTGCGACTTTCAAGCAGTGAAGCACGTGTGACTCACTTTGCAAATGCCTCGTATACAGGAGTGTGTTTTACTTTGGCATGTGCTGTAGTTTTCGATAGCGTGGTGCAGAAAAGTACGTGAGATATGAATGCATCTGTTAGATATCGAATATCGTCTCGTTCAAGACAAAATCATACGAAACGGAGCACGAACTATGTTAATTGAAAGATGGGGAAGGTAATGTGGAGAGACCTTATATATATTTTTAAAAAATGTCATGGAATTCGTCTTAATCGATTGACGGAAAGCAAAGGAAAATATCTTTCCGGCAGGTTGAATTTGTATTTGAAACCCGCTATTTTTGAATGCAAGTCCCGTGTGCTAACTACTGTGTCGGCTTGCCCAGTCCGTTTAGCAGAGTCTTCGTATCAGTTTTTGGTAGTGAAAGTTAGGCAGAATTATAGGAACTGTTGAAGGAAATGAGCAGTATAATGACAAACAACTTGGGTTGATAGTAAACCAAGAATTAAAGTAACGGAGAGCATTAGAAATAAGGTTACTGATAAACTACATAAAATCTAGCACCCGTTTAGTACACGAAATGAGGGAATTCTGGTAAGGTGGAAACAAAATAATGCAGGAAGGGCGACTACCATAGCAACATATTATTGAAGGATCTGTCACAAAACTCGTAGAAATTCTTGTCTTATGTGGTACCAGTAGCAAAGCAAAAAACACAAACGGTGAATTTCATTTTTAAATGTTCCATTACAAACGAATATCCAGCTTTATAGCCCCAATTCAATTCTCAAAAATGTTCAGATGTGTGTGCAATCTTATGGGACTTAACTGCTAAGGTCATCAGTCCCTAAGCTTACACACTACTTAACCTAAATTATCCTAAGGACAAACACACACACCTATGCCCGAGGGAGGACTCGAACCTCCGCCGGGACCAGCCGTACAGTCCATGACTGCAGCGCCTCAGACCGAATTCAGTTCTCATGCAACTGTAAAGATGGGTTATATGGACATTAGCATCAGTGCCATTTAGCTCCTCTTCAATTTACCGTAGATTCCTTGAATAAAAAACCGTTCCTAGTAGTTGGAAGGAGGTACGGGTCACATCGATCTACAAGAAGGGTAGCAGAAATGGTACACAAAACTACTATCCAGTATTCTTGTCGTCTGCTTGTCGCAGAATGTTGGAACATGTTTTAAGCTCAATCGTAATGAAGTATCTCAAACAGAACGAGCTCTTGCATGCCAATCAGAAAACAGACCTCAGTAACTTTATTTATGAAATGGTTATCTAAAATAACCTAAGGATTTAGTTAAAATGTACAAGACATCCTGAAAGCCGTGGAGCAAGGCTGTTAGGTTGATTCAGTATACCTAGATTTCCGAAAAGCGTTTGACTCAGTACCACACCTACGCTTATTAGCAAAACTGTGACCGTATGGGGTATCAAGCGAAATTTGGGACCGGACTGAGGACTTTTGGTAGGGAGGATGCAGCATCTTATGTTGGATACATAGTCATCGACAATGGTGGAAGTAACTTCAGTGTGCCCAGGGAAGTGTGTTGGGTCTCTCAATCCTACAGACAATATTAATAGTAACACGAGACTTTTCGCAAATGATGAAGTTATATGTAATGGGCAAAACTGCACAAGTATTCAGTCAGATTTCAATGTGTTGCAAAGACCGGCGATTTGCTTTAAATGTTCAAAAATAAAAAATTGTGCACTTCACGAAATGAAATGACGTAGTATCCTTTGAGTATACCATCAGTGAGTCACAGCTGGAACTGGTCAACTCAACACTTGGGTCTAACAATTTGTAGGGATATGATACGGAACGGTAACATTTCAGTCGCAGGTAAGGCAGGTAGCAGACTTCGGTTCATTGGTAGAATAGTGATGAAGTGCAGTCATTCTATAATGGAGACTGGATACAATCTTATGACCCATCCGAGATAATTGCTGAAGTGTGTGGGATCCGTACCAGACAGGACTAGCGGAGGATACTGAAGGTGAACACAGAAGGTAGCACGAATGGACACACGTTTGTATGACCCGCGCAGTGACAGTGATGCAGAAGAAACTGAACTGACTGACGCTTGAGGATAGACGCAGCCTGTCCGGAGACACCGTATTTTCGAAGTTTCAAAAACCAGCTTCAAACGATGACCTCAGGAATATATTACCACCCCCTAATTATCGCTCCTGTAGGGATCGCGAAGACAAGATTAGACTAATTATAGCGTGCGCAGAGGCGTTTAAACAGTCATTCTTCACTCACTCCAAAACGTTAATGGAGCGGTAAAAAGCCCTAATGACTGGCACAGGGGGAAGCACTCTGTTTCATGCACTCCTCAGGGGTTTGCAGAATACGAATGTGGATGCAGATAGAACCAACGAGATAAGAAGCCGCCTAGAACAGGCAAAGAGAGCCTTCGTCGCTAAAAGTAGTCTGCAAGCACCAATTTCAGGAAGAAATTTCTGAGAATGTGCACTACGTCTGGAGCACAGAATCGTATGGAAGCAAATCATTGACCAAGGAAAAACCAGAAAAGAAGAAAATCAAAGTGTTTTAGCCATTATGATACAGAAGGATGCTGAAAATCAGGTGGACTAATAGAGTAAGAAATCTGTAGGTTATCCGCAGAATCAGCGAGAAAGGGAATGTGTGGAAAGCACTGATTGTAAGAAAGGACAGAATGTTAGTTCCATGGTACCAGAGAAAGTAGTCAGGGGCAAAACTGTAGAGGAAAACGGAGATTGAAATATACCCACAGGTAATTGAAATTCTAAAGCTAGCAGAGATAAAGCAGGAAATACACTACTGGCCATTAAAATTGCTACACCACGAAGATGACGTGCTACGGACGAGAAATTTAACCGACAGGAAGAAGATGCTGTGATATGCAAATGATTAGCTTTTCAGAGCATTCATACAAGGTTGGCGCCGGTGGCGAGACCTACAACGTGCTGACATGAGGAAAGTTTCCAACCGATTTCTCATACACAAACAGCAGTTGACCGGCGTTGCCTGGTGAAAAGTTGTTGTGATGCCTCGTGTAAGGAGGAGAATTGCGTACCATCACGTTTCCGACTTTGAATAAGGCCGGATTGTAGCCTATCGCGATTGCGGTTTATCGTATCGTGACATTACTGCTCGCGTTGGTCGAGATACAATGACTGTTAGTAGAATATGGAATCGGTGGGTTCAGGAGGGTAATACGGAACGCCGTGCTGGATACCAACGGCCTCGTATCACTAGCAGTCGAGATGACAGCCATCTTATCCGCATGGCTGTAACGGATTGTGCAGCCACGTCGCGATCCCTGAGTCAACAGATGGGGACGTTTGCAAGACAACAACCATCTGCATGATCAGTTCGACGACGTTTGCAGCAGCATGGACTATCAGCTCGGAGACCGTGGCTGCGGTTACCCTTGACGCTGCATCACAGACAGGAGCGCCTGCGATGGTGTACTCGACGACGAACCTGGGTGCACGAATGGCAAAACGTCATTTTTTCGGATGAATCCAGGTTCTGTTTACAGCATCATGATGGTCGCATCCGTGTTTGGCGACATCGCGGTGAACGCACACTGGAAGCGTCTATTCGTCATCGCCGTACTGGCATATCACCCGGCGTGATGGTATGGGGTGCCATTGGTTACACGTCTCGGTCACGTCTTGTTCGCATTGACGGCACTTTGAACAATGGACGTTACATTTCAGGTGTGTTACGTCTCGTGGCTCTACCCTTCATTCGATCCCTGTGAAACCCTACTTTTAAGCAGGATAATGCACTGCAGCATGTTTCAGGTCCTGTACGGGCCTTTCTGGATACAGAAAATGTTCGACTGCTGCCCTGGCCAGCACATTCTCCAGATCTCTCACCAACTGAAAACGTCTGGTCAATGGTGGCCGAGCAACTGACTCGTCACAATACGCCAGTCACTACTCTTGATGAACTGTGGTATCGTGTTGTAGCTGCATGGGCAGCTGTACCTGTATACACCATCCAAGGTCTGTTTGACTCAATGCCCAGGTGTATCAAGGCCGTTATTACGGCCAGAGGTGGTTGTTCTGGGTACTGATTTCTCAGGATCTATGCACACAAGTTGCGTGAAAATGTAATCACATGTCAGTTCTAGTATAATATATTTGTCCAGTGAATACCCGTTTATCATCTGCATTTCTTCTTGGTGTAGCAATTTTAATGGCCAGTACTTTCTGAAGATATAGAGGGTGGACAAAAATATCGAAACAAACAGGCACAACACATTACCGTGCCTAATACGGTGCAGGAAGATCGTAGGCATTCAAAACGGTTTCCAACGGTCTCAGAATGAATAAATACAGGCCCTGTATCGTTTTCAAGGGAATCTTATTCCTACAAAATTCTGGCAACTTCAGGTAAGGTGGTGTAGGTAGATATCGATCTCGCACTCTTCCCTGCCACGTACACCACAAAAACTCGATAAAACTGAGACCTGGTGACAGTGGTGGCGAGGGGAGACGCCATAATTCATCTTCGTGGTCACAAAGAAATGCTAGACGATGCGGGCTGTGTGTCCTGGGAAACGGTAGGACTATTGGGGAACAAGTATTGTACCATGAGATGGACCTGATCAGCCAAAGTGGCCACACAATCCTTGGCAGTATTGCGACCTTGCAGAGTAACCATGGAGCGCGTGGAACACCACGATATGTCCATCCAAACTGTCACGGAGCAGTCGCCATGTTTCACTGTTGGGACTTACATTCTGCCAGAAGTTGTAAACAGAGCGAAAAGAGACTCATCTGCCCAAATCACTTTCTTCCATTCCTCCATAGTCGAGGTTCTGTTGCTTCGGCACCATGTTTTCTAATACGGGCGTTTGCATCACTGATGAGTAGTTTTGGAATTTCGTGTTTCTCGAGCTCCCTTGGTGTTGTTTCCATGATGACAGGGTTCGCGAGTGGGACATTCAATTCTGTAGTGACTTTTGCACCTGTCATCCTCTTATTTTTCGAGCCAGTCCTCTTGACTGACAGCCTGTTATGATCACACGACACAAAGTTACGTCCGGGCTGTTATTTAGCGAATAATGTTTTTCCGCTTCCCTTTTGTTGTTGTGGTCTTCAGTCCAGTTTGATGCAGCTCTCCATGCTACTCTGTCCTGTGCAGTCTTCTTTATCTCCTAGTACCTACTGCAACCTACATCCTTCTGAATCTACTTAGTGTATTCATCTTTTAGTCTCCCTCTACGATTTTTACCTTCCACGCTGCCCTCCAATACTAAATTGGTGATCCCGTGATGCCTCAGAATATGCCCTACCAACCGATCCCTTCTTGTAGTCAAGCTGTGCCACAAATTTCTTTTGTCTCCAATTCTACTCATTACCTCCTCATTAGTTATGTGATCTACTCATCTAATCTTCAGCATTCTTCACCACATTTCGAAAGCTTCTATTCTCTTCTTGTCTAAACTGTTTATCATCCATGTTTCACTTCCGTACATGGCTACACTCCATACAAACACTTTCAGAAACGACTTCCTGACACTTAAATCTATACTCGATGTTAACAAATTTCTCTTCTTCAGAAACGCTTTCCTTGCCATTGCCAGTCTACATCTTGTATCCTCTCTACTTCGACCATCATCAGTTATTTTGCTCCCCAAAAAGCAAAACTCTTTTACTACTTTAAGCGTCTCATTTCCTACTCTAATTCCCGCAGCATCACCTGATTTAATTCGACTACATTCCATTATCGTCGTTTTGCTTTTGTTGATGTTCATCTTATATCCTCCTTTCAAGACACTGTCCATTCCGTTCAGCTGCTCTATATACAGTGTAAATCTTCGATACAGTGTCTCTTCAAACACTACGGCTACCTTGATTACGGAAGCTCCCACCGTACGAGCACCAACAATTTGCTGACTTTCGAATTCACTTAGCTTCAATAGAATGCACTCACAGCTACACAACTGACGACTTATGGCACTTGCAGTGTATGGAAGACATTGCACAGGTGCCGTTCGTGGTCAAGTACAACACTGCAACTTGCAGGCTTCGCTAGCACCTGCATTTACGTTCAAGCATGCATTTCTCTTTGTGTTTCCAAGTTTTTCTGCAACTGTATTTGTCTGGACTGCAGCCTTGTGCGAATGCGAAACGTGAACAATAAGCAGTTCTCAGAGGAAGACAATAGAAATTTTCGAAATATGGTGCTACAGAAGAATGTTGAAGATTAGCTGGGCATATCGCATTAAGTAATGAGGAGGTACTGTATCGAATTTGTGAGAAAACAAATTTGCGGTACGATGTGAGTGAAAGAGGGGAGCGATTGGTAGGACACATTGTGAGGCACCTAAAAATAGTCAGTTTGGTAACTGAGCGATCTGTAGGCTGAGGGAGACCGAAGCTTGGCCACAGTAAGCAGGTTCAAATGGATGTCGATTGCAGTAGCTATGCAGAAGAGGAGCTTGCAGACGATATACTAGCGAAGATACCTGCATCGTCTCTAATGCGTCGATAACTGAGGTGGCCAAAAAAGACAAGTTAATTTACAATATTTACACGTAATAATTGAGATATACGTAACTTGAATTGCTGTGAATTCTTCTGCAGTGGAGTTGTATACAGTGAGAGTAATGTTCTTGATAGTAAACAAATAATCTTCAACACTACTGACACAATCCGATAGTCTCTGACTAGTAGAAGACTTAGTAGGGTCGTGCTACTCGATGTAGTTTTTCACTGTTGTCTTCTGTACTAAGCCTGATAAAATCTGAAGATCCATTGCATCAGCCGTGCGGGGTAGCCGCGGGTCTAAGGCGCCTTGCAACGGTTCGCGCGGCTCCCCCCCCCCCCCCCCCCCCCCCCCCGTCGGTGGTTCGAGTCCCCTGGGGCATGGATGTGTGTGCTGTCCTTAGCGTAGGTAAGTTAAAGCTAGATTAAGTAGTGTGTAAGCCTAGGGAGACCGATGAACTCAGCAGTTTGGCCCAAAAGGAACTCACAACAAATTTCCGGTTTTTCCACTGAATCTGGGATGACGTTCTGAGTGCGGCAGATTAAAATTAAGTGCTGACCTGTCAGAGTCGCTGGTAGGGAGTTCATGTGAATTCGGCGTTCTCTGGTTACACCACTCATCGGAGACAGCCAGCGACAGAAGAGCGTTGGCAGGCGGTTTAAATGTAGCTGCGTATGGCCTGAGGCGCGTCGCGTGTGGTGAACGAAGATGCCACTGACACCTCAATACTAATCTTCGGACAGGAGAACACAATAAGAACAGAGCGTCTTGTGTGTAAATGGCGCAGGAGAGCAATTCGTGGAGCTCCTAATCGTACCAGACAGATAAGTCTGATAACTGGAAGAAACGTCAGGTTTAGAGCAAAGTGTCTCAGTGGCTGAATGGTATGCTTTGTCGTTGCAAATGCATCTCGACTGATGTAGTCCCAGTTAAAGTATTCTACGTTTTCTGGAAGAAGCTCGCATGTACGGGCCTGTAGCTGGCATCATTTATACATTTGCCGGTTCTGATCCTAAGATCCTGAAAACTGTGGCAGACCACCAGCAGCTACTCACATAACAACTAAATTTTCAATTGACTGTTATTAACGGTAACTTCGTGCTTGTACCCATCCTCAGCTGAATACCTTAAATACTACTTAAATCTAAAAATGAAATTTATTTTCGGTCTTCAAATAAACGTTTGCATTATATTTTTAACAGTGGAACAGTAGAACGAATCATTATCTTGACACGAGGTGAAAATCTGCTAAAAATGTAAATTTGAAATGTCCTTCAGGCTAAACAAAGCCTCAAAGAGTACTGACATTTGTTTAGCAACGGGAAATGGGTAATGTAATTATGGAGGGCAGATAGTTTAACACAAAGATAATAGAGTTTTTTGTTACACTTATGATGTTTTTAACTAGATGTAAGAAGTAATGAAGAAAATTTTGTACCTGATGTCTGGCACAAGTTTGAAACTGATTTTACGAAAGTTTTCACACCAATTTCGTCAACAAGTGACCGATTACAATTCTGAACACGGGTCGCTATTTTCATGGGGAATGTATTGGCAATAAAAGAGCAACAGCTTCCGTTCTTCTAACAGTCCTGTTATTTGAATAAGATTTTTTTTTTGCGCACTTGTTTTCCACATGTTCTCTCACTGACTTTGGTAATTTGTTTTAACTTTTGAATGGAGCGTTAAATCTTCCCCTCCTCAGCTCTTCCTTATTCTCTGTTTTTTTAAATTCGGTTTTGCTGTTATTCTGAATGACTGTACTTTTTGAGAGAAAGCTGGTCGATGAACACACCTTTCAATTTTGGGTCGAAATCTGATTTATCGAAGAGCCTCTCTAATGTAATAGTTTTTCTGTTTCCACTAAACACAGTTAGAGAAGAGAGAGGATTGTTCATCGCCTTGTTAGATTACTGTTGATGCCGAATGGTTTCTGCGACAATCACATTCGATGCTATGAGTGAAAAAGTATTTGGATTTTTAATTTAGAGCAAACTCGAAATGCCTATATACTGCCTACTCTAGAACTTGGCGGGCTGCAGACGTGCAACTGATGGGAACTTAGTATGGGCAGCACTTAGCGTCCGCGATATCCATGCAGTATTTTCACGGAGCTGTGAGTGACGTTCTCTCTTCTAAATTCCTGACGTGAATTTGCGCTGTTTCTGTCTATATCTTGGTGGAAGGCCATGTTCCAGCCACGTCTTCTATCTACATGATTGCCTTTCTTTGTTCTGTTATCCTCCTTACTTCTTCATCAATGCTCAACCGAAAATATTGCGAATCGTTGGAATTCACATCGATAATTCCTATTTTTTTAGTGATTAAGCGATATCCTTTGTTATTTTGGTTTATCGGGAGTGTCACGTAGGACTAGTGTGGTATGGTCGGCATTATTCATCCTGGTCATGGTTCCGTCTTATAGGTCTGTAGAATTTGCAAAGATTTCTCTGTTTAAACCTTTTATGCTTCCTCTTTGCATTCAGGTATGGTAAGGAATATAGGGTTAAGTTTGTTTTTGTGATACATACATGGACTACATGCTACAGGCCGAAGGGTCCTTGTTTCCGCACCTGAGTATATTTAAGTTGCCCATGTTATTAGCCAGCGTTCCTTACGGTTATGCAGCACCCTCATGGCAGTCCTTTATTGTGAAAGGGGTACGTATACTGGCTGTCCATTACAACTGAAACACCAGCAAGACGACATGAAACAAAGGTCAGACTGGCCTAAAGTGCACTAAGTGTTTGTGAAATGATCGTCTTACTGCTTGTAAAAGGAGTGACGTGTACCAGGGAGAGCCGGAGTTTAACAGTGGCACGACCGTTTAATATCGAGACTGCGGTTCACCGTTCCACGATACTGCCGCTCTTGTTGGTCGAGATTTCACGACTGTCATGCGAGTATGAAATCGATGTGTTCAGAAGGGCTGTACTCAACATCAAGCACGATGTCAGCGGTCTCGTGCTACTAGTGCCCGAGATGATAGACGTATTGTTCACTCGGCTGTGCAAGATCGTTCAGTTACGTCACGTACCTTAAATCAGGAACTTAACTCGTTTACAGAAGGGCAAGTACACGCGTGGACTGTTGGCATTGGCCACTGTTGCAGCTTCCCTTTACCCGTCAGCAGAGGAAGGTGACCCAATACTGCTGTGTCCAGCAACAACTCTGGACACTGTGTAACACAGCAAGCTGGAACCATCCAATTGTTCTTAGAACATTTCTGACAGTAATTATAATTTTTTTCTTTATCTCATCATGTTCTGCGGACGAGACATGTACGACTATTCACTAATTAGCTACTTTGTAATTCAAGCAGATAATCTCAAAGTTTTAGTATTCATAATGGAATTTCTCAATTACTGATGACGACAGGATAATTAATTTCCTTGGAAACAATATGATGGAAAAATTTATAGTTTCAGACGTTCCACGAAGACGTGGATTCATATTTTGGAGTCATCTTTCTCATCTTAGCAAACGTCTTTCTTTCTCCAAAAACATCATATTTCAAAAGTTATTCGTAATTAGATCTTTCGTCATGCCAAATATTCTATTTTTAATTGGTGATTTACTTCCAAATTCAGTTATCTAGTTTTGTAGCTCTAGTTTCTTTTTATTACAAAAACACCAGCGTGCCTTAGGGAAATAAGTCAGTTTACTAATTATTCGATGTGGAAAATTTCATATTTTAACCATTTCTAGCGGCAGTTGTGAATACCCGCGGGAGCATAAATTTTATTCACGATATAGTGCACATAATATTGACTCTTTTCCAGTTATCCAACCCGTAGTTAAAGTAAATTGTATCTTGGCTCTTTGTAATTCTGTATCCTCTAGTTTTGCTAGCTTCCCTACTGTAAATTAAAATGTAATTAAAAATTTGAATTGTTATTCCTGGAGGACAATGCTTGAGTCTGACTGCATGTAGCCGTCACTTCATCAACATCTCTGTGCCACTACTGAAGTCCAGAACTGGGTGAGTCATCAACATGGAAACATCCAAGTGTAAATACCTTCGTGGAACTTCTTTGAGTCTGTCTGGGTTAGTCATTCATTTCGATAACAACATGTAGCTACAATGAGATTTTCACTCTGCAGCGGAGTGTGCGCTGATATGGAACTTCCTGGCAGATTAAAACTGTGTGCCCGACCGAGACTCGAACTCCCGAGTTCGAGTCTCGGTCGGGCACACAGTTTTAATCTGCCAGGAAGTTCCATATCAGCGCACACTCCGCTGCAGAGTGAAAATCTCAGTCTGGAAACATCCCCCACGTTGTGGCTAAGCCATGTCTTCGCACTATCCTTTCTTTCAGGAGTGCTAGTTCTGCAAGGTTCTCAGGAGAGCTTCTGTAAAGTTTGGAAGGTGGGAGACGAGATACTAGTAGAAGAAAAGCTGTGAGGACCGGGCGTGAGTCGTGCTCGGTAGCTCAGATGGTAGAGCACTTGCCCGCGAAAGGCAATAGGTCCCGAATTGGAGTCTCGGTCGGGCACACAGTTTTAATCTGCCAGGCAGTTTCAACATGTAGCTACATGTGTATCAACCTTTGGGAACTTATTTGACATAGTCAAAGAACATCACATTATTTTGTGAGAAATGTTGTTGTTGTTGTAGTCTTCAGTCCGGAGACTGGCTTGATGTAGCTCTCCATACTAGTCTAACCTGTGCAAGCTTCTTCATCTCCCAGTACTTACTGCAACCTACATCCTTCTGAATCTGCTTAGTGTATTCATCTCTTGGTCTCCCATTACGATTTTTACCCTCCACGCTACCCTCCAATGCTAAATTTGTGATCCCCTGATGCCTCAGAACATGTCCTACCAACCGGTTCCATCTCCTTGTCAAGTTGTGCCACAAACTCCTCTTCTCCCCAATTCTGTTCAATACTTCCTCATTAGTTATGTGATCTACCCATGTAATCTTCAGCATTCTTCTATAGCACCACATTTCGAAAGCACCTATTCTCTTCTTGTCCAAACTATTTATCGTCCATGTTTCACTTCCATACATGGCTACACTCCATACAGGTACTTCCAGAAACAACTTCCTGATACTTAAATCTATACTCGATGTTAACAAATTTTTCTTCTTCAGAAACGATTTCCTTGCCACTGCCAGTCTACATTTTATATCCTCTCTACTTCGACCATCATCAGTTATTTTGCTCTCCAAATAGCAAAACTCCTTTCTACTTTAAGTGTCTCACTTCCTAATCTAATTCCCTCAGCATCACCCGACTTAATTCGACTACATTCCATTATCCTCGTTTAGCTTTTGTTGAATAACATCGGGGAAAGACTACAACCCTGTCTGACTCCCTTCCCAACCACTGCTTCCCTTTCGTGCCCCTCGAGTATTCCAGTCAACATGGTCAAAAGCTTTCTCTAAGTCTACAAATGCTAGAAACGTAGGTTTGCCTTTCCTTAATCTTTCTTCTAAGATAAGTCGTAAGGTCAGTATTGCCTGACGTGTTCCGACATTTCTACGGAATCCAAACTGATCTTCCCAGAGGTCGCCTTCTACCAGTTTTTCCATTCGTCTGTAAAGAGAAATATGTAAGCCAAAATCAGCTATCCGCATGTGATCAGTTCTGCGTCAGTACTGAACAGCTAGTCGATTGTATTCATGGAAAGAGTGAACACTTGGGTTTCTATTGTTTTTTAATATTATTCAGTCGATCGGTAATAAAAAAAATGAAAATCTTTATGTGCATTGAACATGTAAACGAACCTAACTTCACTAGAACTGTGTAGAGGATGGGTATTGGAGATACGAGTATGTTGCCACTGTCAAATATTTCGTGACGGAATGTACGTGCTGGCTTGTGATAAATACACTGTATGAAGTCTCATATGCTAGCTCATCATCGTAATAATACGTGTGTCAGTAAATGTGCAATGGTGTGAACCTAATTAATGTAGTTTTGCGTCCAGCATTTCAAACTTGTCATTAATGCAATTTACAGCAAGACGCAAGACACTAGCAGAGCAGCTTCTGAGGCCGAGCAAACACCGGTTAGTCACGCCACAACAGGAGAATTACCACGCCATCTTTTCAGACGAGTTCCGGTTCTAGAGACAGCATCTTGATGGCCGCTGACCCGGTTGTTGGCGTGGTTGTACGGAGTACAGTTGCGTGCTCATCACGACCACCTCTGGTTCACACAGGCGGTCATCTGGGCGTGTTACGTCTGCTGATAGCTGTGCGCTATCTTCGAAGTCTCCGTCACGTTATCACACAACTAGATAAAGCCTGCAGGCTGCACACGCTGTCCTGTCCTATCTTGATAACAAAGGGTACACGGCTGCTGCCTGGTCAACACGTTCCCACGTTTCTCACCCACTGAAAATATCTGGCCGTGGTTTGCCGAGACACTGGCACGCCATCAGTCGCAAGCAACTAGACTCATTATGTCTGACACAGAGCTGAAACACCATCGAATGACGCACACCTGTCTGTCATCCAAGCTCACAAGGGACAGCGCCCCCTCGTAATCACCGATTCCATTCCAGTTTATGGTGTATGCAAGGCTTGGCCAGAAATGAAAGTGGCAGAGGTGACAGCTAAATATGGCCGAGCGTTTAGACTTTAGAGAAAATAAACTGAAGCGCCAAAGAAACTGCTATGCGCATGCGTATTCAAATACAGAGATATTTAAACAGGCAGAATACGGCGCTGCGGTCGGCAACTCCCTTATAAGACAACGAGCTTCTGTCGCAGTTGTAAGGTCGGTTATCGAGATTTAAACGAGTTTGAACGTGATCTGATAGTTGGCGATGGGACAAAGCATCTCCGAGGTAGCGATCAAGTGGGGATTTTCCCGTACGACCACTTCACGAATGCACCGTGAATATCAGGAATCAGATAAAACATTAAATCTCTGACATCGCTGCGATCGGAAAGATCCTGCAAGAACGGGACCAACGACGACTGATGAGAATCGTTCAGAGTGTCAGTAGTGCAACCTTTCCGCAAGTTGCTGCAGACTTCAATGTTGGACCGTTAACAAGTGTCAGCGTGCGAACCATTCAACGAAACGTCATCGATATGGGCTTTCGGAACCAAAGGCCCACTCGTGCAGCCTTGATGGCTTTACGCCTCGCCTGGGACAGTCAACACCAACGTTGGACTGCTGATGACTGGAAACATGTTGCCTGGTTGGACGAGTCTCGTTTCAGACTGTATCGAGCGGACGGACGTGTACCAATATCCAGACAACCTCATGAATCCGTGGACCTTGCATGTCAGCAGGGGACTGTTCAAGCTTGTTGGGGGCTGTGTAATGGACTTGTGCAGCTGGAGTGATATGGGACCCCTGGTACGTCTAGATACGACTCTGACAGGTGACAGGTACGTAAGCATCCTGTCTGATCACCTGCATCCATTCATGTCAATTGTGCATTCCGATGGACTTGGGCAATTCCAGCAGGACACTGCTACACCCCACACGTGCACAAGTGCTACAGAGTGGCTCCAGGAACCCTGTTCTGAGTTTAAACACTTCCGCTGGCCACCAAACACCCCAGACATAAACATTATTGAGCATATCTGGGATACCTTGCAAAGTGCTGTTCAGAAGAGATCTTCACCGACTCGAACTCTTACGGATGGTTACAATTAATCAAGGAAAACCCCCAGTTGGGAAACGGGGCCAAAATTAGTTGGTTACTGTCGAGTTGCAATTTACAAGTTCTTTATTGATTACTTCAATCATAAAAAGTCATTTCTTTACCACTTGACCAGGAACAGATCCAAAAAAGCTAGCAGGCATGAGTGCCTTTTCAAAACAATTTACTTTACAGCTAACGGCCAAGTCATTTTACTTAAAACCGGCTTTTATAAAACATTTGATAACAAATCAAAATTTTCCAAGTAATGAAATTAAAAACTTTACCGTTAATAGCCAAGCCATTTTACTTAAAACAGACTTTGATAAAGCATTTAATAACAAAATTAAAACTTTCCAAGTAATGAAAGAAAAACACCAATTTTCATACAATTTCGCTACCAAACATGTAGGGAGCCACTTCTTTTAAATTTTGGCACAAGTTATTAAATTACAAGGGCTCGCTAACAGGCAGGCAGAACCAGCATTTTCAAAGGATGCCAAGTAGATTAAAACAATCAAAGTAAAGCTACAGTCATTCACCCTTTACAATAACTAACAATTTTAAAGCCACGTAATTTTAAAAAAACTCACCAATGAAAGGCAACTTTACCTTTTTAAACAGTGGCCAAAAACAATCAGAGTAAAATACAACCATTTAACATTTTACAATAACTAACAACTTTAATACCATGTCCTGCCACCAAAATGTCCTGGGATAGAAATAATTAACCGACCGGGTGCAAGGGCGGCCACAATTGTCTCCCGAAGGATGCTCAGGCTAGAAGCTGGACTAACAGACCCACAACGCCTCACATTCAGCAATCACATCGACCTCACGCGAGGCCAGGGGAGGAGGAGGAATCAAATCAGGAACCATAATCCCTGCCCAAAAATACACTTCCTCCCAGGCAGCATTAATAAAAAGTCAAAAGATCACTATCTATAATTACACCGGCGACAGGGACAGGAAATCCGAACGCAGGAGGCCACAAGTCAGGAAAAAGTAATCCAAAACAATAATCCCTGCCCAAAAATACACTTCCTACCGGGCAGTACTAATAAGAAGCGGAAAAGATGACTGTCTATAAATACACCAGCGACAGGGACAGGAAACCCGAACGCAGGAGGCCACAAGGCAGAAAAGACGCTGGTTACACAAACCAAAACTCTTCAGTTAACACGTAAACCTTTAACCAACTTAACTTACAGTTTATCAGAGAAACAGCAGGTGAACTCCGATGCAAAGGTCCCTCACACCCGACCGTGTCCACGTCGCCACCGTACCCAACTGGGTACAGTGACGCAGCCACGCGCTCTGTCACCGGAGCCCTCGTCTTCTCAGCAACCACGGCGGCGAAATACCACTCCTCAGGTTAGGCGAGTTACTAGTCCATCATTCCCGCCTCCAGACGGAAAATTTAAAGACGTCCGTTGCCGCTCCCACCAAGCAGTGACTCGGAACCACAGCCCTGGCCCCCAGGATGCTCACAGCAAGAGCTTACAGCCTTCTCCCGTCAACTCGTCCATCACGCCTCGGACCGCCAGGATAGACCACGCGGCTTCTCGGACCAACAGCCAACTCTCCACCGCCACGCTACGCCGCGGTCTCACCGTCCGACATTCTCTCCTTCTTGATTTTAAAAACCGACCGACCGACTCGTCACCGCTAGGCAACCAACCGGCCATCCCCCCCAAAGATCTTATTCCCTTACACAAGGCTAACAGGAAGCAACGACTCGAAGATCGATAAGACCAGAGACGCCGCCAGAGGGCAATCTCAACAGAATCGTACGCAGCGTAACGATAAATATGAAAGAATCAAGAATGAAGGACTCAGAACAATCTTAAGAGCGCGATATATGTTGAGAGCCGACACACGGCTCAATGGACAGTGCTGCGTGACTCATGGTGTCAGGTCCCTCCAGCACTACTCCAGACATTAGTCGAGTCCATGCCACGTCGTGATGCGGCACTTCCGCGTGCTCGAGGGCGGCCTTCACTATATTAGGCAGGTGTACCAGTTTCTTTGGCTCTTCAGCGTAGTACTTTTGGCACGGATTGGACGAGGCTTGACCAATTTATGTCGATTTAATTTCGAGTCAGTGGTTAACGTAGCGGAAAAATGACAGATCGGAACTCCGGGGGTCTTTGGGTCAAGTCCCCATGCCGATTTTTTTGCTTTTAATTTTTACGCTAATTAGGCTCTACACTGCCAATAAACCCAAGTCATGCTCGATATGTTGTTTTTATTAATGTTTGCCTTGGACATGAAAATCAAAGCAAAGAAAAATTCAGAATGGGAAATATATTATCAGGAAGGTATTTTAAGGAGTACACGAGAACTTCATTTATAGAATTAGACACTTTTGTTATTTTGCAGTTGATGATTTTCAAATTCTGGGGTGATATTCAAGGAAGCAATAATTTTCTCAGCATCCTGCACGCCCTGTAAACACTGCATTTTTACAATTATATGGTTATTTTAGAGCTTCTGTAGAAAAACAAATCTTGTTTCCGTTTATATAAGGCTGTCTCTC
Organism: Schistocerca piceifrons; assembly: GCF_021461385.2. Lineage (NCBI taxonomy): Eukaryota > Metazoa > Arthropoda > Insecta > Orthoptera > Acrididae > Schistocerca > Schistocerca piceifrons. The sequence continues at coordinate 36,923,257 of NC_060142.1, forward strand.
ACTGCAAAGTTTGGCGGTAAACCGCGCGTAACGCATCATTCCGCCAAATAATGCTGAAGGAAGCTGGTGATGTACAATGGAATGTATTTTGTAGAAGTCTTCTCAGGATATGATCCCTTTTTCTCTCTAGACGAGGTAGGAGCACTTTTGATCAGGGGGGAGGAATCACTTTAATACTTCTTCCCCTCGAGTCAATTAACACAAGGAATTTGCTCTCCCACTCGTAGAGCTTCATAAACTCAATCAAAAAATTCTTATATATACCTGTTGTAAGTTTACCAGATTTCGAAGAAGTACTGAAACACATCTATATTTTGATGTGTACTCATACACCATTTTTTGGAATCCTCGGTCCAAAAGAGGCCGTACGCATACTTAGAATGTTGGCAATAATTTTCCAGAAGGAGGTGTAACATATTGCTCTGTATACGAATGGGTTACTTCGTTCATATTTTGGTTGATCTGCAGTGCGAGCAACGTAAAAACTGAAAATAAAAGTTTCTGCATATGGATTCGACGCCGCTATGCTTGGATTACCGTCCTGTATTCTTCCCGTTGCGCCAACCACTCTGTGGAAAAGACACCAACATAGTGGCTCATACAATTTCTTACCAGTGTCAAAAGTGATATTTTTTCCAAACACTCGGTCACCTGCAGCTCACACTCCTGTTACATTTATTTCTGGCCAACCCCTGCATATACCATAAATGTGAACGAATTCGGTGATGACGTGTAGGCGCGGTCCCCTTGTGAGTTCGAGTCGATACCCAACCGGTTTAGAGTAGTTGTTGCCGCTTGGGGTGGCAACACTTTCTGATACACATTTCATCCCATACACCACCCCACTTACCCACAAATTAAACCATTCCTAGTACGTTTTATATGAACAATAAGTAAAATTTTGTTATCTGCTACCCTTCCTAACATCGCATTTCTAATTTCCAGTGATGTACTTACGTATCAGTGGCCCAAGGTTCTCGTGTTATTCAATGTTATCATGAATATGAAAGGGTAATAAAAAAGCTAGGTTCGGAGTGCCACACATTCTGATTCAGAAGGACGGCCATGACCTCCATTTGCTGTCAGATCATCCTCTTCGATTTTGCGCTTCGTTATTTGCCTCATCTTGAGCGTAGTGTTAATAGCGCCAGGTAAAATATTCCACAGCTCAGCAACATAGCTGAAGACATATGAGCTATAAAGAAGAGAACGTTTATTTGTCGAGCAAGTGCTCCTTTCTGCTGCATACAGCATTCTTACAAGATATCGCAGTTCCCTTATGCTTGTAAAGGTATGAATTAGAGTTCTCCATCTCGGTTCGCTGTCTGTGTTTGAATGCGAATTATGAGACCTAGTTTAATGAAACAGGCTATTCACAAAACTGCTAAATGTTACCGTGGTCAAATAATCTCGAGGTTAAAGACTCACTAGCGAAGCAGAACAAGAAACTGCTAACAGTCTGTGACTACTCTGTCACTGCTACCATCTGCACTTTCAACGGCCAATTATTTCCTTCAAACTTTCGTAGTTACTGAAAGTCCACTGCAGCATGCCGACCTCACCTGAGACAAGGCGCTCCCTTCTAATGGAGTCTCGAGTCTTCTAAGACCTTTATCAAATAATTCTTGCAGAATGTACAGTAACAATTGTCGTTTTATTGCCTCACGGCCGTTCTTGCATGCCACAAAAGCTAGCAGATAAATCATCTGATCCTTCCAAGTGAAAAGTTTGCTCCACGAATGAATGCTGTTTTTTCCCCCCAGCAGATGTTTCAGTCAATTTCCTCTTTGTCAATATGATCTTGATGCTTCCTGTGATGTTTTGAAGACGACCTGCTAGCCTTCATTTCTCCGAAATCAGGTTAGTTGATAATAGCCGTGAAGGGTAACAGTAGCGACTCGTTTTCGACAGATCCTCAAATGTGCTGGCGCTCCGAAGCAGCATATATTCATACGGTGTAAGCTATAATATAAAACTCACCAAATATGGGCTTCAACTGAAAAGCGACAAATACAGTACGGCGTTTCGCAAAACTGATTGTGACGTAGACACCTCTTATGGATTCAACCTTTCGTAGCACGTTGCCGAGGTATCGCAGAACTTACTTTGTGTTTCACGCGAGGCTGTGGCTCCTTAACGTGACATAACAGGAAGTGACGCCACAGAACTCGTAGAGCTCTAGGTCAACGTCAGCTAACAGAGCCCGAGAGAGGACAGCTTAAGCCCTAACCTTCCCTCTTTCCTCCTCTCGAGTCGTGGCCGCGGTTTCCTGGTGCGTCAGCCCGTAGTGCCACCGAGCGTCTATTGCTCGACTTCAGAACATGTCTTGCCGATAAAACTAACCGTATAGCCACTCGACTTCTACAAGGAGTTGTCTGCCACCCTGGTCCCATGCACAGCAGGCAGCAAAAGTTGCGGTTCGAGAAACTTGCTTTAAAATTTATGTGCATTATAGATTATTTATTGTCATTCAGAGGCAACAACAAAATCAGGTTTCTTCTGTCTGTTGAAAAAGGCACTAATCTGAGATCAGCTTCTGTCAAGAGCAATGCCCTGTTTGTTAACAATTTGCTTCCTCTTTTTTTGCCTTATTCCACACCCAATGTTCCATTTACAGCGCAACCACCATTAAGACTGTAAACATGAGTAAGATTTATTTTGAGAGGCTTTCCTAGAAGCTGAAGAATGGTTAGAGTGTTGCCATAAAAGAGTGTATTTGTTTTCCGCCCTGTTTGCGTGGAATAATAGTCTGTTTGACAAGCGAGGTATCATCAGTCGTACCGCGAGGTAATATCGTAAAGCCGCAGCAAATCACAGTGCATACAAACGATTTATGAAAAGACATCTGAGCCTCAGTGCGCATGAGTCACGTAACTATTATGGCGCTCTGTCTCTAACCGTGAGTTTCAGAAAATTTTCGTTCTCATCACGAATGGCAAATATTTTTCTTTACGTTAATCCAATACAAAATCATCATTTGTGTTATCTAGAGGTCATCCACTTATTCTGATCCTGAACGAGTGCAGTCTTCTCATGTCTACTTACCTCCTGTCATCTCATCCATGAATGCCTAAAACATTTCACTGTTCGCCGTCTTTCCGTTTCTGCCGACTGTTTAGCTCCAAATTAGGCTCTTCAGGTTACCTCAACTTCTTCTGGTAAGGTATCTGCCACCTCCTTCCTTTCTTGACTCCATGTAAAATCGCTTTATCCGTCCAACTAACTTTAAGCACACCTCTTCAGCAGCTGATTTCAGATGACTGGACTTTCGTCGTTACCCTTACGACACTGCCCACATTACTGTGTCACACAGAGATATGTTCCTCGTTAGTTAAAAAAAAATGTGTCCGAAAACTATTTTAAGATGTACATTTCTTTCAATGAAAAAACAAAGATCCATCATTACCACCCTGCTCTTATAATTATGTCTTCCTTGTTTAACGAATCTGGAACAACTTTCCTCTTTATATGTCAGCAGTTATCCTTTTGCCTCACTTTGGTTCAGTTGAATATTCAGAAGCTTAACATGCGAATGCATGTAACGCTTACCAAAGTAAATATTGAAAAAATTACAGACAGTTTTCCAATGAAAACTTGGTTTAATGCTAATAACAAGGAAATTCCTTTCCTAAACTAAGCCTGTAAACACAATTTGAAGCTAAAGTGGGCAATAATTGTATGAAATAACTAAGGATACACAAAAACTGCAACTGTAGTAGCCAAAGTTTAACACAGTGACCAAACTGCATTTACACAGCAGAAAACTAAAATTATTAAGTAATAGCTATAGCAAGGTAGATAAGAAAGTATGTGAAAATACAGAGACAAAGGAGAAAATTCAGAAATAAAAAAGAAAACAGCACTGACAATAACATTAGACAAAGGCAGTCCAATTGTAATCATGAATACAAATACCTCGGTAAAACTCTTAAATAGTTTTAAAGTAATAACACAGTTAATCAGAAAGATCTCATTCCAAAGATACAAACACGAAATACGAAATTACTCAGACAATGTAAATTCTAATTACCACCTGTGAAATGAGAACCTCTGAAGAAATGAACCCATCACCACCACAATTATGCTCTCAGACAAGAATCCACAACAAAACCGTTATGTTCGAAGAATTACTCCCTACACACTCCAGCTAATCCCATTGACAGGCCATTGCACATATTCAGTATAAAAAAGTATCTGAATCCTCAGAAGGGCCTAAACATTTGAAAAGAATTAGTTTCTACTTGATAGTTAAGAACTGGATCACTATATAGAATATATTCATACACCCAACGTCACTGCAAAACAGGTCACTGGTCCTCATCATCCATTGCACTACCATCAAGTTGCAGTCTGCCAACTGATGTCTAGAAACAGATTCATTGTTAGGACGTAGCCACTGGAGAGGACTCCAGACTCTAAGTCTAACTGCATCACCAGATGGAAGGGTAAGCTGTCGCCAGATATCCCTGCAAAGGAAGAGCTAGCCCTAGGAAACGATCTGACACACACTGGAGATCAGTGTCGTGACATGTAGTGGATATCTACATCAACAGACTTGTAGGTGAAAAAATTGTAATACTTCTCATTACTATTTCAGGTTTAAAAGAAAAATATACCTCCAGATAGATGGGTATGTAATGGGTATTCAACTTGGAGACTTAGTAGCTGATACATATCAACAGCATTGCAAATAATTCTTTAACAGTAATTCTCAGTTAAACTGTAGAAATATTTGACATTAATGAAAACGTTTTTCTACTTCAATCACTTTTTATTAGCACAACGTGCCTCAGGATCATGCAGCCTCCATCAGGTGTTTTACGCCTACATGTATCTGTAGTGTGATCTGGCTGATTTTCTGGGAATGCCAGTGAGGTTGTGCACTGAAATTTATCCTTGTACCTAAGCTACATACTGAAATAAATGAGAGTTGTATTTTTAAATAATCTTGTTGTTGTCCTCACATTTTTTCTGGGTATGTATTTATCTAAGGCACAGAGCACAGTACTGAACTCAACACCATCACTTAACACTTCCACAAACAGTAATTTACACCCCAAAGACTTGTAACTACTAAGTTAAACTTACTTCAGTTACTAAGATGGTACAAACAATGAAAATACAATATTTTGATATAAGTATATGCATGTTGTGACATATATTAAAAACATGATTATTTAGAATTCTTTGTATTTGGTATTGTTAAGACAGTTTTTGGTGAGTTCACAAAGCGTCTTTGTATCAATAAAACAACATTAGACTTTGGAGAAATCATTGGAGAAATTTACATTGTTACTTTCTAGTTCATCATTTAGCAACCAGTTACTGTATATTGTGTCAAGAATGAAAATTTCCAATTCTTCATACAAGTCCATTTTGTATCCCTTGTCCATTTTTGGTAATTTGTGGAGAACATTTGCAATGTGTTGGAGTGGATGACCAATGTCCTTGCTGATTTAGCATAATTGTTTGTGTGATAGATATTCATATATTCATTTTAACATTTTTGAAAGTCTCTCCCAGTATGGCCTATATACAGGGTTTTGCATTTATTACACACTATTTTCTAAATGCCTCATTGTGTGTATTTATCTGCTTATGTGTTTATGGTGTGTCTCAGTATGTGTTGCAGTTTGTTATGTTTTAAGAAAGTGTTCATTGTGTTGTGTAGTCTGAAAATACTGTATTTGGTATTTTGTAGAAGAGTTTCTTATGAATGGAATGCAAGTTGTATTAACGGTCACTACATGGGGGCTAGTGGCCATCTTACAGTATCCTTATTGTAGATAGTCTATTGGGCGCTCATAACATGTTAATTTACGTAAGTTACCAATAAATAATAATACTAGTACATATGCAGCCTGAGATGCTGTCCCACAATTTTTGATTTTTGAGGAAAAATATTTGACGACCTTGACTATGAGTGACACTAGGTTAGTACGTTTATGTACAGGTATATAATGTCACTACCTAGGCTGAATGAGAGATGAGGTTTTCAATTTAGATTTCCCTTATTAACTGCTGAATGGTTTTTATTAAATAATTTTCAGTATATGTATGAGCATATGCCGGGCCGGTATCTGGTTAAATCAATATGTGATTTTGTAGCCTGACCAGTTCCTTGAGTTGACGGTGGGTCTAATTTGGCAATATTTCTTTGTGTATTTTTGGTTGCAACCTTAGGTTTGGTGGACGTGGGCTCACAATAATGCATCATTGGAGAATCAGTGTGCTTGTTTGTTTGTGTGTGTGTGGGGGGGGGAGGGGGGGGTTTGGGGGGGGAGGGAGGGAGAGGGAGAGAGCGTGCGCGCATGCCCGACAGCTATTTTTGTACGATTTTATGATGGCCAGCTCTATATGTTGATGAGGGAGCAACACTTACGAGAAACAATAGAGGGATGAGTTCCTCACTGATGACGCAAGGTTCAGTTTTATGAATGGGGCCACTGACACGTTCTTCTTTCAGTGGGTGATAATGGGGGGGGGGGGGGGGGGGAGACAGCTATAAAGTTTTAAGTATCTTCTCGACAAATTAACCTGCGACTATCAAACTTGCTGACGATGTTAGTCGTCCTCTACACATTCACCCTGAAAAGCGACATAATTTTCTCAAAGTGTGATGCCTAGGAAGCTTGGTTGTAGAAGTCTGCATTTTGGCTGTGCAGGAAGCGTTTGACCCCGAAAATACACCTCGTCGTCATTCTGGAAATGCCTGCCACGCAATGGTTTCTCCACCCGATGAAAGAGCAAGAAGTCACTGGTTGCCATGTCTGGAGAATACGGAGAATGAGACAAAAATTGATACCCCAAAGAAGCAGTATGCGTGACTGTGCCCTGTGTGCAATGAGCGGTTTTTTGTTTCCCATGATTTCTCTAAAATCACTTAAAGCTAACTTCGGAATGGTTCCTTTGAAAGGGCATAGCCAATATCCTACCCCATTCTTCCTTAATCTGAGTCTGTGTTCCGTCTCTAACGACCGCGTTGTCGGCGGGATGTTAAACACTAAAATTCCTTCCGTCGCTAGCTTTTCATCAATTACACCACACGAATTCACGTGCTTTGCCAATGATTCCACCAATTTTCCAAAATATTTGCTTTTCTTATCGCTGCTTTTTCTTATTAAACTTCTGCATAAAATGGGACTGAGTTAAGGGTAAACTGAACTAGTATTTATTTTTATTTATTCGTGTCATGTTATCAAATTTTATCATGCAAGTTACGTACACATACGTACATAATAACATTTATAACCGAACGGTAATTTTAAAAATACTGAAGACAATTTTACAGCTTACAGATCATGCTCTACATTGGTATACATTTAAAAAACCGTGAATGGAAGAAATAAGACAAAAGTGACAAATCAAGTAACGTTAGAACAGCATTTTCCAGTCACAACGGCTTCCAAGTTTACGTACATCAAATCATCAATGATACATCTTGCAGGACATATTCTATGCTTGCATAACTGCTCTGTAGTTTTCTGAACTCCACTGTCACAGAGGGTTGATGATGTGGAATAACCCCATTTCCGCAAATTGTCTTTTGACCTTGCGACCCCAGTTCTCAGACTGTTCAAAATTTTCCACACGGGTCATTCTTCATTGGAACAAACAGCTAGATTTTGTGACGTTGTCCTCCAGTGGTGATCAGACCTCATCTTCCACAGAAGTAATCGGAAACACATCTGCTGGACAGTGTGATCTGTTATCCTCACGAAACTCTTCCTGAACGCCAGTCGTGAAAGACAGCAGGCAGATACCTCGTACCTTTTCCTGCATGCAGCTATCTCACGCCTATTGTCTGGTGCGGCAGTTCCAGCTAAATTGTAGAGTTTGTCCCACGATGTAGGTTTCAGACATCCAGTAATGAGTGTACACGACTAATTAAGATTAATATCCACTTGTTTAGCATGGGCAGAATTATACGAAACCGGACTAGCATATTCATCTGCAGCGTAACACAAAGATAAACCTTTAATTTTAACTGCATTTACTGCTACACCTTAGTATGCTCCCGTAATTTTACGCAATATATTCTTTCTTGCAGAATGTACGGTTAAGAGTGACCCCAAGATATTTCGACTGGAAACTGTGTTACAGTTGAACTTCTCTCCAACTCACCCCATGTTTCCTGAGGGCCTCACCGTTCCTCAGATGGAACGCGCACACTTGTGTTTTGTTGGGACTTGGTTTTAAGTCGTTCGTACTGTAGTATTTGTTGTGGTTGGCACGAGAGCCAACACCGTGTTACTAGAGGAGGCCGAAATGCACGCGTTTTAGCTCACGCAGGCTGGCGTGAGGTCTGGAACAGGACAAGGAAATTAGAATTCAGAAAAACGGACGAAGCTGGTGGAATACTTAACTTTACTCCATTAATAATGAACGTCGCTCTTGACGGTACATGATTCACAATATCAATAGTAACTGAATATGTCACCTTGCTAGGTCGTAGCAAATGACGTAGCTGAAGGCTAGGATAAACTATCGTCTCGGCAAATGAGAGCGTATTTAGTCAGTGAACCACCGCTAGCAAAGTCGGTTGTACAAGTGGGCCGAGTGCTAGGAAGTCTCTCTAGACCTGCCGTGTGGCGGCGCTCGTTCTGCAATCACTGATAGTGGCGACACGCAGGTCCGACGTATACTACCGGACCGCGGCCGATTTAAAGGCTACCACCTAGTAAGTGTGGTGTCTGGCGGTGACACGACAGTATTCATCTGACTCCTCCTATACAAAGGTTCTAAGCATTTTTCAATTAATAAAAATGTAAAGTGGCATACAAGGTTTCCAAAGATATCGTCATCTGAGAACAAGAAGGCTTCTAAATGTGAATCAAATGGTTCAAATGGCTCTGAGCACTATGGGACTTAACATCTGAGGTCATCAGTCCCCTAGAACTTAGAACTACTTAAACCTAACTAACCTAAGGACATCATGCACATCCATGCCCGAAGCAGGATTCGAAACTGCGACCGTAGCGGTCACGTGGTTCCTGACTGAAGCGCCTAGAACCGCTCGGCCACTCCGGCCGGCAAATGTGAATCATCAGATCAAGTAAGGGATGTTCTACGAAGGTTTATTTAAGTCCATTAACCACCACCATGCAAGCGAGCGGAATATTTACCTCCTATGTGAAGGACTAGGAGCAATCATGTCAACAACACTGATGTCCAGATCTGTGAAACATTTACAATTGGCACTGGCACGCTCAGACCAATACCAGTTCCCTGGATTCACGTTCTTTCTAATTTGGCACCACCAAGTCTCAGACGACAGCTAGGAGGGGGCCGAGAATGGAGGTAGGTATACAATTGATGAGTTCCTAGAAACACTCCAGTTAACATAACTCTTTGTCACTTTACACATACCAATCTTAACACTCTCCATCGATCTGCCCCTCACCAATTAAAATAACACTGGAGACATAACCCGCCGCTTTTTGCTGGGCAAGACTCAGCGATATTGACCCAGCAACAGTGCCATGTAAATGCCTAGAAAAATGTAGAGCTGTTTCAATCGCATCATCACCAGGCATATGAGGTACAAAGCATCAATTTTTAAATTGTGTGTCATGTACAGCCTTGAATGTGTCCGTAGTGCAATGGAGGAAACAGTAGACCACATCATTCGTGAATTCCCAATAAGAAAATTTTTCAAGAGATTGGAACGACTACATGAATGCCTCTCCTACGGCATTTGCGTGGTTAAGCTTCTTGGGCAAAGATCTGTGATAGAACTGTTAAATTAATAACCTCTCTAACTTGGTATAGTTTTATATCAGTTTGTTAATATTTTTATGTTTGAATTATATACATTCTAAGACAAAGAAAACGACGCACCATCAAGGACTTCTCCGTATGGTAGAAATCGGTAGCTGTGATGTACATGTACGGGCAAACGTACGGTAAAAATTCCAGAAAAATCGGGCGATGTTTTTGAGTGAAGGAGCGTCACAAAATGATCAAGTCAGGAACGCACTGATCCACCTCTGCACCTTATGAAAGCAATTATTCCGGTTGGCATTGGTTGATAGAGTTGTTTGATATTCTTCAGAGGGATATCGTACCAAATTCTGTCCAATTGGAGCGTTAGATCATCAAAATCCCGAGCTGGTTGGACGGTCCTCCCCATAATGCTCCAAACGATTTCCATTTGGCAGAGATCCGGCGTCAAGATAGGGTTTGGCAAGCGCGAAGACAAGCAATAGAAATTCTTGTCGTATGCGGGCGGGCATTATCTTGCTGAAAATACACCCTGGATGGCTCGACATGAGGGGCAACAAAACGGGGCGTAGAATATCGTCGACGGACCGCTGTGCAGTGAGGGTGCCGTGGGTGACAAACAAAGGGCTCCTACCATGAAAAGAGGTGGCATTCCAGAATACCACTCCTGGCTGTGGGGCTGTATGGCAGGCGACAGCCACCACTGTCTGGGGCGCCTCTGGACTCGTCTTCGCTGGTCGAAGGGGTTCAGTTCGAGGCAGGGCTCATCGCAGAACACAGTTCTACTCCAGTCAATGAGATTCTAGTCCCTCAACCTGTCTGGAGACAATCTGGACAGCGGCGGGATACTAGCTTGACTGTTGCCCGCCGTACTCCCAAGTAACTAAGAGTTACGGTCAGGGGTGTCATTTATTTTCATCCGTGGCACCCTTACACGACACCGGTACGTCGACGTTATTCTTTGTTGTTTTTCAAGGCAAGCCATCACCGGTTTATATTTCAGCAAGGTAATTCCCGCCTGCACACTGTAAGAGTTTCTACAACATGTGTTGAAGTTTTCCGAACGCTATCTTGACCAGCAAGCTCGCCATATCTATCCACAGTTGAGAACGTTTGGGGCATTATGGGCAGCTCCCTTCAAGCAGGTCAGGATTTTGACGATAAATTGGACAGGATTTGGGACGCTATCCCTCCTGAGTCATATCGTGCCAAATTCTGTCAATCAGTACCAAGCAGAATAACTCTATAAGGACCAGAGACCTTACAGTGTATGAAAGAACTTGGTAGTATGAGCCTATTTCCCAGTATGACCTTGCACTCCATCAGGCCTGGATGGGAGGTGGTTCGATCGTACCTTGAGGATCGTAACCTTGAGGATCAGTATCCCTGCCCTCGCGTTCCCGTGCTGTTTAACATCGGGTCACTGTCACACCCGAATACCCCGCAAACATGAACATTGCATTCGACCAACTAGCCAAATGGAGGCCTACAATGACCCTTTTTCAAGCTCTGTCAGGTGCTGATAACGCTGTCTCACACGTGTATTTGGCATCTCAGTGCCTTTCACGACGATTACTCATCATCTGACACTGCTCACGTCCCTTACATACTCTGAGAGATCTGGTAATAACAATAAACACAAACAACACTAATGGCCGTTCTACGTTTCACGAAGTATCATACCTCCAGTCATTTAGATACCAGCCGATGGTGTGTGCGCGTGCGCAGTCACAGTGACATCCATGCACGGTTTCTGGGTAATTCGCGTTTCTTTGTCAGGCAGCGCATTTCAGAAAAGTCAGAAAGGAAGTGGGGTAATCTACACTTACCCAAGAGCCAGGCAGCATTTCCCGTTTGCCTGGCGTTACGACCTCCAGTTTAAGGTCAAGACGCGGCTCTGTCGAGGCTGCCCACACGGCCTGTTGACAGTTCTCCGCCGCATCCTACACGCGCTGCTGAACACTGCACTCCTGAGTACCGCTCAAACTGCTTGTGATGTCACCATGTGACGTAAGAAGGTCTGCAAAGAGCGAAAGGCAGAATCTACTGTGCACTTCACAGGGAAGTGGTATTCACATAAAACCCGTCATGAAAAATCTACTGTCTCAAGTTTCTGAATGAAATTACTCATACAGAACAGATTACTTCATTCAGTGAGTCAATTTTAAATACCTAATCAGTGTCACATAAATAATGGATGAAAATGCAGTGTATAGTCCTTTAACGTTACATCTCAGCAAGCTTTGGCTTTAGCTTCGGCATTAGCTACTTTTTCAGTCTCCTCTGCAGTTTACTCTAAAGCTCTATGATTTCATATAAAGTGTTTTGAGATTTTCCTTTACTTTCTCTTGGTTAATGATCGTGGATACAGATCACCAATATTTCTCTTGCTATATATTGTGGATTGTTAGGCACCCTCACACAAGGCAGCTACGTAACTGTTAAGCAGACCTATCTAGTAAGCCTAATTACTATTTGCAGCTGTTATGGTCGTTTTCTGTAGTTCGAAAATTTTGTTAGTGTTTTGTGTCTGATTTCCCCGCTTTTTCACGAAAAATTCCGTAGCTGATAATTCTTTATACCAATCAGTTTCTATTATTCGCCGATGACTGGCCCGAAGAGCACGCTGCATTCTGATCAGTCTCGTTGCTAGTATCTTCTATGTGCTCATTGCACATCAACCGAGATTCAATATGCGTCTCTTAGATTTTTCTGTTAGTCGCGCAATATATGGGTTTCTCGTCTGTATTTAATCTGAACTTCAGGAGATTCATATGCTTCTCTACCAACTGATTTGGTTAGTTCTCTTGTTCATTTAATTCAATATATATTCGCGATGTTTAACCCCTGTAGTTATGTACAAAACAATTTCTATTTGTAAATATTTGTTGATCATAAACCAAAACCCAGTATGGCAAGTCGAGGGAAAAGTATTCATAATGGGGACTGTCCTTGGTCCTCTTTCAGCTTGCAGCAATCATCTGTCTGAAAAGATCAGCCAGTGGAATGCAATGTAATATTGTACAAGCAAACTACGAGTTGTATATGTAAATATCACATAGTTTCTTCTGAATAAATGAACAACAATTTTTAGTGTACTCAAAATTCCGTCTGTCGTTTAATCTGAAAAAATACCATAATTTGAAAACCTTTATACCCTATGGAATATTTTGGTATTCCCATTGTGGTGACTTAACTCGAAGGCCTTGCTAGTCAGCTACACAGGATGAATCACCTAAAACTTGCACCGCAAATATTGTGGAAATGTAAAGTGCTACTGATTTACGGTTTTCACAGCATGGGTTGGTAGTCAGCTCGTATTGTTAGCCAATAAACAGATTGCAGTAATCCAGAATGAGATTTTCACTCTGCAGCGGAGTGTGCGCTGATATGAAACTTCCTGGCAGATTAAAACTGTGTTCCGGACCGAGACTCGAACTCGGGACCTTTGCCTTTTGCGGGCAAGTGCTCTACCAACTGAGGAGAGCTTCTGTAAAGTTGGGAAGGTAGGAGACGAGGTACTGGCAGAAGTAAAGCTGTGAGGACGGGACGTCAGTCGTGCTTGGGTAGCTCAGTTGGTAGAGCGCTTGCCCGCGAAAGGCAAAGGTCCCGAGTTCGAGTCTCCGCCCGGCACACAGTTTTAATCTGCCAGGAAGTTTCAGATTCAGTAATACTTAGAAAGTGTGTTTCTTGTGCGATCATACATTTTTTACATGGAACAATGGCAATTGACAATAACAAACTAAACGTGGTAGCATACAGTAAAGAAGAACACAAGTGCATACGTTAGTTATGTGGATTCTGACCAGTAACAAGACAACTGACCATCGCAGGTTGTGTTCAGAATGATCACCGGCAGCACTAATACACGCCTCCAGTCTGGTGTAGAACGACTCCTGCACGCTGCTAGCATTTTAGCGGAGATGTCCTAGCGGGCTGCAGAAATAGGTTGCATATCATCGTGTGTAGTTGGTGTGTCCTTGTAGACAACGTCTTTCAGTTTTCCCCAGAGAAATAAGTCTACAGGCGTCAAATCCGGGGGACGAAGGTACAGGTCCTCAGCGTCCAATCCAACGATTGGGAAACAATTCGTGAACACATGAAGGACAGTGATCATGTTGGTACCACAGGTTCCTCCTACTCTGAAGAGGAACGTCTGCTGGCATCCGTGGAAGATGGTCTGTTAGCAGGCTGCGAAACCTGTGCACGTTCGTGTTCCGTCTATGATACTCGGGCCTATGAGCTGATGGCTCACTATACCACACCACACTTTTACACTCCATGGATGCTGACGCTCTACCTAACGAAGCCAACCGGGGTAGTCAACAGACCAGTAGTGCATGTTTCGGCGGTTAACCTGGCCGTGATTGATAAATGTGGCTTCATCACTAAACAAGATACGTGACAGATCTGTAGTATGGAGAGAGATGTGACAGGGATGGAACCCATATCGATGGAGAATGCATAGGACACTTGCCTGACACATGCCACTTCTTCGTGCGAATGTGCTGGAGCTAACGTGCGGATCAGCTGCGACAGCAACAAGGACGTTAATTTCCCCCTCTTCTGTCGTCACCTGTTTCCTTCTGCTACATCGTCTAGGTGTTACACGTAACTGATTGAAGAAGTTGATAAATAATCGCCGAGATGGTTGTCGTCTGTTGGGATGTCTTGGCGCATACACCGTACAAGAACGAACAGAATTCTACCTACACTCTCCATACACCATGAGCATGTCGGCTCTTTCTGCGTTGTTAAATCCCATCGTCCACTAACGACGTGCTGCTTGGCCAGCGGGTCGTAGTGCACTTGAAGAAAACTCAAGCATGCTGTCAGCAAGCATAACAGTATCGTATCGTGTATTGGATCAGAATTGCGTCTGGGTTCAAGACTTCCTTGCAGAGAGAACTCAACAAGTCGCTCTTAACGGAAGTACCCCAAGGAATTGAGATAGAACCTTTTATTGTTTACAATGTATATAAATGGTCTAGTAGAAAGCGTCGGATGTTCTCTAATTCTGTCAGTCGGTGATGCGGTTGTCTATAACAAAGTAGCAACGCCAGAAGATAGTAACGATTTGTAGAATGGCGTCCAGAGAATTTATGAATAGTGTAGGCTCTGGCAGTTGACCCTGAACTTAAATAAATGTAACATATTGCTCATACTTACAGCAAAAATGTCCTTAATTCATTGGACAACAAATTAGAGGCAACTGGCATATTCTGTGACCTGTCAAAGTCGTTTGACTGTGTGAATCACAGCATTCTTTTAAGTAAATTAAAATATTATGGCGTCGCTGGTAGTGCTGCAAAGTGGTTTCAGTCATATCTTACTAATAGAAAACAAAGGGTGTCATTACGTAACACTTCAGCAGTAGGCAATCAGACATCATCTGACTGGGAAGAAATTAAATGTGGTGTTCCCCAAGGTTCCATACTAGGTCCACTACTGTTTCTTGTGTATATTAATGACCTGTCATCTGTTACATTACCAGATGCTAAGTTTGTCTTATTTGCAGATGATACAAACATTGCAATAAATAATAAATCAAATATAAATTTAGAAAGAGCAGCTAATCAAATTTTTACACATTAATAAATGGTCACAGCCAATTCACTGTCATTAAACTTTGAAAAGACCCACTATATGCAGTTCATAACTTCCAAGAGATTTCCTTCTGGCGTGTGTATAAAATATGATGACATGGAAGCAGGAGAAGTTGAGAGTGTAAAATTTTTGGGATTACAACTTGATAATAAATTCAGTTGGGAGCAACATACTAACGAACCACTAAAGTGCCTAAACAAGTCTGTGTTTGCAATGCGAACGATGTCAGACATGAGAGTTATAAATATAAAAAAAATGTCATATTTTGCTTATTTTCACTCCATTATGTCATATGGTATCATATTTTGGGATAACTCCACAAACAGAGAAAAACGTTCTAGAGTACAGAAGCGTATAATAAGAGTAATGAGTAGTGTAAATCCAAGAACATCATGTCGAAACCTATTCAAAGAATTGGGCATATTAACCACAGCTTCTCAGTATATTTATTCCTTAATGAAGTTTGTTGTAAATAATACATCTCTTTTTCCAACTAACTGCTTAGTATACAGTATCAATACTAGGAATAAGAAAAAGATACACAAAGATTTAAAATCACTTACTCTTGCCCAGAAAGGAGTCCATTATTCAGCAATGCATATTTTCAATTAGTTACCAGCAACCATTAAGAGTTTAGTTTCAGACAAGGCACAATTTAAACGTAGTTTAAAAGAATTTTTGGTGGCCAACTCCTTCTATTCCATCCATGAGTTTCTCAACAAGTGCAGTAGACCATTTTAATGAAAATTTATTATACTTTAATTTTTGACAATACTTGGTTGTAACAGACAAGTACTACTGTGTGATTGATGGATGTATGAAAACCAGATGTAAGTCTTAAGTCTGTAAATAGTGGAAGTTTAATTTTAAATCTTGTACATAATCTAACTGTTCTAAACTGAGGATCACTGAAATGAATAATTTACTTTAATTTTTGACAATACTTGGTTGTAATAGCCAAGAAACTAGCAAATGTCTGAATGATGGATTAAAGAAAGCAGATGTAAGTATTAAATCTGTACATATTAGAAGGTTAAATTTAATTCATGTACATAATTTTACTGTTTATTGACTGAGGATCATTAAAATTAATGAAACTCAAGTTTTTTAAATTACATTTTTGTAATGTGTTTATCTGACATGTTCCACACCCAGGAGGATTCCCTCTTTTATGGGTCTGTGGAATGAAAATCAATATAATCTAATCCCATAGGAAAAGAAATCCACTAGTGTATAGCTACACTACTGATGGCAAACTGCTGGAAACAATATCTGCCGTAAAATATCTAGGAGTAACTATCCGAAGTGGCCTTATGTGAAATGACCATGTAAACAAATAGTGGGAAAAGTAGATACTAAACTAAGATTCGTAGAAAGAATCTTAAGGAAATGTAACTGACAGGCAAAGGAAGTGGCTTATAGGCGCTTGTTTGACCCATTCCTGAGTATTGTCATCTATCTGGGATCCCTATCAGATAGGACTGATAGAGGAGATAGACAAGATCCAACGAAGAACGGCACGTGTGGTCACGGGAACGTTTGGTCGGAGCGAGGGCGTTACGGAGATGCTCAACAAACTCCACTGGTAAACGTTACAAGAGAGGCATTGTGCATGACGGAGAGATTTACTACAGAAATTTCGAGAGAGCATTTTCCGGGGAGAGTCGGACAACATATTACTTCCCCCTAAATACGTCTCGCGTAAAGATCGTGAGCACAAAATTCGACAAATTAGAGCCAATAACAGAGGCTTACCGACAATCATTCTTCCTGTGCGCTTTTCGCGAGTGGAACAGGTTGCAGGGCTCAGTTAGTACTACAAAAAGTACCCTCCGCCACACATCTTTAGGTGCCTTGCGTAGTATGATGTAGATGTAGATCGTACCTAGCAACTACGCAGGTTGAATGGCACAAACAAGCTCTCGGTCTGGAAACTTTTCAAAATACGATATCTCGTAAACGACTCGTACTAGACTCCTGCAAAAAACGCCAGTGTTTCATTTTAAAAGTGTGTGTTTGCACAAAAAACACATTTTCTAAGTATTGTTGCGATATGTTTATTAGCTAACAATACGAACCCCTGACTACCAATGCATTCTGTGAAAACAGCACATCGATAGCGCACTCCATTTCTGCAATATTTGCGGTGCAAGTTTTAGGTCATTCACCCTACATGCGTAGTTGCACGTAACGTTAATAACAGCAAGAGTTTGTATAAGGAACGTAAAACTTCCTACAATAGCTATACGCAATTACGCATATCACAGGAAATCATACAATCGTTCACGTTGGTCGTTTACAGACAAGTAGTAGGGTCATCTTCTTTCACAGTGTGTCCCAGTGCTGGTTGCTTTCTGCCACAAGTTAATGTCGAGTGAATCCTTGATTTTGAGAGCAGACACTTGTATGTCCTCATTGACCTCGTCTAACCATCGCTTTTTCGGACTACCACGTGGCCGACTTCCTGCCGAGTCGTAATGAAGAGCGGTTTTTGCCATAGCGCTGTCGCCGCTTCTCATGATGTGCTCGTACCAGCTAACTCTCCTCTTTCTAGTAATCTGTAGAGGACTGTTCACACTCAAGTTAGTTCCTTTACACGTTTGTAGTCCATGCTCGTGTTTTGTGGATGTCAAACTTCTGAACTGTGGAAAGTCAAAGACATATTAAGCAGAAAGATATCATTTAATACCTTTAGAGACGGGTGAAGTGAAGATAATTGTAATCTAATACCTTGCAAGTAATTCAATAGATATCAAAACACTCGTCTACTACACCCAGTTGTGTAATATGTAGGGCCCATTCTGTGTAGGTTAGGAATGACAGGATCGGTTACAGAAACCCGAAGAAGTTCATATTTAATAGCCAGACTTCTAAGGCATCTTAATAATAAGTTCAAGAATGAAGTGGAATGGAAGGGAGTGACAGTATTCTTTTCGGGACAATCGACTCATTTTAAGTGTCCAAGATACTAAGGCCTGGTGTATGCAAGGTGAGGGAAAGTCAGAAAGAGCTATGCCTGAAAGTGCTGCGATCATTCTTCAAAGAATTCTTCAAATGCTAGCAAACGCCTGTCGGAGCAGCAAACAACAACAGAAAACCCACAAGCATCGCGCGAAACGACAGAATTCTGTCACCTACCGTGAACTATGCAGTGACTTTTTCTGTGTAGACATATTTCGTGAAACTTGGGTGCAATACGCTGAAAAACACAGAACATGATTTCACGATAAATGTGGCACGAGTGGAAAAAATGAAACACCATGTTATGACGTCAAGAGAATGAAAATTTAACTAACTCTTCGGTTTCAAGAATACTAACACAAATTATGCACTGAAGAATGGAACAACTGGTAGTAGCTGACCCGGACAAAGATCCGTTTCTGTTCTGGAAAAACATAGCTACATGAGAAGAAATATTTACACCAGATACGATTATGAACGCCAAACCACCATTTATAGTAGTTGTAAATGCATAGAAAGCTTTTGACGATTTTGACTGGAAAGCACTCTTCAGTTTCTAAGGTTACCGGGAGAGGGCTGGTGTAGCCTCACCCCGATGGCGTTCGTATTTGGAAGGGAAATGAAGTTCATGGAGATGGAATAAAAAAATAGACGTTTGCCGATGGCACTGTTATTTTGCCAGAAACGGACTTAGAAGATCAGATGAGTGAAATGTATATGAGGGCGTGTTGAAAAGCAGGGCCTCCGAATTTTCTATGCAAAAACTTTTAAAGCTTTTTGAATGATGCAAACGTTATTAATATTCTGCATGTGTATTCTTCATTTGTACATATTTATTTGTCAATGTAGTCATCCTGGCGACGAACACATTTCTCCCAACGAGAGATCAGTTTGTTGCAACCGTCACTGTAGAATGTTTGACTTTGTTGACGGAGCCACAACCTCACGTGTGCTTGCAGTGCTTCATCACGTTTTGAAAACAGATTAAAATCGGATGAGACCAAGTGGGGACTCTATGGAGGATATGCGCAACGATAAGGGACCCAGGGCGTCGGATTGTTGCAGGTGTCTCACCGCTCGTGCGTCGTCTGGTATTATATCGCTGAAGGGGAGGATGGTCCACGTGTTGACGAACTGTTCGAATTCGAAACTCGATTGCAGAATACTGTTTGTCACGCACCGACATAGTTACGTTGTACTCCACCATATTACACGCTACGATTCAGAGCGACCTAGCGGCAGGGTGCTGACGAATGTGCATTCACGAAGAATAAAGATGTAGTTCGACATTAACGCTTTTTTATTTAAAAGGCCTTAAGAGTTTTCACTTTAAAAATTCGGAGGCGCTACTTTTCAGTATCTTCTCGTAGAATTTTGGAAAGGGGCAATAAGATCCAGCTCAGGTGATGCTTAGGCAACTGGGTTAGGAAGTAGATGAAATTTGGTATTTTAACAGTAAAATAATGATTATGGCCGAAGAAAAAAGGAAATGAAAAGGAGACTGGCCATAGCCATAAATGTACACTCCTGGAAATGGAAAAAAGAACACATTGACACCGGTGTGTCAGACCCACCATACTTGCTCCGGACACTGCGAGAGGGCTGTACAAGCAATGATCACACGCACGGCACAGCGGACACACCAGGAACCGCGGTGTTGGCCGTCGAATGGCGCTAGCTGCGCAGCATTTGTGCACCGCCGCCGTCAGTGTCAGCCAGTTTGCCGTGGCATACGGAGCTCCATCGCAGCCTTTAACACTGGTAGCATGCCGCGACAGCGTGGACGTGAACCGTATGTGCAGTTGACGGACTTTGAGCGAGGGCGTATAGTGGGCATGCGGGAGGCCGGGTGGACGTACCGCCGAATTGCTCAACACGTGGGGCGTGAGGTCTCCACAGTACATCGATGTTGTCGCCAGTGGTCGGCGGAAGGTGCACGTGCCCGTCGACCTGGGACCGGACCGCAGCGACGCACGGATGCACGCCAAGGCCGTAGGATCCTACGCAGTGCCGTAGGGGACCGCACCGCCACTTCCCAGCAAATTAGGGACACTGTTGCTCCTGGGGTATCGGCGAGGACCATTCGCAACCGTCTCCATGAAGCTGGGCTACGGTCCCGCACACCGTTAGGCCGTCTTCCGCTCACGCCCCAACATCGTGCAGCCCGCGTCCAGTGGTGTCGCGACAGGCGTGAATGGAGGGACGAATGGAGACGTGTCGTCTTCAGCGATGAGAGTCGCTTCTGCCTTGGTGCCAATGATGGTCGTATGCGTGTTTGGCGCCGTGCAGGTGAGCGCCACAATCAGGACTGTATACGACCGAGGCACACAGGGCCAACACCCGGCATCATGGTGTGGGGAGCGATCTCCTACACTGGCCGTACACCACTGGTGATCGTCGAGGGGACAGTGAATAGTGCACGGTACATCCAAACCGTCATCGAACCCATCGTTCTACCATTCCTAGACCGACAAGGGAACTTGCTGTTCCAACAGGACAATGCACGTCCGCATGTATCCCGTGCCACCCAACGTGCTCTAGAAGGTGTAAGTCAACTACCCTGGCCAGCAAGATCTCCGGATCTGTCCCCCATTGAGCATGTTTGGGACTGGATGAAGCGTCGTCTGACGCGGTCTGCACGTCCAGCACGAACGCTGGTCCAACTGAGGCGCCAGGTGGAAATGGCATGGCAAGCCGTTCCACAGGACTACATCCAGCATCTCTACGAACGTCTCCATGGGAGAATAGCAGCCTGCATTGCTGCGAAAGGTGGATATACACTGTACTAGTGCCGACATTGTGCATGCTCTGTTGCCTGTGTCTATGTGCCTGTGGTTCTGTCAGTGTGATCATGTGATGTATCTGACCCCAGGAATGTGTCAATAAAGTTTCCTCTTCCTGGGACAATGAATTCACGGTGTTCTTATTTCAATTTCCAGGAGTGTATTTCTGAAGAAGACAGATCTTTTAACGCGGAACGTAAATTTAACTGTTTGAAAGTTTTTGCGAAAGTATTTATGTGGAGTGTAAACTTGCCGAAAAGAGAACAGAAGTTTTTGAATGTGGTGCTGAAGATCAGATGGGTAGTCCGAGAAGATCTGCTGCATCCAATTGGGCAGAAAAATTTGACTAAAATAAGGGATTGGTTGACAGGACACACCGTGAGACGTCGGTTGATGGCTAATTTCGTAACGCAGGGCTGTGTGGTGGGTAAAAATCGTAGACGGAGACCGAGAGATGAATACAGTAAGTAGCTTCAAGTACATTAGGGTGCAGTAGTTATGCAGAGTAGGGTAGAGAAACACGGACAGCAGCATCGAACCATTCTTCTGACTGCAGACCACAACAGTTTTCAATTCCGTGTCCGAATTACTTTCTTTTAGGGAGACATATAGATTTGTACAGATGTTGCAATCAAAGCAAAGTCTCAGTCTGCATAATTGTTAATTTTTTAAACTGCAACGAAAATATGTGACACATCAAACAATTTTCAGATCTTTTTAATAAAATGTTGCCAATTGCAATGAGAATTATTCTTACGCTTCGAGCAGTCCTTAAATGACTAGACTGAAGCGCCAAAGACACTGCTATAGGCATGCATATTCAAATACAGAGATACGTAAACAGTCAGAATACGGTGCTGCGGTCGGCAACTTTCATATAAAACAACAAGTGTCTGGCACAGTTGTTAGATCGGTTACAGCTGCTATAATGGCAGGTTATCAAGATTTAAGTGAGTTTGTCGTGGTGTTATAGTCGGCGCACGAGCGATGGTACACAACATCTCCGAGGTAGCGATGAAGTAGGAATTTTCCCTTATGACCATTTCACGAATGTCCCGTGAGTATCAGGAATCCGGTAAAACATCAAATCTCCAACATTGCTGCTGTCGGAAAAAGATCTCGCAAGAACGGAACCAACGACGACTGAAGAGAATCGTTCCACGTGACAGAAGTGCAATTCTTCCTCAGATTGCTGCAGATTTCGACGCTGGGCCATCAACAAGTGTTAGTGTGCGAACCACTCAACGAAACATCATCTGGCCGTGCGGTTCTGGGCGCTACAGTCTGGAGCCGGGCGACCGCTCCGGTCGCAGGTTCGTATCCTGCCTCGGGCATGGATGTGTGTGATGTCCTTAGGTTAGTTAGGTTTAATTAGTTCTAAGTTCTAGGCGACTGATGACCTCAGAAGTTAAGTCGCATAGTGCTCAGAGCCATTTTGAAACATCATCGAAATGGGCTTTTGGAGCAGAAGGCCTACACGATGCAAAGCTTTACACTTCGCCTGGGACCGTCAACACCGACATTGCACTGTTGATCACTGAAAACATGTTGTCTGCTCTGACGAGTCTCGTTTCAAATTGTATCGAGCTAATAGAAGCTCATGAAGCCATGGACCCTGCATGTCAGCAGGGACCTGGTCAAGTTGGTGGAGGCTCTGTAATGTTGTGGAGTGTGTGCAGCTGGCGTGATATTGGACACCTGATATGTCTAGGTATGACTTTGACAGGTGACACGTACGTAAGCATTCTGTCTGATCACCTGCATCCATTCATATCCATTCTGTATTCCGACGGACTTCGTCAATTCCAGCAGGGCAGTGCGACACCTCACAGGTCCAGAACTGCTACAAAGTGGCTCCCGGAACACTCTTCTGAGTTTAAACACTCCTGCTGGCCACCAAACTCCCCAGACATGAACATTATTGAGCATATCTGGGATGCCTTGCAACGTGCTGTTCAGAGGAGATCTCCACCCCCTCGTACTCTTACGGATTTATGGACAGCCCTGGAGGATTCATGGTGTCAATTCCCTCCAGCACTACTTTAGACATTAGCTGAGTCCCTGCCACGTTGTATTCTGCGTGCTCATGAGGACCCTACGCGATATTAGATAGGTGTGCAGTTTATTTGACTCTTCAATGTATTTGGTCCTTCCATTGCAGCGGTCCAGATACGTAAGTCTTTTTATATCTGGTAAAATTTTAATTGCAAACATAAGTTAGGTAAATTATAACTTCAAATCGTTGCTGTGCATTAGGAGAGGATCGGAAAGTGGCGAAAAATCCTTTTTCTTAATAACTGGTGGAAAAATTTGTTACATATCGCCATCAAAGAACTTCCGAGCGGTCTCCCTTGTTCAAGTTTCTAGGAACGCAGTACCCAGATGACAGATGGGAAAGCAGTGGAAGCGAGGAACACCCAACTAATAGGCGGTACACGCAGCCCACCACCGTCATGAAAGTGGTCTTAGTAATGTATCCGTCTTGGTCGGACATGTTTTACATTTGCGCCAGTCTGCGGCTACTGAAGTTTATTGATTCAGGTTTTAAAAGACTTTAATTCTAAGAGGTGCAGTGTCTGTATTACTATTTTGAGAACTCAGCGATCAGTCGTTTAATTCATTGAATGAATTTGTATGACAATGTGGTTATTTACTTTCCGTTCATTGCAGAGTGTGCAATTTGTTTTTATTTTGTTGCTGCGTGAAGCTGAGACCATTATTACTTCTTAGTTTTGTCATTTAGTATTCGTTGGAGGCTATAGTCCCATCCACGAACGATGGCGTTTCGCGCATGTCGCGAGGCACGGACGTGGATTGCATTGTTGCCGATTCCAAGCGGCAGTTGCACGACGCGTATGTGGGTGCTTTGCGCTTGAAGAAAGCGTGTTTCCTGAAAACTACGTCTCCCGCTTCCTTACGTAAAATTCTCATCAGCGTTGAGAATTCGCAACATGTAAATAGGCAATCACCAAGCAGCTCTCCACCATCACGTTGCTTTAGCTACGGCATTCACGGGAGAGCGTCAGAACAATACTGAATGCTCATTGGTTGTCGGAAAATGTGTGACATAGGTGAGCAGATCAAACCTAAGCTCGACTGCCATCATTCGTGACTGCAACTATAGCGGCGCACGCAGCAGCAGAACATTAGTAACTGGAGCCAGATCCGTATTCCAGGCACCTAGTCATATTACTTACAGTGGTTAATTAATATTTTCAGGGGATTTGCATTTCAAACCTTCTATAGCGGCGGTTTGCCCGACGCAGATTATAAAAACCTGAACGTAGAGTTCGGGCTGCAAAGTGTACAGGGTGTATCAAAAACAATCATCCGATTTGGCAGTCCATATTTCTGAAACTAATGAACATATACAATGAATTTTGTTTTTTGATGAACAGGAAATTCAAAAAGTTTTTTTCCATATCTTTTAATAGGTTTTCAATATTCCCCCCTTTAAGATACACGGTATATGTAAATGCAGTATCAAAATTGTTCTCACACTGCAGCGAGCATGTCTCGAGTTACAGCTTCCACAGCTGCTGTTATGCGATCTCTCAGTTCATTTATTGTTGCTGGTAGCGGAGGAACAAAAAAAAAAAAAAAAGAGTATCTTACAACAGCCACAAGAAATAATCACATACTGTCAGGTCCGGTGACCTTGGAGGCCAGTAATGTAAGGCTGAATCATTTGCTCCGGTGCGACCGATCAACCGTTCAGTAACCCTTTGATTTAAAAATTCCCACACTTCCATATGCCAGAGCCGCGGTGCGCTATACTATTGGTAAATGAAATCGTTCGGATCAGTCTCCAACTGTGGAAAAAAGAAGTCTTAAGCATATCGAGATATGTGTTTCCTGTAACAATGTCCTCGGCAGAGAAAAATGGACCATACACCTTTTCCCCCGAAACTGCACAAAGTACATTAAATTTTTGGAGTGCCCCTCTCATGTTGTACAAGTTCATGCGGTTGTTCTGAACCCCATAGTCTCACATTATGACTGTTCAACTTTCCATTTAAATGGAATGTTGCCTCATCACTAAACACTAAGCGCGGAAGAAAACTGTCATCCTCCATCTCGCCAAGAACGAAATTACAGAACTCAACACGTTGTTGTTTGTCACCTTCACGAAGAGCTTGCAGCAGCTGAATTTTGTATGGTTTCATGTGTAAAAGTCGACGCAACAGTCGCCAGACGGGCATCGGGGGCATGTTGTGCTGTCGAGCTGCACTGCGAACAGATTTCTGCGGACTCCTTGTGAAACTGTGTCAGGCACTCGGGGACGGCTCGGTGATTTGCTTTTATGCAAACAACCCGTTTCTCGGAATTGTTCATGCCATCGTCTGTTGCTCTGTGTTGTAGGAGGATCCACACCATACCTAGCACGGTAGTCACGCTAAACAGTTATTACTGACCCTGTGCAAAACGTAGGACACAAAACGCTTTCTGTTGCCCCGACACCATTTTTACTAGAATTGAAGTGGGCCTAAACTACTGCTACCTACCATGCAAGACACGAGAGTTTGCTCTTTCCAGCAATACAGGGTGATTCAAAAAGAATACCACAACTTTAGGGATTTAAAACTCTGCAACGACAAAAGGCAGAGCTAAGCACTGTCTGTCGGCGAATTAAGGGAGCTATAAAGTTTCATTTAGTTGTACATTTGTTCGCTTGAGGCGCTGTTGACTAGGCGTCAGCGTCAGTTGATGCTAAGATGGCGACCGCTCAACAGAAAGCTTTTTGTGTTATTGAGTACGGCAGAAGTGAATCGACGACAGTTGTTCAGCGTGCACTGAGAATCCGCGGGAAACAACTCAGTATGAACGTGACTCGCCTAAGGTGAACGTTTTCTGTGCCATTTCAGCCAATAAAGTTTTTGGTCCCTTTTTCTTCGAAGGTGCTACTGTAACTGGACTACAGTATCTGGAGATGTTAGAGAATTGGCTGTTCCCTCAGCTCGAACAAGAAGCACAACAATTCATATTTCAGCAGGATGGAGCGCCACCACATTGGCACTTATCTGTCCGTAACTACCTGAACGTCAACTACCCGAGGCGATGGATCGGCCGCCAGGCAGCCCGTGACAGAGCACTTCATCACTGGCCTCCAAGAAGCCCTGATCTTACCCCCTGCGATTTTTTCTTATGGGGGTATGTTAAGGATATGGTGTTTCGGCCACCTCTCCCAGCCACCATTGATGATTTGAAACGAGAAATAACAGCAGCTATCCAAATTGTTACGCCTGATATGCTACAGAGAGTGTGGGTTGATATTGCTCGAGTGTCTGGAGGGGGCCATATTGAACATCTCTGAACTTGTTTTTGAGTGAAAAAAAACCTTTTTAAATAATCTTTGTAATGATGTATAATAGAAGGTTATATTATGTTTCTTTCATTAAATACACATTTTTAAAGTTGTGGTATTCTTTTTGAATCACCTTGTATGTTGTTCACGCACATATGTCACGTAACATAATAGTTACGATTTTTTTTTAATCGGATGATTCTTTTTGATACACACTGTATTTCAATTTTATGAAAAAGAGAGCCGCCACACCGTATTCCTCTTTCTGTGATCGTGCTGAATTTTCGAATGCTACTGTTCATTCGCGCTTACAGGTGGTTACTTGGCTGAGTGACGACTAGGGTAGGACGGATGGACGAGGTTGTTGGCGGAGGACGCGGCAAGTGGAGGATGGATAGATGGCCGCTCTGAGTGCAGTAATGACGAGCGTGGCAGAACACAGCAGGGCAGACCTGTGGCGTCGGCCGGCCGTGAACCCACAATTAGAGGTCACGTGTCCACCCAGCCGCCCACGCTGCAATTGAAGCCGCGAGCGGCAGCAGCACAGCCGCGATCACGATCCCTCGTGGCACGCACACACACACACACACACACACACACACACACACTGCAACATCGCAAAAACCGCGTCGAGTCTCGAAGGCAACCATAAACAGGACAGGATACGGCGAGAGCATTTCATCTAATCGACATGCTGGTGGCGAGGCATCTATCCACAGTTCCGGCTTCCGATGCAAATGATGAAGCTTGTTCAACCACTCCATCCGAACTCACAACATCACAACACACTGCGATAGTGCATGGTCTGAGCTTTGTATTTTTCTTGTCAAACTGCCACTCGAAGCCAACAAATCGCGGCATATGTAACTGAGTTTTTTCAGGGCGAAAGTACCATGCCGTCGCAAGGGCAGTAGTTCACAACGCCAGGGCAGTAGTTCACAATAGCGGTAACTGAATAGTTTTTCCCGTTCCTAATTTCGCCCCCCTACGAATTTTCGATTTCCACAGTTGGTAACAAATGTTTAGCTGCGCGTACATGCGTGACCTCTGTCCACTGAATTGTTGAGAGCGTTAGTTGTGTGGAGCGGGCGTAGCTCGCGTGTACGAAGGAATCCATTTTTTTATGCTGAAGTGAAGAGTGTAGCAGTTAAATTAACAGCCTGCGATTCCTAGTCTGAGTACTGATTTGAGTTCAAATATTGGGCTATATTTCAGTTGTGTGTTGTAGTTTCCGGTGTGTAGTCGCTATAGTCAAAGGTTTATTATTAAACATTTTATTTCCTGTTTATAAAGATTAATTTACTTTTTTGATTTGGGAAAACGCAATCGGAGGGAAATGGATTTGTTGCACGAAATGCTTTAATTTGTTGTCACGAAACATGCCCTTTATCTACACAGACATACAAATTCATGTGGTACATTGTTTTCGAAGGAACACACCGCCATTTGATTGTTTTGTTGTTTATTTACGTACAACCCATGTTTCGGCCTTTTCTGCCATTTTCAAGTATTTCATTTTATGTCTTTAACATATATTGCAGTACTCTTAAAATGTTGTCAAGCTCAAAGCTGGCCATATGGTACACATCTTTCGAAGACTGAAAAAACTTTTTCGATTGTTCATTCGTGAGACTGAAATGATCCATAGTAGTGAAACTTCCTGGAAATGTTAGAAAGGAGAAATGCATTTAAATTAATTGCACTTTAGAGAATTTTTGTGGGAGACGAAATTACGAACTCTTTTTTTGTATTTGACATTTATATCAAATACTGGCTTTAGTATGTTACAACAATTTAACTGTCGCTTGCCTTCAAGTGGAGCAAAACTTCAGGAATATGTATAACAATTTGTAGCTTTTCTGTAACCTTTCAGGACTTATACAGTTCCTAATGTACCGATGTGACGAAATTTGGACACTCTGCCTTATTAGTAATTTCATGTCTATGCATACTAATTTTGCGTTAAATTTGTGCTATCGTAGGTTTGCGGGCTAGCTGTTCACTGCATAACTTTAGTCTTGAAGGGACAGAGTTGTGTGATCACTCTGTCACTGTTACATATACAATTTTTATAGGAAACGCTTAATGCACACTAGATTTATTATATGTAGGTCTAACTTATCAGGTTCGTTTTCTGTTTCAGAACCCCGCCTGGAGTGGCGTTTCGTCAGTGTTTACTGCACTTCATAGATCTTTCAGTTGTCACCTACTGGTTTCTGTAGAAAGAGCACTGCGTTGAAAATCAGACTGTGAAAAATAACATTATCGACCTTATTAAACTTACGAAGTGTGTGACGTAGCCTCTTTTGCCCTGTCCAGAAAGAAAGAGGAAGTCGAAGAGTGTGACGCACTGTTACAAGACATGTTAGGCACTTCAAAAACGGAAGAAAAATTACGAGTACATACCTCATCCAAAATCAGATACCATGGGTATGATCACTGGTCCATAGTGTATAACATTTTGTCACCATGAAAATGTTATGTGAGCACTCAAATAGCAGAACTTAAAGTGCATAAAATGAAACCAGTAACTGTGTCTTGAAAAGAGCGGGGATTGTTTCTAATTCTTTCACTGAAAATGAAGCTGTCTGCACCATGTCTTTATATTACAAAACTTTGTTGTCATTATTAATTCTTTATGTCATAAAAAATGAATTGTGCACTTCTATGAAATAAATGTGAAAAAAAGAACAAAATTTTTTCATGATTGTTCATTATAATACTAAATACGATGTAGTAAGTCAGAGGACAATTGAACTGAAATAAAACTGACAATCACAGTCTTGTATTTTTAGTAAAACATATTTTTGCTATTTTTTCGTCACCTAATGTGCGAAAATGGTCAGAGAATTTTACTTAATTCATCATTTTCTTTAAAAAAAATTCGGAATGCAAAGAGCTAAACGTCTTGGTGACACATTATATTGAAACGGTTTACGTATCATGACTGATCGTCCTCATTTAACTTTCCCGCTGTTTCCGGAGATCTATTAAGACAAATTTCGGAATTTTTCCCTTTGAAACGACTGTTTCGTTTCATTACTCGTCCTATCACCGTTTGTGCTCCGTTTCTAAAGTCGTCTTCGACGATACGTTAAATCACAGCCCTAATACTACCTTCTCGCTTGCACCACCATATTAATGGGAGCTTCATTCTGAAACTAGATCCTTTCTGGTTGCTAAGTAAAACCTCAAGTTTCTATTGCTCCATTTTACGCTGGCACGCTTTCCGTGGAAGCACCAGAAGTAACACTGGACTTCTGTGAGTGGTTTCGTGTTTTCATCACCTGCTCCTCTCTTTAACAGCTTGCGTGAACGACACGTACTATTTCCACGAATATAAAAGGCACGTTCATACGCAAACAGTTGCGACAAAAAACAACCATTAAAACTTACAGAAACCAACAGATGACAGATGAAAAACACTGACTGAAAAATAATAAATAAATAGAAAAAATAAGTTTCGTCTGAAACTTGAGCTGTTTACTGATATCTGCACAACGAGAACTTGAAGAATTTAACAAACTTATAAACAGTTGTAAATGATTAAGGTTGACAGTACGAACAGATTACTAATGATCGAAGCGCAACGGACTGAAAATGGATATACAAAAGCAACGAACTGATAATGACAATGTACTTGACCATAACGCATATTTAAACGCAATGGAATTAATTTATAGCCACGTAAACAAAAAGTCATGTGGCTTGTTACTGTATTGGGCTGGGTTGCGATTGTTAAATACTGTCACAGAATAGCCAGTTTGTCGCTTCGAACGTCAATTATTTAATTCGATATAAAAATGAATAGTTAGTGAAGAGCATTTGGACTCAAAAGTATTTCTTCAAAGATAACCAAATTAAATAATGAACTAATTAAACTTGCTGCGCTAATTCCTACTGCTATTGTCTGTTTCCTTGACGGTGACAGCATCGTATACCGAACGTGCTGCAAGTGTTTCAGCCAGAAAACGTTTTGGTGTGAGGGACCTAAGAAAGGCCGTAAGCACATAACAAATGGACGGAAAGCCAATTAAATATTGACCATAAAATACAATAAAATGCCTGGCGTCCAATACAAAATATGAAGCGCAATTAAACGAGGTGAGGAGTAAACGAAGTAAATTAGGCTGACGGCCCCATTACAATGAAAGTTACAAAACGTTATAATAAAATCCAATGGTACATGAACATAACGAAACACTTAAGATATCGTCAGATTTTAAGGTTCTCTTTTATAAAGACGAATTAAATGGCAAATACATTTGATAACGGACCTATTCATAGAAGAACCACTCAAACAGAAAAATAGTTCTCAATTTTTAAAATATTTCACAGTGTGTGGGTGTCTATCTTATTGCATGGTCGAGGGACTTCAGCTGATGATATAAATGGGAAACGTTTAGCACCACAGCTGTATCTTAAGAATGTCACACGACTAGTTTCGGCGGCATATTACCTCTATCATCAGGCCCCACCACTGCCAAAAGAATATTTGATTTCCTTGGTGCAATTAATATGGGATCCTTTTTACTAGCACAGGTGGGCTAACTTTCTACAGGAGTCTATACTCGATACCGTGTTGTAGAGCGTTTCCGAAATTACACACTTGTATTGTTCAGAACAACAACACAGATACGCGAGTTACGAGGAATAGCAGTTCAGTTCACTCCAGTTCAGTTCACAAGATTAAACATAGAAGAGTTGCACTGCAAGGCGACCTTTCAGCCTATGTCGCTCTCTACACATACCCTCGTCGGAGGCCTCGATCTCCTACAATTAACAAAATAAAAAGACCTAGAAGTTTACTCAAAGAACCATAATTTGCAATACACGTGAGAGAGTATTGTTGTCTCCTAAAAGCCACACGGATTCTGGCGTCATTAATCATTACAAGATACACCGAAAACAAAGCACTTGGGGCACATTAGCCAACACGTGGTACGACAAAATTCGATTTACAAGGGATTTCCCCTCCAGGAAGTTACGGTAAACTACACATTTTAACGTAACGAATTCCCCACTAATCACGAAATACACTGCCGAGAAGAGATCACAATAACAACATGTGAGTTCATACCAAAGAATATGGCCAGAAATTGCAACCAACGACTTGGCACACCGATTTACGAAACAGTGCACGTACGAAACCACATAAAAAACTGTAAGATAAAGCATTTGTGAAATAAACAGGAAAGGTATTACTAAAAATTAGTTGCAGCCGAGGGCCATATCGGTTTTGAAGAAACCTCAGTTAATAAATTCTTATTATCAGTTTCATGAATTACGTTATAGAATCGATTCCAATAATTAATCTGAGAAGAGATAAAATGGTTCAAATAGCTCTGAGCACTATGGGACTCAACTGCTGTGGTCATAAGTCCCCTAGAACTTAAAACTACTTAAACCTAACTAACCTAAGGACATCACACACATCCATGCCCGAGGCAGGATTCGAACCTGCGACCGTAGCGATCGCGGGTTCCAGACTGTAGCGCCCAGAACCGCTCGGCCACTCCGGCCGGCTTGAAAAGAGATGGGTAGTGACCAAAGTGATGAAATTAGTCCTCGCCCTCTTGCTGAAGCAACATATCACCCCAGATACTCTAGCTCTGGCGGCGAGGAGATATCGCCCGCTGCGTCCACGAGTTACTAGACCGTCGGCTGGTCTTCGTTTAACCGCTATCCGCTGAATCCTTTACCCGAATCTAAGATATCGTACTTGACCAGTCGTCACAGTTTCTACTCTGGTCAACAGTCGTTTGTTTTACTGAACATAGCTAATGCAGCATCCACAGTCTAAAATAACCATGGAGGTAAAAGGTTCTCTGCATTCATACCCCAATAGTTCACCTCTGTGATACTTTCCCGTGACGCCACTCTGACATGCCCGGGGCCAACGAGGCATACGGGACCTGCTACGAACTTGTGACGTCACATTAGTACGCTTGTCCGCTACACTTCGGGAACGTTCGGCTCCGTACAGGTCTCATGGGAAATCAATATTTAATTGAAAAGGTCCCCAATAAAGGTCTTAACTTTGTCGTGTGCTCTCCAGAGCTTGCATTCATTTAAATGCGCAGTTAAGAATTCTGAAACAGTTACTCGCTCCCTGCCAGAGACTGCTGCTGGCATTTGTAAAACCTGCAGTGTCACGTGCTGTGAGGTAAGCTTCGCGCCCTGTCTTTCTCGTGGGCCTCGGACGTCCCCGTGCCCAGTTTCGACCGTGTTGGATGCTTTGATTGGGTGGAGACGTAGTTGTTTCATCAAAAAATGCCAGCTTGCGTTATTTACGGATGTAGTATTCCGCCCGATCGTAGTCTAAAAGAGTCACGTGTCATTGAAATGGCTCTAAGCACTATGGGACTTAACATCTGAGGTCATCAGTCCTCTTGACTTAGAACTACTTAAACCTAACTAACGTAAGGACATCACACACATCCATGCCCGAGGCAGGATTCCAAACTACGACCGTAGCAGCCGCGCGGTTCCGGACTGAAGCGCCTTTAACCCCTCGACCACAGCAGCCGGCCCACATTTCATTCGTAACTGAAGCCGTCCAAGCAATATTTTCCTTTGTACACATATATTATGGTTCCACTGTTTACTTTTATCGTAGTAGTTTTATTTCTATCATTTTACTTCAGATTTGCTTTGCTTTACGCAGTGTCCGTTTTTTCCCTCCTTTCCAAATCGCAGCCGCTCCGGCATCCGAGGCACACTGATCAACGGCCTCGGCCCCGCACAACTCGTGGCTACGTAGCCGCCCTGATTGGTCGGGCACCACCTCATGCCCTGAATTCCTCCCGCCGATAATTATTCACTGTTCTCATTTACTCCCACTTTAAAAAAAAAGTCTTCCTAGAACAGCTGAGGAAAGCTGTCCTGTGTGTGTGAGTTTTGTGTGCATAATTGTATGAATGTGTTCGTGTGTTTTGCTTCCTTTCTGAAGAAGGCTTTGACTACAAACTTACTTGAACACTATTTTTCGTCGTGCCCGCCGGCTGCTCGGCATGCAAGTAGCAATCTATCGTTTCACAGTACAGTTATCCTCTCATGAAGTTTAATGTAAATATTCCATTGCACTTCAATAGGAACAATGTTGTACATAATTACAATACCAGAATAAAAAAATGGCATTCATTACGCCACGTTGTAGCGCAAATAAGGGTTCACGATGGCGTAACCAAAAGTTTTGATCACTTACCATGTAGTGTTGGCAGAAGAGCCAACACTGTGTTTCTAGAGGAGGCCGAAATGCACGCGTTTAATTACACGCTGACTGGCGTGAGGTCTGGAACAGGACAATATCTTGAGAATTGCAAATAAAGTACGTAGATGATGTAATACTTAACTTTAATCCACAATTGTAGAACATCTCTCGTTACGGTACATGCTTCACATAATAAATATCAATTGAATACGGCGCCTTGCTAGGTCGTAGCAAATGACGTAGCTGAAGGCTATGCTAACTATCGTCTCGGCAAATGAGAGCGTAGTTGTCTGTGAACCTTTCCTAGCAAAGTCGACTGTACAACTGGGGCGAGTGCTAGTACGTCTCTCTAGACCTGCCGTGTGGTGGCGCTCGGTCTGCTATCACTGACAGTGGCGACACGCGGGTCCGCCGTATACTAACGGACCGCGGCCGATTTAAAGGCTACCAAGTGTGGTGTCTGGCTGTGACACCACATTCCATTGATATAAAACGACTGACAGACAGCAAAATAAAATTTGAAATTAAACTGAAGACGTTTCTCTTTGACAAGTCCTCCTATTCCGCGAAGATTATGTATTACTGTAATTAGTAAGCCAGCCGGAGTGGCCGAGTGGTTAAAGGCGCTGCAGTCTGGAACCGCACGACCGCTACGGTCGCAGGTTCGAATCCTGCCTCGGGCATGGATGTATGTGATGTCCTTAGGTTAGTTAGGTTGAAGTAGTTCTAAGTTCTAGGGGACTTATGACCACAGCAGTTGAGTACCATAGTGCTCAGAGCCATTTGAACCATTTTTTTGTAATTGGTAAATGGTGACGGGTACGAATTACTGACATCTTTCTTTTTTTTAAAAAGAACGAAAAGACTAATGAATGATCAACATGGAGACATGTTTATAAAACAATTGATGAGTATAATGGCTCGTTAGACATCGTTACAACTTATCGTTAAAATCATATATGGAACGTGAAACCAATTAAGTAATTAACTAACTAACTGCATAAAAAAAAAAGTTTTGAATCACCTCATTTCCGAGAGTTCCGGAAGCTGTGCGGAAAACTGGAATAGAGATAAACATAAATATCATTTCCGTCCTTTTTATTGCTCATGAAACCCACACATTGCACAGCGAGATCTTCAGAGGTGGTGGTCCAGATTGCTGTACACACCGGTACCCACAATACCCAGCAGTATGTCCTCTTGCATTGATGTGTGCTGTATTCGTCCTATCCAGAAGTTCATCAAGACACTGTTGGTCCAGATTGTCCCACTCTTCAACGGCGATTCGGCGTAGATTCCTCAGAGTGGTTGGTAGGTCACGTCGTCCATAAACAGCCCATTTCAATCTATCCTAGGCATGGTCGATAGGGTTCATGTCTGGAGAACATGCTGACCACTCTAGTCGAGCGATGTCGTTATCCTGAAGGAAGTCATTCACAAGATGTACACGATGGGGGCGAGAATTGTCGTCCATGAAGAGGAATCCCTCACCAATATGCTGCCGATATGGTTGCACTATCGGTCGGAGGATGGCATCCACGTATCCTACAGCCGTTACGGCGCCTTCCATGACCACCAGCGGCGTACGTCGGCCCCACATAATGCCACCCCAAAATATCAGGGAACCTCCACCTTGCTGCACTCGCTGGACAATGTGTCTAAGGCGTTCAGTCTGACCGGATTGCTTCCAAACACATCTACGACGACTGTCTGGTTGAAGGAAAATGAAACACTCATTGGTGAAGAGAACGTGATGCCAATCCTGAGCGGTCCATTCGGCATGTTGTTGGGCCCATCTGTACCGCACTGCATGGTGTCATGATTGCAAAGATGGACTTCGCCATGGACGTCGGAAGTGAAGTTGCGGATCACGCAACCTGTTGGGCACAGTTTGAGTCGTAACACGACGTCCTGTGGCTGCACGAAAACCATATTTCGACGTGGTGGCGTTGCTCTCAGGTTTCCTCCGAGCCATAATCCGTAGGTAGCGGCCATCCACTGCAGTAGTAGCCCTTGGGCGGCCTGAGCGAGGCATGTCATCGACAGCTCCTAACTCTTTGTATCTCTTACACGTCCGAACAACATCTCTTTCATTCATTCCGAGACGCCTGGACACTTCTCTTACTGAGAGCCCTTCCTGGCACAAAGTAACAATGAAGACGCGATCGAACCGCGGTATTGACCGTCTAGGCATGGTTGAACTACAGCCAACACGAGCCGTGTACTTCCTTCCTGGTCGAATGCCTGGAACTGATCGGCTGTCGGACTCTTCCGTCTAACAGGCGCTGCTCATGCATGGTTGTTTACATCTTTGGGCGGGTTTAGTGCCATCTTTGAACAGTTAGAGGGAGTGTGTCTGTGATACGATATCCACACTCACCGTCTGCCTTCAGGAGTTCTGGGAACCGTGGTGATGCAAAACTTAATTTATGAGTGTAATATCACAATGCATGGGATAAGCCTTTATACTTTGAAAACGTCCAAATGAAATTAAAAAATAAAATGCACCAATTGTAGTATGTTTAGTTAACCTGAACAATTGACAGAGTTACTGGCGAGAAATATTCTGGAAAAAGTAGCGAAAAGGCTACTGTAGGAAATGTAGGCCTACATCTTACACAGGTCAGCAATAATTACTACAAAATTACTTACATATATGTTAAAGCAAAATATGAATTTTATGGTGTCTAAAGCGTTTGAGACCGTTTCCTTTATAACATTTATAGCATTCCATAATGCTGGGATGTATAAAAATTATATAGTTTTTTTTGCCCTGTAAATTACTGTTAGTGACCAACATACTGAATGACGCATCATAGGTGAGATTTCGAAGTGGAAAGGTGTGTAAACTACATTGAAACTAATGCACTGAGAATCTAGTAAAACAAGAACTCCATTCCGCAAAGAGGTAGACCTCTATGCAGCTCTGTTTCTTTGACATTTCAATACTCGTT
This sequence comes from Schistocerca piceifrons, assembly GCF_021461385.2. Lineage (NCBI taxonomy): Eukaryota > Metazoa > Arthropoda > Insecta > Orthoptera > Acrididae > Schistocerca > Schistocerca piceifrons. The sequence goes on from NC_060142.1 coordinate 36,959,803, forward strand.
CACTTTGTTGACATGCACAAGATACGCCAGCATGCCTTGCTTCTTTCCTCATTGCACACGTTTATGTGCTAACAAAAAATACGTAGTTAAGTTTTTGTGAACGTTGTGGATACGAGTTGAAAACTGAAAATGTAAGGAAAAAGAAGCAGTACCAGTAGGCCTAAGCAAACAAGCAATAGTTTCGGAAGTCCAGCTTCATTTGCTATCAATACAAATGTTGTGAAAGCTCTTCCTGGCTATGCGAAACAGGACAACAAAAACGCCAAACGTTTCGTATTACTAGACCAAATACACATTGAAGAACAGAGAAACGTTCGAAATTGCCTTCCTGACACTATGTTACTCATACAAGCACTGTAATTTTTTGTATTTAAAACAGTTGTTGCATTTATAGGATAGAAATAATGAGCAAGAAGCAATCATAAACAGCAGTCTGCTAATGTCTTGGGCTACTTAAAATGGCGGCAGCTCCCGTCCACTCTGGCGTCAAGACAACGTACAACGTAAGTCTGCTCTGCCATCTCCCTTCGGTTTTTTACCTCCGTGGTATTAGCCTGTGGTGGCGTGTCTGACCACATGAAAGCGAGAATACGCAGGTGAAATGAATGACTGCTTATGGTGCAAAAAAAAAAAAAAAAAAAAAAAAAAACCTCTCTCTCCACTCGCGAATGTCAAATAGAAGTAGGACTATATAACCTAACATAACTGTGACATCAAACCCAGTGCTACATCAACTAATACGACAACGACAATGAAAAGACGTTTTTACCTGAAGCGGCAGGAAAGAATTCTCATTAGCTGTGCATAGCAGTCTGCAACGATCTATACCAGTTGCGGCAGGCTTTTGTCCTACACCTAATGTGTGTGAAAAACCTCCACGAATCAAAATACTGATACAAAATACACATTCACCAAGGCTAGCGAATGGCACGATACATCACAACAGAGAGGTGCTGATTCACACTGTAGAGCGATGGACGAAATATAGTGGTTCAACTCTATGTTGGAGTCATCAGTTTGTACAAATGTAATATTTTAGGTGTGGAGTGTGGCATTTCGTGTAATGACGTGGGTAGTAATTTTCTCGTTGCTTGTCATCATGGTATACTACGGTCCCAGCATGGTCTATTGTCTTCCTTATTCGACAAGTTTCCCGAACATCCCATCTCCTTTACTGAATTACGAGATAAAACTTTTTGATGTCTACTGCAGAAATAAAAATGGAAAGAAAATGAGCTGAATATGGGTCACAGAATCCGGGTACAAGAAATTTACACTGTGTCCCGCGATGTTAATGAAAAATATAAGTGTCTTCAACAAAACAATTTCGTTGTGTTAAATGTTACTTTGGACAAATTCTGCATTTGGAGAGCAAGATGAAATGACGTAACTGAAGGGTTTGAAATATGATTTTACAGAATCACATTGAAGTTCTGAATTTTTAAAGTCACTTTGAATTCAATCCCGAGCAATAAGGATTATGGAAGGGACTATCAACAGCTAATCATGCACCAACATTTGCAAAGAAATTAAAATACTGATTTTTTCAGGATTATGTATAAATACGAATGTGTGTGTTACTTAAGTCATACGGGGTATTTTCAGCACCAAACAAAGAAATTCAGAATTATGAAAGTAGATGTAGGAATGATTTTCATGGGGAAGTACAAAACAAAAGCCTGTACCAGATAAAAATGCTATATAAATACAAAATAAATCTTGGGCGCGTTGCCCGTAGAAACAAAGAATATAAAAAGTGTAGTAATGTGAATGTGTTCTTATCTAGAAGTTTCTAATGTACCGAGAGCAACATAAATTATTCGTATAGGCACAGTTCTGTAACTTTTTTGAAGAGTATGAGTGACGCAACTCACTATGGTTCTCTTATAAAAAAGTAACCACTCGCCTCCCACGGATGGCACGAAGTTTGTGTGGCTGGACGAATTGTCTGGCGTGGTGATAATTTAATTATGAACCTCTGCGTAGAGCCACGATTAAAAATTCAGAGAATAACGTTAGCTAGGTGAATATCATCGTTTTCATAAAAGTTAAACAACCTGATAGCAACGATGGGAGCTGCAAGCTACCGTGCCATCCAGTCCGCCCGACAGCAGCCCAAGTTTGGCACGAGCTACGACCACGTGCTGCCCCCCGACTTCAGCGCCAGACCGATGCAAGCCACATTCTTGTGTGACCTTTTGCCGCATTTCCCCTCACACTCCCTGAACATTAACTCTGTATCAAAGAATGTGTTCTTACCAGTTTAATATCTTGTACGTCCTACATGGCCGGTCGTTTCGGAAGTCAAAGTCGTCAACAGCTCGCGCTGTCCACCCGGATTGCAGCAGGCCGTGCCGTTTGGCGCTGCAGTCGGGCGATATTACGCCTGTTTCCTGTGCCCACAAGCTTCTTCGTGAATCAATCTGTCTATTGGTGAAAGCCATATCAAAATGACAAAAGTAGTTGCTAAAATTAGCCCAAACATACAAACATAAAACGAAGCAGGAGAATTTATTTTACGTATGTGTAGATAGATGCTGCTGCTGCTTCCCGGTCTTGATTGCTTCAGACAGTCGGGTACCCAGAAAGCTACTGAAGTGACCTTGGTGAGCAGTAACGATGACTGTGTGAGAGAATTTATTTCCATTTTATATTATCTAATTTTATGTATTGTATATATCTTTAAAGTAACTTGCCAGTATCAGTGTATAAACTGAACAATGAGGTCCCATACTCCGAGGAGCCTAGGGATGATGCGGGAGACCCGCACCGCCGACTAGGCAAGATCCTAGCGAAGGTGGTTTGCTATTGCCTTCCACCGACAGTAATGGGGATGAATGATGATGATAAAGACGACACAATAACACTGAGTAATCTCGAGGCAGGGAAAATGCCTGACCCCGCCTGGAATCGAATCCGGGACCCCGTGCGCGGGAAGCGAGAACGCTACCGCAAGACCAGGAGCTGCGGACAAACTGAACAAAGGATGAAGAAATATTATTGTTACATTGTTACATACGAAACGAAGGGATTCCAGAAATAAAAGCGAAGGAATAATGCTACGGAACATTTTAAGAAGATGGAGCTGTCTGGAGAACGGTGTGTTTGTGTATCAGTGGCTATTATTGTTGGGTTGGCAGAAGAGCCAACACCGTGTTACGAGAGGAGGCCGAAATGCACGCGTTTAGCTCACACAGGCTGGCGTGAGGAGGGAAGGACTATACTGATGTGAGATCTGGAACATGACAAGGAATTAGAATTCAGAAAGCGGACGTAATTAGTTTGATACTTTAATCCATTAATGATGAACGACGCTCTTGACGGTACATGAGTCACAATATTATCTGTTCAGAAGACATAGTAACTGAATATGGCGCCTTGCTAGGTCGTAGCAAATGACGTAGCTGAAGGCTATGGTAAACTGTCGTCTCTGCAAATTAGAGCGTATGTAGTCAGTGAACCATCGCTATCAAAGTCGGCTGTACAACTGGGGCGAGTGCTAGGGAGTCTCTCTAGACTAGACCTGCCGTGTGGCGGCGCTCGGTCTGCAACCACTGATAGTGGCGACACGCGGGTCCGACGTATACTAACGGACCGCGGCCGATTTAAAGGCTACCACCTAGCAAGTGTGGTGTCTGGCGGTGACAGCACAATTATCTTCGCATTTGGAGGAAAATAGAAAACAAAGATATCTGGAGTACATACTGTTGGCCAATTTGAGACATTGACAGAGAAATTATGTATAAGTGCAGGATGAACCCGAACTGCACCGATAGTATTTCCAGGGTTGTTTCGGGATAGTTTCACACTATTTTGGTATAACAGACGGATGAGCTCTTATGGCTTGTCACAGAGTAACTGAATTTCATTTGACTTCTTACGAACATTTACCTTCGTATCTGCGTTGAACCGAAAATACAGGGAGTTTCAAGATGAATATACGGGTTTGGTTCAAATGGCTCTGAGCATTATGGGACTTAACATCTATGGTCATCAGTCCCCTAGAACTTAGAACTACTTAAACCTAACTACCCTAAGGACATCACACACATCCAGTATTCGAACCTGCGACCGTAGCGGCCACTCGGTTCCACACTGAAGCGCCTAGAACCGCACGGCCACTGCGGCCGGCGAATATACGGGTTTTAAGGCTTCGTATCATTTATTACAAAATGGTTCAAATGGCTCTGAGCAGTATGAGAATTAACTTCTGAGGTCATCAGTCCCCTAGACTTAGAACTACTTAAACCTAACTAACCTAAGGAAATCACACACATCCATACCCGAGACAGGATTCGAACCTACGACCGTAGCGGTCGCGCGGTTCCAGACTGTAGCGCCTAGAACCGCTCGGCCACTCCGGCCGGCTATCATTTATTACATTCAACTTACAATTGTAAATAATACATCAGATGAAAGAGCAGCTCAAACAGTTCTGTTTGTATGCCTGTGCGCAAAGGGAAGAGTATGGAACGACCAAGAGCGACTGAACTAGTGACAGTCTTTCACTCGTAGCCCCAAGAAAGTCAGTTGCCCATTCCAGAGACGTCTGTCTGTAGACTTTTAAGGAGACGCTTCCAACTACGTACTTACCATTGCCAGTTGTTAAAAGCTCTAAAGCATACAGACTACAGTTTACGTGCCGACTTTGCAAATGAAATGTTGCTCCATCACAATAGATTTTATAGACCGTGTATTCTTCAGTGACGAAATGACATTTCATCTAAGTGGAAATGTGAACACTCGTAATTTGTGGATCGGGAGTCTGCAAATTCGCACGCGATCGAACAGCTGCAACGAGACTCTGTTATTCACATGGAATATTCTTTGTGCCATAGCCCGGTGGAAAATTTATGGGCCTTTCTTTTTCCGTGAAGCAACTGTAGCTGTTGTTTGTTATCCTGATGCGTTAGAACTGTGGCTCTTTCCTCACTTGCAAGAAGCTGAACCACAGGATTTTATTTGGCAGCGAGATGGTGCACCGCCTCACTGGCATAACTCAGTACGTGATTGTACCTAACAGCTGGATTGCCCACAAGGGGCCAGCTGACGCAGTTCGTTTTGCGTGACCTCCACGTTCAGACACGATCTGGCGCCATGCGAATTTCACCTTTGGGGGTTCATAAACGATCATGTGTATATACCTCCGCTAGCAGACGCTCTACCTGACCTCAGAAACAGCATTTTTGCAACAAATATTCCAGATGCACCGATCACGGTTCGAGGAAAGCTTGCCTATCAACTTGACGTACGACGAATAGTATTCACATTGAACACTTGTAAGACAAACTGTTCTTCTTTCATTTGATGTTTTGTTAGTAATTGGAGGTGGAATGTACTAAATGCTACAAAGCCTTAAAACCTGTATATTCATTTTGAAACGCGCTGTATACTGAGGAGACAAAAGTCAGGGCGTATCTCCTTACATCTCATCGGACCTTTTATTGTTCAGCATAGTGCAGCAACTCGACGAGGCACAAACTCAACAAGTCGTTGGAAGTTCCCTGTGCCGGCCGCTGGTGGCCGAGCGGTTCTGGCGCTATAGTCTGGAACCGCGCGACCGCTACGGTCGCAGGTTCGAATCCTGCCTCGGGCATGGATGTTTGTGATGTCCTTAGGTTAGTTAGGTTTAAGTAGTTCTCAGTTCTAGGGGACTAATGACCTCAGCAGTTGAGTCCCATAGTGTTCAGAGCCATTTGAACCATTTTTTTTGAAGTTCCCTGCGTAACTATTGACAGATGCTGCCTCTATAGCCGTCCATAATTACAAAAGTGTTGCCTGTGCAGGATTTTGTGCACCAAGTGACCTCTCGATTATGTCCCATAAATGTTCGATGAGATTCTTGTCGGCTGATCTGGGTGGCCAGATCGTTCGCTCAAATTGTCCAGTTGTGAACTATTGTGGTCCAGTGACATGGCGTATTTTCATCCATAAAAATTCCATCATTGTCTGGGAACGTCAACTCCGTGAGTGGCTGCAAATGGTCTCCAAGTAGCCGAACATAGCCATTTCCAGCCAATGATCTGTTCACTTGGACCAGAGGACGCAGTCCGTTCCATGTGAACACAGTCCACCACCAGCTTACACAGCGGCTTCTTGACAACTTGGGTCCATGGCATCCTTGGGTCTGTGCCACAGTCGAACCTTATCACCTACTCTTATCAACTGAAATCTGGGCTCTCTCGCCAGGCCACGGTTTTCCAGTCGTCTAGTGTACAAGCAATATGGTCACAAGCTGAAAGGCGCTGCAGGCGATGTCGTGATGTTAGCAAAGGCACTCGCGTCGGTCCTCTGCTGCCATAGACCATTAACCCCCAATTTCACCGCATTATTCTAACAGATATGTTCGTCGTACGTCTCATATTGATTTCTGCGGTTATTTCACACATTGTTGCTTGTCTGTTAGCACTGACAACTCTAGGCAAACGCCTGCTCTCGGTCGTTAGGTGAAGGCCGTCTGGTCCAACTGAACAGATCATTGGCTGGAAATGGTTATGTTCGGCTACTTGGAGACCATTTGCAGCCATTCACGGACTTCACCTTCCCAGACAATGGTGGAATTTTTATGGATAAAAATGCGCCGTGTTACCGGACCTCAGCAGTTGAGTCCCATAGTGCTCAGAGCCATTTGAACCATTTGTTACCGGACCACAGTTGTTTGGTTTGAAGAACATTCTAGACAATTTGAGGGTACGATTTGGTCATCCAGATGACCCGAGATGAATCCCATCGAACATTTATGGAACATAATCGAGACATCAGTTTGTGCACAACATCCTGCTCAGGCAACACTTTGGAATTATGAACGGCTATAGAGGCAACATTTCTCAGAATTTATGTAGGTGATTCCAACGACCTGCCGATTCCGTGACGCCGGCCGCTGTGGCCGAGCTGTTCTAGGCCCTTCAGTCCAGAACCGGGCGACCGCTACGGCCACAGGTTCGAATCCTGCCTCGGGCATGGATGTGTGTGATGTCCTTAGGTTAGTTAGGCTTAAGAAGCTCTAAGTTCTAGGGGACTGATGACCACAGACATTAAGTCCCATAGTGCTCAGAGCCATTTGAACTTTTTTTTTTTTTTTTTGAGTCCGTGTCACGTCGAGTCGCTGTACCAATACATATGTAGAGATAAATGTGTGTTAGAAGTCGAACGAAATGCAGTTTGTCTGTAACAAGCCATGGGAGCAAACGGGTCCATCATACTCAGAAACTATCCCTGAATAACATTCGAAATATTGTCGGCGCAGTTTGGGTTCAACTTACAATCCTACATAATATCTTTGTCAACGTCCAAAACAGGCCTACACTATGTACTCTACTTGTCTTCGTTTTCTGTTTTCCTGCAAATGCCAAGACACGTAGCCACTGATACACAAACACGCCTCTCTCCATTCCCATCTTGTTTAAGAAGTTCCATAGGTTCATTCCTTCGCATTCGTTTCTGAAATCGCTTCATTCCGTACGTAACAATGTAATAATAATAATTCTTCATCCTTCGTTTAATTTGTACACTGATACAGGCAAGTCACTTTAAAGATACATACAATACAGAAAATTAGATAATATAACATGGAAATAAATTCACACAATTATTATTGCTGCTCACCAAGTTCACTTCAGTAGCTTTCTGGGGGAGAGGTAGCGCCTGAAATTTGGTATTCTCGGACCACTCTTGACACTGTGGATCTCTGAATATCGAATTCCCTGACGATTTGCGAAATGGAATGTCCCATGCGTCGAGCCCCATCTCCTATTCCGCGTTCAGAGTCTGTTACTTCCCGTGGTGCGGCCATAATCACGTCAGACACCTTTTCACATGAATCATTTCAGTACAAATGATAGCACCGCCAACGCACTGCCCTTTTATACTTTATGCACGCGATACTGTACATCTGCATATGTGCATAGCGCTATCTCACAGCTTTTCCACCTCGTTGTATCTGTATGGCACTGAAAACATCTATAAAACATTTTAAACGACGATGGTTAGTGCTGTGTATGTGGTTCTCAAACAAACTTGCTGTTGACGACAGTAATGTCCACTTTACTCTTCAGCCTCAGGCTTGCATCCTGTGCTGCTCTGTTCCGCCTCGGTTTGTTTTCCCCCGCCGCTGTTAGTTGCACGTTAACAGTGATACACTGCTGTGTCGATAGTTTTATTTATGAAGAGTTGTCCGGTGTGCAACTCCTGTGTGGGTTCACTCAATCAATAGAAGAGCAGACAACGCCGCTACGCCGAGCTGTTCTCGCAGTAGCGGCTACCACATCACAGCACATTTGCCTCTAACGTTTGTAACATTAATTTGTGTTTTGTTTTTTGTAGTTTTTCCGGCGGATATATGAAAGGTCTCTGTGGATTCCTTTCATGTTAATTTCTTAAAACTGTTGTCATTTACGGCATACATTCCACTTCTAAATTTACTGTGGTGTTTCTGACTATCTGGGAGGAGACTGAGCAGTGGAACGTGTTGCTTTTATACATAAACAAGAACGATCTGTCGCACTACTACACTTTAAAACACAGCTTATATGTAATTCATGTCACACAGTCTCATATAGTGACTACATGCGCTTTCTTTTATATACTGTATATGATAAGATACTGTCATCCCCCTTCCCTTCTGTGTGAGAGGATGAATGAGCAAATGTATTCCTAGTTGCCTGTCTGCCAGAGAACAGTAGGACCAACGTCGGAACAGGTAGCTACGTTTTCTGAAAGCAGAGAGGTTTCTATTCTTAGTATGGTCCTGTACGTCCCTTGTCATGTTTGTATAGGAAGCTGCCTCTCTGGTCACTTCTGTTTGTATCTGTTAAGCACCCTCGGTAGCGGCCCACGGCAGTCTGTCCGCGGCGAGCGTCTGAAGTGGTAAGATCTCCGGCTAAGCGCGTCTCTGCTAAGTCTGTAGGACAGTGGATTTCTTAAGTTCTGCCTAACTGAAAATTTAATCATCTTTATTTCAGGTTTAGATCTAAAATATCTTGTTGTTGATGTTGTGGTCTTCAGTCCTGAGACTGGTTTGATGCAGCTATCCTGTGCAAGCTTCTTCATCTCCCAGTACCTACTGCAACCTACATCCTTCTGAATCTGCTTGGTGTATTCATCTCTTGGTCTCCCTCTATGATTTTTGCACTCCACGCTACACTCCAAAACTAAATTGGTGATTCCTTGATGCCTCAGAACATGTCCTAGCAACCGATGCCTTCTTCTAGTCAAGTTGTGCCACAAACTTCTCTTCTCCCCAATCTTCTGCAACACCTCCTCATTAGTTATGTGATCTACCCATCTAATCTTCAGCATTCTTCTGTAGCACCACATTTCGAAAGCTTCTATTCTCTTCTTGTCTAAACTATTTAACGCCCATGTTTCACTCCCATACATGGCTACAATCCATACAAATACTTTCAGAAACGACTTCCTGACACTTAAATCTATACTCGATGTTAACAAATTTCTCTTCTTCAGAAACGCTTTCCTTGCCATTGCCAGTCTACATTTTATATCCTCTCTACTTCGACCATCATCAGTTATTTTCTTCCCCAAATAGCAAAACTCATTTACAACTTTAAGTGTATCATTTCCTAATCCAATACCCTCAGCATCACCCGACTTAATTAGATTACATTCCATTATCCTTGTTTTGCTGTTGTTGATGTTCATCTTCTATCCTTCTTTCAAGACACTGTCCATTCCGTTCAACTGCTCTTCCAAGTCCTTTGCTGTCTCTGACAGAATTACAATGTCATCGGCGAACCTCAAAGTTTTTATTTCTTCTCCATGGATTTTAATACCTACTCCGAATTTTTCGTTTGTTTCCTTCACTGCTTGCTCAATATACAGATTGAATAACATCGGGGAGAGGCTACAACCCTGTCTCACTCCCTTCCCAACCACTGCTTCCCTTTCATACCCCTCAACTCTTATAACCGCCATTTGGTTTCTATACAAATTGTAAATAGCCTTTCACTCCCTATATTTTTCCCCTGCCACCTTCAGAATTTGAAAGAGAGTATTCCAGTCAACATTGTCAAAAGCTTTCTCTAAGTCTACAAATGCTTGAAACGTAGGTTTGCCTTTCCTTAATCTAGCTTCTAAGATAATTCGTAGGATCAGTATTGCCTCACGTGTTCCAATATTTCTACGGAATCGAAACTGATCTTCCCCTAGGTCGGCTTCTACTAGTTTTTCCATTCGTCTGTAAAGAATTCGCGTTAGTATTTTGCAGCCGTGACTTATTAAACTGATAGTTCGGTAATTTTCACATCTGTCAACACCTGCTTTCTTTGGGATTGGAATTATTATATTCTTCTTGAAATCTGAGGGTATTTCGCCTGTCTCATACATCTTGCTCACCAGATGGTAGAGTTTTGTCAGGAGTGGCTCTCCCAAGGCCGTCAGTAGTTCTAATGGAATGTTGTCTATTCCCGGGGCCTTGTTTCGACTCAGGTCTTTCAGTGCTCTGTCAAACTCTTCACGCAGTATCGTATCTTCCATTTTATCTTCATCTACATCCTCTTCCATTTCCATAATATTGTCCTCAAGTACATCGCCCTTGTATAGACCCTCTATATACTCCTTCCACCTTTCTGCTTTCCCTTCTTTGCTTAGAACTGGGTTTCCATTTGAGCTCTTAATATTCATACAAGTGGTTCTCTTTTCTCCAAAGGTCTCTTTAATTTTCCTGTAGGTAGTATCTATCTTACCCCTAGTGAGATAAGCCTCTACATCCTTACATTTATCCTCTAGCCATCCATGCTTAGCCATTTTGCATTTCCAGTCGATCTCATTTTTCAGACGTTTGTATTCCGTTTTGCCTGCCTCATTTACTGCATTTTTTTATTTTCTCCTTTCATCAATTAAACTCAATATTTCTTCTGTTACCCAAGGATTTCTACTAGCCCTCGTTTTTTTACCTACTTGATCCTCTGCTGCCTTCACTACTTCATCCCTCAAAGCTACCCATTCTTCTTCTACTGTATTTCTTTTCCCCATTCCTGTCAATTGTTCCCTTACGCTCTCCCTGAAACTCTGTACAACCTCTGGTTTAGTCAGTTTATCCAGATCACATCTCCTTAAATTCCTACCTTTTTGCAGTTTCTTCAGTTTTAATCTACAGTTCATAACCAATAGATTGTGATCAGAGTCCACATCTGCCCCTGGAAATGTCTTACAATTTAAAACCTGGTTCCTAAATCTCCGTCTTACCATTATATAATCTATCTGAAATCTGTCAGTATCTCCAGTCTTCTTCCATGTATACAAATTTCTTTCATGATTCTTGAACCAAGTGTTAGCTATGATTAAGTTGTGCTCTGTGCAAAATTCTACCAGGCGGCTTCCTCTAGCATTTCTTACCCCCAATCCATATTCACCTACTACGTAGTAGGCGTGGGCTTCGTGTCTATCTTGGCCACAATAATGCGTTCACTATGTTGTTTGTAGTAGCTTACCCGCACGCCTATTTTTTTATTCATTATTATACCTACTCCTGCATTACCTCTATTTGATTTTGTATTTATAACCCTGTATTCACCTGACCAAAAGTCTTGTTCCTCCTGCCACCGAACTTCACTAATTCCCACTATATCTAACTTTAACCTATCCATTTCCCTTTTTAAATTTTCTAACATACCTGCCCGATTAAGGGATCTGACATTCCACGCTCCGATCCGTAGAACGCCAGTTTTCTTTCTCCTGATAACGACGTCCTCTTGAGTAGTCCCCGCCCGAAGATCCGAATGGGAGACTATTTTACCTCCGTAATATTTTACCCAAGAAAACGCCATCATCATTAATCATACAGTAAAGCTGCATTCCCTCGGGAAAGATTACGGCTGTAGTTTCCCCTTGCTTTCAGCCGTTCGCAGTACCAGAAGAGCAAGGCCATTTTGGTTAGTGTTACAAGGCCAGATCAGTCAATCATCCAGACTGTTGCCCTTGCAACTACTGAAAAGGCTGCTGCCCCTCTTCAGGAACCACACGTTTGTTTGGCCTCTTAACATATACCCCCCCCCCCCCCCCCCCCGTCGTGGTTGCACCAACGGTACGGGTATCTGTATGCTGAGGCACGCAAGCCTCCCCACCAACGGCAAGGTCCATGGTTAATGGGGGGGGGGGGGGGATATCTTATGTTATCCTAAATTGCAACGCAGTGTAATTCGAGTGTGAAGTTCAGAATATCTTCCAGTAGTTGCTCTGCCAATACTTTGTGAGCAAAGTGGAACTACGTGTTGATGATCCGTAACTCTAACTAAGATCATCAATCTTAAATGAGAATGTGCATGAGATTATAACATCTGGTCTTGACAATATTTTTCAATATAGCAACTTTTCTTTATGTTCAACCCACGTGGGGTGTACTTTGTGAGGCCAGTACCACGTGCTTATACAATTGTTTGACCCATGAGGTTAATAGTAAGACGATAGTAACCAGTTCGAAGTTTTTCCTTTGTAAATTGCGTTTCAATGTAATTTATTTTATTTCTCAAAATTATTGTGGAGTTACACTCTTTGTGTAAACCAAGTTGACCACGTGAAGCATGTGGTGTAATCATCAAAGTAGCCCTCAGCTATTCTTTTCGAGAAGATTTCACAGAGAGTTAGTATGAATTTAGTATACCAGGGTGTGGTAATTACATGAGGAACGGGATTGCGCTACGAATGTAACTTCTTTGGGTGAAAATTGAATCGGTTGGTTGTGGTTAATTTCCTCTTGCATATGTTTCAACGTTCTTCATGTGTTATTTTATGAGTGCAGTGTTGTATGCAGTCTCCCAATCTTGGCTCCATATTTGATGTGTTCCATAAGATTACAAACTCACATTTTCAAAATCCTAAATAAGGCACTAGTTCAGTTATGAATCAAGTTTAATATGCTGAAATTTTAACGGTACAATGGTCAATGTTAAAGTAAATGTCTGAATATAAACTGATTTATTTCTTTTTATTTAAATTCTATTTTTGTATATATATATCAGCGGTTGTCGTAAGATGGCTATTAAAAGATTATAATTAATGTTAGTCTGGTTGGCAATTTGATAAACTTGACTGGATACCTGGTGAAACAGTTGCTCAGTAATGCAAGGATAACTTCCCAAGATAGCTCACAGCTTTTAACCCGCTTTTATTATCTTGAATATCAGCACCGCTTTCAGAAGAACTTAATGCATCAACATTACAATAGCATTGCATTTTCTTTCGGGTGTACACGGGGACATTACTGTTTTTTTTTCGGATCTCGCAGCCTCTAGCCGTGCAGCCATATTCAATGTGAGTCAGTGAGAGACTTAAAACTATTTGACACAATGCTGTGTAATAAAACAAAATTGTCACTGACTTATCTTGAAGATGGTAGTAGATTATCAACCGAAGTATCGCAAGTAGAAATAATAATGTAGAGAAGCAATTCAGGAAACAAGCAGAATAATACGTTGAAAGCCTGCCGCTACTTCATGCTTTAACCTGTGAGTTCATAACAGACTATGACCCCAGTTTTCAGTGCCCTGAAACATTTCCCATTATCTCAAACCTCGCCCACAACTGGACAAACGGGAATCGCACTAAATTTGCTTTGGATATCGTAGTGACAAGTAACTTTCTCATACTGCAACGGAGTAATAAAAGAGATATTTCATATAAGTTAAACGTAGATAGAATAGAAACCGTACTCCTCACAACAGATCACAAGTACCTACTCCCAATCTATATGTAGGAATTACACATTACAGGTGAAATCTGTGCTCCGTAAATGTATTTGCACACTGTATCGACAACACCTAACACGCACATCAGAAAAAGGTTTTGCATCACCTCGGATCCGAGAGTTCCGGAATAGAGATCAACATAAACTCCATTTCCGCCCTTTTTATTGCTCATGGAAACCACACATTCCATGTTGTATCACCATACAACGAGACCTTCGAGGGGGTGGTCCAGATTGTTGTACACACCGCTACCTCCAATACGCAGTAGCACGTCCTCTTGCATTGATGCATGCCTGTGTTCGTCGTGGCTTACTATCCACGAGTTCATGAAGACACTGTTGGTCCAGATTGTCCCACTCCTCAACAGCGATTCCGAGTATATCCCTCAGAGTGGTTGGTGGGTCATGTCGTCCATAAACAGCCCTTTTCAATCTATGCCAGGTATGTTCGATAGGGTTCATGTCTGGAGAACATGCTGGGCACTCTAGTCGAGCGATGTCGTTATCCTGAAGGAAGTCATTCACAAGATGTGCACGATGGGGGCGCGAATTATCTTCCATGAAGACGAATACCTCGTGCATATGCTGCCGATATGGTAGCACAATCGGTCGGAGGATGGCATTCACGTATCGGACAGCCGTTACGGCGCCATCCATGACCACCAGCGGCGTACGTCGGCCCCACATAATGCCACTCAAACAGCAGGGAACCTCCACCTTGCTGCACTCGCTCGACAGTGTATCTAACGCATTCAGTCTGACCAGGTTGCCTCTAAACACGTCTCCGACGATTGTGTGGTTCAAGGCATATGCGACACTCATCGGTGAAGAGAACGTGATGCCAGTCCTGAGCGGTCCATGACACATGTTGTTGAGCCCATCTGTAGCGCGCTGAATCGTGTCGTGGTTGCAAAGATGGACCTCGCCATGGACGTCGGGAGTGAAGCTGCCCATCACGCAGCCTATTGCGCACAGTTTGAGTCGTAACACGGCGTCCTGTGGCTGCACGAAGAGCATTATTCAAGACGGTGCCGTTGCTGTCAGGGTGCCTCCGAGATGTAATTTTTAGGTCGCGGTCATCCACTGCAGTAGTAGCGCTTGGGTGGTCTGAGCGAGGCATGTCATCGACAGTTCCTGTCTCTCTGTATCTCCTCGATGTCCGAACCAGATCGCTTTGGTTCACCCCGAGACGCCCTGGACGCTTCCCTTGTTGAGATTCCTTCTTGGCACAAAGTAACAATGCGGACGCGATCGAACCGCGCTATTGACTGTCTAGGCATGGTTGAACTACAGACCACACGAGCCATCTACCTCCTTCCTGGTGGAATGACTGGAACTGATCGGCTATCAAAAAAATGGTTCAAATGGCTCTGAGCACTATGGGACTTAACTTCTGAGGTCATCAGGCCCCTAGAACTTAGAACTACTTAAACGTGACTAACCTAAGGACGTCACACACATCCATGTCCGAGGCAGGATTCGAACATGCGACCTTAGCGGTCACGCGGTTCCAGACTGTAGCCCCTAGAACCGCTCGTCCACTTCGGCCGGCTGATCGGCTATCAGATCCCCTCCGTCTAATAGGTGCTGCTCATGCATGGTTGTTTACATCTTTGGGCTGGTTTAGTGACATCTCTGAACAGTTAAAAGGACTGTGTTTGTGATACAATATCCACAGTCAAAGTCTATCTTCAGAAGTTCTGGGAACCGGGGTGATGCAATACTTATTTTGATGTGTGTAAACAGTAGGTGGTTATAGTTAAAGGGCAGCTGTGTGCAGTGGTCCAATGTGAGCTGTAGATATTGTATGGCAGCGAAACTTGGTAGATATTCTATTGTGTTAATGAAGAATCCACTTAAGGTGGAAAAAAATTTTGGCCACCAGGTGCAAGTTTGACCCTGTGAATGCAAGAAAGACGTATAGAAATATATATAGCTTGAATGGAGTGTAAATAACAGCCAACCAGTTGCGAAAAAGGTATTGTACCAATTAACGATTATTGTTTTGTGTGTCGAACAATGATGGTACCATTACAATAAGCAAAGTTACAGGAAATGCTTGCAAACAATTTTAGTGAAGCATATTCACGAAGAATCACATATTATCTATATCGAACGAGCAAGTCGTTGACTTCGCCTGATAGATGAGCGTGTCATCCACTTAAATCACCTTTAAAGGACGTGATTTAAAAGTAGTAGCTCTCTACTATAGGGCTTTGCCTTAAAACTTTTTAAAATATCACACATTTGACAATAGCTACAACAACGGGTAGTGCGCCAGGTGAAATATTTGTACATATATGACATTAAGTATAAAACGTGGCATCGAGTCCTACAGAGCGTAAGCATGCCGGGTACGGAGCTGGCGACGTGCACCGGCTGGCTGAAGAGCTCAGGCACTGGGCTTAGGTCGCCTCTTGCGCACCCTGTATGCGCCTAGCTGGAATGAGCGGCGTGTGTCATTTCACAAGTACACTGCTGGCCATTAGAATTGCTACACCATGAAGAAATGCAGATAATAACCGGGTACGCATTGGACAAATATATTATACTAGAACTGACACGCCGGCCGCAGTGGCCGTGCCGTACTAGGCGCTACAGTCTTGAACCGAGCGACCGCTACGGTCGCAGGTTCGAATCCTGCCTCGGGCATGGATGTGTGTGACGTCCTTAGGTTAGTTAGGTTTAAGTAGTTCTAAGTTCTAGGGGACTGATGACCTCAGAAGTTAAGTCCCATGGTGCTCAGAGCCATTTGAGCCAGAACTGACACGTGATTACATTTTCACGCAATTTGGGTGCATTGATCCTGAGAAATCAGTACCCAGAACAACCACCTCTGGCCGTAATAACGGCCTTTATACGTCTGGGCATTGAGTCAAACAGAGCTTGGATGGCGTGTACAGGTACAGCTGCCCATGCAGCTTCAACACGATACCACAGTTCATCAAGAGTAGTGACTGGCGTATTGTGACAAGCCAGTTGCTCGGCCACCATTGACCAGACGTTTTCAATTGATGAGAAATCTGGAGAATGTGCTGGCCAGGGCAGCAGTATCCGGAAAGGACAGTACAGGACGTGCAACATGCGGTCGTGCATTATCTTGCAGAAATGTAGGGTTTCCCAGGCATCGAATGAAGGGTAGAGCAACGGGTCGTAACACATTGTAAATGTAAATTCCACTAGAATGAGATATTCACTCTGCAGCGGAGTGTGCGCTGATACGAAGCTTCCTGGCAGATTAAAACTGTGTGCCGGACTGAGACTCGAACTCGGGACCTTTGCCTTTCGCGGGCAAGTGCTCTACCAACTGAGCTACCCAAGCACGACTCACGCCCCGTCCTCACAGCTTTCGCAAAGGTTTAGTAAAACTGTGAGGACGGGGCGTGAGTCGTGCTTGGGTAGCTCAGTTGGTAGAGCACTTGCCCCCGAAAGACAAAGGTCCCGAGTTCGAGTCTCGTTCCGGCACACAGTTTTAATCTGCCAGGAAGCTTCGTAAATTCCACTGTTCAAAGTGCCGTCAATGCGAACTAGAGGTGACCGAGACGTGTAACCAATGGCACCCCATACCATGACGCCGGGTGATACGCCAGTATGGCGATGACGAATACACGCTTCCCATGTGCGTTCACCGCGATGTCGCCAAACACGGATGCGCCCATCATGATGCTGTAAACAGAACCTGGATTCATCCGAAAAAATGACGTTTTGCCATTCGTGCACCCAGGTTCGTCGTTGAGTACACCATCGCAGGCGCTCCTGTCTGTGATGTAGCGTCAAGGGTAACCGCAGCCATGGTCTCCGAGCTGGTAGCCCATGCTGCTGCAAACGTCGTCGAACTGTTCGTGCAGATGGTTCTTGTCTTGCAGACATCCACATCTGTTGACTCACGGATCGAGACGTGGCAGCACGATCCATTACAGCCATGCGGATAAGATGCCTGTCATCTCGACTGCTAATGATACGAGGCCGCTGGGATCCAGCACGGCGTTCCGTATTACCCTCCTGAAGCCACCGATTCCATATTCTGCTAACAGTTATTGGATCTCGACCAACGCGAGCAGCAATGTCGCGATACGATAAACCGCAATCACGATAGGCTACAATCCGACCTTTCTCAAAGTCGGAAACGTGATGGTACGCATTTCTCCTCCTTACACGAGGCATCACAACAACGCTTCACCAGGCAACGCCGGTCAACTGCTGTTTGTGTATGAGAAATTGGTTGGAAACCTACCTCATGTCAGCACGTTGTAGGTGTCGCCACCGGCGCCAACTTTGTGTGAATGCTCTGAAAAGCTAATCATTTGCATATCACAGCATCTTCTTCCTGTCGGCTAAATTTCGCGTCTGTAGCACGTCATCTTCTAGGTGTAGCAATTTTAATGACCAATAGTGTACATATTCATTACTAGAATTAACATATTAACTAAAAAATTGAAAACACGGAGACGGGCGGGGTAGAAAAAAAGTGTACCATTAAAGTCATGTGGTTCGTAACGTCCGCAGGCTAAGGTAAACATAGCAAACCCTTTACAATATGTGCAAAAACGCACGAGAAGCACTCAACAGTAAAAAGCATCTGTGTAGAAGCAAAAACACTTTAAGGAAATATTATCGATGAGGCTCAGTACTTGACGCATTAATTTGACCCCTGACGTAAAGAAATACTGTAAAAGGACACACTGTGATGGAGAAACCGTAAATATTAAGACAAATGCAAATTGCGGAAACCGAGGGGAGGAGGTAGATCATGACTTGTGAAGCGCGATGCTAAGGGAAGTGGTCGTACTGCTGTAGCATGCTATATGAACAAATATACTAGAAGGGAGGCTGTCAGTCGGCAAGACTCACCGGGGGAGAAACACCCCTCTGAAGATGTCCAGCGCAACTCTGGACGAAACGTTAGGAGCTGAAGAGTTTCATGGACCAAGACCTTACATCCCGGAAGGTTTACCAGAAGATATGTCATAAAATAACCAGCAAAATAATGAATGAACGAAGCCTCGCAAGCAGTGTATACATGCCTAGAAATCACAATGTAATAGGCAGAACAGAACACACTAAAAATAAAATGGGGGGGATGGGTCTAAGGTAGTTCAACATTAAAATGTTGAACAGCAACTCATCAATGGATGACGAAGTGTTTGTTGTCAAAAAAACAAAATAAAAGATGTATTCTTACTGAACATACAATTTTTGGAAAGCAAACATCACACGGAGGCCAGCACCGAGCGGTAAATTGGGCTAATCGGCCAGAAGTGGAGGCTCAAAAGCCTTCCAGGAATTGTCTGCTTGCAAGCTGAAGCTGATAATTTAAGATCGAGCCATTGTTTCTCTCGAAGTGTTTGAAAATTTCGAACTCTTACGATAAATCTAATCTCCAGTCTTTTACTCTTTTGTTTAAGAATGGCGTGTTGTGTCTAGGCAAGACAGCCTAGACACAATGCGAGGAAGCCGAAAGGCACGCACTTAAACTCACGCAGGATGGCGTGAGGTCTGAAACAGGATACGTAATGAATGCTATAAAGAAAAGTACGTAGCTTCTGGAATACTTAACTTTAATCCATCATTTGTATATCGCTCTTGACGATACAAGTTAGACTCTTTAGATACATGGAATATAATGCTAATGGCGCCTTGCTAGGTCGTAGCCATTGACTTAGCTGAAGGCTATGATATCTATATTCTCGGCAAATGAGAGAGTCTCCGTCCGTGTAGTCGCTAGCTAAGTCGTCCGTACAACTGGGGCGAGTGCTAGTAAGTCTCTCGAGACCTGCCGTGTGGTGGCGCTCGGTCTGCGATCACTGACAGTGGCGACACGCGGGTCCGACATGTACTAATGGACCGCGGCCGATTTAAAGCTACCACCTAGCAAGTGTGGTGTCTGGCGGTGACACCACATGGCGTATTTTCTAAATCTTTCGGAATGTCGCCAGTGATAAACAAATGTTTTGCAAAAGTGGAACTGTGTAGATTGCTACCTTTCTTTCCCAGAAAAGATTGCTCTAACAGTTTGATCAAACTGGGACCACTGCTGCAGATCATTTAAAATCTTAATAGTTTTCGTATGTAATGGGTTAGAAACGGGTCGTGTGCAGCAAAGGTCAGACAAGTGAAAAAGACCTAATGTTGGTTTTATTATTAATCGCCGCTTTCACAACTGTTCAATATGAGCACAGAAGACATCGACGAGATGTGCAGCGCCAGATTTGCACCTGGTGGTCAAAATTGGGACTAATTTTTTGCAGCGTATATCGGTTCCGCATTAACGCAGTAGCATATCTATCAAGCTTCGCTGCTATTTGATATTTGAAGCTCCGGGAATAGTTGCACAGTAATTATAACCACATGGGATACGCCCCACAAAGCGCAACTCTGCAAATTCAGTGCAAGCAAACAAACATCTCACCATAATCCAGAACGACGTCGCTGGAATGTGCTTATTTCTTTGGCTCAAGGAAAAGCGTATATAATATGCAGATGGGAACGTCGACACAGCACCGAGCGGAAGAACAGCGTGTGTCGCTTTGTCCAATGACCAGGCGACCCTCGCTATCCGATTCTGTCCGGCAAGCACTTCTATTGGCTGACTCGCCTCAGAGTACTTAGGTGACTTGACTAAGATAGGCGTTGCAGTTTTCATCGAAAGATGAGCTACTCTGGTAGACTGACTAACGTTCCTAGAGACAGACTCGTGTTTACTGATACCCACATGAATACATGGCATGAAACGTGTCTAAGCCCCTGATACCAACATAGAAACTATCCCTCAACATCATCCGAAAGATTGTCGGTGGGTTTCAGCTCGCCCTGTAGAGGTGGAATACTGGCAGCCTCATAAATACCATCAAATGATGGGTAATGGTTGATAGGTTTCCTTGCTTGGGCTGTTCGAGTTCTGACCATTGTAGAGCAAGAGTCTTTCCAGACAAATACCATCTAAGATTTCGTAATAATTGTTTAAATATGTTTATGGTGAAGAGATATTATCCAATCATTGTAAAAGTAAATTGTGATTAGTAACACCACATTTCCTTGATTGTTACGAGGGTCATTCAATAACTAACGCAACATTTTTTTTTCTCTGTCAATTTCGGTTGAAAATAAGCAGAATAGTAGTAAATTTCCGCTTCACCCTTACAGTTTCATGAAGTTCCGATGGCGACGGCGCTATACGTAGCCTAGAAAATGACGTCTGTATCGGAGCTGCGTTATAGGCAGAGAGTTGTAGTTGAGTTTCTTTCGGCGGAAAACCGGAACATTGCAGGTATTCATAGGCCCTTGAAGAATGTCTACGGAGACCTGGCAGTGAACAAAAGTCGTTGGCCAAGGTGCCTGTCATCATTATATCGAGGTCGCGGAAATCTGACCTCCCGCGTGCCGATCGACCACACGCAGCTGTGACTCCAGAAGTGTTGAAACGTGGCGACACTCTCTCTCAAAGTGGTCAGCGGATCACGATCACACACATCGCTGTTCAAATGGAAGTCTCTGTTGGTAGTGCTAACACACTCGTCCACCAGTTGGGGTACTCAAAGATGTATGACGATTAGGTTTTTCCCCGCCTAACGAAAAGACAATAAAGAGGAACCAAGGACCATCTGTGAGGAACTGCTTGGGCTTACAAGGCTCATCGTGACAATTTTTAGTCGATCGTTGTCACAGGCCACGAAAAATGAGTTCGTACCCCCCCAAAAAAAGCGCAGTCCATGGAGTGACGTCACACCACCTCTTCTCCGAAGGAAATGTTCAAAGCCGCACCCTCAGCCGATAAAGTCATGGTGACGGGCTTCTGGGACTCTGAAGAGGTTATTCTGTTTGATTTACTGCCTCATGGTGCAACGAGCAACTCTAAAGTTGGCTGTGCTACCCTCTGGAAATTGAAGAAACGGCTTCAGCGTGCTCGTCGCCCCAAAAATGCAAACGAACTTCTCCTTCTAGATGATAACGGAAGTCCTCATACAGAGAGTGACTCACAAAATTTCATTGAACTGTTTTTCCACATGAACGTAAGACCGCGGATCTCGCAACTTCCGATTTACATCTATTTGGCTAAATGAAGGATGCACTCCGTAGGAAACAGCGCGCGGATGATGGGGAGGTTGTTGGTGCAGCCACACGTTGGCTCCGACGTCTACCAGTAGGGTGCTACCATGTGGGCATAGAGGCTCTCTCGGTAAGGTGGCGTAAGGCTGTCGAACTGAATTGAGATTATATTGAGAAATAGAGTTTTGTACCAAAAAGAGTGGATAATAATACGGTGTGTTCGAATCCTGAATCAAACCAACTTGCTTTCGGAAAGGAAATGTGTTGCATTACTTACTGAACGCCTATCTATATAGTTAACGATTTAAAGCAATCCGATTTGTGAAGTCTGAGCTGTCCTTCAGGATGCTACATTTTATTATTACGAAAGGACTATTTTGCCAAAGAAATTAGGAAGCTATTAGGTCTGAGCACAGGCAAGCCTTTTCCCTTGTCGTTCCGTTTTGTGAATGCTCTTTCTACGGGGTAAAATGAGCAGTAGGCTTACCCAGTCGACAGCATCGAGGTAGGGTTTGCTAGGGTTCCTTGTCGTTTGGGTTATGAAAACGCGTCCTGTCTGTAACGAAATATACTGCAGAGAGACAAAACTGTAAGAAGAAGTCAGCTAGCAGTGGTAGAGGTCATGTATTTGTGCACTCTTCAAAATATTGAATAGTTGTATTTTGTGCTAACGTGCCGCGTGGGATTAGCCGAGCGGTCTCAGGCGCTGTAGTCGTGGACTGTACGGCTAGTCCGGGCGGAGGTTCGAGTCCTCCATCGGGCACGCGTGTGTGTGTTTGTCCTTAGGGTAGTTTAGGTTAAGTAGTGTGTGAGTTTATGGACTGGTGACCTTAGCAGTTAAGTCCCATAAGATTTCACACACATTTTTTTGTGCTAACTTCGGTACTGTTTATGAAAGAAGGCAAAAATCTGTGCTTCTGCCATAGTAAATTGTCTCGTGGAAATTGTAGCCGTGGATGCAAGACTTTTCCAAAATATGGTGTTGCAAGAATTATACCATTTTAGTTCAAGAATGCTCCTCAAAGGTAGATATTATGTTTCTCTGGTGTGCATAAGTAATAAGAGACCTGAAGAATCCACGGAAGTATTTTTATTCTCAACTGAACAGATTCTAACAAGACGAGCTACAGGCAATGTATTTCATTATTCACGTACGGTAAAGCCAGACTTGTGTTAACAAAATTTCTGAGACGCCCCACTAATCCCGCAGGACAGGGCAGGAAGTTGTGGAAAGGGCCAAAATAAGCGGCTGTCAGTTACACTCGAACATACAACCTTTTATTTGACCAAACATTACAAGAGCCAAGAAAAAAATTTTTTTTTTCAAAAACAACACAGCTGTAGTTTTGGAACTTAATTAGCTGCCGAATGCGCCATACAGTCTCATGCCTTAAGGGCAAGACCACTTTAATTTAAAAACTTCTGAAAGCCAATAACTCAAAGCTCAACCAAAATCAGAAATTTAAAAGGCAAAGCCTTACCTTAAGACACTTCCTTAATTAGGCTGAAGGCCAAAGAATCTGACCCTTTAAGACTAAACAACTTAAATTCAAAATCAGCTGAAAGTCCAACACTTAAGACTCAATGACATTAATTTAAAAAAAATGCCAAAGGCCTTACCTTAAAACAGTTCTTTAAATTAGGCTGAAGGCCCAAACCATCTATAGCCTTAAGGGCCAAAGAACCTTAATCTAAAAATTGGCTAGAAGCCATACAAGTACAAACAACAAGAACAACAAGAAAAGGCAGTACATCCAAGGGTGCTCAGAAGTTCCTAGGGTCAGCCTGGAATTCAAACACTAACCCTCGCTTAGGTAAGACAGCCAGTCAGCCCAACCATTGTCAATCCAGCGACAACCCAACCGACAGACAGTCAACGGACCCACCGACAAGATAACCTCCGCTTCACTTGACCAGTACACAACAGGGAGTTCAATGGAAGAACGTAGAAGGTATTGGCGCCCACAACCAATTCTACATTGAGCTGTCAAACTACACACCATGCTGGACCGCGAGAACATAATGAGGAAAATACACAACCTGAATTTACATCAACGGTCAGGCAGGTTGGTTCAAATGGCTCTGAGCACTATGGGACTTAACATCGGAGGTCATCAGTCCCCTAGAACTTAGAACTACTTAAATCTAACTAACATAAGGACATCAGACACATCCATGCCCGAGGCAGGATTCGAACCTGCGGTCGTAGCGATCGCGCGGTTCCAGACTGAAGCGCCTAGAACCGCTCGGCTACAGCGGCCGGCCAGGGCAGGTAACCGGAACGTTAACGGTCACAAAGTGGAAGATTCTGCTGGTGCACTTCAATTCAAATAACCAAGTATAGTTAAACTCCACCAGAGGGGAGCTAAAATCTGTCTACTGGAAAACACACGTTGTTGCTCGCAGGAATATCGCAACAGCCGACAACGAACTCCAGACAACACAACGTGAACAGTCGTGACTTGCTGGTAGATTAAGTCAAAACTCAACTTTCACGTCCAGGATCGGTGAGCCACGAACCTCGTAGCAATGAGAAGAGCACCACACACTCCAACACTGCATAGAGGCCATCAGAGGGACCAGTCAAACCACACGCCGTGGAGAATTCCTCGCTGCTCCACGACAACCGACCAATTGCCAGGCCCGGAAACGGTGAAAGGACCAAATATACCTCGGCCGATGAGACGACCAACCGAACGACCAACCAACGGTCGTCCCACTCCAATCTCTCTCCGTCGGACAGTTCATATGTGTCGCCAGCCGTCGGCGAGCACTGGCTATGAAATGTCGTGTGGCGAGGGCCTCCCGTCGGGTAGACCGTTCGCCTGGTGCAGGTCTTTTGAGTTGACGCCACTTCGGCGACCTGCGCGTCGATGAGGATGAAATGATGATGATTAGGACAACACAACACCCAGTCCCTGAGCGGAGAAAATCTCCGACCCAGCCGGGAATCGAACCCGGGCCCTTAGGATTGACAGTCTGTCACGCTGACCACTCAGCTACCGGGGACGGACGAGCACTGGCTGTCCGTGCCTCACCGGCGGTCCGACCCCGACTTCATTGCTGCCGCCTCCAGATTGCACTGGTGGTCCGTCCCCAACTGACTGCCAGACATACGACGACCCGGAAATACTATCGGTCGCTCCAGAGATGGTAGACAGTGCACTTATCGATATACGCTGCTGCTGCCACTCACGGGTAAGTAAGGAAGGGAGTTAGTGACGCCAGTAAATGGAATAAGAAAACGAGGCGGCAGTACCATAATAGAAGATGACAAACAATAAATGGGATGAACGCGAGCGGTGCATGGCTCAATTTGTTATGAAAAGTGTTTTTGGTTCAATATATTGGCAGTTATTTCTAGAAAGCGTTACTACCTTATTTCAGGTACCTGCCGTTATATATCTTAACATTAATATTCACTGTGTGGAAAAGTAAAAACAGTGCGTACAATATTTGTAAGGTTTATTAAAGTAAGAAAGTGGAAACAGACAACATTGGTGATTCGCTTTGTTACAGTACTTCTTAAATTTCATTTGTTTGAATTTATTCACTAAAAGGCTCAATATTAAAGTGGCTTCACTGTGATGAGAATTACTAACTTCATTTTTGTTTTGCAAATTTCGTATAGTTATGTTTGAAAAGGAAGTAATTTACGATATTCTTAGTTTAATTCAGGTACAAAAAACATTAATTACATTTATTAAAATATGAACTAACTAAGTGTTCCAAGTTTAATGAACAGACTTACTTTCAAAGTTCGCCCTTCAGGGTGTGGCGACCGGTATTAGCAAGTAGAATTTTTGGTACTGAGAAGGAAAATTCTGAAGCTGAGTTAGTATTGGTTCCTGGCCCAGTGGTGAATGTTGACTCCATGCTTCAGTGTAAAACATTATCAGAATGGTAAGTGAAGGTAAGAAGTGACGTGTACTTTGATTCTGGATACAACGACTCTATAGTATGTCCACTAAACGCTTCGGAAGAAGTGTGACAGCCTAGTTAATAATAGATCAGGCACAACTGCGGATCAATTTTTTTTTTTTTTTTTTGTACCTATAACAGAGTAAAGCGGATGAGACGCTCGACGCCTGCGGTGTACTTATGTCACAGACGCTCACAGGTAATGCTGTGACGGCGATGACCGTGGAAGACACTTATTACGTCAGGCGACCTGTTTCTTATTTTGTATTATGTTGTTCACAGGTGGCTGTAGTTTTTGTGTGATACGTATCCGCCACCACAGTATTAGCCATCGTCTGCTAACACGAGCAAAGAGGTTTTTACTGTACCTGAGCACACACATGGGGTAGTGGCCCTGGTGAGGTTGAAAGTAATTGGCATCACAGGTTTTTCGTCTGAGTTAAGGGACAAAGTTTGATGGGGACACTCGATTGGTTTACGGGAGGTCGCTTCGAATGGACTGATTGCTGACGCTGTGCCAGCTGCCCTCTGCGTGTTGAATATCCTAAAGGGAGTTTTTCGGCCTTGGAGCTATATTTTATCGTCAAGTTCAGACTTTTTTCCACAAATAATTATTTTTTCATGCAGAATATTTATCAACAAACAAAAGTACGTATCTTAAATACCACGAACATAATTTTTGGCTAGTAAATTGTTGTGCCTATACAGCACTAAATGGTGGCCAAAAAACATCTGTACGGATTGCACAACTAAACGTTTCGCACGATTCAGGGTGAAGTATAGATCGGCAATTCAAACTAAACGTATGTGCATTATCAGAAATACCTCCTCAATAGTGCGAACCTCGAAAACCAAATTTCCTTAGGTGCATTTCAAATTGGCTTCCTCTTGAAAACGTAGGTTCTAAAAATCGACCTATTTTGTTGCATTTCAATGTAAATAAACAACAGATATTATGACAAATATAATGTTTCTTGAGTTTCACGCCAAAATTACAAGTGTCTATTTCATTAAATCCAAAATGGCATTCAGTTTTAACGAGCAGTATTTTCTTATCACGCGAACCAGTTAGAAAACGTTGTCTCGAGAAATACGCATTTAAAGAATAGACTCGATTCTTGTGTATAACTTTAAAATTTTCCAGCTTACCGTTAGTCTGCTATTCTTGGACCATGCAGTAATACCTGTCTTACTGGAAGACCTCATTATCTAAAGCGCCGGTCTCTCTGGCCGCAATTCTAGCGTCGACGCAGCCCTGGAACGGGCGCCGCTCCTAACGATTCAGGCGCTTCCCGTCGCTTTTCGTGGCGAACCAGCAAGCCGCAGTCCCGATAACGTCTCCCATGACTTTCATGTTACGCAGGACACCCTTAAATCCGTCGTTAAAACCGACGCACGCCCGACTGTTAGCAATTTGGACGACTTTTACACTTGAAAACATGTGTTTTGGAGCAAAAGTCAAAATTAATGACTTCAGTACTCCATGCGTATGAGAATAGTCTCCAAGACATCTTTCTATCAAATTGTCGTCTGTCAAATATTTTTACACATCAGCAGTAGCTTCAGTAACTTCACTTCTCAGCGGTGGCTGATGATCAGAAGTATCCAGTGTCCATTTCACCTCAGCTTGCTTCCATTTACACCAACTTTCAGAACCTACCGGTATTTTCTTCGACCTAGAATGTTAAATACTCTACTCCGATAGACATCTATCGGTGTAGCAAACGGTGTAAGTGCCGAGAGCGACTAGAGTGGGTGTACGCACGCTTCCATAGAAGCGCGGATTTCATGTATAACGAATAATTTTACGACAAGATCTTTTTCATCTCATAATTTTAAGACTATTAGGTATCAAAGTACGTAAAAAATACGATTTCTTGGAACCTCGAGACCGCAAAACCCTCTAAAGTGTGTGAACGTCTGCGGCATCCAATACTTTGTAATGCGATTAGGGCAGAATATTAATGTTGTGAGATATTCTTTTGATGTCAGATTCGTGATTAGAATCATTAGATTCACGGTAACCACGTGGACTTTAGCGTTAAGATGGTAAGTCTATTTGGGCCTGTAGCTCTACGGTAAATATTTCGTGGAGGCCGACTTTTATTCTAAGCACCAAATGATGTGATAGTGTCCACCTGCTGTAGATTTAACATAATACTAGTTAACGGATGGTCAGTGAGCTCCCGCTAGAGATGTGCTCAGTAAGTTGTTGTTTCGTGCCCTTCCTTGGGAGAATATAAACATATTTCATGTAGACATCTTTTGGCGAATATGTGTGATGTTGATTTAGCATGTTTTCTGTTCTCCAGCCATGTCTAAACAGGCATATACTTGGAACCAGATCTATAAACGAAGCCCTTTAACGAAGAATTTTTTTTCTAGTGTCAGCGTAAAAATGAACCGAAATAAATTGAAGGCATTGATGCAACAACAAGAGAAGTCAGTTTTACATGCTGCCGAGTAAAACACAAAAAAAGTCCAGAAATCTTGCTTAATCTGTCTTGTCTTTCCCTAAGCTTTGTTTAGGTCTGCAACCCACCTCAATACCTTATCACATAAATAAAGATTTATTGTAACATTTATTGATTTTTTAAAAAATGGACTTTTCTCGCCCTTTCACCAGACAACTTTGTTTTTTGAATCTGATATAAAAAAATAAATAAGTAACTAAAGAAAAAGGAACTATTAGCACTTTACAGGTTACTGAATATAATGAGGAATCTAAGAATTTAAAAAATGTGTACTCTAGCAAAAATCATAGGAAGTGTATGTAGTATCATTAGCAGACCACCTTACTACAAAATTCCATGTCTCAGGCTAGCACATACTTCTCGGAAAGCTTCATGACATCTTCATATTTCTCAGATTTAACTGGCAGAGGAACTGCACACAGGTTTTCTTCAGTTTTAAATTAGTTAAGGCTTTCTGAACAATGTTAAATAAGTTACGATAATGACGCACTACAGCGAACTACACTGAACCACGAATGAAACTGGTATAGACATGCGTAATCAAATACAGAGACATGCAAACATTCAGTATACGGCACTGCTGTCAGCAACGCCTATATAAGACAACAAGCGTCTGGCGCAATTGTTAGATCGGTTACCGCTGCTAACGGCAGGTTATCAAGATTTAAGTCACTTTGAACGTGGCGTTATGGTCGTCGCACGAGCAATGGGACACAGCATCGTGGAGGTAGCGATGAAGTGGGGATTTTCCCCTACGACCATTTCACTTGTGTACCGTGTATATCAGGAATCCGGTAAAACATCAAATCTCCGACATCGATGCGGCCGGAAAAAGATCCTTCAAAAACGGGACCAACGACTACTGCAACGTGACAGAAGTGCAGCAAATTTGTGCAAATTTCAATGCTGGGGCATCAACACGTATCAGCATGCGAACCATGTAACGAAACATCATTGATAGGCCTTTCGGAGTCGAAGGCCCATTCGTGTACCCTTGATGACTGCACGACACAGAGCTTTACGTCCCGCCTGGGCCCGCCAACACCGACATTGGACTATTGATGACTGGAAACATTTTGCCTGGTGGGACGAGTCCCATTTCAAATTGTGTCAAGCGAATGGACGTGTACGGGTATGGAGACAACCTCATGAATCCATGGACCCTGCATGTCAGCAGGCGACTGTTCAAGCTGGAGGAGGCTCTGTAACGGTTTGGGCGTGTGCAGCTGGAGTGATATGGGACCCCTGATACCTCTAGATACGACTCTGGCATGTGACACGTACGCAAGCATCCTGTCTCATCAGCCTGCATCCATTCATGTCCATTACGCATTCCGACGGACATGGGTAATTCCAACAAGACATTCTTGCTCCCCGCACGTCCAGAATTTCTACAGAGTGGCTCCAGGAACACTCTTCTGAGTTTAAAACGCTCCCGCTGGCCACCATATTCCGCAGACATGAACATTATTGAGCATATCTGGGATGACTTGCAAGATACTGTTCAGGAAAGATCTGTACCCCCTGGTACTCTTACGGGTTTATGGATAGTCCTGCAGGATTCATGGTATCGGTTCCCTCCAGAACTTCTTCGGATATTAGTCAAGTCCATGCCACGTCGTGTTGCGGCATTTCTGCTTGCTCGCACGGGCCCTTCACGATGTTAGGCAGATGTACCAGTTTCTGTGTCTCTTCAGTGTACATTCTTGTGTGCAGCGGAGCACTCAAAGAAACTTTTAGGCCGAAACTTTTTTTGGGTTGAACAAGAAGTCCAAAAATGGATCTTGCGTAAAATCAAGGACAGTGAACTTCTTGGAATGTTTTATAGGTATTGTTAGGGGCAATGACAAAGCAAGCCCTGGACATGTCTGGTTCTCGCTCGAAACACCCGACGTCGACAAGTCTATTCCCTAGGTTATTCTGAACTGGTCCCATGGACTGGTCTCATTCTTCCACTACACGATAGAGCAATATTCAAATGGAATGGTAGTAAAATCACATTTCGGCCAAAAGTGAACATATCTGGTTATTGCACTACTGTCTTTAATTTTGATTCGCCGGCCGGGGTGGCCGAGCGGTTCTAGGCGGTACAGTCTGGAACCGCGCGACCGCTACGGTCGCAGGTTCGAATCCTGACTCTGGCATGGATGTCCTTAGATTAGTTTGGTTTAAGTAGTTCTAAGTTCTATGGGACTGATGACCTCAGAAGTCAAGTCCCATAGTGCTCAGAGCCATTTTTTTAAAAATTTTGATTCACGTAACCTCATGGCTTCACACTTTCCGTTTGCTATTGGAAAACAACCTTGTACAAATTAGGGCAGTCACATTTCAGCCAGTGTGATTTATTTCAGGTGAAGAAGCAGATTATTATATTGCACGTACTATTGCAGAGCAGAGCAGATCGTAACATTGCTCAAGTAACACTTATTACTTCAGCGGCACGAGAAGTTATTTCTTATGTGTGTGTTACGGCGACAGAATACAATATTCTCTCTCTCTCCCTCGTTCCCTATCTTGGAACTCTCTCTCTCTCTCTCTCTCTCTCTCTCTCTCTCTCTCTCACACACACACACACACACACACACACACACACACATTATCAGACACACCACCACACTACAACAAATGCCAAGAATACTTCAAATCAGCTCGCTGCGTCCAAACAAACTTGCCACGAAACAAATCAATACCACTCATCACCACAACACATAATGGCGGCGAAAAACTATTTGCTTGGCATGAAATCATATGAAAAGAAAACGTAATGAAAAAACGATAGAAATAAGTATGTTATCTCTACATGAAAAAAGGAAAAAGGGCCGCTACATAAAAAAACTGTAAGTTACAGGCTGAACAACACGATACACAATGATTTTAGATCGGAAATGGATAACAAGTAGAAAAATAAAATAACGTTTTGCTGTTTGCAGATGACAAGCTGTAGATTGCATTGTAGAACTAAAGCTACTAGCATTAATATCCAGTAGCTCCATGTGTGATGTGCAAACAAATGTCTGCATCCAATTTATTTCTAAATATATTATAAAACTAACACGGAAAACTTTAGACTTATCGTAAATAAGCAAAACAAAATGGCTCTGAGCTCTATAGGACTTAACATCTAAGGTCACCAGTCCGCTAGAACTTAGAACTACTTAAACCTAACTAACCTAGGGACATCACACACATCCATGCCCGAGGCAAGATTCGAACCTTCGACCGTAGCGGTTGCGCGGTTCCAAACTGAAGCGCCTAGAACCGCTCGGCCACACCGGCCGACGCTAAATAAGGCATACTTCCCCTCCAATATTCACTTCTACGGGAGTTCCAAGCGAGAATCATTAACTGTTAAAGATCGGGATTAGCTTACAAAGTTTTATTGTTATCAATGCTCAGTGAGACATACGGCTGGCAGGAACAGGTGGACTGCCGAGGTGTTGCACACTGTGCTGCTGGAACACGCGTGGGCGTTTCGCCTGAAGAGCTGACGGCGACTGCGAGCACAAGGATGAGTCGACGCTGACTCACACGGCTGACTCGAATCGCAGGCACAGTGAGCTGCCATCCTCAGATAGAAGCTGCTCCATTACACTGCACTCCGCACAGTGTGAGCGAATGCCGTGCGGCGCGTAGAGGCGTTGATGAGGGACTTTAGGTGACTGCTGTGGTTTCTTTTATAATTACTTTATTTTATCTTTGGGCTACAAGGACCATACAGCCAACAACGGAGTGCCAAAGGAAAACAACAGCAGAAAAAGCAGAATAGCACAAAATTACGAAGTCAGATTACAAACACCCTCGTAAAGTAAAACAAAAGTGCAATTAGACGAACATCCAGCCGGTGGCGGCATTGACGACAAAGACACTGGAGCAGAGTTACAAACATCACTATACGGTATACAGCAACATTATGACAAAAAAAAGTATGCTCATGTAGTAGAACATCAGAGGCCAAACACTGTACATCATACAATAAGAACAACAATAGCTGAAAAACAAACCTGCAAATAACATCATGTAACAATGTGAGAAGCGCACAGACAGACGTACTTAAAATGACAGAAAAACCCAAAATGACAAACACAATACATCCAGCGATACGTACAATAGTGGCAGTAGAACAGCGACATGAAAGGCACAAGAGAGCAATAATGAAAACTTGATGTACAAATAGAGAGCACAAAATTACACACCTGATTACGAACCGGGCTGATGCCATGTGTAAATGAAGACCTCAGCAACTCATAAATTAAATCTTGATGCCGGTGGCTTCCAAAAAGTCTAAGAGGTTCTTATATATATCAATACGGTGGAGTAAAACAGGAACACTGTTAGGGAGGGGATAACTTAACTCAACTAATGCCTTATACAAGTCTGATTGTGCAGACATGTTTAAGATCCGATGTAGGTGCACGGATAACACCCGTGTCCCAGCTTCATGAGAATGACAGAGTCACATGAAGTATACGACTGCGCCGAGGCGGACCACGGTCGAGAAGAGATGTGCGGTTGTATGGCTAGGTACCGCCATTAGGGTGCTGAGAGAGATTCCATTCACAGTTCGAAGCGTGATAAGCAGCCTTCCGTATCGTCGATGAGAGATCCGTACAAGGGATCGGCGTTGGGTGTAACTGGCCCTCCGTAATACTCCTCTTGGCTAGGCGGTCAACAGTTTCATTATGAAGAATGCCATGATGCCCTTCAATCCAGAGTAGCGGCAATGCCCAAGGTCTGCGTGTCTCGTAAGGCCGCCAAGACGTCCAGAACATACCTGTTGCTATGTTTATCAAGTTGCGATGTTTACTCACAACTCCGTCATCGTCAACGTAAGGTCATTCCATTAAAGTGTTTCGGTAACCAGCTACCAGTTGAAAACAAGGTTTAGAGCAACGGTATCGCCTGTACTAAATATCATTTTTGGTGATATCTGGTACAGACGCCACCGTTGGCGTGGTGCAAATTATGGAGGCTGGGTAAAATACCAATTATCTCCTTAAACCACACACTGGTCGCTTTGGAGCGCTACAGGTGGTGTAGAACTGGCTCCAGGCAGTCATGTGGCCTTCCAACGCCGACGTAAATAATGCCAGTGAATCGGTGTGTGTTCTGATGCGAGCAGCCAAATGTTTTGTCCTCGTTGCTAAAGATCAAATGCGTGGAAGGTGACCGAAGTATCCGTCGCCGTAGCAGTGTGGACACGCAAGCAAAACGTAAGTGGACACAAGTGCACTTTAAATGTATTGTACTCAACTTGTGGGTGGAGAAATCCTAAACTGTTGACAACTTGTGGCAGCCGTGACTATCTCTAGCGAGGGATACTCCCCATCGCACCCCCTCAGATTTCGTGGTTAGATAGCCCAGAGGGTAACCCGAAAAACTGAACACAGATCAAGCATGAAAACAGGAAGAAGGTGTGCTGAGCTGTGGAAAAAATGCAAAACAGAAACAAAGAACTGTCTAAAATCTAGAAGTACAATAAAGAGCAGGCTGATAGAGCAATTGCGTCGTGGATAAGTGGCCATGGTGATGGACGAGAGGGGGGCGAGCCGCGTTCAAAACTTCCTCTTTCTAATTATTTTATTTTATTTTTTCCCGACATTATGAATTGTCCGTCCGGTCATTGAAATGTCTGCTCTCTTTCTGCAGTCTTCACAAACGTCATGCTATACATTGGTAATAGAATATGGGCCATGTGGTAAGGATACGTTACCGTCGCAAGTAATGTGATGAATAATGAGAGCAAGCGACATACCACGTACACGTCTCACAGAAATGAAAACAACAGCTGTGAACTATGTTACAACGAAGGAGATCAACAGTCAAGGCTTCGGAAACGGAAAGCAACATCGAAACGTAAAAACATATTTTTTGACAGAGCACAGAGAAACTGTGTGATTGTGAAACTGTTGCGTTCATTTGTTGCAGTTTATGTGGCAAACTATTATGTTTTCATCATATCCTTGGGAGTGATCACCTCCACATTCACTCGGTCAGGCGTACAAATTAGGTGCGTCGATAAGAGATTCCTATCATATGACACACGTACTGTCACTGATGCTGTGTATGACACACCAGACGTGTTTTCCAACGGAGGTTTCGGCTGATTTGTCGTCTTCAAAAAATGTTCAAATGTGTGTGAAATCTTACGGGACTTGACTGCTAAGGTCATCAGTCCCTAAGCTTACACACTACTTAACCTAAATTATCCTAAGGACAAGGACACACACCCATGCCCGAGGGAGGACTCGAACCTCCGCCAGGACCAGCCGCACAGTCCATGACTTGAGCGCCTTAGACCGCTCGATTTGTCGTCTTGTCATCAAACGTTTGCGGTTCCCACTCGAAAGCCACTTCCTTCCGGCTGCTAATATAGTAGCTGTGCAGAATCAACTGTCATTATAGGTCCCTACCTTACACCTCCGTGTTGCAAACGGACGTTACACCATGACACAGTCACAAATTTTAATAAAGTGAACAGCGAAAAAAAAAATATTTTTATGTTTTTCATTTATTTTTATTTTTAATTTTTTAATATGTTTGTAATTTGTATCCCCTTTATACTACACCGAAAATAAATGTACCTAGCACCGCATCGTGCACTAAGTAAACAAAACAAAAATCTCGGTGAAGGTACGTCTTCACGCATGTCGTAGGTTACTCCACCGATAATCGCACATGTTGACGAAGTGTGTCCTTTGAAGAATGTCGAGGATCCGCAGGTTGGAGATCTAGACCCGAATTTGTTGCAATAAATGGCGGTAGTTCAGGGCCGCAAGGCGCCGTATGTCGTCGTGAAACTCTGCTCCGAGACATTTGATAGTGCCACTAAGCTGTAGGGTGTCGATACGCGCTGGGATCAACCAGTCTCCGACGTTCATAGCGACCGATTTGGTGACGTTGAGACATCTGCCTGGTGCCACACCGTATGTGGTAATCCATTCTAGTGCGCTGGCTTCATCGTCGCGATTGCGGAGTACGAGAACTGGGACGTCCGCATGTGCTGTGCAGCGACATGTGACGTCACATAATGTGAGTCGGGTGAGACGTTGATGGAGGACGCAGAGGAGCGGTTGCAGTGCCAGAGCGTAGAGTAAGGTCGACAGGGGACATCCATGACGCGCCGATCTGAAAATCTGGAGGGACTGCGTGAGGCGCCCGTTAACGAACACCTTGGAGGTCGCCCCTCGGAGGAGGCGCATCACGACGTCTGTGAATTGCTGTGGGTACTGCATGTGCTGGAGAACGGACGTTAGGTACGCGTGATCCACTCCATCGAAAGTTTGGTTAAAATCTAGTGATGCCAACCCTAACGAGATGCGGCGTGCCTGCCTAGGGCTATTATGTCACGGTATCGACGCAGTGCTGTGTGTATGTTATTGATATCCCCTGGGGAAACCTGATCTGGTGGGATGATGTCAGGCAGGGTCAGTCGTATACGGTTTGCTAATAGTCTGGTGAATATCGTCATGTCGCAGTTGACGAGTGTTAGCGGGCGGTAATCAGGTATTCGAGCCTCACCTTTAGGTCTGTGAACCGGTGTAATCATTCCTTCTACGAGGGCCGGGAGGAGCGGCACCACGGGGGACATATACTCCTGACAGATGTCTGTTGACTTGGGAGCCAGCAAATACTGGAAAGCTCCACAGGGAGCCCGTAGGGACCAGGAGACTTGTTCGTCGCTCCTTTACCTATGGCGTCAATAATTTCGTCTTCCGTATTGTCGTTCAATAATTCAGTTTGTAAATCCTGTGGGGCAATACCACAAACCAGTCGTAAGACTCCTGTCACCGTCGTTGGATCGGAACATTCAGCAGAATAAAGTCGTGCATAATGGTCGAAGAAGGCTGCACCAGTATCGCGGTGTGTGGTGTGGTGACGGCCGTCTACAGTGGTGATGGCCTGTATCAGTGCCCGTCTTCGCAGTTTACGTTCTCGAATGAGGTGGTACATGGTGGCTCGTTCCGTTGCGACTCTTTCATGTGTTCGCGCTCGGACGATCGTCCCTTCGATGTGTCGGCGCGTATGGGCTACGATCCGTGCGTTTGCACGCTGTAATGTGATCTGTCGCTCCGGGGTGGGTGACCAGGAGGCACATTCGCGAAGGATGGTGAAATAAAAATTCGAGGATCTGCCGCCTCCAAGCAGCGTTATGTACCATATGTAATCAAGGCTCTCCTTAGGGTCGGCTTGGCGTGGTTTAACCACCAACTGATCGATGTACGATACGCCGGGAGGCGGCCGGCGCAGGAGCTCGTCCTCGATGGCATATCGACAATCTGGAGAAGCGAGATGAGCAAGGTTTAACTCCCAGGGACATCGGCTGCGCCTCACCCGTTGGCGACGAAGGGTGGCGGCACATATACGGGGTGTTACAAACAGGTACGGCCAAACTTTCAGGAAACATTCCTCACACACAAATAAAGAAAAGATGTTATGTGGACATGTGTCCGGAAACGCTTAGTTTCCATGTTAGAGCTCAATTTAGTTTCATCAGTATGTACTGTACTTCCTCGGTGCTTGTGTTAACATGCGCCTCATTGCTCTACAGTACTGGCATAAAGCACATCAGTACGTAGCATCAACACGAACGTGGTTTTGCAGTCAGTGCAATCTTTACAAATGCGGAGTTGGCAGA
This sequence comes from Schistocerca piceifrons, assembly GCF_021461385.2. Taxonomy (NCBI): domain Eukaryota; kingdom Metazoa; phylum Arthropoda; class Insecta; order Orthoptera; family Acrididae; genus Schistocerca; species Schistocerca piceifrons. The sequence continues at coordinate 36,996,578 of NC_060142.1, forward strand.
TGCCCATTTGATGTATGGATCAGCACGGGGCAATAGCCGTGGCGCGGTACGTATGTATCGAGACAGATTTGCAGAACGAAGGTGTCCCGACAGGAAGACGTTCGACGCAATTTATCGGCGTCTTAGGGAGCACGGAACATTTCACCCTATGACTCTCGACTGGGGAAGACCTAGAACGACGAGGACACCTGCAATGGACGAGGCAATTCTTCGTGCAGTTGACGATAACCCTAATGTCAGAGTCAGAGAAGTTGCTGCTGTACAAGGTAACGTTGACCACATCACTGTATGGAGAGTGCTACGGGAGAATCAGTTGTTTCCGTACCATGTACAGCGTGTGCAGGCACTATCAGCAGCTGATTGGCCTCCACAGGTACACTTCTGCGAATGATTCATCCAACAATGTGTCAATCCTCATTTCAGTGCAAATGTTCTCTTTACGGATGAGGCTTCATTCCAACGTGGATTGTAAATTTTCACAATCAACAAGTGTGGGCTGACGAGAATCCGCACGCAATTGTGCAATCAGATCATCAACACAGATTTTCTGTGAACGTTTGGGCAGGCATTGTTGGTGATGTCTTGATTGAGCCCCATGTTCTTCCACCTACGCTCAATGAAGCACGTTATCATGATTTCATACGGGATACTCTACCAGTGCTGCTAGAACAAGTGCCTTTACAAGTACGACACAACATGTGGTTCATGAACGATGGAGCTCCTGCACATTTCAGTCGAAGTGTTCGTACGCTTCTCAACAACAGATTCGGTGACCGATGGATTGGTAGAGGCGGACCAATTCCATGGCCTCCACGCTCTCCAGACCTCAACCCTCTTGACTTTCATTTATGGGGGCATTTGAAAGCTCTTGTCTACGCAACCCCGGTACCAAATGTAGAGACTCTTCGTGCTCGTATTGTTGACGGCTGTGATACAATACGCCATTCTCCAGGGCTGCATCATCGCATCAGGGATTCCATGCGACGGAGGGTGGATGGATGAGGACATTTTGAACATTTCCTGTAACAAAGTGTTTGAAGTCACGCTGGTAGGTTCTGTTGCTGTGTGTTTCCATTCCATGATTAATGTGATTAGAAGAGAAGTAATAAAATGAGCTCTAACATGGGAAGTAAGCGTTTCCGGACACATGTCCACATAACATATTTTCTTTCTTTGTGTGTGAGGAATGTTTCCTGAAAGTTTGGCTGCACGTTTTTGCAACACCCTGTATAGGCCTTGTCATCAGAAAAGGCTACTGGTCACACCTGCGCGTCGCTCACTGTTGCTGCGAGAGAACAGGAGACGTAGCCCCTATCAATGCGACGAGACGAGTGACTAATGAAATGAGTGTATCCCGGTCGATTTCCATGGACATTTCCCCATGTATCTACCAGCTGGAGATCGCTGATGAGTGTCCACGTTCGGGTCACGGTGAATGGCGTGGCAGCTGATCTTTAGGTGCTTGAGTGCTATTTAAATCTCCCCCTAAAACCAAGCCATGGTGCCTGCCCTGAAAAAGCGGTGTTACTGCTTCCGCCAAGAAGAGCGATCGGTCGCGACGACGATTCGTTCCGGAAGAGGCGTACACGTTGATAAACGCTGCCTAGCACCGTTACGGCCATTCCTCTAGCATTGGGCAGATATCGTACTTCGTCCGCCTCGAGGCCCTCTCTGAGGAGAACTGCGACTCCACTGTTAGTTGGCGAGGGGTGGGACACATGAGCCATATAGCCATACATATCTGGGAAATCGGCGACGAGGACTTCTTGGAGAAAAACAGTGTCAACGTCTGCTGCATTGAGCATGTCTTGGAACACCGACAACTTTGTACGTGTTCGAATAAACGCTGATGGTCGCCAAGCGATAGGTCTGTAGATCGTCTCCTGCAATGGGGGCCGCCGTCAGCGTCGCCGTAAATGCAGGCCGCGTCCGCGCCGTCGTCTGTTGCTACTCGGGAGGGGCCGAGGTGTGGGGGGAGAGATCCCTCTCCTCATCCAACACAGCGAGAGTAGAATCGTCTCCAGTGTCGTCCGCCCAAGGGCCGTAAGTGAGCCGTGGCTGCGGTAGTGACAAAGGGTGAACCCGCATTTGTTTCTGGTAGTGTACCACCGGCGGGCGGCCGCTGTGCTTGTGATCTGTGTGCCCGAGAGAGCGGAAACGGGTGTGTCGAAATCAGGGAAAGTAACAGGTGAGGGCGATCCTGTGTCATCCACATTTCTCGTCGGCCGTCCCGTCGTCAACTAGAGAACGTCTTCTGGAGGCAATCGTCTGAAGACGTGAGACGTCGCATTTTTTTACTCGGTGACGTTTGTTTGAGGACGTGGGTTTCTGTGACCGAAAGAGTGTATGGTTCTCGAAACGCGTCCCTTCAGGGAGAAAAGCAAAGGTCGGTTCAACCTAGCGTCGAGTTCCACTCTTTCGTCCGAATCTTCTTGTGGACTCCATGCGTTGCTTTCTGCAATCTCTGTGGACTCCGCAATGGTGTTGGACTTGCGACGGGTGTGCATTCTAACGCTTCCTAAGTGGTCTTTCGTCTGCCATGACGGTCGATCGTGTTACCTCTGCGTAATTGAGGAGGGGGGTCGTGAGCATAGAAGCTGGTGCCGCGTCATCTAGTGGGATATGTGTAACCCGACGTTGAACACACTCCGGGCGTACGTGACTCTCCTGGCCGCAATCAGAACAAGTACGAGGCTGTGCATCGTACATTGCGATTGCCCGACATACACGTATGACTAAGTAGGATGGTACTTATTTCTGTAGTTCCCTTTTGACTTGTCGGAGGCCGCTGAGGGCCTGGTATGTCACAAAGCCACGTGGCTAATTACCGTCCTATACGGGCGGAAAGCTGAGGTAACTACATCAGGCGGCACTTCGAACGGGAGTTCTAAGATTCTTAGTGTGCGTAATCCTAGTCCAGCATGGTCAACGGTAACCCCCCCAAACGACGTGACCATCGTAGTGTTTGAGCTTGAGAGTGTTCGCACATATGCTCGCAACAGCGTGACATAACTCATCATCTACTATCTTGACGTGGACGACGCTACCTGTGATGGACAGGTGGATACCGAAGATATACTGTTGTGGTATTTGAACTTCGTCACGGATGAATCGTTCGATTTCAGAGGTTCGTTGTCTTGTGTGGTCGGGCTGGAAGCTGACCTTGATGGTAGCTTTTCTGTACGAATGACCCCTACCGACTGAGTGCGAACGGACGCGAGTACTAGCTGCGGCGTGGAAGTAAACTAGGCGAGCTCGCGAGTCTGCGGACGGGACGCAAACAAGACGTCCTCACCGCTCACCTGCCGAGAGCAGGTTCCAATAAAAGGAAGTCGAACATTCGCCTTCGCGACTACCAACCAGACGAAGTCATTCCATTTCATATCACCTCACAACATTACGGTAGATATTCCATCCATGTGACGTGTCAAGCACCACACTGCTAATTCTGTATTCGAACTCTTCACTGTTGTTTTTACTACTCAGCCTAGCTGACTTAAATTTTTCTATGTTCAGAACAAGTTGGCATTCACCACAACACCTGGAAACTCTGTCCAAGTCATCTTGTATCGCCCTACAGTCACTCAAGGACACCTTTCCGTACACCACAGCGACACAGTAAACAGCGGCAAATTGCTGTCCACTATATCACTTATGTGTATAGAGAATAACAGTGATCTTATGACACTTCTCCAGTTAACTCCTGGCGATAGCCTTGGCTATGATGAACACTTGCCATCGAGAACAACGTACTGGGTTGTATTATTTAAGAAGGCTTCGAGGCACTCATCTATAAGGGCACCTAATCCGTATGCTCGAACGTTCGTCAATAGTCTGCAGTGGAGCACCGTGTCAAACGCTTTCCGGAAATCTAGGAATATGAAATCTTGCTGGTGCCCTCCATCCGTGGTTTGTAGGACATCAAATGATAAAACAGCAATCTCAATTTTGCACGAGCGATGCTTTGCAAGTCCGTGCTGATTTGTGGACAGAAGCTTTTCTGCCTCGAGAGAATTTATTATATTCTGCAATAAACCGATGTTAAGAATATTGCGCTGTAATTATGCGGATCCCATTCTTTTGCCTTTCATGAAGGTCTCACATGTATTTTTTACAGTTGTGGGGGATTTTATCCTGAGCGAGAGATTCGCGATAAATGCAAGCTAAGTAAGGGGCCACTGCTGCAAATGCAATGGGGATTTGGAGTCAGCTACCTCGCCATTCCTCACAGCGGCATATAACGCTGCATGTGTACAAAGCAATACAGAAATAGGACAATAGCCGATTGGAAACCTTTTAATGTGACCTATGAGTCTCAATTCTGCCAGTTATTCAAAAGATACGAGGCGTCGAGTGCAACAACGGCCCTATGAAGCACATAACGTGCCATTTTTTGAGGGGTGTAGTTCAGGCCAGAGGAGGTTCTGTGATGTTTTAGGGGTGTTTTTCGTACCACCCACGAGTTGGGCCATCTCATCCCAATTACCGTGAACACGAACGAGGATATTTATTTCAACATTCTCGGTGACCAAGTGTTTTCCATTCTTCCACAGCTTCATGATGAGTATGCTGTGGACACTCCCGTCTTCCAAGATGACAACATGTATCCGCACGGATACATTCTTAGTTTTTCGAACACTCAGGCACTATATCACACCTCGATTGACCCGCTAAGCTATCCGATTTTAATCCTACAGACACTGTCTGGGACTGTTTGCAAAAAGAGGTAAAACCGAACAATCAGCGTTCCCACAACTCCGTAGCTCTACGATGAATGGTTTCAGCTGTGTTAGTGGCACTGTTACACGATATCAGCGACACGTCTCCTGAGCGGGACCTACTATCGAAATGATCCGCTCAACATGGAAAGGCGACTGCGGTTAACGGGATACCTGTCCCATTTTACATAGAAGGAAACAAGGAAGTATGATTAAGAGCTTAATGTCAGCCGACAGTGAGGTCATTATAAACCTGCCAACAAAAACCAAGAAAGGTCGACTTGGAGAAAAATTCGTACTGTCGCAATTGTGGTACCACGTGCCGTTACGTTGGCAACAGAATTGCAAGTTTCCGTTAGATGCTGACAGCGGTCGCGCAGGATCTGGGGGATCCCAATGGTGCCCGCCGGCTGAGCCACGCCTCCAGCAGCTGTGGACTACGAGCGCCCTCTTCCACTGCGATATAGGACGGCCGGCGGCAGCGACTCACCCCACTTGCACTTGGTGTCTCATGACTACGACACCATCGTTCCTACTTTGTACAGCAAGCCTCACCCCAGTTGCTATTGTATGAACTGGACTCTCATTCTTGCTGCATTATTTCTAATGAGTCTTTGTATGCTTGGAGAAATACAAGTTAGGTAAATCTTCTGTTTGTTGTCTTAATATTTTTCACTAATCATTTCTGCTCCTATCTAGCTTTCCTATGATGACAGTTGCCGCACCACTCTTTAGTCTACGTCTCCTTTCTGCTGTGTACGAATTCGTAAACAACAGCAAATTTTTGTAGAGTGGTAGGGGAGAGAATCACGAACAACATACATCTACATCTACATCTACATCCATACTCCGCAAGCCACCTGACGGTGTGTGGCGGAGGGTACCTTGAGTACCTCTATCGGTTCTCCCTTCTATTCCGGTCTCGTATTGTTCGTGGAAAGAAGGATTGTCGGTATGCTTCTGTGTGGGCTCTAATCTCTCTGATTTTATCCTCATGGTCTCTTCGCGAGATATACGTAGGAGGGAGCAATATACTGCTTGACCCTTTAACAAAAGCCCGTACCGAGCTACTGAGCATCTCTCCTGCAGAGTCTTTCACTGGAGTTTATCTATCATCTCCGTAACGCTTCCGCGATTACTAAATGATCCTGTAACGAAGCGCGCTGCTCTCCGTTGGATCTTCTCTATCTCTTCTATCAACCCTATCTGGTACGGATCCCACACTGCTGAGCAGTATTCAAGCAGTGGGCGAACAAGCGTGCTGTAACCTACTTCCTTTGTTTTCGGATTGCATTTCCTTAGGATTCTTCCAATGAATCTGTCTGGCATCTGCTTTACCGACGATCAACTTTATATGATCATTCCATTTTAAATTACTCCTAATGCCTACTCCCAGATAATTTATGGAATTAACTGCTTCCAGTTGCTGACCTGCTATTTTGTAGCTAAATGATAAGGGATCTATCTTTCTATGAATTCGCAGCACATTACACTTGTCTACCTTGAGATTGAATTGCCAATCCCTGCACCATGCGTCAATTCGCTGCAGATTCTCCTGCATTTCAGTACAATTTTCCATTGTTACAACCTCTCGATACACCACAGCATCATCTGCAAAAAGCCTCAGTGAACTTCCGATGTCATCCACAAGGTCATTTATGTATATTGTCAATAGCAACGGTCCTATGACACTCCCCTCCGGCACACTTGAAATCACTCTTACTTCGGATGAATTCTCTCCATTGAGAATGACATGCTGCGTTCTGTTATCTAGGAACTCTTCAATCCAATCACGCAATTGGTCTGATAGTCCATACGCTCTTACTTTGTTCATTAAACGACTGTGGGGAACTGTATCGAAGGCCTTGCGGAAGTCAAGAAACACGGCATCTACCTGTGAGTCTCGTGGGTTTCACACGATCGTGTTTTTCGAAGCCCATGCTGATTCCTAAAGAGTAGATTTCTAGTCTCCAGAAAAGTCATTATATACGAACGTAACACGCGTTCCAAAATTCTAAAACTGATCGACGTTAGAGATACAGGTCTATAGTTCTGCACATCTGTTCGACGTCCCTTCTTGAAAACGGGGATGACCTGTGCCCTTTTCCAATCCTTTGGAACGCTACGCTCTTCTAGAGACCTACGGTACACCGCTGCAAGAAGGGGGGCAAGTTCCTTCGCGTACTCTATGTAAAATCGAACTGGTATCCCATCAGGTCCAGCGGCCTTTCCTCTTTTGAGCGATTTTAATTGTATCTCTATCCCTCTGTCGTCTATTTCGATATCTACAATTTTGTCATCTGTACGACAATCTAGAGAAGGAACTACAGTGCAGTCTTCCTCTGTGAAACAGCTTTGGAAAAAGACATACTAAAATTCCTGACTAGTGGTGTGTGAGACGGTGGTGGGGATAGGGGTGAAGTGGATGATGATGATGATGGTGATGATGATGGCTATGACGATGATTGATTTGTGAGGCGATCAACTTCGCGGTTGTAAGCGCCCGTACAAATTCCTAATCTTTACTCAGTCCAATGTCGCCACTTGCACGAACGATGATGAAATGACGAGGTCAACACAAACACCCAGTCCCCTGGCGGAGAAAATCCCCAACCGAGAATCGAACCCGGGACCCTGTGATATAGAGGCAGCAACGCTAGCCATTAGACCAAGAGCTGCGCACTTGAAGTGGAAGGGGCCATTTGAAGGACACTTTTTTGTTTATCTCGATAACTTGAAAACTGCAGATTATAACGAATATGTTTCACGGCACCAAATTAAACTCCATTCTGTTTCCTACAGAAAAGATTCCACTCATTTTTTCTCTTGGACTAATAATTTCTACCTTGCAAGTGATGGAAGAACCGCAGGTTATTAAAAATAGTGTTTTGATGGCATAACCAATGCTATTGCGAAATGAAGTGGTTTAAGAAGCAATATTAAATGTGTGTTAGCTACCGCACCGTTGAATATAGTCTTATCAGTAGGATAAACCCACAATAAGAACATTTTTATCTGCGGGACAACTTCAAAAACTAACTTACGCATTATTATTATTATTCACAATCCAAAAAAACAAAAACTGATATCTTCCCTGTAGATGAAAAAACTTTGCATTTCTTTCGCCGAGGCGAGGAACTGTGCCTCGATTTCACTAGACGCTCTCTTCGTTGCAGGAGTGAAGTGATGAACCAAGTCTGATCGATCACACTGATGCAGGCTAGAAAATGATTGCTTTCCAAGCAGTATAGCTCAAGGCAGTCTAGAGGCGCCATAAATCTTGCGCCTTCGCGTGCAACTGACAGTTATCGCGGAACCCACCGTGAGCTCAATTTCTGATACTGCAGATGACCTGTCTGCAAAGTCGAATGCAATGTCCTTGAGACATGCATGCGTGAAAAATGCGGACCTGCAGATCGTGTGCTTCATGCCACAGCAAGACAAAATGACGAGGTTAACATTTTCTGTCCCTGTGCGGGACTCACAGGAAAAAAGTGCGAGGATGCGACGTGGACACGGTGATGTATGGAAGTTTGGGTAGACCATGAGGCGAGCACGGATAGTCGAAGGCGGTAAGGCATCCGCTCGCCTAAGCGGGAAACCGAAGTTCGAGTCCCAATACGGCGCAAATTTTCATGTGTCATTAATTATTTGTACAGCTGATGCCTAATCGTATTCGCAGTTTCCGAATACATTTCAATTTAGTACGGCTGTAGATCGTCGGCAGTGTCCGTTCCTTCAGAGACGCACGCACGTATGAAGGACATTGCATTACACTATACAGACGCCGAAAAGTACAGATACTTCCATTCCTGTATTACTAAAACTATGCGTCACCCTATGTAACCAAGGTGGAAGGACATTTCATTACTCAGTATTCGTTAACACCAATATTCTAAAACTTAACTGCTCAGTTCACACATGTACCGCCCCCCCCCCCCTCGAGTTCGATAACCAAATGGAAGAACTTACGCGTCCCACCTTGCCGTACTGAAGCAAGGCACAGAACGTTTGCCAATCAGCAAGCACCTGTCTTTGCTCACATTTAATTCATAAAGAAGTTATTTCTTAACGAACTGAGCGAGCTACGTGAGCCGTGCTCTGTCCCAACTATTCGTTTTCGTGAGCTTCGCTGTCTCTCTGTGTTTGGTTTTTCGTCCTTGTCGCAGTTGCGTCATGGTTCTTCCTCCTTCTACGTGTGGCAGCAATGATGTGTATCGATACTTGCGCCGTGTACCATCTTCGGTTTGGTACACATAGTTTCCGGCAAGGGGGTCTGGAGTGAGTAGGTCGGTTGTTGCGGACGAGGGAAGTTATCTCCGCGCGGTGCAGTCGGCGGGGGCCGCTGGCAGCTCCTGCGCAGTGTCGGAGCGTGTGTGGGGCTGTCCGATCGCCAAGAGCTTCGTGGTTCACCGACCCAGGACGTCAAAGTTGAGTAGTGGTTTCAACTACCCAAGCCACGTATATTCGTGTTGTGGTGGTTCACTTCGGTGGTTTGTTGTTGGGGAGGTTTTCCAGTGAGCAACACGGCGTGGTTCTACTGCTGAGATTTAGCCGCCATGCGATGCAGTTAACTATTTTGGATGACTACGATTTAAGTGCACCAGTGGAATTTTCTGTCTTGTGGCCTTTAGTGTTCTGGTTATATGTCCTGGGTACTGACGTAAATTCAGGCAGTATTCTTTGAGCAAAGTTAACTATTACGGTGTTTCAAATTCAAGTGTACCAGTGGAATTTTCTGCCTAATGGCCGTTAGTGTTCCGGTTACCTGCCCTGACCACTAATGCAATTTCAGGCAGCGTCCTTTCCTCACCTGTTGTCGCTGTCCAACATAGTGTGTAATTTTGACAGCTAATACATACTCCATTGTGGATTATCACGTTTGTAACCTTTTCTGTTTGAGTTCTCATGTACTGATTGACGGGAAGCAAGTCGCTCTGTGTCCGCAGCTCGTGGTCGTGCGGCAGCGTTCTCACTTCCCGCGTCCGTGTTCCCGGGTTCGATTCCCGGCGGGGTCAGGGATTTTCTCTGCCTCGTGATGACTGGGTGTTGTGTGATGTCCTTAGGTTAGTTAGGTTTAAGTAGTTCTAGGGGACTGATGACCATAGATGTTAAGTCCCATAGCGCTCAGAGCCATTTTTGAACCAAGTCGCTGTGTCGGTCGGTCTGTGGCTGTTCCCTGTTTGGGTTCCGACGGATCAAGTATAGTAGGGCTCACCAGCTGTCTCACCTAGGTGAACGAGAACAGACCGACCTCCCTGGAGGCCTTCTGAGTGCCACCAGTGTTTTATTATCTGTTGTCAGCTATTTTAAATTTTAGGCTTATGGTTATTTGTTTTGTTTCTTAAAATTTTGCAAAATTAATTTTTAAATTTAAGTTTAATTGTGGCCCTAAGCCATTGGTATTGCACCTTGCATATATTACTTCTTTAAATTATTTTATTGCTATCTTAACTGGACTTTTTATCTTGTTAATTTTTAAGATTTCTTGTTGTTAAGCATTCTGGCCTTCTGTCCTTAAAGGTCTATGGTAATATATTCCGAAGTTCTGAAATTTAATTGTGGCTCTCAGCCATTTGTTTTGCACCTGGCATATGCTGCTTTTTGAGTTTCAAATTATTTTATTGCTATCTTAATTGAATTTTGATTTTTTAAAGATTTCTTGTCGGCCTTCTAAAATTTTTGAATTTAATTGTGGCCCTCAACCAATTGTATTGCACTTTGTGTATGTTGTTTTTTGAATTATTTTAAAGCTATCTTAATTGGATTTTTATCATGTTATGATTTCTTGTTGGAGGCCTTCAACCGTGAAATAGTTGCATTGGGTAAAGACTCAGCTATGTGCCGCTTTGGTTGTAAAGGTCATTAAATTACGATAAATGACAATTAGAAGCAGAAACTGAACTCAACCCTTGGCCCTTTCCACAATCCTATTACCTGTTCTGCCCAGCGGGTTTAGCGGGCGTCTCACCACGCACTATCGTCTTTGAATAGAGCGACAGAACCTCTTGTACCGAGAACAAATTATCTCACGAAACATTCTATTTCCAAGAATTTACTCTGATTGCCGTATGACTTGTGTTCCTCTGCAGAACTCTCTTAGATCGATCCTCCGTATGCAATCTTGTACCAACTACAAGGCCAGGATGCGACACAGAAGCCACACAGAGAAGCGTTTACGTTTTGCAACCGTGCCAGCTGTCTCACGGACGGACGAACCCAGCTGCAAGTTGTGCAGTACCGAGTCGCTTACCTTCACTGAGCTGGCCTTTCGTTCTCACATGCGGGGACCTCACCTTGAAAGTTACAGCGACTTAACTTATAAGTACGTACTGACACTGTGGGTGTTGCCACTCGTTTGCGAGAGCATACGTGTCTGCCGCTTATGCGTGCATTTTTTTTCGCGCGTGCGCGCGCGCGCGCGTTTGTGTGTGTGTGTGTGTGTGTGTGTGTGAGTGGGTGGGTGTGTATGTGTGTGTGTGAAAGAGAGAAGTAGAAAGTGAGACTGCTGGCGAGTCCGAACAAAATGGTGTGACAGCACATTAACAAAATAATTTAAAGTCCTTTATGAAAAAGTAGATGTTCTGTTATTAACAGACAACAGAAGTAATTCTGGTAAATCTGGAAGTGAGGTATCCTCACATATGCAACGTACGCTTTTATCTTCTAACAAAGTGTCTCCGCCTAAATATGGTTAAGGCCCTGCGGTGGAGTTTGTATAGCCACAGAGAATCTTGTTTTGAAAATAAATTTACACTTATTTATTGAAAATCTAAGCTTTTTTTTCTGTTCTAGCCTCAAATTTTTCCACTGTCTAATGTGCTGTAGAGGCACACTTTGAATGATGACGGTTGTCATGTTGCACTTATTCAATTACCAAAAATGAATTGTGGTTTTATATCGACCGTGTATTGTAGCCCATATAAAAATCATTCCCATCGGCAAAGCATTTTAATAACTCAATTATATACAGTGTGTTAGTTTTTACGTGAGACAACCAACTATCTCGAAAACGACGCTACGAAAGAAAAGTTGTAAGAGAAAATTTAATATTAGTAAAGTGGACATGTGTCTGTGCTACAACTTGCAACTCCTAAACACCTTTCCTGCTTGGGCGAGGTCATCTTTGTATTTTCAAATCGGAACCCCCAATTTTTAATGCATATTCGGAGTCTATGCGAAAAAATACGTACGGTGTACTGAAACCATTGTTTTCCATTCGTGATAGATGGCACTGTCATTGTCAGCTATCGAGCGTGCCTGTTTTTGCAGTAATTTGTTTTCTGCCAGTAGCCGCCTAGCGGCCATCACGAGAGTTACAGCGATTGTAAGGAAACACACACTGTAATCAGCCAATGCGATGGCAGGGTTCGAGGGCGGCCACCGAAATGAAGCATTCTGTTGGTCTGAGGACTCACCACAATCAATCCCGTAGGGAACAGATAACTAAGATACCACACACGAAGTTTATTTACTATAAATGTCAATGTCTAGCCATATTGCTTGTACTGTACAATCACACTCAAGTAACGTTTGAACATCAATATGAACTGTTAGAAAACTAAGGTTTACATTCATATCGTCAATGTAATGTAGAATCAAATGCGTCGGTCCTTCATTGCAAAAATAGGCAAAGCTTATATATGCCGATTACAACGCCATCCACCAAGAACGGAAAAGAATAGTCTGAAAAAACCGACGTATTTTTTTGTCGTAGAACCCGAATATGTATTAAAAATTGGGGGGTTCCCATATGAAAATATAAAGTCCACCCCACCCATGCAGGGGAGGTAGTTAGGAGTTGGCAAGTTGTAGCATAGATAGATGACCTCTTTATTAATATTAACTTTTCACCTACAACATTTTTTTCGTACGTTTTCGAGATATTTAGTTTTCTCAACTTAAAACAAACACCTGTGTATTCTATGCTTTCACCAACCTCATTTTTCTTCAATGATTTGGAAATTAATTTTGAAGTATTGTTGCAGGTATTCTGCCTTTAGAACTCCGTGCCTCTATCGGTAAAAACGGAACCCATATACATCGATGCTCATCCAGGGGGGTCATAACCCCCCAGGGCGTCGCGGTGGTGTTAAAGGAGGGGGTCGTAGAAAGCATAAACAATAATGAAATCATTTTGCGAGAAAAAATAATTATCTATATTTTGCTTACAATAAGTACACGTGTAAAGGAAGGAGATCAATATGATGGTTGCATTTATTTTTCATTTAAAAGTTTCTCTATACGTGGATCCACGTTAGAAACACACAAAAGCAAGTAGTTTTCGTGTAATAAAAGATGATTCCTATATTTAGTGTTTTGCGCAACCACAGACGTAAAACCCTTCTCACAGATGTAAGACGTGGCGAAAGGGATGAATATTTTCAATGCTTCTGTGCCCAAACTGCCACATTCATTTCGATGAGCAGGCCAAAACTTTTAAATCTTCATTTGTAAATAGCAATTGCAGCATTGTTTTGGCAGACTTTTCGACGAGCTGTTTGTGAGTCTCAACTGATGGCTTAGCAACTTCAATAACGTTTTCACTGAACGGATTCAGAACCTACCCCTTAGAAATTACCCATCTCTTCGAGAAATTATTTTTATCCGTCGGGAAATACTGCGTCAGCCGACATTTTAGCTGCTGCAAATTCATCTTCATGCACCCCAAACTATAAAAATAGTGTCTTATTCATCCAATTTTTTCTCACTATAGTACGAAGTGATTGGAAACATATCCAAACTTTTGCTTTGAAGGCTATCAATCCAGGTATCAGGTTTCTTAAAGTATGTATCAAGTTTGTCTATCATTAATAAACTGTTCTACTCACGTCCTTGTAAATTCACATATAAGCCATTTAAATGCGAAAATACATCAACTAGTTAGTCAAGAATGTATATGCTCTTTATTCCGTAAAAACAATGGGAATGCGAATGTTTATCCTGAAAAAATATTACTGATTCATCTCGCAATTCCACGAACCGAGTTAAAACATTCCCTCGCGATAACTATTTAACTTCTGTATGGAAAAGAATGATTTTTTTTTTTATATTCGCCCATTGAATGGCACAGTTTAGCAAACGGCTTTTCTGTAACGGTCGGCTTTTAGTAAAACTAACCATATTTACAGCTTCATAAAGAATTAGATTGAGATTTTCCGGCATGTTTTTTTTTTTTTTTTTTGACAAGAGCAGTTGGTGAAGGAGCTACAGCGTTCGTTCGGCCCAGGACACAACACTGTTTTTCAAAAGAACCCATACTCTTTGACCAATTTGTCCCTACCACATCGATATGTCACGGAATATAAGAACTAACACACACACTGATGGAAAAAAAGTCAGAATCGAGAAGAAGTGATAAGCGAAAGGTGGTAAGCGTGTTTATACAGGGTGTTACAAAAAGGTACGGCCAAACGTTCAGGAAACATTCCTCACACACAAATAAAGAAAAGATGTTACGTGGACATGTGTCCGAAAACGCTTAATTTCCATTTTAGAGCTCATTTTAGTTTGTCAGTATGTTCTTCCATCTACGCTCAATGGAGCACGTTATCATGATTTCATACGGGATACTCTACCTGTAATGCTAGAACATGTGCCTTTACAAGTACGACACGTGTGGTTCATGCGCGATGGAGCTCCTGCACATTTCAGTCGAAGTGTTCGTACGCTTCTCAACAACAGATTCGGTGACCGATGGATTGGTAGAGGCGGACCAATTCCATGGCTTCCACGCTCTCCTGACCTCAACCCTCTTGACTTTCATTTATGGGGGCATTTGAAAGCTCTTGTCTACGCAACCCCGGTACCAAATGTAGAGACTCTTCGTGCTCGTATTGTTGACGGCTGTGATACAATACGCTCCATCACGCATCAGGGATTCCATGCGACGGAGAGTGGATGCATGTATCCTCGCTAACGGAGGACGTTTTGAACATTTCCTGTAACAAAATGTTTGAAGTCACGCTGGTACGTTCTGTTGCTGTGTGTTTCCATTCCATGATTAACGCGAAATGCAGGAAGATCTGCAGCGGATAGGCGCTTGATGCGGGGAGTGGCAACTGACCCTTAACATAGACAAATGTAATGTATTGCGAATACATAGAAAGAAGGATCCTTTATTGTATGATTATATGATAGCGGAACAAACACTGGTAGCAGTTACTTCTGTAAAATATCTGGGAGTATGCGTTTTGTTGGTAAGGCGGGTACCAGGTTGAGATTCATTGGGAGAGTCCTTAGAAAATGTAGTCCATCAACAAGGGAGGTGGCTTACAAAACACTCGTTCGACCTGTACTTGAGTATTGCTCATCAGTGTGGGATCCGTACCAGATCGGGTTGACGGAGGAGATAGAGAAGATCCAAAGAAGAGCGGCGCGTTTCGTCACAGGGTTATTTGGTAACCGTGATAGCGTTACGGAAATGCTTAACAAACTCAAGTGGCAGACTCTGCAAGAGAGGCGCTCTGCATCGCGGTGTAGCTTGCTCGCCAGGTTTCGAGAGGGTGCGTTTCTGGTTGAGGTATCGAATATATTGCTTCCCCCTACTTATACCTCCCGAGGAGATCACGAATGGAAAATTAGAGAGATTAGAGCGCGCACGGAGGCTTTCAGACAGTCGTTCTTCCCGCGAACCATACGCGACTGGAACAGGAAAGGGAGGTAATGACAGTGGCACGTAGAGTGCCCACCACCACACACCGTTGGGTGGCTTGTGGAGTATAAATGTAGATGTAGATGTAGATGTAATGTGATTAGAAGAGAAGTAATAAAATGAGCTCTAACATGGAAAGTAAGCGTTTCCGGACACATGTCCACATAACATATTTTCTTTATTTGTGTGTGAGGAATGTTTCCTGAAAGTTTGGCCGTACCTTTTTGTAACACCCTGTAGATCTGAAAGATGACGTCTATTCGAATTTCCCGCCAGTTTCATAAGAGTGGCACTAGTAGCGCTCCTATGAGGATTCAAACCAGATTTGCTTTAAACACGTCCTCTAAAGGTCATGAGCGTCAGTTACCTTTGAGATTGGACGTGGTGAGTTGATGTCAGTCAAGAATGCATTTAAGATGAGAAAGGCGCAGTTATTAACACCTGACTGAGTTTGAACAAGAGAGCTGGAAGTTGCTTCTGCGAGATTGCAGGAAGACCTGGCAGGAATTCAGCCAGTGTACATGGTTTCTGGCAGCGGTGGTGGCGAGAACGTACGGTCGCAAGAAGACCGGGCCCTGGACGGCCACGTGACACTGAGAGGTAAGACCATCGTGTTCGGTGTGTGGCTGTGGCACATCGTACTGCATCTGCAGCAGCATTATGAGCAGCAGTTGGAGACACAGGGACACAACGACCTGTTACAAATCGGTTACTTCAACGACAGCTCCGAGTCAGACGCCCTGTAGCGTGCATTCCATAGACCCCAAACCATCGCCATTTGCGACTTCAGTGGTGTCGAGCGAGAGCTCATTTTGGGGCAGATTGGAGGTCTGTTGGTTTTTCTGGTGAAAGCTGGTTCCGTCTCCGTGCCAGTGATGGAAGTGTGCTGGTTAGAAGGAGGTAAGTTGCATGCCTGTAACCAACCTCTCTGCGTACCTGGTGTTACGGTCTGGGGTGTGATTTTGTATGATGGCAGGAGCACTCCCGTAATTATCCCGCACACCCTGACTGCAAATCTGTACGTCGGTCTGGTGATTCGACCTGTTGTGCTGCCGTTCACGAACAGCCTTCCAGGGGGTGTTTTCCAACAGGATAACGCTCGTCCTCATACTGCTGTTGTAACCCAACATGCTCTAGTGAGTATCGACATGTTGCCTTGGCCTACTCGGTCACCAAATCAGTCTCCAATCGAGCACATGTGGGACATAATCGGATGACAACTCCAGCGTCATAAACAACCATCATGAACCGTTCCTGTATTGACCGACCAAGTGCAACAGCCATGGAACTCCATCCCACAAACTGACATCCGGCACCCGTGCAGCACACCGCATGCACGTCTACATGCTTGCAGTCAACATTCTGGAGGTTACACCGGTTAATAACCTGTGATCTTGCATTGTTAATCACTAACGTGTACTTCCGAAGTTTCATCACTGCACAGTAATTATTTTTTGGTGTTGCTGTTTTTTCCCGTCAATGCACTTCCTACGCCTGTTGATTCACCAAACCAAATACTAAAAAGTTCTCTTGCTGAATTATCTGAGTGCGAACATCGTCAGCCATGTCATCGATTCGCCTTGACATTGTATCGTTAGAAAGCAGAGTTTTTCTCAATTTCTTGCGTCTTCTATACCCATTAAAACACTAATCACATAAGTTGCAGCAGGCAGTTTCAGGTTTTGGGCGATTATATGGGGTTTGGACATCTTAGCTACTCTTAATGCTACGAGATAGAATGCTTCCACTATACATTTATCAATATGGCTTGACTAACAAATTAAAGTTTGTTCATTTCTCAAGGTACGTAATTTTCTTTCGAAAATTTCCAAGGATTTGTTTCTATGAGCCGGATTTTTAGTTTTGGATTCTAGTCCTGATTCTGATGGCTTCATGATTTCATTGGCGAGAACTTGAAACCAAAAAATGCACTGTGGCTTTCTATCCAATTAGGTACCATTATAATTTAAATAACTATGATTGTACAACTTTGTCTTTTTATCAACCGATTCGATAAATAAGTTGTGCACTCAGAAGCGCCTTTTTTATACTGGTCACGGCACGTCTTGCTCTAACACACCCATATGCATGTGTAAATATGCTCACACAACGAGTATTACAGGAAACCAAATTACAAAGACCACGTACACATCAAGGTGGCACTTGTAAATTTCTCGTTTACATACAATTTACACAAGCACGTTCATATCCGTCGCTATAAAGCCAGCGCACAAAATAATAGTGATAGTCGTTTTACACTTTTTATACTGTCGGTGTTCCCTCAATGTATAAAATTAATGCAATGTGATTATTTAATATTAAATAATATTTTTCTACGATTTTACCTTTCGTTTCTTGGTCCGTTTTTGCATAAAAACATCAATATGGAATCGGGGGTCCGCCTTGACGCATAACGCTCTTGTTTCTACTGTTATTATTATTTTATTTATATTTACTATTTTTGCGGTTGCGGAGCAAGAAAGCTGGCAATGACTGCCCTATAGAATCACTTCGTTGTCCGTCTGTTTGCCTGCCTCTACTTGTTGGCTGTCCTACTGTTAAGACTCCTTTTTTTTTTAGAAATTTGAAGACGTATCAAACTGATATTTGTGTCAGATACTAACGTCTATGATCCCTTGACGGTGTAAAAAATTTAAGCTTCTCAGTGTAATGAAGAAATGTGCCCATTACGCCATATATTTCGATACTTACGAACTCACTCATAAAAACGAAAAATAAAATAAATCTTTCCTTAGAAAATATTCTTCGTAATATTAAGAAATCTGTCCGCTTATCTGAGATATTGTTTAGCTGCACAAAAATAAGTATCCTTTTCCTTCCCTGGTCGTCGTCCATCATTTCCGGTTTCTATCCGAGGCTTGCTTTGGGGCTTGTCAGAATGGAAATTTTTAGGTGGATAGGTTACGAGCCTTATCGTATAACCATCAAACTGGAGGACCAGGTTTTGGCGTAAGGGTTTGCTCCTCTACGAAGGCTGGGTACACCTTCCCCACGGATTAGATTAGTGAATGGAATAGAAACGGACCCTCGGGCCTCGCGACCTCATATATCGTCTGGGCCGGGGGGGGGGGGGGGGGGGGGAGGAACAAGAGTTGGATCTAAGACAGTCATGGCACTACTCACAGTACTGCATGGCGCAGAAGGATGGGCATTTCGATCAAAAGACGTAACACACAGCTTGAAACATCAGAAATGAGGCTCCTTAGACCAGTGAAAGGCTGCACAAGAGAAAACAATAAGAAATGAAGAAATAAGGAAACCACTTGGGGGAGGGGGGTGGAGGTAAAGCCATTAACTGAAAAAGTTAGCCAACGAAAGCAGGATTGGATGTTTTGCGTATGTATTTATTAGTACTCGCGTTTTGTTGTGACTAGATCACTATACATTTGTGAGTACTCACGTCAGTAGTAACAAATATATATTGATCCAGTCAACAAATATATACGAAAACATTTTGACATGCCAAAATCACGTTTTTTAACTATCAAGGGATCAGTCTGATTTGCAGATAACAAGCTATTAGTGCAACAGTATACAGTTGGTCCTGCAAAACCATATAATTTAAAGTCACAGTAAGAAGCAAAACAAACAGAAAGTTTCTTTAGGCCTCCCTTTGTTAGATAAGTTACAAGCTAAGATACATCTATTTCTTAAAGTTTTCAATAAACAGAAACCCACTGATGATGACATAGAGTCAAAAGAAAATACAGTGTGTTTGCAAAAAGGTGACCCTATATCTTATAACCTAAATGCAAACGCGGAAAGAAAGGATAAAAGCTGCATACCCAAAAGATGAATACTCACAGCTATTGCTGTAATGTTCCACTTCCTACCAGAATTTCCTTTTCCGAAGGGTGTTTGGAAACACCAATCATATTGTGCAAATCACTCGCCTTTGGAAACAGCAGAGTCGGTCCAGACCTAAGACCGGCCGATTATCTTTACGCTGCAGAAAGTCCTCGTCCCCTTCGTCCCCGAGAAACCGGAAAAGCGGCGCTGGTGTCCAGCACAGGCCGAAGGGTGCAGCCATGGAATAATGTGTTACAACATGACAGTTTAGTTCAGTATCCTCGATGTTTGGCCATAGAATCTTTCAAAAATCTCCACCCGTTTGCGTTTCAATACTTCGAAGCCTAAATAGCTTATGACAGCCAAAAAAATTTGACAGATCGTAGCCGGTAACCAGTAACAAGCTGTACGTACATTCACAATAGTCTCCATACACTCTACCCTATTCATTTTAAAAATCCTGATGTCGTTTAATAAGATGATAGATAATACGGATATTCTGATTTTCAACAGTCTCTGAAGTAGGCCTGTTACATGAACTCTTTGGAAAAGAACTAAGTTCTGACACATTATGTGCGTATCGTGCCCACGAAATACGACCTCGTCTTAGTGTTCTTATTTTGAAATAATACTATTGAAGATAGTAATCAACACTAAAAAGAAAAGCAGTGATGCATCAAGCTGAAAGCTGAACCGCACGACGTCATATGAAAGTAGCATGTCTTCTACATGATACTCTTAAAGTGTTTAAGAGTAATAATATCTGTGCCCTTGAAGTATTCAGAGCTTTGAGTCAGAACGCGTGGAAAGGGAATCATTGTCGACGTATTTGACGACAGTGAACGCGCATGTATAACGATAATACCACGCTTAAAGACAATCACCTGGCGGACTCAGAAGAAAGAGATAGGGGACATGTGTGTGTGTACTCAGAGTTCGGCAGTGTTTCCTGAGGATGATACTTTTGGACTGTGAGACCTGCGGTTCTCCCGACTTATACGATGTTGAAATACACTCCTGGAAATGGAAAAAAGAACACATTGACACCGGTGTGTCAGACCCACCATACTTGCTCCGGACACTGCGAGAGGGCTGTACAAGCAATGATCACACGCACGGCACAGCGGACACACCAGGAACCGCGGTGTTGGCCGTCGAATGGCGCTAGCTGCGCAGCATTTGTGCACCGCCGCCGTCAGTGTCAGCCAGTTTGCCGTGGCATACGGAGCTCGATCGCAGTCTTTAACACTGGGAGCATGCGGCGACAGCGTGGACGTGAACCGTATGTGCAGTTGACGGACTTTGAGCGAGGGCGTATAGTGGGCCTGCGGGAGGCCGGGTGGACGTACCGCCGAATTGCTCAACACGTGGGGCGTGAGGTCTCCACAGTACATCGATGTTGTCGCCAGTGGTCGACGGAAGGTGCACGTGCCCGTCGACCTGGGACCGGACCGCAGCGACGCACGGATGCACGCCAAGACCGTAGGATCCTACGCAGTGCCGTAGGGGACCACACCGCCACTTCCCAGCAAATTAGGGACACTGTTGCTCCTGGGGTATCGGCGAGGACCATTCGCAACCGTCTCCATGAAGCTGGGCTACGGTCCCGCACACCGTTAGGCCGTCTTCCGCTCACGCCCCAACATCGTGCAGCCCGCCTCCAGTGGTGTCGCGACAGGCGTGAATGGAGGGACGAATGGAGACGTGTCGTCTTCAGCGATGAGAGTCGCTTCTGCCTTGGTGCCAATGATGGTCGTATGCGTGTTTGGCGCCGTGCAGGTGAGCGCCACAATCAGGACTGCATACGACCGAGGCACACAGGGCCAACACCCGGCATCATGGTGTGGGGAGCGATCTCCTACACTGGCCGTACACCACTGGTGATCGTCGAGGGAACACTGAATAGTGGACGGTACATCCAAACCGTCATCGAACCCATCGTTCTACCATTCCTAGACCGGCAAGGAAACTTGCTGTTCCAACAGGACAATGCACGTCCGCATGTATCCCGTGCCACCCAACGTGCTCTAGAAGGTGCAAGTCAACTACCCTGGCCAGCAAGATCTCCGGATCTGTCCCCCATTGAGCATGTTTGGGACTGGATGAAGCGTCGTCTCACGCGGTCTGCACGTCCAGCACGAACGCTGGTCCAACTGAGGCGCCAGGTGGAAATGGCATGGCAAGCCGTTCCACAGGACTACATCCAGCATCTCTACGATCGTCTCCATGGGAGAATAGCAGCCTGCATTGCTGCGAAAGGTGGATATACACTGTACTAGTGCCGACATTGTGCATGCTCTGTTGCCTGTGTCTATGTGCCTGTGGTTCTGTCAGTGTGATCATGTGATGTATCTGACCCCAGGAATGTGTCAATAAAGTTTCCCCTTCCTGGGACAATGAATTCACGGTGTTCTTATTTCAATTTCCAGGAGTGTAACTTTTACGGGAATTCAGACGGGTGACATCATAACAGGAGCAAATGTGCCAGTTTGAGTTTTGACTTGAAATTGGCAGGGTGTGCTACTATCGAAATAGGCCGGCCAGAGTGGCCGAGCGGTTCTAGGCGCTTCAGTCTGGAACCGCGCGACCGCTACGGCCGCAGGTTCGAATCCTGCCTCGGGCATGGATGTGTGTGATGTCTTTAGGTTAGTTAGGTTTAAGTAGTTCTAAGTTCTATGGGACTGATGACCTCATAAGTTAAGTCCCATATTGCCCAGAGCCATTTGAACCATTTTTGCTATCGAAATATCGGCGGTTGTCGACGACATCACCCGGCTGTATTCCCGCAAGTTATTTGCATTTTTGCAGTGTTCGTTGAATATACAATTTGTACCGAGAATAACTATTTTCCACTAAAGTTTGTGGTGTAAAGGCGCGAGCGTAGCCAAGAGCGATCGAAGCCAAACCACGCTGGGATACCATAATGCCACCGTACCCGCTGGTCACCCCCATTCACTTAACTGACAGTGCCTAGTTACTTATTGAAAACAGGGACACTTGGGCATGTGGTACGCGTCAAAACAGGGACATTTGGGCACGTGGCATGTCCCACATTTATAACAATAACAACACAGCAAACCTGCTTTATCGCGTATAAATACACTCCATCCTGCTAGGCACCTCACTGAATTGACGAGTAATCAAATCTGTGTCCGTGACAGTGTCGACATTTGCCGACGCTACTGCCCTGCCATCATCCTGAAATGACCACTTGTGAGTGGGTTCAGCTGCAGCGTTGCTAGGCTAGTCTGAGGATCACACTGAGGCCCTCCTAGTCACTGATCCACTGGGTATCCGACAGCTCCAGAATCCACCAGCCAGATGCCGGACTAGGGTCCACTCACTGGACGTCTATGCCCGCGAAACTCGCCACAGCTGTGACAGGCTTGCAGCCCATCCTGCACGCGGCCTGGCTGTGCCAGTCTACCGCATCACCTTATGACGTTTTTAGACCGCCACAGGGAATGTTTACCATGCAAGGTCGTACCACCTCTGGGCTGTGCTGGGCGCAGCAGCTACAGGTGCTGAAAGACGCCAAGCTCTCGTGGCTTGGACCCTTCCATTTTTTGCCTTTATTCAACTTTTTCTCATTAATTTTTACTATTAAAAACAGTCTTGATCACAATTTATTTATTACGGTGACCGGTTTCGACCACTACTGTGGCCGTCTTCAGACCAATGAGTATGAACCCCCTTCTGCTGGAGAATGGCTACTAAGTTAAGGCGACGGCCAATTAAGGTCATTGGAGTAATGAAATGAGAGCTTTGATTTTGCTTAGATGTGTGGCTGAGCGACAAGAGCAGAGTACGACCCACTTGTCGCACCACAGCGGGCGCCGGGCATTTTCGCAGGGCGTCTGGGTCGTGGGCAGTATTGGGACCGCCGTCTTGCAGATCATTTTAGTACGCTGGGGCCCGCTGCTCGCCTACAACACGACGCTGGGCAGCTGCATCGTCTGTATCGATTCGGAGGATGTTAACGTCTGCCACCACGGGGATCGACAGCACGATGTCGACGTAGACCACTGCCGTCCATAGACCGAATAAGGCCATCTGAGTGGTGACTGGTATGACATGTACTGACGCAAAAGAGTGCCCAAATTTGGCGGGGAATCTCGTAATAGGAGGAAAATTTTTTTTAATGTCTTAGAGGGGAAAGGAGTGGCAGAATCTGAAAATATGACTGGCAACTGGCAACTGTTTCTGTGTCCTCCCACAATTGGAGATCTTCCAGCGCGACGGGAAAAATGCACAAGGTGCTAATCTTTTGTTGTGAAGGCAAAGTGAGGAGTTCAAGGGATTCGTTTCTGGGCGGCCGGAGAGATAGGTCGTGTTTTGCTTCTGCACCGCCAGAGGGAACATCAGAGTTCACTTCTGCTCAGCCAGAGCGAAGGTGCTCCCAAAAGTCAGAAGTATTGCTGTCACAGCAATACGGGCAGAGCCTGCCTGTTACCACCTGTGACAACAGTCGCTATTGTTTGTCTTTTCGCTCTACGTCAGTCGGGTCTTAACCCAGGGGCGCGGACCGCCACTGAGAGTAGCTGCAACATCATCCCTGTGCTTCGAGCTGTCGGCACGCCAGAAGAAACTTGTCTAATTAATCTGACCCCTCCCAAGCTACACTGTCGCCTTGTCGCCATACGTAGCTACAGCTTGCATGTGTGATCTGTATCAAGGGCTCTCACTCCAATCAATATTGTTCGTAATGTTCAGGGGTAACGTGTTAAGGCACACTCTCACTCACAACGTTTGTAGGGCTCCATAATGTGAAAGCTGATCCCAGTCCTGTATATGAATTCAGCGAACATATCATTATCCAAGTTACATTGTTCTCATTTATATTCCATTCATTATTCATGTCTTGTAATACTTTAGGAATTCTCGAAAGCCGGCCGCGATGGCCGAGCGGCTCTAGACGCTTCAGTCCGGAACTACGCGACTGCTACGGTCGCAGGTTCGAATCCTGCCTCGAGCATGGATGTGTATGATGTCCTTAGGTTAGTTAGGTCTAAGTAGTTCTAAGCCTCGGGCATGCATGTGTATGATGTCCTTAGATTAGTTAGGTGTAAGTAGTTCTAAGTTCTGGGGGACTGATGACCTCAGATGTTAAGTCCCATAGTGCTCAGAGCCATTTGAACCAATTTTCGCAATAAGTAGCTTTGTGATACCAAAATCTCTGTATTATTTAATAGTTGAATTGCACCTTTATTACCAGCGCCCTTTTCCATATACGAGTGATTAGCCATTGAATTATCATAAACAGAAACACAGTATATCCAAGGCGCAACACTTAAACTGATCACAAACAGGGCTATACCTCAATTTACTCCATAAATTGTCTGTTGCGTGATAGGAATTGTGGTAGTTAAAGCGGTGCTGAGTGTGTTAGCCTAACTACGAAGCATTTCTTTAGTGAATTTGGATCACACGTCTACCTCTCAACCGCAGCACCCCACAGCATTTTCATGACAACGGTTTGTCCCTTCAGTCCATTTGTCGAAGCCCACCTTCCACCACCTGCCAGGTGTGGGCTTGAGCTGCTAATACCCGGCCCCCTCACAAATGGTGTCAGAAATGGGATTAGTGGAGGAGGTGCTACTGACATCAGTAACACAGACGAGAACGAATAGCAGCATGTGCATTCTATAAACGCACGTGGGTTCCTTGCGTCTATTGTTCCTGGCTTTCTCCTCTCTTGTTGTCCTATTTGATGTACCTTGATTGCGACAGAAAGAGATTGGGTTGTGGTACATGGGAAGGGCCCAAGCGATGAACCAATGAAACCGATTGTATGTACCCAGGGTAAACAACCAGGTTATGTGCCTCCATGTATCGAACCACATGTTGGATGTTGGGAATTCAGGAGGATGGCGTAGGTTATCTTCAATCAGAAGGATTCCCAACAATTCGTGATAAAATTATATTTATTAAATATGAAGAAACGCTCAACTTTATAAGTCCCCTAAAATACTGACATCCTGCCTCTGTGCCTCTGTGTGATGCCGACGTAGAGTCCAGAGCTGACCTACGACGCCTACGGAGCCCAAGTCTCGGAGACGACGAACGAACACTGCAGCTTGTAGACTCGGCGGTAACTGGAGGCTGCACACGACTCGGCGCACTGAAGACAACTGCCCGCCGTCTCTCAGTGCTCCGGTATTTAACGAGGCATCGACCAATCGCTACCCACACACGTCATGCCCATGGGTTGGCAGCTGCGGCCACTGTTGGAACTCACTATAGTTTGCATTGCCAAGCCGTACAGCTGCTGCGCCACGAGTGTTTCGAAGGCGGCTTATCGATTGTGGTGCCATACTCTTTACCACATTGGACATGCCAGTAAAATGGGTATTATGGCACGTGGTGGAAGCAGAATGCGTGCATGAGGCGTTACAAACCGTGGGTACCAGAGAAGTTTTGCGCGAGTATAGATACTAGGTGGCAAAGTGTATCTTATTGTAAACAGTCTCCTCACCTGAATTGTGAAAAGAAGTCCAGATATGTCCACAGATTGTCTGAGTTTCTTCCTTTCCATTTCTGAGCTGCACTACTTCTGCTTGTATCTGTGATTATATTCCCATTATATTCCCTGATGAGGTAGTTGTAAGCCACAGTGTTAGGCGCAACAGTGTCTTACGGTTCAGGCTTCTTGTCTTCTCACCATACGACACTGACCAAAAATAGCGTTGCAGGGCGCTGAGATGCTACGGATGTGAGAGGGGTGAATGACCGTGATCATTACACTTATCCTGCTCCCTGGAAGTTCAGTCGACGTGATAGCGTGGAATATAGAATAACTGTGCGAATGAGTGTAAGGAATAACGGGAGTAATAGTGGGAAAGGATGTCGGTTTTCAGATAATTAAGACAAGGAGTAAATTATATTGAGTAATAGGAACTGAATTAAGGGATACAGGCTATAGCTGGTAGAGCACTTGTGGTTAAATAAAGACATTAGCACTGCAGATTTCATGACGCTTGATATGCTGAACAGGTCTCTAGGGGATGAGACACTAAGTTTCAAGATTTATACGGTAGTTTTCCAGACATTATGATCAGGCATGCGACTGCAGTGACTTTACCATACATTCCTTTTTGTGAATCATATTAATTTCTTCTTGCTAGACTCCTGTGATCGTTTCACAACGTAGTTTTAAGACGTAATGGGCCATCAACATAATGCGTAATATGGGATTGAGCAGGTTGATGAGAATGAGTGACACATTGATGAAACAAGGTTTAGGTTTAAGGGGGATAATTCATAGTAAAGAGCGCATGTCTACTTTTATAATGTTAGACGAGTCATGAGGGATTACTATTGTAGGACGCCTCCCAGAGTCCCTATGAGAAATTTTGACACTGCTGCCAAAGGGACAAATCAAAGTCATAGACTGTAAGTACGAGTTATGGTCTCCTCCGTGACACAGCGTGGAGAGTGCTACAGGAAGCAGCGAGTAAATCACCTAAAAGGGGACCTGAACGTGATAACACATCTCGGCTATCCTGGTGCTTGTTCATATGACTATATCATTATAGTTCCAGTTTATCAGAGGTAACCAATGCCTAGAACGATACAAACTGTGTAATATTTTAAATGTATCTCGTATCTATTTCAGCCAATGAAAAATTGCGAAAAGGACTTCAACAACAATGCGAGCCAAAGGCAAATAGACCACTTTGATGGGATGTGCTGTTTGCAAGCTAGATGCACTAAGCCCTTGTGAGGCCAATGGAGGAGTTTCTTGATTAAGAAGTGGCAGCTCCAGATAACGAAAACTGGCGAAAGCCACCAGGACTCACACCCCTACATACTCGGATTCTATTATGCATTTGGGCTGAGGATGCCACGGCGGCCGGTCGGTACTACTGGACCTCCCGATGCCTGTCCGGATGGAGGGAGAGGGGAAGAGTAATAGAAAATGCGTGAGATGGACGGTGAGAATTAATTAGTGACAAGTACAGCAACTAAGAGAATGCAGATGACTGTATTCTTCGACAAGGGGGAAAGTAAAGCCTAAGCAAGAGGGCACGGGGTCGTAAAAATGACATTTGCCTCCATACGCTACTCTAGCATTACGTCACTGCACCCAGTGTGTGTCACAGCCCGTCCGCCGATCAGTGTTGGGCTGGTTACCAAAATCACAGACACTTCGGCACCTGGCTTACGTGACGTTTGCAGCGTCAACACCACAACAAACCTGCTACGGAGCATGTAAATACTGACCTAAGGGGCAGGCGGTTCGTCGAACTGACGAGTCACAGAGTCGGCGCCCGTGACATCATCGGCTTCCGCCATGAGTAAGCTACCGTTGCGCCTTCATCCTGACATGAGCGTCTGCCAGAGGGCCCAGCCGCAGCATCGAGGGTCGAACTGAGGTGCTGGCAGCCAGTGACAAGGAACCACTCGGGTGCGAGGTCGCAAATTCAGTCTTTAGTAAGGCTCATTTGAAAGTGTTGCGTTAATCAATACGGCAGGAAAAATATTAGCTGCTGCTGACTCGCCGTCTGCATCAGGGGGCGACAGAAAATGGGTGTCCGGGACACTTAACAAACTTCAAGAAATGTTCAAAACGAACTATTAACTTGCACGATGAACCCCGAATGCCATAATATGTTTTACAGGCACGGGAAAAACAAACTGCCAGAGGCTGAATCTGCAAGTAGTTCCAGAAGGCAAGAATTGCAACGTCACAGACTTTTCAGGAGGGATACTTTGCTCTAAATGAGTAAGATTTTTAAACGCAGACGAGAAATCAAGCAAAAGAAAGTTATTTCGACCGAAAGCAGTGTTCATATCATAGTTCTAGTTCTCTTACTACCATTTTCCCACTCTTGCTTGCTGTGACGTGAATATTCGACACTGCCCTTGCAAGATCACGCACAGGATAAAAAGAATCGTAGGAGGCAGGGAACCTCCAACTTCTCGCAGCACAATAAATAACTTTCCAGCCAATTTATCTCCCAGATTAACAGTCGGCATAATTGTATACGTTAAGGCACTGATGTTAGTTGACCTTGATACAACTCTCTTGGTACCTCTAATTTACGAATTTCCTTTCGTCTTCAAATCTCGAGCTGAAATCACATTCCTTACTGAATGATGTGGTAAGTTTTTTATTTTGTCTACAAATTTTCGGGCTGATTCCACAGTTTGCTGTTCAGCGTAAAGTTGGCACTTTGTTTGAAATTTCGTTAGTTTATGTTCCCAGGTCTGTAGCACTGTTTGAAGTTACGCAACTGTCTATTGCTTCCCTTGAAATCACTGTAATTATGTCGCGTACAATTTGATGCTCGTAACGTAGCAGGTCACTGTCATTTACATCTTGTAAATTCTATCCAGCATCCCTGAAACCCGCAAACAGCGGTTTTTCTAACAAGTGCGACATGTCCTCCCTCGAATATATGTAGTTTTTCTTATGCACTACACGGTCATATTGCTGCGAAACCTGTTCATAATCTTTTTTTTAATTTTTTTTTTTATTGTGGTGCGGATGAACTTCAATGTGCGTAATTATGTTTAGCAACCACTCCTTGGACAACGATTGTCCCTTACTGTGTTTCACTGGAGACGGCATTTGTGGCTTACTGCCCGACAAGGATGATGAACTACATCGCTCGATACCTATTTGAGTGGTACTTTCACTTGTTCCGCACGTATCGTCATCATTGTACTCCTCATATACACTACCCGCACAGTCGAGCGTATACGACGCCCCACATTGCACTGACTCATCTTTCTGGTACGCTAATATTTCATTTGCCACTTCTTTCTCACTCCGCGAAATTCTTTAGGTTCCTTCCTGATAAAATTTCAACTTCGGAGACTGTTGTTGCAGATATTGTGCAATGTTTGCTTTCTTTATCGTTGCCATTCCTCTGCTTTGTACCAACACCGCTAGCATTGTAGCGCTGTTGTGAGTTACTCGTCAAAAAAATGTGTGTGAAATCTTATGAGACTTCACTGCTAAGCTTACACGCTACTTAACCTAAATTATCCTAAGGACAAACACACACACCCATGTCCGGGACCAGTTTCATAGTCCATGACTGCAGCGCCTGAGACCGCGCGGCAGTTACTTGTCGACTACGCAGACCAACTAAGCTCTGTAACCTCACGCTGTGCTCACCAGTGGATACCTCCAGTCCCGCCCCCTGCTGCCATTAGCTGCCAATATTGTGGCTGCGTGGTACACAACGTATGGGCCGTCGAATGCCGTGAATATCATTGGCCTTTTGCGATCTCACACTCAGAGGTTTCCTTATAAGCCACTGGGCATTCATTAGCGCCAGAGGCCGCCTCCCAGCTACTGGACCGGGGTTCGCTCCCCGTACGTTCACGCCACCGTCACCCGCCACTCCTGGGGCGGCAGGCTGTCAGCCCGTCTTGCACTTGACCTCCCACGCCTGCCTGCCGCCAGCTGGGAATGTTTACCACGCAAGGTCGCGCCGCCCGCCTTGTCGGTGCCGGGCGTAGCAGCTGCAGGCGTCTTCGAGACTACGTTTCGCTGCCGAGGTTTGCCGATCGGACAACGGTTCAAACCCGCGCTCGGCCATCCTGATTTAGGTTTTCCGTTATTTCCCTAAATCGCTACAGGCAAATGCCGGGATGGTTCCATTGTTAGGGCACGGCCAATTTCCTTCCCCGTCCGTCCCTATTCCGAGCTTCTACTCCGTCCCTAACGACCTCGTTGTCGGCGGGACGTTAAATACAAATCCCTTCCTACTTCTCCTACACCAAATGTGGGCTTGAGCTACTAATACGAATTATTGGAAA
Source organism: Schistocerca piceifrons (assembly GCF_021461385.2). NCBI lineage: Eukaryota > Metazoa > Arthropoda > Insecta > Orthoptera > Acrididae > Schistocerca > Schistocerca piceifrons. Next base: position 37,026,533 of record NC_060142.1, read on the forward strand.
GTAATACATGCATTCTACTGTAATCGAGTGGGTTTTGACTGACTCCGACCCGCCATCCTCCAACGGAGCGTATTAACACCCTCTACAGTGGTAACACATCGTTAAAGTACAGACAGGTTCGCTAACCAGACGTTGTTACAGAAACGTCATCTCATGAAGTTACCGAATTTAAAATTATCAGTATTATACAAGTAGCTTACCCGCGAGGATAGCCGTGAATGTCACAAGCCCGCTTCCGGGACGGGGACGTGATCTGGTCCCAGATCGAATCCACCTAGCGGATTAATGACGAAGGTCGGTGTGCCAGTCGGACTCGATGTCGTTTTTAGGCGGTTTCTCACATCCCACTAGGTGAATACTGGGCTGACATGAATACCCATCTCGTACCCGAGTACAACCTCAGTTGCACGATTCGCTCACTTGCACATGAGTAACACTACACCCCCACAGTTGGGCTGCACACACACTGAGGATATCTCCTAATATCCTGTCGGACCTCCTTCCGCTCGACGTAGTGTAGCGACTTGATTTTGCAAGGACTCAACAAATCCTTGGAACTCCCTTGCAGAAATGCTGAGCCACGACGCCCCTGTAGCCGTCCATAATCGAGAAAGTGTTGCCGCTGCAGGCTGTTGTGCACGAAATAGCCTCTCGATTACGTCCCATATATTTTTGATGGGTGGCCAAATCATTCGTTCGAATTTGTCCAGAATATTCTTCAAACAAACAGCGAACAATTGTCGCCCAGTGACATGGCGCATTGTCATCCATAAAAGTTCCATCAAAGTTAGGAACATGAGGTCCAAGAATGTCTGCAAATGGCTCTGAGCACTATGGGATTTAACATCTGGGGTCATCAGTCCCCTAGGACTTAGAACTACTTAAACCTAACTAACCTTAGGACATCACACACATCCATGCCCGAGGCAGGATTCGAACCTGCGACCGTAGCGGTTCCAGACCGAAGCGCCTAGAACCCCTCGGCCACTCCGGCCGGCTGCAAATAGTCTCCTGGCAGCCGAACATAATCGTTTCCAGTAAATGATCGGTTCAGTTGGACCAGAGGGTCCAGTCTATTCCGTGTAAACGGCGCACAGCATTATGGAGCGACCACCAGCTTGCACAGTGCCTAGTTGACAACGTGGGTCCATGGCTTCCCACACTCGAACCCTACCATCGGCTCTTACCAACTGAAATCGGGACTCATCTGACGGCGTCATGGCTTTCCAGTCGTGTAGCGTCCAACCGATACGGTCACGAGCCCAGAAAAGGCGGTGCAGGGTATGTCGTGCCGTTGGCAAAGGCACTCGCGCCATTCGTCTGCTGCCATGGCCCATTAAAGCCAAATTTCCCCTCAGTGTCCTGAAGGATACTTTCGTCATACGTCCCATATTGATTTCTACTTTTACTTTACGCAGTGCTGCTTCTTGTCTGTTAGCACTAACAATAACTCCACCCAGAGGCCGCTGCTGTCGGTCTTTAAGCGAAGGCCGTCGGCCACTGTGTTGTCCTTGATGAGAAGTACTGCCTGTAATTTGGTATTTTCGGCACACCCTTGACAGTTTGAATCAGAATATTGAATTCCCTAACGATTTCCGAATTGTAATGTAGCATGCGTCTAGCTCCAACTACTACATCATGTTCAAAGTTTATTAATTCTCGTCGTGTGGTCATAATAACGTCGGTAACCTTTTTATATGAAGCATCTGAGTACAAAAGACAGCTCCGCCAGTCTACTGCACTTTTGTACCCTGTGTACGCGATACTACCGCCATCTGTATGTGTACTTATCGCTGTCTCACGACTTTTGTTGTCATGTCAGTGTATTTCGTACCGGTGGATATTGGGTGACGATAGGACGGGCATCCGTCTACTTAAACTGACCGCGCCAAATTTGTTAATAACCACGCCGACCCCGCGACCATGAGTGACAAGAGCACAAGAAAAAGGAGAAGATTATGACAGTAGCTTAGCCCCGAAGCTAAGCAATAGGACAGATATGTGGTCCACCCAGTCAGTTTCAGTTGATGGAAACCGTTTGTACTCAGTTACATAGTTTCTTTGTTAGTGAGCCTCGCAGAGTACTGCAAGTCATTTTGAGTCATTGCACAATTATTCTACGTTTGCTTGCGACTGCTGCGTTCGTTTGTGATTATAGTGTGCATCTTTTGTTCATGGACAACTCAGTATGCACGAAAAATGAGTCTGTCCAACAAACCGCCACACTTCTGACTCTTAAAATAAATCATCAGATGTTACTGTTGATTTAATGGAGCAGAACTACTGGGAGAACAGCCTGATACAAGACATCATGTCGTGGCCCTGCTGGATAAAACTAAAGTTACCACCGCACTAAACGTCACCCGATGGATGGCGATCCGATTATTACTACCGTAACAAAACGTACTGTTGTTTGAGTTACTGAATATTTACAACCAGTCCAAACGTATTATCATCGATTTTACAACATTTTCACGCCAATATCGTCTAGTATTAGTAGTAAACATTCAGTCGCATAGACATTCCATGCACTGATTCGGTCAACTCATACATGTCAGTAGGAAAAAATTCTAGTGTATTGGCTATTTCGACTCTGAAGTAACGAAGAAACTTCTCATTACGAACCCTCCGCCGTGTGCAGTGCCTTGTTCATTATATGTGTATATACGTAGAATCTGCCCTGACGCTCTCTCACGACTCTGACTGTTCTCTCTCCGCCCTCTTCTGTCAGTGCTGCTCCCTGACAGTAATTTCGCAGAACCCGTTGGGAACCAAGCACCGGAGAAAGCGCAGAAGATGATTATACGTTATGAAATGAAGTACAAGAGAAAGTCATGGAGGTTACGCGTGAAAGCAGCCAACCCCCTGCATACTGGCCAGTACATGCAAATCCTGTCACCTCGTTTCAACGTCGTCGTGGAGTGCTTTCTGAAGGTGGCAGCTACTACTCTCATCTCGAACAGACCTAACATGAACAGTTTTAAGTAAAAAACTGAAATTAATGCCGTCGTCTGACTCTGAAATTGTTTTAGACATTTATTGTGTAATGTTATTAAGGAGTCGTAATGTTTGGTGTCCTATGTTCTTAACACAAGTGGGCAACCTGGGTGATGGAAGAGGGTATGGATACGTAAACAGTGCATCGTCAGAGACTATGTCAGACTTGTTAAGTGATTGAAAATCGGACTATCCAATAGTGTAGAAGCACGTTAATTATTTGTAAGTTAATTATGCGACAAACGCGGTCGCGAAAGTAGTGAAGAACAGTAAAAAATAAATTATGAGAATAGCATAACCAAAGAGATTAAAGATATGTGGCAATCGTATTTAAAAAAAGGATCCGTTCGAAACTTGCCGTCACACCACTAGTTCTTTCGGCCTGAAAAAGTAAGCACCAACAAGAACGTAAGTTTATAAAAGTTGTGTGAATCATTTAACTCAAATAAGAGTGACCTCTTAGCCCGGGAACAGACTGTCTTGCTCTAAGGGACTCTGATTTGTTCTCAAGTTAACATACACTCATGAGACAAAACATTACGACCACTGCCCACCGTGAGGTTGTATGCTGCCTCATGGCGCTGAGGGCATGTGACGAGGTAGGGGAAGTACATGAGCGGAACGGAGACAAATAGGGAATCATTCCATCAACGGTTAAGTGCCGCAAATGCGGAAATCCGCCGACTTAAGCGGCTGTGACCAAAGCCAGACTGTTGTGGCCCAGTGCAAGGGAGCGAGGATCACGGAACAGCGAAGCTGGTCGGCTGTTGGCGTGTTACTGGCGTGAACATCTATGGAAAGTTGTTGAAGAACTTTGGAACCACGCGTAGGCGACAAGAAGTTGGACGTCCATACCTCATCACAGAACAAAGGGATGGGGGGCTTGCTTGCTCTCTAAAGCAGGATAGGCGGCGATCTGTGGCAGATATGACGACAGAGTACGGTGTTGGTCCAGGCAAACGTGTTTTGGAGCACACCCTCCAGCGCACAGTGTTGAACATGGGGTTCCGCAGCAGAGGACGCCTGCGTGTTGCCATGTTGACCCACCAACATCGTCAATTACGATTACAGTGGGCACGGGACCATCGAGATTGCACCGCGGATCAATGCAATCTTGTCGCCTGGTCGAATGAATCCCGTTTACTGTGCAACCTGGTCGATGATCGTGCCCAGATACGCCATCATCCAGGCGAATGGCTGCTTGAATCTTTCAGGGCACCACGGACGCAGGCCGATGGGAGCAGTACTACGTTCTGTGGCACATTCACCTGGGGTTCCATGGGACGTGCGGTAGTAATCGAAGGTACCATGACAGCTGTCGACTGCGTGAACAGGATTAGGGACTACCTGTAACCCCTTACGCTTGGTGTCCTCCTAAACAGCGATGCCATTTTCCAGCAGGACAAATGTCCGTGTCACAAGGCCACGGTTTGAGAAGTATCAGCCGGCCGCTGTGGCCGAGCGGTTCTAGGCGCTTCAGTCCGGAAGCGCGCTGCTGCTACGGTCGCACGTTCGAATCCTGGATGTGTGTGATGTCCTTAGGTTTAAGTAGTTCTAAGTTCTAGGGAACTGATGACCTCAGATGTTGAGTCCCACAGCGCTAAGAGCCGTTTGAACCACTTTGTTTTAGGAGTATCATAATGAATTCACGCTAATGTCTTGGCCATCAAATTCGACTTCTCTGAATCCGATCAACCCAACTGGGACGCTATCGGGTGCCAGCTTCGCGCCGACAAACCAACGGCCCGTAAATTACGGGAAGTGTGTGACCTGTGCGTAGACATCTTGTGTTATATACCTTTCGAAACCTATCAAGTACTTGTCGAGTCCATAGCAAGCAGAATCACTGCTGAATCGTGTTCCAGAAGTGGACCAACACCCTTTCAACTAGGTCGTCATAGTGTTTTGGCTCATCACTGTATACGTATCGCCTCGCTGTTACGTCTATCTAATGTTAGAAAAACTGTAACTGGGCAAGCAACAGTCTTATTACCCATTAGAAATAACAAAAAGAACAAAGTTAGAGTTGCGGGTGATAATTGCGACCACACTGCACTCAGAAACGCTGCATTTCGAGCGATGTGTACTTATAACAGGCCGCAAGAGATAAATGTCAAACCACAAGGATTATTTACTCATACAGCCGCGGTACGGAGAACTACAACAAAGAATACCAGCGACTCACACCTCAAAGAACCGGATACACTCTTAAGAAAAAAAAATAAATAAAAAAAGAGAGAATACGCAGCAAGAAGGCATCATTCGAGTAGGACGGAAATCGGTAGATGGGATGCATCTGTACACACAAATAAGTCGTTACAGTCTCAGAAAAATCTACATTTACATCTAGACAGATACTCCGCAAGCCACCGTGCGGCGAGCGGTGAAGGGTTCCTTAAAATATCGTGTGACTAGGACCTTCCGTCGGGTAGACCATTCGCCGGGTGCAGGTCTTTCGATTTGACGCCACTTCGGCGAATTGCGCGTCGATGGGGATGAAATGATGATGATTATAACAACACAACACTCAGTCCCTGAGCGGGGAAAATCTCCGGCTCAGCCGGGAATCGAACCCGGGCCCTTAGGATTGACATTCTGTCGCTCTGACCACTAAGCTACCGGGAGCGGAGAGGGTTCCTTGTACCACTGCTAGTCATTCCATTCCTGTTCCACTCGCAAATAAAGGGAATAACGAGTGTTTATATAGCTCCGTATGAGCCCTAATTTGTCGTATCTTATCTTCGTGGTCCTTACACGCAACGTGTATGTTGGCGGCAGTAGAATCGTTCGTCAGTCAGCTTCAAATTCCGGTTCTCTAAATTTTCGCAATAGCGATCCTCGAAAAGAACGTCGCCTTCCCTCCATGGATTCCCATTTCAGTTCCCGAAGCATCTCCGTAACTCGTGTTGTTCGAACCTAACGGTAGCAAGTCTAACAGCCCGCCTCTGAACTGCTTCGACGTCCTCCTTTAGTCCGACCTAGAACAGATCCCAAAAACTGGAACAGTACTCTGGAATAGGTCATACCAGCATCCTATATGCGGTCTCCTTTACAGGTGAAGCACTGTTTCCTAAAATTCTGCCAATAACCCGAAGTCGACATTCGCCTTACCTACCACTGTTCTCAAATTCTCGTTCCATTTCATATCGCTTTGCAGCGCTACGCCCAGATGTTTAAAAGACGCGACTCTGTCACGCAGGACGCTACTAACACTGTATCCGAAGATTTCGGGTTTGGTTTTCCTACTCATCAGCTCTACTTGATATTTTTCCACTTTAGAGCTTGCTGCCATTCATTACACCAACTAGAAATTTTGTCTAAGTCAACTTATATCCTCCACAATCACTCAACTTCGACACTTTACCGTACACCACAGCATCATCAGCAAACAACCGCAGATTGCTGCCCACCCTGTCCGTCAAATCATTTGTGTATATAGGAAATAACAGAGGCTCTATCGCACTTCCCTAGGGCACTCCTGACGGCACCCTTGTCTCTGATGAACACTAGGTGTCGAGGACAACATACTCGGTCCTACTAGAAGTCTTCGAGCCACTCACAATCTGTGAACCTATTCGATATACTCGTACCTTCATTAACAGCCTGCAATCGAGTACCGCGTCAGATGCTTTCCGGAAATCTAGAAATATGAAATGTGCCTGTTGCCCTTCATCCACGGTCCGCAGTATATCATTTGAAAAATGCAAGCTGAGTTTCGCACGAGCAATGCTTTTTAAAACCATACTGATTCGTGGGCATAAGCTTCTCAGCCTTAAGAAAATTTAATACATTCAAATTGGGAGTATGTTCAAGAATTCTGCAGCAAACCGATTATAAGGATATTGGTCTGTAATTTTGCGGGTTTGTTCTTTCACCCTTCTAACATATAGGAGCGACCTGCGATATTTCTTTTTTTTTTATTTTTTTATTTTTTTTTTGTCGCATGCGACTTTGTGCAGGGCGAGAGATTCGCGATAAATGCAAGCCAAGTAAGGTGGTATTGGCATAGGAAATCTATGTAAAACCGAACTGGGCTCCCATCTGGACCTGGTAACTTACTTGTTTTTAACTGTTTCAGTTGTTTCTTTACGCCAGGGATGCTTATTACTATATCGTCCATACAGGAGTCTGCCCGTTGGTGAAATGACGACATGTTTGTACAATTCTCCTGCGTGAACAATTTCTTGAACGTGAAACTTAAAACTCGGGCTTTCGTTTTTTCATCAACTGTCGCACCAGGCGGGTCAACGAGGGACTGGATGGAAGGCTTAGATCCGCTTAGCTATTTTACATAGGACTGGAATTTTCTTGGGTGTGTGCCAGATCATTTGCTAAGGTATGACGGCGGTAGTTGTATGCTGTGTGCATAGATCTTTTCACAGACGCACGAATCTCTATTAACCTTTGCTTGTCTTGACAAGTGCGTTCTCTTCTGAGCCGAGTGTGCAACAGCCTCTGCTTCCTCAGCATTTTCTAAATTTTGCTCGTAAACCAAGGTGGTTCTTTTCCATCTGTAATCCACTTACCAGGCACGTAGCTCTCCAGTCTTCGACTTACAGTCTGCTTAAAGTCTGCTCATAATTCCTCTACGGCTGGCGAGAGTGGCCGAGCGGTTCTGGGCGCTACAGTCTGGAACCGCGCAGGTTCGAATCCTACCTCGGGCATGGATGTGTGTGATGTCCTTAGGTTAGTTAGTTCTAGGGGACTGATGACCTAAGAAGTTAAGTCCCATAGCGCTCAGAGCCATTTGAACCAGCCTCTACGTCCGTCTTGCTGGAACTAAATGGTATGAATGTCTAAGTGAGAAGCTACCAACTGGTTATCTGCTCTTTCTAGAAGAAACGCTCTCCTAACCTTCTGGACTGATTTATTAACTTTCGTCACCGTAGCTGCTATAATGGTATCATGATCGCTAATCCCCGTTTCTATGCTGACATTGTCGATAAGGTTCGGCCTATTTGTAGCTATACAATCTAAGATATTTCAATTGCGTGTGGGCTGCCGAACTAGCTGCTCAAGATAGTTTTCAGAAAACTTGTTCAAAAGTACTTCGCATGATGATCTGTCTTTACCCCCCGCAATGAATCCATTGACATCCCAGTCTGTACAAGGTGGGTTAAAGTCGCCTCCAGTTAGTGTTGCATGATGTGCTACTGACGCGCTACACACCGTACACTTACTTTGAGTCTAGAACTGCCACAGCGAAATCAGCGGAAAATTGGATGATCTATTTAATAGGAGCGAATATTCACAACTCTACTTTCGCTGAACACCTCTTGATAGCAGGCCATACGCCCAAACAGTTAGAAGACACGGTTATCCTACACAGACAAGTCAAAGGACGGAGACTAGATCTGTGGGAAGAGTTATTTATTTTTAAACATCTAGAGCTCAAAGACGGTAATATACTGAACGATCAGTTGAACCTTGCCTGTAGACAATTCTTCGAAGGCTTTAAAGCCGTACTGTTTAATATATAACATTAATGTTGATAACCTCAGTAGTCTATTTCCTCAGGAAGCTATAATGCACTTTCAAATCTTTAAGCTCACTACCTTTTATGTAATGTGGTATTCTCACGATGTATGGCTGCCACTACATCGGCCCTCATGTAATTTTCTCTTATTCCAAAACCTTGGCTCCCTGAGAATGTATATTAACTGGATTGTTGACCAGGTTTCGTAATTTATGTCTTAAGAGCCATTACTGATTATTCTTAAAGTTTTGATTTATATACGATCTATGTGCTTCACTAATATGATAATATAACTTTTATATTCTGGCTGTATATGCCACTGCATGTAACTTATGGCGTAAGCGCCACCTGCCTTTTTGATGTATGTATCTACGTTATTGTTCCTAAGGCTCCCACAATGTCATAACGGGAGTGTTAAATGCTTTCCTTTTATTTATTGTCACTCTATCTAAGGCCGCAATTAATATGGATATTTTACATGTTGCTTCAGTACGCCAATCGGCACGTAGTTCGCGACCTGAGCGCCACCTGCCCTGGCCTGCAGTGCTACCACGCTGGCCGATTTTATTCAGTCGCTTATGCGCTCTCCAACTTCCATGTACTTATTTTTATTTGTCTGACAAACCCTATTCTCAGGGCTATATTTTATTTGGACTAATGGAGCTATGCAGATGTTTGTAAAAACGAAAATGACATATCACTCCATGTTAATGTAATACTGTAAGTACCAGGAATCCTTCTCATATTTTGTAATACAAGATTCTCCTAATATATATTAAACTCTATTCTTTACTTATGTTTCATACCTTTTAATATAAATTACGATGTTCATTGTCCTCAGGCCGCCTTCTGAAGAAGATAGATTTACATCTATCGAAACCTAGGTAAAGATTACTTTATCCTTTGCAACTGGTCGGCTGTTTTTAATCCTATTACGTGGAACCGTTGCTGTTGCGCAGCTATGTTTAAAATACTGATCCATTTAAGACAAACAGATTCACAAATTGGGCAAGTCAGTAAGGCGCTGGTCCATCTAGTCATTACGCAAGCAGTTATTTGGCTTGGCATTCATTGATAGAGTTAATGGATATCCTCCTGGGTGATATCGTGCCAAATTCCGTGAAACTGGTGCGCTACATCGTCAAAATCCCGACCTGATTTGAGGACCCTGCCCATAATACTCCAAACCTCTCTCAGTTTGAGGGATATTTAGCTACGTTGCTGGCCAAGATAGGGTTTGACAAGCGCGAAGACAAGCAGCAGAAGCTCTCGCCGTGTGCGGGCGGGTGTTATCTTAGTGAAATAGACGCCAAGGATGACTTGACATGAAGAGCAACAAAACAGGGCGTAGAACAGCCTTGATGTACCTCTGTGCTGGATGGCTGCTACATATGACAGCCAAAGGTGCCCTGCTATGAAATGAAATGGCAGCCCAGATCATTACTTCTGGATGGCGGGCGACAGTCAGACTGGTATCCCACAGTTGTATGGCGTCTACAGACACTTCTTCGCTGGTCATCGGGGCTCCTTTCGAAGTTTGACTCATCATTCCAAGCTGAAGACACGTGTGGAAATGCTCCGGACGTTACCATCCTGACTGTCGCTCACCATACAACCCAACAACCAGGAGTTATGGTCTGGGGTGCCATTTCTTTTCGTATCAGGACCGCTTTGGTTGGCATCTGCGGCACCCTTACTACTCAGCGGTATGCTGACGGTATTGTAGTGGATGGGTGCCAGGAGGTGCCGTATTCAAACTCCGCGAGAAATTTCCCAATGATTATGATTTACTTGATTCCACTACAGTGCTCCATTCACCTCGGTCTGCGTCACAGGGCCCCACAATGCCGAGGAAGCACACCAGCGGCCTGTGCAATGCAACGCTGTGTCGTGCCGGCCTTGTGCACCAACTGCAGAGTTCCGATTACGTCAGGATGGCTGCGCCAGCAGCCAACTAAGCAACCACCGTCTCCATTGACTCCACGCTGCTCTACCAGGAACCATAGGCCGACCTGCTGTTACTTCTTCCTCGCTGGCATAGCTGAGAACGCGGCGGCAATGACTGCCCATGATCCGGCGTCTGAATCTGCGGCCCTCGCCTCGGAAGTCTCCAGCATGTGTCGGGAGCCAAGACGACTGCCCGCAGTAGCAAGCCGAAGAGTGGCCGCCCTGGCTGGCTGCAGACATCTGCATCGGGTCGAAGCAACGACCCGCCGTGGACTGGGACGCTGTCGCCCCATCTGTTGCTGCATGTAGCCCACCAGTATGACACGCCCTGCCGTCCAGGAGAGCTGCCACACTTGAATGAATCTCGTTAAAAAACGGCACCTGTTTATACTTGGCTGTGCGCCTCTGTTTTTCCAAGTGTGTCACTTCGCATCACATATACATAACACTTAAGTTGGCCAGTGGTCCTCTTCTGCCTGTGACCTGCGCCATGGAAACTGCTGTCTGCACCCTCTCCGGCAGTTCCACGTCTCTGTGGCCTCTATTTACCTTCGCAACTGCTGGTACGCGTAACTTACTACAATCCAGCCCGCAACTGGCTGTAACTCGTGCTGCGAATATCGCACAAAACTAACTTTCCCTATCCTAAATGGTGGTTCCACTGCAGTATTCTACGCTTTAGTCTGTTGCCCTCATGGCAAGTCATCCTGAGCTTACATTTCAGCAAGATAATGCCCGCCCGCACATGACTAGAGTTTCTACTACTTGCCTTCGTGCTTCCCGAATCCTACCATGGCCAGCAATCAATGTCCTTGCATAAGGGACAGAGGTGGATCAATGCGTTATTGACATGCTCGGTTTGTTAAACTCTTTACCTTGAATAAACCATCAATTTCTTAAATACCTTAGCGAAGAGTAAGCCCATAATCCATCAGTACATGTGTGGTGTTAAGATGTACGTTATTAGGATATGAGAAAAAAATGGACTGAATTCCTTTCAAGCATGTTTACTTGTGCGATGCTAAATCTGATCTTTTAACAATACAGAAATGTTGTTCTAACAATTTTCGCGTGGGCAGCCGGATTCCGTCGACATTCTGCCACGATACGTCGGCCCAGAGACGTCCGGCCATGTTCAGGCGAGTAGACAACTTCTGAAGAGACCAGGTGCATACACGGTATTCATGCCGAATCTCGTGCGTGCGAAATGTCATAGCGTCTTTTGGCGCATGCGTCAGGTGATGACAACCGAGTTGTATGCGCTGCCCTCGGTAATGGCAGTGAGAGGTGATCTAACCGCTGAGTATCGAATGACCCCATCGATTCCGCTGTGAGTGGATAATGTTAATTATAGGATTAAAATTTTCATCCAGTTGAAAGTCGCTGTCACGGTTCGTAAAATTGTCGGCAAGACGTATTTCCAACGATTCTTTGATTACTTAATCCCAAAAACTGGAAACTGGAGCAAAGATTTTTGTTCTGTCATAGTCCATCGAGTCTCCCACGGAAACACGGTGTTCTTCTACCGCTGCTTTTAACGGTTGCCGAAGACGGGTATATGTTTCGTGTTCTGTACAACGCTGCTGGACAGTTCGTGTCGTCTGGCCTATATATGCAGCACCACACTCACAGGGAATTTTGTAAACGCCCGCTTTTTCCAGTTGTTAGACATTATTAACGAATCCAACCAGGACCAAACTCTTCACTGCTGGACGGAAGATAACCTTTATTTTTCCGAAGCAACTCGCCCATTCTAGAAGACACTTACCTGGCATATAGAAGGAACGCAACTGATTTATAATCGTCATCAGCGTCCTTGCTTCTTGTTATTATAGCTGTGCATGGCCTTCCTTATTTGGCGTGAAGTGTAGCCATCCTCTTCATAAACCTTCTCCAAGTGCTCCGACTCTACGTGCGGGCTGTGCCCGATGTATTAAGGTACTAATACCACCGGCAGTTAGAGAGGCGTGATGGCAGCTGGAGATACACATTCTCTGTGCGTGGCCCTTCTGTACACAGAATGTCCCAATGATCCATCATCCTTACGGCGTACTAGCACGTCTAGAAAGGGTAAAGTCCCATCTTTCTCAATCCCCATTGCAAACTTGATGTTCTAGTGTAATGCGTTTAAATGGTAAAGGATTTCTAAAGGAATTTCTCCAGTTCTGGTCTGCTATGAGGCCATACAACAACAAAAATCATCTACATTACGCCAGACACTCGTGGGCTTTAAAACCGCAGACTCAAGTGCTTCTTCTCAAAGTCCTCATAAAAGAATCAGCCAACACAAGGGACAAATAGGTTCAGGAGGGAGTATGTTCAAACAAGGGCGTCAGGTCAGGACTGAGTGACTTACAGGTGAGATATAACGAGTCCATTAAAGACACTTTGGTAAAAACTGAGACCACATCAAAGCTAACTCGTAAATCCGAGCTGCTAAGGTTATCTGTCTTCAGGCGACTGACAAGATCCACAGAATTACGTGTATGGATCGACGGAGTGATTTGATACTCAGTGATTAGATTGTCTCCTACTTCCACCACCGGGAGCTGCACACACAACTTGGCTGTCCCGTGCGTGTCATCACCAGACGCTTGCACCCAAAGACGTTAGCATATTTCGTATGCTCGAGATTCGGCATAAACACCGTGAATGCACCTGGGCTCTTCAGTTGTTGTCTGCACAACTGAAGGTGGCCGGACGTCTCTAGAGGCCGAAATATCGTGGCAGAATGTCGACAGGATCCGGCTGCATACCCGAAAATTAGTAGCAGAAGCAGTCCGCCTCCTTAGCTGGGTGGTAACGTGCTCGCCTCCCAGGCAACCGCGCCCGGGTTCGATTCCCGGCCGGGTTAGAGATTTTCTCCGCTCGGGGACTGGGTGTTGTGTTGTCATCACCATTTCATCCTCATCACCGGCGCACATGTCGCCCAGTGTGGCGTAAAGCTGAAATACTAAACACCTTTTTCCAAAGCTGTTTCACAGAGGAAGACCGCACTGCAGTTCCTTCTCTAAATCCTCGCACAAACGAAAAAATGGCTGACATCGAAATAAGTGTCCAAGGAATAGAAAAGCAACTGGAATCACTCAATAGAGGAAAGTCCACTGGACCTGACGGGATACCAATTCGATTCTACACAGAGTACGTGGAAGAACTTGCCCCCCTTCTAACAGCCGTGTACCGCAAGTCTCTAGAGGAACGGAGGGTTCCAAATGATTGGAAAAGAGCACAGATAGTCCCAGTCTTCAAGAAGGGTCGTCGAGCAGATGCGCAAAACTATAGACCTATATCTCTGACGTCGATCTGTCGTAGACTTTTAGAACATGTTTTTTGCTCGAGTATCATGTCGTTTTTGGAAACCCAGAATCTACTATGTAGGAATCAACATGGATTCCGGAAACAGCGATCGTGTGAGACCCAACTCGCTTTATTTGTTCATGAGACCCAGAAAATATTAGATACAGGCTCCCAGGTAGATGCTATTTTTCTTGACTTCCGGAAGGCGTTCGATACAGTTCCGCACTGTCGCCTGATAAACAAAGTAAGAGCCTACGGAATATCAGACCAGCTGTGTGGCTGGATTGAAGAGTTTTTAGCAAACAGAACACAGCGTGTTGTTATCAATGGAGAGACGTCTACAGACGTTAAAGTAACCTCTGGCGTGCCACAGGGGAGTGTTATGGGACCATTGCTTTTCACAATATATATAAATGACCTAGTAGATAGTGTCGGAAGTTCCATGCGGCTTTTCAAGGATGATGCTGTAGTATACAGAGAAGTTGCAGCATTAGAAAATTGTAGCGAAATGCAGGAAGACCTGCAGCGGATAGGCACTTGGTGCAGGAAGTGGCAACTGACCCTTAACATAGACAAATGTAATGTATTGCGAATACATAGAAAGAAGGATCCTTTATTGTATGATTATATGATAGCGGAACAAACACTGCTAGCAGTTACTTCTGTAAAATATCTGGGAGTATGCGTGCGGAACGATTTGAAGTGGAATGATCATATAAAATTAATTGTTGGTAAGGCGGGTACCAGGTTGAGATTCATTGGGAGAGTCCTTAGAAAATGTAGTCCATCAACAAAGGAGGTGGCTTACAAAACACTCGTTCGACCTATACTTGAGTATTGCTCATCAGTGTGGGATCCGTACCAGATCGGTCTGACGGAGGAGATAGAGAAGATCCAAAGAAGAGCGGCGCGTTTCGTCACAGGGTTATTTGGTAACCGTGATAGCGTTACGGAGATGTTTAATAAACTCAAGTGGCAGACTCTGCAAGAGAGGCGCTCTGCATCGCGGTGTAGCTTGCTCGCCAGGTTTCGAGAGGGTGCGTTTCTGGATGAGGTATCGAATATATTGCTTCCCCCTACTTATACCTCCCGAGGAGATCACGAATGTAAAATTAGAGAGATTAGAGCGCGCACGGAGGCTTTCAGACAGTCGTTCTTCCCGCGAACCATACGCGACTGGAACAGGAAAGGGAGGTAATGACAGTGGCACGTAAAGTGCCCTCCGCCACACACCGTTGGGTGGCTTGCGGAGTATAAATGTAGATGTAGATGTAGATGTAAAATGAAATAAGACGTGCACTCGGCGGCAGAACTTCCCCGAATAGAGGCCTCCCGGCCAACGATGCCCTACGCTCATTTCATTTTTTTTTTTTCATTAGAAGAAGAAATACGACGGGAAAATTTCAGAAAAGCCGGGAAAATTTCAGAAGAAATGTTGTCTATCAGCTTTTAGGACAGCAGTAAAACTATGTTCTTTAACTGTCATCAGTCTTTTGATGCAGTTTCACTTTGCCCATCTAGCTGTAACATTCACGCCTTCAGTATGTGCCACCATATTTATTAATGAATTAAGCTACAAATTTAAAAAAAATGCTTTCAGATTTTCTTTGTGTCATCAAGACGAGAGTGAGCCGGAGGTTACGTAACATACATCAAATACATACACATACAGGGTGAGTCAAAAAGAATACCACAACTTTAAAAATGTGTATTTAATGAAAGAAACATAATATAACCTTCTGTTATACATCATTACAAAGAGTATTTAAAAAGGTTTTTTTTTCACTCAAAAACAAGTTCAGAGATGTTCAATATGGCTCCCTCCAGACACTCGAGCAATATCAACCCGATACTCCAACTCGTTCCACACTCTCTGTAGCATATCAGGCGTAACAGTTTGGATAGCTGCTGTTATTTCTCGTTTCAAATCATCAGTGGTGGCTGGGAGATGTGGTCGAAACACCATATCCTTAACATATCCCCATAAGAAAAAATCGCAGGGCTTCTTGGAGGCCAGTGATGAAGTGCTCTGTCACGGGCTGCCTGGCGGCCGATCCATCGCCTCGGGTAGTTGACGTTCAGGTAGTTACGGACAGATAAGTGCCAATGTGGTGGCGCTCCATCCTGCTGAAATATGAATTGTTGTGCTTCTTGTTCGAGCTGAGCGAACAAATGCTTGCTGGATGCGTGCTACATTTTCATCACTCGTTCTCGGCCGTCCACAACATTTCCCTTTGCACAAACATCCATTCTCTGTAAACTGTTTATACCAACGTTTAATACACCATCTATCAGGAGGTTTAACACCATACTTCGTTCGAAATGCACGCTGAACAACTGTCGTCGATTCACTTCTGCCGTACTCAATAACACAAAAAGCTTTCTGTTGAGCGGTCGCCATCTTAGCATCAACTGACGCTGACGCCTAGTCAACAGCGCCTCAAGCGAACAAATGAACAACTAAATGAAACTTTATAGCTCCCTTAATTCGCCGACAGATAGTGCTTAGCCCTGCCTTTTGTCGTTGCAGAGTTTTAAATTCCTTAAGTTGTGGTATTCTTTTTGAATCACCCTGTATATCCTCTGTACATGAGTAATTTTTGGGCAGGTTCGTTTTAAGGCAACGCCATTCAAACGATAATATTATTGGTGGGAACCAAGACGGCGGCGACCGCTAAGCTCCTTGGTTTGAAGAGGGACGGCAGGATCGCAGGAATACATTTGTGGTAGGTAGCTGGCGGTAAGGACCAGTCAGGTAATGGCAACCTAACAAATGGTTCAAATGGCTCTGAGCACTGTGGGACTTGACATCTGAGGTCATCAGTCCCCTAGAACGTAGAACTACTTAAACCTAACTAACCTAAGGACATCACACACATCCATGCCCGAGGCAGGATTCGAAACTGCAACCCTAGCGGTCGCGCGGTTCCACACTGAAGCGCCTAGAACCGCTCGGCCACAGCGGCCTGCGGGAACCTAACAGAGCTGGAAAGTTCCCTCTGAACTCGCTTGTGAGACAGACATCTATTTGTAGAAACGGCCATTTACGGCGCCAACAGAAAATATTGCCTACCCTGAGAGCCTGCTGTTCTCTTGGTGGTACCTGGTTTTTAAATAGGACTCAGGAGGGGCACACAGCTCTCACTTCTGTGGATCGTCCGTAGCAGTCAACACGCAGCGTCCTTGTCCACCAGAGACCACTTCGGACCAACGGTACAACACGGCCAAATGCTACGGCTTACAGGATAGGTGCGTGACGTCATGCTCCGCTATTACTCTTCAGTGCATTTCTCACTCTCGCTCGTCTCAACCTTAAAGGACTTCACTCATTACATTTTGTAGTTTTTATCCCAAGTCATGCTTCATGTGAACTTCATACCGAAAGCTTGTGAAATCTTTTCTCCCGGTTTTAGTGCTTAATATTCGTTTTCTCTTGCTTTGTATGTGGTGTCACCGCCAGACACCACACTTGCTAGGTGGTAGCTTTTAAATCGGCCGCGGTCCGTTAGTATACGTCGGACCCGCGTGTCGCCACTATCAGTGATTGCAGACCGAGCGCCGCCACACGGCAGGTCTAGAGAGACTTCCTAGCACTCGCCCCAGTTGTACAACCGACTTTGCTAGCGATGGTTCACTGACAAAATACGCTCTCATTTGCCGAGACGATAGTTTAACATAGCCTTCAGCTACGTCATTTGGTAAGACCTAGCAAGGCGCCATTATCAGTTACTATTGATCTTGTGAATCATGTACTGTCAGACCGACGTTCACCATTAATGGATTAAAGTCAACCTCCAGCTACGCCCGTTTTTCTAAATTCTAATTTCCTTGTCCTGTTCCAGACCTCACGCCAGCCTGCGTGAGCTAAAACGCGTGCCTTTCGTCGTCCTTCTAGTAACACGGTGTTGGCTCTCCTGCGAACCAAAACAATGTAAATCTGAAGTGTAGAATGTATAACTGTTATGGAATCGAATATTGGGCTGTTCCCATTGGATCGATAATGGTACTGCCCCTCGTGTTTACTCAGATCCCCATAATATTAGAATCGATTATTCCTTGTTGAGACTGGTTCTCACCTGCAAGTAGAATCGAGACAGATGCATCCAAGGCCACGCGGTATGATGTCACCTTCATTGGGTTCCATTTGTTTGCGGAAGCTGTGGGCAGGCGAGGTGTAACAGCACAAGTTCCATGTCTGTTTCAACCTTTATTTGCCTTCTTTTCTCCCTCTATTGGAACATTGCCACGTATTGCTGTGCGTAACAGAAACTGCCCGAAGGACCTGTCTCTTCTTCTACTTATAATTAATGACAAACTAATTTTCTACCATTTCGCACCGAACAACTACACTCCTGGAAATGGAAAAAAGAACACATTGACACCGGTGTGTCAGACCCACCATACTTGCTCCGGACACTGCGAGAGGGCTATACAAGCAATGATCACACGCACGACACAGCGGACACACCAGGAACCGCGGTGTTGGCCGTCGAATGGCGCTAGCTGCGCAGCATTTGTGCACCGCCGCCGTCAGTGTCAGCCAGTTTGCCGTGGCATACGGAGCTCCATCGCAGTCTTTAACACTGGTAGCATGCCGCGATAGCGTGGACGTGAACCGTATGTGCAGTTGACGGACTTTGAGCGAGGGCGTATAGTGGGCATGCGGGAGGCCGGGTGGACGTACCGCCGAATTGCTCAACACGTGGGGCGTGAGGTCTCCACAGTACATTGATGTTGTCGCCAGTGGTCGGCGGAAGGTGCACGTGCCCGTCGACCTGGGACCGGACCGCAGCGACGCACGGATGCACGCCAAGACCGTAGGATCCTACGCAGTGCCGTAGGGGACCGCACCGCCACTTCCCAGCAAATTAGGGACACTGTTGCTCCTGGGGTATCGGCGAGGACCATTCGCAACCGTCTCCATGAAGCTGGGCTACGGTCCCGCACACCGTTAGGCCGTCTTCCGCTCACGCCCCAACATCGTGCAGGCCGCCTCCAGTGGTGTCGCGACAGGCGTGAATGGAGGGACGAATGGAGACGTGTCGTCTTCAGCGATGAGAGTCGCTTCTGCCTTGGTGCCAATGATGGTCGTATGCGTGTTTGGCGCCGTGCAGGTGAGCGCCACAATCAGGACTGCATACGACCGAGGCACACAGGGCCAACACCCGGCATCATGGTGTGGGGAGCGATCTCCTACACTGGCCGTACACCACTGGTGATCGTCGAGGGGACACTGAATAGTGCACGGTACATCCAAACCATCATCGAACCCATCGTTCTACCATTCCTAGACCGGCAAGGGAACTTGCTGTTCCAACAGGACAATGCACGTCCGCATGTATCCCGTGCCACCCAACGTGCTCTAGAAGGTGTAAGTCAACTACCCTGGCCAGCAAGATCTCCGGATCTGTCCCCCATTGAGCATGTTCGGGACTGGATGAAGCGTCGTCTCACGCGGTCTGCACGTCCAGCACGAACGCTGGTCCAGCTGAGGCGCCAGGTGGAAATGGCATGGCAAGCCTTTCCACAGGACTACATCCAGCATCTCTACGATCGTCTCCATGGGAGAACAGCAGCCTGCATTGCTGCGAAAGGTGGATATACACTGTACTAGTGCCGACATTGTGCATGCTCTGTTGCCTGTGTCTATGTGCCTGTGGTTCTGTCAGTGTGATCATGTGATGTATCTGACCCCAGGAATGTGTCAATAAAGTTTCCCCTTCCTGGGACAATGAATTCACGGTGTTCTTATTTCAATTTCCAGGAGTGTATTTCATACTTTTTTACATATGTTTCTCCTTAAATATGTGACATCAAATTCCAAATGCTTCCACAATCTTCTTCCTCATTCCGTCGCTTCAAAGACATTCTGTTCCCTCAACTACAGTTTCAGGAAGTTCTTTTTAAATCATACAACACTGGTTCACAAGATTAGATTCCTTCAATTGAAAAGAAAAGTCCTTTTGGATGGAGTAGCACTTGTTTAGTATTGAGTGCTGCGGCTACGTTTTGCAGTTTCTCATCAGAAGAGAATTCACTGCAATGTTGTATCACATCATGCGACGGGAGGTCTGTTTTCATCGTTCGTGCAGTCCCTCTGTACGTATGTTAAACTTTATTTTGGGATAAGTGGCTTGGTCATTCCGTTGGACGGAATATTTTCAATAACGAATTTCTGGCGATACTCGACATTAACAGTAGCTATGGCAGAAGGGCAGTAAAAAAAAAAAAGGTCGGGTAATGAAGGGAGCTGCAGTGATTACGCAATACGTTAGCGACGTCTACGGACGGCGATGGTCAACGGATCTCAAGGTGAAAAAACACAGTAAATGTAGGCATTTTTGGCATTAAAACAGGATGTAGACATTAATTAGTTTTAGAGGAACTTACATAATAGTTTTGTGCTTACGGCTGACGCGAACCCATAATGGCTTATTGGTTACGACTGCGATTACGATGGCTATGTTCTCCGGCGGACAGTTATGTTCTAATCACCACTTAATGTATTAACTGACAAACATTGTAACAAAGGATAAAACTGTTAACAAGTTTCCTTTACAATACGCTCAAAGAAATAAAAAAATCACCGTATAAAATTTAATATAAAAGTTAAGAAAAGGTTATTATATGCGAAGTCATTAAAAGAAAGTAACCGATACTTGTCGGTGGCTGAAGACCGAACCAACCAGACGCTTTGCATTGCAGTAAAATGCCAATCTAAAGGTTTTCTCCGAATTTTCCACAATTTAAAACAAGAGGAAAGGTCTATACTTTACTTGGCATCATATGTTAGTGCGAAATAAACTCTTTTAACTGCATAGTCGACAAGATCAGCAGTCAAGACACTTGTACTCCATGACGTCCAAGATAGTATTTAGTTTATGGTGAAGACGCAACCGCTGTTCATGTGAGGACAATAATATGGCAGGAAGACCCTCTTCATAGACCAAACGTATACCCACCGCCAAAATCAGTGTGTTTATGTTCCATATTATAAAACGAAGATCCGAGGACGACGTCAGGAGCGTACTGTTCTTTACATTTATGTAGTAAAATAATTCTAGTTTTCCAACGAACTGACAGAGCTAAACGATTCAGCCTTGTCTCAGACTTACACATTTGCCTCGAGAATTTCTAAGAGGCATCTCCTTGTTTACCCCCAACTCCTTCCCCACTTGTTGATGCAGGGCTGGGCTAGCGACGTTATTTTGTGCTGCTACCTTAACTACCGAACCCCTTATCTGTACTTATTGGTATAAACTGATCGTTCAACTATTACAGCATTGATTTTTAGAGCAAGGCTAGTCCTATAAACGCCTGTCGACATCTTAATTCTCAGCTTATGAAATCTTGTAATTTGCCTTTTAGAAATGTTGACTCCCACCATGCTATGATGAAGGTATCGCCAAAGAAATATTTACATGCTGTTGACAACAGGCCAATGACAACGACTAGTAACCGGTATAGTCATTAAACAATCTATGGGAGCACTGACGAAACAAAATTTACGCGGAGTTGACAAAAGTCATGGGATATCTCATAATTCGTTTCGGACCTCCTTTTGCCCGGCGTCGTCGTGACATGGACTCAAGAAGTCGTTGCAAGTCCCCTGCAAGGAATATTGGGCCACGCTGTCTCCGTAGCCGTCATTGCGAAAGCGTTGCTGCTGCAGTAGTTTGTGCACGAACTGACCACTCTATTATGTCCCATAAATGTTCGATGGGGTTCATGGCGGGCCATCTGAGTGGCCAAATGATCCGCTCGAAGTCTGCAGAATGTTCTTCAAACCAATCGCGAACAACTGTAGCCCAGTGAAGTGGTGCATTGTCATCCATAAAAATTGCATCGTTGTTTGCGAACAAGCAGCCGACGTAACGAGTCAGTGATCTGTTCAGTTGGCCTAGACGAGCCAGTGTATTTCATGTAAAGACGGCCCACACCTTTTGGAGCCACTACCCGCTTGCACTGTGCCTTGTTGATAACTGAGGTCCATGCAAAATTGGGGTCTGCACCACACTGGAACTTTCCCATCAGCTCTAACTAACTGAAATCGGGAATCATCCGAGAATTCCACGGTTCTCTAGTCGTCTAGGATCCAACCGATGTGGTCACGGTTCTCAATCCTCTAGGGTCCGACCGATATGGTCAGGAGCCCAGGAGAGGCGCTTGAGGCAATGTCGTGCTGTTAGCAAAGGCACTGGCGTCGGTCGTCTGCTGCCACAGCCCGTTAACGCTACATTTCACCGCACTGTCCTAACGGATACGCACGTCGAACGTCCCACATTGATTTGTGCTGTTATTTCATACAGAGTTGTTTGTTTCTTAGCACTGACAACTCTACGTAAACGCCGCTTCCCCCCGGTCGTTAAGTGAAGGCCGACGGCCACTGGGTTTTCCGTGGTGAGAGGAAATACCAGAAATTTGATAGTCTCGGCACACTCTTGACACTGTAGATCTCGGAATATTGATTTCCCGAACGAATTCCGAAATGGAACGTCCCATGCCTCTAAGTCCAACTAGCATTCCCCGTTCAAACTCTGTTAATTCCCGTCGTGGTGCTATAATCAAGACGAAAACTTTAACGTATTAAACGCCTGAGTTGAAATGCCATTTACATCTACCGCTATATGTACGTGTGCATGTCGCTATCCCATGGCTTTTGTCAACCTCAGTGTAGTTAAAACTAAAATACAATAACAAGTACAACGAATGTACTCTGCAGTAATTATGTACAGACCAAGGGTCTCAAACAGGATAGACTGGCGCCTAAAACTGCATCACAAGCAATCTTCGTACTGAGGGCCACCTTCTGCTGACTCTCTTGCTCTACCATACTGCCCCCTTCGGCTCCCCTGTCTTGGTCAACAAATGCCACGAAAATGTCTTTCTTAATTGGCTCAAATGGCTCTGAGCACTATGGGACTTAATATCTGAGGTCATCAGTCCCCTAGAACTTAGAACTACTTAAACCTAACGAACCTAAGGGCATCACACACATCCATGCCCGAGGCAGGATTCGAACCTGCGACCGTAGCGGTCGCGCGATTCCAGACTGTAGCGCCTAGAACCGCTTGGCCACTCCGGCCGGCCTTTCTTAATTGTTGCTTCCGTTATCAAGTGTACCGTCAAGACTATCTCTCTGGTGTCTTTACCTTTCCTAAAGTCTAGAATCAAAACGTTCGCTGCGGTATAGTCGACAGACGCAGTGCTGGCACCTGCTATCGACACCACAAGGATGCTCCTTGCAATCGGAGCATCGCTTGCCGCACCAGTAAGACGAGAGCTGCAAGACACTCACGCACGTGTTCTCCGTACCACCGTGGTAGCCTGCCTTGAAATAGACAGTGTAATATTATTGGTATTTCCGTCCTATGAAAGCTTTGAGTACCCTTTGAAAGACATTTGTTTTGTATAATTTACATAACGGTAAAGATGCGCATCTAGCGCGGACGCTAATACATCGATTGCGCAGTCAAAGAAACATTTTAACAGAAGCTGAACTGTCGTTCCGCTTCGATCTAAATAAAAGATGACAGTAAAAAACGTTTGTAGATCTTCAGATTTTAATGTGCTTCTGCTTGTTATATGAAAACGTAAAAGAGGTCGACTTTAAGTTAAAAAAAGTGAGCGGTCTTGCTAGCGTGCAGACAACATTATTAATTAATAAAATTAAAGTAATTCATGTTCGAAACTGTAAATCAGCAAGTTATTGTTATCGGAGGTGTTGAACAGTGCAAGAATTGTCTTCAACGAAAGGAGAAAAGTAGTGACTATAATCTGTGAAAAAAAACAAAAACGTGAACCAAGGAGACAGCACAGGACAGGCTGAAATCTGATCGCACCATACTGTTAGAAAAGTAATTATGTAAGTTGTACTGTTTATAAATAAGCCCTAATTTGCTAGTGAGAATTGTTTGAATATATTTAGTGTTTACCAGACTTCTTATTCTGTTCTTTTCCTTTATACTTTTTTATCCTCCGTGCCATATTATTTTTATAAATGTCAAACAGCCTTTACTACAGCAGAGAATACTGCGGCATCCTGGTCGTAGACAGAAGGCCGCTCCTTCTCTTCTATACAACTCATAGCTGCCCCATTTATTAATGATTTCATTTGCAAAAGCAATTTTTTTTTACTATTCATTGTTAAAGGTCCCTTAGGTAATTATAAAATTCATACTGATTACGTAAAGAAATCCGGGTTGTTCTTTTCCAAATAATAGAAGTCTTTGCGTAATCAGAAACTAGCCTCCTTCTGACAACGATCAGGAGCCGACCAGAAGACGGGCGTCTTCGACCGCTTTCGTGTGTCCTGTGGCAAAGCTGTGCCAGACTGGGAACACGGCATTCTAGTATGAAATACAGATTTAAATTGATAGAATTGAAATATATTTAACGTAATAATAATAATAATAATAATTTTTTATCATACTAGAACAGACACACAAACGCGAGGTCAGTTCTACACCAGGCTACGTTAAATCAACGCCTAGTTCGCAGCAAGCCGCGAGAGCACCGCTTTCGGAGACATTTGAGTCAGAGACAACCTCTTAGACTCTTCAAGTTAATCTGCAAGTCCTTGTTTATATTTGTGACCGTTGTCTTCGAACATTGCCGTGAGAAAGAGTTTCTATTGAATAATGCTTCGAGTTGTATTACCAATTTAGACCGGTTCTATCTATGTATATAAATTTACCTACGGTGTGATCGACAGTCACAGCAAAGAAGAAGTTGTATAGGAAAAGATAAGTGTTCATTTCCGCTGTAAACATATTAGAATTCCTCCGTCTTACGCGTGCAGTAATTACGTCATCTACCACCTCTCTAGACGCCAACCTGTGGCAACCTGTCACACTGGCATCAGCCGTGTACGCCGTCCCGCACTACAGCCAGTGACGGAATACACCGGCTCCCGTGGTCTACGTGGCTCTGCGCATGTGAGTCGCCTAGGCTGGCCTAGACAGGAGCGGGCTGATGGCGGGCCATTGCGGTCGCGTCGCGAGTCCTGGACGCGCCGCGCTGCTGACGTCATCGCCAGTTCCCGCACCACGGTCAGGGCAGGCCTATCCGCCTAGGCTCGCAGCCTGGTGGTCGACCATAACCTCCCGCTTTGCAAGATCGCTCCCGAACAGATTCGCTCCTTTATCGATTTTCGATTTTTTTTTCGTCATCAGTCCTCTGGTTTGATGCGGGCCGCCACGAATTCCTCTCCTGTGCCAATCTCTTCACCTCAGAGTAGCACTTGCAACATACGTCCCCAATTACCTGATGGATGAATTCAATCTCTGTCTTCCTCTACAGTTTTTGCCCTCTACAGCTCCCTCTAGTACCATGGAAGTCATTCCCTCATGTCTTAACAGATGTCCTATCATCCTGTCCCTTCTCCTTATCAGTGTTTTCCACATATACCATTCTTCTCCGATTCTGCGCAGATCCTCCTCATTCCTTACCTTATCGTTCCACATAATTTTCAACATTCGTCTGTAGCATCACATCTCAAATGCTTCGATTCTCTACTGTTCCGGCTTTCCTACAGACCGTGTTTCACTTCCGTACAACGCTGTACTCCAGACGTACATTCTCAGAAATTTCTTCCTCAAATTAAGGCCGATATTTGATATTAGTAGACCTCTCTTGGCCAGGAATGCACTTTTTGCCATTAGTAGTCTGCTATTGATGTCCTCCTTGCTCCGTCCATCATCGCTTATTGTACTGCCTAGGTAGCATAATTCCTTAACTTCATCTACTTCGTGACCATCAATCCTGACGTTAAGTTTCTCGCAGTTCTCATTTCTACTTCTCATTACTTTCGTCTTTCTTCGATTTATTCTAAATCCATACTCTGTACTCATTCTGTTCAGCAGATGATGTAATTCTTCTTTAATTTCACTCAAGATAGCAATATCATCAGCGAATCGTATCATTGATATCCTTTCACGTTGAATTTTAATTCCACTCCTGCATACTTCTTTTATTTCCATCATTGCTTCCTCGATGTACAGATTCAACAGTAGGGGCGGAAGGCTACATCCTTGTCTTACACCCTTTTTAATACGAGCACTTTCACCGAGCGAGGTGGCGCAGTGGTTAGACACTGGACTCGCATTCGGGAGGACGACGGTTCAATCCCGCGTCCGGCCATCCAGATTTAGGTTTTCCGTGATTTCCCTAAGTCACTCCAGGCAAATGCCGGGATGGTTCCTCTGAAAGGGCACGGCCGACTTCCTTCCCCATCCTTCCCTAATCCGATGAGACCGATGACCACGCAGTCTGGTCTCCTTCCCCAAACAACCAACCAACCAACCAATACGAGCACTTCGTCCTTGGTCGTCCACTCTAATTATTCGCTCTTGGCTGTTGTACATATTGTATATGACCCGTCTCTCACTATAGCTTAACCCTACATTTTTCAGAATTTCGTACTCCTTTCACCATTTTACATTGGCGAACGCTTTTTCCAGGTCGACAAATCTTGTGAACATGTCTTGATTTTTCTTTATTCTTGCTTCCATTATTAACCGCAACGTCAGAATTGCCTCTCTTGTGCCTTAATGTTTCCTAAAGCCGAACTGATCGTCATCTACCGCATCCTCAACATTATTTTCCATTCTTCTGTATATTATTCTTGTAAGCAGCTTCGATGCATGAGCTGTTAAGCTAATTGTGCGATAATTCTCGCACTTGTCAGCTCTTGCAGTCTTCAGAATTGTGTGGATGATGCTTTTCCGAAAGTCAGATGGTATATCGCCAGACTCATACATTCTACACACCAACGTGAATAGTCGTTTTGTTCCCATTTCCCCCAATGACTTTAGAAATTCTGATGGAACGTTATCTATCCCTTCTGCCTTATTTGATCTTAAGTACTCCAAAGCTCTTTTAAATTCTGATTCTAATACTGGATCCTCTATCTGTTCTAAATCGACTCCTGTTTCCCCTTCTATCACATCATACAAATTTTCCCCCTCATAGAGGCTTTCAATGTATTCTTTCCACCTATCCGCTCTGTCTTCGCATTTTTCCTGCAACCATTTCGTCTTAGCTTCCCTACAGTTTCTATCTATTTCATTACTCAGCGACATGTAATTCAGTTTTACTGAGTTTCCCGGAACATTTTTGCACTTCCTCCTTTCATCGATCAATTGAAGTATTTCTTCTCTTGCCTATGGATTCTTCGCAGTTACCTTCTTTGTACCTACGTTTTCCTTCCTAACTTCTGTGATGGCCCTTTTAAGAGATGTCCATTCTTCTTGAACTGTACTGCCTACTTATTGCTGTATCTATAGCCTTAGAGAACTTCAACCGTATCTCGTCATTCCTTAATACTTCCGTATCCCACTTTTTTGCGTATTGATTGTTCCTGACTAATGTCTTAAACTTCAGCCTACTCTTCATCACTACCATATTGTGATCTGAGTCTATATCTGCTCCTGCGTACGTCTTACAATACAGTATCTGACTTCGGATCTGTCTGACCATGATGTAATCTAACTGAAATCTCCCCTATCACCAGGCCTTTCCCAAGTATACATCTTCCTCTTGTGATTCTTGAACAGACTACTCGCTATTACTAGCTGAAACTTCTTACAGAACTCAGTTAGTCTTTCTTCTCTGTCATTCCTTGTCCCAAGCCCATATTCTCCTGTAACCTTTTTTCTACTCCTTCCCCTACAACTGCATTCCAGTCCCCAATGACTATTATATTTTCATCCCCCTTTACATACTGTAATGCGCTTTCAATACCCTCATACACTTTCTCTATCTCTTCAGCTTGCAACGTCGGCATGTACACCAACAGGAAAAGGAAATGTGTCCTAAACACTGAGTAAATTGTAAACTGCGGCAGCTAGTTACGGCCTACCGTCTTAAAAAACTATTTTATTGTTCTTCCATGAACTACACTATGTGATCGAAATTATCCTGACACCTGGCTGAAAATGAATTACAAGTTCGTGACCCCCTCCTTCGGTAATACTGGAATTCAGTATGATGTTGGCCCACCATTAGCCTTGATGAAAGCTTCCACTCTCGCAGGCATACGCTCAGTCTGGTGCTGGAAGGTTTCTTGGGTAATGGCAGTCCATTCTTCACGGAAAGCAGCACTGAGGAGAGGTATCGATGCCGGTCGGTGAGGCCTGGCACGAAGTCGGCGTTCAAAAACATCCCAAAGGTGTTCTGTAGGATTGAGGTCAGGACTCTGTGCTGGCCAGTCTATTACAGGGATGTTATTGAGATTTAACCACTCCCCCATAGGTCATGCATTATGAACAAGTGCTCGATCGTTTTGAAAGATGTAATCGCCATCACCAATTGCTCTTTAACAGTGGGAAGCAAGAAGGTGCTTAAAACATCAAGTAGGCCTGTGCTGTGATAGTGCCACGCGAAACAACAAGGAGTGCAAGCCCCTCCATGAGAAACACGACCACACTATAACACACCGCCTCCCAATTTTACAGTTGGCACTACACACGCTGGCAGATGACGTTCACCGGGCATTTGCCATACCAACTCCCTGCCATCGGATCGCCACATTGTGTACCACGATTCGTCACTCATCACAATGTTTTTCCACTGTTCAGTCGTCCAACGTTTACGCTCCTTACATCAAGCGAGGCATCATTTGGCATTTACCGGCGTTATGTGTGGCTTATGAGCAGCCGCTCGACCATAAAATTTTCTCACCTCCCGCCTAACTGTCATAGTACTTGCAGTGGATCCCGATGCAGACTGGAATTCTTGTGTGATGGTCTGCCTATTACACATTACGACTCTCTTCAACTGTCGGCGGTCTCTGTCAGTCAACAGACGAAGTCGACCTGTACGCTTTTGTGATGTACGTGTCCTTCACGTTTCCATTTCACTATCGCAGCGGAAACAGTGCACCTAGGGATGTTTATGAGTGTGAAAATCTCGCATACAGACGTATGACACAAGTGACACATAATCACCTGACCACGTTCGAAGTCCGTGAGTTCCACGGAGCGCCCCATTCTGCTCTCTCACGCTGTCTAATGAGTACTGAGGTCGCTGATACGGAGTGAAAAACGTGTGTTTTTGGGGGTGTCGGATACTTTTGATCACATAGAGTAGCTTTCGAGCCATTTTATATATTCTGTGGGGTTATTAAATTTTCATACGTTATTGCAACAGGTTATCTCCTCCGCTATACGAGCTGCTTTATGTCCCTCGCAAACTGCGTCACAGCTTGCGAGCATGCGAATTAATTATTACCATGATGGTAGTATATACTGACTGGTATCCAAAATTAAAGCAAAAAACTGCTATTCCCCGTCCTGTGTCTAATTCAAGATATAATCATACAAACTATCAACATATACCAGTATGATAGTTTCCTGCACGGAAGATGGCATTCTGGTCAACGAACAACCACGCCAACGATGACGTTAGGCAGCTGTCAAACGGTGTAGTGATTGCCGCGTAGTGTCACGTCCACAATCTCGTGTACACAGTCACAGACGGTGCAGTATGGCACAGGAAGAAGGCGACCCGGCTCTCTGCGGTGGAGGACCATTGGAAGAATGGGAGCAGGACACTCGCAAACTTCTGTGGCCCGATGACTTAATGTGAATCTTTGTTCAAAAATGTTCAAATGTGTGTGAAATCTTATGGGACTTAACTGCTAAGGGCATCAGTCCCTAAGCTTACACACTACTCAACCTAAATTGCCCTAAAGAGACACACACAGACCCATGTCCGAGGGAGGACTTTGACCTCCGTCGGGACCAGCCGCACAGTCCACGACTGCAGCGCCCTAGACCGCTCGGCTAATCCCGCGCGGCTGTGATCCTTTCTGTTGTTTCTTGGATGAGGCGACAGTTTGTAGGTACTGAAACTGTGTCCCGGACGCCAGGACAGGGCCAACCACGTGTGATATTTGGCTGTAGAGGCTCGACGGTACCGCCTCACTGTTTGCACTGCAGCTGTCATCTGACCCCGCAGCATCCCCAGAAAGTGTTGTATCGAGGCAGACGGTGTACAGAAGGCTTCAGCAGAGTGGCCTCTGCTGTCGGAGACTTGCTGTATATCTGTCTCTGCCGCGCCTTCACAGAAGGGAACGACTAGAGTGGAGCCGTCACCATACCACCTAGACTGTCGAACGGTTTTTTGAAGTCCCCTGGCTCAAGCAATTGCCCTTGCCCCTGCCGCGAAACAATAACGTTTTATTATTTCTTTCTTCAGATGTACGAGTGTTCTTATTAGGAGTCATTGTTTGTCTTTTTCTTCCTTGACATGGCTTTCATATCAAAACTTTTATCTACCAAGCCCTCTTTATAACTCCACGAAAACTGTAATAGGAATTCTGAAACACCCTGTTTATGCCAGAAAAACGATTGTGGGTTGTGCTTTTTCCTTGAAGGCAAATTGATTGTGAACCGACCGACATACCCCTACCATACAGTAATTTTCCTAGTACAGTATCCAACAAAGCAGAAACTGAATGTGAAATTTTAATGGACCTGGACCATAACATCAAATATACATGGCACTGGGCTATCTGAACTCGGCACTCAGAAGGAAAGGAATTTTTACCATTAACAGACTGAGATCAGGTATTATCAATACTAAGAAAATGAGACTTCTTTTAAACTGTGGTTCCTGGCTCATTGAATAGCATATTTTTCATATACTAATAGAATGTTACAATCAGCACTGCCCAATATTTTGAAAATTAAGGGGTTTTTCTCTTTCAGACAAATTCTTCGCCTGAAAGCCGGTTTCCAAATGTATTTGTCATCTGGCAGGGTTTTGGAAAAAGGAACTTTAAAATTTCGGTTTTTATAAAAATTGTTTCAGGTCGTCCATACGTACGTTGCCCCTAACACCCACATGTCCCGAAATTCAGTGTAGATGAATCCGTTGACGCAGCAAACGTTCCCTATACTCAGACTTCTCGGTATATATTACAGTTTTTCCTTTTGCTGCAGGAAATGCTGTCTAGTTGCCGGATTTTGATATACATAATCAATTTTATCTTCCAGGAAAAAGCACAACCCACTTTTTTTTCTTATATATATACATACAGGATGTTACACAATTCCTATCACAGGCTTCTTGGAGTTGTAGAGTGTACATAGTTGATAAAGGTTTGATTTGAAACTCATATCCGAAAATGAATCATTTGGATGTAAATTAAGTTTGAAGATCGGATCACTTTCTATATAGAGTGTCCCACAGATATGTTTAGATTAATAAATCGACCGAAATAACAAAACTATTAATTTTTAAGTCATACAGATGGCCACAACATCACTGATGATGTTTTGCTGTTGAAGATGTTCAACATGTCCACCATCGGCAGCAGTACAGCGTCTGCAGTACTGCGGAACGGATCGACATACACGTCTTAAGGTGGTCATTGGAATGGATTCACAGGCAGTCACAAATGCCTCCCTTATGTCATCCAGTGCATGTGACTTTGTGGCGCAGAAAGTTTCCTTAAGAGTTATCCACAGAAAGAAGTCTAACGGCGTTAGACCGGGAGATCTGGATGAAAATCAACACTTCCTCGTCGGCCTATCCACCTCTCGACAAATGTTTCATCCAGGAATTGGCGCACGTGACAATGATAGTGTGAGGCTGCACAGTCTTGTTGAAAAAAACAGTCTTCATGTAGGTACATTTGATGAACAACTTCTCTTTTTTGAGACACAAGAACTGTGCTTTCTTTGAAGCCCAAGCAAGCATGGTGAAGTCGTTTACACCTGCCATTGTTCCTTTAAAACAGAATTACCCCACAAGTCCTCTGACAGACATGCCAAACCTCACTGACAACCCATGAAGATTAACTGTTCCTTCTTCTGTAACATGGGTATTATGTGTTGGCCAGTACATACAGTTACGGTGATTGATGGTTCCATTCAGTTTAAACGTCGCTTCATCAGACCAAGCTATGACATCATTCAACTATTCGTCATCACAAATTCACTCCCAGAACTCGACATTCCTATCATGTTTTCACATTTCCAATAACTAAAATATACTTTCTTTTCTCTAAGGAGTTTCCAGCCATCTTGTTATTTATGTGTAATTACTGGCAAATGAAAACAAACAAAAGAAAAACAAATGAATGACTACACACACTAATCATAAGAGCACCATATAATCACAATTGGATCATGTTGTCATTAATACCTGCTTAGTTTTAAAGTTCAAACAGTGTAAGCCTCTTTTTGAGACACAAGAACTTTGCTTTCTTTGAAGCCCAGATTTCCTTCATTCTTTGTGGGCAGGCTTACTCATGCTCCTCCGTCCACGGGAAACGTGTCTTCATTTTGGTTGCTCGTCCCAGAGAAGCCCGGTCGCCACTCTCTTCGCGCTGAAGAGGTATCTTCGAGTTTAATTTGCAGAAATTAGAGGTCGTCTTTGGTATTTATAAAAGAGGACTTTCTATTTTAAGATCTGTATCAAAAAGTGGAAGACCTTCTTGGCCAACCAGTTCCCCAACGTTTGTCTGAGGTGACTGTAAAATCGTACACGTGTTTTGCGAGTGTGTCTGTTACACAGACTTATTTGCTGGATATATTTTGGTGGACGCCACTCCTGTAATGTTTGACCTAATGATTCTGTGCTCTTCTTTCTGCAGGTCTTCGAGGAAGTCTTTATTTCCATTTTCGGCTGCACACATAACTATTGGCTTCAGGATTCTTTCATAGTGGTATATCTTAGTGTTTTGTGAAATCCACTTGTTGTTGTAGATCGTGTTTTTATTGTTTTGTGGCGGTGGACACCTTTACTAGGATTGTATGTTTGGTGCCGAGCAGTGGAGTGACTACGACCTTAAAAAATGGTTCAAATGGCTCTGAGCACTATGGGACTTAACATCTGATGTCATCAGTCCCCTGGAACTTACAACTACTTAAACCTAACTAACCTAAGGACAGCACACACATCCATGCCCGAGGCAGGATTCGAACCTGCGACCGTAGCAGCAGCGCGGTCCTGGACTGAAGCGCCTGGATCCGCTCGGCCACACCGGCCGGCGACTACGACCTTAGACATTCCCCAATTTGTCTAGGATATTCTCCACCTTCAATCCTCCCCAGTCATTGGTTATCGACAATGCTGCACCTTTCTTCCCCAGACGATTTAAGCGTTTCTGTTTTGAGATCGTCGTCACATATTTCACCACCATACGGCCTTGTCAAAGAAAGCGGAGGAGTGGATAGAGGTTCGGGGCACTCTCTTGTCCTAGGGGTGGCAAACTGCCCCTAAAGGCGGAAGAATCATCAGTGATCAACGGCATGAGGATTCACAAGGCAATGGACACCACTGCGTTAAAGATACGTAACGTGTATCCACAGGACACGTGGCTTATAACTGACAAGTATCATGATGATCTCTCCATTGGCAAAAGATTCCGATCTCCGGGAGGGGACTGCCAAGGGGGAGGTGACTATGAGAAAAAGATTGAATAATCAACGAAAGGATAACGTTCAACGAATCGGGGGGAGGAATGTCAGAAACTTGAACGTGGTAAGGAAAATAGAAAATCTGAAAATGCAAAAGCACAATCTAGATATAGTAGGTGTCAGTGAAATTAAATGGAAAGTATTTCTGATCAGATGAGTATAGGGTAATTTCAACAGCAGTAGAAATGATATAACGGGAGTAGAAATTGTTATGAATAGCAAGGTAGGACAGAGTGTGTGTTATTGTGAACAGTTCAGTGATAGGTTGTTCTTATCAGAATCGACAACAAACCAACATCGACAACGAAAGTTCGGGTATATATGCCGACGCCGAAAGCTGAAGAGGAAGAGATAGAGAATGTATACGTGGATATTGAAGGGTAATACAGTATGTAAAAGGAGACGAAAGTCTAATAGTCAAGGGAGACAGGAATGCAGTTGTAGCGGAAGGAGTAGAAGAAAAGGTTACAGGAGAATGTGGGCTTGTGACAAGGAATGACAGAGGAGAAAGACTAATTGAGTTCTGTAACAAGTTTCAGTTAGTAATAGCGAATACTATGTTTAAGAATCACAAGAGGAGGAGGTATGCGTGGAAAAGGCAGGGTGATACGGGAAGATTTCAGTTAAGTTACATCATGGTCAGACAGATTCGAAATCAGATACTAGATTGTAAGGCGTACCCAGGAGCAGATAAAGAACAGATTACAATATAGTAGTGATGAAGAGTAGGCTGAAGTTTAAAACATTAGTCAGGAAGAATCAATACGCAAAGAAGTGAGATACAGAAGGATTAAGGAATGACGAGGTACGGTTTAAGTTCTCTAAGGCTATAGATACAGCAATAAGGAATAGCTCAGTAGGCAGTACAGCTGAAGAGGAATGGACATCTCTAGAAAGGGTCATTACAAAAGTTGGAAAAAAAGACATAGGTACAAGACAAGACAAACCACGGGTAACAGAAGAAATATTTAATTTGATCGATGAAAGGAGGAAATACAAAAATTTTCCGAGAAACTCAGGAATACAGAAAAACAAGTCGCGGAGGAATGAGATTAAATAGGAAGTGCAGGGAAGCAAAGACGAAATGGCTGCATGGATAAAGAAATCGGAAAAGAAATGATCGTTGGAAGGACAGACTCAGCATACAGGAAAGTAACAACGACCTTCGAGACATTAAAAGCAAGGGTGGTAACAATAAGAGTGCAACGGGAAGTCCACTGCTAAATGCAGAGCAGAGAGCGGATAAGTGGAAAGAATACAATGAAAGCCTCTATGAGGGGGAAGATTTGTGTGATGTGATAGAAGTGGAAACAGGAGTCAATTAAGAAGAGATAGGGGATCCAGTATTAGAATCAGAATTTAAAAGAGCTTTGTAGTACTTAGCCGCGCGGGATTAGCCGAGCGATCTCAAGCGCTGCGGTCATGGACTGTGCAGCTGGTCCCGGCGGAGGTTCGAGTCCTCCCTCGGGCATGGGTATGTGTGTGTGTTTGTCCTCAGGATAATTTAGGTTAAGTAGTGTGTAAGCTTAGGGACTGATGACCTTAGCAGTTAAGTCCCATAAGATTTCACACGCATTTGAACATTTTTTTGTAGTACTTAAGACCAAGTAAGGCAGAAGGAATAGATAAAATTCCCTCGGAATTTCTAAATTCATTGGGGGAACTGGCAAGAAATCTACTATTCACTTTGGTGTGCAGAATGTATGAGTCTGGCGACATACCATCTGACTTTCGGAAAAATATCATCCACAGAAATCCGAAGACGGAAAGAGCTGAGAAGTGCGAGAATTATCGCGCAATCAGCTTAACACCTCACCCATCCAAGTTGCTGACAAGAATAATTTACAGAAGAATGGAAAAGAAAATTGAGGATGTGCTTCATGACGATCAGTTTGGCTTTAGAAAAGGTTGATAATGGAAGCAAGACTAAAGAAATCGAGCCACGTTCATGGGATTTGTCGACGTGGAAAAAGCGTTCGTCAATGTAAAATGGTGCAAGATGTTCGAAATTCTGAGAAAAATAGGGGTAAGCTATAGGGAGAGACGAGTAATATACAATACGTTCAAGAGCCAAGACGGAATAATAAGAGTGGACGACCAAGAACGAAGTTCTCGGATTAAAAAAGTAGTCTTTCCCCCCTGACGTTCTATCTGTACATCGAAGAAGCAATGATGGAAATGAAAGAACAGGTCAGGAGTGGAATTAAAATTCCAGGTGAAATGATATCAATGATACGATTCACTCATGACATTGTTATTATGACTGAAAGTGAGGAAGAATTACATGATTTGCTGAAATGAGTATAGAATATGGATTGAGAGTAAATCGAAGAAAGACGTAAGTAATGAGAACAGCGAGAAACTTAACATCAGGAATGATGGTCACGAAGTAGATAAAGTTAAGGAACTCCGCTACCTAGGCACTACAGTAAGCGATGATGGACGGAGTAAGGAGGACATCGAAAGCAGACTAGCAGTGGCAAAAAGGGCATTCCTGGTCAAGAGAAGTCTACTAGTATCAAACATAGGCCTTAATTTGAGGAAGAAATTTCTAGAGTAGAGCATTGTATTGGAGTGAAACATGGATTGTGGGAAAACCAGACCAGTAGAGAATCGAAGCGTTTGAGACGAATGCTGAAAATTAGGTGGACTGATAAGGTAAGGAATGAGGAGGTTCTACGCAGAATCGGAGAGGAAAGGAATACGTGGAAAACACTGATAAGGAGAAGGGACAGGATGATAGGACATCTGTTGAGACATGAGGGAATGACTTCCATGGAACTAGAGGGAGCTTTAGAGGGAAAACTCTAGAGGAAGTCAGAGATTTGAATACATTCAGCAAATAATTGAGAACGTAATTGCAAGTGCTACTCTGAGATGAAAAGGTTGGCACAGGAAAGGAATTCGTGGCGGGCCGCATCAAACCAGTCAGAAGACTGATGAACCACTAAAAACAACCATATTCCCCTCATTCTTCGTTTGCCGATAAGGTGAGTCGCAATTTGAAACCTGCGCTGACCATCTTTCATGCCGGATCTCAGCACAAGTAGATGTGTCCAATCAGTGGTTGAATTTGACCTGTAATTCGGCTCATCATGATATTCTTGAGGCAACATGTGCCTCCTTCATGTTGAGTTAACCTTTGAATTCCTTATTGACTAATTTATGGTCTGTGGACGATATTTTGCTGGACAAGTCACCCTTCAGGCCACCCAGCAAAATTGGCAGGAAGAACATCCAGCCCACACGCCGGAGGCAGGCATAGCGCTGTAATAAGTGTCGCCGTAAGTACTGGGTAAGGGTTGGTAATTGCGTTTTCATTTCAAATTTTCGCTGACATGGAGAGGACGATGCAGCAACAATTGCTAAATTGGTGCCTTGCTTTGAGGGTCCATTCAAGTGCTGAACCCAATCAACCTCTCAGTACGCAGCTTCATCACTGGCAAAGTTTCCAGGGTTCACGTTACACAGATAAAAAAGGGAACGTAAGGTTCTTGCTCCCGTACGCCTTCTTCAAGGGGGGAGGGAGTTTGCAGTTTAAGTGGGGGAGGTTGAGCTCACTCAATGGTGACAGCCGTGTGGCTCACTGAGCCAGCCACTTCGACCAGCGCGTAGGTAGGCAACTGGAGACTGTTAGAGAAGGCGGAAAGAGCACCTGGGGCTGCAAGGACAGTCTACCGCCAATCGGTCCTGAGATATTAAACTCTGTTTCACCAGGTGGAGACCTGATCTGTACGTGAACGGAATTTGTCCAGTTTTGGGATGATGGTACGCTCTGGAAATTTGTCTGGATTGAGCTTGTGGATACCTCGTGTGTCCTTTGCTATTAGTTCATCAAATATTTTGGTGAGCTTGTTACCGCAAACTGTGTGCTTGCCACCAGTTTCCCCTCAACCGTATTGCTGTATTTGTTGTCTGTCGGGGTTCATTCTGAAAAATGTGAAGCTTATTTCAGTGGTTTATGCTTACTTTAATAAGAGCTGTTCCTTTGATTGAAATTATTATGGGAAACTCTTTGAGAGGAAATCTTCAGGATTGTAATTTTATTTTGTCTGCTGTTTATAAATGGTGGCGTTTATTTTAATAAGAGCTATTCTCTATGGTGCGGTTATTATGGGTAATCATATGGTATAATAATTCTGGGGTATTGATTCCTTCCGCCATCGCCTACTACTATAACTCTGGTGTTACGCAGTTATTAAGGACTGTATAGTCCATTGTAATTCTGAGATGCATGTACTTATCGTTTTCTTACCAACATATATAGTCACTAGGTAGATGTATTTGACAATTTATAAATTATGTGTCCTTTTGAAGTCAGGTCTGGAAGCTGGAGACATCTATAGAGATTGAATGAGAGTCTCCAGTCTGTCGTCTTGTAAAGTTGTGTCCCCAGTCGGTCGTGGGACTTTCTTCGGCGGAGGCTGCTAGGCTGTCATTTCGAACCTGTGATTGTGCTTTTTGCGGGCTGCCACTTGCCCAGGTTAGTCTCTGTACCTATAGAGGGCAAGATGGTGGGCGACGTTTCTTATTAATGTATCCTGTTTGCTTATTATTCAAATATTCACACATTTACACTGTTTTTCACAACACTCGACATAGCTTTCTTCATTGTATGATAAATTTTCCATCCAACTTCCGAAGTAGATACTCATGCCCAGCTCTCCGTTGCGCACTACACAGAGTGAATATTGCACATTCACAACTAAGTTATGCCCGATATAGAGTACAACATGCCCGGCTCTGAAGAACACCCCAAACAGAGTGACTGTTACATATTCACATGTAGGTAACGCACGATACTGAAATACGTGTCCGACCCTGCAAAACGCCGGAAACAGAGTCATCGTCTCCCAGGCGCGCCATGGCGATCCGAAGGCGTCCGAAGAACTTCAGTTGCAATATTCTTACGCTTATGTTTTTGAAAACTAGTGAACTTTAATAACCAAAAACGATAGACTCGTAGGGTAACCATGAGAGATTGTCATATTAAAAACGGTTAACTACAATGAAAAGTATGTAAATAATTAATAATAGAAGATAGGCGTTTTACCGCCTAACACTCGAACGTGCCGACCAATCAGAAGCAGGTTCAGTACAACTGGCGGAGTCTCCCACGGGACTGGTACATACTGTACCATCTGTCGGTTCTGCCTCACCCCACATTTGTACCATAAGATACTCCACGTGTATCAAGCTGCATCAATGCTAGCTTCTAGCAAAATAAAATACTTTTCTGGGAAGCCAGCCGTCGAAAGAAAGAGATCTTCCATTTTAAGTGCCCGTGTTTGATGGTCGCTTAGTATCAGCTTTTGTTGCTATAGACGGACTTGCTGTCTTTGCTCTCAGGAGATTTTACAGTTAGAACGGTTAGGAACTGTACTGATGCGAACTTACACGACTCTGCTTCGCCTCTGGGTAGGGAGTCGTCAGTGAGTACGCAGCGTTCAGTGTTTGACAGCGCCTCCTCTGTCTATACCCACGTGGAGACATTACCTAAATTCCGTCCTTGTGGCTGGGAGCTCACATTTCTTGTCTGCAGAACACGGAGAGGAGAAGACAGTATTAGACCATACTAGCCAGAGGACCGCCTTCTGCCGTCCTAGTGTTTGAAAGAGGTTCTTTTTTTTTATTTTTGTGGCCGGAGTTCTTCCGTCGTCATAGACGCGTACGGGAACCATAGCTCCCACACACCGGACGCAGTACATGCGGTGATATTGCTAACTGCTTCAGCTTATTAGGGCTATAAAGCTAAACAGCTGTGATCACGTAACTTTTATTTCCACTGAGGTCTTTGAAAGTATTATCTTCTAGTGTTTGATACGTAGATGATGTCAGTCATCTTGCGTTATTTATATTAGATCGCATAGCCATAAAAATGGGCAGATTTCGGCAATTGATCAGTAATATTAATGAGGAAATTCATTTGTGTTGTCTCTTTATGACGATTGGACATTGATATATAAACATTTGTAATATATAAAAGGGGTTTTAATATACAGTAAATGTATAATCAGAATCAACATTTGTCATTTTGTAGTTACTAGTTTCCTTAATCATTCAAGGAGGAAATAATATCACCATTAAGAGATCCTAAGATCTGCTTCAGGGGGTAGTCAGACAGGGCCAGATCTTCATTTTCGCATTCAGTATTTTCCGTTGAGCACATTCATTTTTACACCTGCCTGGAGTAGCATCTTGGATGATGACATTTCAACATATTTGCCAGTTCTCGAGTATTCCGACGTGGATCATTGCGGGTTAATGCATTTAAACGATCTTTATCCAATCCCCAAGGTCTTCCTATACGTGGAGAGTCACTAACATCAAAACAATCCTCCTTAACACGAGAAAACCATTTTGTTGCCGCAATCTGTTCCATGGCGTTATCCCCATACACGGGACTGAAGTCCCCGGCTCCCTCCGCTGCTTTCACCCCGCTATTGAACTCAAACAGAAGAACATGTCGGAAGTATTCCGATTTCTCCTCTTCACTCTCCATTTCCTGAGGTCGACTCACTATTTCTGAATGACAAAATGACAATATGTAAACTCAGATAGGAACAGTGAACGACAAATAAAAAAACTGCAATAAATAAATAAAATCATAGCAACCAGGATACTAACATGCATAATAAATCGCTACCGAGCGAGGTGACGCAGTGGTTGGTTCAAATGGCTCTGAGCACTATGGGACTTAACATCTTAGGTCATCAGTCCCCTAGAACTTAGAACTACTTAAACCTAACTGACCTAAGGACATCACACACATCCATGCCCGAGGCAGGATTCGAACCTGTGACCGTAGCAGTCGCGCGGTTCCGGACTGAAGCGCCTAGAACCGTTCGGCCACAAAGGCCGGCTGACGCAGTGGTTAGCACACTGTACTCACATTCGGGAGGACGGCGGTTCAAACGCTCGCCCGGCCATCCTGATTCAGGTTGTCTACATCTACATCTACATCCATACTCCGCAAGCCACCTGACTGTGTGTGGCGGAGGGTACTTTGAGTACCTCTATCGCTTCTTCCTTCTGTTCCAGTCTCGTATTGTTCGTGGAAAGAAAGATTGTCGGTATGCCTCTGTGTGGGCTCTAATCCCTCTGATTTTATCCTCATGGTCTCTTCGCGAGATATACGTAGGAGGGAGCTATATACTGCTTGACTCCTCGGTGAAGGTATGTTCTCGAAACTTTAACAAAAGCCCGTACCGAGTTACTGAGCGTCTTTCCTGCAGAGTCTTCCACTGGAGTGTATCTATCATCTCCGTAACGCTTTCGCGATTACTAAAGCGCGCTGCTCGCCGTTGGATCTTCTCTATCTCTTCTATCAACCCTATCTGGTACGGATCCCACACTGGTGAGCAATATTCAAGCAGTGGGCGAACGAGTCTACTGTAACCTACTTCCATTGTTTTCGGATTACATTTCCTTAGGATTCCTCCAATGAATCTCAGCCTGGCATCTGCTTTACCGACAATCAACTTTATATGGTCATTGCATTCTAAATCACTCCTAATGCCTACTCCCAGGTAATTTATGGAATTAACTGCTTCCAGTTGCTGACCTGCTATATTGTAGGTAAATGATAAAGGATCTTTCTTTGTATGTATTCGCAGCACATTACACTTGTCTACATTGAGATTCAATTGCCATTTCCTGCACCATGCGTCAATTCGTTGCAGATCCTCCTGCATTTCAGTACAATTTTCCATTGTTACAACCTCTCGATATACCACAGCATCATCCGCAAAAAGCCTCAGTGAACTTCCGATGTAATCCACCAGGTCATTTATGTATATTGTGAATAGCAACGGTCCTACGACACTCCCCTGCGGCACACCTGAAATCACTCTTACTTCGGAAGACTTCTCTTCATTGAGAATGACATGCTGCGTCCTGTTATCTACGAACTCTTCAATCCAATCACACAATTGGTCTGATAGTCCACATGGTCTTACTGTGTTCATTAAACGACTGTGGGGGACTGTACCGAACGCCTTGCGGAAGTCAAGAAACACGGCATCTACCTGGGAACCCGTGACTATGGCCCTCTGAGTCTCGTGGACGAATAGCACAAGCTGGGTTTCACACGATCGTCTTTTTCGAAACCCATGCTGATTCCTACAGAGTAGATTTCTAGTGTCCGGAAAAGTCATTATACCCGAACATAATACGTGTTCCAAAATTCTACAACTGATCGACGTTAGAGATATAGGTCTATAGTTCTGCACATCTGTTCGATGTCACTTCTTGAAAACGGGGATGACCTGTGCCCTTTTCCAATCCTTTGAGACACTACGCTCTTCTAGAGACTTACGGTACACCGCTGCAAGAAGGGGGGCAAGTTCCTTCGAGTACTCTGTGTAATATCGAACTGGTATCCCATCAGGTCCAGCAGCCTTTCCTCTTTTGAGCGATTTTGTTTCTCTATCCCTTTGTCGTCTATTTCGATATCTACAAAAATGGTTCAAATGGCTCTGAGCACTATGGGACTTAACTTCTAGGGTCATCAGTCCCCTAGAACTTAGAACTACTTAAACCTAACTAACCTAAGGACATCACACACATCCATGCCCGAGGCAGGATTCGAACCTGCGACCGTAGCGGTCACGCGGTTCCAGACTGTAGCGCCTAGAACCGCTCAGCCACCCCGGCCGGCTCGATATCTACAATTTTGTCATCTGTGCGACAATCTAGAGAAGGAACTACAGTGCAGCTTCGAAACAGCCTTAGAAAAAGACATTTAGTATTTCGACCTTTAGTCTATCATCTTCTGTTTCAGTACCATTTGGACATTTTGTTTTGAGCCACCTACCGCTTTGATATAAGACGAAAATTTCTTAGGATTTTCTGCCAAGTCAGTACATAGAACTTTACTTTCGAATTGTCTGTGATTTGCCTAAGCCGCTTCATTCAATTGCCGGGATCGTTCCTTTGAAACCCTTCCTCATGCTTCCCTAATCCGATGGGACCGATGACCTCGCTGTTTGACCCCTTCCTCAAACCAACCAACCAATCAAAAACGCTACGAACTTATGCACCAACTTAATAATAACAATCAGATAATGAATAAACACGTATTTCCAGGAGCAGTTTTGGGAAATCGGTTTGCGAAACCAGGCTTTGGGAGCCGCGTGTAAGCGCCGTGCGGTGTTGGAGGTCCCCAGTAGTTGCGTGTCGCTTGGTGACGGGTGGTGACGTGTGCAGCGGACGGCGGACAGACCGTCAGGCAATGCGAGTCACGTGCCGTGGGACGGCTGCCTCAGCTAACCGACCGCCGCTTGTTAATCGAGCTAGGCTGGGGCCGCTCCCTGCCGGGCTGGGCTGCGCTGCGCTGACGGGCACCGCCAGACACCTGCGCTGCGGCGCTGCCAACCCAGGAAAAAGACACTGCACACCGAGCGCGACCTGCCGCCAACACCTGCCAGGCCCGCTCCGTCTGTCGTTCAGGGGGAACCAGCGGAATTTCTCGATATGAAAAGTCGTTTTCTTAATCTGATTTTAATGGCGTTTTGCTGGATACAGTACAGTCATTACAATTTCTCATTAAGGTTAGTGAAAACAGTTTAAATATCA
Organism: Schistocerca piceifrons; assembly: GCF_021461385.2. Classification (NCBI taxonomy): domain Eukaryota; kingdom Metazoa; phylum Arthropoda; class Insecta; order Orthoptera; family Acrididae; genus Schistocerca; species Schistocerca piceifrons. The sequence goes on from NC_060142.1 coordinate 37,069,256, forward strand.
AGTATGCAACACATACGACGTGTGTGAGAATAATAATGAGACCGACAACCGTGCGAGCGATCTAGCAACGCTGTGTTTTCCTACTTGTGTAGCGCGGTGTGTTCATCCCTTCCAAATACTCAGTCTGAGCTTCAGCTCTGTACAGCCATCACGTGATTTTTGACAGCGCCATCAATGAATTTGTGTTTTTGTTGTGCGTAACGAAAATGGAACATCGGAATTCAGAGCATGGTTAAACCATCAAGTTTTGTGTTAAACTTGTGAAAATCTGTGATTGTGACTTTAGAAAAGTCGAAACAGGCCTATGGGGAACATTGCTTATCAAGTGCACAAGTTTTTCGCTGGCACAAATCATTTTCGGAAGGCCGAGAACGCGGTGAAGATAAACCTCAGGCGCCGGCCGCTGTGACCGAGCGGTTCTAGGTGCTACAGTCTGGAGTCGAGAGACCGCTACGGTCACAGGTTCGAATCCTGCCTCGGGCATGGATGTGTGTGATGTCCTTAAGTTAGTTAGGTTTAAGTAGTTCTAAGTTCTAGGGGACTGATGACCTAAAATGTCGAGTCCCATAGTGCTCAGAGCCATTTGAACCATTTTTTTTAGTGCTCAGAGCCATCCATAAACCTCAGGGACTCCTTAAACTCCAAAAACCAATGAAAACGTCGAATGTGTGCGTATTTTTGTGGGATTGTTCGTCCAGCACCAACCGTCAACCAAGTGTTCCACAAAGATGTCCTTCAAAGGATCGGAAAAAGGGTTAATCGACTGAGACTGGGCAATGCAGACAAGTGGATGCTGCATCACAACAACACTCCATGTCACACGGTCACTCCCATCACGGAATTTTTGACCTCAAAAAGCTTGCCTGTTATCCCATAGTCCTTCACCTGATCTGAGTCCTTGTGTCTTCAAGTTTTCCCAAAATTGAAAAATGTCTTAAGAAACCTCATTTTTGTACTATGAAGAACATTCAAAAGCAAGTGAGTACCAGTTGAAGCTTTTCAGTGCTGCTACCAAGACTGGAAACTAAGACTCCGCCGTTGTATAGCTTCCGAAGAGAACTATTTTGAAGGGGACAATATTGCTGTTTGAAAAAATAAAAGCTTTGATGGATAAAAAATCACTCTGATTACTTTTCTCATACATCTCGTATGTACCGCGTGAAAACTTAATAAACCACGGAATAATGTAGATAGAGAGGTAAAAATTGACACACGTGCTTGGAATGACATGGGGTTTTATTAGAACAAAAAAAGACAAAGTTCCGACAGATGGCGCTGGACAGCAAAACGTCAGTGACTGCGCATGACAATGTGTATAAAAGGAGCTGTAATGAGAGAGAGAATCAGATGCGCCAGCAGTCGCAGCCTGTTGACGTTACCTGAAAAGGCGCTTTTAGTGAAGCTGTATTATCAGAATGGGGAATGTGCTAGTTCAGCGTTACGACCCTATCGCCATAGGAAGGGGATTCGAACGGGTAAAGGTCCGTCGACAAATGGAGCTGTGGCGAGAATGATTTCGAAGTTCGAAGCCACGGGTTGTTTAGATGATGGACCCCGTAGTGGCCGAGCGAGCACAAGGCGTAATGCTGCTGAGATAGTTCAGGAAGCAATGGAGACTCTAGCGGGTTCGTCTATGCACGGGGAAGTCAGATCTAGTGCAGTCGCACGTCGCACCGGCATTCCATACACTACTGTTTGGTTGGCACTTAGGCGTACCCTCCTATGCATCCGTACAAAATTCATCGGCATTATGAACTCTTACCTGTCTATTTAGTGAAGCGGAGAGCATTTGCGGTGTGGGCGTTTCAAAAGATGGCGGAAGATGACGATTGGTTGAGTAACGTGTTGTGGACCGACAAAGCTCATTTCACGCTCTGAGGGTTACCTGAAGACGCAAGTGTATCGTGATCGACCGACATCTCTAGGGATGCTGAAAGACAACATCCGACGCCAATGCCTCATCATAACTCTAGACATGCTTTACAGTGCTGTTCACAACATTATTCCTCGACTACAGCTATTGTTGAGGAATAATGGTGGACATATTGAGAATTTCCTGTAAAGAACATCATCTTTGCTTTGTCTTACTTTGTTATGCTAATTATTGCTATTCTGATCAGATGAAGCGCCATCTGTCGGACATTTTTTGAATTTTTGTATTTTTTTGTCCCAATGAAACCCCATGTCATTCCAAGCATGTGTGTCAATTTGTACCTTTCTATCTACATTATTCCGTGATTTATTCAGTTTTCAAATTTATACTCACTTTTTGATCACCCGGTATATTTCGAAATTCCATGACGTTTCAGGGTTGCAGCCGAATGAAGTCGACATTTTGCTAAGATATTCCGTCTGACAGCCATTCAGCAATCTTCCTGTAAGTGTTTTACCTTAAAAATTGCTAGTACACATCTCCGACTTTACACTAAAAATTGACGAGGAGATGCATGCGCGTAGTGTTCTGATATTTAGTCAGGTGACCAGAATTCCTTGACTACTGCGCACTACGATACATGTTAAGTAATGTAAGGATTAAAAAACTACTTGTTACGAAATACTGTGTTTGTGTTTTATCTGTTTCATGGTCGCGAGGAAGCAGGCGCAAGAGCGATAGTATTCACGGCGCAGGTGCCGCAAGCTGAGAAACTCGTTATCGTTGCCACGCAACGCCAGAGGAAGCCATCGGCTTTGTAACCGTCTCCTGCGATTATTAATCAAATACAAACTGTTGTTCATTTTATCTAACGAGCAAATGTTATGTAGGTTTTATTAAAGTCAGTTAATATTTGTACTTTGACATGGATACAGTTATTATGCATATCAGTTTTCACATGTAACAGCAAACTACTGAAATGGAATAAAGTGGGCCGGCCGGAGTGGCCGAGCAGTTCTAGGCGCTACAGTCTGGAACCACGCGACCGCTACGGTCGCAGGTTCGAATCTTGCCTCGGGCATGGGTGTATGTGATGTCCTTAGGTTAGTTAGGTTTAAGTAGTTCTAAGTTCTAGGGGACTAATGACCTTAGAAGTTAAGTCCCAGAGTGCTCAGAGCCATTTGAACAATTTTTTCCATAAAGTGGTGTGACAGAGTTGTTACTCAGAAAGTACAGAACTGTGTTGGGAATTTTGCACAGATTGTATGTAATGAAAGTATTATGGAAGCATTTTGCTTGAAATGTCAGCTTCAGTGATACTTCTGCTGAAATAAACTACACTAGTGTAGGCATGCGTATTCAAATACAGAGATCTATAAACAGCTACAATACGGCGCTGCGGTCGGCTACGCCTATATAAGACAAGAAGTGTCTGGCGCAGTTGTTAGATCGGTTACTGCCGCTATAATGGCAGGTTATCAAGAGTTAAGTTAGTGTGGACGTGGTGTTACAGTCGGCACACGAGCGATGGGACACAGCATCTCTGAGGTAGCAATTAAGTGGGGATTTTACCGTACGACCATTTCACAAGTGTATCGTTAATGTCAGGAATCAAATCTCCGATATCGCTGCGGCCGGAAAAGATCCTACAAAAGCGGATCCAACGACGACGGAAGAGTATAGTTCAACGTGACATAAGTGCAACCTTTCCGCAAATTGCTGCAGACTTCAATGCTGGACCCTTAACAAGTATCAGCGTACGAGCCATTCAACGAAACATCATCGATATGGGCTTTCGGTATCGAAGGCCCACTCGTGCAGCCTTGATGACTGCACGACACAAAGCTTTACGCCTCGCCTGGTGCCGTCAACACCGTCATTGGACTGTTGATGACTGGAAACACGTTACCTGGTCAGACGAGTCTCATATCAAATTGTATCGAGCAGATGGACGTGTAAGGGTATGAAGACAACCTGATGAATCCATGGACCCTGTATGTCAGCAGGGAATTGTTCAAGGTGGTGGAGACTCTGTAATGGTGTGGGGCGTGTGCAGTTGGAGGGATATGGACCCATGATCACTCTGACAGGTGACAAGTACGTAAGCATCACCTGCATCAATTCATGTCCATTGTGTATTCCGATGGACTTAGGAAATTCCAGCAGGACGATGCGACAACCCACCCATCCAAAATTGCTACAGTGTCTCCAGAAACAATCTTCTGAGCTTAAACACTTCCGCTATCCACCAAACTCTGCAGACATGAGCATTATTGAGCATATCTGTGATGTCTTGCAACGTGCTGTTCAGAAGAGATCTCCACCCCCTCGCACTCTTACGGATTTATGGACAGCCCTGTAGGTTTCATGGCGTCACTTCCCTCCAGCAATACTTCAGACATTAATCGAGTTCATACCACGTCGTGTTGTGGCACTCCTGCGTGCTCGTGGGGGCCCTACACGATATTAGGCATGTGTACCAGTTTCTTTGGCTCTTCTGTGTATAATGCTCTGTGTGTCATATCTTTGAAAATAATATATACGGGAATTAAAAATTTATATGCAATATTAGGCAATTTGTGAAGTGGAGACATTTGATATAAAATATTTAAGTGACTTAGTAAGAAATAATAGTTCCAAATACTTTCCTCTTTCAGATTAAACGTGTTTTAAATTATTCTAATTTTGAGTATTAACCCAGGGAGTTTAAAATAGCAGTTGTGATCTTTACCGATTCAGACATTTGCGTAAGGTAAATGAACAATCTAGAAACCTATAACATCGAAGTTGTATCATGAAACATTCACACGAGGTACTAAAAGAATATTCCTTGTTAATAATATTAAATTGGATTGTGGCCCTGATCCATTAAACATAGGACCTGCAGTGTCAAAATTTCTCGAGGGGAGATGGAAGGTGTGGTGCCCGAGGGCTGAAGGCTTATGCTACAACGCAAGTCGATGGTTTCGAATTAGCATCGAAGGGATAATTGGTACGGAGCTATCTTGAAAGGTATTTGCACCAACTGTGTACAACTTTGTTGAGTTATCTGGTCCTTGTAACTGCTGTGAATAACCAACGAGCAGTTACATGTACACGACAAATAAAACCTAAACAAGTGCGGACGGTTGAAACACGCGGTCTGATAGATACTCTACTGTGCGCAAACCCCGCTTATGGCGTCTGTGACTGGACAAATTGCCAGGAATCGTCGCTAGACGTGAACATAAACTTTGGTATACAGTTAGCGGTGTGTAGTCGCGATCTACAGCCTAAAACAGCCACCTGAAGATGGCACAATGCTTGTCAGCCGAAATATCGCGGCAAAACGTCGACGTCATCCGGCTGCAGTCCAGAAAATTCAATGCTAATGTCAGTATTTGTCACGTCAGAGATTTGTATCCGTTTGTTGCGAGCTGTGCACCATAAAACAGTTCATTTCGAGGTTGTTGTGACAGATTTGTTTTTTAATATTTGTTGACAACATAATCCCACAATTATTTTGGTTCGGGGCATATTTAGAACATCCCAAAAGTATGTAGTTACGATCTCCACCAGGTTCTTGATATCCACGGCATGTCAGACAGTCTGAAAGTCCTATCGTACAGAGTTGCACTGAGAAACGTGCGTGCCCCAACCTTAGTCGAATAATTAATGTTCACACGTCTCCTCGAAGGTCTATCAGGCTATACAACGATTTTGTTAGCATGGTGCACTGGACTGAAGCGAGTGGTGATTACCTCTTTCCCTGCTGAGGTATTTGCAACTCCTGTTCCCTTTGGTGGTATGCCTCTTTTCTTAAAACGTGTAGAAAATGAGAATATGAAAGTTTTATTAATGGTGGCTGCCCTTATTTGAGGCTGTCTACTACTTCATTGAATCGAATACTTCAGTCCTCCGTAACCATATTAGATGAACGGTGAAAAAAAAAAAGAAAACAAACTATATTTATCGTTTTAATTCCTTTTTGTGTAGCCACACAATTGCAAATATAAAACAAAACATTTTTAAAAACGAAGTTTGCAAATGAAACCATGTTTTGACAATACCACAGTTCAGTCGAAGTCGGAATGAGCTACATCTGACGAGTGCGCTGGCCACGGAAGATCGCCAATCAAAGGAATTTGGTGGCTGCAAAATACACATTGATCTTCCTGGTGAGTGTGCTGCAGCCCCACACCACTGAAACCACACGCATCCAACATCAATATGTTCAAGATGGCACCCTAAAAGTGTAGAGTCTTGTACCGCAAGGAAGCAAGGGAGATGATGTTGTTATGAGTGGATGGTATCCTCTTTCTACAACACCATGGCACACGTGGATAAATACGTGTCTTTGTTTACATGAACTGGATGTTTTACTTAACTTGAATAGAGTGCATTTTCTTTGGTACAAACTCATCAGTAATAGTCCTCTTGCATACAGTATTGGTAACATTGCTATTACAAACTTTAGTCTCATTGCTGGTAAAGTACAAGCCCCACTATAGGTACAAATCTGGCCGCTGTGTACTGTCATTGCCTGTGATGAACTAAGCCCGCACCGCTACACTGACATCTGGAAGAGCGGGAATTTTCAAATCAAAGGATTATTGAACGGGGGATCGGTCACACTGGACCAAATGGTACAGTCTTACATTTGTGGCCTCCAAGGTCACTGGAAGTGACTGTATGTGATTAATTCTTGAGGGTGTTTATAAAAGACTCTGCTTATGTGCCTCCGTTACCGACAACAATGAATGAACTGATATATCGCATAACAGCAGCTGTGGAAGCTGTAACTCAAGACATGCCCGCTGCAGTGTGGGAACAATTCGAATACAGCACTGACATATGCCGTGCACCTCAAGGTAGGGCGTACTGAACACCTACGAAAAGGTACGAATAAAAAAAAAATTTTTTTTGAGTTTCCTGTTCATAAGAAAACAAAATTCAGTGTATGCGTTTATTAGTTTCTGAAATGTAGACGTGCGAAATCGGATGATTCTTTTTTGATAAGTCCTGTATTTTTCTGAACTGTAATCTCTTGGAACGTTAAGTTAAAGCAGTTCACTAACTACTAACGCAAACAAATTATTATTATTATTATATTAGCATTCTTTATACATTTTATTCTTATTGTTGAAATCATATGCATATATGGTACGTTAAAGGTAATGGTGATAACAAGTTACATGAGGGGAGGGGGGAGGACAAAGTAAAAAACTGCGACCCACTCGCAGAATGCATCACTGCATCTAACGTAAGAGTCATTCCTACTGTCTACAACACACACCACAAAGTAACATGTTCTCAGTAAAAGAGGGCATCTCATGAAGTTTGTTTGCGCTCCAGAAGCGCATGTTTGGTTTATTCACGCATCCAGACACATGAAAATCTGCCTCCTACTAAAGAAAACCAGGCTGACCGCTGTGCCGAGCGGTTCTAGGCACTTCAGTACCGAACCACGAGGCTGCTACGGTCGCAGCTTCGAATCCCGCCTCGGGCATGGATGTGTGTGATGTCCTTATGCTAGTTAGGTTTAGGTAGTTCTAAGTCTAGGGGACTGATGACCTCCGATGTTAAATCTCATAGTGCTTAGAGCCATTTGAACCATTTGTGAAAGAACACCAGTTCGTCATGTGACAGTTTTTCAGGAACTCTCCGAACATCGAAATCGTGATCGACGTCGAGAGTTCGGCTAACAGAAGTTTGCAGAGTTGAAGGGCAGCCTGAACGCTGTGTGGCAAGTACATAGCAGACTGTATTAGGGCTTCAATGTTTTGCGGTGACAGCCTATCAAGGGCAATAGTTACCCCATTCTTCGTCTTCGTACATTTACAGTCCCCCTAAATGGGTATGCCTATGAAGCAAGAGAACAGGAACAGAACTTGGGGCGGGAATATTGAAATGTGCACGAAATGCATGTTGAGCTGTGACAACCTAACGGCCTTTAGAAAAGTTGGCCTCTAAGACGAACGGACGTTGCTTCATCGGTCAACGCATTGCCGCTACTGAGGCAGACAGTGAACGAACATCCCTAGTCATAGCTTCGAATAAGATCGTACCCTTCCTCAGTCTACCATCCCCATCATTCAGGACAGCGAGTTTCATATTACACCTTACGGGAATTCAGTCACGGCCATGTTGATATTTGTCGAGCGCCGGTTTTATTTGCTGAATTGCACTCATTGGCCAAAGGACACGTAGAATTATTGTGGCACGGGTCAGTCATCGGATGCCGGAATCAGCGCGTAGCATTTGTCTCCCTCTGTACAGTCTTGATAGAAATGGATTCCTGACGGCCCACATTCAGTTCTGGCGCAACCCGATTCAGAGCAGACTTTCGATCGCCCCGTGTGACTCTGCGGAGGCGACGCGAAGTTCTTTTATCAAACACTTGTGGTCGCCCTGCGCGACGATTTGCGGGTGTGGAAACATCATCTCCACGCTATTGTAGATCTCCAGGGTTATTTTTATTGAACTACATCTAAAAAACGTAAATTAGTTACAAACAACAGCGGGCACATGCAAACGTCACTGCAGATATTCGCATTTAAGTTACGACATGTTTGATATCACTGCCATCATGGGCGGTGATTTGGCGCAGACGAATAGTGAAATTCTGCATGATCCGCTGAAGTGTCGGACATCGATGCATCGATGACCTCCTGAATGGCTGTTTTCACCTCAGCATAGGTTTTAGGGTTATTACAGTACACAACTCGTCTTTAATATAGCCCTACAAAAAGGAGTCGCATTTACGCAGATCTGGAGAATATGGCGACCAATCGAAATCCTTGCCAATGGCTTCTGCGTACCTGCTGAGCCAGAAAGCGGTCCCCAATGTGCTCCTCCAGAACATCAAACACTCTGTTGCTTCGATGGGGTCGAGCTCCGCCTTGCATGAACCGCATATTGTCAAAATTAGGGTCACTTTGGATAACGGAGATGAAATCACCTTCCAAAACCTTCACGTACCGTCCGGCAGTCTCCGTGCCATCAAGGGATGTCGCACCGATTATTCCGTGACTGGACACTGCACACCACATAGTCACCCGTTGAGAGTGAAGAGACTTCTCGATTGCGAAATGCGGATTCTCAGTCCCTCAAATGAGCCACTTTTACTTATTGACGATCCCACCCAAATGAAAGTGGGCTTCGTCGCTAAACCAAACCATACATGTGCATACTAATTCCCATCTTGCCTCCATGGCCAGGCGTGCAGTTTGAACGTCCAAACGCAAAGCTTTCAGCAGTTATGACGATTTTATTTTATATACTTCAATAATTGTCACTCTGACACATTGATGACTTCGGAGAGCCGTATTCTTTTAATTAATCTTCAATATTTTATTACCCACGTGCCTTGCACCGATTACCCGACGTTCCATGTCGGTTAACTCGCGTTGTCCTGCCACGTTTACTACAAACCTGCCTGTAACTGACTGCTCAGGTATTGTGTCTATACTCGAGCCGCACGCCGCACCTAGCCGCAACATAAAAGGTATCCTGTCCTGTTTGCCGGCCACGGTGGCCGAGCGGTTCTAGGCGCTTCAGTCCGGAACCGCGCGGCTGCTACGGTCGCAGGTTCGAATCCTGCCTCGGGCATGGATGTGTGTGATGACCTTAGGTTAGTTAGGTTTAAGTAGTTCTAAGTTCTAGGGGACTGATGACCTCAGATGTTAAGTCCCATAGTGCTCAGAGCCATTTGAACCATTTTTTGTCCTGTCCTCAAGGGTCAAAATTACACAGCTCTGGAGCAGTTTGGGACAAAGAACTATTTCCCAGCATTAACATTTCAATTTTTATTGACGTAAATAACCTAGACCGATACCAAGTTAAACTGGTAGCAGCAGTTCAGTATGACCATCGCCGGTCTCAAAGCATGCATTAAAAAGGCACACTTAATTGTGCCACACTCCCTCACGCAACAGCAGTCGGTTACGACCGAGATGTTTCAAAGTGTCGAGCTATCGCTCATGTGATGGAAGAAACCCCGATACAATACAGCGCTATTTGTGTTATACTTCTAAATGTCAATTTTTTGTTGTAATATTACCATGTAGAATAGTTTGGAAAGTTATTAATAAATTTTGTTCCATGAAAAGTAAAACAATAAAAAAAATAAGACGATGAAGCTCTGTAGTCTGTTGTATAATGAGACTGTCAGATAGGACACTCGCAACCAACTCCTACTGTGGTTCCGTACGGGAAAAAGATCTTCTAACACTATATACAACTCTTCACAACGCTGAGATCCCTCGCCCGCACAGTCCATCGCACAGAACTACTTCTTGCAATCCGACTATGAGGCTCAATGTTATTCAGGTGTTCACGGACGGTAACATCGGTGCCGGGCGCTGGGCTGTCGAGTTGAAACCACTTCCTCTCATTGACAAGAAAAGATACTGTCTGCAACAACTGTACCAGCACGTCTTGGATGATCACCAGGTAACGTACGTACATCCTTCAAACTGCATGGCATCAGATAAAGTCCAGTTAACTCATCTCCTACAGTTTCACTTAACGGGTCGCTGGTGATCCGAGGCGTGTGCGGAATATGGATTTTCGTCACTCCTGACATTCATTCTGTGGCAGCTGGAAACTCCGTTACGGTGCATGAGACATTTTCCTGTCCAGATTTACTTTGCCCACCCTGTACACGCTTTACCAGTACTCTCCATTCCTTCGAAATATGCATTTCAGAGGCAAGTTGTCAGATGCCTGCAGATGAATCTCCTGCCACACGATTCAACACTACTTCCATAAATTCTGTTGTGCGAGTAGATCTTTATCGAGAATGTTGGTCAGTTGTAGATCCAGCCAATAAAGGATTTCCAAGATGACGGAATGGAAAGGACAGTGTCTTGGAAAGGCTGCTCCGAATTAGTCAGGAAGGGCCACGGACAGTTTTTATTCGCGACTTCATAATGGCAATTCGTTCCTGGAAACCAAGGTGGAACTGCACAATCGAGCGGACGCATTAACGATCCCTAGCAGCATCATTCATGATGAGCTCCGATTTGTCCGGCCATGTCACCGTAGGAGTGGTACGCATCAAAATTAATTACCGTAAAAGAAATATTTTCAAATGTAAGGCAAGTCAGTTTTCCGCCGAATCCCTCTTCTTGTCCGCGTTTTCCATATATTCCTGTCCTTGCTGATTCTGCAGAGAACATCCTCATCCCTTACCATATCAGTCCACCTAATTTTTAATATTTTTCTTTAGCAACACATCTAAAAGCCTTCAATTCTCTTGTGTTCCGGTTTTCTCACAGTCGATGTCTCAGTACCGAACAATGCTGTGATCCAAACGAACACTCTCAGAAATTTCTTCCTCAAATTAAGAAGTCTGTTTGATACTAGTAGATTTCTCTTGGCGAAGAATACCCTTTTTGTCAGTGCTAGTCTGCTTTTTATGTCCTCTTTGAAATCTGGTTACGCAGGACAGAGTGGATCAGGTTGTGGAAAAGGGCCAAGTCAATTACTGTTAGTTATACAAGAACACACCTGACTTTACTTCTCAAACAAATGCACAGTTTTCTCTTTAAAACAACAAAGATCAATTCACGACTGAGGGTCCAAATAACTTCTCCAGAATAAGTTTAAGTGATTCCTTTCAAAACACGAGAATTTAGAGTAACGGCTGAAGGCCTTACTTAAGTAAAATTACAATATCTTCTTGGCTAAAGGCCGAAATAATATTTCAGTTCAGCAAAGGAAATTCTTAAAAGGTAAGCATTTACAAATTTCGGCTAAAAGCCATATTAAGGAAAATTCAAGTTTAATTTTTCGGCTGAAAGCCCAATAAAAAAATTTATTTACACCATAAAAGATAGGCTTTAAAGATAAGCCTATACACAGCGCAACAGAAAAACATTTTAAGAAAACTTGAAGAATCTTGTCGGCTGAAGGTCCAAACAATTACTCAAGAATAATTAAAGACAACCTTAAGATAAACATTTACAGAACACGACTGAAGGTCGTTTCAAGAATTCAAGATAATTAAAGAGAAACATTACAGACAAGGATTTACGTATTAAAGCAACAATTCTAAAACAAACGCGGCTGAAGGCGTAAATACAGAGCAAGAAGAAATTTAAATAAAACACGGCTGAAGGCCTAATCTTAAAGTTGTTATGAAGTTCGGCTGAAGGACATATACTAAACATAAAACAGGCAATATTAATACACGGCTGACGGCCGGACACAGCACCTACGATCAAATAAAATGACAATCACAAACAACAAACAGTGGTGCTCAGAAGTGTTCCAAGGGTCGGCCTGGGAAGGAAACTCTAACAACAGTTTAGGTGAGACAATCAGCCATGCATAACACTAAAGTATCGGGTGGCAACACTGCTTACTCCATTTCGCAGACAGCATTTATCGGCTCGGTGGAAATCACAGAAGCTACACACGGTTGCACGTAAACACACTTGCACAAGAACTCGAACAATCGTAAAAGCAGTGACTGTGAAACAACAAGGACGAATCAATTCGACACACAGAGAGTTTCCACAAGCTGTCGGCGACCAAATACACGTCGTCCGATGAGACGACCAACCGAACGACCAACCCAGGTCGTTCCCACTCAAGCTACGTGTGTCGGCAACGGTCGGGCGAGTCTTGGTTGTCCGAAGCTGACGACAGCTCCAGCCCGACTCAACTCCATGTCCGTTCGGAATTCGGAGACACAGCGACCAGGGCACACTGGCTCGGACCCAACCATGCAGAGGTAACTGTAGTGTTGCCAGAACGTCGGCTGTACAACTGGGGCGAGTGCCAGGACGTCTCTCTAGACCTGCCGTGTGGTGGCGCTCGGTCTGCAATTACTGACAGTGGCGACACGCGGGTCCGGCGTATACTAATGGACCGCGGCCGATTTAAAGGCTACCACCTAGCAAGTGTGGTGTCTGGCGGTGACACCACATTCCTCCCCCGCAAATCGGCGTACGGTTGTGTTATAAGGCTTCCGCCCGCCGTGGGGAGGACCCCATGTTGACGTATGCGACGAGGTGGGGAGCCTAACAACAGGCGAGGCTGTGCCATCCGCACCCGGCCATTCGGTCCGAGGGGAGCTAGGAAACGCCTGGAAACCTAGTCCAGGGTGCACGCCAACATGCGGTTTATGCGCCCGTAAAGAGACAGGAGGGGCCGAAGGGTCGACCTCCATCGCGTCGGGGTACCCGACGGGCGTAGACGACATGTGGTCCGGAGCGGGCAAGAGTTCCATATCGGAGGACAGCTGGTCACGGGAAGCGATCGGCAGCGCGTGACCCAGGGAGAAGCCTAGCGGTTGCAGCGAAGCGTCCACTGCGGGCGGCGCCGGCGGGAGAACAGGCGGCGGCAGCGGCGGTGGCGGCGGCGGCGGCGGCGGCGCGTCGCCACGGGGCAAAATGGAAGGCAGCGTCGGTAACACCTGGGGATGAGGCGAGCCAGTAGATGGGTCCCCAGGGCGCTGACCGGACGGCACCGTCGCTGAAAGCAGACGGGGAGCGGCAGAACCCGTGCGACGACAGAGGCGCAGCTGATTGAGATGCCGACGCACCTCACCAGAGGCCCCCAAAACCAAATACATAGCGCGGCCGAGGCAGCGAAGAATGCGCCCTGCGAGCCAACGCCGTGAACCTCGATAGTTGCGATAGTATACAACGTCGCCTGGAGCAAAAGCAGGTGGCTGCCGCTGCACAGGAACCTGATGCGGCGGATGTAACAAAGACATCAAGGTTCGATGAGGACGACCGTGGAGCAACTCAGCCGGCGAGCGACCATCTCGGGGCTGAGAGCGAGACGAAGACAAAAAGAGCAACAACGCGTCCTCCCGAGAATACGACTCTTTCAACTTCAACATCTGTGACTTGAAAGTCCGGACCAATCGTTCAACGGCACCGTATGACTGAGGCGAAAACGGCGCGGATGACAGATGTTGAATACCATTGGCCTTGCAGAATGACTGAAATTCTGCGGACATTAATTGTGGGCCATTGTCGGAAACAATAGTCTGTGGAAGACCTTCAATACAAAAGATAGCGGATAACGCTTGGATGGTGGCAGATGACGTCGTGGAAGACATCCTGACAACAAAAGGAAAATTACTGAACGAATCGACCACAACCAACCATCGAGCATTCCAGAATGGACCAGCAAAATCTATGTGTAAGTGTTGCCATGCAAAGAATTTCCGCGGTGGTGCGGATTGTTGTTCGGCACACGCCACGCAAGAAGAGCACATATTCGTAATCGCAGCATCGATTCCGAACCAAGTACAGTGCTGACGAGCAAGTTGTTTCGTTCGCACTATACCCCAATGTCCTTGGTGGAGAAGCCGTAAGACAGAGGACTGTAACGAACGTGGGACCACGACTCTGGACTGATCATTATCAGAACGCAACAGCAAAACACCACGTCGAACAAAAAGTCTCTCCTTGTGAGCAAAAAATCGGCGAACCAACGGATCCTCGATCCGTGATTTCGACAAGGGCCATTGCGTAGCAACAAAACGCAAAACGGTAGCACTATACCCCAATGTCCTTGGTGGAGAAGCCGTAAGACAGAGGACTGTAACGAACGTGGGACCACGACTCTGGACTGATCATTATCAGAACGCAACAGCAAAACACCACGTCGAACAAAAAGTCTCTCCTTGTGAGCAAAAAATCGGCGAACCAACGGATCCTCGATCCGTGATTTCGACAAGGGCCATTGCGTAGCAACAAAACGCAAAACGGTAGCAAGGACAGGGTCAGCAGCTGTGGCTGTAGCTACACGACGAAAATCAATCGGAAACGATTCGACCACGTCATCGGTTTCCGAATCAATGAACATGCAAGCAAGTTCGGAAGAATCGAATGCTCTATCCTCAGCAACAGGCAAAGGGGCAACGCATCGGCCTTTCCGTGCTTAGCAGTGGACCGATACAAGATATCGTAGCGGTACTGCGAGAGGAAAATAGACCAGCGAATGAATTTCTGCGCTGTACGTGGAGGTACAGGCTTGTTCGGATGAAAAAGCGATGTCAAAGGTTTGTGATCTGTGATGATGGTAAAGTGACGACCATACAAGAAATCGTGAAACTTAGTAACACCAAATACAAGAGCCAAGGCTTCTTTCTCTATCTGTGAATAATTTCTTTGCGCAGACGAGAGCAATTTGGACGCAAAGGCAATAGGGCGATCATGCGATCCATCTTTGGGCGCAAGCACAGCACCGATCCCGAAATCCGATGCATCTACCATCAACAAAAGGGGTCTCTGGGGATCGAATGGCGTAAGGCAAGTATTTGAAAGCAACGCCGATTTCAACTGGCGAAAGGCGCGTTCGCATTCCGTCGTCCAGACAAACGGAACACCTTTACGGCGTAAGCGATGAAGCGGAGCTGAAATGGAAGAGGCATTGCGCACATAGCGATGGTAGTAATTTATTTTACCCAGCACACTCTGTAGCTGCTTCAAATTCTGCGGCGAAGGCAAGTCTTGTATGGCACGGAGGTGCTCTGGACTAGGATGTATGCCTTGGGCATTGATTACATGTCCCAGATATGGTAAATCACGAGCAAAAAACACACATTTGTCCTTCCGCAAGCGAAGACCATTTTGTCGCAAGACCTGAAATAATGTTCGGAGGTTGGCTAAATGTTCTTCTTCCGTCTTTCCGGAGATCACAATATCGTCCAGATAGTTTGCTGCAGTAGGGACCGACGCACAAACAGTTTGCAGATATTGCTGAAACAATGCAGGGGCGGATGCACACCCGAATGGCAGTCTTTTGAATCGGTACAAACCAAGATGCGTGTTAACCACCAAGACGCGCTGGGATTCGTCCTCCACTGGTATTTGCAAGTACGCATCTGCTAGGTCCAATGTCGAAAAATATTTACCCGGGCACAGTTTGTCAAAAAGATCTTCCGGGCGGGGTAAAGGATAAGTTGCAATCACTAATTGTGGATTCACTGTTGCCTTGAAGTCCACACAAAGTCTCAATTTTCCGGAAGGTTTTGGCAAAATTACTAAGGGTGATGCCCAGAGAGAGAAGCCTGCACACGTTCAATCACACCTTGTGATTCCAATTCGTGTAATGTTCTTGTGACCTCATCACGCAATGCGTGGGGAACATTGCGCGCTCTGAAAAATTTCGGTTGCGCGTTTACTTTCAGTTCCAAATGTGCTTTATAGTTCTTAGCGCAACCAAGGCCCGGTGCAAAAATGTCTGCAAATTCTTCACATAGACTAGATACACTGGCTGAAGGCACAGTCTGGTTCACTGATAGGACCTGATTGACTATAGACAAGTTAAACAACTGAAATAAATCTAAACCAAACAAGTTCACTGCAGAAGAAGAACGAAGTACGTAAAATGACATAAGTTTTGTTTGTCCCTCGTATGTGGCAAGAAGGCTGCGCTGGCCTAACAGAGGGATATTCTGACCGGAATAACTATTTAACTTAACATTTGCGGCATGCAACGGAGGTGTGCCCAGTTGTTTGTACGTGTCTTTATTGATCAATGAAACTGCAGCTCCGGTATCGAGCTGGAATGAGATCACGTTGCCATGAATGTCCAAGTCTACAAAAAGTTTATTGTCCTGCTGACGACAAGAGCGACTGTCTTGTGCAATTTGAACAGACACTGCTACAGAAGAACTTGCGACTTGACGGGATTTCCATCGACGTCGACGCACACTATGTGTGGGACGAACACAGTCACTGTTAGAGAGAGTGGCACTGGGCGGAGTGGAATTAACTACATGAATTTCCATGGGCGAAGGTTCACGAGCCTGAGTATTCTTGGTTCGCTTCAGATTCCGGCGAGAAGCAAAGGGCCTGGAATGGATTTTAGTGTCCGATCTAAGCTTTTTCTGGCAAACACTCTGAACATGTCCTTTTTTTATTACAGAAAAAGCAAACAGCTTGGCGTGACGGGCAATTTTCACGCGAATGTCTAGTAGCACACCGCGGGCATGATTTCACTGCATTTGCTTGCTGCCGCGGGACACGTGGTTGAGATCGTGGCGGCAGCTGCGCGGACGGGCGCGAGGGCTGGCTGTTTACAGTTCCGTGCAGCTCGCCCGGCGGGCCGGTTAATGTGACACATGGCTGGCGAAATTGCAAATGATTCCTGAGCAAAGTCAAGTGTGTCTTGCCTATCCAATATGTCCATCACTTGTTGAAGGGAGGGATTGACTAGTTTCAAAATTTGCTCCCATATACGAACATCAGAAACGTTCTGTGCAATTGCATCACGCACCATAGTATCTGAATAAGGGAGTCCACATTCACACTCAAAAGCACAATCCCTAGTAAGGCCTTGCAAAGTTGCAACCCACTCCCGATTAGTTTGACCGGCCGTACGTTTTGTACGAAAGAAAGTATACCTTTTTGCAACTACATTGACAGATTCTTTGAAATATGCATCTAATGCAGACAAAATTTCTTCGTAGGACAGAGTTGCTACGTCGCGGCGGGGAAATAATTTCACTATCACACGGTACGTCTGCACCCCTACACACTCCAATAAGTGAGGCTGCCGCTCGTTACCTTGAATTCTGTAGGCGGCGAGATGGAATTCAAATTGGCGTGACCACTCCGTCCAGCTTTCCAGTGCCGCATCGAAATGACGAAAAGGTGGTGCAACTGCATGTGGTGGCTGCGGTAGCGGTGGAGCGGCGGCTGCCGCATCGTTTTGCATCGCACGTTGACCCTGGACGAGCTGTCCAAGGGCATGCAATAAGGCTGCGTCTGCTGATTCTGCAAGCGATAAAATTCGGACAGTACATCTGGAGATTGTGGCGAAGCCATGACACAAGTAAATTAGTTATATATAATGGAGACCATTTGTATCCGAGTCGCCAATTTTGTAGTGTTGGCAGAAGAGCCAACACTGTTTTTCTAGAGGAGGCTGAAATGCACGCGTTTAATTACACGCTGACTGGCGTTAGGTCTGGAACAGGTCAGAGAAATAAGACTAGCAAAACAGGAGGTAACTGGTAGAATACTTAACTTTAATCCACAATTGTAGAACATCTCTCTTGATGATACATGCTTCATAATATTAATTATCAATTGAATACGGCGCCTTGCTAGGTCGTAGCAAATGTAGCTGAAGGCTATGCTAACTATCGTCTCGGCAAATGAGAGCGTATTTGTCAGTGAACCATTGCTATGAACGTCGGCTGTACAACTGGGGCGAGTGCCAGGACGTCTCTCTAGACCTGCCGTGTGGTGGCGCTCGGTCTGCAATTACTGACAGTGGCGACACGCGGGTCCGGCGTATACTAATGGACCGCGGCCGATTTAAAGGCTACCACCTAGCAAGTGTGGTGTCTGGCGGTGACACCACAGTAACTCCTGCCCATTGGCCACGACATCTCTGCACAAAAAAGGAACCGACCCACTTGCGGCAAGATGACCAACTGACGAGGCCCAGAAACGATCAAAAGACCAAATACACGTCGCCCGATGAGACGACGAACTGAACGACCAACCAACGGTCGTTCCACTCCAACATCCCTCCGTCGGGCAGTTCGTGTGTGTCGCTAGCGGTCGGCGAGCACTGGCTGCCGGATCCTCACTGGCGCTCCGTCCCCCGACTGAACTCCCGTACCCGATCGACTCCAGACACACAACGACCCGGAAATACTATCGGTCACTCCAGAGATGGTACGACAGTCCACTTATCGATAAGCGCTGCTGCTGCCACTCACGGGCAAGCAAACCGGCAACCTAGTGACGCCAGTAAATTGAATTAAAAGGAAAAAACGAGGCGACAGAACAACAAAAACAAGATGACGAGCAATAAACGGCATGACCGCGAGCCGCGCACGGCTGACTCTTTGTTCCATCAGTCAAGGGTAATTTTTGCTGCCCAGGTAGCAGAATTCCTTAACTTCATCTACTTCGTGAACAGCAGCTCTCATGTTAAGTTTCTCGCCGTTCTCATTTCTGCTACTTATACTTTCGCCTTTCGTCGATTTACTCTCATTTCATATTCTGTCCTCATCAGATTGTTCATTCCATTCAACAGGTCAGTTTCACTAACAAGGGAACCTCCCCATCGCACCCCCCTCAGATTTAGTTATAACTTGGCACAGTGGATAGGCCTTGATAAACTGAACACAAATCAATTGAGAAAACAGGAAGAAGTTGTGTGCAACTGTGAAAAAATAAGCAAAATATACAAACTGAGTAGTCCATGGGCTACATAGGCAACATCAAGGAAACCGTAAGCTAAGAAGTGCCGTGGTCCCGTGGAAGCGTGAGCAGCTGCAGAAGGAGAGGTCCTTGGTTCAAGTCTTCCCACGAGTGAAAATTTTACTTTCTTTATTTTAGCATAGTTATTATATGTCCGCTCGTTCATTGACGTCTCTGTTCACTGTAATAAGTTTAGTGTCTGTGTTTTGCGACCGCATCGCAAAACCGTGCGATTAGTAGACGAAAGGACGTGCCTCTCCAATCGGAACCGAAAACATTTTATCGCAAGGTCATAGGTCAACCGATTCCTTCACAGGAAAACACATCTGATATATTCTATACGACACTGATGACGGCATGTTCGTCACATGACAGGAATATGTTGTCGACCCACCTAACTTGTACACTTGGCGAATGGGTAAAAAGATTCTTCTACCTTGCCCGATTTAGGTTTACTTGTGGATGTGATAATCACTCCCAAAAAAGTGATGAAAACATAAGAGTTTGTCACATAAACTGAAAATAAAAAATTAAAGTTTTCACTCGATGGAAGAGTTGAACCAAGGACCTTCCGTTCCGATCCTGCTCACGTTACCACGAGACCACGGCGCTCCTAGGGTCCCTCTGTCCTTGATGTTGCTTATCTACCCATGAACTACTCAGTTTGTATAATTTGCTTATGTTTTCACAGTTCCACACAACTTCTTCCTGTTTTCTCAATTGATCTGTGTTCAGTGTTTCAAGGCCTATCCACTGTGCCAACTTATAACTAAACCTGAGGGGGGGTGCGATGGGGAGGTTCCCTTGTGAGGATAGTAGTGTCATCAGCGAATCTTAACACTAATATCCTCTCACCTTGAGCTTTAATCCCAATCTTGAAACCCTCTTTGACTTCCAACTCTGCTTCTTTTGCGTAAAGATTCAGCAGCAGGGACGAAACACTACATCCCTGTCTTTCACCCTTTTTAATGCGCGTATTTCGTTCTTGGTCTTGCACTCTTATTGTTCCCTTTTGGTTCTTGTAAATATTGTATATACCCGTCTTTCCCTCTTGTTCACACCTATTTTTCTCAGGATTTCGAACATCTTGTGGCATTTGACATTGTCGAACGCTTTTTTCAGGGCGACATATCCTATGAACATGGCTCAATTTTTCTTTAGCCTTGCTTCCATTGTCAACCGCAACGTGAGAACTACCTCTCTGCTGCCTTTAACTTTCCTAAAGCCTAAGTGATCGTCATCTAATACAACATCAATTTTCTTTTTGAATCTCCTGTATAGAAATATACAAGAATGCCTTGAAACTTTATAATACTCGGAGAAATAGAACTCAGTTCCTACGTTTTCCAGCCAGTTGCCGTTGTCGCTCAGCCAGTGCCGATTCCCTTGAAAGGCATTAACCTCACACGGGCGTGAGTGGCAGTAAAAGTTGATTTTTCTCGATTTTCAGAAAATAAGCGTCAGTCGACCGCATTTATGTTGAAAATGCTCATTTTTCACAGATATCTGTCTATTCCGCCGGTTTTCAATCGATCGCGTGTCATGATATTTATGGATCACGTCCTCGAAAACTGGATGGCTAGACGGGAAAGGAGAAGCAGCATATTTTAGATCAGGGGTGTCCAACCTTTAAGCTTACCTGAGCCGCATTCGAAGATGACAAATATTTTTGGGCTGCAGACAATACATTTGACACTAACAATAACCGCTGCCACTGAGGGGGAAGAAAAAAATTTAAAAAAGACGGTCAGAGGTATATAGCTAAGGTCGAGTCTATACATTGGGCCGAACGTTGATAGCACTGGAGCCAACGTTGGCCCCCATGTTGGTTGAACGCAACTGCTTGTCGGTATTTCGACAAAACAACAAAAGACGTTGGGCTAATATCCATGCACCAACCACACACTGGGGCCAAAATTGTTTGTTTTGCCGTTTCTAAACCGAATTTGTTTGTTCTTTCGTTCAAAAAATGGTTCAAATGGCTCTGAGCACTTTGGGACTTAACTTCTGAGGTCATCAGTCCGCTAGAACTTAGAACTACTTAAACCTAACTAGCCTAAGAACATCACACACATCCATGCCCGAGGCAGGATTCGAACCTACGACCGTAGCGGTCGCGCGGTTCCAGACTGTAGCGCCTAGAACCGCACCGCCACTCCGGCCGGCTCTTTCGTTCGTTCGTTAGCCGTTGAGCTTTTGGAATTGTCTCAGGCATGGCGGAACAGAATTATTCACGCTCAAAATCGCGAGCGCAACGGCCGCGATCTGTGCCTCTGACGTATTTGCGTTGGCTCTCTACAAATTGAACTCCGATATGTGGCCCACTGTCCCACAAATATATACCAGTGTTGACACCAATGTGTAGACGAAGGAGAACACACATCATCGTGTGGCGGGAATTTCAAATGGAACATTCAGATTATCATAACTCTACATAAACGTAATTTTATCGATTTTTTTATCGATCGTGTGACGTGTGCTCAGTTCTTTGGCAGCACTGATTCTTGCCTTGGCAGCATGCAGCTCGCAGGTTGGACATCCCTGGTTTACAGGGTACATTGACGATCTGCAAAACACGAGCAGAGTGGGTTGGCCGGTTCTGAGGCCTTCCCCTTCTGAGTAAAAGCGCAATGGCGATGGAATTGTGAAAGATCAATATATAGGCGAAATGGGACGGTATTTCTACGTAAAGTCCCGAGCGACTGGAAAAAAGCGCAGGTGACGCCTGTATATAAGAAGGGTAGAAGGACGGATCCTCAAAATTACAGACCAATATTCTTAACTTCTGTTTGTTGCAAGATTCTCGAACATTTTCTCAGTTCGAATATAATGAATTTCCTTGAGACAGAGAAGTTGCTGTCCGTGCATCAACACGCTTTTAGAAAGCATCGCCCTTTTTTCACATGATATCTTGCGAAGCATGGATGAAGGGTATCAGACGGATGCCATATTCCTTGACTTCCAGAAAGCGTTTGACTCGCGCCCCACTGCAGACTCCTAACTAAGGTACGAGCATATGGTATTGGTTCCCAAGTATGTAAGTGGCTCGAAGACATCTTATGTAATAGAACCCAGTACGTTGTCCTCGATGATGAGTGTTCATCGAAGGTGAGGGTATCATCTGGAGTGCCCCAGGGAAGTGTGTTAGGGCCACTGTTGTTTTCTATCTACATAAATGATCTTTTGGATAGGGTGGGTAGCAATGTGCGGCTGTTTGCTGATGATGCTGTGGTGTACGGGAAGGTGTCGTCGTTGAGTGACTGCAAGTGGATACAAGATGACTTGGACAGGATTTGTGATTGGTGTAAAGAATGGCAGCTAACTCTAAATATAGGTAAATGTAAATTAATGCAGATGAATAGGAAAAAGAATCCCGTAATGTTTGAATACTCCATTAGTAGTGTAGCGCTTGACAGTCACGTCGATTAAATATTTGGGGGTAACATTGCAGAGGGATATGAAGTGGGACAAGCATGTAATGGCAGTTGTGGGGAAGGCGGATAGTCGTCTTCTGTTCATTGGTAGAATTTTGGGAAGATGTGGTTCATCCGTAAAGGAGACTGCTTATGAAACACTAATACGACCTATTCTTGAGTACTGCTCGAGCGTTTGGGATCCCTATCAGGTCGGATTGAGGGAGGACATGGAAGCAATTCAGAGGCGGGCTGCTAGATTTGTTACTGGTAGGTTTGATCATCACGCGAGTGTTACGGAAGTGCTTCAGGAACTCGGGTGGGAGTCTCTAGAGGAAAGGAGGAGTTCTTTTCGTGAATCGCTAATGAGGAAATTTAGAGAACCAGCATTTTGAGGCTGACTGCAGTACAATTTTACTGCCGCCAACTTATATTTCGCGGAAAGACTACAAAGATAAGATAAGAGAGATTAGGGCTCGTACAGAGGCATATAGGTTGTCATTTTTCCCTCGTTCTGTTTGGGAGTGGAACAGGGAGAGAAGATACTAGTTGTGGTACGAGGTACCTTCCGCCACGCACCGTATGGTATACTGCGGAGTATGTATGTAGATGTAGATGTATCGATACACACGTATCGACCTCATGCCCAATAAAGAATATCGGCTTACCAACTCATCGATATCATGGCGTATCGATACAGGGGCATCGACCTGACCTTCAATAAGGAGTATCGATACACTCGATACATCGATGCCATAGCTAAACGCAGAACCCATGCTCTCCGTTGCAGCTTACAGGAGCCGCAGAGTTGATTCGCGGGTGAAATTCTTGAGATGGTGTGACGAGGAAGGCCCGCGGCTGCCGCCCCTGCGTCTGGGCGCAGAGAGCAGGAGAGAGAGTGCGCAGGCGCCGCGTCATAGCGGCTCCGGGCGGCCCCTCGCGCGCGGGGGGTCCCGTTGCTGGAGCGGCGCGCCCACCGTGTTTTGTTTTGAGGCAGGCCGCGCCGCACAGTAATTACCCAGGCAGGGCAGCGGCCCGTCCGACCAGTCGGCAGTCGACCGCAACCCCGGCTGCCGGGAGTCTGCCAGCGACGCCTGGTAGCGGCGGGCGGCCTCGCGTCCAGACTTTTACTGCCTGCAGCGCACGTTTATCTCGAGTAATACCCCACCTCGTCGGTGAGACCAGATGGCGAATTAGGCAAACGACTCAGACATTACTTTCGGATTACAGCCCGATTTCCGCGGCTACCGACACCACGGACGCATCAGCGAGTTTGAAACTACATACCCACTGAGCTGAAAAATGTCATGGGAGAGCGATATGCACGTATAGTAATGCGGTAGTATCGCATACACATGACATGAAAGGACAATGCATTGGAGGAGCTGCTATTTGTAGTCGGGTGATTCATGTGTAAAGGTTTCAGATGTGATGGTCGCACGACGGGAACTAACAGACTTTCAACGCGGAATGGTAGCTGGTGTTAGACGCACAGTACATTCCATTTCAGAAATTCCGAGATCCACACCGTCAAGAGTGTGCCGAGAGCACCAAATTTCAGGCATTTTCTCTCGCCGCGGCCTTCACTTAACGACCGAAAGCAGCGCGTTTCCATAGTGTTGTCAGTGCTAATAGACAAACAACACTGCGTGAAACAACCGTAGAAATCAATTTAGGGCGTATGACGAGCGTATCCGTTAGGACATTACAGAGAAATGTGGCGTAAATGTGCTACAGCAGTAGACGGCCGACGCGAGTGCGTTTGCTAATAGCAGGACATCGCCTGCACCGCCTCTCCTGGGCTCGAGACCATATAGGTTGGACCCTCGGGGACAGGAAAACCGTGGGCTGGTCAGGTGAGTCCGGATTTCAGTGGGTAAGAGCCGATGGCAGAGTATGAGTGTGGCGCAGACCCCACGAAGCCGTGGACCCAAGTTGTCAACAGGACACTATGCAAGCTGGTGGCGGCTCCGTACTGGCGTCGGCCGTGTTTACATGGAATGAAACACATCATTGCCTGGAAATGGTTACGTTCGGCTACTTGGAGACCATCTGCAGCCATTCATGGGGTTCACGTTCCAAAACAGACATGGAATTTTGATGGATGGCATGTCACCTGGCCACAACTGTTCGCGATTTGTTTGAAGAACATTCTGGACGATTCCAGCGACCCATTTGGTCACCCAGATGGCCCGACGTTAATCCCATCAAATATTTATGGGACATAACACATTCGTACACAAAATCCTGCACTGGCAACACTTTGGCAATCTTGGACGGCTAATAGGGGCATCATGACTCAATATTTCTGCTGGGGACTTCCAAGGACTTGTTCAGTGAACTCAACGTCGAGTTGGTGCACCACGCCGGGCAAAAGGAGGTCCGACACGATATTAGGTCTACCATGACTTTTGTCACTTCAGTGTATATCTATGTATACTAAAACGAATATTATATTTTGCAGAGGAGTGTGCCTCCTGTTTTGAAACTTCCTGCAGATTAAAACTGTGTACTGCACTGGGACTTGAACCTCGAACTTTACTTTTCACAGTGAAGGAGTATTTAGTACAGATCTCCTGCCGAAAGAAATGCTACGAGGGCGGGTCGACGGTTGTACCAGGATACCACAGTCGTTAAGAGCATTGCCTGCGAAATTTTAGTGCGTGCTTTCTCGGCAGTGACGGAAATAAAAGTATGTTTCAGGAGTAGGATTAAAGTTAAGGGTGAAACAATATCACTGATAAAATTTGCTGATGACATTACTACGATCAGTGAAAATGAGGAAAAATTGTACGACATGTTGAATGGCAACAGTCTAACGAGTATGGAATATGGATTGAGAGTAAATCAAATAAACGTCAAATTGAAGTCGACTATGAGGAATAAGACTAGAGATAAAAATATCAAAATTGGGGAGTGTGTGTTGTAGACCTACTAATGCGATTTTGATATTTTGGAAGCAAAATAACGCATAATGTAGGAAGCAAATAGGGTATAAGAAGGACATAAGCATGAACGAAAAGAACATTCACTGCTAAAAAAATCTATTAGTATCAAACATAGACCTCAATACCAATAAGAAAGTTCTGGGAATATGCGTCAGGAGAAGAGTGTTGTTTGGAAGTGAATCATGGACTGTGGGAATACTGGGAACAAGAAAATCAAAGCGTTGATATGTTGATTTCAAACACAAGAACGCGAGATGTAATGTGCAGACGCCAATAACCAAACACAGTGATGGTAAGGCCAAAAGGCATTAAAAAATAGAAATTAAAAAAACTACTAAATGATGTTTACCGTTGAAAGCCCGAGAACGCCTGTATCTAGAATGTCGGCCAACATATTACTCCCTCCCGTACACACTTGCGAAATAACCACGACTAGGAAATCAGACAAGTTAAAGAGTTCGTACGGAGGTCTGCCGAAGTTCCCACGCACAGTGGAAATGGCGGCAGCACCGCAACGAGCCTCCGCCACAGGCCATGAGGTACCTTGTGGATTACACATGTAGAAATGTATCAAGGACAGTGAACATTGCGTTGATAAACAGTTTGTCAAATCTATTTACCAATTTTATGCCAAACTTGTCAAACCAACTTCGTGTGGATACCTGAGAGCGTCATCAAGATACGTTTTGTACAAGGTGTGGCAGGAAAACGGGAACACTTGGATGTAGCGCAACAGGCGGAATGTTATATTGTAAATCATTGTCAGTGAGAACAACGAATCTCTTGCGTATTACCATTTCAAGCACTTTTCATGTTTTGAAAATGATGTGTCGTAGGTGGCCACGATTGTTACGTTGACACGTAGACAATCTGCGATGTAAGTCGTTCACGACACATTCGAGAATCTGTATAGGAATGTTTCTGGTAACTGCAGGAATGATGTTCTTCCAGTTCCACGATTGTGTGTAGACGTCTAGCATTAACCTTTTTTCAGAAAGTCCTAAAAAAGTAATCACAGACGGATAAATTGGGAATCTGCATGGGCAGAAAATGTCCTCGTTTCTTGAAAATGAGGTGGTTATCAAACATTCCTCCGCACTGCTGCCATTGAAATTGGAGCACAGGGAGACGCAGCACCACCTTGCTGAAACCATCACTCATTTGCAGGAAACTGATCAATTGCAGGTGCGAGGGACTTGTCAACCGCGGCAGTATACCGCTGAGACGCGACTGTTGTTGCTCGTTAGCGTTAATGCTCAAAAAAGTAAGGACTACTTACGCCCACTGAAGAGACAGCCCACTTACTGTCTATGTGAGGGGCTTTGATGGAGTTCGTGCGGATCATCCTCGCACCAATAACAGCAGTTTTGTTTGTTGACACAGCTAAAATGTGCCTCTTCACTCATGCATAGCGAATTTAAGAAGCCATCATTGTCTCTAATTTTAGTGAATAGTCCAACACACGGAGTCATTCCCTTTTCATAGTGATTTTCATTTAACTGGTACACAACTTGTATATTGTGCGGTTCCAACTTTAAATCAATCACAGAATTCTCTGCACTGTTAGTTACAACATTCTACGCCTGTTCCTGTGAGCGACAACTTTATGGTCTTCATGGCGATTTTAGCTTTAGCGCACTTCCTGTTGCTTTAAAGTTTTTCACCAGCAGCCTGACTGCATGTGGCGATGGCACAGAGCCATTCCGTCTGTCGTTTTAATGACGAAGGTGTTCCAGTATTGCAGCAGCAACACAGTCACCATTTTAGTGAAATGGCTTCGCAGCCACAGCATGTAGAGATCCGCCGCAACTCTTCAAATGACAGTACCGACCTGAAACATATTACAAACATTCAATGTTGCCAATAACACCATTCCACATTTAGAGACTAATCAATACATCCCACTTTTCTGCCACCCCTACTTCAACTGGACGGAAAAGCTTTGCCGAATTTAAAGACTTTTAAAATGGAGGACTGTCGCTGCATGAAAGTACGTTGAGGTGACAATGGTCATGGCATAGAGATATATACAGGGTGGTCCATTGATCGTGACCAGGCCAAATATCTCACGAAATAAGCGTCAAACGAAAAAACTACAAAGAACGAAATTTGTCTAGGTTGAAGGACAAAACCAGATGGCACTATGTTTGGCACGCTAGATGTCGCTGCCATAGGTCAAACGGATATCAACTGCGTTTTTTTAAACAGGAACCCCCATTTTTATTACATATTCGTGTAGTACGTAAATAAATATGAATGTTTTAGTTGGACCACTTTTTTCGCTTTGTGATAGATGGCGCTGTAATAGTCACAAACATATGGCTCACAATTTTAGACGAACAGTAGTTGGTAACAGGTAGGTTTTTTAAAATAAAATACAGAACGCAGGTACGTTAGAACGTTTTATTTCGGTTGTTCCAATGTGATGCATGTACTTTTGTGAACTTGTCATTTCTGAGAACGCATGCTGTTACAGCGTGATTACCTGTAAATACCACATTAATGCAATAAATGCCCAAAAGGATGTCCGTCAATCTCAATGCATTTGGCAATACGCGTAACGACATTCCTCTCAACAGCGAGTAGTTCACCTTGCCGGCCGATGGTGGCCGAGCGGTTCTAGGCGCTGCAGTCTGGAACCGCGCGACCACTACGGTCGCAGGTTCGAATCCTGTCTCGGGCATGGATGTGTGTGATGTCCTTAGGTTAGTTAGGTTTAAGTAGTTCTAAGTTCTACAGGACTGATGACCTGCGATTCTGAGTCCCATAGTGCTCAGAGCCATTTGAACCCAGTTCGCCTTCCGTAATGTTCGCACATGCATTGACAACGCGCTGACGTATGTTGTCAGGCGTTGTCAGTGGATCACGATGGCAAATATCCTTCAACTTCCCCCAGAGAAAGAAATCCGGGGACGTCAGTTCCGGTGAACGTGCGGGCCATGGTATGGTGCTTCGACGACCAATCCACCTGTCATGAAATATGCCGCTTCAACGCACGCGAGCTATGTGCCGGACATCCGTCATTTTGGAAACTCATCGCCATTCTGTCTTGCAGTGAAACATCTTGTAGTAACATCGGTAGAACATAATTTAGGAAATCAGCATATATTGCACCATTTAGATTGCCATCGGTAAAATGGGGGCCAATTATCCTTCCTCCCATAATGCCGCACCATACATTAACCCGCCAAGGTCGCTGATGTTCCACTTGTCGAAGCCATCGTGTATTTTCCATTGCCCAATAGTGCATATTATGCCGGTTTACTTCACCGCTGTTGGTAAATGACGCTTCGTCGCTAAATAGAACGCGTCCAAAAAATCTGTCATCGTCCCGTAATTTCTCTTGTGCCTAGTGGCGGAACTGTACACGACATTCAAAGTTATCGCAATGCAATTCTTGGTGCATAGAAATATGGTACGGGAGCAATCGATGTTGATGTAGCATTCTCAACACCGACGTTTTTGAGATTCCCGATTCTCGCGCAATTTGTCTGCTACTGATGTGCGGATTAGCAACGACAGCAGCTAAAACACCTACTTGGGCATCATCATTTGTTGCTGGTCGTGGTTGACGTTTCACATGTGGCTGAACACTTCCTGTTTCCTTAAATAACGTAACTATCCGGCGTACTGTCCGGACACTTGGATGATGTCCAGGATACCGAGCAGCATACATAGCACACGCCCGTTGGGCATTTTGATCACAATAGCCATACATCAACACGATATCGACCTTTTCCGCAATTGGCAAACGGTCCATTTTAACACGGGTAATGTATCACGAACCAAATACCGTCCGCACTGGCGGAATGTTACGTGATACCAAGTACTTATACGTTTGTGACTATTACAGCGCCATCTATCACGAAGCGAAACAAGTAGTCCAACTAAAAAATTCATATTTCTTCACGTACTACATGAATATGTAATAAAAATGGGTGTTCCTAATTTAAAAAACGCAGTCGATGTCCGTTTGACCTGTGGCAGCGCCATCTAGCGGGTCAACCATAGCGCCATCTGGTTTCCCCATTCAAGCTAGACAAGTTCCGTTCTTTGTAGTTTTTTCGTTTGACGCTTATTTCGTGAGGTATTTGGCCCGGTCACGATCAATGGACCACCCTGTATACAGAAGGCGATAGTATTGTGTACACAAGGTACAAAAGATCAGTGCACCGGAGGAGCTATCACTTGAATTCAGGTGATTCACGCGAAATGGTTTACGAAGTGATTATTGTCGCAAGACGGGAATTAACAGACTTTCTACGCGGAATGGTAGTTGGAGGACAATCCATTTCGGAAATCGTTAGAGAATTCAATATTCTGAGATTCGCAGAGTCAAGAATGAGCCGAGAATGTTAAATTTCAGGCACTACTTTTCACCACGGACGAGGTAGTGGCTAACGGCCTTCAATTAACGCCCGAGAGCAGCGGCGTTAGTGTAGAATTGTCAGTGCTAACAGACGAGCAACACTGCGTGGAATAACCGCAAAAACCTATGTGGGATGTACAATGAACGTAGCCGTTAGGAGATTACGGCGAAATATGGCGTTACCGGGATATGGCGCCAGTCGACCGGCGAGAGTGCCTTTGGTCTGATGATTCACGATTTCAGTTGTGAAGAGCTTATTCTTCTTTAATCAAATTTGATTTTCACTCTGCAGCGGAGTCTACGCTGCTATGAAACTTCGTGGCAGATTAAAACGGCGTGCCGGACCGAGACTCGAACTCGGGACCTTTGTCTTTCGCGGACAAGTGGTCTACAAACTGAGCTACCCAAGCACGACTCACGCACCGTACTCACAGCTTTACTTTTGCCAGTACCTCGTCTCCTACCTTCCAAACTTTACAGAAGCTCTCCTGCGAACCTTTATTCGTGTCAGAGGTACACTAAAATGAACACATATACAATACATACAAAGAAAACTATACAGTATTCACCCAAAATTGGGCAACTTTGATAGCATTGGGTACTGCAGACGTTAAGTCCTTCATGCTACAGGTTGTTGGGCATAAGTTACATTTGAAGAGATGCCGGGTTGTTTGCAATTCACGGTGTTGTGTTGGCATTTGGCAGTTGGAAGTTCCATTTAAGGAGATTGTCCCTCGATCTTGCGACGTCGGTCCGTAGTCTGTTCAAGGACTTCCACATGACCCACTTCCCGATGTGTTCAGGCGGCAGAGATAAGAGCTGATGGTAGGGTTCGAGTGTGGCGCAGACCCCACGAAGCCATGGACGCAAGTTGTCTACATGGCACAGTGCAAGCAGGTGGTGGCCCAGTAATGGCGTGGGCTGTGTTTAAGTGGAACGGACTGGGTGCTTTGGTTCGAACTGCCTGGAGGTCATATGGAGTTATTCATGGACTTCATGTTCCGAAACAACGATAGAATTTTTATGGATGACACTGCGCCGGGACACGCTACTGTTCGCAGTTGGTTTGAAGAACTTTCTGGACAATTCGAGCGAATGATTTGGCCACCCAGATCGCCCGGCATGAACGCTATCGAACATTTATGGGACATAATGGAGTGGTCAGCACAAAATAATGCACCGGCAACACTTGCACAATTGCGGGAGGCCATAGAGGGAGTGTGGCTAAATATTTCTGCAGGGAACTTCCAACGACTTGTCGAGTCCACGCCACGCCGAGTTTCTGCACTTCGCCGGGCAAAAGGAGGTCCGTCACGACATTAGGAGGTATCGTGTATCGCTTTTGTCAGCTCAGCGCACGCATAGCCTGGCGGTAAGGGTCGCGGTGGCTGGGCCGGGACATCCCTTGCGGACACTGAAGGCCGCCTGCGCTGCAGCCGGTAATCCGGAGAGGTTTCTGGGAATCCGCCAACCTGGCAGTCAGGAGTCGCGCTTTCTCCGCCATTCGCTGGCGACGGGCCGCAAAGGTCTGCTGGCGATTGCCTCTACGCCTTCGCAGGCTCCCGCCCACACAGGGTCGCGGCAACACCCTGTTGCTGTTGTTCTTTACGTCGTACTCTCGACCAGTGGAGGACGTTGGCATCTGAAGTTGGGTTCGCGCCTATTTTCAGTGTTAATTTTTATATGAGAAGCTTAACATGGAGAAAATTCTCTACAGCGGCGCCTGGCTTTCCGACATTTGTTATCGCGTGAACAACTCTAAAAATAATAGTGTCTGAAGGTCACAAAATTCAAATTTCTTAAATCCAGTTTGCAAACCTGCGAGAACTTATTCGAGATATATCTATGGCAGGAAAATTCCTGCGTCAAAGAGCATGCTACGGTTTATCGACTATCCAAAAAAGCTGTTATCGTTGCGTAAAGAGCTATATTCCTAGTAGAACTGAATAGGATTTGCAGAAAATAAATGCGTGGTGTAATGACTGGCAGCTATCTCTCAATATTAGTAAGTATAACCTACTGCCTATAACAAGGCGAAAATCCCCATTAATGTAAGAGTACAAAATAAATGATCAGTCTTTTGAAGCGGTAACATCAGTCAAGTATCTGGGTGTGACTATTCGAAATGATCTCAAATGGAATGATCAGATTACACAAGTAACGGGTAAGGCGAACTCTAGATTGCGGTTTATTGGTAGAATCCTGAAGCGATGCAGTCCTTCAACAAAGGAAATAGCTTACAATACGTTAGTTCGACCAGTCTTAGAGTATTGTTCGTCTGTATGGGACCCTTACCAGTTGGGTCTCATTCAAGAGATAGAGAAGGTCCAAAGAAGAGCTGCAAGATTCGTGACTGGTACATTTAGCCATCGCGAGGGCGTTACAAATCTCATAGAAAGTTTGAAGTGGGACACACTTGCAGATAGACGACGTGCTAAACGGAAGGGGCTGCTCACTAAATTCCGAAATCCAGTCTTCACCGAGGATGTAGAGCATATATTATTACCACCAACTTTCAAATCGCGTAATGATCATCATTCAAAGATAGCGGAAATTAGAGCTCATACTGAGGCGTTCAGACAGTCGTTTTTCCCTCGCGCTGTCCACGAGTGGAACGGTGGCGGGGAGGGGGGGTGAGGGGGGGAGGGAGACTTTGGCGCGAATTGTGCCCTCCACCACACACTGCTTGGTGGCTAGCGGAGTATATATGTAGACGTAGATCTAGAATTACACTCTCATTTTAAAAAGACAAATTTACATTATAAATATAATATAAACGAAAATTTGCCATCTTGTATCTTATTGACGCAAATTTGTCACTCATCCGCTGATTGAAGTCTGCGATCTCCATCACGAGATCTCTTTCAATGGAAATCTTCCGCCAACGCCGCCATTGTTTTC
Organism: Schistocerca piceifrons; assembly: GCF_021461385.2. Taxonomy (NCBI): domain Eukaryota; kingdom Metazoa; phylum Arthropoda; class Insecta; order Orthoptera; family Acrididae; genus Schistocerca; species Schistocerca piceifrons. The sequence continues at coordinate 37,101,931 of NC_060142.1, forward strand.
TGGCTCATAGAGTTGCTAAGAATCATTTCATTCTTTTCAGCCGGCCGGTGTGGCCGTGCGGTTCTAGGCGCTACAGTCTGGAGCGACCGCTACGGTCGCAGGTTCGAATCCTGCCTCGGGCATGGACGTGTGTGATGTCCTTAGGTTATTTAGGTTTAAGTAGTTCTAAGTTCTAGGCGACTGATGACCTCAAAAGTTAAGTCGCATAGTGCTCAGAGCCATTTGAACCATTTGAACCATTCTTTTCAAAGTTGAAAAGCACCTTTCTGCTTCGGCCGACGTGGTGGGAATTGTACGAATTAGCTTCGTCAGTTTAGACCACTCTGTGAAAGTCTTCCCTATGTGGTTGGTTATTATAAACTCGGCTAGAGTAACAGCACCAGGCAATGATATGAAGCAGGGGTCTCCAAACTACGGCCCGCGGGCCAGATACGGCGGCGACGTCAGTTCATCCCGCCCGCCGACGGTTTTTCAATTTGCTTGATGAAACGTATGGAACGCGAGACGATGTTATACCATTTAAATATACATTTTTTTTAGAACACTAGGAGATCTTCGTACCTGTGGCGACCTCCTGGCTGTTATGGGCCTTAAATTATCCTTACAATGTTCAATGATCAGGACTCAGTTGGAAGATTTTTAAATTCCGGGCACTCTCTTCAAACATTATAGATTAGTAAGCACTCTGAGGGAAAGACTTAGGTATTTCTTGTGTACTGAATTCTCGCTTTTCTGCTGCCAACTTAATTCAGTGGCATGCACTCAGTCACCGCGAAAACACGCTTTTCTTGAAAAAATTGATTCTAAATTCTTCGACTTGTCTTATCAGACAGCAGTGATCTGGCTCAGGTGCGGTAAACTTGTGTTTCGTTTTTACAAGCTCCGACACGATAAAGGTGTTTCTCTCACTGAAAAAATTGGGCTGATCCGTAACTGTCAGATCATACCTGGCTGTCAATCCACGTAAAAGAAATGAACTTGATACTTCAGGAAGAGGATGGTCTCATCTGCAATATCTACGGAATCATCAAAGGATTTCAGAGAACTATGTCACGGTTTGTAAGGCCTGGAAAGAGAAAACTTTTCTCATTTTCGCTATTTCAAAGAGTTTCGTGTTACGATCACCGAAGATCCCCGCAACTTGATGTTCTCAAAAAAAAAAAAAAAAAAATTATTCGGAGCTTGAAGAAGTATTTTATGAGAGACTCTCCGATCTTGACAAAAACGACAGTGGTATTCTTCTGTTCCAGAATCCGTTTGACTGATCTTGATGATATGCCAATTGAACTATAGTTGGACCTCACTGATTTGCGAGTAAATGAACTGTCGAAAGAGAAGCACAGAGAAAACTGATCGAATTTTACTACTACTTTCCCGAAACAGAAGAAATTGGGCACCGGTATGGCATCAGCGTTTCGAACAACTTTCATCTGTGAGCAAAAATTTTTCAAAAATGTCATATGTTAAGTCAGCACATCGAACAATATTGAAGAACAGTTGAGAACAGTTCTCTTAATTGGACTTCATAATACAGAATCAAACACTTATGGTATCTTGAAAGCCAAAAGTGAAGCTGACAAATCTCACTAACATTTTTTGCTGCTTAGTTTGCGAAATTCAAATAAGTGCATGTGGTGTCACCGCCAGACACCACACTTGCTAGGTGGTAACTTAAATCGGCCGCGGTCCATGTAGTACATGTCGGACCCGCGTGTCGCCACTGTGATCGCAGACCTAGCGCCACCACCTAGGCAGGTCTCGTGATACGAGAGTGGACTCGACCCCAGTTGTACGAGAACCAAGCTACCGCCCAGTTGTACGCGAACCTAGCTATCGCCCAGTTGTACGAAGCCTTTCTCTCTCATTAGCCGAGAGACAGAATAGCCATCAGCTAAGTTAATGGCAACGAACTAGCAAGGCGCCAGTGGTATCAGTGCCTATAGCTTACAAGTATTCAAGAGAGATGTATTCCAAGGCCTAAATAAAAGATAAGTAAAAAGCATCTACCTACTTTTCTTCTTATTCATTTATAAGTTCTCATGTTCCAGACTTCACGCCCGTCGGCGTGTGTGTGTACGCGTGCCTGCCTTTCTTTTGGCTACTACCGTGTGGCGTAACAGTCTTGTTACGTCACTACAGTGCACATTAGGTCTTATGTAACTATCTTTCTGTTAACTTCGCCTTATGTTACAAATCCCTTAGTAAATAAAAAAATCTTTGGTAGTTCTTGTTTTCTGTGCATTGCATGCCACTCAGTCATGATTAACAAAGAACGCAGAAATTGTTTTTTTTTGTTTTTTTCCCTCCAGAGCTTTCGTTCCGGCTTGCAAGTATTATACAGAATGATGATGCAGTCCGCGCTCGTTATTTTATCAATGATCCGGCTTGGTGACCTCCGATCTAAAGGGCTGTGCTAGGCACATAGAAAATCTTTCATGGCGTGGTTTTACAGTATCCAGAAACCTATACACTAAACACACTTCCTTTAAGATATCTTCAGGAAACTTAGAACAGTACATGGGGAACTTTTCTGGAAGAAACGATAGCGAAGCTACAAGATGACCTTGGAAACTAAAACGATCTTTAGCCTCTGACATTAACGCATCGCATAACTCCTTTGGTTCTCTTTTCCACTCAGACTTGCACTCATGAGCAGTGTTTACGGATCGAGATTGGTAATTCCGGCTAGTAGGGCAACATCGAGGCAAATCCTCTCTCACCGTCTCATGAAGGATAGCGGTTCGCTGTGGGCCGTTTGAGAAGTATGTGCATATTCCTTGGAAATTCGAAAAAAAATGTTTTAAAAAAATGGTTCAAATGGCTCTGAGCACTATGGGACTTAACATCTGACATCATCAGTCCCCTAGACTTAGAACTACTTAAATCTACCTAACCTGAGGACATCACGCACATCCATGCCCAAGGCAGGATTCGAACCTGCGACCGTAGCAACCGCGTGGTTCCGGACTGAAGTGCCTATAACCGCTCGGCGAGACGGGGTGCAATGACAGAGAATGCGATAGAGCAAATATAGAGTATGATATTCTCTACGCTTATCGGCAGGTCGCCATGATAACTGGTCGTAGACAGGAGTGACATGATCGAAGTAGTGCGCGTCACACATGTGTATATGCAAGCATTCATCGCCAGGTCCAGCCAGCGGGAGCTTTCGTGTCCATTTCATATACTTCGTCTCTTATAACTACAATTTTGTTTCTGCAGTATTTGTCGATAACGTTTAACTCCCGTGTTTAACCCTCCACCTTTAAAATACTGAAGGGCGTTATCCAGTAAATATTTTCAAAAGTTATCTCTAAATCTACAAAACGTAGGTTTGTCCTTCTCAAATCTATCCTTTTTCAAGTACTTCTACGGTAATATTCATCTGTCTTTTTTGAAATTTGATTGTTACATAATGCTTGAAGTTTGCGATATTTCGTCTGCCTCATGTTTCTTACAAAACTCGGTGTGTAAGATATATTTCGGGCACCGCAAATGACCTACATAAGTCATCTACTCCTAAAATCTTGTTTCGATTTAGGTCTTTAACTGCTCTGTCAAATTCTTTTTGCAGTAACTTTTTATGTTCCATCTCGTCTTCGTCTACTTCCTCATCCTTTTGTATAACATTGTCTCCAAGTTTATTTTCTTCTTATGACCGATTAATACATTCCTTCCACCTTTGAAATTTCCCTTCTTTGCTTAGTACTGACTTGCCATGTCAGCTCTTCTATTCATACAGCTGCTTCCCCTTTCTCCGAAGTTAACTCTGATTCTCCTACAGGCGGCATCTGCCTTTCCCCTGGCCATACAGCCTTGTAGTTGTTTTCTAACCGTACCTGCTTAGACATTTTGCACTTTATGTCAATCTAACTTTTTAGACTTCTGTAATCCCTTTTTCCTGCATCATTTGCTATCATCTCATAAGTTAAATTCAATATTTCATGTGCCACCCGAGGATTTCTACTGGTCCTGGTCTTTTGCCTGTTTCATCCCCTGCCGCCGTCACTGCTTAATCTCTCATAGCCATCTATTCGTCTACTATTGTTTTCATTTCCCCTGTCTCAGTCCATCTGAAACTCCCAACAACTTCGGGTTCTTGCAGTTTATCCAGGGGCCATCTCTTAATTTTCTACATTTCTTCAATACGTTATTTTTTAATCTGCAATACATAACCAGAAAAACATGGTCAGAGTCCACATCTGCTCCCACAAATCTTTTGCAGCTTAACATCTTCTTTCGAAATCTCTGACTTCTCATCATATAATCTGAAGGAAACCTACAAGTGTCTCCAGGCCTCTTCCACGTATAAAACTTTTTTCATGATTTTGGAACCAAGTGTTTGCAATGATTAAACAGAGAACCGACTCGTGGAGATAACATCTTGGATCGACTGATAACAAACAGACCCGAACTTTTCGACTCTGTAAGCGCAGAACAGGGAATCAGTGGTCATAAGGCCGTTGCAGCATCCCTGAATATGGAAGTAAATAGGAATATAAAAAAAGGGAGGGATGTTTATCTTTTTAGCAAAAGTAATAAGAGGCAGATTTCAGACTACCTAACAGATCAAAACGAAAATTTCTGTTCCGATACTGACAATGTTCAGTGTTTATGGAAACAGTTCTAGGCAATCGTAAAATGCGTTTTAGACACGTACGTGCCGAGTAAAACTGTGACGGACGGGAAAAACCCACCGTGGTTCAACAACAAAGTTAGGAAACTACTGCGAAAGCTAAGAGAGTTTCACTACAAGTATGAACGCAGCCAAAACCTCTCAGACAAACAGAAGCTAAACGATGTCACAGTTAGCGTAAGGAGGGCTATGCGTGAAGCGTTCAGTGAATTCGAAAGTAAAGTTCTATGTACCGACTTGACAGAAAATCCTCGGAAGTTCTGGTCTTACGTTAAATCAGTAAGTGGCTCGAAACAGCGTATCCAGACACTCCGGGATGATGATGGCATTGAAACAGAGGATGACACGCGTAAAGCTGAAATACTAAACACCTTTTACCAAAGCTGTTTCACAGAGGAAGATCGCACTGCGGTTCCTTCTCTAAATCACCGCACGAACGAAAAAATGGCTGACATCGGAATAAGTGTCCAAGGAATAGAAAAGCAACTAAAACCACTCAACAAAGGAAAGTACGCGAAAGAACTTGCCCCCCTTCTAACAGCCGTGTACCGCAAGTCTCTAGAGGAAAGGAAGGTTCCAAATGATTGGAAAAGAGCACAGGTACTCCCAGTTTTCAAGAAGGGTCGTCGATCTGTTTTAGAATTTTAGAACATGTTTTTTGCTCCCATATCATGTCATTTCTGGAAACCCAGAATCTACTATGTAGGAATCAACATGGATTCCGGAAACAGCGATCGTGTGAGACCCAACTCCCTTTATTTGTTCATGAGACCCAGAAAATATTAGATACAGGCCCCTAGGTAGATGCCATTTTCCTTGACTTCCGGAAGGCGTTCGATACAGTTCCGCACTGTCGCCTGATAAACAAAGTAAGAGCTTACGGAATATCAGACCAACTTGAGAGGTGGCATGAGCCCCCTCTCATATTTCTATCTTACGATTTTCGTCTCTAATTGCATGCGGTAAAAAGTTGCTATTCCTTCACACGCGGACTTCCCACGCAGCGTCTCTCGTCACCCGGGTGGTCCGGTGACAGGCGGGCTCTCCTCATCTGGAAAGGGTTAAGCCGACAGGTATGAGGAAGTCGAGTGAATGCTTTGCAGACGCCGACATTGTCAAAAGACACGCCCGGAGGGGTCTGAAGTAGCGGCTGGGCTAGAGGTTCCGTTACTTCACAGAATCTTAGCGAAAACACTTTCTGGCGGGCTACCAGCGAGGCGTGGGAATGACTTGTGTACCCAGGCAGTTGTGGCGGGAAAATTCCCGCGCTTTCTGCAAAATAGTAACTGTGATTGGCTGACTCAGGGCATAGCTCCGTGACGTAGCAAAATCAGCGCAGAAATTGGCGCCAAGAATCTCCATTGGTGGAATGGTAGTGCTCCGGCAATGGAGTGGAATTTTCCGCCGGTTTTGGAGTTGCTGATTGGAACGTTTAACCACGGCCACTGTCGTGGGGGCGGGAATGTTGTGTGTGTACGGGTGCTCTAGGTAGTCGGCTCTCGCTTTTCGGTCGAGGACGTCGAAGCAACCAGCCCTCGCCTCCGGTACGCCAGATCGTGTTCTGGCAGTTAAGAAGAGAGTTTGGTAATGTATGTCCGCAGCACCAGCAGATAGGGATTTTCCTAGGTGATAATCAGAGCCCAGCAGAGTGCGCATGTTCGTCTTTTTCTAACTTTGTTCTGTCTTGAGTAGCAGCAATTAATGTTGGGTTAGCTGTGTGTCTCTCTTAAGATTTGAGTGGCAAGGAATTGGCTCCACATACCACTTCGTCATAAACCTCACAATCTACACTCCTGGAAATTGAAATAAGAACACCGTGAATTCATTGTCCCAGGAAGGGGAAACTTTATTGACACATTCCTGGGGTCAGATACATCACATGATCACACTGACAGAACCACAGGCACATAGACACAGGCAACAGAGCAAGCACAATGTCAGCACTAGTACAGTGTATATCCACCTTTCGCAGCAATGCAGGCTGCTATTCTCCCATGGAGACGATCGTAGAGATGCTGGATGTAGTCCTGTGGAACGGCTTGCCATGCCATTTCCACCTGGCGCCTCAGTTGGACCAGCGTTCGTGCTGGACGTGCAGACCGCGTGAGACGACGCTTCATCCAGTCCCAAACATGCTCAATGGGGGACAGATCCGGAGATCTTGCTGGTCAGGGTAGTTGACTTACACCTTCTAGAGCACGTTGGGTGGCACGGGATACATGCGGACGTGCATTGTCCTGTTGGAACAGCAAGTTCCCTTGCCGGTCTAGGAATGGTAGAACGATGGGTTCGATGACGGTTTGGATGTACCGTGCACTATTCAGTGTCCCCTCGACGATCACCAGTGGTGTACTGCCAGTGTAGGAGATCGCTCCCCACACCATGATGCCGGGTGTTGGCCCTGTGTGCCTCGGTCGTATGCAGTCCTGATTGTGGCGCTCACCTGCACGGCGCCAAACACGCATACGACCATCATTGGCACCAAGGCAGAAGCGACTCTCATCGCTGAAGACGACACGTCTCCATTCGTCCCTCCATTCACGCCTGTCGCGACACCACTGGAGGCGGGCTGCACGATGTTGGGGCGTGAGCGGAAGACGGCCTAACGGTGTGCGGGACCGTAGCCCAGCTTCATGGAGACGGTTGCGAATGGTCCTCGCCGATACCCCAGGAGCAACAGTGTCCCTAATTTGTTGGGAAGTGGCGGTGCGGTCCCCTACGGCACTGCGTAGGATCCTACGGTCTTGGCGTGCATCCGTGCGTCGCTGCGGTCCGGTCCCAGGTCGACGGGCACGTGCACCTTCCGCCGACCACTGGCGACAACATCGATGTACTGTGGAGACCTCACGCCCCACGTGTTGAGCAATTCGGCGGTACGTCCACCCGGCCTCCCGCATGCCCACTATACGCCCTCGCTCAAAGTCCGTCAACTGCACATACGGTTCACGTCCACGCTGTCGCGGCATGCTACCAGTGTTAAAGACTGCGATGGAGCTCCGTATGCCACGGCAAACTGGCTGACACTGACGGCGGCGGTGCACAAATGCTGCGCAGCTAGCGCCATTCGACGGCCAACACCGCGGTTCCTGGTGTGTCCGCTGTGCCGTGCGTGTGATCATTGCTTGTACAGCCCTCTCGCAGTGTCCGGAGCAAGTATGGTGGGTCTGACACACCGGTGTCAATGTATTCTTTTTTCCATTTCCAGGAGTGTAGTTTAGGGACAACTTCACCTTCACAGCGTTTGTTTGTGTATCCAATTTGAGCCAATTTGATGTATTATAAATGTTTCATGTGTTTTTGTTTATTATTTTGTGTTTAGTCTTAATAAATCATATTGTTATTTTGGACAGAACTTTCATTCTGTTAATCGGTAGAGCAACCCATCATTTCTCACTACGTTAATGAAACCTTCCTTTATTTAACTCATTTATCAAATTAAATTATTGCAGGTGCCAAACTCTTTTCTACTCCACTTGCAGGGTTGATTACAGTCAGTTCGCGTATATTTTTTAATCCTTGTGCAACAGCAAAAGTCGGAGTTAGAATAGAGGGGGCTTAGAGCATCATTTACATGTGTAGATTCTAGAATTTAGTGTTAAATACACTGCTAGCCCCGGCACCTCGCAAACTGTGTGGCTGGATTGAAGAGCTTTTAGCAAACAGATGGGGAAAGGGGGGGGGGGGGGGTACCGGAACAACACTAGAGGAGAATTAAAATGGAATATCCTGAAGCTATAGTTCCACATGATTTCAGCTGCATTCACATCTTCTACAGATTTTTCACTCTATAAACTCTACAACATATTGTTTTCGTCAGTCATGTGTGCCGTCTTTTATCTAAGTGGGCGTGCTAGAAAGCAACGGCTCTTAATTTTTTATGTGAAAACTCTCAAAGCGTTATTATACACTGAAGCGCGAGAGAAACTGATATAGACGTGCGTATTCAAATACAGGGATACGTTAACAGGCAGAATACGGCGCTGCGGTCGGCAACGGCTATATAAGACAACAAGTGTCTGGCGTAGTTGTTAAATCGGTTACTACTGCTACAATAGCAGGTTATCAAGATTACAGTGAGTTTTCCGTACGACCACTTCACGAGTGAAACTTGAATATCAGGAATCCGGTAAGACATTAAATTTCCGACATCGCTGCGGCTGGAAAAAGATTCTGCAAGAACGGGACCAACGTGATAGAAGTTCAAGCCTTCCGCAAATTGCTGCATATTTTAATGCTGGGCCACCAACAAGTATCAGCTTGCGAACCATTCAAGGAAACAACATCAATATGGGATTTCGGAGGCGAAGGCCCACTCGTGTACCCTTGAAGACTGCAGGCCAGAAAGCTTTACGCCTCGTCTGGGCCCGTCAACACCAACATTGGACTCTTGATGATCGGAAACATGTTGCCTGGTCGGACTAGTCTCGTTACAAATTGTATCGAGCGGATGGACGTATAGGGGTATGGAGATAACCTCATGAATCCATGAAACCTGCATGTCAGCAGGGGACTGTTCAAGCTGGTGGAGGCTCTGTTGTAGTGTTAGGCGTGTGCAGTTGGCGTGATATGGGACCCCTGATACGTCTAGATACGACTCTGACAGGTGGCACGTACGTAATATCCTGTCTGATAACCTGCGTCCATTCATGTCTATTGTGCATTCCGACAGACTTGGGCAATTCCTACAGGACAATGCGACACCCCACACGCCCACAATTGCTACAAAGTGGCTCCAGGAACACTCTTCTGAGTTTCAACACTTCCGTTGGCAACCCCCCGGTCATGAACATTATTGAGCATTCTGGGTTGGGTTGTTTTTGGGGGAGGAGACCAGACAGCGAGGTCATCGGTCTCATCGGATTATGGAAGGAAGAGGAAGTAAGTCAGCCGTGCCCTTTCAAAAGTACCATCCCGGCATTTGCCTGGAGCGATTTAGGAAAATCACGGAAAACTTAAATCAGGATGGCGGGACGCGGGATTGAACCGTCGTCCTCCCGAATGCGAGTCCAGTGTGCTGGCCACTGCACCACCTCGCTCGGTGTTGAGCGTTCTGGGATGCCTTGCAACGTGCTACTCAGAAGAGATCTCCACCCCCTCGTACTCTTACGGATTTACTGGCAGCCCTGCAGGATTCATGGTGTCACTTCCCTCCAGCACTAGTTCAGACATTAGTCGAGTCCATGACACGTCGTGTTGCGACACTCCTGCGTGCTCGCGGGAGCCCTACGCGATTTTAGGCAGGTGTACCGGTTTATTCTGCTCTTCAGTGTACGTATACAACCAACTGCGACAATGGTTCGTTTTTCTCTATCATACTATAGCGCGAGTCGAATACTCGTCTTTGCAACAGTCGTACTCGTAATTCTTTTCATAGAGCGATGCTTCAGCTTTTAATTCCTTACTAATCCGAGTCGTTTTAGAAATTTATTTGTGTATCTTGTTACTATTCCTTATTCGTTTAGATGACTTATAAACCCATCTATTCCTAACAATACCGGAAAGGGGAAAAATAATGAAAAAGAAGGAATGCTTTTGGGAATCTTAACACAGAGATTTCCTCTGCCTCGTGATGACTGGGTGTTGTGTGCTGTCCTTAGGTTAGTTAGGTTTAAGTAGTTCTAAGTTCTAGGGGACTGATGACTATAGATGTTAAGTCCCATAGTGCTCAGAGCCATTTGAACCATTTTTTTTCTTAACACAGCTTGTCTGCTTGGTCGCTACGTCGGCAGTGCTTTTGTTGCACAGAATTTACCTCATGCGTACATAAGCGGCAATCGAAAAAGTTTCTTTTCTCGATCTTTAGGAAAATATGCGTTTGTGAACCCCATATATGATGATAAAAATGCTCAGTTTTCAATTACCTATCGATTTCATCAATTTGAGTCGATTACGCGTCGTGAACCTGAGGGGAGGGAGGGAAGAGGTTGTTGGGCCAAAATACCGCAGAGTGTTTCATTTCAGGCTATAGACAAGTGACCTGCCTTGTATAAGCCAAATCGCTTGGCCGTGTCTGAGGCCTCCCCCTTGTTAGCGTAGCGGGGAATCCTCCGGCCTCCATGTCCTGCGATGGGACGCGGACGTCCACCCCCGTGTCTCCCGCTCCTTGTTTCACCGCTCTTCAACCGCCGCCCACTGGTGCTCATCACAGCAGCAAGAGAACATCCGACCAGCCTCGCCGTTTCCGAGGTGCTGATCCCCAGGGGTCAGTCCATTACAATCTGACCTACGTCCAGGAAAGCAGTATCTGCGATCTAGAGAGAGAGAGAGCGAGGAAGGAAGGGATGGATGGTGGGCAGGGCAAGGCGGACGAGAGAAAGATCACATAGATCACATTCGTATCCCTTACGGACATTGAACTGATACAACGTTCACGTCACATTGCTTCCATCCGATAAGAAGTTTGTCGAGAGCTCCACAGATTAAGTTGTCATTCACAGTACAGCTCATATCACACATGTGCTATTTAAATACGGCTTGGTGAGTTCAAACTATTCACAATCAGTTTATTAATCCGGTAATAGTAAGTTCTACTTGCCACCCGACACTTTCTGTGCTGCATCATTGTTTATAATTGCCAGCTCTTAAACAACAGTTTTAACAGTCATGCTGTCTTGTCACAGTGATTGGTGCCTCAAATACATTGGAAAAGTACGGAAGTAATGGTCATAGCGAAGCAACTTTTCTGTGCTCGGTAAATCAGAGATATAAAGCTAAATTTTGCATCATGAGACCTTTAATTCTTTTCGTTTACGTGAACCCATCCCACACTTATAAACCTGTATTTCGTATTGAAAACTATGTGACACCAGCATTTCTGTCTAGTTCTTGAAACCCCCAGCAGCAGTTCATAAGATATCAGCATAACAGACTTATTCATTAGAAGATCGTGTAATGTACCTACAAAGAAAAAAATAAATACCGATAACGTAGAACTCTTGTAAAAGTAAACTGTTAATGACCAACCGTAATGAAATTTGAACTCTGTTCTTGTGCGTGCATAAAATAATAGTGAATTTAAAAAGGGTCAACCTTCTCCGAAAACACAGTTTTTCTTAATTCCCTAAAAACTGTTTCGCCACAGTTGTGGCATAAACAGTGAGTTTATCTGTCATTTTTAAAGATAGACGTACAACATTTTAATCTGTTCGTTGAAACTCCACATTTCCACCCCCAATGACGAATAAGGGAAAAACGTACGGTAACACACCAACTCTGTAAGTACATAAAATGTTAACATATACTGTTTCAAACAAATATCTAGCGACTCTTGTAAATCTGCTAGTCACAACTGTGTGTTGCACAGTGCTCTTTCTTCAGAGTTTTGTGTTCGTTTAGTCTTTAGATTCGCTAACCTTCATACGTTGAGTGTACAAAAATAGGAAGTCGTACAGAAAAATGACTTTGACAAGCTATAGGAGAGACACATCTCCATATTTTGAAAACATTTTTATTCTGTTTTAGTTGTTTGTGTGCTATTTCCATTGTAAGAACTGATGTTATTGTGACTATTACTTTCAGGGTAAGAGTATTGCTGTCTCTGCCATAACAGTAAACTCCACTGTTAATGATACTCTAACAGGAAAGCTGGTTAACTATGCTTAATTTTACCCTATTACATCTGGCGACACTGAATTCTGGGACAAATCAGTAAATCATTGTTGGCTCGGAGAAGGGCGACCAGAATGATCTGCTCTGACAGTTCACAATGACCATACATGTGGTTGTTCAAGCGTCTTGGAAGTGTAACTCTGTCATTGCATCTGGGACTAATGACACTGACTTATTAAGAAGCAACTGTAGCACTCATTTAGTGAATACCAGACACAAAATTACTTAATCATCTAACAGTAAATGGTCTTTATTTTAAGGGTGTTGTTTGCAATGGGCACTGAGCAGATGAGTGGAAATGAGTGAAATCCCCAAACGTTCAATTGTAATCTGAAGGCCTCCTCATAACACACTTAAGGTAGCTGAATATTTTGAAGTACATTTTAGCCCTTTAAGCGGTATGTGTAGGTTTGGTTTCAAAGAGACACTCACGTCTGGAGAAGCACTGGATGTCACTACAACTTCTTGGCAGATTAAAAACTGTGTGTCAGATTGGGGCTCACTGGCAAGTCTACTATCGAATGTGTCATCCGAGCATGACTCACAACCTGGCATGATCGCTTTGCTTCTGCCAGTACAAATGGTTCAAATGGATCTGAGCATTATGGGACTCAATATCTGAGGTCATCAGTCCCCTAGAACTTAGAACTACTTAAACCTAACTAACCTAAGGACATCACACACATCCATGCGCGAGGCAGGATTTGAACCTGCGACCGTAGCGGTCGCGAAGGTCCTGGGTTTCATACCAGTGCACGCTCCTCTATGGTGTGAAAATTGATTTTGGAAATAATTCCAGAAGTTGTGCTGAGCGATGTCTCTGCAGTATCCTTTCTTCTTGGAGTGCCAGTCCTGTAACGTATGCAAGAGAACCTCTGTACAATTTGGAAGGTAGGAGATGAGGTACTGGCGGCGGTAAGGATGTGAGGACGAGTCGTGAGTCGCGCTTGGACGTCTCGGTCGGCAGAGCACTCACCCGCGAATGGGAAAGGTCCCACGTTCGAATCCTGGTCTGGCACGCAGTTTTAAGTCACATGGGTGCACACCCCACTACAGAGTGAAAATACGTTATGGAATGGATGTCATTCTTACACATCTACTGAATGAATTTGGCCACACAATTGTAAGAACAGAGAGCAAACTGACGTCAGAAGTAAATAGCAAAAAAATTACAAATGCAATGCATATCGCAGGGACAGGTTGGACATTAATTGTAACATAACAAAATTTGATAATATCTAGTGCCGTAGTCATAGACCCCAAACCTGAAATAACTAGGGTTAATGTAAGTGTCAAAAGTGGATCTAGCGTGGTTGTACGTTGCTGACGGTGTCGCTTACAGAAGAATCGACGAGTGGATTTAATCTTGCGACACAGGCAGATCCAGCAGTCGGATGGCACTTAATGTCAGGCAGAGCGACACGGATGAGGTGGGGAGGGGGGAGGGGGTGGGGGGAGCACGTGTAGCATATCATCCTCAGCACAGCGACTCTTTTAGCTGTCGTAAGCAAAAGCACATACGACGCAAGACGTGATTAGCTGGTAATTCGGGCTTGAATTGCACTAGGGTTTATTAATTATTTATGACATTATCGGTAGTTATTTATGACATTACCGGTTAGTTGTCGTGTGACTCACCGAAAAGAAAATCTGTACGTAGATAACAACTGCTGTGATACGTTAAAAGGGACCGCCGGTGTCGTCGTAGCCGAATGACGACCGGTAGGATCGTGATAATACAGGGTGTATCAAAAAGAATTATCTGATTTTTATAAATCATAACTATTATTTGAGATATGTGCGTGAACAACATACTGTTGGAAAGAGCCAACTCTAGAGTTTTACAAGGTTCCCGCTAGGTAGCAGCAGTGTGAGTCCACTTCAGTTATAGTAAATATGGCGACATGACAACAGAAAGCGTTTAGTGTTCTACGTTTTCCACAGTGCGCGTCAGTAATGACTGTTCAGCGTGACTTCCGTACTAGGTATGGTGTGGATCATCCTACAGCACAGAGCATTGGACGATGCCGTGAACAATTCTGAGAAACAGGTTGTTTCTGCAAAGACAAATCGCTGGGCCGTCCCCGAGTGTCAGACACGGACGTCGAATGCATCCGATATAGTTTCACAAGGAGTCCGCACAAATCCGTTCGCCGTGCAACTCGACAGCTCAACATGCCCCGATGTTCGTCTGGCGTGTGTTGCGTCGACGTTTACACATGAAACCATAGAAAATTCAGCTACTGCAGGCTCTTCGTGTAGGTGACAAACAAGAACAATGTATGGAGTTCTGTAATTTCGTTCTTGACAAGATGGAGAATGAAGTTTTCTTCCATGCCTAGCGTTTAGTGACGAGGCAACATTCCATTTAAACGGAAGGGTGAACCGTCATAATGTGAGAATATGGGGTTCGGAACAACCACCCGACACGAAGTAGTACAACATGAGAGGGACTCTCCAAAATGTAATGTCTTTCGTGCAGTTTCACAGGAAGAGGTGTATGGTCCATTTTCGTTTGCCGAGAACACTGTTACAAGAAGAACATATCTCGATTTACTTGAGAACTTTCTTTTATCACTGTTGAAGACTGATTCGCACGACTTCATTAACCAACAAGGTGGGGCACAATCACACTGCCATCTGGAAGTGCCGGAATTTTCAAATCAAAGGATTACTGAATGAGAGATCGGTCGCACTGGACCACATGATTCAGCCTTACATCACTGGCCTCCAAGGTCACCGGACCTGAGTATATGTGATTATTTCTTGTGGGTATTTATATGCCTCCGTTACCAACAACAGTGAATGAAGTGAGACACCGCATAACAACTGCTGTGGAAGCTGTAACTCAAGACATGCTCGCTGCAGTGTGGGAAAAATTTGAATATCTCATTGACATATGCCGTGCATCTCAGGGGAGGGCGTATTGAACACCTATGAAACGGTATGAACAAAAACTTTTTGAGTTCTCTGCTCATCAAAAAACAAAATTCATTGTGTATGTATGTTAGTTTCAGCAATATAGACTTGCCAAATCGGATGATCATTTTTGATACACCCTGTACTTTGGTATCTTTCCAGCACGAAAGTTGCAGTCGGCTTCCAGGTGCGGTTCGAGTCAATAGCAGACATAACGATTTTGGTAATGAGTCGCAATAATATTGATGTTTTCCGTCGTTTCCAAGGCAAACAGACAAATAAACAAGATTGGCTGGCATTCCCACTTTTAGCGTTTTGCATGCCGCCACAAAATACAGTACATTGTCATAACGCTGATGGTTGCTACCTTCTTCAGGGTGAGGAACATAACAAGGGAAGTTTACGAGTAAGTGATTCGAATCTGGTGAATGAAGAGTACTTTTCACAATCTCTTTAACAAAGTGACTGCTAATATCATTGCGAAATACTATATACTATGACGGGTGTTCTCTGTCTGTATGTCCATCCTTACTCTGTACATTACTGTGAGAGATTAAATATCATTGAATCACACATTTGAATTACTTGCCGTTATATTCAGGTACGGTGGACGGGGAGAATTACTGCTCAAAAGCTGTCATGCTGTAATTATTTTAATTTTGGTTTCGCTGTTCCTACAGAAGTCATACTCCAGGGGCTGTAGTATAATCTGGGATTCCTTATTGAATTCTCGAAATTTTTAAGTAGACTTCTGCGAGACGTTCTCGTCGATTTTCAAGCATCCATCACTTCAGTTTTTTCAGTATTTCTGATAGGATTCGTATTGACCCTTTTTTCTTACATTCAATGTCCCTTGTCAGTCTTAATTGGTACTGATGACATATAGTTAAGAAGTATTCGAGAACGGGTCCCAAAAGTCTTTCTAAGGAAATCTCCTTTGCAGCCATCAGAGGTGCCAAGAAATCGTCAGTTCATCGACAGAAGCTTGGGATTTTAGGGGGGGGGGGGGCGGGGAGGGTGTAAGTGGCTGAAGAGGGAGAGCAAGCTTCAAATGGGTTTAAGTTTTAGTAGTTATTGAGAGGTGAAGGGGCTTGTGCAGAATAGACTAGTACGGAAAGATGCCTCAAACCAGTCTTCGGACTAAACGCAACAACAACTTCTTTGCAGACGGATTGCTTCTCGCAGTATCCTACCAAGGAAGCTAGGTGTGCCACCAGCTTCACCTGAAGTGGAGCCTTTGTAATCATTCTATACCATATCTGCGCAAAAAGTGTTACACCCAGGTGTTTAGTCTTGCACTGTAATAAGGGAAATAAGGGTAGCGTAAAGTTTGTTAGGGGATTTTTTTTGTTTCCGGTTAGTATATTTGTTCTTTACTAATAGCATTTGTAGGTGATTTTATACTCCAATTGGTTCATGAAAACTCATAAATATTTTCATATTTCGTTTCCTACTCCGAATAAGTCCTTTCGTGTCTGAGAAAAGGTTAAAAATACGTAGTCAGTACACTGTGATATTATCGATAATACTGAGAAATCAATACAGTTTTAGGTCTCAGCATCGGTATGAATTATCGTATCGAATCTGGTATTTAAAAATATCTAGCTGAGCCACTGGAAGCAAGGTCGGGGTAGGAGAAGTACAATAATGCGCCATCTTGGACGTGTGACTGACTATGACGTAACTGAAATGCTGCCAACGTATAATAGAACACGATTACAGTAACAGAACAATAGCTCTGGTCACTGCGGCTCTTAATTGCTGCACTCAGACGGCGTTGTTTCACCAGCAAACATCTGTCAGAACTCAGCCTCTTCCTCGCTGACGATCTATTGTTCGAAATTAATGTCATTCGGCCTGGCTTGCTTCGGAACTCTGACCTCGCTGTATTTCGACGTTCTCGTGCATTGTGATCTGTTGTGCCATTCTTTTCACGGACGAAATACCTAATCCAGACCAAGTTGTTGTGATGAACTGGATCCCAGAGCTGCCGGCGAAAAGCCACGACGACGAAAATAACCTGGCGATGTGTAATGCTACAGTGTATGATCATCATTACAGGTTCCCGGTCTCAGAGATAATTTAGTCATGTACATATTTTCTCGCTCTGAATTTCTTTTTGGGGCACATACTACTGTCTCAGTACTGCCTTACACTCTCTTCTGTCGTAGCCGTCTCAGTGAACGGGTGAAATATAAAAGGTAGTGTCTTATGAGGTTCACTTAATTAAATTGCTTTTAAAATTAGTTGCGACTTTTGGTTCACCCGAAGTGGCATGACGCCGTTGGCCAGGTAACTCCAATGGCGAGCCGGCTTTCCCTACCACGCCACCAGCGGCTCGGTTGCTGAAGCGCCCCTGTTGCCACCCCGGGAATAAACACTGCCACCAGGTGCCACGCACTGGGGGCACCTACGTTTATCAGCTCTCGTTGTAAAGTGATATTTTCTGGCGTTTAAGTGTTCTACAGACATCGGGTATTGTGAATGAGTGTATCGTGCTGGCGCTGCATTAATAGTAACAGCGCAGCACGCCTGAACACGAGACTCGCAATAAAGGTGGTCGTCCAAGAACACGTTCAGCAGGTGTGTAGTTAACGTTCTGCTGCAAAATGTTCCTCCGAATTCGACAACAGTTATGGACTATGAGCAATACCACTCGGTTGTGATGGGTAAAGCTTCAACAATACAGCGGAGGCAAGCGGCTGCTTTTCCTCTGGGTGCAAAGAAATGTTCGACAGGATGAAGCTGAACGTAACTTGTGTAAGGCGAACTTACGGGACTTGTACTAGTGCTCACGCTAAAAAACTCCACACGACCAAGTCATCGAAATGGCTGACGCTAAGGAGCATCTGTTTAATCACTCTTCCTCCCCAACATGCTTTTTTAAATCCGACTGAGAATATACGGATCTAGGTGAAAGCTAATGTGCCAAAAAACGACAAGAAATTTACGCTCGGTGAGGTTGAAATGCTGACAAAAGAAATCGTAACAAATGTTACATCACAGGATTGGTCTCAAGTTCTCAGGCGTACCAAGTTGAGAAGATGTGGGTTCATGAAGGACTGTGTCGAGTGTCGAGTAATAAGTTACTTTTCTTGTTGCTATGTTAACAACTTATTCATTTGCCTAAACACAGCAGAGTTTACAGATATACATCTCACTAACATTCTAATGCGATTTAAATTGTAGCAGAATCTTAAAGCACCGTATTATTAAAGTAGTAACCGAGGACGAAAAATATCAATAGTTATGAGAAAGCGCATTCTTAGTATAAAAGTAAATGTACAGCTTCTTCACTTATATTGCCCAAAATCCACAGCAAGTCTCGTTTCATAGACTTTGGTGGTCCTTAAAGATTACATTATTTCACTTAAAAAAATCTGTAGTTGCTTGAATATAGCCATAGATGTGAAATTTTCGCATATTGATCACATGGCAAAATACTCTTCACTTTGCGTGCTAGCATTTGCCAAAATCTTCTTTCGATATCTCAGACCGTATGTGAGATAAGAGGGACTGATTAATATTCTATTTTGGTTTTTTCACTTGTGAGTGCGTTCGTGATGGAGCCCTATATGTACATTTCATTTTCTCGACAGTGGAGACAGACAGCGATATCCTTCGAGGTTTAAAGAATGATTTAATTCGTTATCTAAATTTCATATGCAGCAACATATAACTCAACACACAACAAACGCAAATTCATAGCGGCTCCTACTTTTCACTGCAAACTTTAAGAATTTCTTGCAGTACTTTAGGTAATTCCGAAATATCTCAATAACTATGACCATTAACGAAATGATAGGTAATTTATCATGAAGCTGACGAATGAAGACATAAGATATGCGAGACTGAGAGTTTGTCACCGTACGGTTTCTTTCAAAGCGCCTGAGAAAGATTGAAAATCGGCCAGTTACGCACCAAGCAGGCAGGCCCAGTAGCGTCTTCGTAACCTGTTGAGGCGTGTCCAGCACGCGCTGGCAACCACGCTTGCCTCCACACCCTCCACTTTGAACTGTCAAAAATCGCAACTAATTTTAAATGCATTGTAAGTCGAATTACATTACTCCGAACATTTAGTTTATTCATTAGTATTATTTAATTTACTCTTAGTTCGCATACGATAATTTGTAATGTTTTCAGCCAATGTACGTCGTTGGTCGTCTTAATACGATGACGCAATGGGCCGTCATTGTCGCAGTCGTAAGTGCTCATAGCAGTTACAGAAAACGAACCTATCTTCATTCAGTTGCATGATGTCCAATGCTCATTTATGAGCGTCGTTTTATTTTGACGCACGAAACTGTTTAATCACCTTTCCACAGTCACGCATCATCGTGTAAAAGTTAGGACAACAACATGGGTTTCGCTGATATTTGTCTTTCATCATGTCCACCCCTGGTAGCTGAGTGTTAATTGGTCGCGAAGAAATAAAATTTTTGGGTCATCTCATATCTCTTGCAGGAGTAGCACCTGATACTGATAGGTGCTGTGAAAAATTTTCCAGCTCAGAACACAAAAAGGCAGATGAAAGCTTTTCTTGGCCTATGTTTGTGTTTTCCCCATTTTGTTCCTGAACAACTACTTAATAGTCCAGCACTATTGAGCCCATTAAATAGGAACGTTGCATGGCACTGGTCAGAAAAATGTCAAACAGATGCAATAAAGAACGTTTTAGCAAATTCTGAGATTCTATGTCATACTGACAAGAGTATAGCTTTTTCATTGCCACTAACGCATCCTTCTCGGGAATTGGTACATATCTATTTCAAATGCCTGAAAAGGATGATAAAATTCACGTGATACTTTTTGCTAGAAAAATCCTTTCAGAGTGTGAACGTGGATATTCTGTTACTGAGTTGGAAGCTCTGGCCAAAATATGGGCATCTAAGAAAGTCAGTTATTATATTTATACACTGAAATGCCAAAGAAACTGATATTGGCATGCTTATTCAAACACAGAGATGTGAAAATAGGCAGAATACGCCGCTTCGGTCGGCAACGCCTATATAAGACGAGTGTCTGGCACAGTTGTTAGATTGATTACTGCAACTACAATGGCAGATTATCAAGACTGACGTGCGTTTGAACGTGGTGTTATAGTCGGCGCATCAGCAATGGGACACAGCATCTCCGAGGTAGGGATGAAGTGGGGATTTTCCCATACGACCATTTCACGCGTGTGCCGTTAATATCAGGAATCCGGTAAATCATCAAATCTCCGACATCGCTGCGGCCGGAAAAAGATACTGCAAGAACGGGACCAACGACGACTGAAGAGAATCGTTCAACGTGATAGAAGTTAACCCTTCCGCAAATTGCTGTAGATCTCAATGCTGGGTCATCAACAAGTGTCAGCGTGCGAACCGTTCAACGAAACACCATCGATATGGGCTTTCGGAGCCGAAGGCCCACTCGTATAACTTTGATGACTGCACGACACAAAGCTTTACGTCTTGCCTGGGCCCGTCAACACCGACATCGGACTGTTGATGACAGAAAACAAGTTGCCTGGTCGGACGAGTCTCGTTTCAAATTATATCGAGTGGATGGATGTGTGCGGGTATGGAGACAACCTCATGAATCCATGGACCCTGCATGTCAGCAGGGGACTGTTCAAGCTGGTGGAGGCTCTGTAATCGTGTGGGGCGAGTGCAGTAGGAGTGATATGGGACCCCTGATACGTTTAGATACGATGCTGACAGATGGCACGTACATAAGCATCATGACGGATAACCTGCATCTATTCATGTCCATTCTGCATGCCGATGGAATTGGGCAATTCCAGCAGGACAATGGGACACTCCACACGCACATAATTGCTACAGAGTGGCTCCAGGAACACTCTTCTGAGTTTAAACACTTACGCTGGCCACCAAACTTCCCAGCCATGAACATTATTGAACATTCTGAGATGCCTTGCAACGTGCTGTTCAGAAGAGGTCTCACCCCCTCGTAGTCTTACGGATGTATGCTCAGCCTTGCAAGATTCATGGTGTCACTTCCCTGCAGCACTAGTTCAAACATTAACCGCTGTTCATGCCCCGTCATGCCGTGGCAATTCTGCGTTCTCGCAGGGATCCTACATGTTATTAGGCAGGTGTGCCAGTTTCGTTGGCTCCTCAGTGTAGAAAACATATTAATGATATTTTTGGCGACCATACTCTGAGCTTTTTATTAATCTGTAACCTATTAGATCCTACGATTACGAGGTGGACACCTTTGCGACAGGAATATACGTAGTTTCAATTAAAGTATGTAAAATGTAAGAATAATGTTGTGGTTGATGCTTTGTCGCATCTACCACAAGGACTGATTTTTCGGATTTAGCAGGATAAATAACTTACCACAGAATTTTATTAATGAAAGACGCACGCTACAAAAAATACTATGTAGATATGTGTAACAACATGGCTACCTTACAGAATGATGATCTGAGGTGGCATAAAATAAAGACTCTCCTTACACAAATCCTACCTGAGAAAATTTTACAGCATTACAAAACTCGAAACAACGTTTTACTCTACAAACGTAATATTTCTGGTGACCACTGGTGTGTATACAGGGTGACAATTACTGAACTAATTGAAAAAAAATACCTTAGCTACAAAGTACGGTGTGCACGCACTTTATTCAACATGTAAACGTCAGTTATGATCCTCAGATTTAGGTAATGATATGTTCGCTGTGCCTGACGTCAGTGGCGCAGACGAATAGCGAAATCTGCACGACCCGCCGAAGTGTTGTAACATCGATGCTGTCGATGACCTCCTGCATGGCTGTTTCCAGCTCAGCAATGGTTTTGGGGCTTTTGTTATACACCTTGTCTTTAATATAGCCCCACAAAAAAGACTTGCATTGTTCAGATCTGGAGAAAATGGCGGTTAATCGAGACCCATGCCAGTGGCCTCTGGGTACAACGGAGCCAGAATGCGGTACCAAACTGCTCCTCGAGGACATCAAGCACTTTCCTGCCATCAAGAAATATCGCACCGTTTATTCCGTGACTGGACATTGTACACCATACAGTCACCCGTTGAAGGTGAAGAGTCTTCTCAATCGCGAAATTTGTATTCTCAGTTCCCCAAACGCGTCAAGTTTGCTTATTGACGAACGCATCCGAATGAAAGAGAGCTTCGTCTCTAAACAAAAACAGACATACGGATACCAATTAGAATCACGCCCCGCGGTCAAGCGTGCAGTTCGAACGCCCTAACGCAAATCGTTCAGAGATTATGGCAATTTTATTTCATATAATTCAATAATAATTTTCACCCTGTTCATTCCAGATATTATGTACATTGAAGGTGGAGGGGAGAGAAACGAGAGGGAAGGGAAGGAGCTGAAGACATCAGCTGCATTGGGACTTCATGCAGAAGAAGCGGAGGCGAATCAGAGTGTGTGCCGGACCAGAACCCTAACCCGGGATCTCCCGCTTGCTAAGCAGTTGGTTTATCGCTCGGCCTCCGGCGGGAATCTAAACTTAGCGAACGTGGAGGAGATGAACCGGCCTACAGGTAGGTGGAACTGGGTGGGAATATGAGCTGGCCGGGGAGCGCACGAGTTAGTATAACTTTTGTGTTAGCAGAAGAGCCAACACCGTGTTACGAGTGGAGGCCGAAATGCACGCGTTTTAGCTCAAGCAGGCTAGCGTGAGGAGGAAAGAACTATACTGACGTGAGGTCTGGAACATGACAATGAATGAGAATTCAGAAAGCGGACGTAATTAGTTTGATACTTAACTTTAATCCATTAATGATGAACGTCGCTCTTGACAATACATGATTCACAATATCATCTGTTCAGAATACATTCTTGAAGTAATTATAGTAACTGAATATGGCGCCTTGCTAGGTCGTAGCAAATGACGTAGCTGAAGTCTATACTAAACTGTCGTCTCTGCAAATGAGAGCGTATGAAGACAGTGAACCATCGCTAGCAAAGTCGGCTGTACAACTGGGGCGGGTGCTAGGGAGTCTCTCTAGACTAGACCTGCTGTGTGGCGGCGCTCGGTCTGCAATCACTGATAGTAGCGACACGCGGGTCCGACGTATACTAACGGACCGCGGCCGATTTAAAGGCTACCACCTAGCAAGTGTGGTGTCTGGCGGTGACACCACAATATCCATTTGCAATAAACTATGTGTCCGGGTGGCGCCGTGGTGAATGCAACCCTCTAGTAAGCAAGAGCTCCCGGGTGCAAGTCCCGGTCCGGCACGCATTTTCCCTCGTGGCCCTGATTCGGCATGAAGTCTCTGTGTAGGTGATGTCATCAGTTCCTTCCCTTTCCATTCCTTCACCCTCCCCCCCTCCCCTCCACCTTCAATTTACATAATATGTATCACAGCTGCGGATTCCGTGTGGTGTCTATTCTTTCGTACGTATCCGAAAGTACAAAAACCAAGCATTCATACATGCCAGATACTTGTAGAGAACCTTGAGTTTGGCATATTCATTATATTTCGGCTCATTACGGTTTCACAAAAGTTTAAGAAACTTGAATTTATATTGCTGCTTTCCAAATGTGCGGAGGTATGTTGAACAAATATTAAACTTGTCTACTGCGTCAAAATCCAAAACCTGTTAAAACATGCTGCTACACTGAATCACGCTCTATCTTACCAACACACCAACTACAAACTGTGTACCTTTATGGCGGTTGGCCAGGGTCTCCGGACTAGATGATGTTAAGTGATTAGTACACTAAGTGATCGAAAGGATCCGCACACCCCCAGAAACATACAATATGTGATCAAAAGTATCCAGACACCATCCAAAAACATACCGTTTTCATTTTAGGTGCATTGTGCTGCCACCTGCTGCAAGCTACTCCATATCAGCGACATATCAGTAGTC
The DNA here is from genome assembly GCF_021461385.2 of Schistocerca piceifrons. Classification (NCBI taxonomy): domain Eukaryota; kingdom Metazoa; phylum Arthropoda; class Insecta; order Orthoptera; family Acrididae; genus Schistocerca; species Schistocerca piceifrons. Next base: position 37,125,950 of record NC_060142.1, read on the forward strand.
ATTAGACATAATGAGACAGCAGAATGAGCCGCTCCGTGGAACTCACGGACTTCGAACGTGTTCAGGTGATTGGGTGTCATTTGTATCATACGTCTGTACGCTAGATTTCCACTCTCCTAAACATCCCTAGGTTCACTGTTTCCGATGTGATAGTGAAGTGGAAACGTGAAGGGACACCTACAGCACAAAAATCATACAGGTTGATCTCTTTTGTTGACTGACAGAGACCGCCGACAGTTGAAGAGGGTCGTAATGTGAATAGGCAGACATCTATCCAGACCACCACACAGGAAATCCAAACTGCATCAGCATCCACTGTAAGTACTATGACAGTCAGGCGGGAGGTGAGAAACCTTGGATTTCGTGGTCGAGCGGCTGCTCATAAGCCACACATCACGCCGGTAAATGCCAAACGACGCCTCTCTTGTGTAAGGAGCGTAACCACTGGACGACTGAACAGTGGGAAAGCGTTGTGTGGAGTGACGAATCACGGTACACAATGTGGCGATCCGATGGCAGGGTGCAGGTATGGCGAATGCCCGGTGAACGTCATCTGCCACCGTGTCAAGTGCCAAGAGTAAAAAAATTCGGTGGCGGTGGTGTTATGGTGCGGTCGTGTATCTCATGGAGGGGGCTTGCACCCCTTGTTGTTTTGTGTGGCACTATCACAGCACAGACCTACATTGATGTTTTAAGCACTTTCTTGCTTCCCACTGTTGAAGAACAATTCGGGGATGGCGATCGCATCTTTCAATACGATCTAGCACCTGTTCATAATGCACGGCCTATGACGGAGTGTTTACACGACAACAACATCCCTGTAATGGACTAGCCTGCACAGACTCCTGACCTGAAACCTATAGAACACCTTTGGGATGTTTTGGAATGCCGACTTCGTGCCAGGCCTCACCGACCGACATCGATACCTCTCCTCAGTGCAGCACACCGTGAAGAATGAACTGCCATCCCCCAAGAAACCTTCCAGCACCTGACTGAACGTGTGCCTGGGAGAGTGGAAGCTGTCATCAGAGGGTGGGCCAACACATTATTTAAATTCCAGCACTACCAATGGAGGGCGCCACGAACTTTAAGTCATTTTCAGACAGGTGTCCGGATACTTTTGATCACATAGTGTAGCTCTGTATGACCTGTTATCAAAATATGTCAAGCTATACATCACAAGACCGACGGCTGTGTCTACTATTACTAGAAGGATCCTCAAACATAAATTACCAACAGCTGGCAAGCCTGTCACATTCCCCACAGAAAAAGAGTCGAATTTTACGAGGAAGAAATGGAAAGATTTTTTACAAGACAAAAATACGAGTATTAAGCACATTTTGATATCCCGGTATCATCTGCAAAGTAACTCGGTTGAACACATTATATCAGAATTCAACCGATTTATAAGCACTTACACTAATACACAACACCCACGATGGATAGCATTTATTGAGGCATTTGAAAATATAATAAATAATTTACATATTTACACAAGACCATATACACTTGGAGGACTGTTTAACATCCACAAGGAGACCAACGACTGGATAAACCCACTGCCACGCCTGCCTGAAAAAGAATCTGCTCTTGAAGAAAAGGTAAAGTACGCACTTGTTGCAAACAGACCATGCCAGAATTAGTAAAAAATACATACGACAAAAGGTTAACTCATGTACAGGAATATTTGATTGGAAAAACAGTACTACGAAATCTCATCCTAAATTATCTGCTTTACTTAAAAGAAATAGTAAATGACAGTTACCCTATACAGGACGCTATCGAATAAGCAACATACCACATCCAGATAGTTATCTTTTGCCTTTTCCTAAATCTGGTAAAAATAAAGGACTTCACTGTTACCAGGATCTGAAAAGATATCTAAATGTGTAAAGGGGATAACCTTGTGCTTCTATCTGAAAGAAATTAGATGTACCAACGTTTTTTTCAAATCACGTTTGTCAAGCTGAATTAAAAAAAGAACGAAACCTATCCTTTCATACTATGAATTTTAGATTAATCAAATATGTGCAAGAAAATCACAGAAGAATAGATCACAACCTAAGATAACCCTGGCATAATATGTATAGATATTGTTGACCGCTTTTATTTACTGAGTAGATTACTATGGGACCAAAGATCCTGTGAAATGTTACATGAAACACTACATTTGTAAAGAAATTACTTTAAGATTCGTCTTGCTGTAAGTACTGTGTACTTAAACTTGGCGTTAATAGAAAATTAATTTCCTTTCCATTTTAAGAAGGTTGCAAGAGCTATCATGGAAGCCCTGATACACTTCCTTGCTTTCTTTCAAATACACCCCTGTGCACGGTCGCAACCGAGCTGAGACACAGGACGGAAATGGCCGCCGTAGCGCTTTCAACCTTCTACGCTCGATCTAGCGAGCCCAGTCGTCACAGCCACGCCTGTGCTACTATACAGTCTCTGGTGCTAGTTCGCTCGTACAGCCTCACATTAGAATGGACTCGTGGGTCATCAGTAGTCATAGGGTCGTTAAATGATGGACGAAGCGGCGAGATATTAGCATCTCAGAATCGGTCGAGGCAGCTAAATGAAGTGATCCCCAGAATACTACCTCATCAGGGCCCAGGTAACTACTCAAGCCCGGCAACATTGCTGGCTACCCCTCCCAGATAGCCAAGGTCCAGACCGCCGTCCTCCGGAGTTCCACACAGTAACCAAAGAAGCTCGTACCTCGCACCTTTGACTGAACTGCTGCCTCCAGCTGTGGAAGTCTCCTCCCCGCCAGAAGACTACGCCCCGAGGCCCAGCACACACCACCAGCTGTCACGGTGTCGCTTGCAAGGATATGCACATCCTTAGCCCACCTCCGTGGCAGTTGCTGGTTCCACACTAAGTGCTACCGCCCCCATAGGTAGGTTAAATGGGAGAAAGATCCAATGTCTCGTCCCTCCAGCGATACCGAGAGTGGCGGTGATGTTATTCGTATGGCCCCAGTTCCGCCAATAGTAGTAATGATCCTGAGGATTGCAGCAAACACATGACATTAGGACGCACATTTGTGTTCTACCTGAAATAAACATGAGGCACAATGGGCGAACGGTACAGCTCATATTTAATTGTTCAAGCAATTGTTACTCCGCTTAAAAACAACAGTCGAAATCGCAATAACATTTGTTTATTATGACCGGTTTCGGCTTATGCTTAGGCCATCATCAGGTTTTTTGGGCCCCCTCTGGTTGGCGCTGCCGGCTTTTCACGTTACACCACAGTCGTACATTGGTATTATGTGAAAAACCGGGGAAACCCCAATACCAGCCGTATAGGGCCCAAAAAATCTGAGGATGGCTTTAACATGAGCCGAAACCGGTCATAATAGACAAATGTTATTGCGATGTCGACTGTTGTTTTTAACCAATGTGTAGCACGAGATCGCTGTGTTCCACGGACAATGTTGTCCAAATTTATGAACAATTGTTATTCCGATTCAAGAATAAAATGTCACCTCCCTTTCTGGACCTCAACTTTGATTTCGAATTCTGTTGGATTGTGTCCTATTGTATAAGACGATTCTGGCTTTCGTTCATCGGTTCTCCTTATTTCTAGTCGTAATGTTCTTTTCAGCTGTCTACTTAAAGTCGATATTGGTTTGGACACGGTAAGTGCATTTTGACAGGTAGCTGATTGTTTAGCGACAGGCTACGACATTTAACTAACAAACTCTGCTCATCCTAAATCGTTCCACTAAAGTAACACACCGAAACTTTTCCCTATGGGAGCTATCAGCTACACTGCGTGAACATCTGAACTTGACACTGCGATCTACCCTGCTCCGTTCCGTTTATCCTCATCAAGATGCAATAAGGGGCTTTCCACCCAGTTCTTCGCAGCCACCTTTTGCAGCTCATACATAAATATTAAAGAATTTTTCATCAGTTTTCTATCAGCTTTGAAATTTTTTTAAGAACGAACTATACAGCAGTGTGTAGACTACTGTAACGCTGCGTCATCAGCGGAAACTTTTCACTGTAAGAAACTGTGGTACCAAGCAAAAATACTTTATTACCAGGTCATTAGACGAACTTCGAAGCGATGTTGTACATTTTAACGGTCTTGATCGCAATCAAATGTAATTACAACTAGATGACAACTGGTTTGAGTTGAGTAGTGACCATCCGCGGATATGCTTATACTATGAATAGCACATAAGTACAGTGTTAACCGCAACAACACTGTTATTCAGCGTAACTTGTCACTCTCCTACTGTTTTATACACTATAGTCATTCTCTGACCTGCCATTTAATATTGACAAGTTGCGCTTACTAATGGTGTCGTTGTGATTAACGCTGGGTCTATGTAACGTTTGTAGTGAAAAATGATCTGAGGATGATTGCTAGTCAACTGAAATCGGTTATCATGTAATTGGAATTACATTACATTGCGATCAAGACCGTTAAAATCCATACATATCATAAAAATGTATGTATGTGTGTCCAACGTCTCCTCCTCACCCACTGGACCGATTTCAACCAAACTTGGAATACGTATTACTTATGATCTGGAAAGAATGGTTGTGGGAGTAAGAACGACCAACCTATCAGAAGGATAGGGGTGGATTTGAAAAATCGGTATAGCCCATGATGTGCGAATATTCATACTTTATTTATCTAATACCCGTGAATGAGAACACCTGGTGACTTGCAACAAACTTTATACTGACGAAAGGAAAAAAAAGTTTATTACTTACTACATATTAGTTGTTCACGCAGTAAAACTGCCGCATGAAGCGTGACGTTTTAATGTACACTCCTGGAAATTGAAATAAGAACACCGTGAATTCATTGTCCCAGGAAGGGGAAACTTTATTGACACATTCCTGGGGTCAGATACATCACATGATCACACTGACAGAACCACAGGCACATAGACACAGGCAACAGAGCATGCACAATGTCGGCACTAGTACAGTGTATATCCACCTTTCGCAGCAATGCAGGCTGCTATTCTCCCATGGAGACGATCGTAGAGATGCTGGATGTAGTCCTGTGGAACGGCTTGCCATGCCATTTCCACCTGGCGCCTCAGTTGGACCAGCGTTCGTGCTGGACGTGCAGACCGCGTGAGACGACGCTTCATCCAGTCCCAAACATGCTCAATGGGGGACAGATCCGGAGATCTTGCTGGCCAGGGTAGTTGACTTACACCTTCTAGAGCACGTTGGGTGGCACGGGATACATGCGGACGTGCATTGTCCTGTTGGAACAACAAGTTCCCTTGCCGGTCTAGGAATGGTAGAACGATGGGTTCGATGACGGTTTGGATGTACCGTGCACTATTCAGTGTCCCCTCGACGATCACCAGTGGTATACGGCCAGTGTAGGAGATCGCTCCCCACACCATGATGCCGGGTGTTGGCCCTGTGTGCCTCGGTCGTATGCAGTCCTGATTGTGGCGCTCACCTGCACGGCGCCAAACACGCATACAACCATCATTGGCACCAAGGCAGAAGCGACTCTCATCGCTGAAGACGACACGTCTCCATTCGTCCCTCCATTCACGCCTGTCGCGACACCACTGGAGGCGGGCTGCACGATGTTGGGGCGTGAGCGGAAGACGGCCTAACGGTGTGCGGGACCGTAGCCCAGCTTCATGGAGACGGTTGCGAATGGTCCTCGCCGATACCCCAGGAGCAACAGTGTCCCTAATTTGCTGGGAAGTGGCGGTGCGGTCCCCTACGGCACTGCGTAGGATCCTACGGTCTTGGCGTGCATCCGTGCGTCGCTGCGGTCCGGTCCCAGGTCGACGGGCACGTGCACCTTCCGCCGACCACTGGCGACAACATCGATGTACTGTGGAGACCTCACGCCCCACGTGTTGAGCAATTCGGCGGTACATCCACCCGGCCTCCCGCATGCCCACTATATGCCCTCGCTCAAAGTCCGTCAACTGCACATACGGTTCACGTCCACACTGTCGCGGCATGCTACCAGTGTTAAAGACTGCGATGGAGCTCCGTATGCCACGGCAAACTGGCTGACACTGACGGCGGCGGTGCACAAATGCTGCGCAGCTAGCGCCATTCGACGGCCAACACCGCGGTTCCTGGTGTGTCCGCTGTGCCGTGCGTGTGATCATTGCTTGTACAGCCCTTTCGCAGTGTCCGGAGCAAGTATGGTGGGTCTGACACACCGGTGTCAATGTGTTCTTTTTTCCATTTCCAGAAGTGTATTAGTTCTTTACTACTAACTGTATTTGCGACACATTTTAAACAGAGTTTTCACATATACCACTGAATATACCAGAAAATTATATCATTATACGAAGCATAGTTCAGGAGATATGAGTTCATGAACAACGAAATGCATCAAAAACTGACGTATCATGCATGACGTTTCAATTTATTAATTCTTTGCTACTAAGTCTATTTTTAACATATTGTGCAGACAGTACCCACATATGCCACTGAATGTACCTACAAAGATATTTCATTTTACGATGAATAGTTCAGGAGATATGAGTCAAACTCTGAGATGCATTAAAAACCGCCCCATCATGCACGACGTTTAATTTCCTTTTTTCTTTACTACTAAATATATTCGCAACACATTTCACAACCAGTATTAACGTGTACCGCTGACGGTATCTAGAAAAATGCATCACTGTACGATAAGTAGTCCAGTAAATATGATGTCAGAAACACCGAGATGTGTGTAAAATTACTGCATCATTCATGGCGTTTTAATTTATTACTTATTTACTACTAACTCTATCCACAACCCATTTCGCAAACAGTAGCCACATATGCCACTGCATGTACCTGTAAAACTGTATCCATTGTGCGACATATACTTCAGGAGTTACGATCCCATAGGCAGCAAGCTGCATAAAAATGAAACTGCAGGGCGAAATTCGCTAGAGATACAGATTAAATATGCATTCAAATACGTGGACATTTATTAAAAATATGTTAAATATATTTGAAATGTGCATACGTGTCCAAAGTCATGGGTAAAATACTGATCCTAAACCTCTGGAACGATTGGTTTCTTAAACATAATAGCTACGATCTGCTAAGAAATAGCAAAGGGGGGGGGGGGTAAGAGCGACCAGCTTCCTCTTCAGGTGAGAGTGATAACATGGAGAGAAAAGGGAGGAGATGGACAAAGATAAAGGTAAGGTTATGGACAGAGGGAGATGAGGGGAGAAATTGACAGAACGAGTGGAAAGAAGGAGATGGACAGAGAGTGAAAATAGGAGAAAATGGAGAAAGATATGGGCAGAGAGAGGAGAAAGAGAAGAGGAGTAGGTAGACAGCGAGAGGGGAGAAGAGGAGATGGACAGAGAAAGGAGAAAGAGTGGGAGACAGACACAGAGAAGAAAGGGAAGAATAGCGAGAGGGGAAGGAGAAAATGGATAGGGAGGGAGGGAAGGCTGAGATGGACAGAGAGGAGGACAGGGAGTGGATGGTGGACGATGTGGACAAACGGTGGGTGGAGGAGATGGACAGAGAAAAGAGGAGGAGGAGGAGGAGATGGACTAGTGGAAGAGTGGTGTAAATACATACCCAGGCAGCGCTGGGTTTTCTGCAAGTTTATAATAAATCGTACAGATATCTATGCATCCCTCACCTGACGATGTCATGATTTACAAGTTCGAAGCAATGTTCTATTGTCTTTTTTATCACTTTACTAGCTGAGAAACCTGGCATTGGCAGGATGATTATTTATTCCAATCGTCCATTAGTCTATCTCCTCATCCCTCCTCCGTCTGTTCATTTCCTCACGCCTCTCCTCTCGTCCATCTCCTCCTGCCCCTTCTCACGTCATCTCGTCCTCCCACAACCTTCCTCCCCTTTCCTGTCAATCATTCCGTTATCACCCAAGCCCTCACTGCAACTGGAGGTTGGTGCTTTGCACCATTGCGCCCCCCCCCCCCTCTCCCCTCCCAAACAATATTTCTTTGCAGAAGTAGTATTCGTGCCATGATTGGTTGAAATCAATCCAAGGGCATAGGAAGAGATGTTAAATAAATGTGTATGTGAGATATTGCAGACATAAATGTCTAATTCTCTGCTGTTTTACACAGCATGACTTCAGGTGGGATGGTATTCAGTAGTTTGGCCTGCTGTTACGTCCCGAGAGAAGTTAACAAAATTTTTGGCTGGCTGCAATGTTCATTCTCAAGACCTACACACTGAACACACAACAAATAAGAGACCAATTACATTCATACTTTTCAAAGTATTTCTCGTTAGCTAAATACAGGACTCAGGCCGTTTTCGAACATTTTTAGGTCACTCCTTTTCATTAACATCTCCCACCCGTATTGATAGTGGAAAATCTTACTTCCACAGTATTTTTAAACAAATGATAACTGATTTACCTAATAATTTGGTTGAAATTGCTCCAGGTGTTCCTCAGTTGTGCATCAATGTCAACCACTTTTTATCCCCGCCCATATGAGATGTAGATGGTTCTTAACCCCAGAGTGCTTCTTCCCTGACAGCAAGTAATCAGGAAACCCCGTTTCTTTAAAGAATAGAACTCACTGTGTAAAACAGCTTCGAATTTCTGATAAAATTACGAATGAGTTAACGAGTTAAATATTAGAGGTTAAACATGTAGGCGAGAAAAAGTTTGATAAAGGTTTGAAATTGTCTGTAAAGTTTGTTGCAAGTTACTGTGTGCACTAATTCTCCAATACTGGATGAATACGAGTATACGTAGTCTGGATATTTGCATGCAGTGTGTTGCACTTCTTTATCAACCCGACCCGAGTCCTTTGAGAGGTCGTTGGTTCTCACGTGTACAGCGCTTCTCTGCATATAGCAAGTGATATGTATAGCAAGTTTAGTAGAAACAGATCGAGTAGTTTAGAAAAAGATGCTGAACATAAATTTCTATAAGACATTGGGGTACTGCATCTTTAAGTATCATTTCAAAACGTGTATCACTTCATACTCCCATACACCATCACACACACACACACACACACACACACACACACACACACACACACACTCTCTGATAAGCCAAAACTTTATGACCGCTGCCCACCTCGACATTAGAAGCCGCCCTCTGGCGTTTCGGGAACGTGGCGCGGTAACAAAAGTATGTAAGTGGAGCAGACAGGGATATTGAATCACCCTACCGGGGATATGGGCTACAAATTAGAAGTCGATTGAGATAAGCGACTTTGACAAAAGGGCAGACCATTATTATACAGAGCGTGTGAACGAGTATCTCGAAAACACACACTCTGCAACCCCAGCGGCACGGTACCGTAGCGCGCCGATAGAGCAGCCAAAGAAACTTGTTGATGAAGTAGAGTATCGTGCGGTAATTCGCTTCTGGTAGCTGCTGAAATGGTGCGGCTGTGTCAGGCCAACCCAGGCGACTTCTTTAGCCGTCTTGACTAGTCTGACACAGTAGCAACGATGCCGTCGCTGCCGAAAGCGAATTATCGCACGATACTCCAATTCATTAATGGGCTCTGCCGTTTTATTTTGGTTCCAAGCATCTATGGAAAGAGGTAGGACAGCGAAACTACCACTGGGCGCTAAATGGTTGGACGACTCTTCACAGAAAGTGGGGTTCGGAGGCTTGTCTGCTCTGTAAAGTAGGACAGTTGGTGATCTATCGCATCTCTGCCAAAAAGGCACAATGCTAGTGCATACATAAGTGTTTCGGAACACACTGTTCATCGTACATTGTTCAACATAGAGCTCTGCAGGCCACCCCTGCGTGTTCACATGTTGACCCAACACCATCGTCAATTATGACTGCCGTGTGCCCAGGACCATCATGATCCACTGTCGATCAATGGAAACTTGTCGGCTCTTCGGGTGAATCATATTTTTGCTATACTAGGTCGATGGTCGTCTCCACAAACGCCATCATCGAAGTGAACGGCGGCTCGAAACGTGCAGCGCGCCGCGAACGCTGGCTGGTAGGAGCAGCATTTTGATATAGAAGACATTCTTCTGCGCTTGCATGGAATCTGTGGTACTAATCGATGACGCTGTGAATCATCTGCATCCCTTCATGCTTGATGTCTTCTCCGACGGCGACGGCATCATTTAGCAGTGTAATTGTCCGTGTCTTGGAGCCAGAACCGTGCTACAGTTGTTTGAGGAGCGTTATAGTGAACTCACGTCGATTCCTCGGCGACCAAATTCGCCTGATGTAGATCCTAAGGAACCCGTCTTGGTCGCTATCGAACGCCATCACCACGTACGCATATCCGTGGTCCGTTATTTACGCGAATTACATGTAGGCATCTAATACCACATACCTCCAATAGCATACCAAGCATCCCTTACAAGCAGAATCAGTAATGTATTTTGTTTTAAGGATGGACAAACAAGTTGTTAAGCAGATGGTCATAAAGTTTTAGCTCATCAATTTGTGTGTGTGTGTGTATGTGTATGTGTGTGTGTGTGTGTGTGTGTGTGTGTGTGTCTATACATGGAATTCTTATATTGGCTTTTGGAATCTGCCTATAAAACCAGTCACTAAATGCGTTATGTACTTCGTCTGTCTTTAAGTTATCAGAATTATGGACTGCTAAAGCAGGTATTCGGATGCGAATTTATATACACTTGACGAATAGTTTGTGAAATAACACCTATTCTCACATAAATAGTGAACATAAAAAATAATATATATATATATATATATATATATATATAGGGTACTGATTCTGAACAAAAAACTTCATGTGGACATACGCCCCATTCCCAATGGTTTCCGAGATAGAACACTTTTAATGTATATTTCTATTCATTTTCTGTATTATTCATTGTCGTTGTTTACAACGTACCACATTAATATATAGGAAGTTGAGACAAAAGTTTTGATACAGGACGCTTGTGGCCTATCAAGTTGGAAGATTACCTCAAACTGGCCTACAAAAAGTACCTAAGATACAGTGCACGCGCGTCGCGCGAGATTTTCAATGTTCTCGCGATCTTTCCGCGCAACCTGTTAGTCCTAGACAAAAAATAAATAGGACCTTTTTTGTAGCAAATTTGATTTAGTTTAATTGTGCACTGAGACACGTTTCCGTTGGAGTGTGCGGTTTTCGAGTTATTAAAGAAAACCGTACAAATGTGATATTAAACGTATTCTATCTCGGAAACAATTCGCAATAGGGCATGCGCGCATATGAAGTTTTTTGTCCAGAATCACTAATACCATCGCGTCTCAAAGCATGTACCTTTCCTCCTGACTCACCCTTATATATATTGTGAAAATAGGTCTTATTAGACAAACTATTCGGTAAGTCTGTGTAAATTAGTATCTGACAACCTGATTTAGTGCTGCGCAATTCTGATAAGCTAAAAACAGATTAAACACATAATGCAATATTTTATTGGTTTTATATGCCTATTCCAAAACCCAATATTAGAACAATTCCGTACACCTGCGCTCAGTGGAGGGCACTGTACCTTGTCTTCTAGCCACCCTCGCATTAAAAGTGAGAAAATCGACTTTATGAATAGGTGTGATAGCTTACTGTTAGCGCTGAATTAAAATTTATCAATGTTATATGGAACTGAATGACTGCGATCGTCTTGTGAAATTCGTAAACAATAAACTTTTTCGTTTTGAGTCGCGTTTTTAAGAACAACGCTCGGATTTTAACAATCTTCGTTAGTGGCACAAGAAAGATGGAGAACCAAGTGCTGCATGACAATTTAGAAAATGGTAGGAGCCCATTCATTAAGAAATAAATTTTCTTGAGGTTTTTTTTTCTAATGTAAGTTAATCTATCTTAACATGACATATTTTCCTGCTATTTCTGACAGAAAAAGAAACTTTGTATGAATGGTGTAATGTATTTTACACTGGTTTGGAATTAACAATAGAGCTGGTCTCGCACATGTTCGATCAGAGACATAACGGAGGATCTTCCTGGAAAAGGGAGTATTTCATTGTCAGGCACGAAGTTTATAGAAACGTGTGTCGTGAGAGGACGAACATTGTCCAGTTGAAACCTGTTACTAGTAAGCCGTCTAGTAGAGGTAATATGAGAGAATGCAGGGTGCCCATGGGGTGCCGCTCTCTCGGCAGATTTCCCTGGATCACTGCTGGGTATGCCCTGAAGCTACAAGGGGGTTTGAATAAGCACTGCAACAATTTTTTCCCTCAGCCAATTCACCTAAAAAACTGCGGAATTTCTTGGGGGACATCGTGGAATATTCCCGACCCAGTCCCTATAGTTTCATGCAGTTCCGACGGGTGGTGGCGCTATACGTACCTGTCACTGAGTTTCTTTTGGCGGAAAACTAGAGCACTTGCAGAAAGTTTACGGACACCTGGCAGTGACAAAAAGCATGGTGAGGCGTTGGACTTGGCGTCTGTCATCAACACACCAAATCGCACAAACTTGTCCAATCTTCTGCGTGTCGGTAGGCTGCAAAAAGCTCTACTGTCCTCAGGAATTTGAATACACAAATTCAGCGTGTTCGTTACTGCAAAAATGCGAACGAACTTCTTCCTCTCCATGACAACGCTAGGCCTCGCATCAGTCTTCCTCGTTTTACCCTACAGCTCGGATCTCGCACCTTCCGACTTCCATCTGCTTCGCGCAGTGAAGGATGCACTCGACGGGAAGCAGTACTTGGATGATAGGGAACTCATTGATGCAGCAAAGGGTTGGCTCCTACGTCGATCAGCAGAGTGGTGCCATGCAAGTACACAGATCCACCCAGTAATGTAGCACAATGCCATTGCACTGAACGTAGATTACGTTGAAAAATAGGGTTTTGTAGCCAAAAGAGTGGATAATAACATGGTGCATTGGAATCCAGAATAAAACCAACCTTCTTTCAGAAAAAATGTTGCACTACTTACGGAAAGTCTCTCGAATAAACAGTGGATTCCCACACCATAACGCTATTGGGTGGAAGACAGGACTTCTTCCCTGAGCGCTGGTGAAGTTGCAGACTGATCGTTCGATGTGTTGCAGATCCGTGATTCCTCGTTGAAAATGATGCGAAGCCGCTCATGAGCAATCCAGAAGTAATGTCTGCGCTGTGGTTCTAACAGCAGCCTGATTCGGTAGTCAGGCTTCTGTCAGTCTGGCTATTGGTGCTATGACGCATGATGATGTGGTGACTCAATTGCTTGTGCCAGGATGACAGATGAAGGTGTGGTAGAGTGACCACGCGCGTGGTTTGCCTCACGCCCTCTTTCTATTCAGCGTATAAACGTTCTCATATCCTGGGTACTGAACAGTTTGAGAAGACAGCTACATAGATCACAATTGTGTCTCTTACAAACTCTGTCAACTGCCACTAACGTTGACTCGACGAGCGCAAAGCATTCTCCGTGTTCCTTCACAGTGCTCACTTGTCATCTGACGCAGCGCAATACTATTATGTATACTATCAGACTTCATTATATAGTCACGTGGTGACAATGCACTCTCATGAACTTTTGAGCCCTCACAGGTCTTTATAACTATATGTTATTACAACTCTAATTATGTACATACCTGCGGGTCACATGTACGTAATGGAATTGCGTCTAGACCTGACCATTGTAGCCAGGTCGTTAACTTTTTTCCTTGTCACTTAATGTGTTTACAGATAGTGTGTTAACAGATTCACTGAAACGTTCATCCGAACTTTATGCGGGGCTTAGTCATAAGGCTTTAGTTATCACATCGCAAAAACAAAATGAGGTAATTTTTGCTTGTTTGCAGATACATTTGTGCAGTCCTTGTACACAATGGAATCCCCACACTACAGCACTGTAGCACTCCCTTAGAGGAGCCAAAATAAAACAGCAGAGCCCATTAATGAATTGGAGTATCGTGCGATAATCCGCTTTCGGCAGCGACGGCATCGCTGCTGCTGTGTCAGACTAGTCAAGACGGCTAAAGAAGTCGCCTGGATTGGCCTGACACAGCCGCACCATTTCAGCCGCTACCAGAAGCGAATTACAGCACGATATTCTACTTCGTCAACAAAGCTGCACCAGTTTCTTTGGCTAATTTATCGGCGCGATACGGTACCGTGCTGCTGGGGTTGCAGAGTGTACCATGACTAGACACGCGTACCTGAAAACAAAAAATTCCGTCAATGTTTCGCTTGTAGAATGAAAGTAATTATGAAGCGTTGATAAATTAAGTCTGGCGTTATACACTAAGGTAACAAAAGTCATGGGATACCTCCTAATATCGTATCGGATTACCGTTTACCCAACGTAATGCAGCAACTCTACTTAGCATGGACTCAACAAGTGGGTGGAAATTCCCTGCAGAAAAACTGAGCCACGCTACCTCTGCAGCCGTCCGTAAATGCAAAGGCGTTGCCAGTGCAGGATGTTGTGCACGAACTGACTACTAGAGCATGTCCCATACGTGTTCGATGGGATTCATGTCGGGCGATCTGGGTGGCCCAGTCATTTGCTCTATATGTCCAAAATGTTCTTCAAAACCAATCGCAAACAGTTGTGGCCTGCCGCCATAGAGCACTGTGATCCATAAAACTAACACCGGTGTTTGGGAACATCAAGTCCACGAGTGGCTGCAAATGGTCTCCATATAGCCGAACACAATCATTTCTAGTCAACGACGGGTTCAGTTGAACCAGACTACCCAGTCCATTCCACGTTAACGCAGCCCCCACCTTTATGCAGCCACTACCAGTTTCCGCAGTGCTTTGTTAACGACTTGGATTTACACTCGAACCGTACCATTGGCTCTTACCAACTGAAATCGGGACTCACCTGACCAGGCCACGGTTTTCCAGTGGTCTAGGATCGAAATGGAATGTCTGATGCGTCTAGCTTCAACTGTCGTCCCGCATTCAAAGTGTATTAATCCCCGTCATGCGGCCATAATCAAGTCGGAAACCTTCTCACATGAATCACCTGAGTACGGATAATGACAGCTCCGCCAGCGCACTTCCCTTGTACACCCTGTGTGCCCAAAACTACCATCTGTACATGTGCATACCGCTAACCCATGACTGTTGTCTGGTCGGAGCACTCCTACGTCTATTGAGTTTGCATTTAATTTGTGGGTGTAGTGCCTACAGCTAGTAAAATAAGTATTCTGTGTAGCTGGCTTCACGAGTTGACAATATTATAGGTTTACGCTTGTTTAAAATTAATAGTGAAACCATTGTTCAAAGGTTAGTGATGGCACTGTTTATGCAATCGATAAAAACCTCGCCGGGCCAAATACAGGGTGGCCCTTTCAGACCTCCCACGTTTCAAAGGCTCAAGAAAAAAAACTACATCAGGTATGATAATGAAATTGCACAACATCCTAGAGCATCTCAAAAAATTTATTTAACAATCATCGGTACACCTCTGTATGTAAACCATCTGTAGCATGAAGATTATCGAGTCTGTATTCAGTTTCTTGCCATGTTCTTCGTATCATGTTCTCCGCCACTGTTGGAATCGCATCTATGACATGACATGGTAACATAGGAATATCGTCTATTTTAAAAAATCCAACGGGGTAATGTCGTATGAACTTGGTTGCAGGGCAACAGGTCCTCCACATACGATCTAGCGATTTGTAAATTTCGCATCCAGGAACTTGTGAACAGCTGCTGATCAATGCGGTAGGGTTCCATACTGTTAGAAGACGGTTTTATGAAGTTAGGTTGCAAGTCTTGTATCTGAGAGTATACACGTTGCTCCAACATGTCCGCATACACTGACCCATTCTCGTGTTTTCTGCAAATAGGAACGGCTCAACAATACTGTTGTGCATTAGCCCTCATCAGCTGTTCCATTTAGGTCTAGCAGGGACGTGTTAAACGACAGAGTGTGGATGTTACGAGCTGAAAATCCGAACGTTATGCCAGTTAACCGTACCCAGTACATGAAAGTTTGCTTCGTCTAAGAATAAACATCTTTCCAGGAAGCTGTCATTCATGTTAGTACGCTGCAGCATATCCGTAGCAACGTTTTGTAAGCATGGTTTGTCGTCCGGCAACAGATGTTGCAGAATTTGCATTTTGTAAGCAGACAAAAGAAGACGCTGCCGTACTACACGATGTAACGTTGCTCGGGGAACTCGTAAGTTAACTAGATGCCTGCCGATCTGACTCACATGGGCTTCTGAGAAACGCTTGTCTGATGTATCCGCTGTTTCTTCTGGAACAATACGATCTACCCCGCCAGAATGTTTCAGAAACTTACGATACCATTTCTTAACTGTTTTCACATCTGGTGAATTATATCCACACAATCTACGATAATTTCCATGCACAGTAATCGGCGAGTTTGTTAACGCAAACCACACTATTCCTTGCGCGCGTTGTTGTAGAGTCGTCATTTTCACTTCATGCGATCGTACTGCACTCTGGCGATAATAGTTGGAACGTTGGCAAGTGAGACGCGAGGAAATAAACCCTTTGAGATGCTCTAGCGTGTGGCACAATTTCGTTATCATATCTACTATAGTTTTTTCCCGAGGTCTTTGAAATGTGAAAGGTTTGAAATGGACATCCTGTTTTTGATGTAAGTGAGACATTTATCGAATGCAAAAAAACAGTGTCATCACTAAACTGACACTCTGAAAATAGTGATGTGGTTTGACTATGAATTTTAAGCAAGCATAAATGTTTGGAGGTATGAATTATAAAACGCCTTCAGTCACAACTTCTCGTGTGTTATTAAGTACACGATGCATTTCGGACCCTGTAGCTCCATCATCGGGTGCAATTTGTCTTATTACATTATACCGAAATGCATCGTATACTTAATAAACTCGAGAAGATGTGACTGAAGGCGTTTTTTAAATCATACCTGCAGTGTATTGAATGCCGTCATGTTTGAAGCTGCGAAATATGGATAAAAATAAAAAAAGTAAATGTTTGTATCTGTTGTTTGGAATCATTGTCAAAAGCTCTTAATCGTGCGTCTCGTTGGCTAGGCTATGCTCAGGCGATTCACCTACCTTTCGTGGCTGCTGGACGTCACACCAGGTGGGCGTGGTGCTCCGCTGAGAAGACCTGCTCCAGTGTGGGGAGGTGGGAGAAAAGACCAACACACAAGTAGTTTTCTTACAAATTCCTGTATTTAGATTCCACAGTTATATTTAGCACCTGAACAGGACCACAGTAGATGGCAGAGCGACCCCTGACCCACCGATCAGCCCCATTCACCTTCGTTCAACTCTCCTCCTGCCCTGCTATTGGCTCTTGAGTTCCGAACACCGATAACACGCAACATATGCAAAATATGTTATCTTTCTGCCCAGAGAGGGAAAGTTCATTTCGCTTCCTCTTGGTGTCCGACACACCATTGAGTAAAAACTCCTTACATGGTGGAGCTCGATACAATATCGACACCTGTGCATTGTTTGTCGGCGCCTAGGAGAGATTGCACAGTATCCTTCTCTAGTCCACCATGTTCACCGTTTGGCTGTCAGCCCTTTAGCAATGGTCCCTCAACTTAAGTCATAAAAGTTTGAAATTAACAATCTCTCGATGGCCACTTGGTACTGAAGACGTCACTGATCTTTTGAGAGGAGCTGGTTACGATGTAGACCTACATTTAACAATTCACAATCTCTACACAGTGATAGTTATGCAGGACATATCAGTACGGCACAGTGGTGGTCTATAGCCTCAGCGCAGTCGAGAGGAAATAATCGCTAACTTGAGAAAGAGCGCTCCAAACTCCGTATCCTTCGTCGCTTGCACCTGAACACATTTCGCGCGGACACCTGGTATGCATAAAAAACACGCATAATTTACTCTTGACCGCGCCGTTGTTGACTGCCTGTTGACATCGCCAGATGGAGTCATCGATTTTTACAGCAGCAATGTGTTCCTCTGTTCTGTAGCAAAAAATATTCGTCCATGTGTAGCTGCTCAGTAGCATGCAAATGACAGAGATCTCTCCACCTTCGTCAGGTGCAGCTGAACAGTGACTGAGTGGCACTCTACTTCTCAGACAACTGGAGATCGCCGTGACAAATCATAAGACTTGGAGCGGTGCTGGCGGGTTGTACAGTGTCGGAGTTTCGCCTACGGTACCTCTGCAACACCGGCTTACCAGAATTACCCACTCACTCTTGACCAGTGGTCACGGACCGGGCTGTGGTTGGACAGGTGTCGCTCCGCCGCAGGTCAACATTCCACTGTAGCCCAAAACATGAACAAGAATTTCAACAGCAGAAAATAAAGCTTAACAGTAAATTGCTTCGTTAGTCAATCGTGCGTTTCACGGAGAAGGCAGGTGGACACTGACATATGAACATCCAACACTTTCTCATTGTACAGGCTCACGATGGTGAAAGCGGAAACGTGGTGCAGCTCAAATGATGCAAACGTCGACATTTCTTTATACTCCTGGTAACATGCGTCAAAATGGGTGATATTAACTGGACAGATTGGGAAACCCTAGCAGATCGCATCAGCGATTTATTGCAAAATGCTGAATTACTTACAGATCAACAATATGTTGGACAAGTTCAGTATGACACGTAACCATCTGGAAGATATCATGCCACGGCATTCACGCGGGCGGAAACTACTTCCACTAGGTTGTATGCCTGCACACCGAGCGTAGAGCCTGCGTTAACAAAAACGACGTTCATCATGCTGCAACACGGTAAGACTTCTTACAACCAAATCCACGAACAAGAACTGGGACGAGGGATAACACTAAACACGCAATTTCATACAACCGCTCTCAAAGTGAGAGCAAGGGGCAGGAAAATTAACAACTGCGGATGGGAGCACGAGTGGAATGGGGACGACAGATATGCAACAGTCCGACTATACAGCCAAAGCCGAAAATGGAATGGGAAGATCGCGAAGCGGAGCTCTTCCAGGATAAGGTTCTCATCAGAAACACATCGACTCGTCTCGAGTGGGTGCAGCGCTTAGTTTGCGTCTACAAGGAACGCGCGGGGTGGGTTTATGGTTGTCCTAACCGAAAAGGAGAAATAAACGGCATATTAAGACCACGGGACAGTCTCACACCAAACCAAAGCCTGCGATCAATTCTGTGCGTGTGTCTCAAAGTATAAAACCGATTAGCTTCGAGGGAAAGGCGAAGTGCGCAACTATTTTTCACAACCCGAAATAAATGCCAGCGAGACTAGGCAAGAAGATCCGCTCTTCGCCATCTCTAGGAGATTTAGCTGGCACGGTAGAGGCGACGGTATAAAAGTTCAAAAACAGCTCGTCGTAGCATACCTGCAAGAAACGGCCTAATTCCGTTGTATATAACGAACATCGCTCTTAAGCGTCCTACAGTTTACAGCGGAGGACTTGCTATCATTACGTTAGCAGTAGGAAAGTGTTAGTAAAGCTTAGTCCCAATAATTTGGCTAGACAACAAGTAACAAGGTATATAATGAGCAGTCCTAAAATATCTTCTCATTTGTTTCTGAAAGTACAAAAGGACAAGATATTTCCTTTGCGACATACGTGAAACTAATTTAGACAGCCATTATCTCTTCCGTTAGTTTTTGTTCTCAAAAGAGTCTCTACTGAAAGGCACACATCCGTGAATTCCTCCCACCCCTCATGCAAGAGCAACCCATACTATCGGTGAAGAGCGTCCACTCCGTTAGTGAATTAGAGTTTTGATATGCTTTAATACAACATACTCGGGGTTTCCTTATAAACGTTATTTCACAGAAATGCTCATCTTCTGCTCATCCCGATTGGGAATCCGTACAGCACGTCAGCGGCCCTTCTACACAAACTAACACTGTCTCGCCTTTACAAAGGCAAGCCGGACGCTGCGGGCGAAATCTTACATCCGATGTCTAGATCGGACCAGAGTTGATAGCCTACGGTCTTTCCAACAAATTACAAGGCAACACTGGAACGCATCCAGAGAAAACTGTGCTTGATCCCTTGAACCTGCAATGCAACGAAACGATGTCGGTAAACCGTATGACAATTGACACGTATGCAGCCCTAGAACAGATCCCGGCAATATCAAGCTTGCGTGGATGAGAATAAAACAACAGCAAAGAAGAGCCCTTTGCCAATTATGACCACAGTTTCTCTAACAAACAACCTCGCTAAGATAACTCCAATAAAATTTTGTGCAGAATACAAAACGACAGTAGTCTTATGCTAGTAAAAATTTAGCACTAATATACACAGCGGTCAGAAACATGACGTACAAAGTTGTTACTCCACCTTATACAGGCGTTAAAAGGTGAAAAAATGTCAAATGAGACTCTCCATGTAAAAATATGTCATACATATACAACACTCTATAAATAAAGACCTTCAAGCGTATCTTTTAATCATTCCCTTTGGTATCTCTTCCTCGAGTTTCGTACAGAAGTGTTATTTTTGTTTTTTGCAATATTTTTAGTCTCTAAACAAGAGAGGTTTCTTCTCGAATAGGTAACTGGAGTTTTGGAAGCTAGGTGGTATTTCTTTTTATTCACAAGTAGCTATTAGTTTCTTTTCTCGCAAAAAGAAAACAAAGTCACGAATCCTATCCCGGTGAAACTCTGTTGTGGCCCGTGGAGACACGAAGGGGCGTGTCCGCTGTGCGGCGGAGGCCTGCAACGGCGGCGGCGGCGGCGGCGGCGGCGGCGGCGGCGGCGAGGTCTGGGCCGTGTACTACGTGAGCAGCTTGAAGAACATGATGGCCAGCGAGATGTTGATGAAGAGCACCAGCATCACCAGCTGCTGGCGCGAGAACCATTCCTGCCGACAAACACACACAACTATCTGTCAAACGGAAATCGATGACTGTCTCAGTTGATCTAGGCCATCTTCCATAAGCGTAATAAACACAATAGATACACATAACAGAGACTTCAGTCATCAATAATATATTCTCCTTCACTATTTACAACAGTCTGACAGAGCTGTGGTAACTTTTAAATTCCGTGACTGTAGAAATCATTTGGTTTTGAGGGGAAGAACTCTTCGAGCCATGTTCGGGGCGCATTTTCATCCGAAAGGAAATTCCTTGAAGGTTATACGACAGAGAGCGGAAAATGTGAAAATCTGAGGTAGCAAGATCAGGTGAATAAGTGGATAGGGAACGACTTTCCAACCTAAATCCTGTATACTGCTTTTTGTCAGTCTAGCAGAAAGTGGGCAGGAGTTATCGTGCGGTAGCATCACTTCACACAGTTTTCTTGGTCATTGTTCTTGGATTCCGTCTGCAAGACGACTCACTGGGAGACTTAATGTCAGCAATGATAGTTACATCCTGGGGAAGCAATTCGTAGTACATAACACCGTCGTTGTTCCACCACACGCATTAGATAATCTTTAGTGGATGTGCGCAGGTCTTTCTACGTGGAGCTGCTGCTTTGTTCGGGCTCACCCATTCCTTGCTTTTGCTCGTATTAGTATAAAGACACCATTGCTCATCATCAGTGACGATACGGGATAGGATTGTCCGGTACTGTTCACGAGCCTATTGACGACGAGCACGTAGTGATGTACACATGGCCACCCGCCGATTTTTGTGATTTTTACTTAGAGCATGCGGTATCCACACACCCGATTTTTGAACCTTTCCCGTTGCATGAAAAGTGAAATGAGCACAGTTCATCACATCTTCTAGCTCTCGAGTTTAGTGACGCGAATCGTCGTGGATTAATTCGGTTAAACGATTTTCATCGAACCCCAAAGGTTTTTCTACACGTGGCGAGGCACTAATGTCGAGACGATCCTCCTTAAAACGAGAAAGCCATTTTCTTACCTTGCTCTAGCGAATGGAATTACCCCATATACGGCTGAAATGTTTCTGGCTGTCTTTGCTGCTGTCACCTCTCTATGGAACTCAAACACAACAACATGTCGAAACACGTTGATTGCACTTGTCCATTACGTTTCAGGCCTCAGGCACGGCTGACTCGATTTCTCGACTTGGCACTCCATTTACTAGCGTTCATCACACATCCACTTGACAAAATGACTATTTGTAAATTCAAATAACAACAGTAAAGCACAAATAAAAAACGACAAGCCACAAATAAATCCACAGCAAACGGAATACCACCACGAAAAACAAATACACTACAAACGTAACTTAATTCCTGCTCATATTATTTTAATTATTTATTTTTCACGATCAGTCCTGATCCCTGACAGTGCATAGTATAAAACTATTTATGAAAACTGCAATACCTACAAGGAGTGGTCTCAATCACTCCAGAATCGGAAGATGTGAAGAACAGCGGAACCTTTGTACATGATTGAAATTGTAAGGAGACGGCATACGTGCACTTTTTGACCAGAGAGGTCGTGCATAGTGCTACAGTCAGCAGGAGCTGAGTCCTCAAACGAAATGGCCACGTAGAAGCAAAGAATGTGACAGGTTGACTAAAGTGTTGCCATATAGACGTTTAAAAAAATCTGCCTGCCCGGATGGCCGAGCGGTTCTAGGCGCGTCAGCCTGGAACCGCGGGACCGCTACGGTCGCAGGTTCGAATCCTGCCTCAGGCATGGATGTGTGTGATGTCCTTAGGTTAGTTAGGTTTAAGTAGTTCTAAGTTCAAGGGGACTGATGACCTTAGAAGTTAAGTCCCATAGTGCTCAGAGCCATTTGACCCATTTTTAAAAAAAATAGCGTTATGTTATTAGATGACGTACGCGCGTGAAGCTGTCGCGCCCAGTCCACACTCCAACTGTGAAGAATCAACTTATGCCGACTCAACTATAGTGGATAGAGCACGGTCGTGCACTGAGGCCAGTGGGTACTGGACCTTACAGTGTGACGGTAGTGCGGAATGACCGCCCTCTTGTCCACGGCATGGCCGTAATCGACAGAGCAGCTCCACCCACAGCGTTGGCTTGACTTTGAAGCACTGCAAAAAGTGTGGACCTGTCTGCATCGACAGTTCCATGCCATCTGCTGAGGGCTGGACTGGTGGCACGCATCACGCATGGCATTACATCATCTTCAACTGATGAGAGAGCACCAAAGCCTCTGACAGTAAAAGGCACATGAACGCCACTACTGGCGTGCTGAGTGGCATAATGTGTTGTTTTCGAACGAGTCTCACTTCAATTTGTCCCACAATGATGGCCACTACTTGTTAGATGATAGCGTGATTAGCTCGGTTGGGCAGATTGCATTGGGAGTGGCATAGTGGACAAACGTAAAGTGTAATAGTTTGGAGCAGAATTGTCTGTAACATGTGATCTTGCTTCCTATATTTTGAGAGCTATCTGAACAATAACCATCAGGGTGACTATACAGGGTGTCTCAAACTTTTTGGTTCAAATTGCAACAGGTGATACTTGGTCCACAAATGATTACATGCGGATAGTGACCAATGGTCGGAAATGCATATTTACTGTGCTGTCACAGTGTACACCACACAACAACCAAGCTCATAGTAATTGTTCAAAGCGACGACCCCCATCCTTAATGCACGTATTGCAATGGCACATACAGCTCTCTCACACTCTCGCAAAGATCCTGGTTGTCTGTTGTACACTGGAAGAGGAAGTGGGTGATAAACAGCGTACACCCCAGACCACCAACAAGTCATACTGTACACATCATCGCTAATAGCACGGTCGTCCTGTGACAACTGCATGTATCTCACAGCGCATTAACTTATGCCACACACACACACACACACACACACACACACATACACACACACACACACACACCACTATCCCTGGTGCCAGCTGCATCAGACACCTTGTGATACGTCCATGGTGAGGTGTGTTACTGTGTACAGTGTATGATGTGTAGCCAAAGATGGAATGTTATTCGTCACGAGAGTTGGCTGACATGCATTTAATGTATGGCGAGGCAGGATGTAGAGCCCTAAAGCGGCTCAAACGTACAGAGAATGCTTCCCCAACAGGTGTCATCGTAAGTGGAAGAAGTTTATCTCTGTGGATACCAAGTTACTACAAGAGATGGGGTTGCTCGCACTACAGAGAGCCAGCCAACATTCCCACCAAAGACAGGTCTAAACATCACCAGATCTTGAGGATATGGTATTGGCTTCATGTGGCCGACCACCCAGCAAAAATCACCTGCCAACTTGCCTATTAAATGCACACTTCAAAGGATACAGTGTGGAGAGTACCAGTGGAAAAGGTATTACACCCCAATAAAAAAAAAAGTGTGGAAGAACTGGGACCAATGGATTTTGAGCCCTGCGTTCCTTCTGTCAATGGATTACCCATCTCAGTGCTGTACTGCCGAACTTCGTACAGTTTGTATTGTTCACAGATGAGGCCTCAGTCATCCGTAATGGTGTTTTCAGCAGGCACAACAGCCATGTCTGGAGTGAGGACAATACCCACGCCACTCATGTTGGTCGCCACCAGCAACAATTCTCAGTCAACAAATAGATGAGCACTGTCTAAGATCACCTAATAGGATCTTACTTGCAGGCTCCCCATTTCGCTGGCCGGTGTTACCTGGTGTTTCCTGCAAAATATGCAGCCACAGTTCTTTAACATCGTACCCCTTGCTGTCCGCAAAGGATGTGGTTTGTTTCAACATGACAGTGCACCAGCTCACTTCAATGTTAATGTCCACGAGCAACTGAACAACACATATACTTGTCACTGGGTAGAAAGGGGAGGTCTTCTCCCTTGGCCACTGCGACTGCGGAGCTCGCACTTCTGAACATTTATTTCTGAGGTTAGGTCAAGACGTTGGTGTATGAAACCGCTGTAGAAATGGATGAAAACTTGCTTGCTAGGGTCCAAACTGCCTGTCGCCTGGTGTAATACACACCAGGGATCTTTGAGAGAGTGCGGCAGAACTGTATGTGCAGTTGCCATGCACGCAGTGAGACTGGCAGTCGTCACTTTGAACAATTACTATGTGGTAAATTGTTGTTATGTGATGTACCCTGTGCATATCCATAGCACAATAAACATGAATTTCCGACCATTGGTTCCGTATCTCAACATAATCGGTTGTGGACCCACTATCACCTATAGACCCTGAGGCACTGCCACTACTGCAGGAAGCTCCACATTTCAGCAAGCAAATGCCCTGGCTACATGTTGTGAGGAGTGTCCAAGCCTTCTTTGATAAGGATGGCTACTGCTGTGTCCGTGAGCTGCAACTTCACTTGACATGTCACCCACTGAGCATGTTTGGGATATGGTTAGTCGTAATCTTGTTTGTTCTGGTCCTTCTTCAATCACTGTAGACGCTTTGTGGCCTCGGATAGAAACCATGTGGCACTGTGTTCTCCTGCAGCACACCCAGGCCCTCTTTGATTCCAGGCGACGGAGTCTAGAGTTTCTGCCTGCGGCATGTGATGGCTTCCAACCATGCTGAACCGCCACAGTTAAAGTGCGTGCAGTTCTAACCACTCATGTATTGTCATGTCTGAAATATGTGCAATAAATTTCGCTGTTATCACATTTCTTCTTTGCGTCACAAATTTCGGGATCAGTTGTGTATGAAATCAGACACTGACAAACTGGAGCACGCGATCTGTTTTGAAGAATATTTTTTATTCACAAATAACCTGATCCATTAATTTTGTTGGTTTTATGACAGTTAACTGGTTTGGACTCTAACGAGTTATCATCAGTAACAAAAATTTAACAAAGATAAAAATCAAAAGTTATGACATATAAATTATTATGAAGTGCAAGATAATGCATTTTGTTGCAAAACCGAGGCGTCAAGTCGTCATTAAGTATTCATGGGAGTCACTTAAAGTTGACTGCCATGCCTGCTTATGGGTCATACTTACAAAGCAGAACATTTATGGTAGTAGAGAGTGTATGAGCATGCTTTCCTAATACGTGTGAGAATGACTCCACGAAGCCTGATGCACATCACTGGTGCTTCATGGTATAACTCTTTCCATTTCCATCAGTGCATTACTGAATGAGTTACTGATGACGAAAACTGTAGCTGCAAGAAAGAAACACAGCGGTATACCTAGATATGGGAATATAAGACATATCGGTCATGACGTAAGATGCAGATGTTGTGCTGAAACGAAGAACAAGATAGTTGCCAGGCGACACAAATGGAGAACTGTATTGAATCAGTCTTAGGGTTGATGAACGAGCAATAATATAAACCGCCTGTGTATTAAAATGTATTCCTGCTAGGCTGTGGTGACTAACTGCGTTGGAGACTCAACGGTTGTGATCAGATGAATGACTTAGACTCGAAACGTGGTCTCAAGACCAGAAAGTTTACTGTTCCAAAGTGAAGGATCTGATGGAAGAAGAAAAAAATGTATCTAGCTACTGATACACACTAGTCCCTCTTGACCACCAATATTCGTACATTAGCTTTATGGAAGTTGAAGCGACTTTGAGCGCAGTGCTCGATGTTATGTCATTACAATATAGGTGAACTGAAGAGGTCCACCACGTAATTACAGTTACTTATTGAATTACTTGTTTGTAGCGAAGTTTTAGTACATAAGAAGAATTTAGAAAATCGAGCGGAAGTGAAAGTGAGGTTCAGAATTGTTAGGAGATGAGTATCTGTACAGGGATTCAGTATAATTATCCTCAGCAACTACACAAGCCATCGTCGCGTCTTTCCTATGTAGTTGCAATTTGAAGATAATTATAGTGAGTGCACTGACACTCTTCTTGCAATGTGGTAAGCTGTGTAGTACCACATCCTCAACAATCGAGTTTTCCTTATTGTGTTCTCTGACTTAGTAAATCAATGGGCATATGTTGACACATGGAGAATGGGGAAAATAAGTGGGAAAAGCATAATTTGAAGTAGGGCAAGAAAAAGAACACTATGGTCAGGAATGTGTACACTTTGACTTGTGGAGGGATGAAATGGAGCAGTACCGTCAGGAAATTACCTCGATGTCTGGAAATGTGATGCAAATCATCAGAGTTGGGAGAAAGAAATTTGACATACAGAGCAACGAGTTACATCAATGGGATAATGAAGGCATAGCAAAACTTGGGGAGAGATGAGGTTGAGCAGTGAGATAAGGGAACCACATCTTGACTAGGACAGATATGTAGTTGGGCAGTGAGATGAAGAGAGCGTGCTTTGCATAGGTGGAGATGTGGTTGAGAATTAGGATGTGGAGGGAATACTTTGATGTTGAGAGCATATCTTAATGTTGAGAGAGGTGTGGCTGGGAAGTGTGCAGAAGGAGAACGCTCTGACATGAGGAGAGATATGCTTGGCATGTGAGACGAAAGGAGAACTCTGTAACATGAGGAGGGACATGGTTGGAAAATGAAATGAGGAGACAGTATGTTGAGGTTAAGAGAGACGAGGTTGGGAAATGAAAGAGAAGCACGTACCTTGACATTGAGAGAAACAAGGATGAGCAGATGAAAAGAGCATACCTTGATGTGGGGAGAACCTTGCTTGGTAAATAAGATGAGGAGAGCGTGTCTTGGCACAGAGAGAGACATAACTGGGAACTGAAATAATGATGGCATACCTTTACATGGGAAGACATGTGGTTGGGAAATGACTTGTACCTTGAGACTGAGAGAGACTTAGATGAAGAGTGAAATGAGGAGTGCACGCCTTGATGCTGCGAGAGATGAGGTTGGGAAGAGACATGAGGAGCAAATACCTTGATGCAAGGAAACACGAGGATGAGCTGAGAAGTGATGATGTAGCTTGAGGTGGGCAGTGATGACATAAGGTGGAGCAGAGAAGTGGGGAGGGTGACGTTGAGGTGGAGAGTGATAAGGTAAGGTGGAGCAGAGAGGTGAGAAGGAAGTACCTTGATGTGGGGAGAGACAAGGTAGAGCAGAGATGTGGGGAGGTGTAGCCTGACGTGGGGAGAGACGAGGTAGAGCTCAGATGTGGAGAGGGCGTACCTTGACGTGGGGAGAGACGAGGTAGAGCAGCGGATTGGCGCGCAGGCGCTCCTGCTCCTCCTGCATGCGGCGCATCTCCTCGCGGCGGGCGGAGCTGAGCACGGACACCTCCTCGCGGGACATGGGCTCGGTGGCGCGCGGCAGCCCCTGCACGTCGGGCAGGCTCTTCTTCCGCTGGATGGGCTGCGGCACCGGCAGGGTCTGCGGGCACAAAACACCACACGTCACGGGAGTCCACTTCCCTGGTGCAACACGCTCTCTCAATGGTGCCTGCTGGTCCTCTAGCTTAATGCCATTTCTCGTCACCGTGACAAAGTGGAAGTCCGATCAGCATCCACAGCAATTTTTCCTTACCGGCCAGATGACGATCTGATTTTATATCTTGACTTTTACTATTTCTGGATGACAAAGCACAGTCGTTGGTCCCATAAAAGGCTATCTTTACTATTCGTCAGACAGGCAGCGGATGACGGAGACATCCTACATCTGCGCAGTTAGAGTGTAGTGAACACTTGCGTTTGGCAGAGGATTCATAGTACCATTTTCAGAGTGTTTCTGTATTGTTCTACTCCCGAATAGCACATGGGAAAAATGAACACCTAGATCTCTCATACAAGCCCTAATTTATTTGACCTTGATGGTCATTTCTGCCTATGGAAAAGAAAATTGACGATCTGATAGATGACGATGGGTTTAGGAAAGGTAAAGGCGCCAGAGAGGCAGCTCTCACCTTGCGGTTGATAGTGGAAGCAAGACTGAAGAAAAATCAAGACACGTTATAGGATTTGTCGACATGAAAAAAGCGTTCGACAATGTAATATTCGAAATTCTGAGAAAATAGTGGTAAGTTGTAGGGAAAGAAGATTAATATAAAATATGAACAAGAATCCAGAGGTACAATAAGAATGGGAGACCAAGCACGAAGAGTTCTGATGTGATATATCGCCCTTATTGTTCAATGTATACGTCTAAGATGCAATGACAGAAATAAAGATTCATGTGTGGGATTAAAATTCAGGGTGAGATGATATCAATGATATGATTCGCTGATGACCACTGCTGTTCTCAGTGAAAGTGAAGAATTACAGGATTTATTGAATCGCATGAACCAGCACTGGCCAAGAAAAGTCTACAAGACAGAGACTGAAATACATTCAGCAAATAAGTGAGGATGTAGTTTGCTACTCTGAGCAGCCACTCTTCCACGGATATTTTGAATGTTTAGTTTAACACGGCAGGGAACTCCAATTTCCTCGAAGACTGCTTTGCTGGATATCACCATATATGACAGCTTACAACTAATAGTCAGCTGGTACGAACGTAGCTTAATGGTGTTCTCGACATATTTTGATATAGCCTTATTTCAATATTTATTACACTGGCTACTGAAAATAACACATAAGGCGAAACTGGTATCCTCACAGGAATACTTCATGCAAATATCTGATGTAGTAAACTCTACAACTCTTATGGTATATGCTGCACATTGCCACTTTAGGCTTCAACTTTGGTGAATTGTTCACTTTTATCGTGGTTCTTAAGTCTTCGTTTCTGGCCATGTATTTCCGTGTTATATTCATTATACACACATAAAAAAAATTGCATCACCCCGGTTCACAGAACTCCTGAAGATAGACGTTGAGTGTGGATATTGTATCACAAACGGTCTCTTTGACTGTTCAGAGGTGCCACTAAATCCTCCCAAAGATGTAAACAACCAGCGGTATTAGACTTAGGGGGTCCGACAGCCGATCAGTTCCATTCATTCCACCAGGAAGAAGGTACACGGCTCGTGTTGTCTGTAGTTCAACCATGCCTAGACGGTCAATACCGCGGTTCGATCGTGTCCGCATTGTTAGTTTGTGCTAGGAAGGGCTCTCAAGAAGCGATGTTTCTCGGACATCGAGGAGATACAGAGAGACAAGAACTGTCGATGACATGCCTCCATCAGGCCGCCCAAGGGCTATTACTGCAGTGGATGACCGCTACCTACGGATTATGGCTCGGAGGAACCGTGACAGCAACGCCACCGTGTTGAATTACATGTATGTTTTTCAAGCAACCACAGGACGTCGTCTTACGACTCAAACTGTGCGCAATAGGCTGCACGATGCGCAACCACTCCCGGCGTCCATGACGAGGTCCATCTTTGCAACCACGACACCATGCAGCGCGGTACAGATGGGCCCAACAACATGCCTAATAAACCGCTCAGGACTCACATCACCTTCTCTTCAGCGATGCGTGTCGCATATGCCTTCAACCAGACAATCGTCGAAGATGTGTTTGGAGGCAACCCGGTCAGACTTAACGCCTTAGACACACTGTCCAGCGAATGCAGCAAGGTGGAGGTTCCCTGCTGTTTTGGGGTGGCATTATGTGGGGTCGACGTACGCCGCTAGAGGTCATGGAAGACACCGCAACGGCTGTACGATATGTGAATGCCATCCTCCGACCGATAGTGCAACCATATCGGCAGCACAATCGCGTGAGGCATTCGCCTTTATCGGCGACAATTCGCGCCCCCATCGTGCACATCTTGTGAATGACTTCCTTTAGGATAACGACATCGCTCGACTAGAGTGGCCAGCATGTTCTCCAGACATGATCCCTATCGAACATGCCTGGGATAGACTGAAAAGGGCTTTTTGTGGACCCACCAACCACTCTGAAGGATCTACGCCGAATCGCCGTTGAGGAGTGGGACAATCTGGACCAACAGTACCTTGATGAGCTTGTGAATTGTATGCCACGATGAATACAGGCATGCGTCAATGCAAGAGGACGTGCTATTGGGTATTAGAGGTCCCGGTGTGTACAGCAATCTGGACCACCACCTCTGAAGGTCTTGCTGTATGGTGGTACAACATACAATGTATGGTTTTCATTAGCAATAAAGGGTAGAAATGATGTTTATGTTGATCTTTATTCCAGTTTTCTGTACAGGTTCCGGAACTCTCGGAACCGAGGTGATGCGAAACTTGATGTGGGTACTACGTTACAAAATCATCTGTATCATTCTGATTTTATTTTTTTATTTATGTGTGAGTCTCTTGTGGCTATATTCGGGTTGGCTCACCAAATAAAGATATTTCTTTTTATACGCACAAATATGTTTGACACAAAAAATGTTTCAAGTTCTAGTGTTTTCCCCATCTGTTTTTAACGCAGGTATCAGCTTTCAGTTACTGACTGATACTGAATGATAGGACGTGTTCAAGGTACATATACTGTTGTGTGTGTTCTAATTGGGTCTTACTTCTCCTGTATCGGTTTATGTTCCAGGCTGTTACACATTAGCTTTGTTGATGATAGGTTAGTAGATATTCTAGCTTGATAAGTCACTTTACTGATTTGTTCTATCATGGGAGATATATTGTACAGCTTTATGTCGTCTGCAAATCCCATATGTCTTTATTTCGTTCTTACAATTGCGTCCGTTGTCCTCCCAGTCTAGTTTTCTAAAGGTATGTTCTCAAGGTGTTACAAATACAGGTGGCATTGAGTCTCTTAACTAGACTGTTCTTCTAATATTTCATCTAATTTTTTTAGTTTAATTTTAAGTGTTTTTTATAGATGTATTTTATGCTGCTCATAGGTAAATCTTGTTGATTTCAAGTTTCGAACATCATTTCATAAGAGACGAAAGCTTTTGTATGATTGGTAAAAGCTGTATTTGTATAGTGTCCTGCTTTATTCGTTATATTTCTTTATTATTGGGTTGATATTTTGAAGACTATCAGTCACTGAGAAACTTTCCCTTAATGCTGATTGACGTGTATTGTTTTGATACATAATTTGTAATTAATTTATGGCACATGTTGACTAACTGCACGTTGTCCACGCCCGCAACTGCGACAGTGAAAATCAGAAGGCTGTTTGGAAGAGACAGGATTCTATGTTACCGTCAATATTACGTTAGTCTCTCAATTAAGCATAGTCAGAAACAGAGGAGTGTGGAAACGAAAAAGGCGAGCAGTCACCGTGACAGGTGGAAACTGAGATATATGAATTTAAAAAAAGGAGTTCTCCGTGTTCCGAATAGGCGTGTGGCTCCGAGATAATGAAAACAGTGCACTGGGCTCATGATGTGTCGTTCGTATTTGCTCTTTCCATGAGAAAAGAGTGCTCTTGGCGAAGATTAAACCTCAGAGCCACAAGGACGCCGTTTAAATCCTGTTTTCCAGAGTAGAATAGTTGGTCGCCTTGAAGCGGGTCAGAAGTTAATCGCAATCTAACTAGCGTTTGCTTTGCCACAGAAAGTCGAAGATTTCGGACACGATCTCCGGATACGAGAAATGTTTACATGAAGGGATTACAGCGACGACCAAGACCCCCCATCCAACACGATATGTTCCGCTAAGCGCAAGATAAATTCCAACAGTGACTGTAAAATTGTCGCCTCCGGAGCTTACAACTGACTCACAATTGGAGGATTACCAACAAACCATGCAACCGAGGCCGTTACAGGTGGTCTGTGTGTGATATGTCCGATAGCGTGTGCCCCGCCGAAAGTAGTGCAGAGACGGTTCCATTTATTGCAGAGCCAGCAACACCAAGACTGGGCCATGCCTGAACGGAGGAATGTGCGTATATGAATCGAGCTTCCATTTGCCGACTAGATCTCGTCACATATTCGTGCATCACCGTCGGTGGTCCTAAAAATACTGTTAACTCTCGTGTGTACAGGGAAGGGGTACTGTAAATACTTGCGTTTTTCAGCTGGTCCAGGCTTCATCTTCTCGAATGATAACGTGTATCTAAATTGAACTTTTTTGGTGGATTAATTCCTCACAGCTGACTTCCGTCCCCCTGGAACAGCCAGCGAGGGTCTACAAAAGCCTCTCCGTGGGGCATAACGCTTTCCTATAGCGAGTACCACTGCAGTTTGTTGTGCCCTCAGTTACACTCTCACGCGTAGTACGAGAGTCAGTCAAAAAATAATGCCTCCTTTTTTTTCTCCCTAAAAAAAGTCTGTTAAGTAAAAATTTGAATTTGGCGTTATTCCGTATAGCTGCTTCTCCAGTCCACTGCAATAGTAACTTCCTGCGTTAGCGGATGCGGGTACTGATGTCGCTTGAAAAATGGCCGACATCGATGTTCGTACTAGACAGCGTTCTGCGACAGAATTCTTGAACGCAGAAGGTGAAACGCCCAATCGCATTCATAAACGACTGAAAAATGTGTGCAGTGAAGTAACAGTAGATGTCAGCACAGTTAGACGATAGTTTCGTCGCTCTAACGAAGCTGAAAGGCAAACACCTTTGGGTGACGAAATGCGGAGCGGCAGACCGGTGACGGCAGTCACGCGACACAACATTCAGCGAGCCGGTGACATCATTGGTGGTGAGCGGCGGTTGACTCCCAGTGATTTGAGTCGCATTACTTCCCTCGGTAAAGGCAGTGTGATGACCTTTATTCAATAACTGGGATACTCAAGCGTTGGGTACGAAAAACTGTGACCGACTAATGAGGCAAAAAAATTGCCGCCAAACTCTTGCAGAGCTTCGTTCGGAGGGACAGCAGTTTACAAAAATATTGTGACCAGAGACGAAACATGGGCTCATTTTTCTGAACCATAATGAAAGAGTCAGTCAATAGAATGGCGTCTCCTAAACTCATCGAAGAAGATAAAGTTAAAAATTCTTCGATTGGAAGGGAAAGTTATGGCTACAGTATTCTGGAACGAGGGTATGATTATGGTTGACTTTTTTGGAGCGGCTATGCACAGTAATAAGTTTCGTCCGATTCGTCAGAACACTCAAACAGCTTAAAGCACGTCTTCAGTGAGTTCGTCCAACAAAAGTCATGCTGGATGTTGCTCTTTTGCACGAAAATGCAAAACCACACACCAGCTAACACACCAATGAAGAGTCTGTTAAAATTGGATGGCATGATTTGCCTAATCCTCCATACAATCGTGACCTGTCACCATCATTCTTCCATCTGTTCGGGCCGTTAAAAGAAGCTCACCGAGAGATTCGCTTTGAAGATGAGAAGGCCGTGAAAACTTCTGTACGTGAATGGCTTCGGAAGCACGGCTGTGCATTTCACCACACTGGAATACATGCAATTGTCAAAAGATGGACTAAACTGTAGAAATAGATGGAGATTATACTGAAAAGTCATGAATTTATATTCAGTGTCGTAGTATTCAACCTTCGTTGATGCTTTTGAAATTACTGACAAATTAAAGAAAAATGGAGGCATTACTTTTTGACTGACCCGCGAAAACATGCACCACACTTCGGATCTCCTCTCCCTCTCGCTTTATCTGCTGTTAACTGAACCTGGAGAGTGGTCCACACCGATAAGAAGTACTCAAAAATCAGACAAAAGAATAGCTCGCAAGCTGAATGAATTACATTTTCTTCTAATGAATCTTAGTATAGTTTCTGTTTCTCCTACAGTTATGGCGGTCATTCCAATTTAGGTCAGTCCGGACGATTACTGCTAGGTATTTTATGGTTGTTTCTGTTTACAGATACTTATCTCCAGTAGGATAATCGAAAAGTAACGAATCATTTCGCCTATTAATACGCTACAAAGTACATTTAACTGCTTTGAGGCTCAACTTCCAGTCCTTGTAGCAAACGTCGATTCTCAGAAGGCGTCCCTGCATTTCGGTACAGCTTTCTGCTGCTGTAGCCTTACTACAGAGAATAGCATCGTCCGCGAACATTTATATATACTGTAAACAGTAAGGATGCTTTCTCTGGACAGGATTTTCTAGCAACAAACTCAAGCGCGTCCATGAAAGACAATGTTAAGCAGCTGGTGGAACGGCGACGGTATGGTGTACTAGGAACTGCTTCCCCGAAGTACAACCATCACTGCTGACATTTACTGTCAAAAACTGAGACGTGTTGCAGACGCAGTCGAAGAACAACGACGAGGAGGACTGCGTGAAGTGATGCTACCTCACGATAAGGCCTGGTCGTATTCTGATAGACGGACAAAAAACACTACAGAGTTGGGTTGGGCAGTCATTCCACACAAATTTTATTCAACTGATGTTACGCCATCAGATTTTCACCTTTTCCGCTCTCTGTCGAACAACCTTCAGCGAACTTCCTTTACGAATGAAGATGCGCCGGCCGGGGTGGC
This sequence comes from Schistocerca piceifrons, assembly GCF_021461385.2. NCBI lineage: Eukaryota > Metazoa > Arthropoda > Insecta > Orthoptera > Acrididae > Schistocerca > Schistocerca piceifrons. The sequence continues at coordinate 37,160,785 of NC_060142.1, forward strand.
CGAGCAGTTCTAGGCGCTACAGTCTGGAACCGCGCGACCGCTGCGGTCGCAGGTTCGAATCCTGCCTCGGGCATGGATGTGTGTGATGTCCTTAGGTTAGTTAGGTTTAAGTAGTTCTAAGTTCTAGGGGACTGATGACCTCAGAAGTTAAGTGCCATAGTGCTGAGAGCCATCATCAATGAAAATGCGCTCCGAATATGGCTCGAGGAGTTCTTTGCCTCAAACCCACGTGATTTTTTCATTTGTGGAACCGAAACGTTACCGTAGCGTTGGCAGACGTAAATAGTGAAGCAGAGTATATTATTGATGACTAAAGTCTCTGTTATATGTATCTGTTGTGTTTATTAAACTTGCGGAAAAATGCTACGAACTTAACGCACCAACACAATACATGTAATTAAAGGTTCGATCTATTGTATCTGTTTCTTAGATTATGTCTAGGACTCTTATTTGCATAGCACTATAATTTTTCCACCCGTCCTTGAAGTAGTCATGGGGCTCCGGAGCAAGTTCATAAACCGGGACTCCCTCCACTTCCTGCAGGTCACAGATGAGAAATCTTAACTTATCCTCAATTTTCAATTCTTTGTTTTGGGTGCTAGAGGCCCTCGGGAGTCCCGGGTCATTGCTTCATTTGCCTGTCTAGTTACGTCCTTATTAGTAGCTTGACCGTAATCACAGTGATTAAGCTAGAGGACAAGGTTAATTACGCCTTCAAGTACGAGACAAAGCTGATGCCTGTGTCACGCTCGGGACTGCTATCTGTACGGCAGGTGCGCATTTTAGCAAGGCCACACAGCAGCTATCTCGTGATTAGACTTTATTATTTCGCGAAGCTCGGCCCCCACCCTGCCCAGGAAGCCCGGCCTCGTATCTGGACTATGCTTCAACGTCAGGCTCCAGAGTACGTGGCGCCGGCTCGGATGGCCGGCCACGGGTGGAGCTCGGCGCGCAGAACAAAGCGAGCCGCGCCACGGCGCTAACTAGCCGCGTGACGTCAGACGGCACGGCACGGCGGTGCACGCCCACGCGCCGCTTCTGCTGCCGTGGCCGCCGCTCCACACCACCAGGACACAGCCCGCTACCGCGTCCTAAACTAGACGTTGCGCGCTAGGGACGACGGTTTTCGCTGAGACAACCAGTATTCGATTGTATCGGTTTTTCCACAACGCTCAAAATAATAGGTTTCTAAAATAACCGATTTTAGGTTATTTGTTCGTATTATTTACTATAATAAACGTAGAAATCGAACAAAGATTAAAAAACTTCTGGATCCCTCAGTTTCAAGACACGCAGAATGCAATTACTGAATTAAATAGGTAAATAAAGGAAAACTCCTCGCTGCTTTCCGCGAAAAGTAATAAGTGGTTGAATGCTACAAAACAATCACCACTAGTCTTATATTGATTCTAATTTTCAAAAATCGTGTCGTAATCGAGGGCCATATAACCATTTGGGCATTAGGAACAGTGTTAAAGGGTGAAAACTGAAGTTGAAGAACTCTATTTCTCGTGTTAATTTGTCCGCTGGGTACAAGCAGATAAGGGGCATATTACGCAATATTACGTACACACAGGCAGTAGATTATCTGCTTTCTATCTTTACTGAAAACTATGAGTGTATTGTTTAGTTTTCTCGTTGTATGACGTCGCAAGTTTGCTATTCTTAATTTTTTAAAGGAAATGGAGCATATTACTTTATTAGTACCGCTCTTCGTAAAAACGTCCAGACTAGGGATGGTGCCATACTGTAATACAATGTCCGACAATGACAGCGTGAAACTACCATGTAGACCAAATGGGGCAAGTCCGCACGCTGAATGCACACGCGTACCATCCTACAAGCCACATCCACATGACAACAGGTTCAGTATTGTCTCAGCAATGCTGGACCATTTTGCCATGTGTTTGTTGCTCGTTTCTTTCAGCATTGTGTTAAAAAAGCACTGATCGCTTTTCCCATTTTCTATAATAAAGCACTCCGACTTCAGGCCACAAGTGGCCCATCGGGACCATCCGACCACTGTGTCATCCTCCCATTTTCTGTAATAAGGCAATGGAAATTTCACGAATAAAGGTTACCCGTTTCTTTTGAAAAAAGTTTATTAAAAACCAAAACAATAGTACTGGTGCTACAGCTATCTGATGTTTTGGTTTTTTATCCCGTTATTAGTAAAAATAAAAAAAACACCTGTCATAAAAGAGACCAAACAAATAGCGAAAAATACTGGTTCTTCAGAACTGAACTACCGGTGTTGATTTTAGCCGGTTGGTTTTTCCAACACTATGGCGGATTGGTTCCGACTGACAATAACGGACTGTGACAGATCTGCCAAGAGTAGTGTTTACTCATTAATGAACATACGCCTGTCTTGAGACAGAAACCGACAGTATATCACTACAAGAACAAGTTAACTGTTAGCCATCACAATTTACTTTTATTTCCACTCGCGTTTCGGAAGTTTAAACCTGTTTTCTGGAGGATTTATGTCAATGGCACGTTTGTGTAAGACTTAACGGTAACATGCGTCACTGTCAGGGAACTGTAGACAGGAACGAAGCACTATTTTACTACAAGAATCAAACTTTCAGTCTTGTACAGTGGCAGATGGTTCTCGTTTGGACACAGAAGAGAGAAGATTTAACAGCATATATTACCTACATTAGACAACATCCACCCACGAGGGCCGAAAAATGAATCTCTTTATATATTTACTGTATTGTTACTGTGTTCAGTTTCATTGAAATAATATTTTATGAAACCGTTTCCGGTGTTATACCAATCAGAAAAGAGCCGAGGGTATAACGAAGGCTTACGAAAATGCACTGAAATTTAGGCTCCCTCAAAGTCAGTCGGAGCTAAGATTTGGTAGTGATAACGCTGGTTATCACTTATCTTCCTATCTCAGTTATCTGTATTTAGAACGCGGAGAGCGCTTAGATCTAATTATTGCCACATGATACGCCATTTAATGTATTTATCATGGAAGTGAAGCAGATTATAAACAATGTAGCTGTGTTCTTATAGTGCTGAAGTTCTACACCCACATATGACTGCCTCCAGTAAATAATTGTTAACTAGTACCCCTTTCTTAAATTAAACCAATTGCACAAGAGCCCAGATACATGTAGTAGCCGCCTACGGGTGTTGTTGTTGCGCCTTCAGAGGACTGGGGTGATGCATGTCTCCACGCTATTTTATCCTGTACAAGTCTTTTAGTCTTTGCAGAAGGTGTTGTTGTTGCGCCTTCAGAGGACTGGGGTGATGCATGTCTCCACGCTATTTTATCCTGTACAAGTCTTTTAATCTTTGCAGAAGGTGTTGTTGTTGCGCTTTCAGAGGACTGGGGTGATGCATGTCTCCACGCTATTTTATCCTGTACAAGTCTTTTAATCTTTGCAGAAGGTGTTGTTGTTGCGCCTTCAGAGGACTGGGGTGATGCATGTCTCCACGCTATTTTATCCTGTACAAGTCTTTTAATCTTTGCAGAAGGTGTTGTTGTTGCGCTTTCAGAGGACTGGGGTGATGCATGTCTCCACGCTATTTTATCCTGTACAAGTCTTTTAATCTTTGCAGAAGGTGTTGTTGTTGCGCCTTCAGAGGACTGGGGTGATGCATGTCTCCACGCTATTTTATCCTGTACAAGTCTTTTAATCTTTGCAGAAGGTGGTGTTGTTGCGCTTTCAGAGGACTGGGGTGATGCATGTCTCCACGCTATTTTATCCTGTACAAGTCTTTTAATCTTTGCAGAAGGTGTTGTTGTTGCGCCTTCAGAGGACTGGGGTGATGCATGTCTCCACGCTATTTTATCCTGTACAAGTCTTTTAATCTTTGCAGAAGGTGGTGTTGTTGCGCTTTCAGAGGACTGGGGTGATGCATGTCTCCACGCTATTTTATCCTGTACAAGTCTTTTAATCTTTGCAGAAGGTGTTGTTGTTGCGCCTTCAGAGGACTGGGGTGATGCATGTCTCCACGCTATTTTATCCTGTACACGTCTTTTAATCTTTGCAGAAGGTGTTGTTGTTGCGCCTTCAGAGGACTGGGGTGATGCATGTCTCCACGCTATTTTATCCTGTACAAGTCTTTTAATCTTTGCAGAAGGTGTTGTTGTTGCGCCTTGAGAGGACTGGGGTGATGCATGTCTCCACGCTATTTTATCCTGTACAAGTCTTTTAATCTTTGCAGAAGGTGTTGTTGTTGCGCCTTCAGAGGACTGGGCTGATGCGTGTCTCCGCGCTATTTTATCCTGTACAAGTCTTTTAATCTTTGCAGAAGGTGGTGTTGTTGCGCCTTCAGAGGACTGGGGTGATGCATGTCTCCACGCTATTTTATCCTGTACAAGTCTTTTAATCTTTGCAGAAGGTGTTGTTGTTGCGCCTTCAGAGGACTGGGCTGATGCATGTCTCCGCGCTATTTTATCCTGTACAAGTCTTTTAATCTTTGCAGAAGGTGTTGTTGTTGCGCTTTCAGAGGACTGGAGTGATACATGTCTCCACGCTATTTTATCCTGTACAAGTCTTTTAATCTTTGCAGAAGGTGTTGTTGTTGCGCCTTCAGAGGACTGGGGTGATGCATGTCTCCACTCTATTTTATCCTGCACAAGTCTTTTAATCTTTGCAGAAGTAGTGCATCCTACATTCATTTGAAACTGCTTAATGTATTCCTAGCCCAGTCTACCCCTAGAACTTTTACACGTCACAGTTCTTACATTATCATACTGATGATTCCTTGTTGCCTCGGGACGTGTCTTACCAACCGATCGCAAGTTGTGTCACAAATTTCTTTCCTCCCCAATTCTATTGAGTATGTCCTCATTAGATATTCGATCTGCCTATATAATCTTCTGTATCCCATTTCAAAAGCTCCCATTCTCTTCGTGTCTGAACTTACATTTCACTTCCGTACTTGACTACACTCGAGACAAATATCCTCACGAGTTCCTAACACTTCAATTTATGTTCGATGTTAGTAAATGTTTCTTTCTCTGAAACGCTTTTCTTACTGTCTCCAGTCTACATTTTCTATCCTCTCCATTCGGCCATGGCCACCTAAAAATTGCTCAAAAAGCAAACCGGTCTACTACTTCTGATATCTCATTTCGTAATCTAATCCCCACAGCATCGCCTGATTTAATTTAACTACATTCCGTTACCATTGTTATCCTTTTGTTGATGTTCATCTTATTACCTCAATTCAGGATACCATCTATTCTGTTTAACTTCTCTCGCACGTTCCTTGCAATGCAACAGAATTACAGTGTCATAATGAAACTGCAAAATTTTTTATCTTTCCTACGTGAAATTTAATCCCCCTTTCAAATTTCCCTTGGTTTTATTTACTGTGAGCTTAACGTATAGTCTGAATTATGTTGGGGTTACGCTTCAGAACCGTCTCACTCCCTTTCTTAGCTACTGCTTCCCATCACGTCCTCGATTCTTCTAACTATAGTCTGGTACATGTCTGTACAAGTTGTGAGTAACCTTTCGTCCGCCCTATTTTGTATCTGCTATCTTAAGAATGTCAAAGAGCGTGAGCTACCCAAAATTTTCAATTTTTATTATAGCCAGTGATCGCTTTTTAGGGTTATGTACCTCAATCGGTAAAAACGGAACCCTTATAGGATTACTTTGTTGTCCGTCTGTTTGTCTGTCTGTTGAATATCCTTATTGTCAGGAACGGACAGACGTATCAAACTGAAATTTATGTCACATACGAAGGTCTACAGTTTCTCGGCAGTGTAACAAATTGAAGCTTCTATGTCAAAGCAATCAAATGAAACAGCATTTTATGTCACATATTTTGACACTCGAAAACTTACCCACTGATATCTATAGGGTACTTCTCGTTGACCAAGAATAATGAAATTTGGCAAGACGCAAGGTTTCATAGTACAACCAAAGGAAAAAATACGAAAATTGTGAATTTCTAACCACGTGATTTTTTTTTCATTTATCCGTCCGTCTCGTAAGACATCTTTTCGCAGGAACGGGTTGACGTATCAAACTGAAATTTGTCACATACTGAGGTCTATGGTCCTTTGGTGCCATAAGAAAAGTTAACCTTCTAAATCAATGAAATCAAAAGGTACTGTCAATTACGTCACAAATTTTGATACTCGAAATCTCACTCATTAAAACATATACTGTACTTCCGATTGATGTAGAATGATGATGTTTGGGAAGGTTTCGAAGTACAAGTAAAGACAAAAATAAGAAATTTCTTCATCTGTAACTATATCGTGCGAAAAAAATATTTCTTTTCTCATTTGTTAACCTCGAGCAACTTGAAATTAATACATTCTGAAAAATCCTTGGATCCTGGGACTGATGTCCTGTCACTACCAACGTCGACATAGGCGAAAACCGCCGAGATTCTCGATTCCCGGGATGTGTGAATTGTCTACATACATAATTAAGTTCGTACGGTACCCTCAATGCGTGAGTGCTACTCCCACCTGGCCATTTTTTTCTACACGTGCCAACAAGCAGAAAACTAATTGGTACGTGTGCTACACTAACCACGCAAACGCCAGCTCAGGATTCAGTGCGTGCACGTTCTTTATCGGTTCACTATCTGTCTGCGCAACGTATCAGCACCGTGTACCTGTAAAGGAGTGGGACAGATCGTTGACTAACCTCGCTCGGCTGAGTTTGTTCATACGTTGGAGCAAATGGGCGGAGTGCCACCGACGACAGGAACACAGCTGTTATAATGCGGTGTTTGAGATGTCGTTTCGCGACCTGTGGCTGTGCTCTCCGGCTAGACGAGACGTGGCCATAGCTTCCGCCCCTCCCCCCTCTCCCTCTCTCCCGCCACCAAAAAACTCCGCGGCTAGTACAGCAGCCCCAAGGCGCAAGGCTGAACCGCTCCTTGCGTGACACACAGCGGCTCCTGCTGTTCTGTATACTCATCGTTTCGTGTCCAACGATCGAGCGTCTTCATTTTTAAACTTTAAGCGCTGTTATGATTACTCGTCACTTTCTGTTATCTTGCTTTGGACATCCTGATATACACTACATGTATACTCTTTTATTAGGCAGGGCCTGAAGATGGCATAGTGAAATGCTGAAACTGATAGCCATCCAAACAAAATAAAATAACATATTAAGTTACACGGCTGTTGGTAAATTTCATTGATTCACAATAACAAAACAGTGCTAGAGATGAAAGAAGCGGTAAGCTGACTGGGGTTCGAGTATCAGACCTTGAAATCAGCAATCGATACGTACCCCATTAGCTACTGGGTCACAGAGATTTTCTTTTTGAGACAGAAATTAATCATAAGAATATGAAACAAGAGAATATGTGCACATCCCTGAAGATATTCGACTGCTTCTATCGTTTGGTAAATTTTCTCTTATTTTAAATTTTTGGCAGGATGCCCTTCCTGTTGACAAAGTCATCAATTAAACTAATGGAGAGAGAGAAGCAAATGTGCGTCATCTGTTCATACATTGTATGTTTTGCGGTGGGGACTGGGGACGAGTCCACTGTTTCCATAAACGAGCGTGGAGAGCCACCAGAATTCTACAGTCAGATAGGCCGGTCTGCCACAGCGTCGGTCGTTAACTCGCGAGACGGATTCTATCCGAATCTTGCTCACCTCCGTGAAATAAATGCGAGTCCATTAACTCTGATGGTACGGTATGTCGGTTGCCTGAGTTTCAGTACAAAACGATACAACGACCCACGGGACAAAGTCTCGGGTTACGTGTAGTGTAGTGACTTCAAAAGTTGTAATACTATCAAAGCGTGTATAGAGAATTATAAGGAAAATTCCGCCACTGGCATATGTTTTTATGATATTTCTCCACTGTGTCACCGCATCGCAACAGTTTCGTATCATCCATGTTGCGTGACAAGTTACGACAATCCAAAAACAGATTTAGACATTCGAACGGATACGTCACATAGATGAGACCTAATTTGAGCCCACAAATGTTAAAGGACTTTTTAAATGGTTGGGAATATGCGCACCGTCTGTACACATATGGGTCACGCGAGAGAACCGATGAAAAAGCTCCCGTAGAATTTGTTCATGTACCTCCATGAAAAGTAAAATTGTGTATGCAAACGGAACACAGATTTTTCTTTTCTTTCCAAAGTAACATTTGAGCGCCAAAATCGTTCCGGTTTTCCTCACTTTTCGACTGAATGCCTCGTTCTGGCAATACTTTGTTCCTACGAATTTAAACGCTACAATGCTCTGTTGCGCACATTTAAGGTATGAGCAGGTCACCTTGAACAACGGACACTACCGGGTGTTGTATATGTGCAGACTGGAGTGACAAATGAAAATTTCAAGCAGTGCTGGCATTCGAAATCAGGTCTCGTGCTAACTAGGCAGATGCGCTAACCGCTACGGCACGCTGGCACATTGGCTTCGCCCAACTGCACTCCACGAACTAGCGTAGCTCGTCTCCCTTTCCAATCGAAATTCCCATTCGCGCCTCGGCCCACTGCATATTCCCATCGAACTCGAACAGCATTGCAGATGGCCTCCTCTAACAGTATTGGAATAACACCTCAGCATCGAACGCGGCGTGGGATCCTGCCTGAAACTCAGGCATAAGGGCTTTAATCAGGTGAAACAACATGGTTCCAGATAACTTTCCAAGTCTCAATCATCTAAGATGCATATATGCAGACTGAAGCGACGAATGAAAATTTGTACGACGCGTATGCCGAAAGTAAGGACCGATCGGTCGCCAAATGGAAACCACAGTCAAATCAAATCAAAAGTGTTTTATTTGAAGCAGTTAGCCACACCTTCCAGCAACGTCTCTACACAGTCGCCCCTCCCTCTGAGACATTTGTCGTAGCGTTGTACCAACTTTCCAATATCCTCGTCACAGAAGGCAGCCGCCTGCACTTTTCGCCGATTCGCTACGCTGATCTGCAGTTCGTTGTCAGTGCCAAAACACCGACTTCATAGCCAGCGGTTCATGTCAGCGGAGATGAAAATCAGAAGGAGCGAAGTCTGGGCTGCATGGAGGGCGATCAAACGCCACCAATCGAGAACGCTGCAGGGGCGTCCCTATTGCCCTTGCAGTGTGCGGCCGAGAACTATCATGAAGAAGGAAATGCATGAAAGTTATGTTGTGTGGGCTGCATCAAATCAGGCGGAATCTCTCACGGGCACTCATATTTGGCAGGAGACACTATTCTGTAGGCATCTTTACGTGCTCACTGTGCGCTGAGAACTGAAAACACAGACGTGATGCGATCAATGGACATACTAAAGACACTGTCCAACACGCCTATGCAAATCTTTATCGGATTTCCATTTCGCGACCGATCGGACCTTACTTTCGCAATACGCCTCATACCAAGCCCGGGATCCGAACCCAGCCAGTTGTGTAAAGCTATTGCGCCAGGGTGGCATAATGATTAGCACATCTGCCTACTGAGCAGGAGACGTGGATTCAAAAACCAGCCTTGGTACAAATTTTGATTCGTTGCTTCAGTCTGCGCATATACGAGGGCTGTCCAGGAAGTAAGTTACTATTGATCACGAAATGAAAATCACAGTGAAAATCAGAAATGTCTCATTTGTAACAGTTAGCTACACCTTTCAGCTACTTCTCTACGTGGTCGCCGTTCTGACTCAGACATTCGTCGTAGCGTTGTACCAACTTTCCAAAACCCTCATCATAGAAGGCAGCCGCCAGTGCTTTCCGCCAACTCTCTACGCTGGCCTAAAGCTCGTTGTCTGTGCCAAAATGTTGTCTTCATAGCCAGCGGTTCGTTTGAGCAGAGATGAAACTCAGTGGGAGACAATTACGGGCTTTATTGTGGGTAACCAAACATTTCCAATTGAAACATCTTCATTGCCCCTGCAGAATGAGGCTGAGAGTTGTCTTGAAGAAACCGCACGACAGTTATGTAATGTTGGTTGCATAGCTTCAGGGGAAAATTCTCACCAGGCCCTCGTACTTGGCGGGAAACACTATTTTCTATAACATCTTTGCGCGCTCACTAAGAGCTCAGGAATGAAAAGAGCGACATAATTCTACCTAGAGTCATACTAGAGACACTGCCCAACACATCTTTGCAAAGCTTTATCGGATTTTCATAGTCGTTTCCATTTCGCGACCGATCGTAACTTACTTTCTGGACAGCCCTCGTACATCATACAATGAAGCGCCAAAGAAACTGGTATAGACATTCGCATTCAAATCAGAGATATGTAAACAGGCACAATATGGCGCTGTGGTCGGCAACGCCTGTATAAAACAAGTGTCTGGCTCAGTTGTTAGATCGGTTACTGTTGCTACGATCGTAGGTTATCAAGATTTAAGTAAGTTTGAACGTTGAACGTGATGCTACAGTTGACGCGCGAGCGATGGGACACAGTATCTCCGAAGTCGAGGTGAAGTGAGGATTTTCCCGTACGACCTTTTCACGAATGTACTGTGAAATCAGGAATCCGGTAAAACATCAAATATCCATCGCTGCGGCCGGAAAAAGATCCTGCATGCAACCCTTCCGCATATTGCTGCAGCTTTCAGTGCTGGGCCATCAACTAGTGTCAGCGTTGTGAAATCAGGAATCCGGTAAAACATCAAATCTCCATCGCTGCGGCCGTAAAAAGATTCTGCATGCAACCCTTCCGCATTGCTGCAGATTTCAGTGCTGTACCATCAACTAGTATCAGCGTGCGAACCATTCAACGGAACATCATCGATATGGGCTTTCGGAGCCGAAGGCCCACGTGTGTACCCTTCATGACTGCACGACACAAGGCTTTACCCCTCAAAAATGGTTCAAATGGCTCTGAGCACTATGGGACTTAACAGCTGTGGTCATCAGTCCCCTAGAACGTAGAACTACTTAAACCTAACTAACCTAAGGACATCACACACATCCATGCCCGAGGCAGGATTCGAACCTGTGACCGTAGCAGTCGCACGGTTCCGGACTGCGCGCCTAGAACCGCGAGACCACCGCGGCCGGCCTTTACCCCTCGCTTGCGCCCGTCGACACCGATATTGATCTGTTGATGACTGGAAATATGTTGCCTGGTCGAACGAGTCTCGTTTAAAATTGTATCGAACGGATGGACGTGTACGGGTATGGAGACAACCTCATGAATCTATGGAACCTGCATGTAAGCAGGCAACTGTTTAAGCTGGTGGTAGCTCTGTAATGTAGTGGGGCGTGTGCAGCTGGAGTGATTTGGGACCGCTGATAGGATTCTAACAGGTAACACATACGTAAGTATCCTGTCTGATCACCTGCATCCATTCATGTCCATTTTGCATTCTGACGGACTTGCGCGATTCTGGCAGGAGAATGCGACACCCCACTCGTCCACAATTGCTACAGAGAGGCTCCAGGAACACTCTTCTGAGTTCAAACACTTCCGCTGGCCACCAAACTCTCCAGACATGGACATTATTGAACATATCTGGGATGCCTTGCAACGTGCTGTTCAGAAGAGATCGTGCTCTCTTACTCTTACGGATTTATGGACAGCCCTGCAGGGTTCAAGGTGTCAACTTCCTCCAGCACTACTTCAGACATTAGTTGAGTCCATGCCACGTCGTACTGCGGCACTTCCGCATGCTCGCGGGTGCCCTACACGGTATTAGGCAGGTGTAACAGTTTCCTTAGCTCTTCAGTGTAGATGTTGGAACTTGTGACGGTCTTTGAAAAACATATAGTTTTATTTGCCTACCAGGTGTAGCTCTTTTCGACTTGTTTTCTCTGTAAACGTTGTGTCGCTGGGAAGACAGAGCGGATGTGACGGTCCATTAAAGGACGCGATTTGTGCACAAAAACGAGTGCGGCGAGAGAAACCGCCGGCTGGGGAGGCGACGCGGGAAACGGACGGCCACCGCGGCGTGTCGCGGCCGCCTCTCAGATTCGAAAGCGGGACCGCTCCCTGGCCTCATCTGGGCTGGCCTGCCCGATACAGCCGTCTTGTGAAAACCTGGCAGTCCCAGAGGTCGCCAGCGTTTCACCGCAAACGCCGCCTGCGGAGGCTGCTTGCGTGAGTAGGGCGCGTCGCAGAACACTCGGGCATAGTTTACGGGTCTTCCTAATGTTACTACTTGAGACTCCTAGAGACTATGGCGGCCCCACAGTGCCGGAAACAGGCAAAACTATTGATTTATTTACGGAGACAAAACATTTCTCCATCCTGTCCACGAGGGCTTTCTGTTAGTAATGCAACACATCTTTTATTCTGGACCAAGTTCGGTTGAAAAAAATGCGGAATTCGTTGTGTGAGATTGAGGAATATTTTCGCTTCAATTCTTATAGTTTCATAATGTTTCGATAAGTGGCGACGCTACACGTAGCATTCAAAGGGACGTTTGGAACAGAAGAGCATTCCAAGCAGAGAGCTGTCATTGAGTTCCTTTTGGCGAAAAACAGTGTATCTACGGAGACATGGCAATTAATAAAGGCTCGATGAGTCGTTGGGAGAGGTGTCTGTCACCATAGCAACAAGGTCGCCCAAATCTGTCCGATCACCGACGCGCTAGCCAGCCGCACTCCTGCAGTGCTGGAACGTGCGGACACTCTCAGTCGAGGTGAGTGGCGAATCACGAACACTCCGCAGCACAACTAGACGTCTCTGTTGGTAGGCACTTGAAATATGCTGACCATATTTCACTGGCTTGTTCTTTCTCATCCATCCAACAGCACGGATCTCGCACCTTCCGACTTCCACCTGTTCTATCCAATGAAGGGCGCACTCCGCGGGAAACAGTATATGGATGATGGAGAGATTGCTGACGCAGCAACACGCTGGCTCCGACGTCACCAGCAGAGAGCTACAGTGCGGACAAACAGGCCCTTCCAGTAAGATGTAACAATGCCGTTGCATTGAACGGACATTTTGTTGAAAAATAGAGTTTTTTAGCCAAAAGAATGGGGATTTACATAGTGTGCTGGAATTCTGAATAACAGCAACCTGCTTTCAGAAAAAAATGAGTTGTGATACTTATTGAATGCCCCTCGTAAGAATAATTCTCCACTTTGTGGGACTTATCCAAGTCTAACATGGGACAATGAAAGTAAATAAGGAAGTTCTGCTCGAATGGTCAAGATTTGTTTCACTTACGAGCGTGCGTGCCGAAATGATGAAAAACATCAGCTGGTAGTCACTTAAGGACAGATGCCAATTATCCGCGAAAGCCTACATACAAATTTTAAACAAGCAGTAGTAAGTGAAGAATCTAGAGTTATTCTTCAACCTTATGCCTGTTGCTCCAACAGATCGTGAAGACAAGATGACACTAATTACATCAGCCACAGAGATATTTAAACAGTCATTCTGCCCCCTCTCAATACGAGACTGGAGCGGGATGAAACGCTGACGTGGTACATGCCCAAGCACTCTTTGTCAGGCACTACATAGTAAATGACAGAGTAGGTATGTACATGTCGGTGGGCATTTTCAGTTTGTTGTTTCTCACCACAATGTTTTCCTTTTCTTGTGCGAGAAGGCCTCGAAAGATCTGCGTTTCCATTTCAGTTCTTTATCTACCGATGTTTCTCCCTCTTCTCCCAGCATTCTGTCGTTATTTTACTGTTAATTAAGAAACTGTTCTATTTGGTGATAACTGAACAAAAGAATTTCACAATTCTGTAAACAGTATAATTTCTTTCAGTGAGACACTGATGTTATACACGAAGTTCGACATTGAGAACATTCTGACACAGGAAAGAAAACTCATTAGGAAAATTATTGGACCAAAACTCAAGGACGAAGGATGTAGGCTTCACTCCAGGGACATCACAGAGAAGTTCTCCAACATCGCAGCGGACATTAGAAAGAGGGGACTAAAATTTTGTAGACACGTCAGCAGACTCCCACAGACCAGACTCACCAACAGAATCCTCAGGTACATCCAGGGACTCAAGACCACTACACCCTGGATGACACAAGTCAAAATTGATCTGGAAAGAACTCAGATAGATTCAGCGCACGTCATGGACAAAGGCGTCTATAGACACAAGGTGTACAAGTGGGAAGTGATGTCAGAGAAAACAGCACCTAAAGCCCGAAAACAGCACCTAAAGCCCAAAGGACAAAGCGGACTGAGGAAAGGAAGAGAGCCTTTAGTGAACGAATGAAGGAGTACTGGGAGAACAGAAAGGACAAGTAGTCATGAATGTTTCGCATGGTCTGATAAAAAGCCTGTAATAATAATAATAATAATTTCTTCCTACAGTCGAGACCTGTGGATACTATCATACCCTTGAGTGGAGACAAGAAAGCAAACATGGAGACGATCTTCTTCTTCTTCTGCTTCTTCTTCTTAAGTGTCGCTTCAGCCTTGGAGACCATACGCTTTCTCTACATTCCTCTTCCAGAGCTCTCTGTTCCTGGCTTTTGTAGCCCATTCTGCTTCACTCAGGCCCATTGCTACCGCGACCTCGTCGATGTCACCCTTCCATCTGGCTCGTGGCCTTCCTAGCTTCCTCCTGCCCCCTATGGAACCAGAGAATGCTTCTTTAGGTAGTCGTTCCTCCTTCATCCTAATTAGATTTCCGGCCCACATCAGTCTCCTCGTCTTTATCCTTTGACTAATATCAGCCTGTTCATATAACTTCTTCAGTTCCTGGTTTTTAAGTATTCTCCACTCCTGTGTTTCTGGGTCTCTCTTGAGCCCAAAGATTTTCCTGTCAAAAACTGATAATTTTTGTTCATCTGCTTTTGTAAATGTGAAGCTTTCCGACCCATATAGAGCTACTGGCAGAATTACACTGCAGCGTGTTGTAACCGCGCGGTCCACGGCGCCTTGTTACGGTTCGCGCGGCTCCCCCCGTCGGAGGTTCGAGTCCTCCCTCGGGAATGGGTGTGTGTGTTGTCCTAAGTGCTAGTTTAAGTTAGATTAAGTAGATTGTAACCCTAGGGACCGATGACCTCAGCAGTTGGTCCCATAGGAACTTACCACAAATTTCAATTTTCAGAATTACACTCTGATATAGCCTAAGTTTGAAGCTCCTGGAAACAGCTGTACTGCATAACACATCTTCTAGGCCAAAATAAGCTTTATTCGCTGTTGCTATCCTCGCTTTAATTTCAATTTCCACTTTATTCTGTTCATTGACGATACCTCCCAAATGCATCGAGACAATCAGCTAAGTAAAAAACTAATAGTTTAATACTGTGAGCATGTATATTTCAATTTCGGCCACAAATGACTTACATCCGTACTGCAGACAAATTATTGTATAAACGTTATCGAAAGACGCGTGTTACAAGGAAAATGGCATCAATATGTGCGTGGTTATCTTCTGTCCTCTACTTCTCAAGTGCGAAAAGAGCGAGGAGGGTCTGATAAGACCTCTGCTTGTGGAATTCATGTTGATATCTATACAGGAGATTTTTCGTTCTCGTAAAACGTCGTATTGCATAAGCATGAAACACACTGCATAAGTCTACAGCAGACTTATGTCAGCTGCATAGGTTTATAATTGTCCGCATTAATATGCGTTGAGGTGACAAAAGTCATGGGATAGCATACATATATATGGCGGTAGTATCATGTGCACAAGGTACAAAAAGCAGTGCATTGTCAGAGATGTCATTTGCAAATCAGACGAGTCATGTGAAAAGGTTTAGAACTTGATTATGGCCGCACGACGAGAATTAATAGACTTTGAATGCGGAATGATAGTTGGAACTAGATGCACGATACATTCTGTTTCGGAAATAGTTAGGGTATTCCATATTTCGAGATCCACGCAGTCAAGAGTGTGCCAAGAATACCGGATTTTGCGGCATTATCTCTTACCACCGACAATGAAGTGGCAGACAGCCTTCACTTAACGACAGAGAGGAGCGGCGTTTGTGTAGAGTTGTCAGTGCTAACAGACAAGCAATAACGCAGAAATCAATGTGGGACGCACGGCGAACACAGCCGTCAGGACAGTGCGGCGAAATTTGGCGTTGGCAGCAGACGACCGACGCGAGTGCCTTTGTTGACAGCACAACATCGCCTGGAGCGCCTTTCCTGGACTCGTGACCATATCGGTTGAACCCTTAACGACAGGAGACCGTCTCCTGGTCAGATGAGACGCGATTTCAGTTAATGAAAGATGACGGTAGAGTTAGAGTGTGGCGCCGACTTCATGGACCCATGTTGCGAACAAAGCGGCTCCGTAACAGTGCGGACTGTCCTGCGGTCCGACTGAACCGATCTTTGACGGGAAATGGTTATTTTCTCTTACTTGGGCACCATTTGCAGCCATTCATGGCCTCCATGTTCCCAACTGACGATGAAATTTTTATGAATGACAATGCGCGATGTCGTCGGCCTACTGTTGTTCTCGATTCATTTGAAGAACATTTTGGACAATTCGAGCGAATGATTTGAGCACCCACATTGCCCGACATGAACCCCATCGAACATTATGGAATATAATCGAGATGTCAGTTCGTGCACAAAATCCTGTACCGGCAACGCTTTCGCTGTTAAGGACGGTTATAGAGGCAGCATGGGTCAATATTTCTGCATGTGACTTCCAACGAATTGTTGAGCATCCCACATTTAGTCGCTGCACTATGCTAGGAAAAAAGGAGGTCCGACCCGATATTATGAGATATCCGACGAGTTTGGCACCTCAGTGTACATCTGTCGGTCGATCTTTCATGAAACTGCGAATACCTTGTGCTTTTTTTTCAGTTTTTGTTTTTGGCTCTGAGCACTATGGGACTTAACATCTATGGTCATCAGTCCCCTAGAACTTAGAACTACTTAAACCTAACTAACCTAAGGACATCACACAACACCTAGCCATCACGAGGCAGAGAAAATCCCTGACCCCGCCGGGAATCGAACGCGGGAACCCGGGCGTGGGAAGCGAGAACGCTACTGCACGACCACGAGCTGCGGACAGTTCTTGTTTTTATTTTCCTTTCGTTGCCCCAGCGACAGACATATGATGAATTGTTGCCACAAGCGAGCGAGTTACTTCGTATAATGTCTGAAGACTATCGCAGGTGTCTCATTCAGTCCGTACGCCTTCCTGCTGTTGAGCATTTTATGTGGTTTTGTAGTCCCGATCGCTTATCACAATATCTGCCATTTCGACGTTCGTGCGATGATTGAAATGAGTAACGAACAAGGCTTCTCTGTCCCTGTCCGACGGCTTCCGACTATGCTAGGTCACCTGCGGCATGTGTGGCCAAAAGTGACATACGTTTGGTGCGGAAGTCTGTTGGACAAGGGCAAACACACGCTGGCAAGCAGCAAGGTTGCGACCACATAAGGAAACCTGCAGCCGACTGGTTCCCTCAGCCCCGTGTCCTTGAATCAGCGAGAGTGCTCTAGGGGTCGCTTCCTGCTGCGCTGTCCACACTGCGCTACTCTCAGGAGTTACGACTCTGGTTTTACAGCTGGAAACGAAGAGGGCGCTTAACTAACAAAGCAACAACCATAAAAGAGCTTGTTTGTTTTCATAACGTCCATACGACATTCTCGTCGCTCCCGTTTTGTAAGTGGGCCAGAATTTGCAATGCGTTGTTCAAATAAACTGTAGAACTCGTAGTCTTGGTCGAGATTTAATTTACGTGAACAGATAACCGGTTTCGCCTTTACTGCCGTCATCAGCTCGCTAACAGGAAAAAATATAGATATTCTAGAACTCGTTACGCACGAACATGATTTTATGACGACGTACACACGGGAAAACAAGCTAATTACCTTCGATAAACGCTTCAAACTCTTAGTGTTACTTGCGTTGTCAGGTGCAGAGGTGACAGCTCTTTAATAAACGATGTTTATTATGCGTAATTATATGTGACACAGTGTGCTTTAAAATGTGGTTCAATAACGTATAAAAATCACGTCGTCTTTTTTGATTTTAGGCTATTTTTTACGCATTTGTAGTTATACGAGTAATATTGCTTATATATACCGTCTTTTCGACTGTAATAAGTGTCTTATTTCGACCATAAGCGTTTCGCTTTATTATAAAGCATCTTCAGTGGTCTCCATAACAGCATGAGTTTTGCTACTGTGACAGTGGACCTACGTACCATAAAACATTAAATATATTTTGTTGTGTTGGCAGAAGAGCCAACACCATGTTATTAGAGGCGCCCGAAATGCACGCGATTTAGCTCACGCAGGCTGGCGTGAGGAGGGAAGAACTATACTGACGTGAGGTCTGGAACATGACAAGGAATTAGAATTCAGAAAGCGGACGGAATTAGTTTGATACCTAACTTTAATCCATTAATGATGAACGTCGCTTTTGACGGTACATGATTCACAATATCAATGGTAACTGATAATGGCGCCTTGCTATGTCGTAGCAAATGACGTAGCTGAAGGCTATACTAAACTGTCGTCTCGGCAAATGGGAGCGTATGTAGACAGCGAACCATCGCTAGCAAAGTCGGCTGTACAACTGGGCGAGTGCTAGGGAGTCTCTCTAGACTAGACCTGCCGTGTGGCGGCGCTCGGTCTGCAATCACTGATAGTGGCGACACGCGGGTCCGACGTATACTAACGGACCGCGGCCGATTTTAAGGTTACCACCTAGCAAGTGTGATGTCTGGCGGTGACACCACGTATTTCGCATCAGTGAAACGGCTGTCTGCAAAAATCTGGCACAAGTGTGTCGAAGAACATTAAAAAAAAGTGAGTAACATCAGTTTCATACTGTTTAACAGTAGTAAGTCAAGAGAACCGTTTAAGATCCTGGCAAACAGGATGTAAGAAAAACAATATTGTTACAGTTATCACAGACGACGCTTTAAAATAAAAAGAATGCTTGATGGTTCAAAGAAGACTTTTATTATAGTCGCAAAAAACGGTATAAATCTATATAACTTACATAATAATCATTTTGTAAAAAGATATAACAAAATGTAGTTCAATGATTAACTTCTTAACATAAAAGATCTTTATTTAACTCCACTATTGAGTAATCTTTTATAATATGTATTAAATCAGACGTTTTTATGTACGTTTCTATATCATTTTACTAAAATGTTTATTATAAGTAAATGGCAAATGTACGAACTTTAATTTTAACCATACTTGCTGACGTTCAATTATCCGTAGTAAATGCTACCCCTTCCACGGGCTCCACTAGCGCCATCTTGTAACTTACAAAAAGGTAATTAATTTACGTGTTTTCCGTGTGCATGTAATTGATTCATATTCATGTTTTATTAGTTCTGAAATACTTTTGTTTTTATTTTCCATTTGTAGATCTGATGATCTGAGACAGGCTGTAAAGTCGCAATCGGCTATATGTTCAGATAAAATGTGGGAAAGTCTGCGAACTGTACGACTTATTTATGTATCAAGATCGCCAGTCTCATGCAGAGTTTACAGCTACTTTATTTCATGCGTCGTTTCTTACCGATGCAGTATCTGTAGAACAGGAATCTCTGAACTCAGACCCGCGCTGGGTAGCCGAGCGGTTTGAGGCGCCTTGTCACGGTCCGCGCGGTTCCCCCCGTCGGAGATTCGAGTCCTCTCTCGGGCGTGTGTGTGTGTGTGTGTGTGTGTGTGTGTGTGTGTTGTCCTTAGCGTAAGTTAGTTTAAGTTAGATAAGTAATGTGTAAACTCAGGGACCGATGACCTTAGCAGTTTGGTTCCGTAAGACCTTACCACAAATTTCCAATTTCTGAACTCAGTGTATTAGGAAAGCAATTCTTCTGTACACGTACCAGGCATGTCTGTAGTGACACAAGCCATTTTCTTAAGCTGAAGATTAAGACTAAACCGTACACTACCTTCGACAACACTGACATAAGATTTTTTTCTAGTGAACACAAGGGAAAGAGGAATAAAAGCACATAGACTGGAAACGTCTCTTAAGAAGCTTTTAAATTCTTTTTAATCTTAGTCAACAAATATTCACATGAATTTTCCGAACTGCAATAGTTGGCAGATTATACGCTTAAAATGAGATTATACATCTTGTATTACTCACTCATCTATTTCTTCTGCGAAATACGTATATGTGTCATTATTGAGTAACAACTCAGTCTCACTTTTTCTCATGGCAGCCGTGTCCGTTTTAAAGCTTCCTGAAGGTCTTCTCTATGGGCAAAAGAAATTGCTGACCTCCTGCTTGACTCTGATGGTTGTCATTTGCGGGCAAAATTTCACGGTCACAACCACACGATACAGGCTTCCAATTTGCCACCCTCCTCTTTATAAAATCAGAAAGAATTTCTTCCGCAAGCGAAACCGTTACTTCTCGTGTTGGTTCTCGTACGTAGCGACTGCAGCCACTCCCGTCTAATAACACAGTGGTGACCGATACTTTGTGAGATTTGAAGCGGAAGGGATTACGAACAAAACGATATGACTCGTAACTATTGTTGATAATTCTTGTAGCAAAGTGCGCTGGTGATTGATGAAACCAAGTCAGAAAGACCCTGAGGAAATTTGTTACTCTTTGTCATCTTTATATACCGCGAAACACGGACATGGCATTTTTCAGCCGGCAGGTGTTTTCCTCTTATCAGAGATATCTCAAAATGACGGAAGACAGTGAAATTGCCGTTTTCGTTACGTTTTCGCGAGTCAGCATTATCATCGGCTATTCTAGATTTCAAGAACAGACGGAGCCCTCTTCATTCCGCAGCAGGCGTTCGGCAGCACTGAGAAAGTTTTGACGGCGCAGTAGTGAGGCCTGGGAAGCAACCTGTTTACCCAGATTCGTGCCAAGAGCCCCGACCTCGGCTAACCAGCGCGCTGTTGACGCGATAAAAGGCCTCTCCACCGTGCGTCACGTCGACACAGGCGCGCTGGCAGAAGATTTATCACCAAAACCCACTAACTGTTCTTGCTGCGGAGGGAAACCAACAAGTATCTGATATAGTTCAGGAATGTTTTGGCAAAATCTTTGAGAGGAGCGAAAACAAAATTCCCTACAAATTACACAAGGATTCTTGCCCGAATTTTCGAAGCCAAACGAAGAAGGGTAAATGGAAAAAAGGATTAATTGCTTGAAAGTAATCAGAATAATTGAGTGAAACCTAATTAGCGATTTGAGGAAAATTGTACTAATTCACGAATAAAACTTAAAAATTAAAAAAGGAACGGTCAAATTTTTGTGAAGTGATTTGTCTAAAAGTAAGAAAAAAATGGTTCAAATGGCTCTGAGTACTATGGAACTTAACATCTGAGGTCATCAGTCCCCTAGAACTTAGAACTACTTAAACCTAACTAACCTAAGGATATCACACGCATCCATGCCCGAGGCAGGATTCGAACCTGCGATCGTAGCGGTCGCGCGGTTCCAGACTGAAGAGCCTAGAACCGCTCGGCCACACTAGCCGGATACAAGTAAGAACTGAAATATATCAAGAAACATTTGACGCATTTCATTTGCTGCAATGTTCACGAAACTCATTCGAGGTTTCCTAATGTATTTTGCTTCTTAGCTCTCATTTCACAAAACATTTGACCGTTTGCTTTTCAGAAGCTTTTTATTATTTGTATGTGCCACAGTCATTTACAAGTTATTAGACGATGGCTTTAGACAGAAGCTGCAAATTTTCTAGTGGGTAGCTGTTAAGGAAGTTCCGTTTCAGAATGTGCCATATGCTTACAAGCATGTGAAGGCAACACTTAACATTTGTTGTATGTTTTTTGTACCATGGTGTTCCACAGTGGAAATAAAACTAATTAATGTACAGATAGTACGGCAACAGGTCGCGTCTTACTTACTTGATTGATTTTCCTCTTTTTTTTTTTTTCTTTTTTGCTTTCCAGAAGTGAACATCGCCAGATACTAATTACTCTGGGTGGCCAGAAGTCAGAAGTTAAAAGCGTCACTTTGAGCAGTGACGGGCGCTGCTTTAAACCTCTCACGTCTTGCCACCCAGGGTAATGAATATCTGTCGATGTTCGTGTCTGTGGTGTAAAACTAATTAAGACTAATAAAATAGTCCGCAACCTGTGGGGGTTTATTTGTTACAACGGTTGCAACATCCCCTGCAGGCGATGCCTGGGTTTGCTAATCCTTTTTAAACCAATTTTTTTATTGCTAGCATAGAGAGAAGAAAGGCTATTAGGGAGTAAGGTCTCGTCGACGTAGAAGTCATTAAAGTCATTAGAAGAGAATGACTGCCTCAGTTCCGCAAGAGTGAGGGAGCTAGCGACGGTGAGTTTTCTATGGAACAATCCCGTCTTCGCCTGGAGGGATTTAGAAAACCACAAGAAACAGAATGGCGGCCGATGAGGATTTGAACCCAACTTCTCTTGGATGGGATAACAGTGTCTTAGCCACTGCACTACTCCATGCTGTTTGTTACTGACGAATCCTCGTACCACAATAATGGAACCAGAGGATTTCTCCTGTATGAAACTACAGAATTTATACGAGTTCCTCATCGTTGCTATTACATGGGAGATCACTATTTTCATGGACTGACAACTAAAGTTGTCACTAACATCTGAACAGAGATTCATAATTGAATCATCTAAATGGAAGTAGAGACTAGAAAGAAAATTAAAATGGGGATCTATAATGCCGCTATAGTGACTGAATTCAGAATGTCAAGCAGAATCTTTCGTGAACATGATAATAATTTTCAGTAGCATACATAAAAAGCGTTGGAAATATGCGAGACACTAATAACCTAGGCAAAGTAATACTGAATACGTTCGGTATCGGCAGCCTCCTATCCACATATCTTATCTCAGATTTGGAGCTATATTTTGTGGATACTTTATGACTTGGGCACAAATCATACTCCGAATTTAATGATTCTGTTCCTGATAATCACTATTCTACACTGATTTATTAATATAGCAAAGCAAGAAACATGTATGAAAGCACAAGGGAAGACTGAAGAACTCCGATAAAATCAGTAAGTCACTGGGTAATGAACATCTTAAAGTTGCCTTCGCCGTTTTAGAAAAATTTGGAATGCAAGCTGACAATGGGGTGGGATCTGTCCTCTCGCACAACACTAAGGAGGGAAGGGAGAGGGGTGGGACACTGAAGTTAACGTGCTCATTCGAATGATCGATTACCAACAGTGCCACATGCCCTCACTCTATTGTTATAAATTGCTCTGATTTTGAACCAAAGACATTGTCACTGGGTTTAGTGGCGAGAAACAGTGTATCGCCACACTGGATCTTACTGCCATCCAAATTCTACGGATGCAGTGGTATCGAGAAAGAGTATCCAAATTTCTTTTTTTTTTTTTTTTTTTTTCTATACGCTACTTTACACTGTCCACCCCTAAAATTAATTTGACAGTCCTCCGAAGCAAATGCACCGTGATGTGGTTGTCGTCGCAGCTCAACATAGCTCTTCCACTGAATTCAGCGAATCCATACACGAGGTACATATCGGATAACTCTTAATCAGTAAGCCTACACTATGTGATCAAAAGTATCAAGACACCCCCAAAAACATACGTTTTTAATATTAAGTACATTGTGCTGCCACCTACAGGCACGTACTCCGTATCAGCGACCTCAGTAGTCATTAGACATCGTGAGAGAGCAGAATGGGGCGCTCCGTGGAACTCACGGACTTCGACCGTGGTCAGGTGATTGGGTGTCACTTGTGTCATCCGTCTTTACGCGAGATTTCCACACTCCTAAACTTCCCTAGGTCCACTGTTTCCGAAGTGATAGTAAAGTGGAAACATGAAGGGACACGTACAGCGCAAAAGCGTACAGGCCGACCTCGTTTATTCACTGACAGAGACCGCCGACAGTTGAAGAGGGTCGTAATGTGTAATAGGCAAACATCTATTCAGACCATCACACAGGAATTTCAAACTGCATTAGGATCCACTGCACGTACTATGACAGTTAGGTGGGAGGTGAGAAAACTTGGATTTCATGGTACAGCGGCTGCTCCTAAGGCACACATCACGCCAGTAAATACCAAACGACGCCTCGCATGGTGTAAGGAGCGTAAACATTGCACGATTGAACAGTGGAAAAACGTTGTGTGGAGTGACGAATCACGGTACACAATGTGGCGATCCGATGGCAGGGTGTGGGTATGATGAATGCCCGGTGAACGCCATCTGCCACCGTGAGTAGTGCCAAAAGTAAAATTCGGAGACGATGGTGTTACGGTGTGGTCGTGTTTTTCATGGAGGGAGCTTGCACCTCTTGCTGTTGTGCGTGGCACTATCACAGCACAGACCTACATTGATGATTTAAGCACCTTCTTGCTTCCCACTGTTGAAGAGCAATTCGGGGATGGCGATTGCATCTTTCAACACGATCGAGCACCTGTCCATAATGCACGGCCTGTGGCGGAGTGGTTGCACGACAATAACATCCCTGTAATTGAGTGGCCCGCACAGAGTCCTGACCTGAATCCTATAGGACACTTTTGGGATGTTTTGGAACGCAGACTTCATGCCAGGTCTCAGCGACCCTCATCTCCAAGAAAGCTTCCAGCATCTGCTTGCGAGAGTGGAAGCTGTCATCAAAGCTAAGATTGGGCCAGCACCACATTGAATTCCAGCATTGCCGATGGAGGGCGCCACGTACTTGTAAGACTTTTTCAGCCAGGTGTCAGGATACTTTTGATCACATAGTGTATCAGTACTGCCATTTATCACTGTTAACGTACAACCAACACTGACGGGTCAACTAAGCCGTAACTAAACCGAGCAGTACTAAATACATGCTTAGGGACATTTTCGTCGTCAACAGCAAGTACCATGATTGAATGAAACAAGTTTGTTTCGAAACAAGATACCCAACGCATGCCGACAACGTTGGCACTGTTGCGCAGATATTTTCAGCGCAGTATTGATAAAAATGTGAATGAGGGAAGAAATCAATCAAAATACAGTTACTCTGAAACGAGCCACCACACATCACAGGTCCCTTATACGAAAATATTCAGAAATATCCCTGAACAACCTCCAAAATTGCATACTGCCTAAAGAGTATAGAATGATCTTATTGTAGAAAAATGTCTTTCATTGCATTATTCCAGCCTCGAGTCCCAAAATTGCTATCACGACCGGTTTGGGCAATTTGGACAGTTATCATTAGATGATTTCAGTACATTACGTAGGAATACGTCAGAATACCAATGCAAACATATCCTAGTGCACATGTTTACTTTCAAATCTCTGCATCTGCATCTACGTGACGGCTCTGAAATTCACACTTACGGGCTATTTCTCGACCTTCCGACTCTCGAACTACACGTAGGAAAAATTAACACTTCAAACATAAAGTGTGTGAGCTCCGATTTCACTCATTTTATTAGGATGGCCATTTTCCCTATTTTCTCATACGTAAGAAACAGCTGGTTTTTTCGTGAAAAGATCTCCCTGCGAAGAAAATGCCTTTGTTTTAATAACTGCCACCAGGTTTGCTTCTCATTTCCGTAACATAAACTCCCCTATTTCGTGATAATACAAAACGAGCTGCCCTTCTTTGAACTTTTTCGATGTATTCCGCCAATCCTATCTGGCATAGGTTGAAAGAGCGCACCAGTACTCCAGAAGAGAAGGGACAAGAGTATTGTAGGAAGTCTCTTTGCTAGATTCGTTGTGTCTTCTACGTGTTCTGCCAGTAAAACCCAGTCTTTGGTTTGCGCTACCCACAACGTTTAAGCTGTTTGTAATTGTAATCAACACATAGTAACTGGAATCTCTCTTGGTACAAAAAAATGGCTCTGAGCACTATGGGACTTAACATCTGAGGTCATCAGTCCCCTAGAACTTAGAACTACTTAAACCTAACTAACCTAAGGACATCACACACATCCATGCCCGAGGCAGGATTCGAACCTACGACCGTAGCGGTCGCGCGGCTCCGGACTGCGTGCCTAGAACCGCTAGACCACCGCGGCCGACTCTCTTGGTACAGCACAGCCCCTGTGATGTTTGTAGGCAATAATAGCTGACTGCCTCAAAGGCAGGGGGCGGTATTCTAATCATGATCCGGCACATAGTTTCAAACTTTCACAAATGTTCATCACGGAACATACTAGTATTTCCTTAAAGAGCGGAAAAGTGGCGTCTCATCGAGAATCCTTCTACACTCGTATCTACATCTAAACTCCGAAAGCCACTCAGTGGAACGCCGCGGAGGGCACCCTGTGTTGTTGTTGTTGTTGTTGTTGTTGTTGTGGTCTTCAGTCCTGAGACTGGTTTGATGCAGCTCTCCATGCTACTCTATCCTGTGCAAGCTTCTTCATCTCCCAGTACCTACTGCAACCTACATCCTTCTGAATCTGCTTAGTGTATTCATCTCTTGGTCTCCCTCTACGATTTTTACCCTCCACGGCGCCCTCCAATGCTAAATTTGTGATCCCTCGATGCCTCAAAACATGTCCTACCAACCGATCCCTTCTTCTAGTCAAGTTGTGCCACAAACTTCTCTTCTCCCCAATCCTACTCAATACCTCCTCATTAGTTACCTGATCTACCCACCTTATCTTCAGCATTCTTCTGTAGCACCACATTTCGAAAGCTTCTATTCTCTTCTTGTCCAAACTAGTTATCGTCCATGTTTCACTTCCATACATGGCTACACTCCATACAAATACTTTCAGAAAGGACTTCCAGACACTTAAATCTATACTCGATGTTAACAAGTTTCTCTTCTTGAGAAACGCTTTCCTTGCCATTGCCAGTCTACATTTTATATCCTCTCTGCTTCGACCATCATCAGTTATTTTGCTCCCCAAATAGCAAAACTCCTTTACTACTTTAAGTGTCTCATTGCCTAATCTAATTCCCTCAGCATCACCCGACTTAATTTGACTACATTCCATTATCCTCGTTTTGATTTTGTTGATGTTCATCTTATATCCTCCTTTCAAGACACTGTCCATTCCGTTCAACTGCTCTTCCACGTCCTTTGCTGTCTCTGACAGAATTACAATGTCATCGGCGAACCTCAAAGTTTTTATTTCTTCTCCATGGATTTTAATACCTACTCCGTATTTTTCTTTTGTTTCCTTTACTGCTTGCTCAATATACAGATTGAATAACATCGGGGAAAGGCTACAACCCTGTCTCACTCCTTTCCCAATCACTGCTTCCCTTTCATGCCCCTCGACTCTTATAACTGCCATCTGGTTTCTGTACAAATTGTAAATAGCCTTTCGCTCCCTGTATTTTACCCCTGCCACCTTCAGAATTTGAAAGAGAGTATTCCAGTTAACATTGTCAAAAGCTTTCTCTAAGTCTACAAATGCTAGAAACGTAGGTTTGCCTTTTCTTCATCTTTCTTCTAAGATAAGTCGTAAGGTCAGTATTGCCTCACGTGTTCCAACATTTCTACGGAATCCAAACTGATCTTCCCCGAGGTCGGCTTCTACTAGTTTTTCCATTCGTCTGTAAAATATTCGCGTTAGTATTTTGCAGCTGTGATTTATTAAACTGATAGTTCGGTAATTTTCACATCTGTCATCACCTGCTTTCTTTGGGATTGGAATTATTATATTCTTCTTGAAGTCTGAGGGTATTTCGCCTGTCTCATACATAGTGCTCACCAGATGGTAGAGTTTTGTCATGACTGGCTCTCCCGAGGCCATCAGTAGTTCTAATGGAATGTTGTCTACTCCCGGGGCCTTGTTTCGACTCAGGTCTTTCAGTGTTCTGTCAAACTCTTCACGCAGTACCTTATCTCCCACTTCGTCTTCATCTACATCCTCTTCCATTTCCATAGTATTGTCCTCAAGTACATCGCCCTTGTATAAACCCTCTATATACTCCTTCCACCTTTCTGCCTTCCCTTCTTTGCTTAGAACTGGGTTGCCATCTGAGCTCTTGATATTCATACAAGTGGTTCTCTTCTCTCCAAAGGTCTCTTTAATTTTCCTGTAGGCAGTATCTACACTCCTGGAAATGGAAAAAAGAACACTTTGACACCGGTGTGTCAGACCCACCATACTTGCTCCGGACACTGCGAGAGGGCTGTACAAGCAATGATCACACGCACGGCACAGCGGACACACCAGGAACCGCGGTGTTGGCCGTCGAATGGCGCTAGCTGCGCAGCATTTGTGCACCGCCGCCGTCAGTGTCAGCCAGTTTGCCGTGGCATACGGAGCTCCATCGCAGTCTTTAACACTGGTAGCATGCCGCGACAGCGTGGACGTGAACCGTATGTGCAGTTGACGGACTTTGAGCGAGGGCGTATAGTGGGCATGCGGGAGGCCGGGTGGACGTACCGCCGAATTGCTCAACACGTGGGGCGTCAGGTCTCCACAGTACATCGATGTTGTCGCCAGTGGTCGGCGGAAGGTGCACGTGCCCGTCTACCTGGGACCGGACCGCAGCGACGCACGGATGCACGCCAAGACCGTAGGATCCTACGCAGTGCCGTAGGGAACCGCACCGCCACTTCCCAGCAAATTAGGGACACTGTTGCTTGTTGCTCCTGGGGTATCGGCGAGGTCCATTCGCAACCGTCTCCATGAAGCTGGGCTACGGTCCCGCACACCGTTAGGCCGTCTTCCGCTCACGCCCCAACATCGTGCAGCCCGCCTCCAGTGGTGTCGCGACAGGCGTGAATGGAGGGACGAATGGAGACGTGTCGTCTTCAGCGATGAGAGTCGCTTCTGCCTTGGTGCCAATGATGGTCGTATGCGTGTTTGGCGCCGTGCAGGTGAGCGCCACAATCAGGACTGCATACGACCGAGGCACACAGGGCCAACACCCGGCATCATGGTGTGGGGAGCAATCTCCTACACTGGCCGTACACCACTGGTGATCGTCGAGGGGACACTGAATAGTGCACGGTACATCCAAACCGTCATCGAACCCATCGTTCTACCATTCCTAGACCGGCAAGGGAACTTGCTGTTCCAACAGGACAATGCACGTCCGCATGTATCCCGTGCCACCCAACGTGCTCTAGAAGGTGTAAGTCAACTACCCTGGCCAGCAAGATCTCCGGATCTGTCCCCCATTGAGCATGTTTGGGACTGGATGAAGCGTCGTCTCACGCGGTCTGCACGTCCAGCACGAACGCTGTTCCAACTGAGGCGCCAGGTGGAAATGGCATGGCAAGCCGTTCCACAGGACTACATCCAGCATCTCTACGATCGTCTCCATGGGAGAATAGCAGCCTGCATTGCTGCGAAAGGTGGATATACACTGTACTAGTGCCGACATTGTGCATGCTCTGTTGCCTGTGTCTATGTGCCTGTGGTTCTGTCAGTGTGATCATGTGATGTATCTGACCCCAGGAATGTGTCAATAAAGTTTCCCCTTCCTGGGACAATGAATTCACGGTGTTCTTATTTCAATTTCCAGGAGTGTATCTTATCCCTAGTGAGACAAGCCTCTACATCCTTACATTTGTCCTCTAGCCATCCCTGCTTAGCCATTTTGCACTTCCTGTCGATATCATTTTTGAGACGTTTGTATTCCTTCTTGCCTGCTTCATTTACTGCATTTTTATATTTTCTCCTTTCGTCAATTAAATTCAATATTTCTTCTGTTACCCAAGGATTTCTATTAGCCCTCGTCTTTTTACCTACTTGATCGTCTGCTGCCTTCACTACTTCATCCCTCAGAGCTACCCATTCTTCTTCTACTGTATTTCTTTCCCCCATTCCTGTCAATTGTTCCTTTATGCTCTCCTTGAAACTCTGTACAACCTCTGGTTCTTTCAGTTTATCCAGGTCCCATTTCCTTAAATTCCCACCTTTTTGCAGTTTCTTCAGTTTCAATCTGCAGTTCATAACCAATAGATTGTGGTCAGAATCCACATCTGCCCCAGGAAATGTCTTACAATTTAAAACCTGGTTCCTAAATCTTTGTCTTACCATTATATAATCTATCTGATACCTTTTAGTATCTCCAGGATTCTTCCAGGTATACAACCTTCTTTTATGATTCTTGAACCAAGTGTTAGCTATGATTAAGTTATGCTTTGTGCAAAATTCTACAAGGCGGCTTCCTCTCTCATTCCTTCCCCCCAATCCATATTCACCTACTATGTTTCCTTCTCTCCCTTTTCCTACTGACGAATTCCAGTCACCCATGACTATTAAATTTTCGTCTCCCTTCACTACCTGAATAATTTCTTTTATCTCGTCATACATTTCATCTATTTCTTCATCATCTGGAGAGCTAGTTGGCATATAAACTTGTACTACTGTAGTAGGCGTGGGCTTTGTGTCTATCTTGGCCACAATAATGCGTTCACTATGCTGTTTGTAGTAGCTAACCCGCACTCCTATTTTTTTATTCATTATTAAACCTACTCCTGCATTACCCCTATTTGATTTTGTATTTATAACCCTGTAATCACCTGACCAAAAGTCTTGTTCCTCCTGCCACCGAACTTCACTAATTCCCACTATATCTAACTTTAACCTATCCATTTCCCTTTTTAAATTTTCTAACCTACCTGCCCGATTAAGGGATCTGACATTCCACGCTCCGATCCGTAGAATACCAGTTTTCTTTCTCCTGATAATGACGTTCTCTTGAGTAGTCCCCGCCCGGAGACCCGAATGGGGGACTATTTTACCTCCGGAATATTTTACCCAAGAGGACGCCATCATCATTTAACCGAACAGTGAAGCTGCATGCCCACGGGAAAAATTACGGCTGTAGTTTCCCCTTGCTTTCAGCCGTTCGCACTACCAGCACAGCAAGGCCGTTTTGGTTAATGTTACAAGGCCAGATCAGTCAATCATCCAGACTGTTGCCCCTGCAACTACTGAAAAGGCTGCTGCCCCTCTTCAGGAACCACATGCTTGTCTGGGCTCTCAACAGCTACCCCTCCGTTGTGGTTGCACCTACGGTACGGCCATCTGTATCGCTGAGGCACGCAAGCCTCCCCACCAACGGCAAGGTCCATGGTTCATGGGGGGGCAGCCTGTGTACCCTGTCATTTTCGGCACTTTCTCATTCTACCCCCGGATGGTGCGCTGGTGGAACGATTGTTGGTATGCTGCGGCGTGAGCTCGAATCTCTGTAACTGTATCTTCGTGGTCCTTTCGTGAGATGCATGTACGAATAGCAATATAAAGGGTTATTGGTAACCTCAAGGATCTCAGAAGATAACTGGACGAAAACTACAAGACACACAGGAAATGACACTCGTCAGTAGGGAGAGTACCTCTCTAAGTTTCTATTCGTAAAACACACCGTGGTGTAGTTCTACGTCGCACCACTAGGGGCAGACACGTCAGAATACATAGACAAATTATCCGCTCCGTACTGTTGTGTAAAATTAGTTCGCGCCAGTAGACAGACAACCAAATGAGCAGATCTCCAAACAGGGCTGATGTGGCAGCAGCAGCGACTTCAAAGAATTGCACTCATACGGTATTCCGCCCGTACTGACCTTTGACGCACCACAAACGCTGCAAATATGGAGCAGCTGTAATATGAGTTACACAATGAGGTGACAAAACTCATGCGATACCTTCTTATGTTGGGTCGGAACAACTTTTACCCGGCTAGTGCTGCAGCTCGACGTGGCGTGGACTCAACGAATCGTTGGAAGTCCCCTGCAGGAGTATTGAGGTACGCTCCCTCTACAGCCGTCCCCAATTGTGAAACTGTTGCCTGCGCAAGACTTTGTGTACGAACTGACCTCTAGATAACGTCTGAAAAATGTTCACTGGGAATAATGTCGGGCGATCTGGGTGGCCAAATCATTCCCTCGAATTGTCCAGAATGTTCTTCAAACCAACCGCAAACAACTCTGGCCCAGTGACATGGCCCACTGCCGTCCATAAACATTCCATCGTTATTTGGGAACGTGTACTCCGTGGATGGTTGCAAATGGTCTCCAGGTAGCCGAACATAACTATTTACAGTCAATCATCGCCTCAGTTGGACCAGAGGTCCCAGTCCATTCCATGTAAACACAGCCCACACCACTACGGAGCCACCACCATCTTGCACAGTGCCTTGCTGACGATAGTTCCATCAGTGCATAGGATGTAAATGAAAATTAGCGATTTCACGACGCACGGAGGTTCCGCAATCGCCGGCCCTCGGCCGAGCTTTCGGTAGTTCTGCTGGACCGGACAGAGTAGAGATGTGGCTGAGATAATTAAGAGGAGAGGGCTGTCTGTTGTGGCGCGGAGCTTTCCACTTTTAACGGAGAACCCCTGGTGCCCTCATTAGCTGCAGACAGCTGCCTTCTGTGCCGCAGCGGCAGCGGCAGCGGATGCACAAAGAGGAGGGACGGGCAGGGAGAGCCAGAGCGCGTGGCCAGGAATAGCTGCGGCCTGGCAGGTGGAGGCGGCTGGCCGGGGCCCACAGCGCGAGATTCGACCAGACGAGACGGCAAAGCACTGCAGCCACCATACACGCTGCTAGCCGCTGTACACTTCAGTTAACGACGGTTTCTATCGACGTTTTCGCTAGGTGTCCATCGGTTTTAAGGTAAAATTTTGAAACTGTAAATCCCTTCCTGAATGTTGTCAGTCGGGACCGCCTCGGTCTCACCTCCAACTCACCTGGTATTTGGCTGAAAAGATTCTGACTCTATGTGTGTCATTGCTCCAACTGTTCGCTATGCAAAATATGTAAATAATGTAGGAAATCGGTTTCATACAAATTGACGCCACGTCCTGACGCTGTTTAATAAAGACATGCTTGAAAATTAAGGTGTGCGACTTTTTTTGTAGTCAGTATTTCCTGTGGAGGCTTAACAGGGACGTATCAAATAGGAACATCAGGATGTGGAACTTAAGAATAACAGTGAAGATACCGTCCAAATAGACAGAGATAAAGCTCTCACAGGTGTAGTTACCGAAAATTAAATGAAAGACCTCACTCTATCAATGTTGTAGTTCCTCTGTTTTATGTACAACGTGAAAAGACTATTTATAACGGTAGCGTAATAATGATCAAACAGTTATTCCAAAATGCAATTGTATGACAAATGAGACTACTGTGTATAAAAATTAACAGTAAGGCCCTAGCTGAGATTTAAAAAGTCAGAAACTGTCAGACTACAAATATTAAGGTTCCACCTTCTATCGCCGGCCGGGTTGGCCGAGTGGTTCTAGGCGCTACAGTCTGGAACCGCGCGACCGCCACGGTCGCAGGTTAGAATCCTGCCTCGGGCATGGATGTGTGTGATGTCCTTAGGTTAGTTAGGTTTAAGTAGTTCTAAGTTCTAGGGGACTGATGACCTCAGAAGTTAAGTCCCATAGTGCTCAGAGCCATTTGAACCACCTTCTATCCGAGGGTACTTTATCATGAATATACACAAACAGGATACCTCTAGGATCGAAGACTTTAAGAAAATAAGTCCGGTTGCCGTAACGCTCCAATCCTTTTTTTTTTATTTCAATACAGATGAAGTGTTATAGTAATGAATGCACAAGGTTAAAAAGAGCACTCAAAGCTTATGCCATACTAAATTTTCAACGGCTGTTTTATTTTCTGCTGACGAAGTTGTATTCATGATCGTGATGAATGCAAGAAAAGAACTGCCCATGAATTCCATTAAGTGAGTCTTAATGTTTGAAGCTCCAATTTTTAAAATAATGGCGACCAGCGCACTCGATACTCTTGTGTGAAAGAGAGAGAGAGAGAGAGAGAGAGAGAGAGAGAGAGAACCAATCTATGGAAAGAGCGAATTAATTGAGTTATTTGGACTATGCCATAGCGTGGCAACAAAAAAAAACCGAAATTCGAAGTAAACTGGAAGATTTATTTACATCAATGGGGCATTTAACAAAAAATGAGAAAAAAATAATAAAAGAGACGGCAAAGAAATTTTATAAAACCAAGGTTGCTCATATTTTACTGAAGAATGATGTGGTATTGATGCTAACGTAAAATAAAGAAAACTTAAGGTTAAAGACAGCAGAAACGATGTAGCTGAGAATAATATGACACATAAGAAGAGACACGAGAACAAATATTGAAGCAACAACACAATTAAAAATACAAAATGTCAGTAATCGCATTCAACCAAGTGCTTAGATAGTATGGACCTTACTTCCATTTCCAAACAGGAAGACATGTATCGGTCAAGGAGGCGAAGATCGTTGAAATAACCAAGAAAAGACGGATTGATCAACACCGGCGATAGGAATTATAAGCCGCAACAGTCTACGCAGTCTGACACGCAAAGAAATAATTTTCACCTGGAAGCATCTAATTGTCATTTTCATTCTTCACTGAACATTAGGTGAACCCATAGCTGGACGGGTAGCTCAGTTCAAAGGTCAGAGGAAGGTAAGAGATTATCACCTCTGGTAGGATCATGAATAGTAGTCACAACACGAAACTGAAACATTATTAATTTCAGATATCGTATCACGTGGTTTAAACACGAATTGCAAATAGAAGGGACTGGCTGATATGGAAATTAGTTGTCGCCGCCAGATCTACGATCAAACAGAACGCGGTGTCGTCTTTTTAGGCTTCTACCAGCTCAAGAGTGCTGCAGAATAGGATTTTCAACAAACTTCTTGTTCTAGTCTGGCCACACTAAATTGGTCTTTGTGAGCATATCCTAAGTGATTCTGAGGACCGTCCAGCTTAATACTTGAAAAGTTTACAGCGGCGTATTTTCACGTCTCTAACGGAAGTGATGTTACTGCTGATGTTAGAAAAAGGAAATACTTTCCAACCAGAAGAATGGGCGCAGTCTCTACAGTAGCAAATGCAGACGTGGACAAGTGAGATAAGGCGCCTAATGTGTTACGCTACAGTGATGACGCTAACTGTAAGTGTCTCTTGTCTGGCGTTAATGATACCAAGAAAATGCAAAACATACGCAGTAGCTACGCAGGATGATAAACAGAAACTGTACTATCATCTCTGAACAATCACGGAAAATTGCGTACCAGATTACGTAAATACTTCGAAGTACAGTAGTCGAACTTGTTGTGAGTTTTGGCGAGACTGACCTGTGAGGCGGGCGACGGCGGACGGGCGACTGGAAGGCAGATGCGCCAGGCAAGCGGCCAGTGGAACACTGACCGGGGTGGTGTCCGGCGCGGCACACACACAGCGGGGCTTCTTTTTCAATTTGTGAGCCTGCCAGCATTCCGCTACATCCGTTCCTGCGTGGGCGGCCGATCTTGGACGTGCCGACGGGAGCGCCCGGTCTAACGCACAGCCGCCGCTCTCGAGCCACGGTTTGCTTATTTTTCAGCCCTGGCACAGACTTTCAATGGCTCCGCCCACACCCCTCTCTGTTCTTTCTATGTACACTGCCTGGCAAAAAGAAGATGAAGCACCCTGGAGGCATTGTCGGATGTTCGAAACTTCATAGCGTACATACTATCGGCGGGTATTTAAATGTTTTAGAGTTCCAGTTCTCTGTTGTAGGTGGAATGTGACCAGAGGTCAGTAGTGTTGTTCGTGTTTAGCGATGTCACCAGAGCTGGTAGGACATATAAGGGGCGTGAACAGGGACAGATGTTCAGCGATCACTGTGGAGGACAAGGAGATGACGCGTACTTGTGTGAAACACAGTTATCAGCAAGTGGAGGTTCAATAGTGTTACCCTTGACGTCAGGTATGACTTCAGGTCACGGCTGGTGGTGATTAAGGGAAGTGTGACAGCACAACGCCACGCCACGGACATCCGGTGTCTTCATATGTTACCTCTTATGTGACAGTATCGTGTTGAACACGACAATGTTCGTTCATACACATGGTACGTGTCTCTATGAAAATACGCATAATGTTGAGATACACCAATGGTCAGAACGATCCCCAGATCTGTCCCCGACAGAACATGTATGGGACCATCTCTGACGTCTTCTCCGTCCCCGGGCTAGAATCCAGGATATCAAGGACCAATAACAACGGCTGTGGGCCAGCCTGCATCTGGAGAGGATACCACCTTTGTGACACCCTTCCCAGCCGAACAAGTGTTTGTATCCAGATTAGACGAGGGGCAGCGTCACACTGTCAGATTCCTTGTAAAATTGACTATATTTTGAAAGCACTGAATATCACAGCACATAGGCTACCCTATCAACCCCTGAAGTTTCATTTTTTTCCTCCTCTCCCAATGGTGCTTCATTGTTTTTGTCAGCCAACGCTTATCAAAAGAAATGATTGCAACGAAATGGCATACGCAGCAACATCACCGACAGAACTAGTTACTGCTTCACCTCGACACACATTATTTCGGGGCCAGCAGTCGAACAACGGGGTTTGCAGACGCGTGTACATAACTCCTTGGGGGAAGACTATAGTGGACTATCTGTGGTACAAATATGTACGTACGTTAGGTCACCTGCTAGACCCGTTTGTGCCCTCGTATATAGCGACGGATAGGAAGGGCCTACGAAATCAAACAAAGGTCTTGCATATAAAGGCAAAGTAGAGGAAATGAAAATAAACGTACGGATGTTTAGTTCTACTTAACATTAACATCTGTATGAAAGCTGTGTGTCGAGATGTCGTTGATCATGACGGTACCAGAAGGAGACACTGTAAAATGAAAGCCGAAACCTAGATTTTGCCTTCGAAATTGTTTCATCGAAGATCACGGCAAATTCGCAAGAATGTGAAGATGGCACAAATGAACAACAACTGAATACGCTCGATAAAGCTCAAATTTATTAAGGTATCCCTTAGCTTCTTTAAACGATATGTGGAAAAGATAGCCCCACTGCCGGAAAAGTATATCCTTAGTCGCTCGAACATGGAGGGTGAAAGGCGTATGTAGATTAATTCTTGGAGAAGGTTCACAGGACAGATGCACAGAATCACAGACCTTATGTCGGTTGATTTGAAGTGGAATTATGAAAAGTACGATGAATTTTTCGGAGAACGAAAAGCCACTCTATAGGAATCAACGCGGATTATGCCAGCAACAATCGGGCTACTTTACGAGATTAAGAAGTTTGAAGCCATGTTTCTTCACTTCCGAAAACCCACCGAGAGAGTTCTATATCTTGGCCTCGTAAATAAAGAATATATTTATGAACTATAGTCACACGCCGACTTAGTAGCAAGCAGAACTCACTGTGGTGTTCTTAATGGTGCGGCCGCGGAATCGTCAACAGCGCTATAGCGTCCGCTGTTCTTGAAGAAAGAGTTATTGTTCATGATGTGTATGTAAAAGACAATAGATTTATTTACAGAGCGCGGGAGGATCTCAGGAATGCAGAACGAACTCCAGTGGGAGACATGGAAGAACACTGAATCACTAATTTTTATATTACGAAATAATTGTTTGAAATAATTTACAAACAAGACAGTGTGCACAGTAGGAATAAATCATGCGAAGTTACGCTGTTTAAAACAGAAGATGCAAGCTGTAACGTCCATTCACCAATAGTAAGTTTTCTGTAGTTTCCCTAAACGCCAGGATGGTTGCTACTAGGATATGCCCGACTACCTATGCCCTCATTGTCCAGTTAAACTTGTTTGTACGTAATTCCCTTTATTTATGAATTACATTTCTTGTCCTGAAACCGTAATACCGTGAAACGTTCAACATCCTCCTCCACGGATGAGTGAAATGACTACTACTACACTGGACAACGTTAGCTGCTACAAAACGGCGTTTTGCATCAAAAAGCGTCTTACTCTCAAACTTTCGATGTTCATTGATTCAGTATGACTTGAGAAACATGTCACTTCGTACAACATACATGTCCTGTACTGGCCACAACTCTAAAAACAGAGATATTCTGGTTCATACTTGATTGCAACAGACTCCAATGAGCCAAAATATGATAATCGCCAGTGTAATACTGTGTTGTTGTACCTTGCGTGGATTCAAAAGATTGTTGGGGAGTTTCTGGAAGTATGCAGCTTCATTCAAGCAATTCCCGTAAATTATCCGCCGGTGGTCTGTGGGTGCAGAGCTGGCGCACTTAGCATACCTGATATCTCTCGTAGGGTTCAGATGAGGCACATTTCGTAGCCAAGATATGAGTTCACTATCACGGTCCTCAAATAGTGTAGCACGATTCTATGACGCGAACGACTGTCCTGTTGATAGATGCTATTGCCGTCAAGGAGACATGATGCACGAATGGATGCAGCTGGCACTCAATAAAGTTTACGTCGTCTACAGCTGTCATGGTTCCATGGAAGCCAGGTGGATGTCCGCCGCAGCGCCATTATGCTCCCACCGACCTATGTCGGCGGTGCGATGCATGCTTCGGGCAGCCATTCGCCTGGATGAGGGTGTGGCCCACGACCTGGTGTCACAATAAATCTGATCCATCTGAACAGGAGAAATGTTTCCACTGATTCACGTCCAATGTCGATTAACATGTGCCCACTGTAATCGTAACTGACGACGCCGATGTGTCAGCATGTCAACACACAGCGGACGTCTGCTGCGGAGCCCCGTGTCCAAAAATTTACGCTTAATGGTGTGCTCCGCCAAAAATTGTGCCTTGTATTGTGCATTGTATTCTCCCGCCAGATCTACACACATCGCTGCCTCTCATGCACAGCGTGCATGTCTACGACCACCACTTTCTCCGATGAGGTGTTGACCATCAAAACTTTGTCGCTTGGCCGTGGTTTGAGCGTCGTTCAACCACTTCCATAGATGCTCACCACACTAGCAAGATACTTCCGATCAGCTTCACCGTTTCGGAGATGCTGATTTTCATGGCCCATTGACAACAAAAAAAAAAATGGTTCAAATGGATCTAAGCACTATGGGACTTAACATCTGAGGTCATCAGTCCCCTAGACTTACAACTCCTTAAACCTAACTAACCTAAGCACCTCATACACTTCCATGCCCGAGGCAGGATTCGAACCTGCGACCGTAGCGGTCGCGCGATTCCTGTAGCGCCTAGAACCGCTCGACCACTCCGGCCGGCTGATTGATAACAATCTGCCCTTTGTCAAAACGGCTATGTCAGCGGATTCTTTCATTTGCGGCCTGTGTAGAAGCTAGAATAATTCCCCATTCGTCACTGCTCCACTTACATATTTTTGTCGCCGTTTCACGTGCCTGCAGCGTCTGCAGGTACCATTTAATCACATCCATCAGTGTATACTGCGAAGAAATCCATACAGTAGTTCCTGAGATTTTTGATGGATTACAAATGCAATGTTAGTTTGCAATGCCAAATAAGTAGTTTTCTATGTGATATACGAAGGTTGGAACTTTAATAGTCGCAACTATTTATTTACAGCTCATACAAAATAGATACGTGTTTCAAAGTTTTACTGACCTTCAAAGTAGTCACCAGCATTGTGTATAACCCGTTGCCAGCGATGTGGAAGTCATGGGATACTCTTAGCAGTGCCAGTTTTGTTGACAGTTCGAGCGGCGCGGTCTATTGCCCGACGAATTTGTAGCAGTTCTTAAGCGAATGCCGTGAAGTGTTTCCTTCTGTTTAGAAATCGAGTTGAACTCACAAGGGCTTAAGTCAGGGGAGTGCAGTTGGTATAGCACTTAGCAGCCCCATCAGTCAAACAAATCAGTAAAGGTCCCTCTGTACCTGCTTGAGCATTGTCCTGCAAAATGATGGTCAGTTCCTGCAGAAAGTGTCATCACTTCTGTCTAAGCTGGTCGTAGGTTGTGTTCCAAAAATGAACAGCATAGAGGCAGAAGTTATGACACTTTCTGCAGGACCTGACCATCATTTTGCAGAACAATGCTCAAGCTAAGTGCTATACCACCTATTGCACTCCCCTGACTTAAGCCATCGTGAGTTCAACTCTATTTCTAAACTGAAGGAAACACTTCACGGCATTCGCTTCAGAACTACTACAAATTCGTCGGGCAATACACCGCGCCGCTCGAACTGTCAACACAACTGGCACTGCTAAGAGTATCCTACGACTTCCACATAGCTGGCAACGGATTATACACAATGCTGGTGGCTACTCTGAAGGTCAGTAAAACTTTGAAACACGTATCTATTTTGTACGAGCTTTAAATAAATAGTTGCCACTATTGAAGTTCCAACCCTCGTAATTACAAACTAATAATTTTCGGATTTTTTCCTTTACTTGTTCTGCGAAATCTTACTTCTTACCAAATTTCGTGATTTCGGGCCAATGGGATGTACCAAATAGGTTTTGATGAGTGAGTTTGCGAGTATCATAAAATGGCCATATCTTTTCATCGCATTGACTTAGACGCTTAAATTTTTTACACTGTCAAGGGACCATAGCCTTTCACAGGAATTTCAACGTGGTACCTCTAAGTATGCTACAGAAGAATGCTGAAGGTTAGATGGGTAGATCACATAACTAATGAGGAAGTATTGAATAGGATTTGGGAGAAGAGAAGTTTGTGGCACAACTTGACCAGAAAAAGGGATCGGTTGGTAGGACATGTTCTGAGGCATCAAGGGATCACCAATTTAGTATTGGAGGGCAGCGTGGAGGGTAAAAATCGTAGAGGGAGACCAAGAGATGAATACACTAAGCAGATTCAGAAGGATGTAGGTTGCAGTAGGTACTGGGAGATGAAGAAGCTTGCACAGCGTAGAGTAGCATGGAGAGCTGCATCAAACCAGTCTCAGGACTGAAGACCACAACAACAACAACAACCTCTAAGTATTCCTGAGAAAAAGGGGTCTTAATAGACATAAGCAGACGGACAACAAAGAGATCCTTTAAGGATCTGTTTTTATCGATTGTGATACGGAACCCTAAAAACGACGAAGATATAGTACAGAGGAAGTGAGGAGCGTCCATTCAAGATCCGTCGTAAGATAGAAGATGAAGAAGAGAAAGGAAGGGTGCTGAAACATGTGGTTCCTGCATACAACCCACTAATGTAATAGAAAAGTGGGAGGATACCTTCCATCTCACAGAAAACTGTTACTCATTCTCCGATAACAGAGTTTCAGGTTAGAAACTCCAGATA
Organism: Schistocerca piceifrons; assembly: GCF_021461385.2. Taxonomy (NCBI): domain Eukaryota; kingdom Metazoa; phylum Arthropoda; class Insecta; order Orthoptera; family Acrididae; genus Schistocerca; species Schistocerca piceifrons. The sequence goes on from NC_060142.1 coordinate 37,201,482, forward strand.
TGTGCCAATGCCATAGAGACAGTGAAGAAAATAGAAATCTTTTTCACTCGCTCCATCCGTGAATGGCACACGAGGAAACCATAATATACTGAAGCGCAAAAGAAACTGTAGAGATATGTAAACGATGTAAGATATGAAACTGGGGAGATATGTAAACACGCAGAATACAGCGCTGCCATCGGCAACGAATAGATAAGACAAATGCTGGCGCCGTTTTAGATTGGTTACTGCTGCTACAATGGTGGGTTATCAAGATTTAAGTGAGTTTGAGCGTTATAGTCGGCGCACGAGTGATGGGACACAACATCTCCGAGAAAGCGACAAAGTGAGGATTTTCCTGTGCGACGATTGTGCCGTGAATATCAGGAATCTTGCAAAACATCAAATCTCTCACATCACTGCGGCCGGTAAAAGATCCTGCAAGGACGGCACCAACGACGACTGAAGAGAATCGTTCAACGTGACAGAAGTGCAACCCTGCCGCAAATTGCTGCAAATTTCAATGCTGAGCCATCGGCATGCGTAAGCGTGCGAACCATTCAACGAAACATCATCGACATGGCCTTTCGGAGCCGAAGATCCACTCGCGTACCCTTGATGACTGCACGACACAAAGTTTTACGCCCCGCCTGGGCCCGTCAACACCGACAATAGACTGTTGATGACTAGAAACATGTCACCTGGTCGGACGAGCCTCGTTTCAAATTGTATCGAGCGGATAGACGTGTACGGGTATGGAGACAAACTAATGAATCCATGGACCGTGCGTGTCAGCAGGGGAGTGTTCAAGTTGGTGGAGGCTCTGTAATGGTGTGGGAGGTGTGCAGTTGGATATATATGTCTAAATACGACTCTTGTAAGTGAGACGTACGTAAGCATACTGTATGATCACCTGCATCCGTTGATGCCCACTGTGCATTCCGACGGACTTGAGCAATTCCAGCAGGACAATGTGACACACCACACGTCCGGAATTGCTACAGAGTGGCTCCGGAAAATTCTTCTGAGTTTAAACACAGCCGCAGACCACCAAACTCCCCACACATGAACATTACTGAGCATATCTAGGATGCCTTGGAACGTGCTGCTCAGAAGAGATCTCCACCCCTCGTACTCTTACGGGTTTATGGACAGCCCTGTAGGATTCATGGTGTCAGTACCCCCCAGCACTACTTCACATATTAAATGAGTCCTTGCCACGTCGTGTTGCGGCACTTCTGCGTGCTCGCGGGGGACCCTACACGATACTAGGCACGTGTACCAATTTCTTCGGCACTTCAGTGTATATGGCACAGAGCAAACTACACTGCCCCACGCATTGTTTGGTTATTAGCAGAGTACAAATGCAGATATAGGTACGTAAATGCTGCAGACTTGGCCCCTTGGAGCACGGGCGAAAGCGGCGGTGTTAGGTGGCGGTCCCTGGGACCCGGTCCGCGCTCCCCTACGTGGGCGAGCCGGAGCGCATCGAAGCGTTCGTTGGCGGCCCGGGCAGCCGGCTCGCCTTCCCTCCCCGGGACTTGGTCACCTCCTGGCCCGGCGCCGTCACACGCCGCAGGGCTCTCCTGCAGCGTGTCCAGCGCGCCTCCGACTGGTCCTGCCACTCCAGAACACGACACCGCGCTGGACGCTCTCAGGCGTTTCGTTCCACTGCTAAGAAGCATGTTCCCATCTTTTCCGCTACCTAGTCTAACTCGTCGTTACACAACTTGGTAGTCTTTCTCTGAAGACTGCCGGTGCATTGTGGGCAGCTCATATAGCTGAAAGAGATTCCGATGCTACTGAATTTTGGACCCAGAATGAAAATATTTTGGTGTTGTAACAGTTTCCTCGACGTTACCCTCAGAGAAACAGTACAAATGTTGTACATGAAGAATATCAGAGTTGCGCACTACCAAAACTACCGTTCAATAGCTTTGGTACATCACATAATTGACGCAGTAAATAGTAGGATTACAAGAAGCGTGGGTAGTATTGGGAAAGAAACATAAATGATTATGTTCAAGAGATACTGAAGCAAACGATTTTTTTTCACATAATCAGAGCTGCATATCATTCAGCGTTAGTCCATTGTGCATTTTATATCTTTACAGAATGTAAATTGCATTCTATAAGTAATAAAAATTAGTTGACGTGAAACAAATGTACTCTACACTCACTTTCTACGGTAGCCTACGGCAGTTTTACAACTCTAAAACCAGTATTACGTGGTAAAAAACTGAAATCTATACCAAAGGAAGCTAAGCAATGTTACATGCCGCACCTAACTACTTCAACGAATTATGTTGTCGGACTAGAACACTCTCTTATTAGTGTCTGACAATGGAGTTTGTCAATTGCCTCCGTAACACTCTAAGCTCTTACTAAACCACCCGGAGACAAAATGCGCCATAATACTCAAGAAATGGTCGAATTAGTGTTTCGTAATCCACTTCTTTCGTGGACGAATTGCATTGCCTTAAGATTCCTCCAGAGATATCATTTACTGGCCACACATGTCCACTATTATGGTAGCCAGGAGCAGTACGCGGTACACGGCAGGAGAGGGTTTTGTCGGCCTGGAGACGATGGTCCAGTTTTCCTATAAGCCTCCTACATGGAATATTGTCTGAAGTTATTAGGGCGAGTAATATTTCCATGACGGCAGCTGTTTTCCGGCACCTGGTGGAAATAAACTCTGAAGATCCTGGCAGGCTGCGGCGCCTTCTAGAAATGTTCCACTTGACGAATAGGAAATGGCCAACGGCAAAGACTGCAGTGCAGTATTTGCAATCGACAGAAATATTGTGTCTATCGAGGCCGACATGAGTTTTGCTGTGAAGTTAATTGGGCACGCATAACCAGCCTAGGTGAAGTCAAGTTACTCACGGTGGTTTTTACTGGCACACGATTCCGCTTCAACAGTTGCAGAGTCATTCAAGGAATGGTTCTGAACACGCTTTCCAAAAGCCGTCTTGAGCCGCTAGTTAGACACCCAAATACAACGGAAAATTTTTAGAGCTTTTAGCTACAAACAGGCCATACCTTATCGACAGTATCAGCATAGATACAGGGATTAGTGATGATGATGTCGTACTCGTACAGGTGATGGTTACTAAAGTTAATAAAACCATCAGGAGGGTTAGGAGAGTATGGTGGAAAGAGAAAAAGTAATTGTTTGCATCCTACACAGACAATGAATGGACATCATTTAGGTCCCGTATGATGGTCGTAGAGGAATTATGGGCAAGGTTTAAACTGACTCTAAATCGCACTCTAGAAAAGTATATCCTGAGTCAGTGGATTAAGGACGGAAAGGACTCATCGTGGTTTAATAACAAAATTCAGAAAATGGTGCAGAATGTTGCATTCTCGACTCAAAAAAGAATGTTAGATATGTAGATTCCACCGTCGTGCCTTGGAGTAAGATCTTGCCCAGAACATAAAAAATTCTGATCCTTAGTAAAATCGCTCATCAGGTCGAAGGCTTCTATCCAATCACTTGTAGACAGTGTTGTACGCCTATGTAAGGCAGCGAAAGGAAAGCTGAAGTTTTAAATTTCGCATTTAAGAAATCATTCATGCAGGAGAATGGTATATACATACCGTCGTTTGACTATGCACTGTCTTCCGTATGAAGGCCATATTAATAGGCATCTCTGGCATAGAAAGGCAACTAAAAGAGTTGAAAGCACATAAGGCATCAAGTGCTGATGGAATCTCAGTTCGGGTTTACAAAGAGTATTCTACTGCTTTGGCCGCTTAACTTAGCTTGCATTTACCTTGAATCTCTCTCTGAACAGATTGGAAAAAAAGCGCAGTTAACTTCTGCATATCAGAAGGTTAAAAAACGGACCCGCTAAATTACAGACCAAAATTCTTAACGTCGGGTTACTGCAGATTTCATGAACATATTCTCAGTTCGATTATGATAAATTTCCTTGAGACAGAAAAGCTTCTATACACAAAACAAAAGGGATATGGAAAGCATCGCTCGTGCGAAATTCAGATTGTAATTTTCTCCCATGATATCCTACGAACCATGGATAAAGGGCGACAGGCAGATACCATATTCCTAGATTCCTGGAAAGCTTTTAACACGCCCATAGGAGGCTGTTAACGAAGATCCGAGAATACGGAACAGGTTTGCATACATCTACATCTACATTTATACTCCGCAAGCCACCCAACGGTGTGTGGCGGAGGGCACTTTACGTGCCACTGTCATTACCTCCCTTTCCTGTTCCAGTCGCGTATGGTTCGCGGGAAGAACGACTCTCTGAAAGCCTCCGTGCGCGCTCTAATCTCTCTAATTTTACATTCGTGATCTCCTCGGGAGGTATAAGTAGGGGGAAGCAATATATTCGATACCTCATCCAGAAACGCACCCTCTCGAAACCTGGCGAGCAAGCTACACCGCGATGCAGAGCGCCTCTCTTGCAGAGTCTGCCACTTGAGTTTATTAAACATCTCCGTAACACTATCACGGTTACCAAATAACCCTGTGACGAAACGCGCCGCTCTTCTTTGGATCTTCTCTATCTCCTCCGTCAGACCGATCTGGTACGGATCCCACACTGATGAGCAATACTCAAGTATAGGTCGAACGAGTGTTTTGTAAACCACCTCCTTTGTTGATGGACTACATTTTCTAAGCACTCTCCCAATGAATCTCAACCTGGTACCCGCCTTACCAACAATTAATTTTATATGATCATTCCACTTCAAATCGTTCCGCACGCATACTCCCAGATATTTTACAGAAGTAACTGCTACCAGTGTTTGTTCCGCTATCATATAATCATACAATAAAGGATCCTTCTTTCTATGTATTCGCAATACATTACATTTGTCTATGTTAAGGGTCAGTTGCCACTCCCTGCACCAAGTGCCTATCCGCTGCAGATCTTCCTGCATTTCGCTACAATTTTCTAATGCTGCAACTTCTCTGTATACTACAGCATCATCTGCGAAAACCCGCATGGAACTTCCGACAGTATCTACTAGGTCATTTATATGTATTGTGAAAAGCAATGGTCCCATAACACTCCCCTGTGGCACGCCAGAGGTTACTTTAACGTCTGTAGACGTTTCTCCATTGATAACAACATGCTGTGTTCTGTTTGCTAAAAACTCTTCAATCCAGCCACACAGCTGGTCTGATATTCCGTAGGCTCTTACTTTGTTTATCAGGCGACAGTGCGGAACTGTATCGAACGCCTTCCGGAAGTCAAGAAAAATAGCATCTACCCGGGAGCCTGTATCTAATATTTTCTGGGTCTCATGAACAAATAAAGCGAATTGGGTCTCACACGATCGCTGTTTCCGGAATCCATGTTGATTCCTACATAGTAGATTCTGGATTTCCAAAAACGACATGATACTCGAGCAAAAAACATGTTCTAAAATTCTACAACAGATCGACGTCAGAGATATAGGTCTATAGTTTTGCGCATCTGCTCGACGACCCTTCTTGAAGACTGGGACTACCTGTGCTCTTTTCCAATCATTTGGAACCTTCCGTTCCTCTAGAGACTTTTGGTACTCGGCTGTTAGAAGCGGGGCAAGTTCTTTCGCGTACTCTGTGTAAGGTCGAATTGGTATCCCGTCAGGTCCAGTGGACCTTCCTCTGTTGAGTGATTCCAGTTGCTTTTCTATTCCTTGGACACTTATTTCGATGTCAGCCATTTTTTCGTTTGTACGAGGATTTAGAGAAGGAACTGCAGTGCGGTCTTCCTCTGTGAAACAGCTTTGGAAAAAGGTGTTTAGTATTTCAGCTTTACGCGTGTCATCCTCTGTTTCAATGCCATCATCATCCCGTAGTGTCTAGATATGCTGTTTCGAGCCACTTACTGATTTAACGTAAGACCAGAACTTCCTAGGATTTTCTGTCAAGTCGGTACATAGAATATATGTGAGTGACTCGAAGACTTCTTGAGTAATAGAATCCAGTGGGTGAGTGTTCATCAGCGGCAAGGGTATCGTCAGTAATGTCCCAGGGAAGTGTGATAGGACTCCTGTTGTTCTCTAGCCATATGAGCGATCTGATTGAGAGGTTGGGAAGCCATCTGCGACTGTTTGCTGATGCTGTAGTGTGCTGGAAAGTATCGTCGCTGAATAAATATAAAAGAACACAGCATGACTCATATAGGATTTCTATTTGCTCTAAATGTTGAAGAACGTAAGTGAATGACGATGAGAGGGTGAATTAATTCTTCGATCTTCGAATACAGTGTTAGCGGTGCCCTGCTTGCTATAGTCATGTCGATTAAATACCTAGGCGTAACGTTGCAAAACGATATGAAATGGAACGAACATGTAGGTACGGTTGTAGGGGAGGCTACTGAACGACTCTGGTTGATTGGTAGAATTTTAGGTAGTTGTGATCCAACCGGAAAACCAGACCGCGTATAAAACACTTGTGCGACCCATTCACGCGTACAGCTCGAATGTATAAGATACCCAACAGCCCACCAGGTCGGCTTAGGGGAAGACATCGAAGCTACTCAGAGACGCGCTGCTAAATCCATGGAGGAAAGACGACATTCTTTTCGCGAAACCGTAATGAGAAAATTTAGAGATCTCGCATTTGTAGCTCAGCGGAAAATGATTCTACTGATGCCAACGTAAACTAGCCGCGAAGGCAAGGTAAGACAAACTAGGCTTCGTACCGAGGCATATAGACAGTCCCTCGCTCCATTTACGAATGGAACACGGAAGGGAATGACTAGGAAGTGATACAAGGTACCCTCCGCCGTACACCACGTGGTGGCTTGCGGAGTAATATAGACGTAGAATTCCTGAAGCTGACTACGTCAAAGGACTAGACGTTAAAAAATATTTTTATCGAACTGTTTGCAACTGTAGAAATCGCGGCGTCGACTGCCAAGTGTCGTTGGACTGAGGTGAAAAGTCGTGTGGGTTTTAATTGCAATCGGAAGATAGTGATCCTTAGTGATCAACAAAGCTACTTTACAAATACGGAAAGACTGTAAGAATCGAAAGTGCGTTCCAGTGCGCGAGCGTGGATTCCCGCTTAGTCCTTTTGCGATTTTCTAAACAACTGTTGCTTTTTAGTGACAGTGCGAGTGCTCGACGGGAAGAGCCATTTTGTATCAGAGTGGGAGCTTCAACTAGCTGGAGGTACTGTTCACTGAACAAAGCAGACTTGGTGAGGTGTAACTAAAGAAAATAAATTTATGTTTGTTTCTTTGTAAATTTGAGTGTTCTATTAATGCGTATATTTGACCTAGGGAGTAGAATTCTGTTATGTTTTATTGACGTGGAAATTATCGGCGCAAGTTGCTAGAGAGGTTCAGATTTTACATTTCAGTGGCCGGATCTCGGAATCTTTCTGAGACTAGCTAGACAGCTAAGAGGCTTTCAGTTACTGACGTCGGCGTCGTGATAGGTTTAACCCTATCTCGCATGCCGAACTGAGGCCGGGGTCCTTTATTTAGACTGATGTGTACCAGAGCAGAGATTTAACCCGGGTCCGCCAGTTATCGTTTTCGAGTGAATCTGTAAAGAAAATTCGTCGCGTAATTAGTTTCCCACGCCGCTCTGCACTGAGATTGTATCGATTCTGGCTGTGATCGGCAACTGAATTTCGTTTAACACTACAGAAGTTCAGGGGATGGACGAAAGGAATGTTTCAGTTTAGGTGCTTCCGCACGGTTACTCCTAGACATTTTATTACTGTTATTTTTTCCAGAGATTTATCAGCAGTATTAGCGAACGAAGATGAGTTTCTACTTCTATTTATTGTGTAGACTGTAAATTTAATTGCAGCGAGGACAATGAGGATTAAAAATCAGTGCCTGCACCAATCATCGATCCTCTGCATATCTTTCTGCAGTCCGATATATTTTTGTAGCCTCGTATACATACATGGTGAAGAAAAATTCGCGCATTCGGCCTTCGCAACGCGATTCCTCATATACTAACAAAATTTCGTCCTGCTCTTATTTCTGGGAGTAAATAGACGTCAAAGACTAGCAATCTGGCAAAGCTATAATCACGTGTAACGTAACTGCCTCTCTCAGCACTTAGGAGTAGTGCTGTACAATTGATACAGTGGATAATGTTTTGGGTTAACATGTGGGAGGTCGTGGGTTCGATTCTAGATCGAGGCGAATTTGTGTTTATTTGCTAGTTGTAGTACACGTGGTTCGCTGTCTGGCAACTTAATCGTCACACAGCGATCACAGTGAATCTTTTACAAAGCATTTATATTTACGTACTACTAACACAGGAATGCGCGAACAATAGTTTTCATTAGAAGTCTTTTGCACATCGTGAACGCGAATTGTTTCGCCCATTGCATCTACTAGATGCCAAAACTATTTTCTTTGTACCCTCCCCCAATGGTCCGGTCGATTAATACCTACTATTATTCTTCATTCAGGTCCATTACATTTGTTTAGGAATGTGCTACGTAAATGTCTGATACGACTGGCTTAAGAAAAATTTCACTACAGTATTATACGGCAGAATGAAGTTAGCAAAGAAAAACAAATACGTCTCAACGCAGAATCGAACCCTCGACCTCCTGCATGCCACCCCAAAATGCTATCCACTACACCACTTACACAGCGACATTCCTTATCGATGGCAGTGGTAGTTACCGTACTGCCAGATTGCCACTCTTTATCGTCCATTTGTTGCCCGAAATATGCGGAGGATGAAATTTTGTTAGAGACATTTTTATATTGCTAGTATGTGAGGAATCGCGCTGCGAAGTCAGAGTGCGCGTATTTTTCTTCACCCTGTATACGGAAGACATCTCGAAAACTACACATCGGACAGCAAAAAGTTATAATTCTGTTTCTCGGAGGGGAACATCCAATGATACCACACTCGACCCGCCACCCCTCTCTGTGCGTGGTTGGCGGGGGGTAACTTTTCAAATGGAACCCCCGTTTGACATTACACATACCGGTTATTCGATAAAATCTACGTACGTTTTGTCTGAAGTCTTTTCTTCGTTTCGCCACAGATGGCGCTGTAGTCGGAAGAATAGAAATGGGTACACAATTGTAATTTAGGACATACTACTCAATTGTCCTTGCATATCCAGTGGCACTCGAGACACCGCCTCCATACTTCGTGGGACACCGCCTCCATACACAGGCGAGTATTCCATAACTTCTAATTGGAAACCCCATTCGCAACGTTGTATTCCTCCTACACACATCAAAAAAGTTTTGCGTCACCTCGGTTCCCAGAACTCCTGAAAATAGACGATGACTGTGGATATTGTATTACAGACACAGTCCCTTTGACTGTTCAAAGATGTCACGAAGCCCGCCCAAGGATGTAAACAACCATGCTTGAGCAGCGCCTATTAGACGGAGGGGGTCCGGCAGCCGAAAAATTCCAGACATTCCACCAGGAATGAGGTACAGGGCTCGTGTTGTCTGTAGTTCAACTATGCCTAAACGGTCAATACCGAGGTTCGATCGCGTCCGCATTGTTACTTTTTGCTAGGAAGGGCTCTCAACAAGGGAAGTGTCCAGGCGTCTCGGAGTGAACCAAAGCGATGTTGTTCAGACAGGGAGAAGATACAGAGGGACAGGAATTGTCGATGACATCCCTCGATCAGGCCGCCCAAGGGCTACTACTGCAGTTGATGACCGCTACCTTCAGGAACCCTGACAGCAACGCCACCATGTTGAATAATGCCTTTCGCGCAGCCACAGGACGTCGTGTAACGACTGAAACTGTGCAATAGGATGTGTGATGCGCAAATTCACTCCCGACGTCCATGGCGAGGTCCATCTTTGCAACCACGACACCATGCAGCGCGGTACAGATGGGCCCATCAACATGTCGAATGGACCCCTCAGGATTGGCATCACCTCCTCTTCAGCGATGCGTGTCGCATATGCCTTCAACCAGACAATCGTCGGATACGTGTTTGGAGGCAACCGGGTCAGACTTAACGCCTTAGACACACTGTCCAGCGAATGCAGCAAGGTGGCATTATGTGGGGCCGACGTACGCTGCTGGAGGTCATGGAAGCCGCCGTAACGGCTGTACGATACGTGACTACCATCCTCCGACCGATAGCGCAACCATATCGGCAGCACATTTGCGTGAGTCATTCGTCTTCATGGACAACAATTCGCGCCCCCATCGTGCACATCTTGTGAATGACTTCCTTCACGATAACGACATCACTCGACTAGAGTGGCCAGCATGTTCTGCAGACATGAACCCTATAGGACATGCCTGGGATGGACTGAAAAAGGGTGTTTATGGAGGACGTGACCCACCGACCGTTGAGGAGTGGGACAATCTGGACCATCAGTGCCTTGATGAACTTGTGGATAGTATGCTACGACGAATACAGGCATGCATCAATGCAAGACGACGTGCTACTGTGTATAAGAGGACCCGGTGTGTACAGCAATCTGGACCACCACCTCTGAAGGTCTCGCTGTAAGGTGGTACAGCATGCAATGTGTGGTTTTCATGAGCAATAAAAAGGGCGAAAATGATGTTTATGTTGATCTCTATTTGAAGTTTCTGTACAGGTACCGGAACTCTCGGAACCGAGGTGATGAAACACTTTTTTATGTGTGTACATATCGAACAGGGGACAGAGTAAGTGTTCAAACGCCCTGGACGTTCGACAGCGTACGTGGTCTCAGCATGACGGTTGCTCAGCGCACGGCAGGTATTAGACCGTTTTTACACTGGTCGGTGGGTCGATAGAGGTGATCCTATGAATTTGCCCGTTGGATCGCTGGCTTGGACGTCGTCGCATTTCTTTCTGTGGGAATATTTAAAAGATAAGGCGTACCAGCAGGGGTCAATAGGCCGCAAAAACATGGTGAACCGCATCAGAAACGCCTGTGCTGACATTCCTGCAGATATGCTTCTGTCCTCTGCACGGTCATTTGAAAAGCTGATCAGTAAATGTATTGAAGCTGGCGGTACTATGTTTGAACACTTACTGTAACTGGAGTAGCGTTAGCCTCTGAGCTACTGCCACTGTGGAGCGTCGAGTAGTCCCCTGTTCAAAATGTCAGAGGAATACAACGTTGGGAATGGAATTTCCAATTGGAGTTGTGAAACACTGGCCTGCTCTACCCTCGTAATATGGAGGTGGGTTCTCACGTGTCACTGGATATTCAAGGGCCATTGAGTAGCATATCGTAAATTTATTCCTCTAATTACAGCGCCATTTGTGTCGAAACGATGAAAATGCTTCAGACAATTCGCAATCTGCCATAAAAAACTGGGTTTCCATTGAAGATTACAGAGTTGCCGCTCCTCCCCTATCTCCCCACCCTCCGCCACCCCAACCCTTGTGATATCATCGACGGGGGTCGCAGACAAACCCTTTGGAATGATAACTTTTTTTGATCGGATGTGTAGTTTTCGAGATATTTCAGTCTCTTAAAATGAACACCCTATATACATATATGACTGTCAGCTTCCTGCAATCGAACATCATGCTCCATCGAAGCTACATAAATAAATTTATTTCTTCGTGTTCATGTTTCTCGACAGCTCCTGCATGAAAATACCAAAATAGCAAAATAGCTACCTAAGGTACTGACGTCAAGCAGCTTTCTGTGAAAGATTGTTACTGCAATACCAGAGGTACAATTTGGTTCGCAAAGATTGAAACAGTGAAGACACAATGCTCTTCACACGCTGATATGTTTAGAATGTAGTCGATTATTTAACATTCAGCTGTCTACAAATAACAGTTAACTATTTTTCATAATTTTTTATTAGTTTTAATACAGCTGGCCCAAGTTAAAGTAGGTCGTGGCAGTTAACAAAATTCAAGTAAATCAATCAAGCCAAACGACGCTGGAACTATCACGCAGAGGAGGGGCGAAGTCCCTTTCGTCATCAGCTGCAGTTAAACTGAGGGTTGAGGGTCACTATTTATGTGGATTTCCATTGAATTTTTCCCATCCATACCTGTTCACCAGGATGCAATAAATGTACAGTACCAGATAATAAAGCTAGCGCTGACAGGTGTAGTGATTAGACAAAAATATGGAAATACCGCGAGAAATGCATGCTTGAGAATAAACGCAGATGCCAGCCACGCCTGTAGGTTGCGCTGTCGGATTTGACGACGAACGGCACCTGTGCAATGGCCTCAATACTTAGTCGTAAGCAGAACAGTGTTCTTTATAGTTATAAGCGCTTTATATCGGAGCTAAGTGGATTCGATCACTGGCAAATTGTTGGTGTTCGTAAGGTGTGTGCCTCCGTAAGCAACATAGCCAGCGTGTTAAGTGTTTCGATATGTACCGTATCGAAGATTTATACCGCACAGAACTAAAGCGGAGAAAAGTTATCCGCCAAGTCACAACGCGAATTAAATCATCGGTGAGGACTGTGATGGATAATTAGCGGACGGCACCTGAAAAAGTCACTACAGAACTGAATTCGCTTTCGCGAACCCTGTCAGCGCAGAAACAACTCGAAGGGAGATCCAGAAGGTGGGATTTGAAGGGCGCACTGGAATTCGAAGCCTGTACTTCTCTGATGCTTATGCCCGTAACAGAGAAACGTGTTATCGAAGCCATAACGTTTAGACTGTGGAGTAATGGAAGAGAGTAATTTGGTCGGATGAGTCTTGTACACTGTCTCCAACTTCTGGCCGAGTTTTCGTCCCAAGAATGAAACGTGCCGGAGGTTGGGGCAGCCATATCGTGGTATTCCGTGGGCCCCACGGTCACTCTGCAAAGCTGCATCACTGCCAAGGATTGCTGGCCGCCGGCCGCGGTGGTCGAGCGGTTCTAGGCGCGCAGTCCGGAACAGCGCGACTGCTACGGTCGCAGGTTCGAATCCTGCCTCGGGCATGGATGTGTGTGATGTCCTTAGGTTAGTTAGGTTTAAGTAGTTCTAAGTTCTAGGGGACTGATGACCACAGCTGTTAAGTCCCATAGTGCTCAAAGCCAGCCAATTGATTGCTGGCCATTTTGGCTAGTTAGGTCCATCCCGTGGTACAACGCTTGTTCCTCGACGGTGACGTTGTGTTCGAAGACGGCAGGGCCCCTGTTCACACATCTCACATCATCCAGGACTGGTTTTGTGGGCACGAATATGAACTGTCCGATCTTTCCTGGCCACCACAGTTACCAGACCTCAATATTATTGAGTCTTTGGCTCTGTTTTGGAGAAAAGGTGCGAGTTCGAGATCAACCTTCGTCATCGTTACCTGAACTCGCCATTATTACTTTGCAGCCAGAATGGTCTATGATTCGCTTGAATATAACACAAAGCGCGTATTTATCCATTCCGAGACGACTGGAGTTGTTTTGAAAGGCAACGGGTTTCCTACAGCGTGTCAGGCACAATAATGTGTTGTGTCTTTGGTGTTTGCATGCTTTTGTTCACCCCTTGTGTTTCAAATCTACTTGTTACACACATACACACATTATCAACAACACTACTCTTTTCATTTCCTCTTTATATCAGTACAACCTTATGTGTGTTATAAAACTGTACACAGTACTTTGCTCTTTTCAGTCATAATATTTCGCAAGATTGTTTAACCTCTCCCTCCAGCTCTACCTTTCACTGAACGGGAAGTCCCATCAACAAAACCGCAGTTTGCGTTTGGTTCTAAATGTTGCCGTTTCAGTATTAAATGGTAAGATACAAGGCACGATTTGTATGTTGACAAGTTGGGATTACATCAGAGTGCTTGCTGCCATGTAAAGGCAGTTCCAGGTTACCATCAGCTGTTGATACGTATTCTAAAGCTCTTTACACAGATTAAAATCTATCGCGTTATCTTCAGGTCTCGTCTCATTTCATCCTTTTTGATTGTATCGTTAAATGAATATGCTAGGAATTTAGGGAAAGTTAGTCACATTTTGCAAAAAAAAAAAAAAAATTGTTATATTACTTTGCACAATGCCTTTCGCTGGAGATAAAGGAAGAATTATGTGCGAGTTCAGGCCTAGAACCTGACAACAAAGCCTATTTGTGTCCTTATAACAAGTATTTTTATCGACATTGAAAACTAATACGTTGATATAAGTGAGTCACTAACAAATTAAATGATTTTCTGCATTCTGACTCCTCTGTAAAAGAGAGCAACTTTGAAGCAATGCTTTAGCTACATTTCCTGCATGAAAGACCGACAGACAATGGGCTACCATTAGCTTCCGTACGTCGTTGCCCACACTAATTCCTCTCATGTGCATCGGTTGACGAGTTAGGACTCTGTTGTGAACAGAGCGACGTATGCCTATTTACACTGTTTATAGCCTCACACACTTCCTGACATAACACTTGAAAAATTTGCGTTGGCATACGCTCTCCCGTTGGGCGGAATCTGTTGGTAGCAAAACGCTACACTACGAAAAATCTGCTCTTCCCCACGAACTTTTTTTCTCTTTCTTAAAGTATTCGGTCTTACGGTCATACTAATTCATCTTACTACTGGCATATTTATCTTCCTATCTCTTCTCTGGTAGTCGGAATGATCTTCGTTTCGTCCATTAACACGATGGTGATGCCGGCCGTTGTGGCCGAGCGGCTCTAGACGGAACCACGCGGCTGCTGCGCTCGCAGGTTCGAATCCTGCCTCGGGCATGGATGTGTGTGATGTCCTTAGGTTAGTTAGGTTTAAGTAGTTCTACGTTCTAGGGGACTGATGACCTCAGATGTTAAGTCCCCTAATGCTTAGAGCCATTTTTGAATGATGGTGTTATCTTTCCGTGTGCGAGCTTAGCCCTTTCTGTTTATGAATTGTATGTTTTGTTCCATCTTTCTACATACGTTCTCTTTCCTTGTATTTGTAATTCTCTACTTATTTCTGTACTTATTTCCTTGTCCCTGTTTATGTTTTCTGCTGTTCTCAGAAGCCTTACACCTGATGTCGGCAAACTTGTTTTTTGATCTTTTGTTGGAAGTCATTCCTAATTTCCAATCAATAAAGTATGGACAGCAATGTTTCTAAAAATGCAGAGTTATATCGTCATTAGCAGAATAATGCAGTCACTACAAATTTAGTGTCACACAAGTTACGTAGTTCTTAATATTTTTTATGTATCTCTGAAAAGCAACATTACATAAAAATTAACAAGGTTTAACAAGCAGCAAGCTGTCTCCTTGTTGTACGCGTATTTTCCTCTCAAAATCTTAATTTCATCTAAAAGCAAGTTCCGTATTTCTGTACATGATTCTTAGTCATTTTATTGTGTACAGTGCTGGTCATTAAAACTGCAGCAGAACACAGGCGATATACAACAAACGTCAAACTGGTATGAAGAGTACTACTTGCGGGCATACGCAAAAGACTAGGTGGAAGTAGCGCCACCCAAGTTCTGGACATAAGAAAAGGATAAGCAGTGGGTTTGTCATTCAGAAATTTCTGTTGAATGTAAGCTGTTTGCAACAAGATGGTGTTATACCTTTTGTACGAGGAAGCCCTTCTATGAATCCGACAACAGCAGGATCATGGCTTATCGAGACTGTAATTTATCGTTCTGCAATATTTCTGCTCGCTCTGGTCGAGATTTCACGACTCTCGCGCGACATTAGCATCAATAGGTTCAGGAGGGCCATATTCATCGCCACGCAGGATTTTAGCGGTCCCAAGTGACTAGCGCCAGAGAGGATCGACATTTCTCACTCCGCTGTGCTAGTTCATATAGCCACGACACGTGTATCTACATCCACAACTCGACTATGTAATTCACGCTTATTTGGTAGAGGATTCACTGAATCATTTTCAGACTTTTTCTCTACCGTTCCACACCCACACAGCGGCGGGATAATCTGGATGAATGGTCATTATTCAGGGATATGACAGGAACAATCTTTCGAAGCAAAAGTCTTGTAAACATGGACTATAAAATGTGCATCTTGAGTGCTATGAGCACTACTTCATCTTAGATGCTGTGAAACAAATCTCTTCTACTGCTAGCTCTTTTCTTTCCATATTTTGGGAGAAGGTAATCTGGACAAAAACAAGAAAAAAAGTCTAGTAAACATGGGTTCTAAAATGCGTATCTTAAGCGCTATGAGCACTTGTTCAGTAGAAGAGTTGTGTTCCGCAGTAGCGAAGATGAACAAGTGCCCATAGCTCTTAAGGTGTTCCCTTTAGAGCCCATGTTTACTACACATTTTTTTCTTGTTTTGTTCCTTACTGCCATTTCCAGAAATTTAGGAAGCAAAGAGCTTATAGAAAATGAGATTTGTTCCTCAGCATCGAAAATGGAGAAGTTTTTGCAGTCGTTAAGGTATGCATTTTAGAGCACACGTTTAGTAGAGTTTTTTGCTTCGAATTACCGTTCTTGTGCCGGCCGAAGTGGCCGTGCGGTTAAAGGCGCTGCAGTCTGGAACCGCAAGACCGCTACGGTCGCAGGTTCGAATCCTGCCTCGGGCATGGATGTTTGTGATGTCCTTAGGTTAGTTAGGTTTACCTAGTTCTAAGTTCTAGGGGACTAATGACCTCAGCAGTTGAGTCCCATAGTGCTCAGAGCCATTTGAACCATTCTTGAACCGTTCTTGTTATATCCCTGAATATTGACCATTCCTCCAGGGACATCCTATATTTCCGTGTATGCTCTGATGTCTCTTATTTTATGATGATGATGTTTTTCCCCATACAGGTGGCCGTCAACAAAATATTTTCGCATTCGCAGGAGAAAGATGGCATTTCAAATTTCATGTAAAAGTCTCGCAGCAACGAAAAACGCCTTTGTTTTAATAATTACCACCCAAACTCGTGTATCATGCCCGTGACGGTCTGTCCCCTACTTCGCGATAATACAAAACGAGCAGGCCTTCTTCGAACTTTTTCGATGTTCTCCGCTAATCCTGTCTGGTAAGGATCCCATACCGCGCGGCAGTGCTCCATAAGAGGACGGACAAGCGTAGCGTAGACACCTCTTTAGTATATCTGTTGCTTCTTCTAAGCAAATAAAACGCAGCCTTTGGTTCGCCTTCCCCAAAACATTTTGTGTGCGATTGTCCCAATTTAAGTTGTTCGTGATTGTAATACCCTATGTACTCACATTAATTAAAAGCCTTTATGGTTTGGGTGATTTATCGTGTAACCGAAATTTAACGTATCCATTTAGTGCTCACGTGGACGACCTCACACTTTTTTCTTTAGAGTCAACTGCCTCTTTTGGCACCATACAGATGTCTCGTCTACATCGTACGTTGAGTCAATAAGTGGACTTGTTTACAGCAAGACAATACATTCATACGGACAATGGGACGGCGTGTGGAACAACACACAGCCTCAGCACTGCGAACAGTGTTGTGGCTTCCCTTGACGCGTTGGCAGAGGGTGTCAGCAACACCGGTCACACGGTGGGCAATGCAAAGTCTTTTCAGTCGCGTCCCGGTTCCGTGTAGGACGTCACAGTGGACACATCTGTGACTGGACGCTCCGAGGAGAAAGAATGCTGTCAGACGGCATTCGTTATCATCACGTGGGCGCAGCACCTAACATGTTGGTATGCGATACCATTGGTCACGCGACACCTTCACCTCTTATTCGCATAGGCGATCATTTGGATGACAGCGCCAAATCAAATTTCTCACGTCTTATTGCACGTGGCTGTGCCCTCACTTCGGAGTCTCCATGACGTTTCCTTTCAACAAGATAACGCAAGTCCGTGTGTTGCCATTGCTCTCACGTTCTGTCTCGATACGGGGGGGGGGGGGGGGGGGTGATCGGCTGTTGCTCTTGCCAGTACGTTCTCCGCAACTCTCACTGAAAACATCTTGTCTTTGGATTCCGAACGACTGGCAAGCCACCAACAGCAACCAACTACAATTGATGAGTTCTGGCATAGAACTGGAGCAGCACAGAATGACGTACACATATCCGCTTCCACGCTAATGTCGACATCATGCCCAGCCTGGTTAGAGCCAATGTTGCTGCCTAAGGTAGCAGCTCTGTGTACTAAATTTCGCACCCTGTATACTACCAGACAATCTAATAGTTCAATAGTGTGTTTCTCCTACTAGAGTGTAGACATACAATAAATAAAACTTCGTTATTTGCTGTCCTTAGCGGTGTTGCAATTTAATGGCCAGTAGTGGTATAACCAGCAGAGTATATGTAACACCATTAGATTCACTAGTACGAGGGGACGTTCCAAAGTTATGCAACACGTTTTTTCCCCTGAAAGGAGGTTAGTTTATTCCAGTACACCAAATCATTCACCACACTTTTGGCTACGAAACCTCATTTTTCAACATGATCTCTGTTCAATGTGACGGCCTTAAGCAACCTTACTGGGAGAAACTGTGTGCCCACACGGTACCACTCTACTCGTCGGCGTCGGGTTCAGCGTCTATCTGCATTAATAACCTCCCCATCTTCCACGTACTGCTTCCCTCCGAGTGCGGCCTTCATTGGGCCAAACAGATGGAAGTCGGAAGGTGCGAAATCCGGGCTCTGGAGTGGATGAGGAATAAGAGTTGAATGAAGTTTTGTGAGCTCCTCTCACGTGCGCAGATCTGTGTGAGGCCTCCTGCTGTCATAGAGAAAAGTTCGTTTGCATTTTTGTGGTGACAACCACGCGGAAGTCGTTTCGTCGTATTGCTGAGGGTAGTACAATACATTTGAGAGTTCATCGTTGCCCCTGAGGGAGGTATTCAAACGGTTCATATGGCTCTAAGCACTATGGAACTTAACATCTGAGGTCATCAGTCCCCTAGATTTAGAACTACTTAAACCTACCTAACCTTAAGACATCACACACATCCACGCCCGAGGCAGGATTCGAACCTGCGTCCGTAACAGCCGCGCGGTTCCGGACTGAAGCGCCTAGAACCACTCGGGCACAGCGGCTGGCACTGAGGGAGGACATCAAACAGAATAACCCTTTCAGATCCCCGAAGACCGTCCCTATGATTTCACCGGTTGATAGAGCTGCTTTGAACTTTTTCTTCGGAGGAGTGATGGTGTGGCGTCACTCCAATGATTGTCGTTTTGTTACCGGCTCGAAGTGATAAACCCCTGTTTCACTGCCTGTGATGATGTTCGACAAAAAATTGTCACGATCAGCCTTCGTGGCGTGCATTCAATTCCGCACAGAAGGTCCTTCTTTGCTCTTTAGGTCTTTTCTTAGGCGGCGACGAACGTTTGACAACCCCAACTGGTGGACGGGTCTGTCAGGACTACGAAGAGACGCACAGATGTGCAGCGAGGTGTTTGGTTGTGATCCAGTGATCACCTCGAATGTGAGTGTCCACACGTTCCAAAACCGCAGAAATCACAGCTGCGCGCAGTCGGCCGGCACGCAAGCGATCGGATAAGTCTGCACGTCCTTGTTCCTATGATGACAGACGCCTTGCCCAACGACTCGTCGCGCTTTTATTTACTGCCAGGTCTCCGTAGACATTTTGCGAACGCCTATGAATACCTGGGACGATCTAGTGTTCCGCCAAAAGAAACTCAAACACAATTACGGCTGTCTGCTTGGAACGCACCTCCGTCTAACAGACGCCATTTTGAAAGCTATGTACAGAGCCACCACTATAGGAACTTGGTGGAACTATAGGGGCTGAAGCGGGAATATTCCTCCATGTCCCCCAATAAATTCTGAATTTTTTTCAACCGAAATTGGCCGAGAAGCAAATGTGTTGCATTACTTGCTGAAAGCCCTTCGTAATATAAGCAAACTGTTAAATACGCTACAGAAGTAGAAACAAAGACAGTAGCGACAGCTGCTTGTGAAGCACGTGCCGGGCGCACGCGGCTTCCCGACAGCTCAGCAGCTACTTAATCGCCAGCGAGACACTTTCTTCTGGCAAATTTCTGAGTCAATGGTTGCGAAACCGGCCCCGTTATCTGAGACACCAGTGTTTGCGTCGTGCCACTATGAATCGCAGATAAAGCGAAGCCGGAAGGCACTCCGTCTCGCAGTGACCTCTTTGTGTAGTGCCTCTGCACACGGGGATTCGCGTGTCAATCGTGTGTTCGCCACTCTTAAAGCATAGAAGGGGAATGTGAAACACAGGCTAAATTTCTGCTTAACGAAACCCACGTACTCTCACATTTTCGTCAATAGCTAATTAGTAACAAAATATGCACTGCCGTACTATGTCAATCCCGTCCTCGTTTCCCTCGGTATTCCATCAATCTTTTCCTGCGAGAAACAGGTGCACAAAATTATGTAAACAGCGTTTTGTTACGAAAGGTGATTATTCTTCGGCAGTTCCTTCTGTATTCATTGAGTAACATAATTATAAGATATTCTTAGAAGACGAGGTTGACACAGGTGAAATCATGTCGGGTCGCATCAACACAGTTAGCCTCCCTCCAATCAGTAGAAAGTTATTGCGATGTAATCTATTTACATCACTGCAGCTCAAGCCCCGAATCCTTTCTCTGTTAATAACTCCAATGCAACACAGAAGTGCAATTATTCTGTAATTGACAGGCCCTTCAGGATTTAATTAACTTATCTAATTGCACTTACAGTTTTACATGGAAAAAGGGAGTTGAAAAAGTTTTTGAGAATGTGTCAATGGCTTATGACTGCCTGGAACCAGCTTTATACAGCAATAGACGGTACAGCTAAATTCAGATTCTGCAACTCGCAAATCTAGACCTCCTTCTTAGTCAAAACTAAGAAACCTGGAACACAGCGGTTAGGTCTAAATGGAGGCAGGCACTGATGTGACATTTCGTCGGATGAATGGCAGAGAGAGTTTAAATAATGTTGCGAAGTATTGTGACCTGAAGGATCTCTTCCCTAAGAGTCGACCATGGATCACTAACGACTTCTGTTTGTTGTTTTCCTGGACTCTAGTTTTGTTGGCAGTCGATACCCCCTACCTACACTGTGAAACATGTTCCATTTTGGTACTAATGTACTTTTCCTCTACATCTTTTACAAAATTTCTGCTTAGTGGAAAACACCTAAACAAAGAAAAAAATTAAAGTTGAGGCAATGGAAGATTTAACTTTGGCGCTCTTTTCAACATGCAACACACCCCTCACTCCCGCATGCTCTCCTAACTGTGACCTGCTCTCATCCACTAGTGCAGCACTCTAAGTCACTCCCACTTTCCCGTTCTCACTCACACGTTCAGCCCAACTCATTCTCCTTCTCTCTCTGTGTCTCTCTAACAGTCACCATCTTCTGTCTCACAGCCACAGTCTCCTTCGTTCTGTCCTGCTGCTGCAGTCTTGTCTCCCTCTTGCTCTCTCTTACTGCTACCACATGATTCATTCCTTCCCACTGCTCCTGTCTCTTCTTTCTCTTTCTCGTCGCCACTGTCATAGACTCTGTCTCACAGTATCAGTGGTTCCCATCCACTTTCACTTTCTCCCTCTCTTTATTCATGTTTCACTGGCATTAAGTGCTACACTCTTTTCCTAGCACTGTTCTGTCACTGGCAACTATGTTTACTGGCACTGTGTCCCTCCGTTTCTCTCACATGGCCATTTCTCCTTCGCTCTTTCTATACGACAACCACTGTCTGCTATGTTCCAGTATTTATTAGTTTTCCATCTTTTTACCACTGTCATTTTTTCCTCCTTTCTCAGCACGAAAAAGCGCCCATATGTTCGCATGCCGAAAGTTTTGGGAAAATTTTTAAAGATGCTGAGAACCCTAGGATGAGGCAGCTGGTACTCCACTTTCCAGTCAGCTGGAGCATTTTTCCGCTGGTTCACTTATTTTCTCTGCCACAGCAAGGCATGTCACTCACATGAAAAGAATTTTTCGGGTCAAGTAAAATTTTGGTAGTTTAGTTTTATGAAACTGCAATAACGCGAAACTAATTTTGCAAGTGCTTCAGTGCTACAACATGGTGTTCCTAGAACCCTTCTGATGATAACGGCACACATAATATGCATGTGTGTGTGCGAATGCACAACAGGTTCCGAGCATCTTGCGAGAACAGAGGACTCGCTGTGAGCAAGTAGGTAAATGGACAGTGGACGCTACTTAGCGTGTGACAGGTTGAGAATTTTGGTCGGATGGGAAGCGTGTCCGGATGATCGATACAGTTAAGGCAACTGCTCGCGAGACTCGAACCTGGATCTCCCGCTTAACAGGAGCGGTTGTCTTAACCGCTCTAACCATCCGAACACGCTTCCCGTGCGGTCCCAACAACTGGCGTCGTGCTTTCCTTCGAAATTTCATATTTACTGCCGCTGTATCAACCAACAGTGTGGTGTCTGTTCCGGCGGGCATGTCAGACAGAACGATAGAACACACACACACACACACACACACACACACACACACACACACACACACACACACACACAGCTGAATGATTGAGCTGAGGCCATAGTACGATAACACCCGCCAAAGCATCAAAGAACCGCCTTCGGCCTGAACCATCGCCCTCACGCTGAGGGCTAAACGCTTCAGTAGGCTGTCGCTGCACTTGAGGCTATGCGTCACTTGAAAAGAAGCGTAATTGTGGGATAAAACCGCATCCCTCCAGTCCACTTTCTGTGTTGTTTGGTCCATTGAAGAACTGGAGTTTTTAGCTCTGTGCGAGGCTGTGAGCAGAGGCTAAGCGAGCTATCTGACTAAAACCCTCCACAGCATAGATCTCCCTTCGGAATGTTCGCTCGGAAACAGTTGACAAGGACCGACATTCGCAGACAGCAGCAATTCCTGTCAGGTTCGAAACCGATTGTCACTGAGGAGGTGTGATCTCTTCTCCGGTGCCTGTCCGTTAAAATCGTTCTAGAACACTGTTTGTACGCCGGATTACATCGTCTCCTAAACTTCTGTCCAGACATTACACAGTGATATCCCAACAAATGGCGTGGTCATGGGCACGTCCAAACGCGAGAGTTCCTTTGTGCCATTCTACATGTCGAAGCATGTTACTGCGGCTGTTCCATACAATTGACTGGTGCATATGCACCGCCTCACTGTCATTACGTCGGAAGTAGAGGATAACGTCTCCGGAACGACCACTGTGCTGTTTTAGGGGGTGAGCAATGTTTTGTCCGGTGAGCTAGTAGTGAGCGTGAGAGGGCTACGGCGATTTTCACCAAAGCTACGCGAAAGGCTTTGTAAATCCTGGAGAACATTATGATTAAAATTCCAAGAGCGTACGTACCAGGAAGGGCCGGGCAACATATTCTTCCTCTTCACAAAACATTCACGTACAGAACATGAAATCGGGGAAAATAGTAATACCACCACAAGCGTCCTCCACTACGCACCACTGGATGGCATGCAGAGAATGGATGCTGCCTAAAAAGTGAAAGCACTATGAACGGTTACAAATCATGGTTTTATGACCAAAAAAGTTCTGTTACTACTACTGAGACAAGTGTCTGTTTAAATTTCTCAATGAAATGTTTCTACTTGTTCCTGAAAATTTGTCAAGTGTCTGCGTCGGTGCTTAGATGTCTGAATTATCTGCTTTCGCGGCGTGTTGCTTCCTTGATGGCACGAGCAGTGGAAGGAATGCGTAACGTTGTGCAACACACACCGAAAGTGTTGGCACCTGCTACAAGTTACGGTTTCTTGTTTCTTTCGCGCACAGACGCTTGCCAAAGGAGGGCGAAGGTTTTTAGGGAGTGTTGTCAGTTTGCTCTATTCACCCTGTCTGCTTGTTGATACACATTGGAAATCACAAATAAAGCTGCTTCCCTTTCAAAAGGCGATAGTGAGATACAGTATCTCTCGATACACAGTTGAAAATCGCAACGTAAGGTGACAGAACGAAAACGTCCTTGTTTTAGCGCGGAAGGCTTATGACGCTCGTTCTAACGGCAGATACTGTAGTGGCCTTTATGTATCAAGACACCTTTTGCTAGTTCTATGCAAACAGGGTCAATGCTAGTGTCATTAGAACCATCTCCTAAGGACACAAAGGAACTGTGTTGTCATCCGTAAAGGTTCCGTTTCACTCATTTTATCGGATGAGAGGATGCTCGGAGCATATTTTTTCTCCCGTGCTACCGCAAGACGCAAGGGCTTCCGTGTTTTTCCGTTCCTAGTTTCTACGCAGCGGACCGCAAATATTACCTCTTTTAATGAGTACGCTCATTCCTTATAAGCACCGTTTTTCTGACCATAACGTCCGTCTTATCTGGCAGTTACAGCCAGGCGTCCCCGGTAGTAAGTTTAAATGGCAGTAAGGCTCATGTAGTTCAGTCTGCTGGCCTACGGCATGCTGCATGTTTCCGTGGCGCCAACAAAGTTCATTTGTGCGCGTTAAGAATTTAACTTTCCTGCATGCTATAGTTTCACGGGGAGACGTCTGTTTAAAAGTGAACTGAAACGGTCATCAGTGCCAACTTTAATTTCAACATCACAATAGGCTGCTAATACCTGTCGTGTTCAGAATGGTATGCCTTTGTCTTCGCCCGACCCGAGAACCATTTCGGTACTTGGCACTTTTCACGTCACGTGCAGATGCGGATCGCTCAGCGCGATTCAGTGACTCGCATTGCTGGCTAATACCACGGACGCACTGGGTTTGTTTCCTGCTGCGGAGTGGCCGCGAGGTTAGAGGCCCCATGTCACGAATCGCGCGGCCCCTCCCGGCGGAGGCTCGAGTCCTCCATCGGGCACGGGTGTGTGCGTGTTGTCCTTAGCGTAAGGTAGTTTAAGCAGTGTGTAAGTCTAGGGACCGATGACCTCAGCAATATGGTCCCTTAGAAATTCGCACACATTTTTTGTTTCCAGCTGGCGGCCATAGATTTTTCTGGACCTGAGTTAGCTCAGCTCCTTGAGTTCAAATGTGAAGCTGTTTGAATGAATAAGCACGCTGCGACATTGTTACGCAGATCGCTAAAATATAGTCAGATAGAATCGATTGCACCAAGCTGTGTAACACGGCATTTATTTGTTCATTCCTCTCGGTATCCGTCGCGTAGAGCTAAAAAAATCCATCGTTGAAGAATTCGTTCCCCATCCTTCCTTCATCCGACGGGACCGATGACCTCGCTGTCTGGTCCCCTCCTCCGAATCAACGAACCAACCAGCCACCCAGAATTGAATCGGAAAGAGTTGATATAAGGAATATTGAAGAATGGCGTTTCTGAACGTAATGTGACATTCAGAATGGACACCTTATTAACACTTATAGATGAACAAGTTGCTTCCATACCAAAGAAGACAGGAGGAAATGTCGTCAGCATGCAAATAAAATTGCAGAGCAGTATATTTCAAGTGAAAAGTTATCATACCAAGCGTTGGAGATGGTCATAAATGTGGGAAGTGGAACAGGCTCGTATAGTGATAGTCATAGTGATGGAAGCAATACTGATTCCGCAAGTAAAGATGAACGTGAATTAAGTGGCCTGCCAGTGGAAGCTACCGAAAATGAAGAAACGCAGGGTCGGCCATTTTCTAAATGTGTTCTGTGTATGGAAGTAATTACAGTGAAAGTTCTATAGTATTATGTCAAATGATGAACTGTATTATTTGCAATGTTCACCTGTGTCTACAGTTACTCTAGAGATCTGTGTAAGTCTTCTTAATAGTGAAATTCTACGTTTCACGTGGCTATGATTGTGAATAAAGTCGCTTACATTTTTTTTTGTGTGTGCTCGTGCCGCCTCTAATTCCTTTGCTCACCCGCTACACTGTAATACTTCTTCCTCTCCCTCGCATTTCCCACCCTGCGCATATGAGTGTCCTCTGTTTGCGTGAAGTGTAACATGGGTCAATCAAGAAAGTTTGTTTCCAAACAAGACAGACAAAGGACACCTCCGATATTTTCAGTACGGAACATATACGAAGTTAAACGAAGGACGGAAACAAACGAAATGCAATTAATCTGTGACGAGTCACTGGAGACGAAGAATATTATACACTAAAACACTCGAAAGACGTTCTTCAACAACCAGCGACATATTGTCGGTGAGATTCGGATTCACCCTGTAGACACGTATGTACTCTGAAGCACCAAGGAAAGTGGTATAGGCATGCGTATTCAAATACAGAGATATCTAAGCAGGCAGAGTGTGGCTGTGCGGTCGGTAACGCTCTTGCAAGACAACAAGTGTATGGCTCAGTTGTTAGATCGGTTACTGCTGCTACAATGGCACGTTAACAAGATTCAAGTGAGTTTGTGCATGGTGTCACAGTCGGCGCACGAGGGATGGGACACAGCACTTCCAAGGCAGCGATGAAGAAGGGATTTTTCCGTACGATCATTTCACGAGTGTACCGTGAGTATGAGGGATCCGGTAAAACATCAAATCTCGGACATCGTTGCGGCCAGAAATATATCCTGCTAGAGCAGGACCAACGACGACTGAAGGGAAACGTCCAGCGTGACAGAAGTGCAACCATTTCGCAAATTTCTGCCGATTTAAATGCTGGGCCATCGACATATGTAAGCGTGGGAACCATTCAACGAAACATCGTCCATATGGGTTTTCGGAGATGAAGGTCCACTCGTGTACCCTTGACGACTGCACGACGCAAAGTTTTACGTCGCGCCTGGCCCCGTCAACACCGACATTGGGCTCTCGATGACTGGAAACACGTCGCCTGATCGGACGCGTATGGTGGTGTACGGGTTTGGAGACAACCTCATGAATTCATGGACCCTACGTGTCACCAGGGGACTGTTCAAGCTTGTGGAGGCTCTGTAATGGTATGGGGCGTGTGCAGTTGGAGTGATATGGGACTCCTTATACGTCTAGATACGACTCTGACTGGTGATACGTACGTAAGCATACTGTCTGATCACCTGCATCAATTCAAGTGGGGATTTTTCCGGAATTCCAGCAGCACAATGCGACACACAACACGTCCAGAATTGCTACAGAGTGGCTCCAGAAACACTCTTCCCATCTTAAACATTTCTGTTGGCCACTAAGCTCCCCAGACATGAACATTATTGTGGATATCTGAGATGCCTTACAACGTGCTGTTCAGAAGCGATCTCCACCCCGTCGTACTCTTACGGATTTACGTACAGCCCTGCAGGATTCATGATGTCAGTTCCCTCCAGCACTACTTTAGACATTAGTCGAGTCCATGCCACGTCGTGTTGCGGCACTTCTGCGTGCTCGTGGGGGCCCTAAGCGATATTAGGCAGGTGTACAGTTTGTTTGGTTCTTCAGTGTAGAAGAAGCCGGAGTGCGTTCTAAGTTAGTTCGCTATCGAGATGCCTCTTGAAACAATGAAACGTTGACGCTCGGGACTTTTCCACACGTGAAGACGGCAGAGCAAGTAATGCGTGTGGGGATGGTAGCCCAGGTAAATGGCTTCTGTGCATACGTACCGGACACACTGAGTGTGGGCCCCTTACATCCGGAGCAGCGCGGCGGCCCTGGGCGCGTGCCCGGCATGTAAACAGTGGCACGGTCGTCGCCACGCGCCGCGCCGCGCCGCTCGCCGGCCAAGGCTCGGCGCCGGCCGGCTGGAGCAGGCGGCCTTGGCTGCGCCGCCACTTTCCCCTACCTCCCACGGCCGCAGAACGCGCCACGCTATGGCTTCTGTAGACACTGCGCGCTCTGCTCAGGCGCACGTGCCGCCGCCGTATCAACGGACGAACCGAACCGTGCGCTGGGACAACATTTCGCGTGCAGCTTGCTTACCATTTGTTTGTGACATTCGTCTTTTCGGTCACGACATTCCATTTTACATACTTCTTTTTCCGTAAAGTACAATGGACATTATTCAATCTGTATATTGAGCAAGCAATAAAGGAAACAAAAGAAAAGTTCGGAGTAGGTTGGTTGGTTGGTTTTTGGGGGAGGAGACCAGACAGCGAGGTCATCGGTCTCATCGGATTAGGGGCGGATGGGGAAGGAAATCGGCCGTGCCCTTTGAAAGGAACCATCCCGGCATTTCCCTGGAGCGATTTAGGGAAATCACGGAAAACCTAAATCAGGATGGCCGGACGCGGGATTGAACCGTCGTCCTCCCCAGTGTGCTGACAACTGCGCCACCCCGCTCGGTCGGAGTGGGTATTAAAATCCATGGAGAAGAAATAAAAAGTTTGAGGTTCGCTGATGACATTGTAATTCTGTCAGAGACAGCAAGGGACTTGGAAGAGCAGTTGAACGGAATGGACAGTGTCTTGAAAGGAGGGTATAAGATGAACATCAGCAAAAGCAAAACGAGGATAATGGAATGTAGTCGAATTAAGTCGGGTGATGCTAAGGGAATTAGATTAGGAAATGAGACACTTAAAGTAGTAAAGGAGTTTTGCTATTTGGGGATCAAAATAACTGATGATGGTCGAAGTAGAGAGGATATAAAATGTAGACTGGCAATGGCAAGGAAAGCGTTTCTGAAGAAGAGAAATTTGTTAACATCGAGTATAGATTTAAGTGTCAGGAAGTCGTTTCTGAAAGTTTTTGTATGGAGTGTAGCCCTGTATGGAAGTGAAACGTGGACGATAAATAGTTTAGACAAGAAGAGAATAGAAGCTTCCGAAATGTGGTGCTACAGAAGAATGCTGAAGATTAGATGGGTAGATCACATAACTAATGAGGTGGTATTGAATAGAGTTGGGGAGAAGGGGAACTTGTGGCACAACCTGACTAGAAGAAGGGATCGGTTGGTAGGACATGTTCTCAGACATCGAGGGCTCACCAATTTAGTAGTGGAGGGCAGCGTGGAGGGTAAAAGTCGTAGAGGATGACCAAGAGATGAATACACTAAGCAGAATCAGAAGTATGTAGGCTGCAGTAGGTACTGGGAGATGAAGAAGCTTGCACAGGATAGATTAGCATGGAGAGCTGCATCAAACCAGTCTCAGGACTGAAGACCACAACAATAACAACAACAAAAACAAAATCAACGTGATGGAATTAGATTAGAGGTGCAGATGAGTTTTGATATTTGATCGGCAAAATAACAGAAGTAGAGAAGATATAAAATTCAGACTGGAGATCGCAAGAAAAGTGTTTCCGAAAAAGAGAAATTTGTTGACATCTATACATGGTATAAATTAGACCGAGGTGACAAAAGTCGTGGGATAGCGATATGCACATACACAGATGGCGTAGTATCACGTACATAGCTTATAAAAGGGCAGTGCATTTGCGGAGCTGTCATATGGAATCAGGTGATTCGTGTGACAACGTCTACAACGTGATAATCGGAATTAACAAACTTTGAACGCGGAATTATAGTTGGAGCTAAACGCATGGGACATTCCACTTCAGAAATCGTTAAGGAATTCAATATTCCGAAATCCACAGTGTCAACAGCGTGCCGAGAATACCAAATTTCAGGCATCACCTCTCACCACGGGCAACGCAGTGGCCGAGGACCTTCACTCAACGGCCGAGAGCAGCGACATTCGCGTAAAGTTGCCAGTGCTAACAGACAAAAAACACTGCGCGAAATAACTGTAGAAATCAATGTGGGACGTGCGATGAATGTATCAGTTAGGAGGTTGAGTCAAAATTTGGCGTTTAATGGGCTATGGCAGCAGACGACTGACTCGAGAGCCTTTGCTAACAGCACGACATCGCTTGCAGCATCTCTTCTGGGCTCCTGACTACACTGTTTGGGCACTAGGCAACTAGAAAACCGTGACCTGGTCAGACGAGTTCCAAATTCTCGTGGTAAGAGCTGACGTTAGGGTTTGAGTGTGGAGCAGACCCCACGAAGCCATGGATCCAAGTTGTCAACAAGGCACTGTGGAACCTGGTGGTGGCTTCATAATAATTACATGGAATAGACTGGGGTCCTCTGGTCCAGGTGAACCGATCACAGACTGGAAATGGTTATGTTCGCAGCCATTCGTGGACTTCATATTCCCAAACATTGAAGGAGTTTTTATGAACGACAATGTGCCATGTCAGCGGGCCACAATCGTTCACGATTGGTTTGAAGAACATCCTGAACAATTCGAGCGAATGATTTGGTCACCTAGATGGCCCGATATGAACCCCATCAGACATTTATGGGCCATAATCGAGAGGTCAGTTTGTGCACAAAATCCTGCACTGGCAGCACATTCGCTATTATACACGGCTGAAAAGGCAGCATGACTGAATATCTCTGCATGGGACTTCCAAAGACTTGTTGAGTCCATGAGACGTCGAGTTGCTCTACTATGCAGGGCAAAAGGAGGTCCGATAGTAAGTTAAGAGGTATCCCACGACGTTTGAAAACTGCCGCTTATTTCTGTCTATATGTGAAAGCTAGTCTCAGAGACTACCGTAGGGATTTTCACCAACAGACTGTTTCGCGAGGAAAGTTTGTTTACATCACTACTTATTATAGCCCGCATCTCGTGGTCGTGCGGTAGCGTTCTCGCTTCCCACGCCCGGGTTCCCGGGTTCGATTCCCGGCGGGGTCAGGGATTTTCTCTACCTCGTGATGGCTGGGTGTTGTGTGCTGTCCTTAGGTTAGTTAGATTTAAGTAGTTCTAAGTTCTAGGGGACTGATGACCATAGATGTTACGTCCCATAGTGCTCAGAGCCATTTGAACCATTTGAACTTATTATAAAGAAATCTTGCACCTTTGGATACTCAGCACTATCCATGCGAAACCGGGCTAAGCCGCTAGGCAAATATATATTTAAGTGTTGGAAAGTGTTATCTGAAGGTATTTGTCTCAGGTGTTAAACAGTTCAGAAAAAAAGAGAATAAAAGCTTCTGAAATGTAGTGCTGCAGTAGAGGCTGGAGATATGGGTACCGGATGAGAAATGACAAGGAGAAAAGAAATTCATAGCACGAACTGACGAAAAGAAGGAATCGGTTGGTAAGACACATCAGGTGGCATCACAGAACCGACAGTTTGGTAATGGAAGGCGGCGATGGCAAATGTGACGAATATACAGGGTGTTTGGAAACAGTCTGAAAAGCTTGTGGCAGTGTCGCAAGGTATGCTGTGCTGAGAAATACCTGTTAAGAAATAAATTAGATACTTTGCGTAGTTCTGGGGTTAATTAGCACTGAAACTAGCCAATCAGGCCATCACACGCGCAAATTGTAGCGACCCGACACGGACGGTGTGGCCAAACGTGTTCCTTGTTTGGTTTCCTAAAACTGACCAAGGGAGCCACACAAACATTGAATATATAAGAATATGGTTCAAAATTGTTCAAATGGCTCTGAGCACTATGGGACTTAACAAAAATGGCTCTGAACACTATGGGACTTAACATCTATGGTCATCAGTCCCCTAGAAATAAGAATTACTTAAACCTAACTAACCTAAGGACATCACACAAGACCCAGTCATCACGAGGTAGAGAAAATCCCGGACCCCGCCGGGAATCGAACGCGGGAACCCGGGCGTGGGAAGCGAGAACGCTACCGCACGACCACGAGCTGCGGACTGAGACTTAAAATTCTGTGATCATCAGTCCCCTAGAACTTAGAACTACTTAAACCTAACTAACCTAAGGACAGCACACACATCCATGCCCGAGGCAGGATTCGAACCTGCGACCGTAGCGGTCACGCGGTTCCAGACTGAAGCGCCTAGAACCGCACGGCCACGCCGGCCGGCCATTGAATATGGGACAGTAGTGAGGATCGAACCCGAGCCAAAGGCTGGGCAGTCTCGCGCGCTGTCATCTACGCTATGAGAACAACTGTCACTAATTGTATCTGGCGGGCCGCTTGAATATGCGCGCGCAACGGCCTGACTGGCCAAGTTCAATGCTAATTAACTCGGAAGTGGCGCAACGTATCGAATTTATCTCTTAACAATTATTTCGCAGCACATCCTCCCTGCAGCACCCTGACAAGCTTTTCAGACTATTTCTGATCACCGTGTATGAAAGGAAAACTGTGCAACACTCACCAACTTCATAACATTTCTAATTAGCCCTGCTGATCAAGCCTGGAAAAAGTTTGGTGTTTCCAAAGCAACAAGCCTCTTTCGCATGGATCGCAGCTGCGACTATTGTCAGTTTTTCTCCCAGAATCTTTTATAGTATGATCACGTCAGTTATGAATGAACTATTATTTGTCAGCTTCAGAAAAGTTGCGATAAGCCTGTAAATATTGGTTTCCGTGAGAAATTGCACCTAACTTGAGGATTTCTTTCAGCTTTACATGTGCATTGTTTTATTTCCTGTATTACTAACGAATGGATTTACAGCAACCAGTCACAATTTGACTTATGACATTTACTTTTTTTTAACTCTCTTCCAACAACTGTCTACTGAATCAACAAATTAGCTAAACAAAAATTTCACTCAGAATGTGGAGATCTACATCTACATGGCTACTCTCCAACACTTAAATGCCTGGCAGAGGATTCGTTGAAATACCCTTCAGACTATTTCACTACCTTTCCACTATCGAATAGCGCACCGGAAAAAATGAACACTTAAATCTCTCTCTGTGCGAGCTCTGGTTTCTCTTATTTTATTAGTACACACATTTCTCCCTATGTATGTGGCGTCAACGATATATTTTCGGATTCGGAGGAGAAAGCCGGTGATTGAAATTTCGCGAAAAACGCCTTTGTTTCAATGACTGCCACCCGAACTCGCGTATCATACGCGTGACACTTTCTCCGATATTTAGCGATAATACAAAACGAACTGCCCTTGTATTACAATCAAACACAACACTGACACACACATTCATTAGTCCAATCATCGAGTTCCACCAACAATTCTATACGCTTGCGCTAACAGGAGCTATAAACATGCTTATTTTTAATAAATAGATTGGTATATACAGAGCCCAATGTAAATAAAAATCACACACAAAAGATGCACATTACTAAATCTACAATGTTACTGAATATCATAGACGTATTACTGCACAAGAACGAATATAATGTATTGATAATTTTGCGCAAGCCGATTATGTAAAACAAAAAAATGACTCTGAGCACTATGGGACTTAACATCTATGGTCATCAGTGCCCTAGGACTTAGAACTACTATAAACCTAACTAACCTATGGACATCACACACATCCATGCCCGAGGCAGGATTCGAACCTGCGACGTAGCAGTCGTGCGGTTCCGGACTGAAGTGCCTAGAACCGCTTGGCCACCGCGGCCGGCTATGTACAACATAATCACTGTATATTACGTGTCCTGTCAAATATGTGTATCTGTGCTGTGACCTGGTGTGTAGGGCACATACAGACTGTGTTAACAATACAGATAATACACAGGTAGCCATCTTTATAAGAAAGTACAATAATATTCGAATGATGAGGACGAATATTAAACAATTATAAGATTTGTTTATAATAGTAAACTACATGTGTCTCTGGTTAATTCCACTGTTCCAGAGTTCAATTTTGGAGACGCTGTCAAATGTCTGCTTTAGATGTAAAAACTGCACAGCTGAATGTTTGGAACTCCATAGACGAAAGTGAAGTCACGCGGTACATAGCTCCTTCAGGAGGAGAGGTCGGTTAAGGACGAGATGGAGCGATGGCATCACAAAAGCAATTTATTCGAATCTGGAAACGCTGCGTGAGATAGTGCAGGGTAGAAGAAATTGGTGTGCTTTAGTTCGTGGGATCACGGAGATTCGGAATCGACTAAACGATTAGACAGAGAACGAGATAGATACACTAGGAGCTTGTAAGCAAACTGCAGCACGTTTGAATGTGTCACTAAGCCACTGTAATACACGTTGACCGGATAATGAAGCCATAGAGCAGTATTGTTCGTGCATATGACGTGGATGTGTGACTGTAGATATGTATCAAATTGGACACTGCGAAACGAAATGAGTTCCACGTAGCCATTATTTCATGTCCGTGTACATACAGCTTCGTGAGGTCTCAGGTAAGAAGCCAGTGAGGTAACAAAACAATCTTTCACAGAAGACGCGCAACTTAGTAGATATGTCTGAATTCAAGTGGATTTCCCCGTATCCACCTTGTCTTCTCCAAAAGACGGTCTCCTACACACACACACACACACGTTGTGCCACGCTGACTGCTGGTGCTGTGCATCTGGTCGGAGCTACTACTAGCGTGCGCCTAATGCTTGTGGCATTTGCTGCAGACTTACAAATGGCTTCGGTTCAGCCGATAAAATAGCGACTTGGACGAGAGCCACGTAGGCGCTTCCTGTTTATTTCGTGTCTCTTGTAAGTCTTGTTATCCTGCAGCAGAGAATAGGAGCCTTGTTGCACGGTCTCGTATCACCCAACGTTATGTAGCAAGTGTGCGTCTCCGGCGAATCTCTACATTTTGACTATGCGCTCTGACCCATTACTCCCATTAAACGGCCCTAAAATGTACGGGGATTTATGACATAAAAAAGAAACGAAATGATTGCGTAATCAGGGCGGTGGCACCGTCGTGTTTACGGTAGCAATAGCGCACGCTGCAGTACTTTTACAAGTGGAGTTCTCGTATTCGGCTCATGTACACAAAGTTCATTTACAATTCAAATGAAAGTTAACCGTATGTTACATACGTTTTATTCAGGGTGAACATTAATAATATCGACAAACCGCAGACACGGACTCCTGAATGGAAATGGAGGAAAATACACTCCTGGAAATTGAAATAAGAACACCGTGAATTCATAGTCTCAGGAAGGGGAAACTTTATTGACACATTCCTGGGGTCAGATACATCACATGATCACACTGACAGAACCACAGGCACATAGACACAGGCAACAGAGCATGCACAATGTCGACACTAGTACAGTGTATATCCACCTTTCACAGCAATGCAGGCTGCTATTCTCCCATGGAGACGATCGTAGAGATGCTGGATGTAGTCCTGTGGAACGGCTTGCCATGCCATTTCCACCTGGCGCCTCAGTTGGACCAGCGTTCGTGCTGGACGTGCAGACCGCGTGAGACGACGCTTCATCCAGTCCCAAACATGCTCAATGGGGGACAGATCCGGAGATCTTGCTGGCCAGGGTAGTTGACTTACACCTTCTAGAGCACGTTGGGTGGCACGGGATACGTGCGGACGTGCATTGTCCTGTTGGAACAGCAAGTTCCCTTGCCGGTCTAGGAATGGTAGAACTATGGGTTCGATGACGGTTTGGATGTACCGTGCACCATTCAGTGTCCACTCGACGATCACCAGTGGTGTACGGCCAGTGTAGGAGATCGCTCCCCACACCATGATGCCGGGTGTTGGCCCTGTGTGCCTCGGTCGTATGCAGTCCTGATTGTGGCGCTCACCTGCGCGGCGCCAAACACGCATACGACCATCATTGGCACCAAGGCAGAAGCGACTCTCATCGCTGAAGACGACACGTCTCCATTCGTCCCTCCATTCACGCCTGTCGCGACACCACTGGAGGCGGGCTGCACGACGTTGGGGCGTGAGCGGAAGACGGCCTAACGGTGTGCTGGACCGTAGCCCAGCTTCATGGAGACGGTTGCGAATGGTCCTCGCCGATACCCCAGGAGCAACAGTGTCCCTAATTTGCTGGGAAGTGGCGGTGCGGTCCCCTACGGCACTGCGTAGGATCCTACGGTCTTGGCGTGCATCCGTGCGTCGCTGCGGTCCGGTCCCAGGTCGACGGGCACGTGCACCTTCCGCCGACCACTGGCGACAACATCGATGTACTGTGGAGACCTCACGCCCCACGTGTTGAGCAATTCGGCGGTACGTCCACCCGGCCTCCCGCATGCCCACTATACGCCCTCGCTCAAAGTCCGTCAACTGCACATACGGTTCACGTCCACGCTGTCGCGGCATGCTGCCAGTGTTAAAGACTGCGATGGAGCTCCGTATGCCACGGCAAACTGGCTGACACTGACGGCGGCGGTGCACAAATGCTGCGCAGCTAGCGCCATTCGACGGCCAACACCGCGGTTCCTGGTGTGTCCGCCGTGCCGTGCGTGTGATCATTGCTTGTACAGCCCTCTCGCAGTGTCCGGAGCAAGTATGGTGGGTCTGACACACCGGTGTCAATGTGTTCTTTTTTCCATTTCCAGGATTGTAGGTCCTAAGAACATGGGTCCGGAAATGGACGGTGTGCGTGCAACGACAAGTCGTCCTGGAACACACTACAGAATTTCATCGCATTCACGTGACAACAGATATTCGTAGTGGCCTCGATGTGATGCAGTGTCTTGCAGGATACACATAATCGTACTTTGGCTTACACCATATTGGCGGGCCACTTGCTTGTAGCTTGTACTACGGCTCGTCTCTATATCCTGTTGAACCCGGTCCTCCAAATCGGGTGTATGCACAGTCCAGCGCCTCCCTGAAGGGACCCATGATCACACAAACTCCCAAAAAGTGCTTGAACTACTGTGTGATGTCGATGGTGTCTGTGAGAGTACTTGATTTGGTATAGCCGTGCTGCCTCTCGACCGTTTCCATTTGCTTGGCCCTGCACAAACACCATCTCGGCGTCTTCCCGACATCAATGCCGAACCATTCTGCTGCTTACAGTACGCTGCGTCAATCTCACAGCTTGCAATACTCAAGGAACACGTGGCACGTGGTCAGAGGAACTGTCATTCGTCAGCGCCATCTACCGTGGCAACGATGCATTTCCGGACAAATGGTCATAGGAATTTTTTTCTTCATTTACAGTCAGGAATCGGTCCCTGCAGTCTCTCGGTTTCATTAATGTTAACCTTGTATAAAAGTAAGCTTTTACTAGTAGGTTCTACGTTTGTCTCTGAACTCTCTGTTGCCGGCCGCGGTAGCCGAGCGGTTCTAGGCACGTCAGTCCGGAGCCACGCGGCTGCTACGGTTGCAGGTTCGAATCCTGCCTCGGGTATGGATGTGTGTGATGTCCTTAGGTTAGTTAGGTTTAAGTAGTTCTAAGTTCTAGGGGACTGATGACCTCAGATGTTAAGTCCCATAGTGCTCAGAGCCATTTTTCAACTCTCTGTTCTCCGAAACTTGCGGATTACCTGTACCAGTTACAGATACATCTTTCGTGCAGTAAAAGGTAGATTAAACCACACGAGGACTGATTCTGAAATGAATTTTCCAGACACTGACTTCCCATTCTGAATGCTACACTGTCGATCGCGTGGGACTAGTCTTTCTGTGTATGTGTTGTAGTTAGTCACTGCTGAAAGACGATGTGTACCAAGTGTTCGTCCGTTTTGCTCCGGTAATTTCCACTCCAGCCGCTGAAAGTTAAGAGCTGGATGTTTTTTCGTAGTTACTTAACACACTGTCTGCCACCATGCTGCACCACGTCCATTTTGACGACAAAAATAATGGTGGAGGGTTGTTCCATTGAGTTGGTGCATAAGCTTGTATCGTTTTCCCTTAAGTTTAATAAACGCAACAGATACACATAAACAGAGACTTTATTCATCAATAATATATTCTCCTTCAATATTTACAACAGTCTGCCGACGCTGAGCTAACATTTTCGATTCCGAAACTGTAAAAATCACTTGGTTTTGAGGCCAAGAACTCGTCGAGCCATGTTCGGAGAGCATTTTCATCCGCAAAAGGAACGATAGAGAGCCGAAAAGTGAAAATCTGGGTGTGCTCAATAAGGTGGCTGCGGAATGACTTCCCAACACAACCCTTACAAAGCGTTTTCAGTCAGTCTAGCAGAATGCGGGTGGACGTTATCGTAGAATAGTGGCACTTCACGCAGTCTTTCTGATCATTGCTCTTGCACTGCGTCTGCAAAACGTCTCACCCGCTGACAGTAAATGTCTGCAGTGATGGTTACACCTCTGGGAAGAAGTTCGTAATACACCACAACGTCGGTGTTACACAAGGTGCATAACATTATCTTTCGTGGATATGCGTAGGTCTTTGTACGAGGAGTTGCTATTTCGTTTGCTCTCAACCATTCCTTTTTTTTCGTTATGTTAGTATAAAGACGCCATTTCTCGTCACCGGAAACGATACAGAATAGTAGTAGTTGGTGTCATTCACGAGCCAGTTGATGACGAACAAGCACAGATGCATACATGGCCACGTGCTGATTTTTGTGACTTTGGCTTAGAACGTGCCGTACCCATGCACCCGATTTTTGAACCTTCCGCACTGCGTGAAAATGTCGCGCGGTGGTGGACTGTTCACAGTTCGTCGCATGCAGTTCTCGAGTACACTGATGTGCATCATTGTGGATTAAAGCGTTTAAATAATCTCCATCAGACCGCGAAGATCTTTCTGAACGTTGTGAGTCACTAACGTCTAAACGATCCTCCTTAAAACGAGAAAACAACCTTTTTGCCGTGCTGTGTCCAACGGCATTATCCCGGTACAAGGCGTAAATATTTTAGCTGTTGTCACACCTTTATTGAACTCAAACGGAAGAAAATGTTGTAAATATTCCGATTTTTCCACTTGTCACTCCATTTTCTAGCGTCCTAATATCCACTCATTATCTCCAAATGACGGAATGACAGTATGTAAACTCAAATAGCAACAGCGAACTACAAATAAAACAATGACAATCGATAAATAAATCCATAGCAACCGGAAAACAACATGCAAAACAGAAACGATGCGAGCTTAAGCAGCACCCCGGTATTTGCGTAAATGAAATGTTGTGGTGTTGCCTCTCTACTGTATGCTGTATCTTTCGGGGGAGGGGTGGGGGGGGGGGGCCTAGCGAATGTGCGTGCGCCGGCGGCGGCTGCTGTGAGATGTACGAGGGGACAATGAGGGACGCTGTGGCCGCGGCGGCCGCGACCTTGGTCCCCAATGGGCCGCGTTGCGTAATGCGAGCCGCCAGGCCTCGCCGCGTGCGTGAGGCGTGCGCTAATTCCCGGCAGGCGGGCGTGGGTGCGTATCGCAGCCTGCAGCTGCGCAGTTGGGGCTCATTGCGGCGGCCGACTGCGGCACAATGCCCCGACTCTGCTATCGACGAGACTCGTGCGACACCTAGCACAATGTCGTCGCGGACCCGCACGGTGTCTTACTTCACACTTGTCGATAGAAGGCGCACAGTCGCACTTCCATTGTCTACAGACTCGGTTGTAGAGATGACGCGCTCTCACTCGAAGGCGCAGGTAAACAGGGGTTTCTTTCTCGCAAAGCCGTATAGACTAACAAACTAACGAAGAACTTATTAAACGCGCCGTGTCTACAACTGTACATACAACGCGTATCAGAATTAAAAGCGAAAGCTGACACGTTTGAAATGGTACGATAACAGAAGCAAAAACCCCCAAATAAATTTGGATCCGCGAACGAGCCATTTGCAAGGTAACTGTGAATGTGTCTTTAAGAGCTGCTATTGATTCCAGTACGAATGACGGTCGTAGTCAGTAAAAATGGAAAGCAAACCTTTCGAGTCGGGCCCCATCTAACTGAGGTCAAATTCCGTCCCGTGTCAATGATTGGAGAATATGATATAGGAAAGCCGGGAAAGGTGGCCACTGGGGTCCCGAAGAGAACGAGTTGCTGGAATCGAGCGGGAAATGCCTTAACTTATTATCCCTGGAGGGTCCAGTCATCCCACGACGACTAACCTCTTTGCTGTGCCGCTCCTCAGTGTTATATGTTAATAATGATTTTTGCGGATTTTCGTTATCCTAATGTAAGGTAAGTGCTCAGTTTGGAGAGGAAATGTGACTTAATATATTTTTAATGAAGTTTTGTTCAAAGTGCCATATCTTGGCTCGATAATCCTTCTTTAATTATTGAAAATTCAGTCATGCTGTTAGAGGATATACAGCATTCGTATAAAGGTATCAAATCGGCCATATCGGCAGTGGCTCTTGATACGGGGGAAAACGCAAAAGCAGCGGCCGAAAGAATGGCTCCTGGTGAGAGAGACGTCGAAGCGGAAAATAAAAAAAGAGAATAAAAAGAAAATGGAAAGAAGAAGAAACGAAAACTAGCCGAAAACAAGAAAGAAAGTAAGAAGAAGAGTGCGAAGAGCAGGAAATCCAACCCTAGAAGAGGTCTTTTCGACGACATCGGTGAAGACAGCGTGCATGTCCTGCGAAGAAAAAGTTTCAAGTTCGAGGCCAGAAGAGCAGAGGATTGACTGTCAATTGTGCTCCATCTGGGCCCACGAACTCTGTACAGGAGTTCAGGAACACAATTCGACTTTTATTTGTGAAAAGTGTACATAAAATATGAGTCATGATTCATGATAAAGTGTATTTGATTCTTTGTCAAAACAGTCTTTTATCCCTTATTTTTGGGTTTAAAACTAAGTGGCCATTTTTCCAGCTCATGTCGCGGAAAGTGGTCATTTTACCAGTTTGTGAAAATCGAACCATCAAAGTACTTGACTTGATCCTAAGGTAACTAAACTCTTCGATATTATATTTTAATAAATGCAGATTATAATCACTTATTTCTGAGCATTTCGATCTATTGATACTTAGCAATACCTTAGCCTGGCTAGTTTGTCCAGCTCTCCCCTACGTATGATGGGGCGCCAACACATTTTACTCTTGATGTAAGACGAAACCTAACGCATCAGTACGGTCCAAGGCGGCAGAGCCTGTACCTTGGCCTACAAGATCAGCTGACCTAACTCATCTGGATTTTTTTTTCTCTGGGGACATTTCAAAAATGAGGAATACAGCACTCTCGTTGGTTGAAGAACCGGACCAGCGAATAGTACAACGTTGTTAGTATTTACGAGACGATCCGGGTGCGATTGAAAGTATTCGTTACTTATTACAAAGATGAGTGCAGCACTGCATCAAAATGCGAGGAAAATACGTGGAACAAGTCCTTAAGATACGTGGAACAAGTCCTTCAATACGTACGAACGTGCGCCAGTACATTGGGTTTCTTGTTATCGTAGACCACGAAAGAAATTTGGGCCCGATTACGTGGGGAATCAACTGAAAAGTTACGTGTTGGTCTGCAGCTCCAGTCTCAAAAAATATACTCAATGTACGTATTTCACTCTCAAATTAGTTTTTGGCGTTATTCAATCCCTCGTTGTTTGAAATACTGACTGTTCTTCTTGTTTTGCAATCACGCTCATCAATTATCATTGCACTGAATATTGTACCAGACTAAGTGACGCAGCTCTATGGTTTAGGAGATAAAATATACGGTTCGTAACAAAATTTTCTTTGTAACTTGGTGTCACAACAAACACTCACTAAAAATCATTAATTTCGGCAGACCTGTACCTTTCAAATATTAAATTGAAAACACCTTCTCAAACACCAGAGATTCGTTAAAGAGAACCACAGTATATACGTAATTTTGAAAGCATATGAAATATTTTTGTCGAAACGAAGAAGATTTGACATTTTGGACAGTATTTTTTAATGAAATAGTTTCAGTTCGAAAACAAAATGCCAAAAGAAACGTAAAAAAAGATCAAACCTGATTAAATATTTGAGAAATAGTTGTGAAATGTAGATAGGGAGCAAACAAAGTATATAATCTCTGACGTGATACAAGTAGGTGGCGATACGGTAGTTCAAGGAGCTATTAACGCTTGTTTGTGTCTCTCTAACTCGATCATTGTTTCCCCTGCTGCACTCAAGGTTTGTTTGGCCCCGAAAAATGTGTTGTCTACCTGTTTTCGTTTCCTACATCAGCTGTTGCGCTGACGTAACCTGCGATAGCGTGTCTTGCGAGACGCAGAACAGTCACGATACGTCCAACACGTGTGCACACGTGTTTCTGAAGATTGTGGCATGTTATCAACCACAATTTCAGAGAGTTATTCCCGCATTTTCTAAGAGGCCTATGAACTAAAGAAACGGTATTGTAGAAATTAAAAGCCCCATTACTCGTGGCTATCACCACGTTAATCCAAAGTTGCTCTAAAAGACTGTGTAAAATCTTCTGAAAGAAACACTTGGTGCATACATCTCGATTCCCCACCTATAGCTTCACAGTGTCCCATACTCGGCAGTGCTGCACAGTGATACAATTTACCTGCGGACCGGCAATATATCAAAAACCGTATTCACTGCTACCTCCCCTCCCCTGTTATTTTTCATTCGCGGCTTGTACGTGGGAATATGTCTGGAATTTTTTTTTTTTTGTGTCGTCGTTCATCCGACTAATTTGATACAACGCGCTACAATTTCCTTTCCTGTGTCAATCACTTCTTCCCGAAGTAGTTCTTACATCCAACGTTTTCGATATTTTTTGCATGTTCTCCAATCTCTGACTTCCAGTAAAATTTTTAACCTCTACGGTTCCTCCTAGTGCAATCGAGGTTATTTACTTAATACGTGTCCTATCACCGTGTTCCTTCTAGTTATCGTTTTCCAACATCATTCCTCGCCGATTGTGTAGAAACCTCTCGCTTCCTCCTTTCCTTTCCCCCGCTCTTATCTTATTAGTCCACTTTGTGTACACTGCCTCGTACCTTTCTTTACCCTGGAACTCGTAACCCGTTATCATGGATTTATGGTGCACTGAAATACTGAAGTAGGTTTGTGTGTATCGGAATCATGTTTTCGACTGTGATACGTGCTTGTACAGTATAGTTTGACATTCATGTTTTTACAGAAGTGAAATGAAGACAGAGGGTGTATCACGGCAACTGCATATAGCCAACTCTTCTCAAAAGAATGAAAGACTAATGTTGACGTGTACGTCAACTTATGAAGTTGGAACTCTACTACACTGTATTCCACCGCCACTCTTCCTTCTGGCCAAATACAGGTAACGGATATTTCTTCCTCCATCTGGTTTCGACCGACTACTACGTGGTCGAGAATCCCTCACTGTCTTGCGTACTTGGGCCCTGTGCTACGCATACGAGTGGGCGGAAGCAGAACGTCAAACTTTCTATTTAAACAAGCAGTAATCGTCACTGTGTAGAACTGTTGCATACTCATTGGGGACTATTTTTGGAATACTCTTGACGAGCGCAACATCGAAGCGGCTGTTTTGTCTTGGATAAGTGAGACGTGAACCTGTGCCGTGAATAGAGGAAACCAAGTAGATACGATGTTTATAGATTCCATTATCGCATCGACGCCATCTACAGAAAATGCTTTCCTATGGCATATCTAAACAGGCTTGCGACTGGAGCGAAAATTTCATGACATGCAGGACGCGGCAGATTATCCTTGACAGATATTCATCAGCAGACATTGAAGTAATACCTGGTGAGCCACAGGGGAGTGCAATAGGGCCGCTGCCGTTCATGTTGTACATCAGTGACTTAGCGAACAGCTTTAGTTACAGACTGAGGTGTTTTGTAGTTGTATAGTTCACGAAATGTAACAGCGTTGTAGTCTTCGACTACCAGATTAATTCACACACTGAGAACCATAGAGGCACAAAGTACAGAAAAAAGTTTTGGGAAAAACAGATGATTGTGAAAATCAAATTTACAGACAAACTACCAGTTTCATTGGTCTGAATTGTTAGGGAATGGACATGACCGACCAAGTCTTACATAACGATATGTGTGGGGAGAGCATGTCACTCGACAAAACGATCTTCATCCTCACCTGTATACTTAATAGCGACTGGAAAGAATGAAGCACTTAAGCTAATTCTCAAATTTGTCTTGATATGGAATTGTGTACACAGGGTAGAGCCTTTCCAAAGAGCGTTGAGTATCAATATCCTATACTTCTTATGGAAAGATAATGTTCCCACTTTATGTTGGGAAATATTAATTAGTATTTATTGTTAATGTTAATTTACAATGTACAGGCTACCGAAAATAGTATTTTTTACAGTAATATTTTTTTACGGTTGAAAAGCATGTAATTAGCGTGAAACTAATATTCATTAAGCACTTTCTGTGGTTTGAGGTTCAGACAAAACTGCCGATACACCTCTGATTAAGAAATGTGTTACTGCTATGAACATGATGTAGACGCTACATTATGTTGCGTACCCTAGATAACAATTGAGCAGTGCAGAACGTCAAAATTATACTTTGTGATTTGAGCCCACATGGAAATGAGTATCCGAGAAATCGGTGAGACAGCTCTTTATGAATGACCATACACTCTAAACCTACCTAACGTTGTGATATTAAGGATTGTAAATGGCCGGCCGCGGTGGTCTCGCGGTTCTAGGCGCGCAGTCCGGAACCGTGCGACTGCTACGGTCGCAGGTTCGAATCCTGCCTCGGGCATGGATGTGTGTGATGTCCTTAGGTTACTTAGGTTTAAGTAGTTCTAAGTTTGTGGGGACTGATAACCACAGCAGTTGAGTCCCATAGTGCTCAGAGCCATTTGATTGTAAATGAAAAAGCAAAGCAAATATCCAAACTGGAAGCTGCATATTTTACATGTAAAAGACCAATACATTACTCTGCTAACCCGTGATTTAAAAAAATTCAGGAAATGACTAACTGTTGAA
Source organism: Schistocerca piceifrons (assembly GCF_021461385.2). Lineage (NCBI taxonomy): Eukaryota > Metazoa > Arthropoda > Insecta > Orthoptera > Acrididae > Schistocerca > Schistocerca piceifrons. Next base: position 37,245,498 of record NC_060142.1, read on the forward strand.
GTTATGAAATGCAGTAATTTCGTTAGAGCATACCTAATTCCGTGACACGATATACTTAAATTCGTGATAACCTGCTTGATTCCGTGATAATTTTCTTTTTAATTGTTGAAGTGAATCGATGGACTCACAACTTTCATGGAATCGTCACAGATAAAAACAGGACTATTATGTATTTTGAGGGTGGAGGTGCAGAAAGGAAAGGGAATGAACTATTGATGTCAGCTGCATCGAGTCTTTATGTGGAATCAGCGGCGACGAGTGCAGACGCACTGAGTAATAAGGCATCTAAATCCAACGTGACGACTAAAATTATAAGTATATTCCATTGGTAATACAGTTGAATATTAGTGTATGACTAGTTACTCAACAACGCACCTTACAGAACTTGTATTATAAGATCAGCGCAGCAAACGACGTACTCGTACTTTCCTCTACGCACAAACAATAAACTGCCCGTCCCGCACACAGCACTCATTCCCTCCCAGAATGTCTTTCCTGTTTGAAGACATTCCTGTCATTTGTCGACAACGGTTGGAACTCTGTTTAAAAGACCTTCCAGTCATCTCGGAATGTTTGAATGCAGGTCTTATACCATTCCTTCCTCAAAATAGTGCCAAGTTCAATTAACTATGATTGAGGTGGGTAGCGATCACGCACCTATCACGAAATAAAGTATATCACGGGATTAGGTAGGATTGCCCCACACAAAGTGGGGCTACGGATATAGACAAAGCTGACTCAGCATAAGATCAACAGATGTCAGCCGGCCGCGGTGGTCTCGCGGTTCTAGGCGCGCAGTCCGGAACCGTGCGACTGCTACGGTCGCAGGTTCGAATCCTGCCTCGGGCATGGATGTGTGTGATGTCCTTAGGTTAGTTAGGTTTAAGTAGTTCTAAGTTCTAGGGGACTAATGACCACAGCAGTTGAGTCCCATAGTGCTCAGAGCCATTTTTGAACAGATGTCAGGAGCATCCATACACGCTAAAATCTCAAAATAGATGACACTATGCCCTACGCCTTTATAGTCCTCAGCGCTTCAATTATTCACAAATATACTCAGTCATGTTATCATGTTATACAAACACCTGGGTGTGACAATGTATGCAGGTATGGTGTGGAACGACTAAACAGACTGAGTCGCAGGCAAAGCGAACGGCAGGCTGCAGTTCATGGCTGGGATACAGGGAGAGCGGAGCTTATCTAGAAAAGAGACTGCTTACAAAACATTTGTAGGCCCGCGTTTCGGAACCATTCCATATCGAACTAGTAGGAGTGATTGAGCATGTACGACGGAGAATGTTGCGTATGGGCACAGGTTTGTTTGACTGACGGTAGACTGTAAAAGAAATGCTGAGAAATTTTAAATGGCACGTTTTCGATGAACTGCTTAGAAATGTACAAGAATTATCTTTCAGGGCATCTCTATCAGCTCCGTACGCATCTATCGAGCAGAGATTGCGCAGGTAAAATTAGCCATTTTCAACGATAAAATCCGCTACAGTTGTAAAAATGATTTATTTCTAAAAAACACTACCAGGTTTCAGGACATACGTCCCATCTTCAGGTGGAGCTGCAAAATTTTTAAGTGAATAATGTGGTTAAGATAATGTGGTTAAGATAATTAAAGCTAAACAGAACCAAGAGAAAGTCTTAGAAAAACTCTATACGTACATTAAAATGTAAGTCCATAAAGGATGTATAAATAAGGTTATAACAGGTTGAAACAGCTTTTAACCTTACTTATACATTCCTTATGAACTCACATTTCAATATACGTATAGGGTTTTTTCTAAGAATTTCTGTTGATTCTGTCTACCTTTGATTATCTTAAACATGTCGATAGGTATTATTATTCATTTAAAAATTTTGCAGATGTACTGAAGATGGGGCATGAGTCCTGAAACCTGGTAGTGCTTTTCTTTTTAGAAAAAATTAGTTATTACAAAAAAAACTAGACTCCGCCCGAACAGATCATGAAGACCCAACGGTACCAACCGGCCCCGTATTATCCTCAACCCACAGGCGTAGCCGGATGTGTATATGGAGGGTCATGTGGTCAGCACACCACACTCCCGGCCGTATGTCAGTTTCCGAGACCGGAGCAGCTACTTGTCAATCAAGTAGTTCCTCAGTTTGCCTCACAAGGGCTGAGTGCACCCCGCTTGCCAACAGCGCTCGGCAGACCGGATGGTCATCCATCCAAGTGCTAGCCCAGCCCGACAGCGCTTAACTTCGGTGATCTGACAGGAACCGGTGTTACCATTGCGGCATGGGCTTTGGCAAATAGTTATTACAGCTGTAGCGGATTTTATCATTGACGATGGATTACAGTTGTGGATGTCCCTTGAAGGAAAACGTTTGTGAAAATTAAGCGTGTCTGCTAGTGCAGAGACGTTCAGGCAATTATTCTTCTAACGTCCCATCCGAGAATGGAACGGGAAGGGAATCTATAAAATTTTTAACTGTCACCTCGATAAAAGAAAAGTTGCGTAATTAATTGTTTATTGGTAGGCACATGTCTGTCAGTACGCAGTTCATCTACACACTGAAATCGCAGCGCTGTAGAACTGTAGCCTCCACTGGAGGAGTCAAAATAAATTCGCGCAGCTCATTTATAAATTGGAGTATCGGGCTGTAAATAGATTTCGGCAACAGTTAGGATGTCGTAGCTGCGAAATGCCAATCCGTGCGATTCCTTCAACCGTACTGCGACGCGGGGATTTCAATGTATAGCAGGACTTCAGACTTGTACCAGCAAACAAACAAACAATTACGTAACTTCATTCTTTCGAGGTGATAGAAGTTTATGACCATCGCCCCTATAGTATGACAAAAAGAACCCTCTGCCACACACTTCCGATGTGAACACTGAGTTAGTCCGAGCCACGTCTCGGCAAGGTGACGCCCAGGCGGCGGTCAGTTGCGCAGTGCAGTGCGGCCGCCCGAGTTGAGACAGAAGACGGTGCCAATCCGTCCGTCCCGGAGCTGGCGGGTGACGGCGCGTTGCGTCAGACGGCCTGCCGAGGGTATTTTGATGCGACGTTTTTGCGGCCAAAGATTACTCGATCACGGGAGCAACCACGATTCCATGCGAAACACGACACGCGTCACCTCGGATAATGCATCTGAGCAACAACTACTCTAGTCCACGAGAAGAGAGTCAGGAAAAGAGGAACACGGGAAGGGAAATGGTGAACTGTCATTATAATTGACCACGAAGACCTCCCCAGAAGCAGCAGTTATTCTGACGGAGTCTTCTTAGCCAGTAATTTGCTAAAGACCACAATGTCTTCTTTTCGGACCTGAGGAGCTCATTGGTTATGGGTATTCTAGTGACTATACACAGAGATAACAAAAGTCATGGGATAGCTATACACGCGTATACAGATGGGCGGTAGTGTCGCGTACGCCGGGTACAAAAGGGCAGAGCATTAGCAGAGCTGACATTTGTACTCAGGCGATTCGTGTGAAAAGGTTTCCGACGTGATTGTGGCCGCACGACGCGGATTAACAGACTTTGAACGCGGAATGGTAGTTGGCACTGGACACATGGGACATTCCATTTCGGAAATCTTTAGGAAATTCAATATTTCTAGATCTACAGTGTCAAGTGTGCCGAGAATACCAACCTAAATGCATTACCCCTCACCACAGACAACGCAGTACCCGACGGCCTTCACTTAACGACCGAGAGCAGCGGCGTTTGCTTAGAGTTGTCAGTGCTAACAGACAAGCAACACTACCTGAAATAAGCACAGAACGTACGAACAACGTATCCGTTAGGACAGTGTGGCGAAATGAGGCGTTAATGGGCAACGGCAGCAGACGACCGACTTGGCTGCCTTTGCTAACGCCTGCAGCGCCTCTCCTGTGTTCGTGATCATGATCGACTTGACGCTGGAAAACTGTGGTCTGGTCAGGTGAGCCCTGATTTCCCTCGGTAACAGCTGATGGTAGGGTTCGAATGTGGCACAGACCTCACGAAGCCGTGCACCCAACTTGTCAACAAGGTACTGTGCAAGCAGATGGTGCCTCCATGGTGGTGTGGGCTGTGTTTATAGTGAATGGACTGCGTCCTCTCGTCCAGCTGAACCGATCATTGACTGGAAATCTATTTGTAACTGTGATGACGTCCCATCGGACATTTATGGACCAAAATCGAGAGGTCAGTTCCTGCACAAAATCCTCCACCGGCAATATTTTCGCAATTACAGACGGCTGTAGAGACAGCATGGCTGAATATCTCTGCAGGAAACTTTCAATGACTTGTTGAGTCCATGTCACGTCGATCTGCTGCACTGTGGCGGGCAAAAGGATGTCTGACTCGATATTAGGATGTATATCGTCACTTTGTCACCTCAGTGTACTGTGTATTGATCAAATCTAGTAGCTAGAATATTCACAAATATTGTAATTAAAACATGCTGAGAGGTTATTCGTTTCTTATTCGCCTACTGCTTATCTAATTAATGTTTTCGACGTTCGTGTTCTAAGTACTCACATATAATCCATATAGTTACTCTGAAAATCAATGTACATATTATGATACAGGATATTTCACATTGCATCTGAAAGGAAAGTTCCGTCCCGTTCCGTTTGCGCGCGAAGTGCGGGAAAAATGACTCCTCAGATGATTCTGTGAACGCAGTAATTAATATAATCTTGTCTTCAAGGTAGCTTTAGGAGTGATACACAGAGCTGAAGTATATTCCAAGATATCTCACTTAATTGGATTCTTGAAACTCTGTAAGTAGGGTTTCGCGGGACAGTTGACGTCGTCTGTATTCAAGTGTCTGTTACGCCCCAGTTTATCGCTAACCTCATTTCTGCAACTCCTCATTACTTTCCTCTCTCTTAGATTTACTCTCAGTTAATAGTGTGTGCTCATTAGTCTGTTCATTGAAGGTAGTAATGTCATCAGCGAATTTCGTCATTGATATCGTTCACACTCCGTATTAACCCAACTCTTTAAACGTTCTTTTATTTCCGTCATTGCCTCTTCGACGAAAAAAACTGACCAATAGGAGCGAAAGACTACACCAGTGTCTTGTAAACTTTTTGATACTAACTTTTCGATGTTGGTCCTCTCATTTCTCCGGAATGAATTTTCACTCTGCAGAGGGGTATGTGCTAATTTGAAATTTACAGACAGATTAAAACTGTGTGCCGGACAGGGGCTCGAACCTGAAACTTTTCTCTTTCGCGGGCAAGTACTCTTAACTACTCAACTATCCAAGTACGACCCATTCAGACATCTGAGAGTCTACGCTCCGACCAGTAGAATATTAGCCTTTCGTTGATTATTCAATCTTTTTCTCATTGTCACCTACCCAATAGCAGTCCTCTCACTCAGATCCGAATAGGGAATTAATCCGAAATCTTTTGCCAAAGGAGATATTATCACAACAGTTTTTCAATTTAGGCCACATGTCTTGTGGATATGCACTGTGTGACTTTAACGGCGTTCTTTCCACGTTTTTAATATTAATTACGTATTTCTGCATGTTTCATTAGAGAGCACCTAATACCTTTTACGCTGTTCTCTGCCGACGTTGTTCACCCTTGCGTTAGGCAAGCAATATTTGTTTGGAGAGGCGAGACTCTGTCGTATGTACCGCATGACCACTCCATTGGAGACGATGTTTCCATTTTTGCCTCCTCGATGCCCGTAGCACTAACTTCTTCAAGGTTAGTGGTGCTGGTTCTACATATTCTCCTCGGACTGCGCTACCAACGTTTCTTCACGCCTATTATGACGGTCCTGTATGTGGCCTACATTTGACAGCCTTAATTTAAGCTTGGTATTTCAGTTGTCTGGTACACAATCCGACAGCTGTAGTTATGGTTATCGAAAACCATTTCCTGTAGGCGATCCAAAGCTGTATTGTCCCAATCGAGGCGAAGTTGGATTATGGAATCAGTGGGTGAACTTGCAGATACCAGTGGTTCAGGACTTAGGAGAAAACAATGCCGGCCAAGCTTATCAAGACAATTTCACTTGTTTAGTTGTATAGGCAGTTGACCCGGCATAGCGACTAAAATGTCTCCTTCGGCGACAATAAATGAAGGCGACGGCGGAAGAAACTGTTAATCCCTGGTCAAGTTGTATGTTCTGTTTTCGAACGCACAAAACAAGAGAAGCATCGAGCAGACATGGTCGGGTGTCAATGTAATTCCGTACTCGTGCACACCATCGGCGGATACATAAATGATTAGAGCTGCAATACTCTGTGACAGGTAGGACTGCCATCAGAGTGCGTTAGTGTTGTTCGTGTTTAGTGTTGTTACTAGGTCTGACTGGGTATATAAGGGGCATAAACAGCGTCAGATGTCGAGTGATCACAGTGAAGGAGTCGGAGATGCTGCGTATTCGTCTGAGACAGCGTTATCATCACCTGACAGACTGTCAAAGTGGCCTGACTAAGGGTCTCCATTTGGCCGCCTGGTCGAATCGTGCAATGTCCAGGTTTATGGGGCATTCGGACGATACAGTGGTCTGACGGTCTACATGGCAGCTTGGAGGCAAGCTTAATCGTCGTCAAGGTAACGGTCGACCAAGTCTGAACTCCATTAAGAAGTTTTTGTAAGTCCGTTCTTTTGACTGGAGGTCTGGCGGACCACGGCCGCACTATTGTAAGAAAATGAAACGCCTAAGCCGTCATTATGGTCTTATTTATTGTGTAGCTACCAGTTCCGGCGCTTCAATGCGCTGTCTTCAGGCCTTAGTTGATGCTGAAGCGGTTATCACGATCCATATATCCGATGCATCAGTGGTCGAAATAACTGGTTTACGCAGACTGTCTGTAACTGTGATGTCGCCTTTCCAACTGCCAACTGTCAGCTTGAGTTGACAGTTGATGGTTCGAGAGACGACATCACACTTACAGATAGTTTGCGTAAACCAGTTATGTTGGCCACTGATGCATCGTATATATGGCTCGTGATAACTAAGGCCTGAAGATGGCGCAATGAAGCGCCAAAACTGGTAGCTACACAATAAATAAGACCATAATGACGGCTTAGGCGTTTCATTTTCTTACAACCATTAAGAAGTACCGTCGTATTATGCACCAGGCACACCGCAACCGCTTCACATCTGCGCCTGCCATCCGAGAACAAGTAATGGACTCCTTCCGACATTTTGTGTCACCCCGTACCATTGGTCGGTGAGTAGCAACATCCGGACTAGGGAATTACTTGTCCCTCGTGTACGCTGTGCGTTTACACTATAACACAGGTAGTTGCGTATGAATTGGTGCCACGGCTGGGAAGCACCTGCTGCTGATGAATGTCGTCGCATTGTGTCCCGCGATGAGCCGCTGTTCTGTACCCTTCTCGACGACCATCGTCGGTGTGTACGGTGGCGAAATGCGAAGGGGTTCAGCTCTTCCAGTGTTTAAGAGAGGAACAACGGTTCTATTCTTGGTGTCATGAAGTGGGTGGAGGGAGTGGCACTGGATATGACTTCGGGTCACAGTTGGTAGTGGGTAGTGGCGGAAGGAAGTCCGATGGCACCAACTGTACATCACGGCCATACTGCGTCCATATGTGTCACCTATCATGTTGCGCCATTTTTCAACAGCACGATGCGCATCCACAGATGACACGTGTACTATGTATCGTCTGAGATGCTGAGGTACTCCCTCTTCTTCAGAACAAGTTTGGGACCAGCTCGGAACGTCAACACTGTCCCACTTCCAGTGCCCAGTGAGGCTCAGTCCCAGTGCCAGTATCCATGTTATCGAGGGCCGGTTACAACAGTTGTGGGCCAGCTTGCCTCAGGAAAGGATACAATGGATTTGTGATGCCCTTTACAACTGAATCACTGAAATCTCATAGTGGTAAATGGTTTGGAACTGCCGGATTCTTTGCAAATTTTATTTTGCACTCACTCTAGTAATTTCACAAACTTTCTTAATCCGTAAAGTTCCATTTCGTTTTCTCCTTCCCTTCTGGATGCTTCACTTCTTTTGTCAGGCAGTGTTTTTATATTCTTGTCTTTGAATTTTGCCACACATACAACGCACAGTGAAATAAAATACACTCTTATAGATTAGCACTTTTTTCAGCTGATTCCTTCAATGGCGTGACACATCGCGTGTGCCGCTCCTCGCGTGAAGCACGCTACGGCGACAGCGGCACACGTTATAGTGACATCGCAAAAGCAGAGAAGGGGAAGAAAAACCACACAATAACTTGAAGCGAGAGGAAGTAGCTTGTGGTAGAGCAAGTTCTAGAACGTTCAAAGGCGCTCCACTCACGGCTCTTTACCATAACTTGTGATTCGAATCTTGGAGTTCCTCTTTGCTAAGCTCCAACAAAACTCTATATAGCGACTGGAATAGTTATCGTAGTCTTTATTCGTATTCTGTGTCTTTCCACGTAATTGTGACTTGGCCAGAGGATCGCCTGTGTAGTCCGAAACTGTGAACTGGTTAGTATCGCGACTTCCCCTCATTCCAATGCGCATACGAGAGTATATCTGATTTTTTTGTTTTAAAAAAGAGCTTTGTGTTACTGGTCTGTTGTCTGCCCCTGTTCACTTCATTAACCAATTAAATTCAGTCAGCAATCGATACTCCTGCAATAAGCAAAGAAGAATCTGACGTCAGCACGGTCCGGAGAGAAGCAGATCACCAGGTATGGTTCTTCTGGTCTGGTGGTAGGGAACACGTTAACTGGCACACACCATTTATTTGTTTCAATCGATCCCTCCGAAGCCAAAAGAAACGGGCAAGCCATACGGCCTCACCTCTGATTTTTTCAGCCGTGAAGGCTTCTACGTTATGAAGGTGATTCGGATGCCACGTTAAACTGTAGATTCCCTTTTCCCGACTGGATAACAGGGGTGGAATAGGGACACGAAAATAGCCCTAGTGGCTTCCAATTGAAAGACTTGTATCAGGCCATTGAGCCAAACGAAATTATTATTATCACTATTATTTACTCTTTAGTTCTGACATAGACTGTTCTTGCTTCCCAAATAGCAAAACATTTATGCTACTTTCAGCCGCGCAAGATTAGCCGAGCGTTCTAAGGCGCTGCAGTCATGGACTGTGGGGCTGATCCCGGCGGAGGTTCGAGTCCTCCCTCGGGCATGGGTGTGTATGTTTGCCCTTAGGATAATTTAAGTTAAGTAGTGTGTAAGATTAGGGACTGATGACCTTAGCAGTTAAGTCCCATAAGATTTCACACACATTTGAACATTTTTTGCTACTTTCAGCCGCATTTTCCAACTCTCTTAGCATCACCTGAGGCCAGGCTCAGGGTCGTAACGATTAAATTGTCGAGAGAGTGTAGCGGCATGCCTGTTGAAGATCATGCAAGGGCAATTAGATTGCTCTGGGTGCTGCGCGAAACCCTTTTCTGCTTCCTCAGCAGGAATTTCATTGGAAGGCACCGTCATGAATTTTAATAGGACGCAGTTTTTAAACAGTCGCGATCAGACACATCCTTAAGACCAGTGTTACCACAGCGTCGGCTGCGCGTGTCCGCACGTCGATCGGGCACCGCTTGCTGCAAGTTGTGGTGGTCGCTGCATACAGAAGTGCGGGGCAGTTGAGCAACGCCCTCCGCCATTCTAAACAAGGGAAGTGGAACGGGCCGTTTGTACTGTTGACGAGGGCGGTGTTCAAACCAGCCATTGACGTGAGGACAGCTTTATCTTAGGACTTTGTACCATCCTTTGAGTATGGTCATAAGTTACTGCAAGTAGTAGTGAGGAGACATGAAATATAGATTGAATTTTTCCGTACCACCGAATAAAACACATCTTCATGGATTTTGTTTCAACTGTATGCCAATGAAACTCTCCAAAGGGTACAGACAAAGCACATTGGAAATGTAAAGCTATTACGGGCTAAAAAAAATTAGCAATATACTGCACTCATCACAAGATATATCAAGAAAAAATATTAAGTGTCTCCCCCTGAATTATAAACTGTTCATAGTATCTCACTTTTCTACTACATAACACATCTATATTAATCTTCTATAGCCGGCCGCGGTGGTCTCGCGGTTAAGGCGCTCAGTCCGGAATCGCGCGACTGCTACGGTCGCAGGTTCGAATCCTGCCTCGGGCATGGATGTGTGTGATGTCCTTAGGTTAGTTAGGTTTAAGTAGCTCTACGTTCTAGGGGACTGATGACCACAGAAGTTAAGCCCCATAGTGCTCAGAGCCATTTTAATCTTCTATACAACTGTTCGAGCCGGCCGCTGTGACAGAGCGATTCTAGGCGCTTCAGTCTGGAATCGCGCGACAGTTACGGTCGCAGGTTCGAATCCTGCCTCGGGCATGGATGCGTGTGATGTCCTTAAGTTACTTAGGTTGAAGTAGTTCTAAGATCTAGGGGACTGATGACCTCGGATGTTAAGTCCCATAGTGCTCAGAGCCATTTGAACCAACCTACTGTTGGAAATTACTGTATTATTCTATTACTGTCTTCAACGAAGCTAAGAATGAGAACATTTCCCAAATTTTGACTGTCAGAACTTAGTTCCAAATGCCAGCTGAAACCACTTGAGATGAAATCGTAACTGTCTGCGCTGCACGATGGAAGACCTGTGTAATTGGCTCGCAGAGACACAAATAACTGCTTCTCACGGATAGATGAACAGCTGTGACTCTTGCTTGCCAATGTCGCCGCCTCAAATAAAAGCGACACTACTGCACCTGAAACGCTGCTTATTCTCACTGTAGCTTACGTCTTCTGTTGCATACACAGATCCTTGCATCCTGTAGTACACAGAAGAGTGGTAAAGAACTGTACACAAGAGAAAATGTGGCGAGGAAAGAGACGTGCATTGGATGAGCTGTAAGACAAAGGTGTTTGTCACCAACGCTCTTCAGTATATATGCTAAGAAAATAGAGAATTAACCATCAGGAATAGCAAGAGGTATAGTAGCAGGAAGAAAGATGATAAAGACATTTAAGCTGGGTAAGGCTGTGTAGTATAGGACACGCAACCTTTTCGAAATTATAACATTTTTTGAAGGTCAAACTAGAACATTCTTCACGATGAAGAAAGCTACAATACCTTATTTAATCGAATTATAAAGTTCGATGTCGTAAGACCATAGGTTCGTTGTTTATGTTTAAATATTTTTCCACTCTTTACATTTTGGTTGTCTACATTTCTGCACGGTTGTACCCGACATAAAACTGTAATTTGTAAGTAAATCGTTTTTTTAGAATAAAACTTTAATTGATTCGTAAATGGTTTTAAACTGGAATTTGTCCATCATCTCAGTTAGTCAGTCTGTCAACTAAATCCTTGCTGAAATGTTGCTCACTGCATACTCGGATTTTGCTGCCGTAAGTCCTCGTGTCTTCTCATAACACGATAGTGGAAGACTTTACCCGCTCTCATTTTTGTCTTACTGAAACTATGCTTTATTTTCATTGCTACTCATATTTGTACTCGTCTTTACTCAAAGACATAAGATGCTCAATTTTTATCATGACTGCACCCTATTGTTTCCCGTTCATCACTCAATGTCCTCGAGAAGAATTTATTACTTCCTAAAACAGCCACCTCTTTATTTTATTGTAACGCTTGAAGTCTATTACCTAATGTACTTTTTGGAATTTAGTACTGCTGACTCCTTTCCGTGATTGTCGTTTCGAGAAATACTGACTTTTTCTGCAGCTTCCTTTGGGTTATTTTCATGCCATTTGTGTGCTACCTCTTCCACATTTGCTTGTTAAAGAAGAAAACGTAAAAATTAAAGTTTTATGCTAACTTTTTTGTCTGGTGCAACCCGAAATTTATTTTTCTAATACAAACTAACGTTCCGGTGGGGTAGTTTAACATTCCTATTGTTATTACCTGGATGGACATTGCCAAGGCCTGCAACGCAGAGAATAATATCTATTGCATTTACATTGACTGACTATTCTGTTGATTAAAGTGTAATTTTGATTACACTCAAAGCTAAATTCGTGCACCCAAAAACTCACTATGAACAGATAACTTGTTGCCATGCCGAAATGAAATGTTGTTTTGATTCATAATCGCGCGAGTTGTCTCATTGTTCCGTAGCTGACACTGCAGTGGCGCGACGGGTGCTGCCACTAGCGAACACTAGAGTTTAGAAACAGCTTCTGTCCGATACTGCCCGACCTTCCGCTATGCAGATCATTAACAGAGGAAGAACTATATTTTTATGACAGGGAAGTGTGGGAAGAAGAGTGGGAAGAAGGGTATTACATGGCGATAAATGTAGGAAAGATGAAAGAGATTAGAAATGGGAAAGTTGACGATCACGTCAATGTACCACTAGCAGGAACGGCATTGTAACAAGCAAAATCTTGTAGTTACAGAGAATAGGAGCCGAGTGGGGGAAATAAAAAGTTTAACATGTATGGCTATAAGAGTTTATCAAACAGTTACTGGTTGATTGACAACAAAAGGAATTTCCGCAGAATTTAGATTCGGCCAAGCCTGTAATGTTGAATTATGTTGTAGTAAATCAAGGTTAGTCCAAAAGAAAGAGGAAAAATACTTAGATAATTCTGAAATGGCTGTGGAGTAAAATGCTTGAAACGGGATGATAGAAAGAGGAATGAAGAAATGCTAATAACAAGAGAAGAAAGAAAAATAGAGGAATTGATAAGAATGTAGGAAATACCTTGGCTCGAATATTGCGAGGAAATCACCTCCAACGAAGAGCAAAGATTTCAGGGAAGAGGAGGATGCGAGAAACAAGGCTTGGAATGTTGGGTGAAATTAAAAATGCAGAAGTTAGCAGTAGGGTAGCGCGGAATGTCTAGTTTATGCTCGAATTAAGACAGATATCAAAGAAGACGATGTAATCCGTAAAGTTAATAGGAGTAATAATAATCATCATCATCTCCATCCAAAGATTAGATGTTGTAATCACCTATTAGGGTCTGTATCATCAATCTATCTGCTACGAAGTCCATATAGTTCTCTCTTTCCAGTCGGCCCATAATTCATTATTTTTTGGCAACATTTTTTCCGTCATTCTCTCAACATGATCTTTCCATTCTAATCTCTTCTATATTGTCATTAACTGAAAAGATATTTAAATCTGATCTTATTGTTCCACTCCTTATTTTATCCATTTTATTACAGCCTCTTACATCTCTCGTGAACATAATCTCTGCTGCTTGTATAAGTTATTTTTCTTTTTTTGTTATTTTCCATGAATCGGAAGCTTATACGAGAGTAGGTACAGCCATAACTTTACAGAATTTCATTTACGTTTCTTTTCTTGTTTTTCCTCCCAAAGTTCTTCCAACTGTTCCGCAGATAGCTTGACATCTGTTAACTTCTTCTCAATGTCTGTGTCACAGTTAACACTAATATCACATCTTAGATAACTGAAGTGGAATACTTGTTCTAAAATTTTCTCATTTATTATTATTTTCAATCTGACTGAATTCTTTGAAAGCCATTATCTTTGCCTTATCTGAAGATATAGTTAAGTTGCAATATATTGCGTTTTAGCTCTGTCTCTATACTGTTCTTTGGAAGTTATCTTCAGTTTTCTGTTAATAAAGCTGACGATATCAACTACATTTTGGAAAATAATCAAGATTTTTCCTTTTATTTCTCTGCTGTTAATCGCCAAAACCAAAATGATGAAGTATACTGCCATTTGAAATTTCCATAGAAAGGTTGTTTCAGGTCATTGAACGATCAGCAGTTGTGTGCGTGTGCGTGCGCGTCCGTGTGTGTGTGTGTGTGTGTGTGTGTGTGTGTGTGTGTGTGTGTGTGTGTGTGTGTGTGTAACCGCAAGTGCGAAACTAAGCTGTGTCACGCAAATACCACAAAACGACAACTGGGTGAAGCATCCTTTGAAAAAGAAGAATAAAAAACATGGAAATGGTTTCTCTCAGGCAAGCTCATTCGATGCATTCAGCAACAGACGATACTTGCAAATCAAACCAACTTGACATTTATTTTTCGGATGGCCTTAGATCGTCTTCGGCTGCAACTAGGGACTAAACAGCATATAATCAAAATGGGCCTCCTGTCAGTCAGTTAGTAGACTACCAGTTCAGTAGACCGTATTCATGATAAACATTAGCACTGTGATGTGGAACGTGTTAGCTGAACAAATATATCTACTATGCCGAGGAGACGTTAAGGACGTCACTGTAATTATGTTCCTGTGTACAGGGTCTTCAAAGCAGTCCCCGTTGGAGGTTACTAGTTGGCCTAATGTATTCAGAGGTTGTCGTTTAGATTTTTCTATTAGTATAAATTTAGTATTTGCAGGAGGTACTTGACTCATTGTAGCTATTGATGTTGGTTCACACACTGATTTTGGAAGTTAGGAGGCGTTTGCAGGTAGTGATATTGTAGCACGGACGACTTTTGGAATATCAGAGTGACCGAGGTTATTTCAGAAGAACCGATATGGAATAATATCACGAGGCAAGCTGTTGTACTTTAACGCAAGGAGGAAAAGGGAGATAAATAGCGATGTATATATTTTTATTTCGTGTGAGATTATTTTTTCTATAAAGTTTAAAATTATTGATTTTGTGCTAAAGTAGTGGATAACTCTAACAGAAACCCCATGTACTGTTTCCCCTGTGGATGCTCCAGCGATCCGCTTGACAATAATGCTTGTCTCAACTGCCAAAAGGATTAATTTTTTTGTCCTGTGTAGAAAGATAGATCATAAACATAGAATGTTAACATTTGAATGATCTGCATCTACGTATGCTGGTGGGTGTTCGTTATGATTAGTAGGGAGGTGCCGGAAACTGGACCGTGGTGTCGACATGTAGGTCAGTGAGGCCGTCTGCGGCAGGAGGCCGCACTCGCTCAACACATTCCATCAGCGGCCACTGATTGCTTCCGCCAGCGGGCGAGTAATTGAGGGTCCGCTCGGAGCACTGCAGTCCCCACACTGCGCCAGCGAGCTAACGCCCAGTTTCTGCACTCGCAGCGGGGCAACCCGTTCAGCTCGTGACGTCATCCAGACAGCGCTGTGGCAGGCAGAATAAACAGCCACTAACATGTGGACGCGCGTCCGAGATTTAGTTAATCTCCAGGAGACGGACTTCAGGCTTTAGATACGAGGAATGGGGCGCTGTTGGAAGCTCTGCAAGTCGATTCATTTGCGGTGCTCTGATTCTGAACATTCTGCAACTCATTTTTTTGTCAACTAGGTTAGTTTATAAAGTCTAGATGCACGAGGATAACCATCAGCAGAAACGACTACAATTCAGAACACCCAACAGCATTACGTTGCTGATATTAAAAATCCAAGCTTCCCTCCTGAAGGTGGAACTGAGGCGCCGAAACACCTCGTGATTTTTGTGACTGTGTACTGAGTTTTGTTGTGGCTTTAAAAATGTCTGATTGGAACATTTGTGACAAGTTCAAACAGTGCGCTACTAGACTCGAACTCGAAATCACATTCCATCTTGGAGCGAAACGTTATTTTTCGGAGCTAGACAAGATTGAGCGAGAAGTGTTTTTATTTATTTTTTTTAAGCACATTTACCTTTATACGATTCATTTCGTAATAAACCACACAATCTGGAAAATGACTGCCAACAATGAGTTAAGTTTACCTCTAGTCGTCGTCCATTGCTGTAACTTACCATTGTAGCTTTCTGGTTAAGCGTATCCTAAAAGTATAGAAGAAACTACAAACAAGAAATGAGGCTTCACAGTGAAAGTAAGCACTATGGCGGAAAAGCTAGTCAAAGCCGAATATTATCTATCATATTGGAGTTTTGTGATTGCAGAGAAATAATAATGGATTAAGGATGGGTCCGACTTTTACGAGTACACAAAATATTGTTTTGTTTTAACACCCAAACGTGTTTTATCACGTACCGATTAAGTTTAGGTTAGGGAATATGGAACATCAGATTATATATATATATATATATATAGTAAACGCATACAGTTGAAAGTACACGATACTAGAAACAAGAAAGTCTCAGTAAACATAGGGTCGAAAATGCATACCTTAAGAGCTACGAGCAATTTTTCAGTCCAGTAAACATGTGCTCTAAAATGCATACATTAATAGTTATGAGCACTTGTTCATTAGAAGAGTTGTAATCGAAGGTATGCATTTTAGAGCACATGTTTACGGGACATTTTTTTCTTGTTTTGGTCCATTTTATCACTTCACAAAATATGAAAAGCAAAGATTTTGCAGTAGAAGAGATTTGCTTCACAGTAAAATTTCTCTTACCTCTTAAAGATATGCATTTTCGACCCTATGTTTACTGAGACTTTTTTGCTTCTAGCATCGTGTACTTTCAATTGTATGCGTTTACGCCATTAATTATGATACATCCTGTATATAATTTTACATTGTGTGTGTCCTGTGGCTGCTAATCAAAATCAGCCACAGGTCTAAATTAGCACCCCAGGTCAATGACCAAAGAGCTCTATGTAACAAGACACTACTCAACAGTTTAAACGAATTATCGGACAATACAAAAGAGAACACACGATCGAGCAGCACCAAAATAGCAAAACGCAGCATTTACAAACAAGCAGGAGAAAACGTGAGTAAACACTGCCAAAATACGAAACATAATACAAGTGTAACAAACTACACGAAAAAGTTCGCCACACCTAAGCTTCACAAAACTTTTACTGGTGTCCAGTGAATCAACTCAGTTATACAAAAACACGTTTGGTACATAAAAACAAACTTTTTACAGTTCAGGACTAGCCAGATACTACAATGATAAGGCCAAAAACGGGCATATACCAGAAGTTTTACCAGAACATACATTTTAGAGATTGGATTATAAACAAAAATTCAGAGCAGACGATTTTTTAACATGGTCGCAGATGACACGGTGTTCTTATTTAGACAAGTGCCTCGTTTTGGTTTGCAGCCACAAGACAAATACAATGTAAAATAAAATAAAATGTAAAGCGCGTGTATAATTTAAATAACAACAACATCGCTTGTATCACATTCTCTCACTTAAACAAAACCTGTATGTACGTATTTCAGGAAAATAAAAGAAAAAAACCCAATAGGAAGCGACCAGTGTGATAAAATATGTTTGGGCGTTAAAACAAAACAATAATTTGTGTTTTAACAAACAGGCAGACCCATCCTTAATTCATTGTTATCAGAATATTATCGCAGAAGCAATTCACTGACCAGCCTCTTACTACTTGTTAACCATACTGGTTCACGTTTTGCTATGCACTGGTTACGTGAGTTCGAAGGTCTCTGGCTCCAACTTACAATTTCTAACAGAAATTGCTCTCGCTGTTCTTCCCATACAAATAACTCAACTAGTTCTCTAAGAAACAAAACTCCGCCCCTGATGGTGTGCACGAACGCTGAACCAGTGCTCGTCGATAAACCTTGTGTAGGCCGTGGGTGTATCGCGTGTCATTAACCTCGTGCATGCCGCTGTCCCCCCTCCCACATCCCCCTCATTCCTCGGCCGCTCTTTGCCTTCACACAGTCCAGACAGGCACCTGCCCACTCGCGCTACACCTGCCCCCTGGAGTACGCTGTTTGCCAGCCGTTGTGCAACTCGCTGGAGAAGGCAGGCCTTTCACGACCGCTCCAGTTACATCTCTGCGGCATTTCGCAGGGAGGAAAGGATATTAGTTGTCAAAGGCCGTCGCTACAGATGGGGGACACGTGCTAAGCTTTCCGTAAGAAATACTAGGCAACCCTCACGTGAGCACAGCGGTCGCTAAGGAGCGCTGGTAGATGGTGTAGGAGTGGTACTAGACGGACATGTACTGGCGTAAGTAATGGCAGTGAGGCATTTTTGTTTGGTTTTGTTTTATTTGGCCTCGAGAGTCTGTACTCTATTTAGCCATAGAGAACACATGTTTACATAGAATACTTAATCGTATACTGAAAATCCGTAAATGCATATTTACAGAACTGAAAATTCAAGCTGGCAACTTTTTTCACAGCCAATGTTTAACAAACAGAATTATAAGTAAAGTACACATATTTATGTTATCAATTCATGCTACTTCTTAAATTTAATAATACTTTATAAAAAATACATGAAAATGTGAGTCCCACAGATTTTCCCTATACTCTTAAGAAACTAACAAGCACTTTATACAAGCGAATGAATTTAGCAATCAAAAGAGAAGACGCTGATTGAGGGAAGAGGTAACCCATACTCATCAAAGTCTTCAGAAATTCCGACTGTTCATTGTCAAATTTGGAAAGCGAAAGCATGACGTTGTTTACATCAGTTTCTGACTCGTACTCATATTCACATACAGGGAAATCGTAAATGTTGATTGTATACATCTGCACAGGAAATGAGGCATGATTAAAGCAGAGTCGAATGATGTTGGAAATCGTAGATCGGCGCAAATGCGTCCCCGTAAGCCACAGCCTTGTAGTAGTTTGACGTTGTAACACCCCATAATATCCACCTTTCGTTTGTTGGGACGCATTCCACATCTCTTGCCGCTGCTGTTTTCCGTGCCTCTTGACTTCGGTAAGTAGTCTGTATATAGTAATTTCGCATCGAGAACGGTTTCCGTAGATGTAGCTTGCTTCATTAAGACATCAATTCCCTCATTATAGCGGATGCAAGCGTGGGACTGCATCCGCAGCGGAATGATTGTCTGGCTTCTCTGTTAAGAGCGAATATATTCCAGTACCAGATCCATAATACACTGAAGCGCCAAAGAAGCTGATATAGGCATGCGTATTGAAATACAGAGATATGTAAACAGGCAGAATACGGCGCTGCGCAGCTGTCAGATCGGTTGCTGTGGCTACAACGGCAGGTTATCAAGATTTAAGTGACTTTTAACGTAGTGACACAGTTGGCGTACGAGCGATGGGACACAGCATCTCCGAGGTAGCGATGAAATGAGGATTTTCCCGTACGACCATTTCACGAGTGTACCGTGAGTATCAGGAATCCGGTAAAAAATCAAATCTCCGACATCGCTGCGGCCGAAAAAGATCCTACAAGAACGGGACCAACGAAGATGGAAGAGAATCGATCACCGTGATAGAAGTGCAATCCATCAGTAAATTGCTGCAGGTTTCAATTCTGGGCCTTCAAAAATGTCACCGTGCGTATCATTCAACGAAACATCATCGATATGGGCTTTCAGACAAGAAGGCCCACTCGTGTACGCTTGATGACTGCATGACACTAAGCCTTACGCCCAGCGAGGGCCCGTCAACACCGAAATTGGACTTTTGACGACAGGAAACTTGTTGCCTGGTCGGACGAGTCTCGTTTGAAATAGTGTCGAGCGGATGGCCGAGTACGGGTATGGAGAAAACCTTATGACTCCATGGGCTCTCAATGTCAGCAGGGAACTGTTCAAGCTGGTGGAGACTCTGTTATGGTGTGGGGCGTGTGCAGTTGGAATGATATGGGACACCTGATACGTGTAGATACGACTCTTCACAGGTGAAAAGTACGTAAGCATCCTGTCTGATCACCTGCATCCATTCACGTCCAGTGTGCAATTTTGGACAATTCCAGCTGTACAATGTGATACGACACACGTCTTGAATTGCTACAGAGTGGCTCCCGGAACACTCTTCTGAGTTTAAACACTTCCGCTGGCCACCAAACTCCGCAGACATGAACATTATTGAGCACATCTGGGATTCCTCGTAACGCGCTATTGAGAAGAGATCTCCATCCCGTCCTACTCTTTATGGACAGCCCTGCGGGATTCATGGTATCAATTTCCTGCAGCACTACTTCAGACATTAGTAAAGTCCATACCATGTTGTGTTGCGGCACTATTGCGTAATCGTGGGAGCTCTACACGGTATTAGGCAGGTGTACCAGTTTCTTTGGCTCTTCAGTGTATAACGGTTGGTTGTTTTATTCCATCTTCAGTATTGAACACTTTTAAAATCACTCTGGGAGTCGGACTTAATTAATATCTTTAAGAAGGAAGTTGTTAGTTTCTTAAAAAATTCCCAGTCTCCTCCGTAAAAAATCGAAGCACTTTTAGGCAGTTTGTAGGCTTTACTGGGTTGGATCTGAGCACATAGAAAAGCGCATCCAATATACTCCTCGTGTAGAATTTTGGATCCGTTCGTATATATACATAGATAACTAGGTCACTGAGCTTCAGTGAGACAACTGTATCCGCAATTTATGTTAACACTCCGCGAGCTTTTCATATTATAATAAAAGATTGGAATCTGGTAGCTGAGTGTGTGAAGATTGTATTAAAATCAAGGAAAATGAGAAGAACATCGCATAGAATGTGTGACAGGGCACCAAGAGACAAAGCTTGTGCAGAAGGCCGGATCTTTAATTCTGTTGCTGGCACCCCGTAAATGGTAAATGCAGCCTCTACTCTTATATATAGGACTTTCGATGAACGCCGCTCCTTGAATGAAACATTCGTCTGGCAGCATTTGACGTCTTATGCGTAAGAGCATCTCTGCTGTCTCCACCAAAACAGGATTTGTAGGTGTCGAAGTGGTGTAAGACAAGGCGACTATACACCAGATGGGTCGACATGGAGACGTGACAAAAGTCGTCCGATTTTTAGGTTCAACGCGGACTATCCAGTGTGCCTACAAGAAATGGAACACCAATAGCAGGCATCAAATACGGCGCAAGAAGAGTAGTTGTAAAGACGTTCTAGCAGAGAAGGATGGGAGACGAATGTCACGCCTTGACGGTTTGAACCCTGAGTTGTGTTACTGCTGTCACTGAATGCAGGACCATCTCAACTAGTTTCCGAGCGAAGGCTGAGAAGGGAACTGCATGCAGAAAATGGAGTGTAGGCGTGAAGTGTGCTCACTTGTCAGACGACGGAAGGCGTCAAGTGCACTGACGACACGTAGAGATGTTCATCCCACAGTGTGTATAAGGTTTCGTTCAGACAGGATTGGTACTGTGATGTTTGCCGAGTGTTTCTGGTTCAGGTAATTGTTACATGAACTCAGGAGATTTATTTCAGCATTCTCTGTGACGAGGTGTTGCCATTTCCTTCACATCTTCCTGACGTCAAGGTAAATCATCCGAAATTTACTTCCACAGAAAATATCTGTGACTATTTGAAACAGTTGGTGAAATGATCCCACAGTATGGTATCTCCTCGGGATATAATCAGTGAAGACTGACTGCAGTTGATTATGGCATGCTTGAAGGAATTTGAGGACACACTTTCTCGACGAATTGAGAAAACTGTCACGGCTAGAGTCAGTGTGTCACATCATTAGCGTGACGTCTCCTGGCGTGTGATTAATTTTTTGTGTGGTGTGTTTATGTTCCCTGACTCTTCTTGGAACTCTCCCGGAAGCTCAAAAGTAAACCTCTACGAGATGCATGTCACCTCTCTGGAATGTGTTGAGGACTACTAACCGAACCTATCACGAACTAAGCCGTTCTTTATTGGACCTTCTCGCTTCTTTTTGTCCAAACTGATGTGCTTCCTAGACTGATGACTAAAACTCAAAGAGTCGATAGAACGGGTGTTTTGTTAGCCACTTCTTTCCTCGATGAATTACGTTTGCATGAGATTCCTCGCATTAATTTCAGTATAGTATCATTCCACTGAATGTCCTTTCGGAGGGTTCCTCATATTTTACGGTTGCTAATGTTTCCAGGAAAGTATCGCGAACAGCGTAATGAAGCAGAAAGGACCTCTTCGCCTTTTTTTTTTTTTTTTTTTTTTTTTTTTTGCAAGCTAAAAGTCAGCTGCAAGTCGATGCACCAATCTGCATTTCATTACAGTTTTTTGGCGTTTCAACCTCATGTTTAGACATCGGCGAAAAGCTGCATCGAACACACTCCCTCGATGCACCACCGAAATTACATTAACATTTGTCACTATCGTCACATTAAAAAATACGTGTTGAGTTCTATCCGCAATGGAGTCCTGAAACAAATCAATTACAAATCTCGTACGATAGTTTATAAACTCGTATTTTACCCACCAACGGCAGTGCCGAGCTGTACTTCATGCCATAGGAAAGTGGAGGCACACGTTACCAGCCTGGGCGTCGTTGTCTACTGTAGACAAGCCTAGTTTCGCAAGAACTTTCTTTTCGGAATCCATGTTGATTTTTTATAGTGCAGTTTCTCGTTCTGTAAAAAGGTTTCAATCTTCCAGTCACAGCAATAACACATTCACATGCCGCAGACTTGTGGGACATAGTTTGAGGGAAACGGCGAACTCCACCTTCGTTCTTGTACGAAACGACTGTTAGCAATAGCAAACCTGAGCGGCACGATAGCGAAAGGTTTGCCGGCTGCGTTCTCCGCCTCGCCCTGGGGAGCCCCTGCCCCTGGCAGTTGCAGACAGCTGCTCCCAACAGCTGACTGCTACCTCCCCCTTCCCCTCCCCCCGTCATACCCCCCAGGTGTCAGTTGTCAGCAGCTGGCGCCTTGCTGCTACAGTAACGGCTCTAAGCCGTGTCTCTGCGCGACCAGGAAAGGTGCGACTTCATTACTGTGTTTTAATCTCGCTGTTCCAACGGCGTCTCATCGGATCGAACTGATATTTGATATGGGTGAACACTCTGTAATCTTAAATTAGATGCCATCTCAGTTTTCGTCAAAGCTGTGACCTTATGGTGATGAGTACTATCTGAAGGCAGCCGAAAGCGGCGATGGTAAGTCGCTTTAAAGGGTGCACGTCCTACAAAAATGATATAAAAAATCTGAAATTCGTGTATGGTACAGGTCTCTGTAGTCCATGTAAGTACGTCAGAAATCTGTTCTTAAGCTTAGAAAGTGCCTCTTTTCTGATTTTTAAAACAAGTGTAATATTCCCTTCCGTTAAATGTCGTAAAAGAACTCATCAAGTCATTTATCAGAAACTATCTGACCAGCTGAAACACTTTCTTTTATCGTCGATTACCAAAATACATCGCTCGGGAACGGATCTGTTTCAAAGTCGCGTATCGCAATGCGTTTTGCTGCTATCAAGTTTAAACTCGCTGTGTCCAACAAAAACCCCTAAAAATTCACTTGTGGTATAGATAACTATAGCGTCTCTTCAGTGCCCCACTTTCGCTAACTTTGATCGCACATCGAAAGGTAAGCGAAACAAAACGTTCCACGGATCTTCTATTGCACCGGCTCACAGAATTGGCAGGCATGTTTCTCTGCAATGCGGAACTGGCAATACAGTGGGAGTCGACGGTGCGAGTACAGTTTCTAACGGTGTAACGGTGGTGGGAGCAGATCAGCCTGCTATCCGCCAAATGCCAAATACTCTAAATAAGAATAGAAGTAACAACGTACGAGGAAGGGTGAGGAAAAGCAATCGAATTCGAGAAAAGAAAATCGGTGACAACAACTTGATATCCATAAGCAGTCAAGAATATTTGGTGTTCCTGGCATTCCCAAGGTGTTGTTGTTGTTGTGGTCTTCAGTCCTGAGACTGGTTTGATGCAGCTCTCCATGCTACTGTATCCTGTGCAAGTTTCTTCATCTCCTCTTCTCCACAATTCTATTCAATACCTCCTCATTAGTTATGTGATCTACCCATCTAATCTTCAGCATTCTTCTGTAGCACCACATTTCGAAAGCTTCTATTCTCTTCATGTCTAAACTATTTATCGTCCACGTTTCACTTCCATACATAGCTACACTCCATACAAATACTTTCAGAAACGACTTCCTGACACTTAAATCTATACTCGATGTTAACAAATTTTTCTTCTTCAGAAACGCTTTCCTTGCCACTGCCAGTCTACATTTTATATCCTCTCTACTTCGACCATCATCAGTTATTTTGCTCCCCAAATAGCAAAACTCCTTTACTAAGTGTCTCATTTCCTAATCTAATTCCCTCAGCGTCACCCGACTTAATTCGACTACATTCCATTATCCTCGTTTTGCTTTTGTCGATGTTCATCTTATACCCTCCTTTCAAGACACTGTCCATTCCGTTCAACTGCTCTTCCAAGTTCTTTGTCCTTTGCTGTCTCTGACAGAATTACAATGTCATCGTCGAACCTCAAAGTTTTTTTTCTTCTCCATCGATTTTAATACCTACTCCGAACTTTTCTTTTGTTTCGTTTATTCCCAAGGTACGTTTCCAATTTTTCGTTATTTTCTCACTAAACAGTACAGAAAAAATAAAGTGTGTCTTGTACTTCTTGAAGCGATTTCCCTGCTACGAAAGGTGAAGTTCCAATAGGAATCAGCATTGCGTTAGTTGCAGCTGCGTAAGAATATCATTTATTTGTTTAAAAATTTGAAAATAATACAAGTTGCAACTGTAACTTCTTCTATATTGAAGACAAATGTGTAGTGTTCTTTAGGATGTATGAGATTTGAAAAAAAGATGCGTTATTCGCGAACTTGAAGGAATTTCGGCCGTACGCCCACCTGGCCATCTCACACAGATGACGGTGGTCACCTTGTGTACGTATGGAAGGCAGACTCTGCAGCTTGCGGGATACGCCTGAAGCCGGGCAACCCGCTCAGCCCGTTTCTTACTCCTGGTATAATTGTACGCTGTCAGAGCTCCGGTCTGCCCAGTTCCGCGAGGGAATACCAAGCCTGGTTTACACCAGAGCGAATACAAGCGAACAATCATTTTCTCTAGTAATGACTGTAACCGAGCGCGAGTAAATAGCATTCGGTCGCACTGGGTTAGCATTTGTTGGTGCTCGCTCGTGTCCTGTTGCGTGTCCGTTAGCAGCCAAGCATCAAAGGAAATTCGTGTTCTCTCCGCTTCGGCGCTCGCAGCACAAAGAGTATTCGTCAGCTGTTTCATCGCGGGCTGCTCTCGTTACTGGCGTGAGTTGCATGAGCGATGGAATGGTCGGATGGCAACGCAGTGTTACTCGTAGAAGAATCTAGATATCATAGGATGCTTGTGGGGCGAAAGAGATCTGTAACATAAACAAAAGAAATATGCTTGTTAGGAAATTGCCGAAGGACTCAAGTGTCCGACAGGGGACGTGAAAAAAAGACGATAAATTTAATAGTTGAACACGAAGTATGAATACAAAAACCTGTCAGAAATACAAGTTCCCGTTGCGAGAAGGCTACTTCTTAATTTTAGAAATTCGAGATTCCAACCTCGGAAAATAAGACAAAAAATGAAAAAAATTCTGAAAATATTGAGGAAATAGATTTTTAACCCTGTAATGTCAGCAGAAGCTGTTTTATCCATTCCATAACTGCACACCACATCACGTAAGGCTCACACTTGTTTGTGCACTTCAAAACACTTCGCAAAGGTGGTATAATAAAGAGACGACCAAAGCTGTAGCGTCAGATGTTAGCGTTATAAAGTAATTTGACTTATGTGAGGTACTTGTTAAAATTACTAAATAACTGTGGCTAGCGAGATCTACCTCTTCATTTAACATGGATGACCGAGCGGAGTACAACAATGGTCAGCACACTGGA
Organism: Schistocerca piceifrons; assembly: GCF_021461385.2. Classification (NCBI taxonomy): domain Eukaryota; kingdom Metazoa; phylum Arthropoda; class Insecta; order Orthoptera; family Acrididae; genus Schistocerca; species Schistocerca piceifrons. The sequence continues at coordinate 37,270,820 of NC_060142.1, forward strand.
CTCGCATTCGGGAGGACGACGGTTCAAACCCGCGTCCGACCATCTTGATTTAGGTTTTCCGTGACTTCCCTAAATTGCTTAAGGCAAATGCCGGCATGATTCATTCGAAAGAGCACGACCGCTTTCCTTCTCCATCCTTCCCTAATCCAAGTTTGTGCTCCGTCTCTAACGGCCTCGTTTGTGGAACGTACGTTAAACAATAATCTCCTCCTCCGTAACATGGGTGATGGATTTGTAATTTTATAGAGGTGTATCTCCATTTGCTTCAACAGACCTTGGGTCTTACCATTGGTATTTCACGACGTCGTACCACAGCATTCTCTGCTGGCTAATCCTCGAATTTCTAAATTTAACGTCTAACTTTCCCACAACAGGAACGAACATTTCGCATCGACTTCTTCAAGAGCAGACCCAAATAATGTATTAAACGATTTAATGTCCGACCCGCAGTGACTGAAGATGTTATTATTCATATTTCCTATGAACTGAATACAGTCACGTGCGCGCCTGAAAAATAAGGAGAAAACTAAATTCATTAGTTTCTTCCATTACGAGGTAATGGAGCGAAGACGCACAAGCTCTCTTATTTCTTTTTATTACAAGAACGTACAACGAATCACTCTGGACGCAACCAAATACGAATGCGAATATCATGCTCGCCAATGTAAACTTAAAACTTTACGAAATACCTGATAATGTTCGTTGTCTACGTTCATTGTAGCTGTAATTACATCACGAATGTATCGCTGTTATTTTAGAGCTTCTGCTGTAATAATAGAATAAATATAAATTGTCATCTCGCGGCCAGGCTATCTGCCATTCAACTAACAACACTGCACAACACAATTAAAGGGTCACTGAAACGAAATACGGTACTTTAATTGTCTCCCATAGTGACGTAGAAGCTTGAAATTTGACTCAAAGAGGGTGGCATAAAAGACGTCACCTCTTGCTTTGGGGCGCTGATCCCCACACATCTCGAGGTTGAAAACGACAGTGTCCAGTGTGATGAGCAGCAGGGCAACGTGCTTCACTACTTTGACACTGTTAACACCTCCCGGACGGTTCAGCTCTTCTCTAAGGAAGTGGTGCGACTCTAATCCCACTGCTCGTGATCTGACCCCTTTGGAATGCAGCACGACAGCAATGTTTGCTCCGGATAACAAGGAGGTAACTTTGTTGGGCACTCCAAAAATTTACTTGTGCAGAGGCAGCCATTAACTGATCCCTATGCGCCGGGCAACCATTTCGACACATCTACAGCTACATTGCTGAACCAGCTCTTGCTGGCTGCTTGTGAATTCTAAGGGGTGTCGAAAGGCATGTCTGTCTCATGTCGACGCCTAGGAATTTGCGATTGGTTGTCTCTTTACAGGAACATTTTTAAAGTGTAGCACAGGTGGCACCAAGAGTGTTACGGAAGTGGGGAGTGTTAGAGAAACCTTTTGCCGTTTTACTCACGTACCTGTCTATTTCACACCCCTCCGTGATCACGCCACAAGGGAGCGCAAAATAGGAAGGCTGAAAAAGCGTGAATACCAATAGCTGCTTTGCGTAAAAATTTCGTCGAGTGGTTTTGAATAGTTCCTAGTGGCTCCACCCTGTATACCAGAGCAGAAACTGCCGTCGCAGTACACTCCAAAGGAATCAGAGCGCGTCCAATGGAGTCGCAGCACCTGACGACCTTAGAGAAGGGTTTAATCGTCCGGGAGGTGTAAGCACTGTCAAAGATTGTCAAGAACGTCGTTCTGTCGTATATTATATCGTAAGTTGTCGTTTTCAGCCACGGAATGTGTGTAAATGAGGCCCCAAGGGATGGGGCCATTTCATTGACACCCTTTATGCCATCTCCTGAGTGGCAGTGTGTTTGAATGTTTTCATCAGCCATTTGTAAGAAATCTGCGTTATTTCAACGCTGGGCATTGCGGTTCTTTCTGGCCTTCTTTTCGCATGTGTCGACACCTTGCTGCTGGAAGCGCCTCCCTGTTGGAAACGTCACCGAGTCTGACAAGGGGATACCGCCAATTGTGCAATTCAGATTCGATTCATACTGCGCATAATAAAAGCTCATGGCCAGAGGTGTAATGTGGCGAAGCACCAAGATGCAATTCTCAGCCATTGTCGAGAAAATCGACGGTTAAAAGAAACCGTTACGGTGAAATACTCTATACGATTAATAATTTTCTATAGCGTCGTGGCGCAGCGGTAAGCGCTCGGGTTCGTAATCCGAAGGTCGCCGGATCGAATCTTGCGCCATGCAACTTTTTTTATTATTAGCTTTTTGTAATTCAAATGTATACACACACACATATATAAACTATTAATGAATTGCTTATGCATGTTGGTGAAGGCGGATCGCTCTCCAGTTGTACCGCCTCCATTTTTCCGTTTGTTTAACAGGGTGTACCAAAGCTCTCACGTCCGCACTGACTTTCGACGATGTTATAAGTTGCGCTAGCGACCGCATCTACCGTCTTTTGAAGTTAGCAGGCAACTACGCTGTTATGCGGCGGCTCGTTTCGGCCCATTCAACATCTGTCCTTCAAGTGTAACGAGCGAGTAACGGAGTTCATATTTCATACCTGCCACAGCAAATTTGTGTTCTTGGGTATCTATTCTAATTCGAACGTTTGACTTACGCTATACGTATTCGTTTCGGAATATCGTTTCTACGTCTTCCGTTAACTATACGTGGTAAACATTACGAAGACAATTAATAACATTTGTGAAATACAACTTTGTCTGCGGAAAACATAAAGATGTTCGAAGTCGCCAGTTTTTCCACGACAAACGACTTTCAACAACTTATTATATGCATAATTGTTGCAACTGATTGTGTGTGTGTGTGTGTGTGTATACACATTTGAATTACAAAAGACAAATACTAAAAAAAAAAAAAAAAAAGGTTGCATGGGGGCGAGATTCGATCCGGCGACCTTCGGATTACGAACCCGAGCGCTTACCGCTGCGCCACGACGCTGTAGAAAATTATTAATCATAGAGAGTATTTCACTGCAACGGTTTCTTTTAACTGTAGATTTTCTCGACAACGGCTGAGAAGTGCATCTTGGTGCTTTGCCACATTACACCTCTGGCCATGAGCTTTTATTATGCGCAGTATGAATCGAACCTGAATTTCACAATTGGCGGCCTCCCCTTGTGAGAGTAACGTCGCGGTGCACCACGCTTGTGCACCATTATAGAGGAAGACTGTAGACACCTTTGAGCTAAATTTCAAACATCTACGTCGCAACGGGAGACAATTACAGAGTTTCGAAAAAGTGATCGTTCAATTGGGTTATGCAGTGTATGTAGCACATTTTATCAAGTCACCTGTGTCAGGGGTTATACGTATATTTTACATTACGCGAATGGTGCTTCACTGGCATTGTCTTCCTTACGTTTCCTTCAACAAAAATTTTGAAGCGATTCGCATAAGGCACTGGAGAGATCAGGAACTGTCTTAAATGCAGGAGTTACTTAAATGCAGAACAATTACTATCGTAACTCTCTTCCAACGTTCACAGATCAAAACGAACGGCAGTGAACGCTGGCGAACTATCTGCAAATGCTCGTTCCTTTGTGTTCGCTTCTATTCGCTCCAGTGCGAAAGAGCCTTATCGCTCCACAGGAACTATGCAGTACGCTACATCATCTCCCCTGAAGGCATCACGTATACAGTTGAGCGCAACAGTACCCGTACATCAGCTATAAATAACGTCGCTGTTTATCTCTTGCTGCTGTTGTTTTCAGTCCGAAGACTGGTGTGCTAGTCTTGTTGTGCAGACCTCTCTATCTCTGCGTAACTAATGAAACCTGCATCCATTTGAAGTTGCTTACCTCAGTCAAGCTTCGTCTACCTCTACAATTTTCATCCCTCAAGCCTACCTCTACTTCCAAATGGGCTACTGCTTAATGTCTGATGTCGTGCCTTATCAGCTGAACCCTTCTTTATTCAAGTAGTGCCATAAATTTATTTTCTCACCCACACGATTCTGCATCTTTTCATTACTTCCTCGAGCAGTTCATGAAATCTTCAGCGTTTTTCTGTAGCACCACATTCCAGAAGCTGCTATTTTTACCTTGTCGGCACTATTTATCATACACGCTACACTTTCGTACAAGGCTACACTATAGACAAATACTTTAAGAAATGTTTTGTCATATGTTCACCTGAAGATGTGGCTTTTAGTGCCACAAAACCGGTAGTGGTCGAATAATAAAGGACTAAATACAGCTGAAGCGGTTATTAATACGCAAGACGACTTTCAGATAAGATTCGAAACACTTAAATTTATATTAGGTGTCAATGTTTTTTCTTTCATAAACGCTTTTCTTGTCATCGCCAGGCTGCATTCAACATCCTCTCTCGCACAGCTACTGTCAATTATTTTGCTGCACTAATACCATGTCTCGGGGACTGCTCTTAGTAATAGACTAGTGACCTGCTCTGACTTCGGAGTGTAGCACTAAGTATCTACAGCTGACGACTTGTGTGACGTAGTGGTAATAACTTATATACGGAAACCTTCCTCTCAAGTCAGCCTATCTGTTAGCGAAAATCGGATCAAAATTGCTTCAGTAGTTTCTGAAATGAGCTTCGCGTATGGACAGAAATTTCACCTTATTTTATTTTCATTGGTGCTTATCTCTTCGGGACATAATTCATAGCGTCAAACTGATCTTCCCAGTCCTTTGCCGGCCATGACAGAATTAAAATATCAACGGCAAAATCTCACATTTTTGGTTCAGTATCCGTGAACTTTAATCACATTTCCAAACCCCTTTTTCGTTTCCTTTACTGTTTGCTCATTGTACAGATTGAAAAATATAGGGCAAAACTCTAAACATCTTTTCCCTCCAAGAATTTGTCTCTGTTCAAAATCCTGTCTGCTGTTAATTCTCTAGACTATGAGGTCTACTACGCCATACTCTACAGAGTCCGAATTCGAAGGTCGGCTGTCTTAACTTCCAAACACAGGGGAAAAACATTGAGTTACCCCAAAATAGGCTGTGTTTTCGGGAGTAGCGATTCTGAATGCTCCCCTTCATTGATTCAGGATTAGATTTTCCATGAAGTCCGTCTTACGTGAGGTCCCTATAATTTCTGATATATCTTAAGGAGAGTTGGCAACGTATTTAGGAAGCAAACGGTCTTTCTGAGAGCGAAGGAAGAACGTTTGGCAACCTGATACATGATATAGTGCTCAAATCATTTTATATAGCGCTTAATTATTCACTGTACGCCCCCAGAGCCGATTAGTCCGCGTACGTAGTTGCCATGCGAAGGACCCATGTTCGATTCCGGGTACTGCATGGGATTTTTCCTTGGTGTGAGTCCTCCCACCGGGGTTTAGTCAGCTTCGTAATGCCAGTTGAGGAGCTACCTGAGCGAACAGTAGCCTTTCCTGGTCTGCTAACCCACTGAACCACTGAAAAATGAGTAGTTTATGTGGATTCCGAATCATGGTGCAGTTCGACATTTTCCACACCAACAAACATTGCAAGAGGAGAAAGAACTCATAAGTGTGGGTGAAAATTCTGGGATTGATCGGGATGGAACTCAGAAGCTTTATTCGCAGTCTTGTTCTTAACCATTGATCCACCGAGCGCTATTATGCACACATAATTCTGGATGTGCTGTAATGCTCAATGCCTCTCTGCTGTGCCCATATGTCGTCAGTGTAACAATCGAAGCCGGTGCACTTGAACTTCAGACAGATGGAGGGGACGTGGGCAGCCTTCACAGTACACTGACATATTAGCCGTCAGTATTCCACCTTAAATTACACCACTGTCTGACACTGCAATACCACAGCTTGTCTAAGACCTATCTTCCACTGTGCTTACAATATGTAAAGTAAGACGACACATTTTGAGGAAGTGTACACAGAGATACAAAGGGACACGTTAAGACACGCGTTTGTCGCCTACTCTGCTTATTCATAAAGCTGGCTCGCATGAAGTGTTTTAACTACACACTTATGAGATAAGGGCAGAAAAGTACCAGTCATACTTCATACGTACTTTCCATCTCGTATCTGCCAATTCGTCAGAAAAGAGCTGGAATTTTAACTGGAATATGAAATGTGAACTACAACGTGAGAGCACTCTTCGGCATCTGTTGTTGTTGTTGTTGTTGTTGTTGTTGTTGTGGTCTTCTGTCCAGAGACTGGTTTGATGCAGCTTTCCATGCTACTCTATCCTATGCAAGCCTCTTCATCTCCGAATAACTACTGCAACCTACGTCCCTCTAAATCTGCTTACTGTATTCATCCCTTGGTCGCCCTCTACAATTATTACCCTCCACGATGCCCTCCAATGCTAAATTGGTGATCTCTTGATGCCTGAGAATGTGTCCTACCAACCGATCCCTTCTTCTAGTCAAGTTGTGCCACAAATTTGTCTTCGCCCCAATTCTATTCAGTACCTCCTCATTAGTTACGTGATCTACCCGTCTAATCTTCAGCAATCTTCTGTAACACCACATATCAAAAGCTTCTATCTCTTCTTGTCTAAACTGTTTATCATCATGTTTCACTTCTATTTATGGGTACACTCCATATAAATACTTTCAGAAACGACTTCCTGACATTTAAATCTATGCTCGACGTTAACAAATTTCTCTTCTTTAGGAACGCCTTCCTTGCCATAGCCAGTCTATATTTTATATCATCTCCACTTCGAACATCATCAGTTATTTTGCTCACCAAATAGCAAAACTCATTTACTACTTTAAATGTCTCATTTCCTTATTTAATACTCTCAGCATCAGCTGATTTAATTCGACTAAATTCCATTATCCTCGTTTTGCTTTTGTTGATGTTCATATTATATCCTCCTGTCAAGACAATGTCTATTCCGTTCAGCTGCTCTTCCAAGTCCTTTGCTGTCTCTGACAGAATTACAATGTCGTCGGCAAACCTCAAAGTTTTTATTTCTTCTCCATGGATTTTAATTCCTACTCCAAATTTTTCTTTTGTTTCCTTTACTGCTTGCTCAATATACAGATTGAATAACATCGGGACAGGCTACAACCCTGCCTCACTCCCTTCCCAACCACTGCTTCCCTTTCATGCCCCTCGACTCTTATACTGTAACTGCCATCTGCTGGTTCCTGTACAAATTGTAAATAACCTTTCGTCTAAATGCTAGAAACGCAGGTTTTCCTTTCCTTATCCTATCTTCTAAAATAAGTCGTAGGGTCAGTATTGCCTCGCGTGTTCTAACATTTCTATGGAATCCAAACTGATCTTCCACGGGTTTGGCTTCTACCTGTTTTTCCATTCTTCTGTAAGGAATTTGTGTTAGAATTTTGCAACCGTGACTTATTAAACTGATAGTTCGGTAATTTTCACACCTGCCAACACCTGCTTTCTTCGGGATTGCAATTATTATTTTGTTCTTGAAGTCTGAGGGTATTTCGCCTGTCTCATACATCTTGTTCACCAGATGGAAGTGTTTTGTCATGGCAGGCTCTCCCAAGGCTGTCAGTAATACTAATGAACGTTGTCTACTGCCGGGGCCTTGTTTTGGGTTAGGTCTCTGCTCTGTCAAATTCTTCATGCAGTATCACATCTCCCATTTCATGTTCATCTACGTCCTCTTCCATTTCCATAATATTGCCTTCAAGTACATCGCTCCTTTAATTTTCCGGTACGCGGCATCTATCTTACCCCTAGTGATACATACTTCTGCATGCTTATATTTGTACTCTAGCCATCCCTGCTTAGCGTTTTTACACTTCCTGTCGATATCATTTTTGTGACGTTTGTATTGCTTTTCACCTGCTTCATTTACTGCATTTGTATACTTTCTCCTCCCATCAGTTAAATTCAACATCTCTTCTGTTACCCAAGGATTTCTAGCCCTCGTTTTTTTTACCTACTTGATCCTCTGCTGCCTTCACTATTTCATCTCTCAAAGCTACCCATTCTTGTTCTACTGTTTTTCTTCCCCCTGTTCTCATGAATCGTTCCCTAATATTCTTTCTGAAACTCTCTACAACCTTTGGTTCTTTCAGTTTATCCAGGTCCCATCTCCTTAAATTCCTACCTTCTTGCAGATTTTTCAGTTTTAATCTACAATCGAGCTTAGCCAGATCGGCTATTCTCGCCAAGAAGAACGGGGAATAATATAAGGTCCTGGAATTGTAGACTAAACGTGAGTAACGAATACACCTTTGGTCAAAAGTGGTCTAAACATTATTTTTGTTTCGCCATATCGGACTGGCTATTTTGATTTTTAAAAATTGAACTTCAGTGACATCAAAACATGTAGTTTGTATGCAAATTGAACTAATAATTCATATAAAAGTTTTATCTAAACTTTAAACAGGTTATTTTTCAAAACTGCGTGTAGCGTAAAATAAAAAGTGTTCAGCCTATTAATTTATATCTTTGACCCCCAAAAAGTAAACACTTTTCTTGAAAGCTGCTGTCCGTGATACACTAAATCTGTTAATATTAACTTTTTTCGTAAAGCCATAAAGAGTGAAAAAAAAACAAAATGTCGAACTCCAAGTTCGAGTTAGTACCATATCTTTGAATTTAAGGTTTTTTCATTGTGGTTAGATATAAGCTCCCATAAATTTAATGTAGTACCGCCTGAAGTTATCGATTTTTGACTTCAGATAACACCTGAGGGGCTAAACTCACGATGTCTGCGTACTTCAGAGTCGAAGGCCCTTGATCAAAACACAATTACAGACGTCATTTTTTTGTACTGAAAATCTAAAATAAAGTTCAAAGTATGATCAGTCATAATTCCATAACAGACTCATTGTATGTGTTTTCATTGTCTCAAAAAAATTCCAAGCTTTATCTATTTGTTGCTCATTTGAATGAGAACCTAGCCTTCAACGTAACGTGGTCTTTTGCTATCCACGAGACTCGTCTTGCATTGCCCTGTAAATACGATAAATTAAACGAACAGCAGGACGTCGGAGGTTTACATATACACGAACCTGTGCTGGCTGCACAGTGGGATCTGACTAGCGTGAGCTCCCTTGTCGGACGGCCAATATTTAAGACGCGCATCTGTTTCAACCACTGCTGTCGACGGGCGGATGACAGACTCTGCAACAACAGCTCATTACTGAATGGGCACAAGGTGAGCGAGCTGAGCAGGAAATGCTGCACAGAGCAGAGTCATGACTGTGAAAGCCCCCAGAATAGGCGGAAGGAAATGGCGGTGCCTGAGCTGGGCGGATACCACGCGATGCAGAGGACGGAGGCAACACGATAGCCTCTGCTTTCCGCAGTGACAACATTATCCATAATCAAGTCCACATGTATCTGTATTTTTGTGGACTTGTTCACGCCCATAACTTTTCCCCTCTGGACGCAGGCTACGATCGTAGCATAGCTTGTGCCTTCACTAAGGGCACAATACCGAGACTTGAGATTCGACGGGAATGTGTCTCTCACTGCAGCCTCTGGAGACGACGGACAAGACGTCTTAGGGTTTACAACGTGCTCTTTGTAGCCGAAATATTTTTACATGTATAAGGTTAATTCTGTCTTTATTCGATTGATAACAGTGCAACAATTCTTTTTTTCTTACGTAATTCGATTGACGTTTAAAAACTGTAATATTACATTAGCGCAGTTAAAAGAACAAACCTAAAAGGACTGAAATTAGAAACATAAAAGTAAAATAATTAAATTAACAGAATTTTCAGTCGATGCTTGGCACAACAAGATAACAACACTAAACACGAAAACATTTCTCAGTGTTCTGCAAAATTATATTTGTTTGGTCAGAAGCAAAGTTAAATTTGTTTTTCCACGAACTGGCTTTCGACTTCTTAGGCCATCTTCAGGTGACAACTGAATGTCGCAGACACAGACAAAAATGATGTGCGACTTATATTGTGAAGACGATAGAAAAATAACGACTTTTTTTTATAGGAAAACACTACATTTTTGTCACGTAGAAATAGTAATGTTAACCAAAAAAATAGAGAAAAAAGTTTTGAAGTTGTGAATTGGTCTTATTTCTCATCAGTTGTTGAATGTATCTCAACATAAAACGTAATTATTTCTACGTGACAAAAATGTAATGTTTTCCTTTGTAAAAACTCTACGTTATTTTTGTATCTTCTTCACAAATAATATATGGGTAGGTCGCACATCATTTTTATTTATGTTAGCGACATTCAGATGTTATCTGAAGATGGTCTAAGAAGCTGAAAGTGGTTTGTGACTAAATAAACATGATTTTGCCGAACGTTTGCAAATGTTTTCCTTTTTAATATAAAATAATAAAATGAGTAAGTTGTTCATGAATTAGGGGAGGGAAAGAGAGAGCGAGAGCAATGAGGCGTATTGTCTGACATTAATTAGTTATCATGTCACGTTTAAGGTCCAAAGTGGCGACGTTGTCGTGGCAAGTACTGTGTGCATGAAAGATTTCAGAACCCTCTGTTCTCACGTTTTTAGTTTCTTTCTATCACAGAAAGCAAATGAAGAATCTGAAATTCACTTATAGAATCGATCTGTTTAGTGTCTCTAAATGTGTCAAAAATATGTTTTTGATTTAATATGGGCCGAAGCTATGTTACTTTGCTTCAAAGACATGAAATTTTCCCATTCGCGAAACTTCCAGAAGTATCACCTCATATATAGGAATTCAAGCTTCCTCGGCAAATTTCACTGATGGAATCTCTTCGGGTTACTAGCAGAGTCGTGGCGTCGTGTTGTCGCAACGTTTCGGTGAGTTTCCTATCGTTCATCTTCAGGTGAAGTGTTGTGTTCGCGTCCAGTTCGTTCCTTGATAGCCGACGAACGGCAGACTCTGCTGCTGAGGGCCCAACCAGTGGACCAGCCGCGAGCCTTTGGAAGAAATGTTGCGGCAGCGGGTGTGTGTATGTGAGGGGTGGGGGGGGGGGGGAGGGGATCGACGAGTGGGGGGGGGGGGGACTCTCCGGGTGTCGAGTTCTGGAGCTGCCTGTGTATTTCCCTCCCCCCTCCCTCCCTCCCCCCAAAAAGAAAAACGTCAGGAATACTTGGAGACGGATCGGCGGAGGCAGCAGGCGGACTCGACTTCTAGACAGCTACACTTTATTGTTTTCATTTTATTTGTATCCATTTTTCTTGAAAATTTCCCCGAAGATCTATTTTATTTCTTTGCGACTAGTGTCGGAATCGCAACTCCATTCTAAAGCGCTCATTCTTGTGATCGGCGAAGCCGTGGAGTTGGGACCTACGCAGTCTTAGTCTCACTGAGGCCAGCTATGATGACAGGTTTCAGCTCGATAACTTGGCTGATCACAGGAATGAGGGGCCGTGAATGGAGTTCCGGTCCCGACACTAACGCAAAGAAAGAAATACAAGTAAATAAAATAGAAAGTATAAAGTTTAGTAGTGGAATTCATGTTTCCAGAAAAATATCAGCAACTGACACACACACAAATTTTGCTCCTCATATAATGCACAAGATCGTGAAAAAAGTTGACAGCGATCGGTAAAAGATCTTCCAGAGTTTCGTATGGCATAGCTTTGCTGTGTACTAGCTTTGGAAAACTGCACTTTTTTGCAATTTTATCAATATTTGACTCGTACCGAGTATGAAGTTTAAATTTTGTATCTGCTACAAGAAACACGTAAAAATCTGAAATTCAAGTCTGGTATAGATCTCTAGAGGTCCATAATTATTTCAAAAATATGTTTTAATTGCAATTTGAACCGGAGCTCCGCTTTTTCTTGAAACAGGTGAAATGTCCTGCGTCAGGATTAATTTTCAACTTGAAAACTGGCAAGCACAGCGGAAGGGGCAACGCAGTTGGAGTAGAAAACGAGAGTACAACTCCCACTGGTGAACTGATGGAGGGAGCAGACCAGCCGGCTAGCTCTCACGTGACATCTATACTACACAGACCTATCACAAACAGCTTATCCCCCTTTACATATAGCTTGTGCCTGCTCTCTCTTAACGAATTTGCGATGCTATCTGTTAGCAACACACGGGCAATTCATTAACAGTTAAACAGCGAGCAACGAATTCTGGAGTTAACAACTGTAAGAGAAGCAGGGAAACAGCTTATATTAGCCAGTATGGGGGTGGACAAAAAGAGGTGCGCAAAGACGCTGTTGTCCCGGGAGTCTGGTTCCGACGATGCAGACGTACTGCGCCACCTCCCTCAAGCTAGACGGCTCGAATTTACACCCACCATAAACTCGGTGCGTAGCTGCGAGTCTACATCCTGTACCGCCGCTACAGTGGCTCGTTGTCAAACGGACAGGCAGTAACGCTTTACTTTAGGCGGTAAAGCAACAGCGGAATGTGTTCCTGGTTGCACAGCAAACAAAGATGCGAGTAACGTTTCTCTCCAAGCGAAGAATTCAACTGCGACAAGACTTTCTCGTTACGGAGCGAGCTAGGCAAACAAACCTGATTCTACTGCTCACAAGACAGCCATCAGACTTTGTTGTCAGAGTTCTCGAGCTGTCAAGTTTGTTACAAGAACGGTGATGGCCGCATACCGACGGTAACACCGAGTCTCATGCTGCCACGGTCAGTACATAAGCTAACAATTACCTAAAAAACAAGCGGAACCAAGCATATGCAAAGCTAACGTCATTCCTATGTATGTTCACTAGAATATGGAATATTAGGGAGATTTAACATAGATGCACCGCTGTCCGCTGATATTGTCTATCGCATGGAAGTAGCCTTATTTCTTAGTTAACAAGCAGTCACGTATCTAACTTCTGGATCGAAAACCTGAACAACTGTTATCGGATTTTCTAAGTCTGCTTGTATTGCTGTGCCAGTTAAGATAAATACGTTTGCGCCCTTCGGTTTTCAGAATAAGGTGCCAAGAAGGTAAGCGAAATTACGATTCAAGTAATACAGAGATTAATGTTTTTATTTCTACTTCTTGAAATTTAATTTCCTTTTCAAACCTGTTCTTGCTTTCTAATACGGCTTGCTCACACCTCCCTTCTCGACTACTGTTTACCTTTCATGTCCTTCGACTGTTATAATTGCAGACTCGTTTCCGTCCAAGTTTTAGATAACCTTTCGCTCACTTTATTTATCCCAGATGGTCCCTGAATTTCGAAGAAAGTATTATAGGCAACATCCTTCTTCGTGTCCGAGGGTATGTCCCCTGTCGCATTTATCTTGCACACCATTTGGAATAGTTTCGTCTCACTTGTACTAACTAGGACAATATTTCGTACTAACGTCGATGGCATCTGCCAACCACATATTCTACCAGACGAAAGTTTTTAATTCTTATTTTATACTTCCACCTATGTCATTTTTCGCTATTAATTCTAATACAGCCTCTAGTATGCTCTCATTTCATCATACATGTCACTTTTACAACTGGTTTTTAAAAATGATTTTTGTCGCTACTGTACTTATTTTCTCAATGACACATGTTATAAACGTACACGTTTACGGTTCTGTAATCGATTCTACATGAAAGCGTTTTTAATATACCCTGCTATCTTTGGTACTACACATTTTATAGAATTTAAGTTACACTATTACTTAAGACTGGCTTAGGCATAAGTATTACCTTTTTAACAGAAATTCAATTTCTATTTTTCACGCTTATTTACGTTTATTAAAATATTAGCTTTATGAAAATTTTCATATACCTCCCCTTTTTTCCTCATTCTCGTGCCCCCCGTCTCTCTCTCTCTCTCATCCTCAAGGCCTATACAGAGTGATTCCGTGATTAAGGTACAAACTTTGAGGGGAGAAGGAGAACAGCAAATGTATCAATTTGAGTTAATAAACCCTTATCAGTTTGTGGTAAGACACCCTGCTCTGGAAAGTTAGAAGCGAAAATCATTTTGACATCTCTGACAGTGGACCTCTTCTACTGCAGTGTGTAAGCTCAGGGACTGATGACCTTAGCAGTTAAGTCCCATTTCAAACACAATTCAACATTTTGAACACACACAGTGCAACTGCGGCACTAGCAACTGCAGCACAGAATAACAAGTAGTTCAAATGTGTGTGAAATCTTATGGGACTTAACTGCTAAGGTCATCAGTCATAAGCTTACACACTACTTAATCTAAATTATCCTAAGGGCAAAAACACACGCCCGTGCCCGAGGGAGGACTCGAACCTCCGCCGCGACCAGCCGCACAGTCCATGACTGCAGCGCTAAGACCGCTCGGCTAATCCCGCGCGACAAAACAAGTTGTTGTCTGCCATCTTGAAATTTGATGAAAAATATGACGAAAGTGTAATACCTTTTTTGTAGAGTCATGTAAAAGATCTTTGTCAAAGAACTTTGACGAATATTTGATCATATTCCGTTAGGACAGTGCGGCGAAATTTGGAGTTAATGGTGCGTGTACGGGCTTCGGCACATTCATAGCTAAATAAGAGCAAATTTGACAGACAGGTTTCCTCTTTTACGACGGTCTTAACGAGTTTTTAATAGCTCCATTGTCCACTCGAATAAAGCTGATATCATCATCGGGATCTGAGAGTAATATTTCCTTAAGCGGATTTTCGTGGATAAATGTCTCTCATTTCAAGCTATTCCCTGGACTAGCGCCTTGTTTTCTTCTTCATCTTTAAACACAATGCCAAAGCTAATACCAGAACTGCTTTGTTTGCGTTTGTGACCATTCTCACTACTGTCAAAATACTCATGAACACAAACGGCGTCCGCTTCAAAGTGCGGTTAACTGACAAACTTTGTACGTGCACGGAATTGTTTTGAGAAACCCCCCAGCTTGACGAGGGCTCATTTGGCTAACAGGTTCGTTCGTTCACGGGGGGGCTTAACACGGGCCTTGCCACCTCTTTATAATCCGGCGTTCTGCGGTCCCACTGTCGCAGCCGCGGCGCCAGCTGGCACGCGGGAGACGCGGAAGAGCGGCCCTCTGCGGGCGGGTGGTGACGTCACGGCCGGGTCCGGGCCACTGCGCGCCGGCTTGGCCCGGCGCTGCTAGCCGGGCGCGACCGCCGCTTCGCGCGCCCAAGGTCGCCGCAGCAGCGCGTGCCTCTCGCATCCGCTATCCGCTGGCCCCGGGCGCGCACGTCTCAGCTGCGTGCCAGCTCAGCGCCCGCTCCAGCACAGCCGCGGAAGGGAGGGGGGGGGGGGGGGGAGCTCTGTACTGGAACTGGGCAATGTCACACCTGACACGTGTTCCACTCCGACGTGTTCCCTACTGATGACATTAATAGATGGTGATGAAATCAGTGAGGATGAAATGGGAGGAAATAGTATCAGAGGAGCCGCAAATTACTGACTAAGAGGGGCAGTCAAAGATTAAATTATCACCTCGGAGCCGGCTGGAGTGGCCGTGCGGTTCTGGGCGCTACAGACTGGAACCGAGCGACCGCTACGGTCGCAGGTTCGAATCCTGCCTCGGGCATGGATGTGTGTGATGACCTTACGTTAGTTAGGTTTAAATAGTTCTAAGTTCTAGGGGACTGATGACCTCACCAGTTAAGTCGCATAGTGCTCAGAGCCATTTGAACTATATCATCTCGGAAAAAATTGTTGTTGTTGTGGTCTTCAGTCCTGAGACTGGTTTGATGCAGCTCTCCATGCTACTCTATCCTGTGCAAGCTTCTTCATCTTCGGAAAAAATAAACTTAATTAATTAATATTTTGAATGCTGGCCTCGATGCCAATTTTCATTTTTTGCACTCAGAGATTCATGTGAAAATGACAGTAGGACGGGAATCAATACTCTTTGAACGTGAATGGAAGTTGGAGCAAGACACATGGGATATTCAATTTTGGAAATCGTTAGGGAGTTCATTATCCCGAGATCAAGAGTGTACTGAGAATAACAAATTTCAGGCTTTACCATTCACCATAGACATAGCAGTGGCCGACGGCCTTCACTTAACAATCGAGAGCAGCGGCATTTGTGTAGAGGTGTCAGTGCTAACAAACAAGCAACACTGCGTGAAATATCGCAGAAATTAATGTGGGACGTACGACTAGCGTATCCGTTAGAACAGTGTGGCGAAATGGCGTTAATGGGCTATGACAGCAGCTTTGCTAACAGCACGACATCGCCTGCAGTGCCTCTCTTGGGCTTGGAAAACCGTGGCTTGTCAGATGAGTCCCAATTTCAGGTGGTAAGAGCTGATCGTAGCGTTCAAGTGTGACGCACACCCCACGAAGCCACAAACCCAAATTGTCAACAGTGGTGTGGGGTGGGTTAACATGGTATGGACTGGGTCTTCTGGTTCAACTAAACCGATCATTGTCTGGAAATGGTTGGAGACCATTTGCAGGCATTCGTGGTCTCAGTGTTCCGAAACAACGACGTAATTTTCATGGATCACAGCGCGCCATGTCACCAGACCACAGCTGTTCGCGACTGGTTTGAAGAACATCCTGGACAATTCGAGCGAATGATTTGGCCATCCCGTTCGCCCGACATCAATCCCATCCAACATTTATGCGACATAATCGAGAGGTCAGCTCGTGCACAACATCCTTCATCGACAACACTTTCGCAATTATGGGTGGCAGGATCGCTGAATATTTCAATAGGGGACTTCAACGACTTGTTGAGTCCGTGCCACACAGAGTTGCTAGACTACGCCGGGCAAAAGGAGATACGTCACGATATTAGAAGATACCCCATGACTTTTTTGACCACACGTTATAATGTATATACATCATAGATGTTTTGAGACTTGCAAAAAAAATGGTTCAAATGGCTCTGAGCACTATGGGACTTAACATCTATGGTCATCAGTCCCCTAGAACTTAGAACTACTTAAACCTAACTAACCTAAGGACAGCACACAACACCCAGCCATCACGAGGCAGAGAAAATCCCTGACCCCGCCGGGAATCGAACCCGGGAACCCGGGCGTGGGAAGCGAGAACGCTACCGCACGACCACGAGATGCGGGCTGAGACTTGCAAAGGTCTTCTGCAACCATATAGTTTCACTTCATTAACTTTTGTTTGTTTCTGATAAGCGCCTTCAGCCGTGGTGTACATTTAAATCCCTGCTTCACAGTACCTAGTACTGCAGCCCATTAACAAAGTGTGTGTCTCGCAATAATTCGTTTGCAATTGAAGAGGAACAATACTGTAAAAATTTCTGACGCTTTGGAAGTGTATAGCAACAGTGCAAACTGGCAGTCGTCGTGCACGCTTCCAGTGTGGTCAAACAGATGTGAATGACAAAGAACCAATTAGCAGACCATCTTTCTGTGAATAATAGGGAATGGTACTATAACACTGGCATATCCCAATTGAGGTGCCAGTGAAACAAAAGCTGGACAACTGCGAGTAGGACCTGAGCTCTCAGGGTACCGTACAAACTTAATTACGTATACACATTGTTCATCTATAGGTTTTGATGAGTGAATTTAAGAATATCAAAATATCTAGCATAAGTGGCCGTTCTTTTTACTGCATAGACTTACAAGCTTAATTTTCTTTACATCGCCAAGGGATCGTAGACCTTAGTACTTGACGTCAGTTTCAACCTGATTCATCTAACGTTCCTGAGGAAACAGTGTCTTAACAGACCGCCAAAAATGTGAACCTACGCTGTGACCACATATCCAAGGCCTGAATAACCACCTTTTGTAGCTAGGACCGCTGCGAGAGGTGCAGGAAGAGAGGCAGTGAGGTTCTGGGAGGTGACGACATGGATGTGGAGCCGCGCCGATCCCAGGGCCGTGGACAGCTGCGCTATGTTTCTCGGTTGAGAAGTCATGGCTTGAACTCTTTGTTCGAGGTGGTCGCACAGATTCGCGATTGGTTCGAAATGCGGGGAGTTTGGTGGCCAGGTGAGTACAGTAAATTCATCCTGGTGCTCTGCGATCCACGCACCTACTCTGCGAGCTGTGTGAAACGTTCCACTGTCCTGCTGGTAGACACTATCGTGCTAGGGAAAACAAACTGCATGTAGGGGTGGACGTGGTATCCAAGGACACACGCAACATTGTGATTATCCATTGTGGTCCCCCCAGAATGACGAGATCACCCAGATACTGCCATGAAAACGTTCCCCCGATCACTACTCTCCCTCCTTGTTCCTTTCAGATATTTCGCACTGTACACGCCGAAGACCACCTGTCCGATGGAGCATAAAACGTGACTCATCTGAAAAGAGTAGAAATGTTGGAACACGTGAGGCAATACTAACCTTACGACTTATCTTGGAAGAAAGATTAAGAAAAGGCAAACCTACGTTTCTAGCATTTGTAGACTTAGAGAAAGCTTTTGACAACGGTAACTGGAATACTCTCTTTCAAATTCTGAAGGTGGCAGGGGTAAAATACAGGGACCGAAAGGCTATTTACAATTTGTACAGAAACCAGATGGCAGTTATAAGAGTCGAGGGGCATGAAAGGGAAGCAGTGGTTGGGAAAGGAGTGAGACAGGGTTGTAGCCTCTCCCCGATGTTATTCAATCTGTATATTGAGCAAGCAGTAAAGGAAACAAAAGAAAAATTCGGAGTAGGTATTAAAATCCATGGAGAAGAAATAAAAACTTTGAGGTTCGCCGATGACATTGTAATTCTGTCAGAGACAGCAAAGGACTTGGAAGAGCAGTTGAACGGAATGGACATTGTCTTGAAAGGAGGATATAAGATGAACATCAACAAAAGCAAAACGAGGATAATGGAATGTAGTCGAATTAATTCGGGTGATGCTGAGGGGATTCGATTAGGAAATGAGACACTTAAAGTAGGAAAGGAGTTTTGCTATTTGGGGAGTAAAGTAACTGATGATGGTCGAAGTAGAGAGGATATAAAATGTAGACTGGCAATGGCAAGGAAATCGTTTCTGAAGAAGAGAAATTTGTTAACATCGAGTATAGATTTAAGTGTCAGGAAGTCGTTTCTGAAAGTATTTGTATGGAGTGTAGCCATGTATGGAAGTGAAACATGGACGATAACCAGTTTGGACAAGAAGAGAATAGAAGCTTTCGAAATGTGGTGCTACAGAAGAATGCTGAAGATAAGGTGGGTAGATCACGTAACTAATGAGGAGGTATTGAATAGGATTGGGGAGAAGAGAAGTTTGTGGCACAACTTGACTAGAAGAAGGGATCGGTTGGTAGGACATGTTTTGAGGCATCAAGGGATCACAAATTTAGCATTGGAGGGCAGCGTGGAGGGTAAAAATCGTAGAGGGAGACCAAGAGATGAATACACTAAGCAGATTCAGAAGGATGTAGGTTGCAGTAGGTACTGGGAGATGAAGAAGCTTGCACAGGATAGTGTAGCATGGAGAGCTGCATCAAACCAGTCTCAGGACTGAAGACCACAACAACAACATCTGAAAAGGCCACCTTTTGCCACTCAGTGGACACCCAGTTGTGGCGTTAGCGTGCAAATTACAGCTTTCGTCGTCGATGAACAGCAGTCAGCAAGAGCGCATAAATGAGGCAACCACCGCGGAGGCCGACACGCAGCAACGTTCGCTGCACGGTCGTTGAGGAGACGCTGTCGCTCGCCCCACGGCTCACCTGGGTGGTCAGCTGGTCCGCAGTTCCACGCCCGTACACATCTCCGCAGCCGTCGTTCACCCCAGTCATCTATGGGCCGCGATGCACCACACTTGCCTCGGCGACGGTTTTGGAAAGCTCAATTTTGCGATGCGTGGTATACTTCAATCCGCGGCGGCATGCGACCAGTTTACTAACTTAGCCATTTCGGAAATGCTTCGACCATTGGTCCCAAATGATCGTCCCATTTTGGACGTCACATAAATTGCTCCGTTTGCGCATTACAACAACGACTGCACTGTCTTCCGCATCCTCCCCTACACGCTTTATAAAGCCTTCGCTGCTAGTGGTGCCACCTGCTGTGTGTGGGTAGTTGTTACAGATGCCGTCAAAGTCGGTGGTCACTTCAATGTGAGTGGACCCTGTGTAACGATTCTGCTTTTATCGGTTAAGGTGCGAAGCTCTAAAAAGTGAAAATCAGTAATGGATTAATCTTCAATAGCTCGCACGACATTTTAAACGTGTCAAAAGCCGCCGCCCGATTCCGCGACCCATTAAAAAAAGCATGACGAAGTGAAGCAGAAGCGGAAATGTTGCAGCTGTGCGAGAACAATCCGGGCGACTTACTTAGCCGCCTACTCGTACTGGATGAGTGCTGAGTGTACAACTATGCCCGCGAGACGTTGGAGGAGAGCAAGCAGTGGGGGTCCACGGTAGCAGAAAACGGCGAAGATTCGACCTACAGCAGGTGAAGGTGGTGCTGAGTGTTTTCTGGAGCGCTGTGGTGAGGAGCTAATGGATTACGCTCCTGAGGCGACGCGACGTCAGGGTGCTTTGCATACCTGAACCGGTGGCCAGCCGTTCGCTGCCGCAGCTTGTTTGCATAACTGCAGCCGGGTCTGTGAATGTGCCGAAAAGTCACGGCCGTTGGGGCTTGAGTGGGGCTCGCTCTGCACCGACTGCACTCAGGGAACTCGTAAAGCCTCCCCCAACCCGGAGTTCGGTTTGAACATCGTAGTGCTTTGCTAGGCGTTGTTTCATTGTTTGTAATATGCCGTTGCCTTCTTCCGACGTATGGGCAGACTTATCTACTTCGTTATAGAGGATTCTACTGTTTGACACTAACTCCGGACCACGCAGCAATTCAGCATTTTCATACTTAAAAAAAAAATGCCCGCGATGAAAGAAACGAAAATCGACAGATGAAAATTCTAATGTCAGATTATTAGACTGATTTATTTGAGTGGCAGTGAAAAGAAAACTTAACAGATGGGAAAAAGTAAGTAAACCGCTTATAGTTTCAAAAGTAATCGCCTATAACTGTTAATACATTTACCCCATTGTCGAACAAGACGGTCAGTGCCTTCATGGAAAAATGTTTGTGGCTGCGTACGGCATCTTGGTTGTACCTAGGCGTGCACCTCTTCGACCGAAGAAAATCGTCAGCCACGAATGTCTTACTTCAGAGCTCCAAAAATAGGGAAATCGCGTGGGGAGGGATCGGGACTGTATGGAGGATATGTAAGGACTTTCCAACCAAACTTCTGATGCTTAGTCGAAAAACAGGCACGCCAGTTCGGGGAAAGTTCAGGATGACCTTGTCTTTGACTACAAGGACCCGCTGCTCATTGACTCCCTGGAACACGGCGTCACAACTAACGCACAGCGGCACATAGACTCTTTGGAAAAATTGAAGCTCTCCATCAGGTCCAAATGCCCAGGAATGTTGACGGACGGCATGATTCTGTTGCGGATAAGGCCCGCTCACATGTTGCCAAGATTGTTTCGACTGCGCTGCAGAAGTTTCACTGGGAAGCCGTTACATATCTTCCACGCATTTCCTATCTCTCCCCAAGCGATTTTCATCCCTGAAGAAAGACATTCGTCGCCGTCGATTTGCTTCGGACGAAGACGTGCACGCCTGGGTATCATCATGGCTCCGCAGGCAACCGCAAAAGTCATGAGGGCATTGACTGTCTTGTCCCAGAGTGGTATAAATGTGTTAACAGTTATGGCAATTACCTTCGAAATACTAAACAGTTTACTTACGTTTTTCCATCTGTCTCGTATTCACTTGATTGCCCCTTACATGATTATAGGTTTACATCGCTAACATCAATCCGTTGTAGATTTGTGGAACATGTTTACGCTTACGCATTGTGATGTTTTCGGTGTCACAGAATGTCCTCTATAAGAAATTACATAGATTCAGTAAAAAGGGCTCTTTCGAAAAAAGCTCGCTCTGTTCGTCGGGGAACGCAGAACGCCACAGAAAAGGTTCCAAGTTTGATACCACGTTCTTTGACTTCAGGAAGGCGTTCGATAAAGTCCGCACTGTCGTTTAGTGGACACAATACGCGATCACTGAGAGTCAGACCACACTGGCGGCAAGATTCGAGTTTCTAGCAGAGAGAACTCAACTCGTTGTTCTCACCGGAATGAAACTGACAAACGTAAAAGTAATTTCCGAAGTACGGGAAGGCTATTACTGGAGTTGCGCTCTACCAAAACTACGGTTCGACAGTTTTGGTACGCTACATAAATGACAAAGTAACTGGTAACATTGCCGGTAGAAATGGTAGCATTACTGGGGAAACAAACGTAAATGAATGTGTAAGAAAGAAACTGGGAGCTGACGACTTCTTTGTTTTGCAGTTTATAAGTATTAAAAGTTAGCTGATCGCGTAACTTCTGCACTTTATGTAACCAAAGCAATTACTTTTGATGCAAGTACATTTTGCATGCATAAACATAAAAAAGTATAATTGTTGTTGTTACTTTGTGCTCAATAGAAAGTTCTTCCACATGATCAATAGCAAGAGTTTGCTATTATAACTGATAATGCGAAAGTTATTTGTGAATAACAGAAACATGTTTTATGTAAGTTCGACGAAGTATTTAAGCGATGTTTGCTATATTTTCGTTTTGAGGTTTTATCATTTTACCTTTCTTGAGGAAACTGAGTTTTCTAGCGGTGTATGGTAAGTTTTTATTGTTTTATTTATTTATTATTGCAACATCCCTCTGTTTCACATTACAAATCAACAATTTTCGAATAAAATCGGAATTAAACATTGACAGTTTCAATTTGTTTATTTTTTAAGTAACAGACAGGAGGATAAATATGTAGAACAAAAATGTTCTGTCGGTTATACATCCCTTTATATACGCTCAACCCGTTTATGGACGTTTCACCGCTTCTGGCTTTTAGGACAATCAAGTAAGACAGTGATCGCATACGTAAAGAAAGCAATCGTTACGA
The DNA here is from genome assembly GCF_021461385.2 of Schistocerca piceifrons. Lineage (NCBI taxonomy): Eukaryota > Metazoa > Arthropoda > Insecta > Orthoptera > Acrididae > Schistocerca > Schistocerca piceifrons. The sequence continues at coordinate 37,293,502 of NC_060142.1, forward strand.
GGTAACGCCCGATAGGTATGCAACACACCTAACGTACAGTAACATGGGTATGACCTTAACTGACCAAATACTAGGAAAACTGCCGTAGTTTACGCTTAATTATAATAGTCTGTCGCAGATTACGGCAGTTTTACAACTCTATCCGTTACTGTCCACAATACATATTAATGATGTACTGTATAACGTCGGAAGCTCCGTGATATTCTTTTTTTTTTTTAGCTGATGTCGTTGTCTACAGAAATGTTGCAATGCCACGAGACTGTACCGAAATTGAGAAACACCTGCAGAAGGTCAAAGATTGGTGCAGGGGTTGGCAATTTACCTAGAACGTAAATGAATGTAACGTGTTGCGTAATATTAGGTGAAGAAGTCCATACTGTTAAGTTACACCATTTGAGATATATCACTGGAAACAGTAGTAACCGTAAAATACGTAAGAGTAACAGTCTAAAGTGGAATGATCACATACAACAAAGCAGGTGCCACCTGACACTCAGTGGAAGTATCTAAAGAAAATAAAATTCATGCACGGAAAATGTGGCTTACAAAGTGCTTGTAAGACCGCTTTGCCGACAATCATATTTCGCAAGTGCCATACGTGAATGTAACACACAAGTGTGGCGTGTGTGTGTGTGTGTGTGTGTGTGTGTGTGTGTGTGTGTGTAGAGAGAAGGGGGGAGGGAGAGAGACTAGAGTAGTGGTGCTAGAAGTAGAGGTGTACATTATCTGGTAATGTGTCACCGAAACGTGCTAAAAGACGCCTTTTCATGTTTACATCGGCGCTTATCCTTCACGCTTTCGAAGGCGCGACGAAAACGTGTATTTGGCGGACACGTGCTTTACTGTAATGGAAAATCTGCGCCAGTATGGATTGCGTCCCGTTTCGCTGCGGTAATTACGCACGCTGTTTGGCCGACGGGACCAATGCGTGACGAGATGTTTAGCACGCCCACTTGCGTCTTGAAGGAAGATGTAGTACCAACACAGTTCTTGAATTCGAGGTACAGTTGGTCGTTCGCTTTTGTACACTTACGATAAGTGGTTGGCTCATTTGAGCTTGGCTTTCAGTAATTACACTACAATGGTGTTTTATTAGTTTACTCATCTCGAGTTGTATGGGGCAATCTGAAACAATTAATTGAAATAAGATGAACTTTTTAGCCACGATCGCTTCTAAACAACGTTCATTGTGGATTACCTGTTTCGATAAGCATAGTTACTATCTCCCGACCTCGATAAAAGATTATTACATGTCCTATACCAGGCACACAAGTACTCTTTCTAAAACTTTGCTAGGTACGTGAGAGACGAGTTGAGCGATGTATCCGCAAGTCAAGGTTAAAGCCACAATCTACAGATTAATTCGTCAAATGCTCGTGTCCCACAGCACACACTACTGTGTACTTCTTTGCACCACTAGACTTAACAGTCTTTCAGTGCTTTTGAGTTTTATTTTGTGAGAAACTGTGTTTTGTCTCCTCCAACTCTACACAAAAAAGTAGTACAGAAGTAGATCATTGGTACGGAAGCTTGGCTGTATATACTGGATATCCCAGTAGGAATAGTCAGTACTCAGGGACATGACAGGATGGCGTGTTCGCAGCAAATAGTCTAGTAAACATGGACTCTTAAATGCATATCTTAAGAGCTATCACCACTTGTTCCGTATAAGAGGTGTGTTCACACTAGCAAAGATGAACATGTATGTACTTTAGAGCTCATGTTTACGGAACATTTTTTTCGTGTTTTGGTCGATACTACCATCTTTCAAAATATGGAAAGCAAAGAGCTTGCAACGGAAGAGATTTGTTTCGCAGTATCGAAGACGAGGTCCTCTTAAGATATGCATTTTAGAACCCATGATCAAAAGACATTTCTGCTTCGAAAGATCGTTCCTGTTACACCCCTGAATATTGACTATTACTCACGGAACACCGTGTATGTAAGAAGTACAAGGTTGAAATCGAATTGTACGAAGCTAATACAGAAATACAACCAACGCTTCAGTTGAAATACTAGGGTTTCTGTGTTGACACCAAAAATAACCATTTCACCCTATTTTATTAGACATGTTTTCAGCGCAGCATTGCTTAACTAATATGAAACGGAAATGGATTATGGACGACCATGTTGAGGAAGTCTGTGGTAGTGTTTCTTTTCACAGCGTAACAATTAATCAATTATGCTGAAATTCGATTTTTTACAATTATTTTCTCTATTAGATCTTAATAGGGTAAGCAATTCTATTTGTCTTACGACCTAATTAACTCGTTAAGTCACATAATCTTTTTGTAATACTTATTGCCTTGAAGAAGACACTATAGTCGCCTTACGCATTATATCTCGGACACTGGGAACGCTCTTTATGGACCGTGTCTTAATTTTTTACCACCTTTCTAAACGACGAAGGCCAGACTGCTTTGGTGATGTTACTATTGTTTCATCGGAAGCAACAGCACAGAACTATCGGCAATGACAGAGAAAACAGCTATCTCATCCACAGAGGAATAACGGAGGGTTAATATTTTCTGTGGCAGTAGGGGTTTTAACGAATCGCGAAGCCTGTTGGAGAATTCCTAGAGACGTGTCCGCGGAATGGAGATTTCAATCTCTGCGTTAGTCGGCAGCGGAGCAGTTGGAACGGCCGGGTTGCCTGACGCCATGCCGGTTACTTTCCGCGACTCCCACAATAGCGCCGGCGCGCCTTGCCAGCGGCGCTCCGCCACAGGTGTATAATTAGACCGCCTCCCGTACACTACAGTACACTCACTCACCAGAAATGAATTTATTCGCCGAGCCAATATCCCGTGCGCTACACTTCATGAAGTCGAGCTAGCTGCCAGTGTTCTGTAATGTGCTGAGTACGACGTCATGCACGAGTTAACACGGGGGTGACGGCGTGAATAAGCTTGCGATCAAGAACCACATAGTCACAGCAGCACTTGTACGTGTACATTTGTACTATGTACTATGTACATAACAGCGCAATCAATGTTTTCTGTTGTCAGTGCTCCTCCTTGCAAGAAGAAACATTCATGCCCTTTAAAAAAAAAATTATTTGCCGATTAATAACGTCGTCCAGTCGAACTAATTTTCACATTCACTGCCTCGCATGGCAAGACCAGAACCAGCATCAGAGCAGAAATGAGAAAGAGAATTTCAAACGTTTCATTTAGCAACCCACTGATGGCAAATATGCGTAAACAGAAAGCTATTAGAGAAACAGACAGAGCGTTAGGATGTTGACACACTACTTATTGTCACTGCACCTTCCATAAGTGATCATTTTCGAGGATTGTGGGATGTTGTAACCCACTCAATAATATGAAGCTGTGACATGCAGTGTAAGAGTATTTTATTCTGGCGTTGTGAAGCTATCGACTGTTCTATATACCACACACGTTAGAAAGCTGTTGAAATAATGATACGAACACTTAAGTTTAAATTTAATGTAGTAGGCGTGGTAAATGAAAATTAGCACATGTCGAAATTGCAGTCCCAATAAATAATGTTTTAACAGCGTAAAGTGGAATGATTTCATTTAAAATTTTCACGAAGGCAAACGTCTACATTTTAGTGTATCTGGAGGAGACACAAAGGAGCCTAAAACCCACATTCATACCAGAAGCTGGTCACAAACTTCTTATCTTCGCTAGTGGAAGTTGTTAATATCAAATCTCATGGAAACGACGAAGTTAATGACGTAGGGATATTGAGAATTCCCTAATATCTTTAATTTGCCGTAAGATGTGACGCCGGCCGAAGTGGCCGTGCGGTTCTAGGCGCTGCAGTCTGGAACCGCGAGACCGCTGCGGTCGCAGGTTCGAATCCTGCCTCGGGCATGGATGTGTGTGATGTCCTTAGGTTAGTTAGGTTTAACTAGATCTAAGTTCTAGGCGACTAATGATCTGAGAAGTTGAGTTCCATAGTGCTCAGAGCCATTTGAACCATTTTTTAAGATGTTACGTTCTTGAATACTTTCTTAATATTTCTTCTTTTTGTTGTGACAAATTTTGCAAAGGACACTGACGGCCTCAGGTCTTCAGTATTAAGTGTGTCTCCCCTTTTTGATCGTAACTGTCACTTGGTTCGTCTGCAAAGATATCTCCTCCGCCCGACGACTTGTGTATCTCTTTAGCTTTCACACCTTTGACTCCGGGTTATTTAAGTGATATATGAATGTACTACATTTAAACGTGCCATAAATTTGCATTCTCGTGCATAACAGCACGTTTCTGGCCCACTTACTAGAGTCTAGTTTGCTACCGAAGGGTAGGGGGGCAGGGGTAGTCGCGACGCTAGAGGTCTTTTACCCTCCCTCCCCTCCACCCCCACACAAACACACTTTCCCCTGAAAAACCAAAACAAGCACGCATGCTGCCCCTTCACAACACAGGACGACTAGGAAGAAAGCCAGTACATGTAACGCATGTCGCCTAGAAGCGTATGTCCCTAGGGTCGTTTGTCGTGAAATCTCGAAGCCGTTTCGCCTCACTCGCCGCTATACTTCTTCTAAAAATGTTAGATGGCGTTGTCAGCATTAAAAACTTTCGGCTACGTCGTGCTCACACTTTACTAAGAATATGAATACTGAAACTATTTGTACGTATATCAATGTAACCTTCTTGACGGTAAAATAATCTCTCACAAACTACCCTCTGTCAGTTAAGTAACTATTAGGTATACATACTTACGAAGTGTTACGAGTAGTATGCCTAGCAATTAATTAACTCTGTGTTTTAATAGCTTCGAACTTTACTTTCTAAAATATTATGCTTTACACCTACCATCCCTTAATCGATCTACGTAACTAAAAAGTTTCCCCTGCATATCTCAGATCCTGCGTACAGTTTTGTCCTATTACGCGTATTAAAGGTTTAATTTTGAAATGTATTATATCAATACAGGTAATTCTGATTGAACTGTCGAAGGAAAGAGGAGGCCGAGACGATACACCGCAAAGCAGTGCTGTACAGAGAAATTTGTGGGGTAAATAGCACATTACTTAACGTCTATTCGATGGCGTTACAATAATTTTGTTTTTGCACGCGAAGTGTGAAAGTTATAAGTTTATAACACCACGTGATGAGCTGCTATCTGGCATAAAGTCCATATTATTTTAGAGTACAGTACGCATGATCGAACGTTAGTATCATGAATTACTCGTACTTGTATAACAGCTTAATTATTTCTCTCCCTTGCAAAAAGACTCAGAAGATAGCTTAAGCTACAATACAACGGCCACACAGCCAGTAACTGTCGATAAAGACACCGTAAAGATCGGGTCTTCATTGGGTAAAACGATTAACATTTTAAAACCGCATCGCCTAATAGCACTTAGTGTCACAGATCGACGCGCAGCGACGAGGGCAGCACCGTCCGGACATTCACAATGGCGGTAACAGTGCACGCCGCCGCGGGCAGATGGCAGCACAGGGCGGGCCGGGCGACGGCGCCCCTGGCGGCGCGCGGGCTCACCTCGGCGGGCGGCACGTTGATCCAGCTCTCGCTGGCCCTGCGCGCCAGCAGCGCGGGGCTGAACATGAGGTCATCCTCCTCGTCGGCCGCTTCGTCGTCGCCCATGTACCACTGCATGCCGCCGGCGCGCTGCTACACTACTGAGGCTCCGCTTTTAGCAGCGGCTGCCGCGGCAGCAGCAGCAGAGGCAGGGCGCGCGCGCGGCCGCCTGCCAGCTCGCACCGCGGAGGGGCTAAAAGTGCCGCCGACCTGCCGGCTAAACACAGCGCCCCGCTGCACTGCCCAGCCCGGCACGTCGCGCATTTCTCTTGTCGATTGGATTTCCAATTGAGCCTCTATGGACTGTGTGACAATAAAATAACCAGTGTCGTTTTAGGTTCCTGCCAGCGTCTCTAGGGCCCGTCATTCAGTGATTTATTTCACAACTCTGGTGAAATGAAATGTTCGTGGGGCTAGGGCTTCCCGTCGCGTAGACCGTTTGCTTGATGCAAGGGTTTTTTTAAATGAGGCTACTTCAGCGACTTGCGTGTCGATGAGAATGAAATTATGATGAACACAAAGCAACATCCAGTTTCCGAGCGGAAAAAAAATCTCCGACCCGGCGAGAATCGAACCCGGAACCTTCGCATTGGCTTTCTGTCGCGCTGACCGAGGAATTGAGGTCGTCGCTCCTCTGGTAATGGCACTCCAATGTGCTGGGTGCTGGTACCACCAAATGATCGGTGGTCATGAAGTTTTAATTATCGCCTCGGAAAAATTACAGTTATTTATTAAATTGTTTGGTTGTTTGTTTGTTTGCAGGTGCTTGTTTGCAGTCATGGGTAACAATGAAATCCTCGCACCACAGTGCCGTAGCAGGCATCTAGAAGAGTCAAAGATGGAACGGCACAGTCTATTGAGGAAGTGTAGTAGATTAGTTTAATACTTGCTCTTTAGATCATGTGGTATGACACTTGGAAATGATGTAGAACACGCAGGTTTAACGACAGTTTCTTTACATGTCATCATTCAATTTTTTTTTAATTACTAATTTCTATCTAAAACTTCATCTACTGAGTAAAAAGATTAAAGATTTATCCGCCAGAAATTATTTTAACTTGTTTTTAAATATTGGTATTGGTATTTGATACTAATTGCTAACTGACCAAAGACTTTCGTGGCAGCATAATTTACCTTTTTCTGTGTCAACGCTAGATTTAACCCAGAGTAATGAAAATCAGCGTGTCTCCTATACTGCGAATATTACTTGTTTCTTAAATAAATACCTACAAGATGATCTTGTGTATAATACTGCTATTACTCTGATTAAACGTTTTTCTGCAATGATTACTGTTTTCCTTAACGAAGAATAACTCAAAAAATGATGCTACACTAAAGAAGTGTGTGAACATAGGCATAGCACGCTAATTTACTTGTATATTAGTGACTAAAATTTGCAATAACTCTAATAGATCAAGTAGCTGAACTCAAACGTTTTGGCAGATCATCAATGTGTTTTTTTCCAATTCAATCTTTCATCAGTGGACACACCAAAAAATTTGGAATATTCTGTCTTAGCTACAGACGTCTGTTCAAACTCCATGTTTATTAATGACGTTATGCCATTTACTGTACAGAACTATATAAACTATGTTTTATTACAATTTAATCACAGTCCTCTTGCAGATAACCACTTAATAATTTTCTGAAAGACATTATTTACAATTTCCTCAGCTAATTCTTGCTTGTTGGCTGTGATTACTATACTTGTATCACCAGGAAAAAGAATTAATTTTGTATCTTAGTGAATACAGAATGGCAAGTGATTGGTATATATTAAGAACAATAAGGGACCCAAGACTGAACCCTGTGAGGCCGCATTCTTGATAACTCCCTACTTTTTCCAAATTATGTGAACTGCTATTATTTTGAACCTTCTGCACTCTTCCAGTTCCATATGAATTAAACAATTTGTGCACTGTCCCACTCATACTATAATGCTTAATCTTACCTAGAAGAATTCCGTGATTTACACGATCAAAAGCCATTGAGAGATCACCAAAAAGCCAGTGGGTGATGCTTGGTTATTCAGAGCATTTAATCTTTGATCAGTGAAAGCATGAATAGGATTTTCTGTTGAAATACCTTTCTGAAAACCAAAGTGACATTTTGTTAGTATTTTATTTTTACAGGTATGTGAAGTTACTCTTCAATACATTACTTTTTCAAGAATTTTGGTTAAAATGTCAGAAGTAAGATGAGGCAGTAGTTGATATCAGACCTTTTCCCCCTTTTATGCAATGGTTTGACAAGAAGCACATTTCAGTCTATCAATGAGCTATTACATATGTGGCTCAGAATCCTGCTTAACTGTTGGGAACAAGCTTTTAATACTCTGCTAGTGAGGTTTTTATTTTCCTAATTTCAGAAGGAGAGGTGGGTAGAATTCCAATTTTATAGTGTTGTGATCCGTTTTCGGCAGCAGTGGAAGTGTAGTAGCTGTGTGGGGCCAGATGAGACGGCTAAATAAGTTCTCTGGACTGGCCTGACACAGCTGCTACACGTAACACTGCTGCCGAAAACGAATCACCGCACGATACTACACTTCCTCAGTGGGCTGGGTCATGTTCTTTTGGCACTTGCAGCGCCGTGCTGCGGTAGAGTGGAGTGGGGATTTCACTGCTTACAGGACCGCACATACGTACCTGCAAACAGTCAACTAATGTATTACGTAACTTTATTTTTTGGGGGCAATAATTGAAACTATAAGACTAGCGCTTGTGAAACACAGATAGCTATTCACCACCAATGTGAAAACTATCTCAATGATGTATTTTATCTTTAACAAAACCCATCTCTCGTAGATCTCTATTTAAACCATCTTAACTTGGTCAAGAGAAGGGCTGACGGCACCCTAGGTCATGGAGTGTATCGGAAGACAACGCACACTGATCTGTATTTGCACGCAGACAGCTGCCACCACCTTTCACAGAGTAATGGGGTACTTAAAACTCTAGTACATAGGGCGCGCACTATCTCTGACGCAGTGAGTCTACCCCAGGAATTGGAACATCTGAGAACTGTATTTCGAAAAAATGGGTACTCAGAGTGGCAGATTCAACGTGCTCTCCGCCCAACCACTAGAGCACAACCTGTGGAGATGGATGAAATCACGAGGGAGGAGGTAGGCACTGCGTTTATTCCATACACAGGCGCACTCTCGGGTAAAATCGCCCGCATTTTGAAGAAACACCGGGTCGGAACTGTGTTTTGTCCTCCAAATAAAACTCGTGCACTGGTGGGGAGCGCCAAAGATGACCTCGGTTTGAGGAAGGCCGGCGTGTACCAGATTCCGTGTCAATGTGGCAAGTCGTATATTGGTCAGACGATGCGTACCGTCGAGGATCGATGCCGTGAACACCAGAGGCACACTCGACTGATGTATCCGAGCAAGTTGGCGGTCGCTGAACATTGTTTGTCGGAAAATCACGCTATGGAGTATGAACGCACAAGGATTCTGGTACAGACGTCGAGATACTGGGACAGCGTTGTTAGAGAGGCCATCGAAATTCGCACCAATGACGACCTCATGAACCCTGACTGTGGCTATAATCTTAGCAAGGCTTGGGAACCAGCGATTGGGTTAATCAAGACTAAATCGAGCAAACGTATAGTTGTGACGACCACGGCGGACAGAGCCATCACACCGACGTCATCTCAGACGCCATCGGAATCTGTTCCACCACGCGACCGTGACGCGGGGCGCGGACGGCGGAGAGAGCGCGCCGCGGGCGGAGGGTATTTAAATCGGCCGCCGCCGCGACCGAACCCAGTTCCCCCTGAGCAGCCATAGCCTACGGATCTCCGTACCGGCACGTTCACAGGAGCTCAGTCCGTCAGTTCACCTGATGATGGCGACATGTATGATCGCCGAAATATTGTGCCCGTTGGACACTGTAGACCGGCAATACACCCGTGGATATTTTGATCATCTTAACTTAGATGACTTTTTTTCCTTACGAAGTTAGTAGCTGTAGAACACCAATTTTCTCATTTTATTTGTTATCATCGCTTCCTTGTTCTATATTTTTTTCCTGTATCTGAATTTAATCTGTCCGTTAACTTCTTTTGTAGTACAGTTCCTTGTCTTTTACACTGCTGGCCATTAAAATAACAATATTATACTCCGAGGTGAGAAGAGGCATGGGATAGAGATATGCACATGTATAGATGGCAGGAGTACCGCATACAGAGGTATAAAAGGGCAGTCAGGTGATTTATGTGAAAAGGTTTGCGACGTGATTGCGGCCACAACCCTGGAATTAGCAGACTTTGAATGCGGAGTAATAGTTGGAACTAGATGCGTGGGACATTTCATTACAGAAATCGTTAGGGGTTTCAATATACTGAGAACCACAGTGTCAAGACTGTGCCGAGAGTACCAGTTTCCAGGCATTACCTCCCATCACGTAATGGCCGACGACCTTTGCTTAACGACCGAGAGCGTTGGCGTAGAGTTGTCAGTGCTAACAGACAAGCAACACTGCGTGAAATAACCCCAGAAATCAATGTGGGACGTACGACAAAAATGTCTCTTAGAACAGTGCGGCGAGATTTGGCGTTAAAGGGGCTACTGCAGCAGACGACCAACGCGAGTGCTTTCGCTAAGAGCACGACCTCACCTGTAGCGGCTCACCTGGGCTCGTGACCATATCGGTTTGGTCTGAGACACTGGAAAACCGTGGCCTCGTCAGATGCGTTCCGATTTCAGCTGATTTAAGCTGGAAACAGCTGATGGTAGGATTCGAGTGCGGCGTACACCCTACGAAGCCGTCGACTCCAATTGTCAACAAGGCACTGGAAAGGCAACTGGTGGTGGCTCCATAATGGTGTTGACTGTGTTTACACGGAGTGGACTGGGTCCTCCGGTCCAACTGAGCCAATCGTTGACTGGGAACGGTTATGTTCGGATACTTGGAGACCATTTGCACCCATTCATAGACATCATGTCCATAAACAACGACAGAATTTTTATGGTTGACAATGCGCCACGTTACCGAGCCACGACGGTTCGCCTTTGTTTGAAGAACATTCTGGACAATTCGAACGAATTTATTGTACACACGAGAGAGGTCACCTACAAGATTTTCATTCTATCAGTTCTCGATATTTTTCGTGTAGAACCTTACGAAGCTGGGTTAGAGGAAAAGACACAAAAGATTCAAAGAATAGCTGCACAATTCGCGACGCGTGTCACGGAAATGATGAACAAACTGCAGTCGGAAGCGTTACACTGCGGAGATGATAAAGATCCCGGAGAGGCTCGCGTTCGAAAATGAGTCTGTAAACATACGACTTCCTCCAACATTCACCATCTGCTCAAAAGTACCTGGACATTCCAGAATTGATTGTTAAATGTCACGAAAGGTGGACACGCCAGTATAAAACGAGGCGCGGAGTAATGTGCTGTCAGTAGAGAAGCAGTAGCAGCAGGAGAGGTCGGTCAGGACGTCAACATGGTTCACGACCTACTGCTTATATTGCACTCAAATAATACAAAAAATGGTTCAAATGGCTCTGAGCACTATGGGACTTAATATCTGTGGTCATCAGTCCCCTAGAACTTAGAACCACTTAAACCTAACTAACCTCAGGACAGCACACGCATCCATGCCCGAGGCAGGATTCGAGCCTACGACCGTAGCAGCCGCGTGGTTCCAGACTGTAGCGCCTAGAACCGCTCGGTCACAACGGCCGGCTCGGTCAGGAGAGCTCAGTCACTTCGAACGTGGAATGGTCATTGGATGTCACCTAGGTAAAAAATCCGTCGGCGACATTTCAATCCTTCTAAAGCTATCCATGTAACCTGTTGGTTGTGTGACTGACAAGGGGAAGGCCTCAGACACGGCCAACTGATTCGCCTCAAATTTGGCAGGTCGCTTGAGTACAACCTAAAATGAAGAACTCCAAGATATTTTGGGTCAACACCCCCGCAATTTTGAGAAAATCACCCCAAAGGGTTATGACGAGCAATCGACTCAAAATTGGAGGAATCGATAGATAATTGTAAACAGAGCATTTTTCATCATCGGGTATGGGGTCCGCAAATGCAAACTTTTCCAGAAAACGAGGAAAGAAACTTTTACAACTGCCGCTTCTCTATCCACATGGTAAACGCTTTTTGGCTACAGCGCCGATAGCGCAACGGCTAAGGTAACTCGCTGGGAATCAGTAAACCCGGGTTCGAATTTCCTAGAAACCTAGCGGATGTTATTCTTTTCGTTTGTATTTTCCCACATCTCAGTTTATAGGGATAGGAGGGTTAATAAGTAAATCAATAAGGAATGATAATAATAAGGTGGGCAATCTAATTACCCAAATGCCGTGAGTTAATCCTTGTCACATGAAGACAACTCCGAGTAAGAGTGCTGGGAATTCCTCACGAGAGATCACAGATAGCCAACCTCGCGACGCTTGTTTAAGCGAGGCACGGGACAGAATGAACGCGGGGAGAGTTATGTTGTCCCCGTTGCCACTTCGTCATATCATAGTTGTGAACCTGGAAGAGTGAAAGTGACCAGCACGAGCCTTATAGAAGTCAATCGGAAATAGTTGTTTTCCGTCATTAGGCTGCCGCAAACTTCGAGGATACATATAGTGATTTTTTCATCGTTAACGCGCCGAAGTAACATATGACGAGTACTGTATGTAGTTTGTAGTCATTAACTTGTCTGTTTATACCATAGTAACTAGTTATTGTTTGTTGTGTCATATCTTTCAGGTGCATAATCTGAATAATGGAGGATGTACACCCTTCGAATAGCGCTGTAATATATATTTGGGAGCCTGTCACAGCATTACCGACACTGTGTTTTGGTTTGTAAAAGTGTTGCAAGACAGATGCATTATCAATGCACTACTGGAAGCAGGCAGTTCTGTTTCTTGGCGTTCCAGATTGATAGGAGCGGCTGTCGTCGAGCGATTTCTGGAGCTGACGAACGAAATGACTTTTGCTGATACTGAAGTACTATACCATGAAGACGAACCAGAAGGTGATTCAGTGGAAGATATCCCGACTAGTGAATCGCAAAATGGTCATAACACTTTGGAAATCTCCTCGTCACTGGGAATATGTGCTTCATCTGTTCCCGATGAGTATTACGAACCGGTTATCAAACGATTGAACTACGGGGCTATACCCCTTGAAGTAAAAGTAAAGGCGGTAGCGCTATCCAGGAATCGTCCAAATTGGAATTTACAAGCACTGCAAAAGAATGGAGCAACAACAGCCCTGAAAAGGAAGAAGGAATTGAAATTGTGGGAAAGTGATATCGTTAAAGGAGGGACAAGATACGACAAATACCAGGTGATAAATAAATGGACATACGGCCGATTTGTCGAATCTCGTTGTCGTAACGAGAATGTAACAACGAGAATACTTGAGGAGTGGGCTGCAGGTGCGGCGCTTCAGTATACGGACAACAAGGCTTTTACGTTTGCTGCATCATTACCTTGGGCAAGAAATTTCAAATCGGAGTATAAAATTCGTGAATGTCACGTCACTAAATACGTCTCTCATGAGGAGGTACAAAATATAGAAGATATACAGAAAGTTGCGGCTCTTTTCAGCACGCGAACGGTGTCACTTATGACCAGTTTTAATCGTGATTACGTGATCAACACCGATCAAACAGGATGCGAGTATCGGGTGAACATTCGACGCACGTTATCGCATAAGGGAGAAAAACGAACCCTTGTAGCAGTTGGTAGTAAAAACAAACTAACACATTCGTACACGGCGCAATATGCCATCACAGCCTCTGGAAAAGCATTGCCTAAGGTTTTCCTGTGTTTACGAGAATCGAATATTACATTTGGTTCTCGGGTTATAGAAGAGGTCAATCGTTTAACCGTCTCGTTGAAAAATGTTTACATTACCTGCTCCAAATCCGGGAAACTGACGAATGCGATTTGCAGAACATTTCTTGAGAATGTTTTAAAACCGTACGTTTCTGATAACAAGTTTTGTCTAATATTGGATTCCTGGAGAGTACAAATTAATACTTCAATATATGACACAATGTTTATAGATGGCGACGTTCAGCCAACGTGCACAGTAAAACTAATACCGCCAAACTGCACACCTGTGTGCCAGCCGTGTGATGTTTATTTCTATCACCAGGTTAAAAACTTTATTTCCAGGCTTCAGAATTGCAGTGTGATTCTGGAATCCCAGCGGGAATTGCACAACCGCACGGATCCAATAACTATTCACAGCATAACTCATAACCAACTTTCAGCACCGATTTTTCAGGCAATGATATCGTATGCGTGGTACGCATCAAAATTAATTCCCGAAAAAGACATTTTTAATCATCATCATTTAAGACTGATTGTGCCTTTCAGCGTTCAGTCTGGAGCATAGCCCCCTTATAAAATTCCTCCATGATCCCCTATTCAGTGCTAACATTGGTGCCTCTTCTGATGTTAAACCTATTACTTCAAAATCATTCTTAACCGAATCCAGGTACCTTCTCCTTGGTCTGCCCCGACTTCTCCTACCCTCTACTGCTGAACCCATGAGTCTCTTGGGTAGCCTTGCTTCTCCCATGCGTGTAACATGACCCCACCATCTAAGCCTGTTCGCCCTGACTGCTACATCTGTAGAGTTCATTCCCAGTTTTTCTTTCATTTCCTCGTTGTGGACACCCTCCTGCCGTTGTTCCCATCTACTAGTACCTGAAATCATCCTAGCTACTTTCATATCCGTAACATCAACCTTGTTGATAAGGTAACCTGAACCCACCCAGCTTTCGCTCCCATACAACAAAGTTGGTCGAAAGATTGAACGGTGCACAGATAATTTAGTCTTGGTACTGACTTCCTTCTTGCAGAAGAGAGTAGATCGTAGCTGAGCGCTCACTGCATTAGCTTTGTTACACCTCGCTTCCAGTTCTTTCACTATGTTGCTATTTCACTATGTTGCCATCCTGTGAGAATATGCATCCTAAGTACTTGAAACCGTCCACCTGTTCTTTGTTCCTCCTATTTGGCACTCAATCCGTTTATATTTCTTTCCCACTGACATTACTTTCGTTTTGGAGATGCTAATCTTCATACCATAGTCCTTACATTTCTGATCTAGCTCTGAAATATTACTTTGCAAACTTTCAATCGAATCTGCCATCACAACTAAGTCATCCGCGTATGCAAGACTGCTTATTTTGTGTTCACATATCTTAATCTCACCCAGCCAGTCTATTGTTTTCAACATATGATCCATAAATAATATGAACAACAGTGGAGACAGGTTGCAGCCTTGTCTTACTATGAAACTACTCTGAACCATGAACTCAATTTACCGTCAACTCTAACTGCTGCCTGACTATCCATGTAAAGACCTTTAATTGCTTGCAAAAGTTTGCCTCCTATTCCATAATCTCGTAGAACAGACAATAACTTCCTCCTAGAAACCCGGTCATTCCCTGTTCCACTCATAACACTTCTCCATTATTTGCCGTAAGCTAAAGATCTGGTCCTGACAACCTCTAAGAGGCCTAAACCCACACTGATTTTCATCCAATTGGTCCTCAACTAATACTCGCACTTTCCTTTCAACAATACCTGAAAAGATTTTACCCACAACGCTGATTAAAGAGATACCTCTGTAGTTGTTACAATCTTTTCTGTTTCCATGTTTAAATGTAAATGTAAACAAAATTTGTTTTCCGCCGACTCTTCGGAAGGAACAGTGTAGCTGTCGAAAGATTGCATTCATTAGATGTTCTTGGTGCAGTGAGTATATTTGTTTCGAATGTTTGTATGATAAGTACCATCCATCTAATTGTTCGAAGAAATGTGAGGACACGTAACAGTGACTGGAAGAGTCATTGTAAAGTGACCTGAAGTAATATTTTAGTGGTTTACTATCCCAAGAGGTTTGAGAAATTTATTTGCCTACTTTATTATTATCATTCCTTATTGATTTACTTACCTTATTAACCCTCCTATCGGTATTAATTGAGATATGGAAAAATACAAACGAAAAGAAGAGTATCCGCTAGGTTTCGTCGAGATTCGAACCCGGGTTCTCCGATTCCCAGCCAGTTACCTTGGCCGTTGCGCTTTTTTTTTTTTAATTTCATTTTGTTCGTTTTTGTTCGTTGCATCTGATCATCGCGGACGTCGTAAGACACCCTTTTAAGTTCATTGTTGATCTATTAACTCAGTTTTTTTTTATTACAGAGGGCGGCTAACCCTCTGACCGAGCACGCTGAGCTACCGTGCCGGCTGGTGCTGTCGGCGAAAAGTGTTTCCATGTGGGTGCAGAAACGACACTTGTAAAAGTTTCTTATCTCGATTTCTGGAAAAGTATGCATTTTCGGACCCCATACTTGATGATGAAAAATGCTCTCCCGCCAATTTTGAATCGATTGCTCATCATAATCTTTAGTGGCGATTTTCTCAAAATTGCCGGGTTGTTGACCCAAAATATCTTACATTCCTTCGTTTTAGGTTGTACACAAGCGACCTGCCAAATTTGAGCCGAATCGGTTGGCCGTGTCTGAGGCCTTTCCCTCGTGAGAAGCCGAAACGGGAAGGAACAACCACAGCTAAACCAAGACCAGGCAGACGGCCGCTGTGGCCGACCGGTTCTAGGTGCTTCAGTCTGGAACCGCGAGACCGCTACGGTCGCACATTCGAATCCTGCCTCGGGCATGGATGTGTGTGTGATGTCCTTAGGTTAGTTAGGTTTAAGTAGTTCTAAGTTCTAGGGGACTGATGACCTTAGAAGTTAAGTCCCATAGTGCTCAGAGCCATTTGAACCAAGACCAGGCCGAACTCATGTCCTGACGGACAAGGACCGTTGAGCACTGCGGAAGGTGGTTCTAAAAAGGCTGTTCCCACACATGTCACTTTAGTTTATACTCCGCGGTGAGGAAAGCCCAGAATACTTTATGAAAGACCAGTATTAGCTAGATTCTGGATAGTGCTCATGTTTCTAGTGTGGGAAGTAAAAGTAGAAAATGAGAGACAAATAGATAGTGGAGAAGTTGGAGCAGAAAGTTCGTGTAAAACATGAGCATTTTACGTTAAGCTTTCGTTGTAAAAGTTTACGACCTGATGCACACGTATCGAACACAAAAATTAACTGTAAATCTAAAGAGAAAACCTTCTTGCAATTATTACAAGGCGTGTTAAATAAATAACGAAACGCACTTTTTTGTCTTGGCAAATTTCGGTTGTAACAACGCGGAATTTGTTGCGGGACACAGAGGAATATTCAAGCTTCAGCTCGTTTAGTTTCGTGAAGTCCCGATAGGTGGTGGCTCTATACCTAGCCTTCAAAATGACGGGTGTAACGGAGGTGCGTTGCAAGCAGAGAGCTGTCACTGAGGTTCTTTTGGCGGAAAACCAGAGCATCGCAGATATTCAAAGGCGCTTGCAGATTGTCTACGGAGACCTGGCGGTGAACAGAAGCACGGCGAGTCGTTGGCGAGGCGTCTGTCATCATGGCAACAACCTTGCAAAGACCTGTCTCATCTCCCTCGTGCCGGCCGGCCGCACGCAGCCACGACTTCTGTAATGCCGGAACGTCCAGACACTGTCATTCTAGATGATGACGGTCACAAACGCCTTACTGCTCAAGTGGACGTCACTCTTGGTAGTTCTAATACACTCGTCCACCAGTTGGGGTTCCCAAAGTGTGTGTCTGCTGGATTCCGCGCTTCCTAACAGAAGACCATTAAGACTAACAAAGGACCATGCGTGCGGGATTGCTTACGCGTTTCAAGGTTGATCGTACCAATTTTTTGTGGAACATCATCACAGGCGATGAAACACGGGTTCATTACTTCGAACCGGAAAAGAAACGACGATCGATACATAGAGTGGCGCGACACCACATCTCCTCCGAAAAGGGTTCAAAGCCGCGTCGACAGAAGGCAAAGTCATGGTGACGGACTTCTGGGACTGTGTAGCGTTCTTTCATGT
Organism: Schistocerca piceifrons; assembly: GCF_021461385.2. NCBI lineage: Eukaryota > Metazoa > Arthropoda > Insecta > Orthoptera > Acrididae > Schistocerca > Schistocerca piceifrons. Next base: position 37,310,953 of record NC_060142.1, read on the forward strand.
CCTCACTCACGGTGCAACGATCGACTCTGAAACGCATTCTGCTGCTCTCAGGACACTGAAGAAACGACTTTGTGTGTTGCCACAAAAATGCAAACGAATTTCTCCTTCTCTATGTCAACGCAATGACTCACCCAAGTCTTCAGACTCGAGAGAATCTCAAAAACTTCACTGGACTGTTCTTCCTCATCCACCCTACTGCATGAATCTTGCACCTTGCACCTTGTGACTTCCATCTGTCCGAGGCAATGAGGGATGCACTCCATGGGAAGCAGTATGTGCGTGATGGAGAGGTTACTGATACAGTAAGGCGATGACTCCGACGTCAATCAGTAGACTAGTACCATGTGGGCATACAAGCCATCCCAGTAAGGTGACTTAGGGCTGCCGCACTCATCGAATATTATGTTGAAAAGTAAGGTTTTGTAGCTAAAAGAGTTGGGAACAATTGGCGTATTGGACTCCTGGATAAAAATGCAGCATTGCTTAATGAACGCCCCTCGTATATAAAAAAATATCCAAGTGTTGAAAGAAGAAAGCATATCTCTGTCAAAAATGAGCCACACGGAAGCATTGTCGCAGCTGTCCATATTCGTAGTAGAGCTCTCGCAAAATAACGTGGAACCGGCGCAGACACACATTCTCGTCATGAGCGCCGGCCGTGCCATCCTTTTGTCCAATGTGGTGGCCGCCTCAGATGATCCCACCTGCCGAGTGTTCTCATTACTCAAATAAAAATATATGCTTTCAGAGATCATTACAAGTCTCATAAATCTATGATGCATATATGCAGATTGAAGCAACGAATGAAAATTTGTACCAACTCCGGGATTCGAAACTGGGTCTCCTGCTCAAAACGCAGGTGGGCCAACCACTGCGCCGTCTTGGCACAGTGACTTTGCACAACTGCACAACTAGCCTAGCGCGCTTCCTTCCTCAATCGGAATACCCATTCTAGGCTGGTCCGTGCAGTTGTGCAAAGCCGCTAGGTGGGGTAGTTAATTGGTTGGTTGGTTGGGTGATGGGGCCAAACAGCGAGGTCATCGGTCCCATCGGATTAGGGAAGGATGAGAAAGGAAGTCAGCAGTGCCCTTTCAAACGAATCATCCCAGCATTTGCCTGAAGCGATTTAGGGAAATCACGGAAATCCTAAATCACGATGGCCCGTCGCGGGTTTGAACCGTAGTCCTCCCAGGGTAGCGTAGTAGTAAGCACATCTGTCTAGTGAGCAGGAGTTCAGGGTTCGATTCCCGGCCATGGTACAAATATTCATCTGTCGTTTCAGTTCTCGCTACTATCTCTTTTCTACTATCGCGGAGTAGGAGGTGTGCTGGCCTACTCTCCTTGGCGACCATTGGCAGGGCGTCGCCGGAGGCTGCGGGCCAGGGCTGGAGCGCCCAGCGGCTGGAGTGTGGAGCGTGCCGCGGGCGGTGCGCCAGGCGCTGTCCCTGGGCGCCCACCGGCGCTAATTGAGTGCGTGCGATTGATCGCTTAAAGGGGGCTCCGCCAGCCGGCACAGGCGCCGGCCGAGCTCGCCAACAGGCTGCGCACCTACCTCGCACAGTACTGCCACCTCGCCCGAGTACCGTGCTTAAAAGAAGCCATCGACATCTGTCTCCACATCACCATTGGCAAACCAGCTTTGTGAACCACTCTCACTTGCTCTTTTTCCTCTTCCAGACCAGAGTGATCAATGCTAAGAACGACTGTTGGTAAGCGTCCGTGTGAGCTCCAATCTTTCCATTACCTCCAGGGGGTTTTCGCGAGATATTTACTATATATTGACTAACTGATCTACGCAGTTGCACGCTCTCGAAACTTTAACAGTAAACGTCACCGACATTCAAAACGCCTGTCTTGCAGAGTCTGTCACTAAAATGGGTGAACATCTCCGTTACGCTTTCGTGCTTACTGAACGAAGCTGGGGCGAAACGCGCTTTCCTTCTATGAATTTCTCTGTTTACTCTGACTATCCTATCTGGCGCGGAACCCACACTGATGAGTAGCATCCAAGAATTTGTCGATCGATAGTTTTGTAGGTTCAAATGGTTCAAATGGCTCTGAGCACTATGCGACTTAACTTCTGAGGTCATCAGTCGCCTAGAACTTAGAACTAATTAAACCTAACTAACCTAAGGACGTCACACACATTCATGACCGAGGCAGGATTCGAACCTGCGACCGTAGCGGTCGCTTGGTTCCAGACTGTAGCGCCTAGAACCGCACGGCCACTCCGGCCGGCCGTTTTGTAGGCTACCTCCTTTGTTGATGGACTACATTTCCTCAGGATTCTTGCAGCGAATCTCAGTCTGGCATCTGCCTTACCTGCGGTTTATTATATGTGGTCACTCCATCTCAAATCGATCCGTGCGCATACTCACAAGTATCTAATTCATGTGACTGGGTCCACTGGTTGTTTCGCAATAGTGATTTCATACAGTAAGGTTGATAAAAATCTTCTACATCTACATAGATACTCTGCAAGGCACCGTCCGGTGCGTCGCGGAGGGTACCCTCTGCCACAATTAGTCATTTCCTTTTCTGTTCCACTCACAAACAGAGCACGGGAAAACGCATGTCTATATGCTTCCGTTCGAGCCCTAATTTCTCTTATCTTCGCGTCCTTACGCGAAATGTACGGTGGTGACAGTAGAATCGTTCTGCAGTCAGCGTCAGATGGCAGTTATCTAAATTTTTTCAATAGTGTTCCCTGAAAACAACGTCACCTTCCCTCCAGGGATTCCCATTTGACTTTCCGAAGCATCTCCGTAACAGTTGCATGTTGTTCGAACCTGTTGTTGTTGTTGTTGTGGTCTTCAGCCCTGAGACTGGTTTGATGCAGCTCTCCATGCTACTCTATCCTGTGCAAGCTTCTTCATCTCCCAGTACCTACTGCAACCTACATCCTTCTGAATCTGCTTAGTGTATTCATCTCTTGGTCTCCCTCTACGATTTTTACCCTCCACGCTCCCCTCCAGTACTAAATTGGTGATCCCTTGATGCCTCAGGACATGTCCTACCAACCGATCCCTTCTTCTAGTCAAGTTGTGCCACAAACTTCTCTTCTCCCCAATCCTATTCAATACCTCCTCATTAGTTACGTGATCTACCCACGTGATTAGGTGTAATCTTCAACATTCTTCTGTAGCACCACATTTCGAAAGCTTCTATTCTCTTCTTGTCTAAACTATTTATCGTCCATGTTTCACTTCCATACATGGCTACACTCCATACAAATACTTTGAGAAACGACTTCCTGACGCTTACATCAATACTCGATGTTAACAAATTTCTCTTCTTCAGAAACGCTTTCCTTGCCATTGCCAGTCTACATTTTATATCTTCTCTACTTCGACCATCATCAGTTATTTTGCTCCCCAAATAGCAAAACTGCTTTACTACTTTAAGTGTCTCATTTCCTAATCTAATTGCCTCAGCATCAGCATCAACCTACCAGTAACAATCTAGCAGCCCGCCTCTGAACTGCTTCAGTGTCTTCCTTTAATTCGACCTTGTGCGGGTCGCAAACACTCGAACAGTACTCAAGAATGAGTCGCCCTAGTGCCCTATATGAGTCTCCTTTACAGATGAACCCCACTCTCCTAAAATTATCTCAATAAACCGGATTCGACTAATTCGCCTTCCACACTGCAATCCTTACACGCTCGTTCCATTTCATATCGCTTTGCAACGATACACCTACATATTTAATCGACGTGTCTAACGCTGTATTCGAACATTACAGATTTCATTTCCCTACTCAATTGCATTAACGCATATTTTTCTGCAATTACAGGTAGTTACCACTTAACACCAACTGGAAATTTTGTCTAAGTTATCTTGTATCCTCCTACAATCACTTCATGATTACACGTTGCCATACACCAAAGCATCCTCAGCAAACAGCCTCAGTGTGCTGTTCACCCTGCCTGCCACATCATTTATGTATGCAGGAAGTAATACAGCGCCCCTGCCACACTTCTCTGGGCCACACCTGAGGATGCCCTCGTCTCTGATAAACACTCGCCGTCGAGGACGATGTACTGGCTTCACTTACTTAACATGTCTTTGAGCCACTCACATTTCTGCGAATCTATTCCGTACGCTCACACTTTCGTTATCAGTTTGCATTGAAGCACCGTGTCAAAAGTTTTTCGATAATGGACCGACCACGAAGGAATTATGCGAATAAGACGGAAATCGGTAGATATGATGCACATGTACAGCGAAATATGTAATCTGCCTGTTGTCTTTCAACCTTAGTTCGCAGCATATCTTACGAAAAAAGGGCAAACTGAGTTTCGTACGAGCAATGCTGATTCGTTGACAAAAGCTTTTCCGTATCAAGGAAATTTAATATATCCGAACTGAGAGTATGTTCAAGAATTCTGCAGCAAACCGATGTTAAGGATATTGGCCTGTAATTATGCAGGTCCTTACTTTTACCCTCCTTATATACAGGAGTCACCTGCGCTTTTTCCCAGTAGCTTGGGACTCTGCGCTCGGCGAGAGATTCGCGATAAGTGCAGGCAAAGTTAGGGTCCAGTGCTGTAGCGTATTCTTTGTAAAACCGAAATGGGATTCCATCTGCACCTGGCGAGTTATTTGCTTTCAAATCTTTCACTTGTTTCTCTACGCCAGGGATGCTTACTGCTATGTCTTCCACACGGGAGAGTGTGCGATGGTCAAACGTCGGTATGTTCGTACGATTCTACTGCGTGTACGATTTTTTAATACGAAATTTAAAACTTCGGATTTACTTCTCGGGCTTCCATCCGAGTTGCTGTGTTCAAATTCCGCGACGATTAGATGAGTGTCACTCTCATTATCTTCTGGCGAAGTCTTAGAATCGCCGCAGAATTTCAACACAGTCACTCCGAGCTCGAATACACTTCGTCAACAGTACACGGCGGGAAAGTCTACATCCACATACACTAAAAAAAAAAAAAAAAATGGACAGACCACGAATAAGACGGAAATCGGTAGATGTGATGCACATGTACAGGGAAACAAATGATTACAATTTCAGAAAAACTGAATTATTTATTCAAGAGAAAGAACTTTACAAACAGAACAATTCAATAACGCGTTGGCCCACCTCTGCTCCATTGATTGACAGAGTTGTTGGATGTTCTCCTGAGGAATGCCGCGCCAAATACTGCCCAATTTGCGAGTTGGATCGGGCCCTGCCCATAACGCTCCATTCAATCGGGGATAAATCCGATGACCTTACCGGCCAACGTAGGCTTCAGCAAGCGCGAAGGAAACCAGTAAAAACTCTCTCCGTAAGCGGGTGCACATTATCTTAGGATGGCTTTTAAATATCTGAGGGAAAGTATTTTGTTTAGTACCATTTGGCGTTTTCATATGTAGGCTAAAGCCTTGAGTTCAGTACCACACTGAAGCCTGCTAAAGAAATCGTGTTTCTTAGGAACATCTTGTCAGGTTCATGCCTGGACTGGATACCTAGGATGGATAGTCAATGATAGACACTGTTCTAATTTCATTTGCGCCCAGGGAAATTCTTATATGATCATTATTGTTGGTTTCATTAGCAAAAAAAAATGGTTCAAATGGCTCTGAGCACTATGGGCCTTAACATCTATGGTCATCAGTCCCCTAGAACTTAGAACTACTTAAACGTAACTAACCTAACGACATCACACAACACCCAGCCATCACGAGGCAGAGAAAATCCCTGACCCCGCCGGGAATCGAACCCGGGAACCCGGGCGTGGGAAGCGAGAACGCTAACGCATGACCACGAGATGCGGGCAGGTTTCATTAGCAGCAGTTCAAATTTTTGGCGAGTGGGATTATAATATATTAAGTGTCGGCGAGAGAACTACCTGATACGAAGACTAGAAGAAAGATGTCTGGTATCTCGCGATATTTTAAGTGACACTTGACATAAAAAAGTGCATGTATGTTCATCCTCTTCCCCCATACCCACGAGTGCCGAACGTAAAATAACAGCACGAGCTACACGAAAGCAATCATTATCTGCACGCTCCACCTCTTTGAATATAAGGGAAATACACTCTTACGTAAGATCACGCTGCAGGATATCACATTGGTAGCTTTGGAGACGTGTGGATAGTCCAGAAGTGATGCGAGGTGGTAGTGTGACCCTGTATCGCTGGTGCGCGTCGTGGCACTGAAGTGTGCGCACGCGCCAGTCGGTTGTTATGGTACCAGCGCGATGGAATGGGTCGACGTGGAGCTGTGACAGGATGGCTGAAAGACGGTATCGTGTTTGGACGTGCCGGTGATCACACAGTGAATGAAGTTTCCGGACAATTAATGAGCGAGTTAGTTCCATGTTCCATGTATCATTTTGCGTGATAAATCGCAATGATGTGGAACGAGTAATTTTACATTCACATTGCAACTCAATTTGTACACATAACTACATTCTCAGCATTTCTAAGGAATTTTTTTCTTTAACAAAAAGAGAAATGATATATAGATGTAACTTCAACCAACCATTTTTCACACATTACAATAAAAGAAATTCTTGTACGGTATAGAAAAAGTCGTCAAGGAGAAACTTTCTCAGTTTGTTTTCAGATTTAACTTGAGCCCACTGGGTAGATGATCAAAACTTTTTGTTGCAGCATTGTGGACCCCTTTTTGTGCTAAAGACGTGTCAGTTTTCCTTTCGGTGATTGTGTACATCATCGTTCCTTTTGAACTCTATCGGATTATTTACAACAAACCTCATGAGGGAGTAAATATACTGTGAAGCAATAGTCAGAATTCCCAGTCCTGAAATAGATTTCTACAAGATGATCGTGGGTGAACACCACATATTACTCTTAAAGCACGTTTGTGGGCAACGAACACTTTCTTTCCCAAAGATCAGATACCCCAGAACATTATTCCACATTACATTATCGAATGACAATATGCAAAATATGTCAGCTTACTGATTTGTCGCTCATCCAGATTTGCAATGGCCGGCCTTGGTGGCCGTGCGGTTCTAAGCACTTCAGTCCGGTACCGCCTGACTGCTGCGGTCGCAGGTTCGAATCCTGCCTCGGGCATGGATGTGTGTGATGTCCTTAGGTTAGTTAGGTTTAAGTAGTCCTAAGTTCTAGGGGACTTATGACCTCAGATGTTGAGTCCCATAGTGCTCAGAGCCATTTGAATCATTTGCAATGATTCTAAGCACAAAAGTGGCTGAACTAAGTTGTTTAAGGAGTTCCAAAACGTGTCTTGTCCAGTTTAACTCCTCATCGCTTTGAACGCTTAACAGTTTTGAAGTTTGAACCTGATTTATTATTTGTTCATCATGTGTTACACTTGTGAATGGTGTAGTACCCCTACTCTGCAGAACGGAATATGTTGTGTATGTGTGAGACCATTTGCGGAAAGCCAGCCAATGATGCTTTTAAGAACTTTATTTACCATTTTTTCTGCTTCTGAATGTATGCTCGGATCAATTACAATATCAGTGTCATCTGCAAAAAGGACTAATTTGCTTATTTTATATTACACAGAAAATCGTTTACATATATGAACAACAATAGTGGACCTAAAACTGAGACCTGGGGAACCGCATAAGTGATTTCTCGGCTGTCAGAATTATGTCCCTGGACTATATTCGTTGAATTACTGAGTACAGCTTTCTGCATTCTTTTACTTACAAGGGGAGGCCGCCAATTGTGAAATTCAGATTCGATTCATATTGAGCATAATAAAAGCTCATGGCCAGAGGTGTAGTGTGGCAAAGCACCAAGATGCACTTCTCAGCCGTTGTCGAGAAAATCGACAGTTAAAATAAACCGTTGCGGTGAAATACTCTCTACGATTAATAATGTTCTACAGCGCCGTGGCGCAGCGGTAAGCGCTCGGGTTCGTAATCCGAAGGTCGTTTGATCGAATCTCGCGCTATGCAACCTTTTTTTTTTAGTATTTGTTTTTTATAATTCAAATATATATATATATATATATATATATATATATATATATATATATAATTCGCGGCAATCAGTTGCAACAATTATGCATATAATAAGTTGTTGAAAGTCGTTTGTCGTGGAAAAACTGGCGACATCATTATGTTTTCCGCAAACAAAGTTGTATTTCACAAATGTTATTAATTGTCTTCATAATGTTAACCACGTATAGTTAACGGAAGACGTAGAAACGATATTCCGAAACGAATACGTGTAGTGTAAGTCAAACGTTCGAATTAGAATAGAGACCCCACGAACACAAATTTGCTGTGGCAGGTATAAAAAATATAAACTCCGTCACTCGCTCGTTACACTTGAATGACAGATGTTGAATGGGCCGAAACGAGCCGCCGCATAACAGCGTAGTTGCCTGCTAACTTCGAAGGAAGGTAGATGCGGTCCCTAGCGCAACTTATAACATTGTCGAAAATCAGTGCCGACGGGAGAGCTTTGGTACACCCTGTTAAAAGAAAACGGAAAAATGGAGGCGGTACAACTGGAGAGCGATCCGCCTTCACCAACATGCATAAGCAATTCATTAATACTTTATATATATATTTGAATTACAAAAAACTAATAATAAAAAAAAATTGTATGGCGCGAGATTCGATCCGGCGACTTTCGGATTACGAACCCGAGCGCTTACCGCTGCGCCACGACGCTGTTGAAAATTATTAATCGTCGAGAGTATTTCACCGCAACGGTTTCTTTTAACTGTCGATTTTCTCGACAACGGCTGAGAAGTGCATCTTGGTGCTTTGCCACACTACACCTCTGGCCATGAGCTTTTATTATGCGCAGTATGAATCGAATCTGAATTTCACAATTGGCGGCCTCCCCTTGTTAGATATGATAACATTTATAAAACTTCCGTTTATGTAGGAGAATACTGTGATTCACACAGTAAAAACCCTGAGACAGGTCGCAGAAAATACCAGCCGCCGATTTTTTTTGTTTTACTTAATGGTTGTAAAATCTGGTGAATGAACACGTAAATGGCATTCTCAATAGCGCAACCCTTTTGAAACACTAACTGTCACTTGTTGAGGATATTATTGTTGCTCAGGTGAGATACTACTCTCAAGTACATTACCTTCTCAAAAACTTTAGAAAATGGAGTCAGCAGAGAAACAGTCGGTTGTTATTGAGATCTCTCTTATCACTTTTCTTAATGAGGGGTTTAGCAACGGCGTATTTTAAAAAAAATTGTTCAAATGGCTCTGAGCACTGTGGGACGTAACATCTATGGCCATCAGTCCCCTAGAACTTAGGACTACTTAAACCTAACTAACCTAAGGACATCACACAACACCCAGTCATCACGAGGCAGAGGAAATACGTGACCCCGCCGGGAATCGAACCCGGGAACCCGGGCGCGGGAAGCGAGAACGCTACCGCACGACCACGAGCTGCGGACGGCGTATTTCAGTCTCTCTGGAAAAATGCCTTGTATGTGCACCAAAGCGGGCAATCCCAAGGAATGGTGTATCATTAGCAGCCGTGCGATACTGCTTAGGAACAGTGGTGGACAATAGATCGTAAGCAGCCAGGGACGGGAGGCGGGTGTCACGGTTTGTCAACGACAATCAGTTTTAAACACCACAGGAATTTTTGCTGTCAGTGAGTGCCGATCCACTCAAACAGTTTCCGGGCAACCAATGCTAAAGGAAGTGCTTGCAATGTAATTTTGCAGTCGGGTACCTCACATAAGGCCATTGCTCACAACGGCACACTAAGCGACGGGCCAGACTAGACAGACTAGGCGGTAGCTGGCGAGGAGTGTAGTGTAGTCCGTCGAGCTACGATTTCACCTTTGCGAACGATGTGATGTGTGGAGCGCACAGAAGTGTTTCATGACTCCACAGCAGAGGTGGTTCCGTGATGTGTTTCTGGGTATGTTGTCGTACCGTAACTTGGGCTCACATGTTCCGGTTACCGTGAACAAGACCTAGAATATTTATTTCAAGATTTTCGGTGACCCTGGACTTCTCTTCTACATCTTCATACCGTTACTCTGGACCCTTCTGTCTTAGAAGAGAGCGTGAGCCATGTTCACAGGGGTACAAGGACTGTTCAGTAAGTATTGCAATACATTTTCTTCTCGGCCAATTTTGGTTGAAAAAAATGACGACTCTGTTGTGGGACAGCGTGGAAATTCCCGCTTCCGCCTCTATAGTTTCATGAAGTTCCGATAAGTTGCGGTGCTGTACGTAGTCTTCAAAATGGGGTCTTTAACGGAGGTACTTCCCAGGCAGAGAGATGTCACTGAGTTTCTATTGGCACAAAACTCAGAGCGTCACAGACATTCATACACGCTTTCATAATGTCTCCGGAGACCTGGCAGTGAACGAAAGCACGATGAGTCGTTGGGCAAGGCGTCTGTCATTATCGCAACAAGGTTGCGCAAACCTCTCCCATCTTCCGCGTTCCGGCCGCCCGCACAGAGCTGTTATGGCTCTGAGCACCATGGAACTTAACTTCTGTGGTCATCAGTCCCCTAGAACTTAGAACTACTTAAACCTAACTAACCTAAGGACATCACACACATACATGCCCGAGGCAGGATTCGAACCTGCGACCGGAGCGGTCACGCGGTTCCAGACTGAAGCGCCTTTAACCGCACGGCCACACCGGCCGGCACAGAGCTGTTACTCCTGTAATGTAACGTGCAGACATTCTCAGTCGAGGTGATCGATGGGTCAGAAACAAACACCTAGCAGGACAACTGGACGTCTCTGTTCGTGTTGCTGACGCACTCGTCCACCAGTTGGGGTACACAGAGGTGTGTGCCCGTTGGTTCCTCACCGCCCAACAGAACACCATAAAAAGCAACGAAGAACCGTCTGTGTGGAATTTCTTGCGCGTTATGAGGTTGATGGTGACAATTTTTTGTCGAACGTGGTCACAGGCTATGAAACATGGGTTCATCACTTCGAGCCGGAAATAAAACGGCAATTCAGGGGCTAGCGCCACAACACCTCTCCTCCGCAGAAAAATTTTGAAGTCGCGCCCTCAGCCGATAATGTCATGGTACCCTGAAAGGGTTATTCTGGTTGATGTCCTCCCTCCTGGTGCAACTATTGGTTATGACGCGTATTGTGATGCTCTTAGGAAATTGAAGAAACGGCTATAGCGTGTTTGTCGCCACAAAAATGCAAAAGAACTTCTTTGCCCTGACCACGCAAGGCTTCACGAAAGTCTGCTCACCCGAGAGAACTCACAAAACTTCATTGAACTGTTCGTCCTCATCCATCCTACAGCCTGGGTCTCGCACCTTCCGACTTCCATTTGTTTGGCCCAATAAAGGCTGCACTTCGCAGGCAGCAGTACTTGCACGATGGGAGGTTACTGATACAGCAAGACACTGGCTCCCATGTCAGTAGAGCGGTACCATTCGGGTGTACAGGCCCTCTCAGTAAGCTGATGCATTCACCACAGGTTATGTTGAAAAAAAAATTGTTCAAATGTGTGTGAAATCTTATGGGACTTAACTCCTAAGGTCATCAGCCCCTAAGCTTACACACTACTTAACCTAAATTATCCTAAGGACAAACACACACACCCATGCCCGAGGGAGGACTCGAACCTCCGGCGGGACCAGCCGGGTCATGTTGAAAAATAGGGTTTCGTATCCAAAAGAGTGGGAACTAAAATGGTGTATTCGACTCCTGAATAAAACCAAACTGCTTTTGGAAAAAAGTGTTCCATTACTTACTTAACGTCCCTCGTATTTAGAGCAGTGGTTGAAATGTAGCAATCAACATGCCACACTTTGCTAGCTCTACGGAATCTAAAAATAATCAATGAGTGACTTTGGGTGAAGAGACTTGTCGGCCACCTCCCTTGCCACACTGAGGCCATTGTAACGTCCACAGCGGTATTAAATGGTATTAGCGAGAAGTCTGCTTGGGGTGAAAATTTTTTTGTGATGAGTGGTTATGTTAGAATAATAATTACTATGTGCCATGCACTGAGGAGACGGAAGTCACGGGGTAGCAATATGCACATATGTATACACATGGTGGTAGTATCGCGTTCACAAGGTATAAAAGGGCAGTGCGCTGGCGGAGCTGTGATTTGTACTCAGGTGATTCATGTGAGGAGGTTTTCGACGTGATTACGGTCGCACAACGGGAATTAATAGACTGTGGACGCGGAATGGTTGTTGGAGCTAGACACATGGGACATTCCATTACAGAAATAGTTAGGGGTTTCAATATACCGAGAACCACAGCGTCAAGAGAGTGCCGGGACTACCAGTTTTCAGGCACTACCTCCCACCACGGACAACGGAGTGGCTGACGGCCTTCACTTAACGAACGAGAGCAGCGGCGTTTGCATAGAGTTGTCAGTGCTAACAGACAAGCAACACAGAGTGAAATAATAGCAGAAATCAACGTGGGACGTACGGCGAAAGTATCCGCTAGAACAGGGCGGCGAAATTTGGCGTTAATGGGCTGCAGCAGCAGACGACCACTGCGAGTGTTTTTGCTAACAGCAAGATATCGCCTGCAGCGGCTCTCCTCGGCTCGTGACCGTGTCGGTTGGGACCTGGACGACTGGAAAACCGTGACCTGGTCACTTGAATCCCGATATCAGTTGTTAAGAGGTGACTGTAGTGTTCGAGTGTGGCGCAGACACCACGGAGCCATGGGTCCTAGCCAAAAGGCGCTGTGCAAGCCGGTGGCGGCTCCGTAGTGGTGTGGGCTGTGTTTACATGGAATGGATTGGGTCCTCTGTTTCGACTAAACCTATCATTGACTGGAAGCGGTTACGTTCGGCTAGTTGGACACCATTTGAAGCCATTGATGGACTTTATCATGTCACTGGGCCACAGTTGTTCGCGATTGGTTTAAAAAACATTCTGGACAATTCGAGTGAATGATTTGGCCACCCAGATCGCTTTGAATCCCTTTGAATTCTTTTAGGGCATAATCGAGAGATCAGTCCGTGCCCAAAATCCTGCACGTGTAACGTTTTTGCAATTATGGATGGCTTAGTATTTCTACAGGAGACTTCCAACGAGTTGTTGAGTGCATGCCACGTCGAGCTGATCCACTACGGCCCACAAAAGGCGATCCGACAGGGTATTTTCAGGTATCCCATGTGATTTGTTACCTCAGTGTAGAGTGACTTGCTGATTAGCAGACGAAGATGTAGAAGAAGCACTCCTGTATCTGTCGTTACAAAGGTAACTGCAGCGACACAGACGCCTCCCCGGTGCTTGACTTGCACCTCGGTACTCCGCCGTGCAGAACTTCCTCACGGCTGAGACCCAGGCGGCTGCGGCGGAGATGAAAGCTGCTGAGAGGAGAACAGGGCCGGCCGGCGGCAATTGAAGCCAATCGTGCCGGAACCGCTGCAACTCCTCACCTCGCCTCCCCGTGACGTCATCCGCTGTACACGGAGCTCAGGCAGTGACCAGTGCACCGGGCAGGTTTCAGTTTATAACCAGCTGTTCATCCACGTCATCCTTAACGACGTCCAGTAACACGACTAATTAATATAAAGTTAACGAATTTGCAGTGGGCTAAGTTCGTCGAAATATTTCGATGTTTCGATACGTGTCACTCCCATTACGCTTCGACGAATATTGAATGAGGTACAGCCGTTGGTGGCGTGTCATTTCGAGAACTCGCCCGGCTAGAAAACCGAGATCTTTTTATTAGTTCAGTTCACAAAGAAAGACACAAGGTCATACCAGAACGATTCTTGTTTAACACCACAGAAGAAAGTAACACCAACGCAAAGGCTCAGGGTTTTGTCGTGCATGACACTGTTTCCTTTCGCCAAGTGCATCGTAATCTGTATTAAAGGAGTTTCTGTAAAAGGCCTGATGCGAAAACCCTCGTATCCAATACACAGAATTTTCCGTTACAGAGTGTCAGAGACAACTCTATTAAATCATGTTGGATGATGTGCCAATTGGTAACCCAACAACAAAAGAAATCACGCTCATAATATTACTTCATCTGAGAAAAACGCACCTTCTTCCCAACTTCTCACATGAAGCAATCTTAAGAAATCGGGAAGCAGCAGCGAATTTCACGCTCTATCTTGTACTGCATGGCGCTGTTGTACGCCTTTCCTTTCAGTGTAAAAACTGAAAGCTGTCTTCTGTCCTTTTTTATGATTGGTATCTTCTTTTCTACGAATACCTAAATACGTTTTTGTCTGAAACATAACGATTAGTTTTACTTGAAGGTAAAATAGAGGTATACTGCTTATATGTATTTTTATGATAATTACAACGTAAACTCATAAAATTCTAATTTGTTCAATTTGAATTTCCCCGTCCTTTCACTTATTAACAACCAGTTTTTGAGAAAAATTAAGTGCAGATAACGACAGATATCAAGAAAATACGTATCATGATGACTCAGCACCAACTACAACAAAAACATGGAATGATTTACAGAACATAATTCGCAATCAGACAGCTGGCAAGTACTCATTGTAGACAGAAAGTTCGACTTAACACACCAACCACGACATAAATATCAATCTTTATTTCCGACAAATTTTAGCTTCTTCTTCTTCTTTTATTTTTAATTTCGTTGACGCTCTAGGACTACAAATAATTAATAACCAATAGCCTATACTACGTCATGAAACTCGTAGATCAACCTGAAAACAATTTTCTGTTTCTGACTGTAACTGTTTGCGTTTTGAATACTGGAAGTTATATATGAGAGTATATTATCGCTTTATTGTACGGTAACAGTGATCCAAAACAAAAATTTGCATAGAAATGAAAATCAAATTAAAAACCAGGGAAGGAAAAATAAAAAAGGGTAAATGGCTTGAAGACTTTGGGTACGAAGTGAGATATAAGGTAGCAGTTTAGTTCTGAAGATCGAGAACTTTCTTAGGAAGCGCGTTAATCCACAGGAATGCTTGAAACACTGAACTTGGCCTAAATATTTGCAGTATGAAACTATCAATCAATTCCCGTAACCAACTCTGTCATACGTGAATTTTGAAAATTTCGCACTGTAATGAGAACATCCGACGATATTTCAAGATTGCAGGCGGTAGTTGCCTTCTGCCAAGAACGTCACCTGAAAATGTGTGACTGGTGTCCACATGGAATTTTGTGCTCTGTAGAAAACGACGACTGACTGCAATTCCGAAAGATCACTGAGTAAGCTTGTCACATTTCATGAGATTCCGGGACACCATGGCACGATATTTCAGCTGGCGACCAGGAATCCATCGTTGAGCGGGCTTCGGTGTAAAACTCACCTGAATTTGGCTGCCTGCTTGTCAGCAGAAATATCGTGGCAAGAGCATTCGGCTGCAATCCCGAAATCTAATGGAACGCTCATTACGTCAGCAAAACTACAAGAATGGAGTCTGTCATACCTTCCTAATGTACTCCAACATAAGCGAAGAGACACAGAGCGCTCCTTATACACGCACTTGTACAGTCCTTGGATCTTCCCTCTACAAGAAAATCTAACGGCTGCAGTTCCCATCGTAACTTAACACACAACAGCGTAAATGGAAGTTACTAACTACGGTTAACATCGACGGAAGCCACCGCTACTGTTCTCGTGGTTATTAGTGTGAATTTTACGTCAGTACAACGCTTCATGAGAAATCTCGTTCCTCAATATTTCTCCCGTGGTCATAATTTTTCAGACGACTAAAAATTAAGTTCGGGCTTCGGGCAAGAACCGAGTATTTCATGCTTAGCAGAGGAGATATAAAGTTTAACGTACCATAAAGCCCTAAAGACTTCGTAAAACTGAGGAAGCGGGGCTCTATCTTTTCTAAGGTGAATAAAAGATTCAAACACTATTGACAAGCCCATTCACCCTTTCATAACTATTCAGCTGCTTTGCTGATAATTTCTTTACGTTATTGATGAAACGCTGAAAACCAACTAGTGCCCATGACCAGTGCCTACCTCACTGTCTTACTCCTACGAAGCCGATAGTAAAACACGATTTACCGGCTTTGTTTAACTAGGTATGATTTAGCAATATTTTGGTCTACAGTTTACGTACGAGTTTGAATTTAAACTGATGTAATGAAGTCCAAGCATATGCTGAGTGAAAGCAACATCTTTTGATTGCTAAATATTTCAGATGAAACTTTAGAAAAACTGCAGTTTTTAAATCACTGGTTTTTCAGTTTCCGTGCAATTAACTCCCGCATTAATTTATAGATATAAAAGTTTACTATCATTACTAGAACATGAAATTACATACTGCTGAATTTAACTATGAAGATTAACACTATTTTTAAAACTGACACATGTCACGCACCTTTACAAAGTCTGTAAGCGGCAGCTGATTACGGTCTATATTTGACAAATTATTGTCATCAACCCATTACTGATGCAACTGTGGTGGTTCTGATATCTAATAAAACACCGAGTAGTAACGGTTGTATTATATGCGAATTTCACTGACGAAATCTTCTCAGGTTATCAGCTGAGCGAAGATGATGAGAGGGAAACTCGTAACGCTGCTCCAAGACGACGAAATCGCTCAACTATTAACACTACAAAAGTTCCAGAATTAGATTTTCACTCTGCAGCGGAGTGTGTGCTGATATGATTCGGTCTGGCATGCAGTTTTAATCTGCCAAGATGTTTTATATCAGCGCACACTTCGCTGCAGAGTGAAAATCTCATTCTGGAAAAAAAATGGTTCAAATGGCTCTAAGCACTATGGGACGTAACTTCTGTGGTCATCAGTCCCCTAGAACTTAGAACTACTTAAACCTAACTAACCTAAGGACATCACACACACCCATGCCCGAGGCAGGATTCGAACCTGCGACCGTAGCAGTCGCGCGGTTCCGGACTGAGCGCCTTAACCGCGAGAACACCGCGGCCGGCTCATTCTGGAAACATCCTGCAGGCTGTGACTAAGCCGTGTCTCTTGAAGTATCCCTTCTTCCAGGAGTGCTAGTTCTGAAAGGTTCGCAGAAGAGCTTCTGTGAAGTTTGGAAGGCAGGAGACAAGGTACTGGCAGAAGTAAAGCTGTGAGGACGTGTCGAGAGTCTCGCTTGGGTAGCTCAGTCGGTAGAGTACTTGCCCGCGGAAGGCAAAGGTTCCGAGTTAGAGTTTCGATCTGGCACACAGTTTTAATCCGCCAGGAAGTTTAACTATAAGGCTTCATCAAAGGTTGCTTTTTGGGCTGCAGGCGGAGTAGGAACTTGGAACTGAGAATAAAAATGCTGATTAAGCTGAAACTGTGACGTTCTGAAAGAATGACCTGTTGTTTCAAGATCTACTAGATCAATTACCAGTGATAAATGCACGTGCAGCCTTGACAAACATGTTTCGTGGAACTGAACCAAAATCATCGAGATAATTTTGCGTCTGTAAGAGCAATATCGCCCTTTTCAGGGTACAGTACCTCAATCGATAATAACGGGACCGTTCTAAGATCACTTTGTTGTCTGTCTGTCGGACTGTTCAAATCCCTTTTTCTCAGGAGCAAGTAGATGTATCAAGTTGAAATTCCACATTTTATGGTGTACGCTCCCTTGATGATCTAAAAAATTGAAACTTCTAGGTCAATACAATCAAAAGATACGGCAGTTTATGTCACATATTGACCAACAAGGTACTTCCCATTGACCTAGAAACGAAATATTTGCCAAGAAGTAAGGATTTACACTAAACCCGTAGGAAAAAATCGTAAGATTGCTAATTTGTAATTATATCACATGAAAAAAAATTGTCATTTGTTATCACAACGTTTGTCTGTTTGTTTGTCCTTTAAGACCCATTTTCCTCAGGAACAGGCAGAGGTATCAAGCTGAAATTTATGTCACATACTAATGTCTATGGTACCTTGGCGGTATAATAGATGTTAGCTTCCAAGTCAGTGCAATCAAAAGATACGGCCATTTACGTCACACATTTTGATACTCGAAAATCAGTCATCAAATCCTACAGGATAGTTCCCACTGACACGGCCTCAAGAAATTGGGCAAGAAGCAGATTGTCACACTACAATCAAAGGAAAAAAATTCGAAAATTGTTAAATGAAAACATCCTTGAAAGTCTTGGAATCCCTGGAGCCGATATTTTACCAGTATCAATGTCGATAACAGGCAAAAATCACCGAGTTCCTTGATTACCGGATTGGATATACTTAATTAAGTTATACTATACTACATACTTAGTTAAGTTTGTACGGAACACTCAGTGCGCGAGTCTGCTCGCACCTGGCCAGTTTTATTTAAAATATCCCAGCAGAGTGTACGCGAGCGTACATGGTGCAGGTGGTCCAAGGAGCGCGCGTGTGGTCGTCGTCTCGGTTCCACCTGCCAGGGCACTGGTTGCTGATGGCAAGCGTTCATGACGTCATACAGATGGCAGAAAGACTGTAACAGCGCCGCCTAGTGACTTGGCCTGTAAGGAGCTCTACTGGCGTTCACGCTGTCCTCTTAGGTTGCTGCCGAACAACACCTTCAGAAATCTCGACATATTCGGAAAAAAACACCCAAGTATTTGCAACACACCAGAATACAAACACCATTGTTGCTCGTTTCACTCGTAGCAATTTCACCTTTCGTTTTTTATTTGGGCTGAAGCTACAAAATTGATGAAACTCATTCCCGAGAAAGTACGCTCTTACGCAATACTCATCGAATATTACAAAACATACTTGTATTGCGAGTGGCGTTTGATAAGTACTGCAACACATTTTTTCTGCAAGCAGGTTGATTTTATTAAGGGTTCCAGAACCTACAAAAGCCTGTTTATCAACATAATCTCCCTTCGATGCGACGGCCTTCCGCCACCTTACTGGGATGGCCTGTTTGTCGGCACGGTAACACTCTAGTGTTCGACGTCTTACTGCATCAATAACCTGCCCATGGTCCACGTACTGCTTCACCGGGAGTGCATCGTTTTTGGGTCAAACAAATGAAAATAGGCAAGTATCAGACACGGATTGCAGGGTGTATGACGAAGAACAATCCAGTGAAGTTCTGTGAGCTCCTCTCCTGTGCACGGATTTGTGTTCAAATGGTTCAAATGGCTCTGAGCACTATGGGACTTAACATCTATGGTCATCAGTCCCCTAGAACCTAGAACTACTTAAACCTAACTGACCTAAGGACAGCACACAACACCCAGTCATCGCGAGACAGAGAAAATCCCTGACCCCGCCGGGAATCGAACCCGGGAACCAGGGCGCGACAGATTTGTGTGAGGCGTTAGGTTGTCAAGGAGAAGGAGAAGTTCGTTAGCATTCGTCGATCACCTAAATTGAGAGCGTCCGCATGTGAACACACAGAAGTCACAGCACGCGAGAGATGGGACAGGTTTGCGCGACCTTGTTGCAATGATGGCAGATGTCTCGCCCAACGACTCACCGTGCTTTTGTTCACTGCCAGGTCTCCATAGACACTGTGCAAGCGCCTGTGAATATCTGGTTTTCTGCAGAAAGAAACAGCTGTCTGCTTGAAACGCAACTCCGTTAAAGACACGATTTTGAACGCTATGTACAGCGCCGCCACCTATCGGAACTTCGTGGTACTATAGGGACTGAATGAGGAATATTCCACAATGTCCGATAGCAAAATTTGGTATTTTTTTCAATCGAAACTGGCCGACAAAAAATTTTTGTATTACTTATTGAACGCCCTCCTGCATTAATACGAACGTGCCAGATTCTGTTGCACATGTGACGATGAAATATATATATATATATATATATATATATATATATATATATATATATATATATGTATCAGCGTATGGAAGGACACGAAGCTATTTCCATCGACTGCATAACTCCATGCGTCTACTCATCACACTACGGCGATGTCATGTAACTTCAGACACTTTTATCTTATGACGTCTTGAAGGCTTTTACCACCAATATTCCATTAACTGTCTATTAATTATAATAAATCGTAGCAAGATTGGCGAGTTTCTCATAAATCTTGAATGCGCAATTGTCTTGAAATTGCGTACATAACACACACAATACGAATACAGTGAAATACGACGAAATCCAGTATGGCATTCGACACGAAATCCAATATGGCATACGACTGCTAACATCTTTCGTGGCCGGAACTAACTACACTATGACGCCACGAACGTCAGACACGTGGAAAACGCAATTCATTGGCATCGTCGAGATGCAGTACTTGGTTCTGGACGGAAACGGCATTCGCATTCCACTCTGGACGCTGGAGCAGACGAGCAGCCATTCCTGATCGAACGCCGACTGCAGCACGTATCAGAGGCACCGAGTGTGAATTAGGAGCGCCAGGAACAGTGTGCTGGAAGCTCGCCAAGCGGCAAGGGTGTCGCGCGCCAGACTAACCCTCTTCAGTCATCACCGTCCTGCAACCGTCCAACGAGGTAGCGAAATATGCCACCGGAAGGGGGGACGATCGTGTTCTGTGATGAGAGAATATTTTGTAAAGGCGTCAGCTGTGGTAGATTGGGAGTGAAACGTCGACCACTTTAATGCAAACTTGAACAGAGCATCAGATGGCAACATGAATGACCAAACAGAGCTATAGTGAGCTAGAAAGGTGGCATGTCTGTGGATATTATTGAGAAAGCGTTGAACAGTTGAAGATCATGCATACCATATTACAATTCGCTATAGGAATGAGATATTCCAGTAGTACAATGTGTGATTATTTTCTGTTAATTTCCGTAGAAAGCCCTGCAATATTTTAGAAAAAATAATATTTTCCGCCTCATTTGTTATTAAATGTGGTTATTTATTTACGATCGCGATTTAGAGTGCTGTTCGATTCTCAATTAATAGCTGTAACCATGTCAAGTGCTAATAGATGCAATCCGCTCCGCTTAGGAGTCAAATTACGTTTTTAAATGTTATACCACTTACCACTTCACTATGAAGTGTAACAATGCATACCCATTCCTCTTAAGAGGATGTTGTTCCCATGTCAATCATGTTTATATTTGACAATCGTAATGGAACAGGTTTCCTTGTAATCTATATAAAGGGACGTGCCTTTTCACTAAAAATCAGATGCTTAAGCATGAATTTACTTACTAACTAATATACACTCTAAGACAAAAAAAGAAAAAAACGACGCACCACGAAGGAATTATCCGAATGGGAAAACGGTAGATGTGGTGTGCAACGACAAACCAAAGATTACGATGTCAGAAAATTGGATGATTTTTTCAAGAAACGGAGCTACACAAATTGAGCAAGTCAGGAACGGGTTCACCCAACTCGGGCCCTTAAGCAGGTTTGGCACAGACCGAGTTGTTTGATGTCCTCCTGCGGGACAGCGTACCAAATTCAGTCCAACTGGACTGTTACGTGGTCAAAATCCCTAGCTGGTTGCAGGGCCCCGCCCATAATGCTGCAAACGTTCTCAGTTGGGAAGAGATCTGGTGACCCTACTGGCCAAGGTAGGGTTTGGGAAGCAAGAAGACAAGCAGGAGAACCTCTCGGCCTGTACGGGCGGGCGTTATCTTAGGATGGCTTGTCATGAAGGGAACAAAACGGGGCGTGCTGTAAGGGTGCCGCGGACGACAACCAAATGGGTCCTGCTATGAAAAAAGGTGGCAGCCCCGGCCATCACTCCTAGGCTGGTACCCCACCGCTGTTCGGGGCGTCTCCAGACACGTCTTTACTGGTCATCGGGGTTCAATTCGAAGTGAGACTCATGACTGAAGAAAACTCCAGTCATGACTGAAGAAAACTCCAGTGAAGTCAATGAGCTTACAGGCCGAAGACGTTACTGGAGACGCCCCAGACAGAGGTGGAATACCAACCTGCTGTCGCCTGTCATACGACCAGACAGCCATGAATGATGGCCTGGGGTGTCCTTTTCTTTCATAAGAGGACCCTTTTGCTTATCATCCGTGGCACCCTTACGATACAGCAGTACGTCGACGGTATTGTACATCCCCTTCTTGTTGCCCTTCTTGGCAAGTCATCACAGGCTTATATTTCAGCAAGATAATGCCCGTCAACATACGGCGAGAGTCTCCATTTCCTGTTTTCGTGCTTGCCATACCCTACCTTGGTCAGCGAGGTCGCCGGATCTCTCCCCAACTGAGCACGTTTGCAGCATTATGGGAAGGGTCCTCTAATCAACTCGTGATCTTGACGATCTAACGCGCCAATTGGACAAAATCTGGCACGATATCCCTCAGGAGGGCATCCAACAACTCAGTCAGTGCCAAGACAAATAACAACTTGTGCAAGAGTCAGAAGTGGACAAACACGTTATTGAGTTACTCAATTTGTGAAGGTCTTTCTCTTGAATAAAACATTAGATTTTTTGAAATTGTAATAATTTGTTTCTCTGTACATGTACATTATATCTACCGACTTCCGTCCCGTTAGGATAATTCCTTCGTGGTGCGTCAGTTTTTTTTTTCTTTTTGTCTTAGAATGTAATTCCTATCGAAATACAGTAAGTAATGTTCTTACTGGTCACTACCACTCATATCGTCAATACATCTACATCATAATTCGCAAGCCCCTAATGGTGCTTGGTGGAGGGTACTTTCAGTACCACTATCTGATTCATCCAATCCTGTTCCACTCGTGAATAGTGCGTGGTAAGAATGACTGTCGGTAGGCCTCTGTATTGGCTCTAATTTCTCGTATTTTCTCTTCATGGTCAATGCGTAAGAAGTATGTGTGGCGCGGGGGGGGGGGGGGGGGGGGCGGGGAAGTAACATGTTGTCCGACTCTTCCTGAAAAGTGCTGAGTGCTGTCCCGAAATTTTAATAGTAAACCTCTCCGTGATGCACAGCATCTCTCTTGTAACGTCTATCAGTGGAGTTTGTTTAGCATCTCCGTAACGCTCTCTCGCCAGCTAAACGATCCCGTGTCGAAACGCGCCGCTCTTCGTTGGATCTTCTCTATCTCCTCTATCAGTCCTACCCGAAAGGGATCCCAGATAGATGAATAATACTCAATAATCGGGCGAACAAGAGCGTTATAAGCCGCTTCTTTCGTGGATGACTTACATTTCCTTAAGATTCTTCCGATGAATCTGAGTCTTGTGTCTTTTTTATACGGTCATTACAGTTAAGGTCGCTGTGGATACTTACGCCTAGATATTTTACAGCAGACGCTGTCTCCTGCTGTTTGTCATCAATAGTGTAGCTGTACAGTAGTGGATTTCTTTTCCTATGTATGCGCAATATGTTACATTTACCCATGTTCAGGGTCAACTGCCAGAGCCTGCACCATTCATCAATTCTCTGCAGATCGTTCTGCAAATTTATACTCTCTTCTGAGGTTGTTGCTTTGGTATTGACAACTGCATCATAAAGATCATCGACGCTTTCTACTAGATCTTGAGGATATTTTTGTTCTGTCGTTGCAGCTAGAACAAAAATACCCTCCAGAATTATAAAACAACTTCATTATAAAGCAATGAAGAATTCTATTAGATGATTTATATATATATTGTAAGCAGTAACGGCACTATCACACTTACCTGTGGTACTCCGGATGTTACCTTTACATCTGTCGATTTAGTTCCATTAAGAGCGACGTGTTCAGTTCTATCTGCAAGAAAGTGTTGAATCCAATAGCAGGTCTGCTCTGATACTCCGTAAGCTCGTATTTTTTTCATTACACGGCAATGCGGAACGGTGTCAAATGCCTTACTGGAATCAAGGAACACGGCATCAACCTGAGCGCGTTGCCCACTGCGCTGTGGATCTCATGGAGGAACAGAGCGAGCTGAGTTTCGCAGGATCTCTGTTTGCGGCATCCATGTTGATTTTTATATAGGAGATGTTCATTTTCCTAAAACGTCATAATTCTTGAGCATAAAACATGCTCCATTATTCCACAACAGACTGACGTCAACGATATAGGTCTGTAATTGTGTGGATCTGTGTTGTGGCCTTTCTTAAAAACGGGAATGGCCCGCACTTTTTTCCAGTCGTTATGTAGCTTTCGTTGCTCAAGCGATCTACGATAAATTACTGCTAGAAGGGGAGCAAGATCTTTCGCATAATTTTATAGAATCATTTAGCTATCTCATCTGGTCCCGAAGCCTCTCCGCTACTATGAAATTGTAGCTCTTTCCAATTCCACGATCGGTTATCTCAATATCTGCCATTTCGATGTTCGTACGACAATTGAAATGGGGGACAGTTTTAAGATCTTCCGCGGTGAAACAAATTCGGAAGACCGAATTCAGTATTTCAGCCTTCTTTCGCTTATCTTCCGTTTCGATGCCGGTGTGGTCGCTGAGAGAAGGAATAGATGATTTTGACCCACTTACTGATTTTACATACGAGCAAAATCTCTTAGGGTTTTTACTCAGGTCAGTTGACACAACGTCTTACTTTTAAAATCATTGAACGCTTCTTTCATTGCTCTCCTTACGCTCATTTTCACTTCGTTTAGCTTTTATTTGTCACCTAGGTTTTTACTTCTGTTGAATCTCAGATGAAGTGCTCTTCGTTTACGTAGCGCTTTTTTAACACGGCTATTAAACCATGGTGGATCTTTCCCATCCCTTAAAACCTTACTCGGAACATACTTGTCTAGAGAATATTGAACGATGCTTTTGAATTTTTTCCATTTGTTCTCCACTTCTTCATCCTCATCGCCGAATATTTGATGCTCACTGCTGAGATATTCTGAAATGTGTATGCTGTCACACTTGCTGAGGAAATATATCTTCCTACCTTTCTTAACATTCCTTGTAGGACCCGTCGTCATAGATGCTGTCACACTGTCACAGCCTTATGATCACTGATACCTTCCTCTATGTTAACTGGTTCGATAAGTTCAGGTCTGTTTGTTGCCAGGAGGTCTAAGACGTTACCCTCACGAGTTGGTTCTCTAAGTATCTGCCCAAGGTAATTTTCGCACAAGGCATTCAGAACAATGTCACATGATTCCCTTTCTCTGGCACCAGTTTTGATGGCATAACACTCCCAATCTTTACCTGGCAAGTTGAAGTCACCCCCTATTACAAACGCATGATCATGAAGATTACTAATGATATTCTGCAAATTCTGTCTGAAGCGCTCTACAACTACAGATCCTGACCCGGGTGGTCTATAAAAGCATCCGATTACGATTTTTGACCGTTCTTTGACACTCAATTTCATCCAGATTAATTCACATTCGGAATCCGTGATAACCTCGCTACATTTTATCGAATTTGCAATAAACACGCTGCTGGCATTGGTAACTAACCTATCCTTACGATCAACATCTGAACTTAGGATTTCGTTGTGATTGACGTCTGGTTTCAACCAGCTTCCTGTTCCCAATACTATCTGTTCATTATAACCTTCAGTAAGCGATATGGGATTTCGCAGCCGAAGGCCCACTCGTGTACCGTTGATGGCTACAGGACACAAAGCTTTACGCCTCGCCTGTGCCCGTCAACACCGACACTGGACTGTTGATGACTGGAAATATGTTGCCTGGTCGGACGAGTCACGCTTCAAATTGTATCGAGCGGATATGGAGACCACCGTATGAATCCATGGACCCTGCATGTCAGCAGCGGACTGTTGAAGATGGTGGTGGCTCTGTAATAGTGTGGAGCGTCTGCACTTGCAGTGATATGGGACTCCTGATATGTCTAAATACGACGCTGATAGGTGACACATACGTAAGCTCCTTGTCTGATCACCTGCATCCATTCATGTCCGTTGTGCATTCCGACGGACTTGGGCAATTCCAGTAGGACAATGCGACACCCCACACGTCCAGAATTGCTATAGAGTGGCTCCAGGAACACTCTTCTGAGTTTAAACACTTCTGCTGGCATTCGAACTCTCCAGACACGAAAATTATTGAGGACATCTGGGATGCCTTGCAACGTGCTGTTCAGAAAAGATCTCCACTCCCTCGCACTCTTACATATTTATGGATAGACCTGCAGGATTCACGGTGTCAGTTCCCCCCACCGCTACTTCAGACATTAGTGGAGTCCATGCCACGTCGTGTTGTGGCGCTTCTGCGTGCTGGCGGGGGCCCTACAAGACAGTTTCTTTGGTCCTTCAGTGTATAAACGTTGAAAAAATGCGAAAGGGGTTTTACAAGCTTTCCGCTTTGCAACTGATCGGCTGCATACTATTTCTACAAGAAGATTTTACAATTTTGTCCATACGTCTATCGGCAAAGCATGTAGTCTTCACTCGTGTGGCGCCTCTGCTGCAGCGCGTTTGACACTGGCCACTGATTTAGTAAGGAATATCAGTGAGAGGTGCGACTGACCTTGACGGGCGGCTGCCTGTTGATGTAGAGGGACTCGGTGCGCTTGGGCTGGCCGGGGGACGGGATGATGTCCTGGCCGAGCCCGCGCTTGCGCAGGATGACGTCCTCGAAGGGCGGGATGGCGTTGGGCAGCTGGGAGGCGGCGGCGGCGGCGGCGGCGGCCGGGGGCGGCACCAGCGGCTGCTGCTGGCCGGGCACGGCGCCGTTGCTGGGGGCGGCCGTCGGCGCCGGCGTGGCGCCGCGCGCCGCAGACCCCGCGCGCACCGTGCGGTCCTGCGACGCCTCGCGTGTCAGCCCAGGCACCTGCGGGCAGCCGCCGCACTCTGCAGTCTGAGTCTCCCCAGCACGTAAACAGCACGCGCGGCACATGAAGCGGAAACCCAACATGGTCTTCTTCACTGTTGTGATGTTCGTTGGTTAGTGGAGTAGTGCTACATTATGAAATCGTGTGGCTGCATGGACATCCCCGATGCATTAACTGACGATACTTTGGACGAGTCTACAGCTGGATCAAAAGTCATCATCACATAATATTTCTGTGTTCCATCTGGATGCCATCTTTATGTGAGACCGCTGTTTGCGTGTCATCCTGGAACTGATTCATACTATGGAAATGGAAATGAGCGTTTGGCGTCACTGGCCGGGAGGCCCGTTGCGGGGCAGGTCCGGCCGCCTTGGTTCAGGTCTTACTATACTGGACGCCACATTGGGTGACCCGCGCGCCGGGTGGGGATGAAATGATGATGAAGACATCACAACATCCAGTCCCTGAGCGGAGAAAATCCCCGACTCAGCCGGGAATCGAACCCAGGCCCGTAGGACAGCAATCCGTCACGCCGACCACTCAGCTATCAGGGCGGACATTTATACTATGAACGGAGGTCTCTTTATACTCCGTGGAGAGGAATACCAACAGTGTGTGCGCCATAAATCGTCCGTCCTGAAGGTACAGGTAAGTGATGAATCGCTATTGAAAACCTCTGTCAGCACAGTCTGCCGGCCGAATGAAAGACCGTTGTTTTTTAGTGGCAGGTAAAAAAGGACTCCAAATGTGATTTAAAGGATAAGCCCTATCTCTATTTATGATGTCCTCTGGCGGTCTAATTCCTTTATGACATCATTCCAACTGGGAGACGCAAGGGCTACTACTTGTGTCTGATTATGCAAGAAGATCTCATGGAGAGGTTTAAATATTCAGGCAAGGTGACCTAGCTGAAAAGTGAAGAACAGAAAGTGACTGAAGCCAGGACTTTTATATTACATCAAGTGCAACAATTGTGAAAAATGGAAGAAACATAAAAAGGTTTGAGATTACAAGTGAGTTTACAGCCGTGACTACAATGTAATGTTGCCTTTAAAATAACAACATTGGCTATAATGGGAGGACTGCAGACTTGCAGATAAACGTTCAGAACTTGGATTGCAGACTGAGTAACATAAGGCAAGAGAAATCCAAACCGAAATGGTTGCAACAATCCCATAAAGATCACAATTACATTTATGTCTCAGAAAACGTGACTACCGATAGGAAGATATTCAGACAGATGGTACTTAAACAACAATGTTTCAAAGTGGAATGAGAAAACACACACACACACACACACACACACACACACACACACAGAGAGAGAGAGAGAGAGAGAGAGAGAGAGAGAGAGAGAGAGAGAGAGTCTCTTCTGGAGGACTAAAAGGGGGCTCTGATTAACAGCATGAAGAGCTAATGGCAGCATGTAAAAGGTAGCAGGAGAGATACTAAAAGAAGATCTTTTTATTTAACAGTGATTTTCAATGATATTCATTGTTAACACACAGCTCACAAACACTCAAATAAGAATTTAAAAATAATAAAAAGTAGAAACTGCAAAGAAAAATGTCCATAACAGTTAGAGACCAATACCAGTATGGGAGCAATCAAGATCACCTAAGCTGAACATCATCTCCTTAACTGTGGAGTCAATGGCCTGAAACACTTGTCCTTATTTTCAAGTTCACGGCTCAAAGTCCTTCCTGGGACAAGGGGTCCATTGTCCTATAAAATTCATCCACTTAGCTTTATTACTTTTATTAATGATCTGCATATTTCATTGTACAGTTAAAGTAATTAATGACATATATGTTTATTTATAACCCAATTATAATGGTTTACGACAAAACTAAAAAAAAAACACTTCTCTGATCTCACTATCCTTCAGACAGACTATTCATTAGTCTTCAGTACACCACACTGGAAGGCTCATCACTAACCATCAGACGTACTGCACTCCTGTTTTGTCACGTGCATTAACCTTTAACGCAATTTCCCTTCTTTTATTTTAAATTTACAGAAGAGTATTGTGAACAATAACATTTATGGTATGTGCGACCACTTTCTTCCATTTACGACCACTTTCTTCCATTGTTGTTTTGGGGCTGTTAGTTACAATCTTTTTTCCAAAATACTCACTTTTCAAGACCGTAAATACCAGACTTTCAATATTTCATAAATATCACAATGCCTTATTTAAACAATTTACACTAATGTACTACATTTAAACAACTGACGGCCTACTATGGTCTTGGTAATTAATACTTAACACTGATTTGATGTGTACTAACCTGGTCCTTAGATGTGTAATAAACCATGATTTACGAGCTGTGTCGTCAACTAAGAGGAGTGTTATACCACCACATTACGGTGTAAATATAAAATAACGGTGGGAATTAGGTAATTTTCTACAGCCGTGTCACACTCTTCAGCCCACAAACACAAAATGCATCGCTGAATTTAACTGCCGCTACCACTAGGATAGGAATGGGGGAGATACGCACTTCACTTAAAGCAAACAAAATTAGTTTTTTCGGCGACCCACGCCATAGAAGCGTGAGACCCGAGCACTGCCCACCCTGGCCACAGAGACAGCCCAGCCAGTGCGAGAGCCAGTAGCCATTGGGTGCGTCCAGCTCCCGACTCGACCAGACATGAAGCGACAGAGGCCCGTACCAGCTGCCGCGGCCTCCTGTGGTCTCCAACTATCAAGCCGAAAACTTACCTCTACCACGAGAGGTCAGCCTTCCAGCTAACCCGCCCAACAAGAAGAATCCAGTTGAAGCGGGAGAGCGGCAGTTACAACCTGCCGATTAACACTGACCAACACCAGTCTAACTACTTTATTGTTCGAGCGAATCTGACACACTTCTAATAACGTGTAGCCTATATTCTGATCAAAAGTCTCTGGACTACAACTAACGATGCTACCACTATTGTAGCGACAGCAGATACACGCTCTCCCCGATAAGAATTGGCAGGTGCTTTCATCTGGCGTTTCAGCATATATTTGCAATTTGTAGCTGCAGTCAGCACAGCCAAATACTGCTCATCATGACTTTGACGCACAGCAAAATTTCGATTTATTTCCTGGTACAAATAATATAATTACCTGGTCATTCAGTATTCGTTTGATCGGATGTATTAACAAAAACAACAGCCAGTATTCCAGACAACAAAGTGATCATATTATGCAGCATCTTTCTGCAATCGTAAAGTGTGCTTGTTGTTCTTCTTACTCTGATGTTATGACTGTGCAGAATGTTGAGGTACCTTGTACCCTCTGCCACGTATACTATGGGTACAATGATCGGCGATTACCAAATTTTGTTCTAATAAAGAAACTTCATTTCGAAATCAGGGAGACGAAGTGTTTGAAGCATTTTTTAGACTAAAGCTTCCATGTTGAGAACATAGAGGAATGCACATAAATATTTGTCCACAGAAACTATCAAATAGTCCCCGCAGCTGCTCGTAATTTTATATTGCTTATTGCTTATTGCTATATTGCTTATTATATTGTCATGAAGGAGAAAATAATGAGAAGATCCTTCATTGTACCAACACACTTTGCAACATCAAAATCCAAAAGAAACAAGTAGATAATCGTAAATAGGGCTTTTTTTTAGCAGGATAGTAAATCAGAAAACAAATATTCTGATAGTAAGACATCTGTTCTTATACTTTTACACACAGAAACAGCACTTTCTTTCTGATTATAAAGTATCGTATACCGTCTCCTACAAAGCCAGTGTACGTGCGTGTACTGGTAGTCATTTCAGGCCCACTTTAGGTCGCTTACTCCTGGGCACTTTTTACGGTAGCTACTGTTGTCCTTGACAGTCAACTTGATCACCATAAAGCCATAACAAAATGGCACTCTAATAGACATAGGCACAATTAAATTCTTCTTGCTAAGGAACATACGATTTTCAGTGAAATTTTCGCCAAAAGCAGTGACAAATGTGTTCCGGTTCTCCATATTCAAAGCGACTGTCAGTTGCCGTCGTCTTCCTCCCTGATAATTGAGTCATATTTAGCACATTAGACGATTCGGTATTGCAGCCCCAGACGATGCTAACGTAGTCTGTTCCGAAAATCGGAAACCATCATACGTTGTGTGATAGAGAGTACTTCCATCACTACATCGCAACATACGTGTCTGCAGAGATGATCAGTCCACCTCCAGTGTCCTCATACTTTTGCAGTGTTCCTCGAAAATGATTACCGATGAAGGCTGCAGCTCACAGAGATATTTTCGACTTCTGCACCATACCCATATTACAATACAGTCACTGTCATTCTGCTAAAGCTGTAGAACAGCACTACATTAATTCTTGGGTGTCAGTATACAGATCAGACTGATGTGTGCTTATTAACAACCCCAAGCTACAGTAGTGCAGACAACTGTGACAGACTATGAATCGATAGGGCGTACTTTTCAGTCCCACAACATCAGTCACTCGTAGGATTTGTATCTGTCACTTCCTACAATTTTATTATAGTTTATTTGTGTGTAGAGTCCGACACTTAAGTTTTAAAGCCGAAGCTTAATACTTGCTTTGTGGATAAGGTTCCCATCAGCATGACATTTTTTTCTGCTTTTTGTCTTATGCGATAATTACACTGTACGTCTGTCCAGACACCTGTTCTTAAGTATTTTACCGACACCACTGATTTTTCGTCAATGGTGAAGTAGAACAGTCCTCGGTTTCTTCGCCTATTTATGTGTAGTAGTTACATTCACCTACATACAGATTCCTGTAGCAATTATCCATACTCTGCACTTCATTACAGCCTTCCAGTGTTGCTGTGGTCTTGTTATAGACAGCCACACAATTTATGAGACTGTGCAGGGTTCCCGACACGGGAATCACTGAGTGACTGGCGAAATGTTCTAAAGGCTTCTGAGAGAAGCATCCCCTGTATCTAATCCATGCTTGCACTCTGCTATATGAAATCACTTGCGTCCAGTTTTCCTGCTTAATTTTACTTGACAGCATGTGCTTACATAGCTTATTTGACCCATACACTATATAATATAATTGCCTGATGGATGATGTGCTGTGTAGTACGAGCCAGTTTTCCCGAAGGAAGTGTAAGAATAATAGTGACAATATTGAGCGTTGACTTATCTTTATGGGTATTACTTGCCTTTTTATGTAGAAATGTCTCAAAACGGGCTATTATCAATATCAATTTGTGTAACTGTAATGCACAATTCTCAAACGCTGATGCTATTACTGGATTACCATACAGTGTATGGACTGTGCCCAAGACCATCGTAAATATACTACAACGAGCATATATGACCTACACAATAGGCTTTACATTAGGAAATTCAAATTAGTAGCAGTCCCCACCATCACTCCATCCAGCCAACTTGCACCCTCTGGACCAACAGGTCTCAATTTGGTATCCTGTCCACTACTACCGCCGGAGAGATGTGGACTATTGTGACTGGTAGTGTATATAAACCCAGCAGTGCGCCAGTCCATCCATTTAGTTACCTGTCAGAGCTATGCTGCTATTCGTCAATATGAATCATCTCAGGATAGCACCTGACACTGAGTTACAGTAGAAGCTGACAAAGTACAGTGAGGTAGGAGGGTGGGACTCTTTGAAATAGAGTGGAGCAACTGTGCAGTAGCTTGACATACATTGAGAGAAAGTCAACAACCAAATACAGTATGATCCTTTTCAACGTTCCTCTCACTGGCAGCAGTAGCAACAGCAGCTGCGGTGTTAGTGCTTCAATAGTCAACGTGTCTGATGGTGCTACGCTAAAATTAACAGCTAAGGAGTCATTGCAGAAGGTATTTATGAAAAGCCAAAGTGTTGCGAACACATTTGATTTTCAGGACGCAGGCTAAGTCAATGGTAAGTCATTTTTAAAATGCTTTCTGACGATGTCATAAAGTGATGTACCAGAGTGTGTAGTAGAAATCTACCCCAGCGTGCAGTGGAAACAATTATAAAATACTGCTGCGTAGTGATTGAGGCTGATGTGGAACCAAGAAGAATGAGATTGTTTTAATGTTACAATATATGGTCAGTTGTCCTGTTATACCTGAGGAGAGTATATACATATACATGTGACATAAAACCAAAAGATTGCAATAAATTTATATTTTTGCAAGTTGCAATATGTCTTTAATTCCATCACAAATGTTATTATGTTCCTGTGGACACAGATATGAGTTAAGACAGCTTAATGTCAGTCTTTTCTGTTAGGTAAATGTGATCGGTGTATTTTTATCAGATGACTACGTACTACTAATTCTCTATGCGTGTCTGCCATGTCCGAAGTATCACGTAAACACTTTGATGCCTGCAGTTGATCAGTATATTGAATACTATTGCCGGTATTCCCATCTGTTACCTACGTCTTTTATCTTTGGAATGTATACAAAGGTTTGATAACTGTAGCTGGACAGTGTTCTGTGTTATCAGCATCTGAGAAACAACAAATTGATGTCTTCATTGTTAGGTGGTCATGGAGGTAGATTTTCGTACGAATCAGTGAACAAAAGGCTGCATTTAAGGTAGGTAATGCCACCACTCCACCTCCAATGCAATCCACATGTGTACGTTTTAGTGCGTATAAGGTCTGGATTTGGCAGTTACCATTGTGTGTTGACGGAAAGTTTTTTCTGGGTTGACATTTGGAAGAAGTCGAGGAACAAGTGATCTTGTAGTCACTTTGTATATTCTCTCTGGCTTGATGGGGGATTCCAAATCACTGTTGGATGCCAAAGAAACTCAATACTGTAAGAAATAAAAACGTAAGTATTCTTCTACATTTACACAAAGAATGCGGAAAAATATGGAAAAATATAGAAAAATGTGAAAAATGTTAAAAAAATGAATACAATATGGGAATAAAGAATATCTGTATTTACTAAAGGAGACTGGTCATATGTAGATGTACTTGCAAAAAGAATGATGGTTTTGGGGATGTTTACCACGTGCACATTTGTTTACATGATACTTCCAACACAGAGGATATTCTCTTATATTCTTTTATATATATATACTGTAAGTTTACATTATATTAGGGGCCCTATGGGGTAGTTAGCAAAAACGCTGTTCGAAGGATGTGTTTTTTTTGTTAAAGTGAGACACTACACATCGACATTAAATGCAAACAGGGATAATATCTAGATAGTTCAATTCTTAATATGATAACTTCATAATCTTAATTAACACTATCTTAAAAACAAAACAAGAAACGGGTGAAATTAAGCAATCATGATTTTAATGCTAAAACGAACATAGAACTCACACACAATACAGTCAAATATAGATATTACTGGATTAGGAGTGTTTGCCACAAAAAATGTTATTCCACAGATTTTAGTAAAAAAGAGATAAAGTGACAAGCAGGCACAAATCAGTCCCTATTAACAATTCAGAGTATAGAACACGCCTGTATCACTATTGGGGAAGTAGGTGCATGCACTGGTAAAAGTGTATGCAGTCTATTTAGCAGATTACTCACTTATTATTCTAAGCGTTTTGCTAATAAAATTCAGCACTACTACTTTGCAATATTGCAGTACACGCTAGTTTACATGATACCTTGGGCATGAGAGACATGCATAGAGATTCGGTAACAGGTAGCTGTCTTACAAAAAATACGTCTATACACATCATGAACCTTACATTCCAAAACACACTTTAAAATATTGGAAAAAGTGTTTCAACATGGATTCGCCACTGACGTAGTCTGTCCACTGCAATGCACACTGCGTCCTGCAAGTCAGGTATGTTGGCAACAGTTTGACGCTTTAGAAGTATACTCTGCAATGACTCTTGAGCTGCTAATTTTAGTGTAACAACAGCGCCAGACTTGTTGACTATTAACGCGCTGACACTGCTGATGCTGCTGGCAAAGAGAGGGATGTGGGGATGGAACGTATTGAGTTTGGTTGTCGACTGACTCTCGGTGTAAGTCAGATTACTGCACAGTTGCTCAACACTGCTCCTACCTTGCTGTACATTTTACGCCTCTACTATAACCTCGGACTCAGTGTCACGTGTTAAAATGCTCTGAACCATTTGTGATCAAATGATTTGTAGTGGAGAACACCAACACACCTTCGACAGGTTACTAGATGGGTGGACTGGTGGATTCACATACCCCCACCAGTAGCCGCCTACCAATCACAACAGTCGACATGTGTCTTGCGGTGGTGATGGAGAGCGCTGTCAAGATGAAACCTGTTCTACAGGCAGGCCAGTTGGATGGAGGAGAGGTGCTGTGGAGGTTTACTACTTTCAGTTTCCTGAATGTAGAGTCTGTCGTGGGAAAGAAGGTAGCTCATATATCCTAACTGTAGCATATTTTTGATGTTCATGGGCAGCTCTCCAAACATTCTATGGTAATGCAGTAATACTCTCAGCATTTGAAAGTGGCACATTACAGTTATACACATTGACAACAGTCAGTTCTGAAACTTCTCTGCGTAACGCTGCACAACATTTATGTAGAAACTGAGATGCATTTAAAGTGAGACATCAGCATCACTGTTCTGCCTTAAGGTAAGTAATACCTAGATAGGTCAACGCTTACTATATGGTGGCTATTATCTCTACACTTCTTTCAGAGAAAACTGGATTGTATTACATAGCACCATACCATCGATTAACAAGTGTGCTTTCCGATGCTCTTAATAGCACTCCAGAGGCAATATGGACATTCCATGTAGCAAGTAGCAACTTGATGCTGTGTAGGGGCTACTGCATGGAGAAATATCTGAATCCATTACCACCTGCAACACAGCAACTATAATTTATTGCATACACCAATATGTCTTATTACAGTAATTTATAAATACATTTAGGAAGATCAGTACATGCAAGAAGTAATCAGGTGAGCTTCAAAATAACTACTCAAGTGCTATATATAATTGGGTGTTGTACCCTATACGTGTATTTTAATAGGACGACATAGCATTCAAAGTCAAATAAAATTATGAAGGAATACTGGAGCCAGGTGACCTCACATGAGAGAGTGCAAGCATGGGATTATATAGGGGTACGCTTATCTTAAGAGCCATCAGAACACTTCTCCAGTCAGTGAATGATACCTGTGTCGGATCACCATAGAAAACGTGCATGGACATTGTGGTTTCTACTGTACGTAGAGCTCTACGATATGTAATCATAGGCTCTGTGGCTGTCTAGAACAAGACTACAGAAACACTGGAGGGTTGTAACGAAATGCAGAGGATAGATGATTGATTGCTACACGAACCTAGACATAGAGAAATGTAACTACTGCACGTAAATAGATGAAGAGAATGATTACTGTTCTATTACACCATTAGCAATAAATCACTGTCGGTAAAATAGCTAGGAGTAGGTGTCTGGGCCGACATAAAGTGTAATGATCGCAGAAGACAAAAAGTAGGAAAAACAGAGGCCATACTGATGGGAATCTTATCCACAAAAGAAGTAGCGTCGTATTAAGCTTAGATTTTAAACTGAAGTGTCTGATTCTACACACAGATAAACTATAATAAAACTACAGGAACTGACAAATAAAAATCCTGTGACTGACTGTTTTGAGGCTAGAAACTAGGCACTATCGATTCATGGTCTAACACACTTGTTTAAATTGCTACTGCTGGGGTTTGTTAATAAGCAGACGTCAGTATGTCCCGTTCTACAGCTTTAGCAGAATGACAGTCATTGTATTGTAATATGAATGTGGTGCAGAAATCACAAATGTTTCTGTGGGCTCGCAGCCTTCATCGGTAATCATTTTCGAGGAACACTGCAAAAGTTCGAGGACACTGGAGGTGGACTGATCATCTCTGCAGATATGTATGTTGCGATGTAGTGATGGAAGTTCTGTCTTCTATCACACAATTTCCGATTTTTGGAACAGTCTATGTTAGCATCGTCTGTGGCTGCAATACCGAATCGTCTAATGCGCTAAACATCAGTTAGTTAATAAGGAGGAATACGACGCCAACTGATGATCGTTTTGAATATTGAGAACCTGAACAGATTTGTCACTGCTGTTGGTGGCAAAAATTTCACTGAAAATGATATGTTCCTTAGCAAGACGAATTTAATTGTGCCTATGTCTATTAGAGAGCCGTTTTGTTACGCCATTATGGTTATCAAGTTGACTGTCAATGACAACAGTAGCTACCGTAAAGTATCGAGGAGTAGCGACCTAAAGTGGGCCTGAAATAACTACCAGTACACGCATGTACGCTGTCTTTGTAGGAGACGATATACGATACTTTATAATCAGAAAGGAAGTGCTGTTTCTGTGTGTAAATGTATAAGTACAGATGTTTTACTATCAGAATATTTGTGTTCTGATTTACTATCCTACTAAAAAAAGAAGTCCTATTTACAATGATCTACTTGTTTCTTTTGGATGCAGGCGTCGCAAAGTAGCTACAAGTGGACAACTGGAACGTGTGCTGGTAGAATGAAGAACATAGACGACATTGCGGTAAAAAAAATATATATTTTCTCCTTCATGAGAAGGCACTAGGCAATGTAAAATTTCGAGTAGTCTCGGGGAGTATTTGATAGTTGCTGTGGACAAATAATAATTTGCATTCCTCTACGTTCTCATCATTGAAGCTATAGTCTGATAGATGAACAGCACACTTCGTCTCCCTGATTTCGGAATGAAGTTTCTTTATTTATTAGAACAAAATTTGGTATTCGTGCAGCATTGTACCCGTAGCATACGTGGCAGAGGGTACTTAGTAGATCAACATTCTGCACTTCCATAATGTCAGAGTGACACCACAATCAAGCACAAAATGGTTCAAATGGCTCTGAGCACTATGGGACTTAACATCTGTGGTCATCAGTCCCCTAGAACTTAGAACTACTTAAACCTAACTAACCTAAGGACATCACACACATCCATGCCCAAGGCAGGATTCGAATCTGCGACCGTAGCGGTCACGCGGTTCCAGACTGAAGCGCCTAGAACCGCACGGCCACACCGGCCGGCTCCATCAAGCACACTTTACGATTGCAGAAAGATGCTATAATCACTTTGCTGTACTGAAGTACTGGCCATTGTTTTTGTTACTACACCTACTCACACGAATACTGAATGATATATAAAATATATTATTTGTAGCGGGAAATAAATCGACACTCACCAGTGCATTAAAGTCATGATGAGCAGTATTTGGCCGTGCTGCTGCAGCTACAAATTGCAAATGTATGCTGAAACGCCTGATGTAAGTACCTGCCAATTCTTATCGGGGAGAGCGTGTATTCCGGGCGCTACAACAGTGGTAGCATTACTAGTTGGAGTCCAGAAACTTTTGATCAGAATATAGGCTACACATCGTTAGACGTGTGTCAGATTCGCTCGAATAATACAGTAGTTAGACTGGTGGTGGTCAGTGTTAATCGGAAAGTTGTAACTGCCGCTCTCTCGTTGCAGCTGCCCTTTTCTTGTTGGGCAGGTAAGGTGGAAGGTTGACCTCTCGTGATAGAGGTTCACTATTTGATGAAAAGTATTCGGACACCTGGCTGAAAATGACTTACAAGTTCGTGGCGCTCTCCATCGGTAATGGTGGAATTGAATATGGTGTTGGTCCACCCTTAGCTTTGACGACAGCTTCCACTCTCGCAGGTATACTTTCAATGAGTTGCTGGAAGGTTTCTTGCTTCACGGAGTGCTGCACTAAGGAGAGGTGTATATGTCGGTCGGTGAGGCCTGGCACGAAGTCGGCGTTCCAAAACAGCCCAAAGCTGTTATATAGGATTCAGGTCAGGCCTCTGTGCAGGCCAGTCCATTACAGGGATGTTATTGTCGTGTAACCACTGCGCCACATGCCGCGCATTATGAACAGGTGCTCGATCGTGTTGAAAGATGCAATCGCCATCTCCGAATTGCTCTTCAACAGTGGGAAGCAAGAAGGTGCTTAAAACATCAATGTAGGCCTGTGCTGCGGTAGTGCAACACAAAAAAACAAGGGGTTCAAATTTTTTTATCACGTCCCGCCTAACTGTCATAGTACTTGCAGTGGATCCTGATGCAGTTCGGAATTCCTGTGTGATGGTCTGGATAGATGTCTGCCTATTACACATTACGAGCCTCTTCAACTGTCGGCGGTCTCTGTCAGTCAACAGAAGAGGTCAGCCGGTCACGTTTCCACTTTACTATCACATCGGAACCAGTGGACCTAGGGATGTTTAGGAGTGTGGAAATCTCGCATACAGACGCATGACACAAGTGACACCCGATCACCTGACCACGTTCGAAGTCCGTGAGCTCCGCGGAGCGCTCCATTTTGCTCTCTGGCGTTGTCTAAAGACTACTAAGGTCGCTGATATGGAGTATCTGGCAGTAGGTGGCAGCACAATGTACCTAATACGAAAAACGTACGATTTTGTCGGTGTCCGGATACTTTTTATCACATAGTGTACTCTTTCGGCTTGATAGTTGGAGACCACAGGAGGCCGCGGCAGCTGGTACGGGCCTCTGTCGCTTCATGTCTGGTCGAGTCGGGAGCTGGACGCACCCAATGGCTACTGGCTCTCGCGCTGGCTGGGCTGTCTCTGTGGCCAGGGTGGGCAGTGCTCAGGTCTCACGCTTCTATGGCGTGGGTCGCCGAAAAAACTAATTTTGTTTGCTTTAAGTGAAGTGCGTATCTCCCCCATTCCTATCCTAGTCGTAGCGGCAGTTAAATTCAGCGATGCATTTTGTGTTTGTGGGCTGAAGAGTGTGACACGGCTGTAGAAAATTACCTAATTCCCACCGTTATTTTATATTTACACCGTAATGTGGTGGTATAACACTCCTCTTAGTTGACGACACAGCTCGTAAATCATTGTTTATTACACATCTAAGGACCAGGTTAGTACACATCAAATCAGTGTTAAGTATTAATTACCAAGACCATAGTAGGCCGTCAGTTGTTTAAATGTAGGACATCAGTTTAAATTGTTTAAATAATGCATTGCGCTATTTATGAAATATTGGAAGTCTGGGATTCAGTATCTTGAAAAGTGAGTATTTTGAAATAACAAGATTGTAACAAATAGTCTCAAAACTGTAATGTAAGTTGGGAGCCATACTCAGCAGAAATGTCATTGAGACAATACTCTGCTGGAAGTTAAGAAAACAAAATGAAATTGCATAAAAGGTTAAGGCAGATGACAGAACGCGAATGACGAATGTGTCTGATAGTTAGTCACGAACATTCCACTGTGGTGTACTGAACACAAGTGAATAGTCACTATTGGTTTGTTATGCTAGAGGAGTGGTTGGTTTTCTTTGGACTTCTGTGAAATATCCGTAATTTTAGGTAATAGCCCATTATAATTGGGTTATAAATAAAGTTATATGTCATTAATTACACTAGTTGTGGAATAAATTAAGACACATCATTAACTTAAGTGATAAGGTCAAGTGGATGTCTTGTACAGAAAAATGGGCCCCTTGTCTCAGGGAGAAACTGACCCCAGTAGACACTGACCACAGAGATAAGGAGAGGACCTTGACCTAAGATGAAAATGATTTTTCCCATACTGGCACTGGTCTCCTGCCCATAATCATTGACACTTTATGAAACACAAACTCCAAAGAGAAATTTATCGACAAAATAACTGAGCCATTTGAAATAAAAATTATTGTAAGACCTAGGGATAGTTTATCATTAACTACACACTATACATGTGTCTTAGAAGAATGTATGAATCTGAATCTGAAACTTAAAAAAAAACAATTATTCAAGGGAGTGAATAGAATGGAATGAAAGCCAGTTACGAACACAATATTTATATTTGACACAATCAGAAAATTCTTCAAAACATCGATGCGTGTCGGCCTACACTGAGCACAATCAGAACAATGCAGTGGAAGTAGGAAATGATTATCACAATGACACATAGAGCTCTGCCACTTTTTCAAATGACATTAAAGAGTTAACAGTTTAGTTAATGACTTCCTCTGCTAACTTAATGTCTTTTTTTTGCATTAGGGTCAAATGGCTAACATTTGCAGATGGCTCTGCAATTCTCTCAGAAAACGTAAAAAGAAATTACTTAAATAAATATTGGAGAAAAATAATAAGCAGAACTGGTCTGAGTTGAAAGAGCTAAAGTCATTAGAAACATAAATTACAAACACAAATGCTTTAAAACAATTAAAAAATTAACAGTTAAAATATTTATAGGAACACAAATACTTGAAACAGAGAGAGTTAGTTCCAGTAAAAATGTTGGAAAAATTATGCAACAGAATGATTTAGAAATCTCTGCAATAGGAGTAAGAAGTAAAAAATAGAAAAAGGATACAAACTTTTAATACGAGCAATGCAAACATCAACATTATACTGAATTTTTTATGGAGAATATAGGTTATTCTCTTACTACTTTTGTTTCACTGAGCTGTGTTTATAATTTTATTTATTTTAACGATTTCGACGAAACGTCGACTTGATTTTCAGGCAGTTGAACACTGTGGTCGACGTGATACACCACCACAAGTGTATCCTGTTAATGTATCCGACTATCCTCTAGTTTAGTAAGTGTAAGACGCATCAGCACATCGGTAACACTGCTAAACTGCCAGAATATGGAGCCGTCTATGCCTCGAAATCGACTGCGAATAATAATCACAGGTGACTGGAAGAAACTTAGTAGGAGACTAGCGTTCGTTCCCCCAAAACAAAATATTATATATTTGAATTCCCCAATTTCTAGCGCAAAGGAGGCAACTAGACAATAATACATTGATAAACCTGAATTTTTATTTTCATGAAAATGCTTAACACTCACCTGCAAGCAACACAGACTAGAGTTACCTGAAAAATGAAGCATTCAGAAAATAATGGGTGAAACACAAACTGAAGAGGGTTGGAAAATTAGAAGCAATGAAGAAATTTATCAAAATATTCATAAAGGTCGTAGGTAACAGCAAAGCGAAAATTACTATTTTTTGGGACGTCTGCAGTGAGTGGTGAGGATAAGCAAACAAAACAAATATTCCTACACATCTATGAAAAATTGTCAAGAACAGTTCGGATCTATGAAATAACTTGAAACAAATGGTATACAACAATTAAAAAATTAACAGTTAAAAACTCTTTTAGAATCAAGATACTCAATGAATGAAGGTAGTGATAATGCTTTAATTATCACCCAGAAAAAAATAAAGTTTCGTAATTAATTTTAGTTTGTTTGCAGATAGATGTCTTCATGTTTTCTACTCGCCGTCTTCAGGCGCCTGAGATGATAAGTAAGAAACTTGCTGAAACTTTGAGACAATATGAAGCCAAGACTCAGCTGATAATCCGAGATTTCATCAAAAAAGACCATGTACGATTTGGAAATTATGCTTCAGTCACCTGACAGTCTGTACTCAAATACTTACTAAAAAAAAAAAAAATTCTGCTTCTCATGCCTGTCCAAAGCAGTGAAACCTTGGGAGGTAATTTTAGCTATGTTTGCCCCTCCTTCTTTATTCTCTTGACCACTCTCCTTGTGCTCCTTGTGTGCTGCAGACTATGT
The DNA here is from genome assembly GCF_021461385.2 of Schistocerca piceifrons. Classification (NCBI taxonomy): domain Eukaryota; kingdom Metazoa; phylum Arthropoda; class Insecta; order Orthoptera; family Acrididae; genus Schistocerca; species Schistocerca piceifrons. Next base: position 37,352,919 of record NC_060142.1, read on the forward strand.
GATTAACGGAGCGTACTGTAAGCAGCAGAATTGTCTGGTATTCATGTCTGGAACAAGCCAAGATGGTGTTTGTATACGGCGAAACAGATGAAAACGGTCGAGAGGCAGCACGGCTATACCAACTCACAGACAGCAACCACATCACGCAACGTTTCAAGTCCTTTCTGGCCGTTTGTGTGAACATGGGTCCTTTCAAACAGACGTACTTGCAGGAAGACGCCGATCAACACGTAGACCACATCTGGAGAGACTGATTCTACAGCATATTGAGACGAACGCTTGTACAAGCTCCAGGGAAATGGCCCGCCAGTAGAGTGTAAGCCAAAGTACGATACGATGTGTATCCCGCATGACAACGTTACTACCCCTATCATCTGCAATCCCATGGTGGCCACGTTGAATATCTGTTGTGATGTGGATGCGATGCAGCTCTGTGCTATCTTCAGCGACAATTTGTTTGTCGTAGCACGCGCACCGTCCATTTCCGGACACATATTCGAAGGACCTTTTCTGCTCCAGTTCCAGTCAAGAGTCTGTCCCTGCTGTTTGTTGATTTTATGAATGTTCACCCTGTATAGGCCAGACAATTCGCACAGTCGCAGAGCGATGTACAAAGCACAGAGCGACATATTAAAAAACAGGAGCTTGTCTAGTTGGCCATAGTTGAGCATTGCCTGAAAAACGGACACAACATACAGTTTGGAAACACGAGGCTCATGCGTCAACATATCGGGATTCTTTTCTTCTATGCGGCTCAGACCAGAATAAACAGCAACAATTTAAACAGAGATCAGGGGTACACAATTAACAGGACGTGGGGGCGGGCTTTGGATACCGACAGGAAGTAAAGCACGCTTCTTAACGCTTGTAGAGAGGCGGGAGCGGCAGTCTCAAACGTGTCACCGGCCCCTCTCGCCACCTCACGTCACTCGGTCCCGCAGCGGGCCGCAGCTGCTGTGAGCTGCCCAACTCACCACCCACGCCCGCGTCGTTTCGCACCTCTCTTTTTAGACGTCGGCACACGGACCGTGCATCCGAACGTTGAGCGTTTGAGCGTGCCGAGCTTCTGACGTCACAGCGCGGAATAGCACACTCGGGAGTCTTTCCGACCGTGCAGAGCAATATCTGGCATGTCAGATATTCTGAGCGTGCGTCTGAACGTTGACCAATGAGGTGGCACAACAGCACATACGTCACAAGCATGCCGTCTCCCTTCAGTACAGAGTTGTGAGGCACCATATTGGCATTCATTTAAAGCCTATATGTATATATGCAAGGGGTAACATAATATATTTAGGGGACAGTCCGGCTTTCGCCACCGTGCAGTGCGGACGTGTTGTTGTTTCCGCCTGCGGAGCACGCGCGCTCGCTGTTGTTTACATTTCAGCGGCCGTCACTTACGTGTCGCTTAGTGCACTAGAACCATGACCAACCGTTTTCGAAAATCAACATTACGAATCAACTTCTGCAACGAATACGCACGACCATAGGCCTTGGAAGTGGAACGCTTCCTACGCGACGTTGCTACGATCCCAGCTTCCGACATCTTGGGCATCCGTTTGTCCATATTAAGCAGTACTGTGTACGACAAAGTCGTCAATGACGCGGTATGTGAAAGAATACTTCGTGACACCAACTATGGATTATGCTTTTGCCACGCCGACGGCAATGTCGGAGCGGTCACTGTCGACCATGCCGGCTTAGGAATGCGCACCATACGAGTTTTCGAGCTCCCGTTCGAGCTTCCGGCGGAAGACGTTATCGGCGGCTTTCCGCCCCTACGGCACTGTACACTGCCGAACGCTAGGCGCAATTCCAAAACGTACCCCGTTCTTAACGGTGTACAGCAGATCACCATCGACCTCCATGGCCATGTGCCATCTTACCTGCAAAATAGCGGGTGGCGCGCGGTTGTCATATACGACGGCCAACCCAAGACCTGTTCCCGGTGCGGCAATGAAGGCCACCTCAGATCTGAGTGTCTTCAGCGACGAATCACCCAATTGCCAGCCGCTACCGTGGCACCTTCGGCTCCGACGACGGTTTTACCGATCACCTATGCATCGGCGCTCTCTTCTCCTCCCACCGGCCGCCGCCCATCGGACCACGTACCGGTGACCCTCCCAGCTGCTACGAATACCGCCGGGGCCGACACGTCGCGCTCAAAGCCTGACGCTACTCCGGCGCCACTACCAACAGCGACGACTTCCGACACCCACCCGCCTGAACATATGGACGCCCCTTCATTTGACGTTCCCGCGACGGCCTTCCTCTCAGAGTGACGCGACTCCCTTCCGTCTTCCGACACGGAGGGACGAACCCGCAAACAACGTTCACCAAGGAGGCGCAAGAGGAGGCGCCGTACGGTCTCGGAACGAAACGGATCACCTACCCCTGATGATACGAATGACGACAACACGACGCCGACTGTGGCTGTGTCGATGCCTACTCTACTGGCTCGCTCAGGTGCTCCTGAACCAGTGGACTCCACCGTTGCGACTGCCGCCGAGACGTCCTCCGCCCCTACGACCGAAGTGGAACGTACGACCATCACAACGACAGCGCCTTCAATGGTGTGGAGTGAGGACGTCGATGAGGGCCCGGTCCACACGCTGGGGACAGAGTTACCCCAGACGGAAGCATCGTTACGCCACTGGTAACGCCGTCAGGTGGCGTACGGAACGACTCGCCGCTGCCTCGCCCCTCTTCATCCTCCGCTGGTGGAGTTCCCCTCCGCGGCGGGGTACGGCTCCAAACCTACCGAATAGCGACGATCAACACTAACACCATTAGCTCACCAGTGAAACTTCAACTGCTGCGAGAGATGATATGGGCGTCAGACGTCGATATGGCACTACTACAGGAAGTACACTTGGCCACACTTCCAGACGTCGCGGGATATAACACTTATCCTTCTCCTGGTGACCACCTGGGACGCGGCGTAGCCATCTACGCCAGAGTAGGCATCCCAGTGGCCGATATCACATACCTTCCATCTGCCAGAGGCATGGCCGTCACCGTCATGGGGACGCGTATCGTCAACATTTACGCTCCGTCAGGCTCCACCCGCAGACGCGACAGGGCACTCTTCTATTCAGAAGAAATCGCTCCTTTGTTTCTTGGACGCTGCGACCATTACTTGCTTGGGGGTGATTTTAATTGTGTATTGCATCCTAAAGATCAAGTGCCCCACTACTACACCTGTCAAGAACTGCGTCTTGTCGTCCGAGATCTGTTGCTCCGCGACACTTGGGAAGTTCAGCACGGCGACGCGCCTGGACATACTTACCAGACGAGTCACTTCGCGAGCCGCCTTGATAGAATTTACGTCTCTCGGGAACTCACAGCTGCAGTCCAAGGTGCAGAGCTTTGGCCCCTGGCCTTTTCGGACCACTGTGCCTACATCTGCAACATTCTCTTCCCCAAGCAAGTGGTCTGGCGTAGTCGTGCACCGTGGAAGCTAAACACCTCCCATCTTCATGATCCCGAATGTCTTCAACGTGTTACCGAGACACGGGCCACCTGTGAACGTCGCTTACCTACATACTGCACGACCTTGACCCGGTGGCTGGAATGTGCCAAACCTGCCATTCGACGTACTTTGATTCAGTATGGAAAGGAAGTTGCTACGTGGCACCGGCACACTACCGACTATTTCTATGCCGTTCTCCGCAACCTGGACGCCCAACCGCCCATCCCCGACACCCAGAGGGAACGCAGCAGGATTAAGGCGCAAATTGTAACTTTGACACGCCGTAGACTGCAGGGGGCTATGGTGCGAACCCGCTGTCAAGATTCGGCGGAACAAGAACATCCGACCATGCATCATATCGCCTCCGATAGGAAACATCGACGACAACAACTCATCACCGAGATCATCACCTGTCACGGCCAGCACGTCACTTGCCAGGCCGAAATCGTCAGTGCCTTTGTCGACCACTACCGCACAATGTACCAGGAGGAGACTACCAACAACCACGCTGAGGAGTCTGTGTTACCACACGTAACTCGCACCCTCACCAGCGACGAAGCGGACGAGCTGATGGAGCCCATTACGCGTGACGAAATCCACGATGCAATCAAAAAAGGTGCTCTGAATACATCACCTGGTGTCGACGGATTGCCGATAGAATTTTATCGCGCTTTCTTCACACTAATGGCGTCACGGTGGACAACGATGTTTCATGAACTGCCGACTATGGGGAACGCCGTACCGCCGTCCTTCGTCACGGGAATTATTATACCCATCCACAAACCGACACCAGGTGTGACGACTGCACATCACCGTCCCCTGACTCTGCTTAACGCAGACTGTAAAATTTTTACGCGCCTACTGGCAACGCGATGCCGCAAGGTCCTGCCCAGCGTTCTATCCCCGGAACGGACATCTCCGGGCGGCTCAGTTAATATACAAACGGCCACAGGAGAATGTCGCGATTTAATTGCACTGGCAGCGGCGTGCAGACTCGGCGCCGCAGTGGTTGCCACTGATTTTGACAGCGCATTCGACAAAGTGCGGCATCTTTTTCTGTTCTCAGTGATGAACCGCATGGGTTTTTCACCAGCCTTTATCGACGTGATCCGGCGCCTGTACGGCACCGCCGAATCGCTGATTCAGGTTAATGGCCGTGTGGCGGGACCAGTGGCGATCCGGCGTTCCGTACGGCAAGGCTGCCCACTTTCGACCCTACTCTATGCCATAAACCTGGAGCCACTCATCGGGAGTCTGACGAGCCACCTTTCTTGTCTCACTTTGCGACAGCACAGTTTTCGATGTCGTGCGTATGCGGACGACCTCCTCCTCTTGATCCGCTCACGGAGTGAAACACACACGGTACTTGATTTGATATCAACGTACGGCACTGCAGCGGGCAGTAACATGAATGTGGCTAAATCCGCGGCGATGCCCATTGGACGCGGCCTCTCACACGACGACTTAGCACCTCTCCCGTGTGTACAAAAACTACGATACCTTGGTATCATTTTCACCTCCACCGTGCGCCGCTCCGCTGCCATCAATTTTCGGCGTGCACTCCAAACTATCCGCACGACGGTGCGACAAAATCTTTTCCGACGACTCTATTCTTTACAACTTGTCCAATACCTGAATCAACATGTGGCGTCCAGAATGGTCCACATTGCACAGGTCCTCCCGCTGCCATCAACTATTGGACGCAGCCTCCAGGCTGCCTTCGGATACTTCCTTACGGCCGGTACGCTCTTTAAGGTCCGCTACGACACGCTCACCCTTCCCCCGCGAGCGGGGGGCCTCGGCCTTGTCCATGTGCGACTCCGCGCGGCGTCCTTATACATGTCCACCATGCACAAGCAGTGGCACGGGGGCACCTCCCTTACGCGCAGCTTGCCGGAAATTCTTGTGCCCGCGACCATAATAGCACCAGTACCAGTCGGACACATCAAGCACCATCTGACGCACATTTCTGATTTCATCGTCGACTTCAGTTATGCTCACACACACCTACCGACCACGCGTTCTCCTCGACCTAAAGATTTTTACACCCCACTCCTTCGTTCCATATCTAGCAACAATATCGAACTGAGACATCCGTCCACGCGGTGGCCCACGGTTTGGCGTCACATCCACCAGCATTTTCTTCCCTCCAACGTCCGGGCAACATGGTACCACGTCGCAAGTGGAAAATTCGCCACAAATCAACGTCTTCACGCCATCGGACTAATGGACTCTCCACTTTGTTCCATTTGCCACCTCGTGGATGACGATGTCCATCAACTGACTTGTGCTGCCACCTGTGACGTCTGGAAACTTGGCCGACAGTTAGTTGCCTGTTGCTTCCGCCTTCCTCCGGACTCGATTGACCCATGGACTTTTATCCATCCTGAGGATACTTATTTCCCCGCCACCAAAAATCATGCGATTGTATGAGTCAAGGGATGTATAATGATGGCGACAAATCACGCCTTGATTTCTGGCAGTACTTACAAACCGCCCACAGTGAAGTCGAGCACCGACCGCGCTACCGCGCCTTCTTCGCCAATTACCTACATGCGATCTTTACGTCACCCCCGCTCAGTTGGATGGTGCCACACGCCGACAGCACTCCCGCCCCCCCCTGCTGACATCTGAGACCCCCCGCGCTGCTTTCTACATTGTAACCCACAGTGGAGTAGGCGCATGGACACGCGCCTCCTTTTCTTTTATGCACTATACCAGAAAACACGGGTGTTTCCCTCACTCCACTGTATATTGCTTCACGCCTCTTAGCTTACATCAGTATTATTATTCTTTTTTTTCCTACACCTTGTTCATAAAAACAAAAATTGCTCGCCTTGTACGAGTATAATGTCTTAAGTTATTTTCGCCGGAAGGATGGCATTTCTGTTGTATTTAAGTTTGTACCAATAAAGATCTTTTGTTCATTTACCCTGTTCCTGGTAAAAAAATAATAAAAATAATAAAATAAAATAAAAATAACTCAAAAAGCTACTTTGAAGGAGTGATTCAGGGACGGGAGGGGGAGACATCGCGGCCAGGCCTCGGGTTCCGACCCCTGCCCGCCTTGTCTCCACCTACTCATAACTGAACACTCATTAAAAAAAAAAGTAGCGTAACTGACCTACACTCTCTTATTTAGTGCGGCGCTGGTTCGCGTCTTGACACTAGCAAATTTTTTTCCAACATTCGCGTTTTTATTAGGTTCTGATACTTTATTATTAGTTTAATATAAGTATATACTATAATATTTGATGTTATATAAATATAAGTTCGCCTTTTTTTGAGGGGTGACTTTGTCCGATTGGCATAATGTGCAGGACAGCTTGCGCTACTTGTATAAAGATATTTTGCTCCTTTTTATTTTACGCTTCGTAATTGACATGTTGCAAAGATTCTGCTACTGGGTAGCAACAGTGATCAAGTAAGACTGACCTAGGTGTTTTACTAAAAAGTGGGAATGTTGAAATGTTTATCTTACGCGGAAAAGTATTTCAAATTCGTAACGCACTGTTTGTAATGGAACTTTTATAAGCCCGTGTCCTCATTGATTGGACGATGGAGGAAATGTGCGTTTTAATAGAGCTAACGTGGGAATTTTACACGCGCCTGTTGAGTAAACGGTGTGATTCCGAACTAGAAACATCCCGCAACTGCCGCTGGAGTGCGTTGCAATCGCGTATACCAGGTTGGGGCCCACGTACCGTATGCACAAGTCGCATCATTCCTGAGCGTTGAGCAGTACATTGAACTTGGCACGCTCGACGTTAACGTTCGACAGCACGGTCCGTGCGCCGACGGCTTTAGGTGCCAGAGCCGAAAACACTGCCAGTCGCGACAGTCAGTGGTTTTTACTCCTGACGACGACGGCAGCGATAGCCAACGAAGGCTCGACGATTTTATCGGAATTGACGCAGCTTGAAAACCGAGAAAATTTTATTCAGGTTTCCCTTTATTTTCACCCTTCTTTCACCACGCCAAGTTTCGACTGTATCAGAGAACGACCTATGGCGGGTTCCTCTTGTCAGTAGCAACGAACACATACGATATGCAACAGCTCTACTGGGAAGAAAAAGGAAGTAACAAGGGAAGTAGAAGAAGTGAAGAATACGACAATAAGCACAGGGAGAGCAGCGGGCGGGCACGCACCACGGCCTTGTCGACGGAGGGCTGCCTGGAGGAGGGCGCCATGCTGAGCCGCGCGGAGGCGGTGGCGCGCGCATAGCGGTCCACCGAGGAGTCGCGGCTGGGCGGCCGCTTGTAGTGGTCGAAGCGGTCCGTCATCGTCTGCTGGTAGCTGAAGCCCGGCGGCTCGCCGCCCGCAGCCGCCTTCACGTGCGGCGTGTTGCGCTGCAGCGAACCGCCGCCCCCGCCGCCGCCACCCACGCTCCCGCCGCCGCCGACGCCGCCCCCGACTGGCACGCCATCTTCGTACGACACGGCGTTCCCCACCTGTCGGAAAAGGAACGTCTCAGCATTATCGTCCTACACCACTTTGCATCCGTGCCGCAAAGGTTCCGTCCCATCTCCGCCCCTAATACATTGTAGGTTTGACGCAATGCTCCGTCCTCTGCTCACTCCTACATACCAGCCTGTCTCCTTCGCCGATTTAAATTAATGCAGGACGGAAATTATCTACACTTCTGTATAAAGACAGGACGTCCTTTGACGTTGTTACCAAAAATCTCAAAGTTGCTGACGGATTTGCTACAGATTTTTACGCTATGCTGTAATATACATTCAGACGGACATACGCTAAAATAAATACATAAATATATTTAATATATAAAGTGGGAACGTTGTTACCAGATATCTCAAAAAGTACTTCTGACCTCAAATTGTGATACGAGACTCTAAGAAATGTTTGAACAGACATTACAAGACTCTAAGAAACGTTCGAACAGACATTACATTACATATTTCTGTAACACATACATATATAAAAAGGAAGCTTTGTTAGCAATCGTCTCGAAAAGTTAACCGATTCACTTCAGATTTTTACATGATTCTTTAATAAACATTCAGGAATATATATATATATATAAAGAGAGAGAGAGAGAGAGAGAGATAAAGTTAACCGATTCACTTCAAATTTTTACATGCTAGTTAAATAAAAATTCAGGAAGACATACCCCATGAGAAGTTCTTCACTGATTTACTTCGAAGTTTTCCGTAAGGCTCTAAGAAACATTCGGTCCGTCATATGCTACATAATGCATATAATACATACATGTCCACTTTATATATAGGAGACACGTTGTTATCAAAGATTTGAAAAGGTTCTTTACCGATTTACTTAAGAATTGTGTATGATACTGCAATAACCACTGGACGAATGTACGCTATAAATTTTTCAAACAACAGGTTTTCTCTAACAACAAGCTACGAGAAAGACGCTGTGTTGTACAAATGTGCGGTTTCGTTTTCTTTTTTGGGGTCAGTTTAGAAAGAAAATAGCAGGGCATTTAAACGAAATTGTTTCTCCAATACATATTCTTTCTACTTATAAATAATTTTAAAAAAGAAATTGTATACTCAACAATGTGCTGTTGTATTATCTTCCTACGTCTGGTTCTTGAGATATAGTACGAACCGAAAATGACACTTGCGGAAAATCGTGCAAAACTACAAAGAAAATAGACTTACAATGCAGACTCTTTGGAACTACATATGAGACATGCAACAGAGAGAGAAGTACTGTTCTGTGTTGCACTGGAATTATTTCAGGGCAAATATATTTTGTGGAAATGGTTGCAATTTTGCTCTTTAATTTCTGTAATTTACATTTCAAACCAGTTCAAACAACTCATAACGTAGCATCAAAAAAATGCTCTGCAGCAATAAGTCAAAATCAGTTTATGTTTAAAAAATATTCTTGTTGTTACAAAAGTACACTGGTACTGTCACTTCTTTAAAAAAATTATTGCTTAAAGTAAATAATTTGAAGGATATGTTGATAATGGTTAAGCTTCGTGCAACAATTATACAATGTTGTAATTAATTTCATTTCCGCACACTGGAAGTCAATGGCCTTGCCACGTTCAATATGCCGGCTCTCACTGGATCACCGAAGTTAAGAAATGTCGGACAATCTCAGTACTTGGATGGGTGATCCTCTCGAACTCCAGGTCCTTTTAGCTGGAGGACACACAAGTCGGCGAAGCGGCGTCCAAATGAAAGATTTGCACCGGGCGTTGCGCCGCACAACATTATTATTATATGGTGTAATACAGGACTTTAAAAATATTGATAGTCACTAACGCACACCTCTATAATGTCACTCGACTCAGAGGTAGTTGATTCTGGTGGTGGAAGAAATATTCAGCATCAGTGTTTGTCCGAAAGGGGGCGAAAAGTGCTGGTGTGAAGTTCCGGATCACCAGGTTTCGTGCGACTATCAGGCAATAAATTCCAAACCTTTCCACAGAATCTCATGGAGTGAGGGCATATTACCCTGTTGATGGGCACGTTCAGCCCGGTCTCCATAGGTACTATTCGAGACTACTAGTTCCTGCACCGGCCCCTAGTTTCACTCGTTCCTGTCCCTCATTATTAATCAAGATAAAAATGACACTTTCGTTACAGTCATCTACACTCAGCAGATGCACGTACGACACAGTTATCATACACCGCGTGGGAAGTGTACATTGTAGGTGGAACAACGAATTCCTTTCAAATTACTTGGCTGAACAACCTCTCGAGGTCTTCGGCCAGCAATGCCACAATAATCTCTATACGATATAGATTTGCCCCAAATGATGAATCATTCTAGCGACGATACGGACTGCCAATGGGGAACTACACTGACGTGAGCGATACTGTCAAAGGGCAGATTGGTATGCCCAGAGCGTGGAACGAACATTTCGAAAAAGCCGAAGCTGGCTGGCTATTCGTGTGCTTCTGTCATGAGCATTTACGGAAAGTGGTTAAAAAAACGATAAAACCATGAGTAGGTGACAAGGTTCTGGCCGTCCACCCTTCATCACAGAACGTGGTTCTCGGAGGACTGCCTGCTTTGTAAAACAGGACAGGTGGCGAAGTACAGTAAATCTGACGACACAGTGCAATGATTGCGCAGGCATAAGTGTTTCTGAGTAGACCGTTGTGCGCATATGTTGAACATGGGCTTCCACAGCAGACGACCCATATGTGTCCCCATGTTGATTCAACGACAGCGTCAGTTACGAATTTAGTGCGCATGGGATCATCGAGTTTGTCTAGAATGGACCATGGATCCATGTAAACGTGTCTCCTGCTACGATGAATCACGTTTCTTGCTATTTCAGGCCGATGGTAGTGTCCGGGAATGCCGTCGTCCAGGCGAACAGGTCCCACGAAACATGCACCACGCCACGGACGGCACCTGGCAAGGGAGGGGGATGGCAATATTACGCTATGGAGGACATTAAACTGGGCTTTCATGGTAAAGGTATCATAAGGAAGTAGACTATAAAAACATTATTGTGGACCACTTTCACACTTGATGTATTCCCCGATGTGGATGACATCATCCAGCAGGTAAACTTCCTCGTCACAAGGCCACAATCGTGTTGTAGTGGTTCGACAAACATGATAGTGAACTGACGTTCGTACCTTGGCCGCCAAATCCAGCTAGCGTGAAACTGGTGAAACCCATCTGGGACGCCATCGGGTGCCAGTTCCTTGCCTACAAACCATCCGACCGTAATTGAGGGAATTGCGTGACCTGTGCATAGACATGTGCTGCCACATACGTACGGAAACTTGCCAACGACTTGTCCAATAAATGCCACGAGAATCGCTACCGACACGCTGTTAAGACGGTATAAAATAAATAATAAAAATAACACCATGATTATGAAGATAAACTACAAGCCAGTCATGGGGAACAGTTTTAAGTAGACCGTACGTTAGTAAGAAGTTTGCTGCTTCAAACAACCATTTCTTTTACCTCACAAAATAATTACGAATTCTCTCTAGGAGGGAGACCACGAGATGTGCATGGCGCAACTAGGTGCAGGTGATAGGTAGCCAGTACAATTAACGGGGCGCGCAAGGCGTCGGCCACCTGTTGCTTTCGAATGGTTAAGTTACGCGACAAGTGGAGCGCATTTGCCTACAGCCCGCTGCACAGGCAGAGGAAGGCCGTTCCACATCAATTCGGGCACAATGCTTTCAGGCGAAAAGCGTGCAGGTTCCGAGGTTCAAGCTGCATGTCAGTTTAGTCGTATGCCCTTTCCGTAATGCGAACGACGGACACGCGAGATTCGTAGGAACAGCGTTGATGTTACCTCCACGATACAACGAAACTATATATTTGAGTAACATCCATTCTGTTTTAGACGCGTCAATTGCGTTAAAGTTCTCGAATTTCCATCAACTTCAGGAGTTATTCTTCGATTTGGATAACTTTGTGGTTGAAGTTTCAGTCATTCAAGAGAAAGGAGGCAGCTGTCAGTCAACCGCAGTTCGTTCTTGAACGTCACGTGCTCACTATGTTGAATGATTTATAGGTAACTGTATACGCAGAGCATTGTCAAGCATCAATGTCCCCGTTACAGCAAAGTGTCAATTGTAAAATGGTTCTATTCGAAATATAAAACCATACAGTCAGAAATGCATATGTCTCATCATTATGTGAATTATAATCTATGTTTTTATGAAATGCTAAACTAACTGTGTCAGAAAGACGATGAGGAGAGTTGCCAAATACTTCTGTCGAAGCAACCGTAGCGGGACTAGCTCAGTTATTTGATGGGTTAAATTATCTAAGATGTGTACACGTTAAAAATATGCTTAGTCAGCTGTAAGTTAACAAAGGGAAGGAATACAGTACTATCCCACTACAAGATGAGTAACGAACATCTGCAGCACGTATCACTGTTTATGTCCACTGACGAGCCAAACCGTTACGACCACCTGCTTAATATCATGCTGGTTCACCTGCGCAGCACGACACAGCGGCGTTTCTGCGTGGCGTGGATCTGACAACTCACTGCTACGATTCAGAAGGTTTGCAGCACCTGATGCCTGATGCAGTTCCCGTAATTACAGGCACGTGTTTTGTGAGCGGAAGTCATGACACTCCCCCCCGCACTAAGACTACTCAGCGTGTCTACTCCAAACCTAATTTCAAATTTCTGGCTGGATTAATTCTAATTTTTAATGTGTTGCATATTTTATTAGTTGTTCGAAAATTTTAGTAAGAAGAGGTATACCAATACATATTGTAAAGGTAGTTCAAAAGATCTATGCCAATACAATAATCCCAATATTTTGACTAAAGTTCAGTCTTGATCACATCATGTATGTTTTAATAATACAGGTAACCGGTTTCGGTTCTTTCTACAAAACCATCATCAGACCCATGGCTCCCTTAGGATGGTAGGCGGAGCTCTCCTCGCTGCTACGCAGTCAACTGATCAGTTATATTTTCGGTATAAGCACTAAGACTGACGAATACCGACGAAAATGGACATCCCATTTGTTACGAATGGACAAATCAAGATTACCACTACTTTTTGGCGATATACACTCCTGGAAATTGAAATAAGAACACCGTGAATTCATTGTCCCAGGAAGGGGAAACTTTATTGACACATTCCTGGGGTCAGATACATCACATGATCACACTGACAGAACCACAGGCACATAGACACAGGCAACAGAGAATGCACAATGTCGGCACTAGTACAGTGTATATCCACCTTTCGCAGCAATGCAGGCTGCTATTCTCCCATGGAGACGATCGTAGAGATGCTGGATGTAGTCCTGTGGAACGGCTTGCCATGCCATTTCCACCTGGCGCCTCAGTTGGACCAGCGTTCGTGCTGGACGTGCAGACCGCGTGAGACGACGCTTCATCCAGTCCCAAACATGCTCAATGGGGGACAGATCCGGAGATCTTGCTGGCCAGGGTAGTTGACTTACACCTTCTAGAGCACGTTGGGTGGCACGGGATACATGCGGACGTGCATTGTCCTGTTGGAACAGCAAGTTCCCTTGCCGGTCTAGGAATGGTAGAACGATGGGTTCGATGACGGTTTGGATGTACCGTGCACTATTCAGTGTCCCCTCGACGATCACCAGTGGTGTACGGCCAGTGTAGGAGATCGCTCCCCACACCATGATGCCGGGTGTTGGCCCTGTGTGCCTCGGTCGTATGCAGTCCTGATTGTGGCGCTCACCTGCACGGCGCCAAACACGCATACGACCATCATTGGCACCAAGGCAGAAGCGACTCTCATCGCTGAAGACGACACGTCTCCATTCGTCCCTCCATTCACGCCTGTCGCGACACCACTGGAGGCGGGCTGCACGATGTTGGGGCGTGAGCGGAAGGCGGCCTAACGGTGTGCGGGACCGTAGCCCAGCGTCATGGAGACGGTTGCGAATGGTCCTCGCCGATACCCCAGGAGCAACAGTGTCCCTAATTTGCTGGGAAGTGGCGGTGCGGTCCCCTACGGCACTGCGTAGGATCCTACGGTCTTGGCGTGCATCCGTGCGTCGCTGCGGTCCGGTCCCAAGTCGACGGGCACGTGGACCTTCCGCCGACCACTGGCGACAACATCGATGTACTGTGGAGACCTCACGCCCCACGTGTTGAGCAATTCGGCGGTACGTCCACCCGGCCTCCCGCATGCCCACTATACGCCCTCGCTCAAAGTCCGTCAACTGCACATACGGTTCACGTCCACGCTGTCGCGGCATGCTACCAGTGTTAAAGACTGCGATGGAGCTCCGTATACCACGGCAAACTGGCTGACACTGACGGCGGCGGTGCACAAATGCTGCGCAGCTAGCGCCATTCGACGGCCAACACCGCGGTTCCTGGTGTGTCCGCTGTGCCGTGCGTGTGATCATTGCTTGTACAGCCCTCTCGCAGTGTCCGGAGCAAGTATGGTGGGTCTGACACACCGGTGTCAATGTGTTCTTTTTTCCATTTCCAGGAGTGTACTTCGCAAGGTAAAAGATGCATTGAAAGACCTGCAGAAAGATGGAAGGACCAGGTGTAGCTGCAACAGGCTGAGGGAAAGCCTAATGCATGACGGAAGAAGAAGAAGAAGATTAGCTGTTCAAGGATTTTACATTGTCAACTGCTACACTCATTTGAAGTCACATTGAACCTTACGAAAGACTTTTTTCAGGTAGGAAGGAAATATCTTTTGCATATTCCAGCTTGATATTCACATGTTATCACTAGAATGCACAAGCCATAGAGAAATCCTACTTTGTCATTTATTTTAGTAACAAAATTGATAAAAAAAATTTCCCCATTAAAATACTTGCAGAATCGAGCTACTAAAAGTTAACTAACATTGCAGATCAAAATATTCTGTACACTATTTCAAAAAAAGTATTATATTCTGCGATAAGCACAACTGTTACATAATACTTATAAAAACTAAAAGTGGTTACGTAAATATTGTTAAAATGTGATTAATTAGACCGTGTTACAGGTTCAGTTCGAAAACCATTGTTAGTCCTCCCTCGCAAATAAATGCAGTTGAATTTTTTTTTAATTAACTTAGTAAACGTAGCTACACAGTCTTCCTATTTTAGAAACATTACACTTTTCACGTAACATGTGTACTTTTCTTTGATTACCCATAAATTTTAATGAGTCTTCATAATATTTATATATATTTTTTTAAATTAGTCCATTCGCTAAACTGTTTTTCATATAAATATCCATTATACATCAGAGTATCTTTGGAAAGAAAATATAAAATAAAAATATTATATACATTTAACTATAATCCATTTTAAAAATTTTGTGGCAGAGCTTTAATTTCTGCATCTGTTTCTGCTGCTTAAGGTGCTGCTTCTCGTAGACGTTTTGAGAAACCTGGAAAGTAAAAATACTTTCCTCGTGTTGATTCTCTGCTAAGCAATCTGTATTAACGGACAAACCTCTTTCAATCTGGAAAGTAAAAATACTTTCCTCGTGTTGATTCTCTGCTAAGCAATCTGTATTAACGGACAAACCTCTTTCATTGGCAGAATTTTCGTGAGAAAGGAGTGTACCATCTTCACAATTGAAAGGAAATTTGGTCCAGACTTAGGCGAGTCTGCGATGAGAGAAAACCAGAATTTATTCAGTCTGTGTGTCCGAATTGAAATTTTTCATTGCTTCAGTTGGATCAGGCAACTTGCAGATATCTTGCTTTATTTTGTCTGCTTTTGCTCCCGAGAACCACAGCTCCTGGCAACTTACCGCATCTGAACAAGACACAAGTTACTGCTCATCTGTTGCTGGCTGTTCTGCTATAATACCTGGGTCAAGACAAGAGATGGCCTCGTCAACTTAAAAGAAACAGGAGATCTATCCATCAGTTTTTTAAGGATGGCCAAATACGCTTCACGGCACTGATTTCGAACCTGCAGCTCTTGTAGTTCTGAAAAATTCTTCACTTCGGTTTTTAAAGCATGGTTAGTTTGGAAACGTAAGTTGATTTCGTTGGCTGGTAACATATGCGGATGTGATGGAAGACCAACTTTTAAGTTCTAGTCTCTAACACACTTTTCTTTGCAACTCTGTCCAGTACAGAAGTTTCTAGATATGTAAGTAAAGGAAAGCTACCATCGGCTTTTCTGACTGAAAGAGTGTCAAAACGGGGTCAACTAATGTTGCAGCCGTAATAACAAAAGATAACTTTGCTGGGAGAATTTCATCTTTCAGAGCGCTTGCGACAACTTTGAAATTATGATTATATTTGTCCACAGGATTTTTTGAACCTTCTTTCTCAAGCGTTTCAATACAATTTTCCCAGAAACCTAGCTTTATATTTGATTTCGTGGCTACTCTCACATTTTTATCCTATAGAACTGAACCAAACTTTAGAAGAAAACACGATGCCGTCAGCATGAAATCTTTGAAAAGAAAATGTGAACTCCTCAAAAATTCTGTTATTTTCCAATGTGTAGCTTTCATTCCATCTTTAAAAGCACCATGTACCACATGCAAGCCACAACTATCTACATCAATGAGAGTAGCACTACTAGGACTTTATCCCTCAGCTCAGAATTAAGTTTCCTTCAAACCTTTCAGTTTACTGCTGGATCATTCATAGACAACTGACTTTTTTTTTTTCAAATTAACTTCTATTCTTTTCAAACCGATTTTCAGATTATTTGCTTTAGTGCTGTTGAGAAAAACAGAAGAATATGTTAGTACCAGCCCAAGCTTCTGGTCGAAATAGCGTAGTAGGCTATCCTTTTATTGGCGCTGGGACACCTTATTTAAGCTTTCATCAAGACCAACTATTATAAAAGAACATATTTCAAGATCTGCTGCAATTTAGTTTCGAAAATGCATAGATAAACCCTGTGGTGTGGTATATGCTAATTTGTCCTTTTTTAATTGCATTTTAGTTGCAATTTCACTATCAGGTAAAGTAGTTTTAAAATTTGTAGCAGCGGCTGCTGCGCCTCGAAAAGAGAAACGTTAATCAGCTGCAATCAAGCAACAAGATATTTCTGCTTTTGTTAACATTCTCCTGTAATACAAATTTCTTGAGCCCACTTGTTGACAGTCTGGCTGGTTCTGGTGTTTCAGATGTGATTTTGTTGAGAACTGGACATTTGTGCTGTCACTGATCCTTCTCTGCCTTCTAGCAAAGAGAATACGTATTGGAACAATGGACATTGTACATGCTTGTCGGATAAATTCAATAATAATTATATCCTCTAAAATATCGCACCAATAACACTACGTTCTGCAGTATTCTCCGGTAACTGTTTGACAAATACATTTAATTTCACACTTTTTGTTGAAGTATCCAGATAATGCTTGAGCCGATTTCATTTAGTGTTACTCTGGCGGGCAGTTCTTTCCACTGATCCTACGTTTATACTTTTATGACACCATGTGCAATATGCAGGGATTTTAGATTTTGGATAGGCCCAAACCCAAGGATACTCCAACTCATAAAATGGATTATATCTAGTACTTGACATTTCAGTAAGTGCCATAATACACAGCAAATTCTATGTAGTAGTGTTTGTTGCCAGCATGAAGACAACTAATTGTTTAAATGTAGGATTTAATTTATTTTAAATAGTTTAAAAAATTGGATGTTTATCGTTTTTCCGCAAAAAAAATTTTAATTCAATAATTAGTCCTACTTAGTTGACCACCTTAGGAAAAACACACCAGTTTACCGCGCCCCAGGTGAATTGAATTCTTGGCTGGTTAAAAAAAATTCGTAAGTGCCGCAGTTAATAGTGCGTTATGTATACAAATAAAGCATTCCTTCACTGTGCATCGGCTTCAAAACTTATTCAGTGATTTCTCTCCACGTGTCTACTATTACTACACTAGCCTTTTAATGCGCATTAAATCATTCTTACAAATCGATACATAAGGCAACAAGAAACTAAAGGTTATCAAATTACCTGACATTAATTCTGCAGACTACAACACAACTTTTGTAATCTAATTAACAATACAGTTAACGTATTAAATTTTGTTTAAATTGTAACAACGTGCTATAAGTTAACTTTTTTTCAGTACACAATCATCGCTCGACACAGTCCAGCAGCAAAAAAAGAAGACTGGACTACACGCAGCGGCGAGCAACAAACAATGTGGCCACTCGCAACTATGTTTTTTCTTCTGCGCTGCGGGTTGTGACGTCATCTTGTTCTCTAGTCCTGCTGTTTTATGAGACTGGCACACTTGTTTTGCGTTTAATTACGTTCAACATACCATGATTGTGTCACGTGCGCGTAGCTATTGTACTGCACACTGCATCAGGAATATTAACTACTTTATAATCAAAGTTTACCGAAAACGAACGAGATTAAGCAAAAAAAATAAAATTATCCGGATATGTTACGCCGTGTTTGAAGAAGTGAAGTCACAAAATATCGCCCACAGAACTTACTCACTGCCATAATAAATTTAATTCCTCTTCAAAACAATAGGTAGGGTTCATTCCAAAATGTTAATTTAAAACATATAGAATTAAGACTTAAAAATCAGATTCCTTGGTTTTTCCCGGATTTTTAAAGACGGGCAAAAATCCCTGTTTCCCGGTTTTTTAAGATTCTTGATGCGGTAGACACCCTGCTATAAGCGATATACCAATTTCCAGAGTTCTGAGGTAACTTTCGGAGAGTACAATTACACGAAACTAAGAGTCTCGAAAGTGGGAAGAAATTTCAGAAAATTCCAACCTGCAACCTGTGTTTAACGCAGGATACTTTCCAGTGCCTTGCGTTGGGGCCTGTCGATATGGATGCGTTTGCATACCGACCATGGTGACTGCAGAGAACATTTCAGCTAGAAAAAGTCACTCGATCACAGGCTGACCATACCCACTGCCAATAACTCCAACACTGTTCCAGAGATCTTAGGTAGCAGTGGAAAATAAAAGAACGTTGAGTAAAGACGACATGAAGGCAACGACCCTCTACCAAGAAAATAATAAGAGGTACACTGTCTCTCTCGATTGGTAGCAGAATCGACTCAAGGCAACAGCATTTTCCCCAATTATATACTAGCATAGCCATTCTCTCCAGACGTATCACCACAATTTCAGTGAACAACGGACGTGCATGACCCCGGCCACTCAGCCTATGATACAATATGTTTGTTAAAAGACAAGTTATGACGTTGACATACCAACATAATTGTTTGAAAATGTATTTAGTGTGGCGTATGGTACCGGACGGCTTGAATGCATTTTCATATTGTTCTGTTCCACTTTGCTCTGACCTCTTTACTGATATCCCGCATCTGCACTTTGAAGACTGAGCAGTTGTGCAAAATTATGAGGTCAGTGAAAAAAGTTTGTTGTTCAGATGTCAAATATTTGTGCTTTTCGTCGTATTATATCGATGTTTTGTTTCTTCGTCTTACCACAGTTCCTCTCTTAGAGCTTGAATTCAATTTCGTCTCTTGGTATGACGCGCAGTTTTGAATGCGAATAGCTCATTCGCTGTTTTTGGGATGTGCGATTTATATTCTGACCACATTTTCGTGCGGCTTTGAGCGTTCGAGGTCAGGAACTTTATTTTAAGTGAAATACCGATAATAGTGAGCGGTCATTTCGATTTCATATCCCGATAATTGGGACGTTCTCAAAGTTGTGACACTTTTTTGCTATTGATGTTCTAAAATCACACGCAAGGACTTTTCAAATTTTCAGACGAATGCTTTTAAAATTATGTAATTTTCGGAATAGGAATTTGTTTCAAGTGAGGCTGCAGCGAGTGGTATTGTAAACATATTATTATTATTATTATTATTATTATTATTTACTGTTATATTTTAATATTTAATACATTATTACTATTGCTGTTATTGATATTACAGTGTGGGGAGCAGGGGGAGAAAGCACAAGCTGTGAGAGACCGCCCGGAAGACAACAGGGAAACCGCGGTTTTCGGGATATCGTATGTAGCAAACACAAGCTACGTTTTCGAGAGATTTATGTTTTCAGGACCTGCGCTGGTAGTGACTGAGACGGTCGTTTTCTTGTAGGTGGGTCCCGGTGTCTGAGCTGGGACCCGGTGCTGGAGCTAGGCGAGTGGAGGTCAGTGCTGTGCAGCGGTTGCCCGCTGCCTCGTGGCAGTTCTGTTTTAAAGGGAGGCCGGCCTCACAGCTGACACCGCCCACGCTGTGCGCGGGGCCGCGCCGCCCACGCACCCGGCCAGTAGCGGGACACCTGTTGGCGCTGCGAAGGCCACCGGCGTGGGTGTGGCTGCGGCTGCCGCCCCAGCTGGGGCTCCGCGTGTGGGCGTGGCCGCGGGTGTGGGGTTGTTTTGACGGCGGCCACCGCCTCTGCGTTAATACCGCCAGCTCCATCTGCAACGTCTCTCTCCTAGCACTTGACACAACGCGGCTATTTCCAGGAGCCAAGAATGAACCAACCGAGTCAGCACTGACACTCCAGTTCAAAACATTGTCCTTTCGACGATATCCGACCACGCCTTCTAGGTGCTTCAAACCATTGTTTTTTTCAGGCAGTGTACTTCTGGATGCCATAGCAGCTGACCTTTCTTCTGAAACAGTCGCTGCAACTTTTTTTTCTGAAGTTTAAAGCAATATTTGAAGGCCCCATCTAATTTAAGAAAGCTTTATGTCCCGGTGCCAAACTCCTTCTGGTATAAATTTTGCGACGTTCCTGAGTCACAGTCATACAATATTTTTTGAGAGAATACACCGCTGTTTGACTGTATATTTCTGTACATTTCTAGTGTACAATCTGAATTTCGGCTTTCACGCCATTACCGAATATATTGATCTTAGACCATTACCGTATTTTGCTGTATACTGTGCAGGATGACAAATACGCAGTTCAGCAAGTTTGTTGAACTGTGAATTTGTCATCCTGCACAGTACACAGCAAAATACGGTATGGTCTAAAAAGATCGTTGTACTCGATAACGGCGTGAAGGCCTAAGTCTAGATTGTACACAAGTAATATACAGACATACACAGTCAAATGGCGGTGTATTCTTTCAAATAATCCTTCTGGTATCTTTCTTGTTTCGGGTACCGTGTCTATTTTCACTTCGTAGACGGGAGGATTCTTCGACTTTTTCCAGAACAGTGTCGTGTCCAGTTCTGGTGTTATCGTTTCGTTATTCTTATTTCTACTACTCTTCATCATAGTCATCTTTGCTTTGTTTACCTCTTAGTCATAATATGAACTAACTATACTGTTCATTTCTTTCATCATATGTTTTAACTCTTCCTGTCGGCTATCCTTAATGTCTACGCAGTCTGCAAACCTTCACATTGTTGCCTGTTTCCCTTGCACACCCATTCGTCCTCTGTAATTTTCTTTCACTCGCTTCAGTGCTTCTTCGGCGCGCAATTTGATTAAGTGTGATGATAAACTCCAATCCTGTCTTACACCATTATTATCTCGATCTTGTCTTTCTTTCCACTATTATTACTCCTACTTGTGAGCTGTAGATGTTTTGTAGAGGATTTCATTTCGGTTCTGAACGGGAAGAAATGCGCTCACGGATGGCTTTCTCCCTTTCGGAGCTTCGGCACAATGATAGTGATGTATTTTGCTTCTATTTTTTCATCTCAGAAATACATCATTTGCCTTTACACTTACGGAACCTAAAGTAGGCGTTTCGTTACCTTTTCTACTCTACTTTTGCGGATAACTTTGTTAAATGTCATATGCTTCCTCTTCTTGTGTCATATTCTTCAGTTCTCCCTTGTAAATGATGTTTTGTGATGCAGGTTGGTATTTCTATGCTGGAAAGTTGAATACTGTTTTCGCCTCTTTTAATTTTTGAGTCACACCGAAATCTACTTACGTCAGTTGTTGATGACAGCTGAATGATACTGTACCTGTCTGTAGCGTTTGCTAGGTGCCACGCAAGTACATGATGGTTCAGTTAGCCTTCGCGGCGTCCTGAGCATTGCTGTCTTCAAGTTTCTCCCCTTGCTGAGTGGTTCAGCCACCTGTGACGAGTGAGGCATCAGACTGTCTCTTTGCAATGCGTCGAAGTATTGGTTCAACAATTTTTTTTTATGTGTGCGCAGCGTAGTTTCAGGCCTCGCTCACTTTCTGTGTCGCCAGAATCATGAGCCACGCCCAATAAGGAAACAAAGACATGCACTGCTAGAGACTCGTAAGAGACAGGTAGATCAGAAACTGGGAAGAGAACCTGCTACTTCTTTTCTAACGTAAAAGATAAATCATGAATAAAGCACTTGCCGCCGGCCGAGGGACATATACATTACCTATCGACACGTGGTCCACATCCCAGCTGTTTACTACAAATACGCCAACATGTCTGTGGCTGTGGAGCAATCGGCACCCTGGATCACATTGTCTGGGAGTGCGACAATAAGTAATTCGTTATAGGGCAAACAGAAAATTCGTTGGCAATATACCATTCCATAGCACAATAAGGAATGAGGAACTGAGGCATAATCTGAACTTGCTGAGAGCCAAATGTCGGATTACGAAGTGCAAGCTTACATGGGCGACACACGACCAATAAGAGAGCATTCATCATGAAAACGAGATGCACCACGGGAGAAGACCCAACCACCACTTCCTCGCTAGAGCACTGAGGAGATGAGCCTCACAGATGACCAGGAGGGGCAACCACCTCTTCCTGCACTCTACACCTTGAGTGGCATCACATCACAGCACCTCTGAATCCCGAGTTATATTCAGCAGATGCTAACAACCCAGAAAAAATCTGAAAATTTTTGCTTCTGAGGGCAACTGCGAAGTGTGGTATGGTGTAGTGCTGTGTAGTATACTACAGGTTATAAATTATAAAATTCGTGAAGTAACACGGGGTTCAGAACAGAAGCATCGTAGCATGTACCTTCGGCCTTCCGGAGAATCATATAACACATATGTAGACTTGTTTGATACGAAGTGTGAGGACTTTTCCAATTTCTCGATTTTTTTACTTATTTTACTTTTTTTTACTTATTTTACTTTTTTACTTATTTTACTTATTTACAGCATAATCCTGAGACATGCCAACACATTTGAAATTTTGTGTTAGGATATGATGTGTTATACAAAAGTTGATTTGTTTTAACATCTACATAAATGACTAAAATCTGTTCACCGTCTCGCTGTCAGTGTGGTTGCTATCTAGCGTTTTCTAAAGATATTTAGCTGTCTCCTTTGTTCATACTTGCAATGTTTAGAGATACGTTCTTCAGCTTCTGGGTCAGTTCTGGATTCTGTTAAGGTGTTGGAACCCTCCAATCCTAAAATTCTTAACATTTTGGAACACACAGTGCAGTTTCGTTCATATCCACTTACACGTATCCTCCTTTAATATTGTCGTTAAGTCATTATTTTCTATTTTTTTATTACTTTTTATTTAGTATGTTATTTTCTACCTTTACATTTATTCGTAAGTAGATGTTAATTACAGTGCAATCATGCTTGCTAACTCAAGGATCATCAGAATCAACCACGCAAATGTGTTAAAAATCTCTTGTTTGAAGTTACGTGGCCTCAGTCTATTAAAGGGGGTCATCGTTGCAGCATATACACTGACGGACCACAGATGTGAGGCTTGTGCTCCTGCACAGGGCGGAAATGCTTTCTACGGTATAACTTTATTCGTGAGGTTCTGTTTCACCCAAGGACAGGTCAACGAAAGAGAGGGAATGATGAAAAACTAACTATACTTCTGCATCGTATATCGGATCCTTTAACCAAATTAATTCCAACTCTGTGTCAACAGGGTTGATTCCGACATAGTTTTAGTGCGGTTCGCGGAAAGCACTTAAGGGTGACGCTGCGGTTATTCGTTATTCTCTCACCCTATCCGACTAAGAAGGAGTTCCGCTCGTAATGCTGTCTGTGTCGATACCAATCTTCCTCCTCAGAAATTCGACGGACCAGGCCTTTACGCAGCTATTTACAGTTGTCTGCGTGTATGACATGTCGAGTATACGGGTTCTTTTGTAATAACATGGAGGGAGGGGAAGGGGGGGGGGGAGGGCAGATGAAAACGTAACCATTTACAAAACCACTGTTTCCAGAAAACCGCATGTATCTACATCTGCAACTACGTACGTACTTCGCACGCTAGCGTCAGGTGTACGGCGGAGGGTACCGTGTATTACTGTTAGTCATCCATTCGCAAATGGAGCGAAGCAAAAACGACTGTCTACATGCTTCCGTACGAGCCCTAATTTCTCTCGTGTTGTCTTCGCGGTCCTTACACATATTTACATTGGCGGCAGTAGAATCGTTCAGTAGTTAGCAGCAAATATCTGTTCACTACAGGCTCTCAATAGTGTTTCGCGAGAAGATCCATCTGAGATCACGAAGTACTCCCGTGTTCGAATCTCGGTAACAAGTCAAGCAGCACGCTTCTAAATT
Source organism: Schistocerca piceifrons (assembly GCF_021461385.2). Taxonomy (NCBI): domain Eukaryota; kingdom Metazoa; phylum Arthropoda; class Insecta; order Orthoptera; family Acrididae; genus Schistocerca; species Schistocerca piceifrons. The sequence goes on from NC_060142.1 coordinate 37,377,213, forward strand.
GCCTCGATGTTTTCTTGTAATTTGACCTTGTACGAATCCCAAATACTCGAGCAGTACTCAGGAATAGTTTGGACGAGTGTTCTGTACGCAGTCTCCTTTGCGGATGAGTTACTTTCCCGAAACTGTCCCAACAAACCGAAGCCGACTATTCGCCTTCCCTGCTAACGTTCTTAGGTGCTCGTTCCATTTCATATCGCTTTACTACTTTACGAGTAGATATTTAATCGAGGTGACTTTGTCAAGCGGCACACCACTAATACTGTATTCGAACATTACAGGATTGCTTTTCTACTAACCTGCATTACTTATGTTTTTCCTGCCAGTCATTAAAATAACTAGAAATTTTGTCCAAATTATCGTGAACCCTCCTGCAGTCGCTCATTGACGACACCTTCCCGTGCACCACAGCGTCATCAGCAAATAGCCACAGACTGCTAATCACCATACCTGTCAGATAATTTATGTTTATAGGGCGCAAGAGCGGTCATACCATACTCTACCGGGGTGGGGTGCTCTTAACGATATCCTTGTCTCCCGTGAACTCTCGCCGTCCAAGACAACATACTGGGTTCTATTGCTTCAGGGGACCACACCGTGGTTCATGTCAAAAAAGATCGATTTTCGATTTTGATCATATTTCGATGGATTAAGGTTTTATTTAAGTATTCTGGAAAGGATTCTGCTGAAAAACTTTTTTCGAGCATTTAAAGAGCATTTTCCTACCACGTGTGTTTATGTGCCACGCCCACTTTTCTGTCACCCACTTTTCTGCATATATTTTAGATCTTTACATCCCCTACATTGCACGTTAGGAATTTTTTTTACTCCCGAGTGTGTTGGCTATCCGTGGAATGCAACGGTCGGTATTCTTTCGTTTCTGCTGTTTGTAAACAACACGCTTTCAAACACACGGTTTGTTTTTTTCAAGTGTGATTGTAGTTGTTATAGAAAACTTGCAGGTATACTGTGGGCAGGCAATTAGGAGAAATGAAGAAAATCTGGAGGCAATGAAGAGAGATGTTTGGGCCATATTCTTCCATAAGTACTCTACTGATGATAAGCCATGTCATGGATTGTGTCCATCAGGAGAAAATTCGTGGTGGAAATACAATAGGGCTCAGGCAACTGGAGAATTTTATTCTCACCAGCATTCTCTTCCTGCTACTGTTATTACTGCAATTAAACCTATTTTCAGAAACTTGGTTCATCCTGACCTTCTAAGGAAATGTCTGCATGGGCAGACACAGAAACAGCATAATTTGGAACCGCCTTCCTAAAACTGTATTTGTAGGCATGCATACAATGAAACTAGGAGTTCATGATGCTGTTATTACACACAGTTGTGGTAATATTGGAAAGTGTCGGGTACTGAAAAAGCTGGGAATTAATCCTGGTGAAAATATGATGACTGGGCAGCAACAAAATGGTTCAAATGGCTCTGAGCACTATGGGACTCAACTGCTGAGGTCATCAGTCCCCTAGAACTTAGAACTAGCTATACCTAACTAACCTAAGGACATCACAGACATCCATGCCCGAGGCAGAATTCGAACCTGCGACCGTAGCGGTCTCGCGGTTACAGACTGCAGCGCCTTTAACCGCACGGCCACTTCGGCCGGCAGGGCAGCAACATTGCGATAAAATGAGGATAGCGAATGCAGACAGGTCTGCATCTAATATGGCCGAGAAAGCAAGACAAACATCCAGGAAGATGAAAAATCAGCTGGAAGACCTGCTAGAGGCCAAAGAAGGACCATCATATGCAGAAGGACTGTTTTAATTAACTGTAAGCAACAGATTTCAAAAGTTTTTTCTTTATAGTGAATTTCCCAGAAACTAAAATTTTCAGTACATATGTCCCCTTATATCAGAAACTATCATAGATAAATGAATGAAATTTTCAGAGACTGTGCATAACATAGAAAGCCACCTCTGGTACTACATTCATTAATATTCCCCCATTAGGAAGTTCACAAAAAATATTTTCTGCAGAAAAGACTTAATATTTTTTGTTAATAAATTTAAAAAAGTATTTCTTAAAAGCTATAAAATGGATAAAGTAGATATTAGAACAGTTGACTCTATTAGCATCATGAATATACAGTAAAAATATTAAGGTCCTGCATCAAATAGTTTTTTTCAGGCATGGGTCAAATACCTGCCTAAATTAACACGGGTTAGATAGGCAGGGTGCGGTGCTCTTAAGATACCTTCGAGTCACTCACGTATCTGGGAATCTATTCCGTATGTTCAGGCTTTCGTTACCAGTCGGCAGTGGGGCACCGTGTCCTACCTTCTGCACCGAGGCGAATGTTGATGTGGGGTGTTCTTATCGTTTCACGACTTTTCTCACATGTACCTTATTATCTTTGTAGCCCACTAGTGACAATGATTTTATGTGACCATAGCTCAATATGACCACCAACTAAAGACAGCACAGGGCATACATAACCCAAATCGCTTTCTATAATGACACAAAAACTCACTCCACTTTGGTAGCGAGCACAAGAGGTGAAAGCAGGTACATACAGAATGACATGAGACGTTTCCTCATTTATAGAGATGCCGCAAGAAAACTGTGGTAAAATGAAATATAACTTAAAAGCACTCCGGGGCCAAGCAAGCGATAGTTTGAGGTGTCTAGTAGGGCCCGTTACCAGATACAAATGACAAGCAAACAATTTTTCCACGAAGGATAGCTAAACGAGCCGCAGGAGCTTTGGACTGAAACTTCCACGTAATGACAGCAAGAAATACGCTCCTTTCTGAGACGTAATTTAAGTTTTTAAAACTCCGAGAAATGAGCGCGTGTAGGTTTGAACAGATTTCCAAAGTTATTCATTGCAAAAATGAGTATACTTCTGTTTCCTGCGGAATTACAATACCAATTACATTAAAAGAGCTTAAACCTATTCAGAAAGGAGCATCATTATCGATAAGTAACTCGCACCATCATAAATCCATGTAACTAACGATATGCGTTATCAGTACTTTCCATATTCGTCTAATCCATTAGAACCACTCTACCAACGAAACCACAACATGGAGGTGATTTTTTAATGTAAAAGAAGAAATGCTGTGCTTAATGCGTGCAGAGGAAATACAGAGCAACGATTTGCATTCTCGATGGAATCTAAATTGTCATCGACGAGAAGACCTGGGTGATAAAGTGAGAGAAAAGTTTCCACATTGACGGAGAAAGAGCAGAAATTATTACATCAGCGGTAAGTTTTTCCTTCATCCTATCGCAAGAAGCAAAAAAGAGACTTGGAAATATATAAATATATTTCTGTTTGTTTCAAGAGGTAATGGTACGTAATACAATTAAAGCACTAAGCGCATAATATCTTTTTTTTTTTTTTTTTTTTTTTTTTTTTTAGATCGCTTCTAAGGTACATTGACGGCTTATTACATTATTACATTAGCATATGACTTGACCGTTTCTCCTGCAACTAAATCAAGTAAATTATTGGCACTTCCTGGAAGATTAGAACCGTGTACCGGTCCTGCGGGCAGTTCACTCACTTGCTATAACAGCTTAAACTGTGCAGAAGACGCGGGAAATATTTTGTGAGGTTTACAGAGAAGTGGAGAGAAAGATATATATATATATATATACTGATAGGGTTGAAGCTGTGAGGATTGCCGTGAGCTGTGGCTGGCCAGCTCACTCGCTAACACCACTGCCCGCCACGCACGGTCCTGAGTTCGAGTTCAGGCCCGGCACACAGTTTTAATGCGTCGGGCAATTTTCAAAACAGTGCACAGTGGTAGATCCAGTCTCAGGTAAATTATTCTTTCTAACTGTAATCAGGTTTCATTACGTGATTTGTTGTATACGTATACAGCTAATATAAATTTTAATGTTGAGTTAAGCACTAAACATGTTTCGCTGTTATCAACAATCGTATAAAATAGTATTCCTGTGTACTGCACGCCACTTACAGGTAAGAAAGAATGGTTAGATCAAGCAATGGAAAATCCACGATGGAATAATGACAATGTTATGAAAGGATAGTTGCTCCTCACCATACAGCGGAGATGATTCTCATATAGGCACAACAAAAGGACTGTCAAACAAAACTTTCGGCCAAACAGGCCTTTTCATAATATTGTCAAGGAATGGCTAGAGATTTACATTTCCTTAGTAGTTACTGATTATGACACTACCATTAGCTCAACTAGACAAGGGTTAGGGACGGTGTGTCCGAGGGCGGTTTAAGGAACCAGCCGAGAAGTGATTTAGTGAAATATCGAGAATCACAAAGTTACAAGTCTGGTCGTGGATTTTAACTCCACTGCCCTTCATTACGAGTCCAGCACCTGAACTACTGGTTTAGCTCGTTCAGTGTCTACATGCGGTAAAGAAAACGCATGTGTAAGTTAGGACTTAGATCTAGCAACAGGTACCACATACATAATTAAGGCGATGACGGACAACGATCCCATCGGTGCAGATACAGAACAAGTTCGAACTCTTACGGGAATTGGCGAAATGTCACGAATAATGTGGCAAATGAGCAGGGGCGTTAGGCCTACATCAGTAGTGTGTTGTGGTACAAGTTGAGAATCTGGTTAGGATGGGAGAGAAGGCGTGCTTGAATAGTCCGTGCGGTTGTGGTGACCTCAGTGTCCGGATGGTGTAGCGGTCAGCACATCTGCCCGATAAGCAAGAGATCAGGGTTCGATTCCTGGTCCGTCACAAATTTTCAACTAGCCCTATTGATATAAATCAATGTCCACTGGCAGCTACTGTGTTTGATTCCTATGTGTCTCGTTCATACTGGCTACAGGATCAAAATGGATTCGGTTTTTTTCCGGACAGACACCATATATGTACTTGTTCTCGTGTTAAGTATCTGCAGAATGCATGACAACGCCGATACTCGATATTGTCGGCGAGGGTAGCTGACAGCTAACAACCGGGAAACAAAAGCCAGTGAGTGGAACGAACTCACCGTGCAAATTGAACTACAGCAAGCGGAGTGTCCGTACCCACGTACATACGCGCACGGCAATATACTCTCCACGCAGCTAACGAATGAGCACGCAACTCTCGGCACGAGCGCAAGGCTAGATCCGTAGTGGGTTGACTCACAGAATACCGAAATAAGAGAAGTGCAGATCACAGAAACAGAACCACAGCAGCACTCCAAGTGGCGTGGCTCTGAACTTTGAATATGGGAAATGTGGCGCGGAAATCCGTGTGATTGCTTTTCGAAATACGGGTAGCAGAAGATTGTATTTTTCATTTATACTTTGTGGGTGGGTCTGGTAGTCTAGTGGTAAAGAGTATTTATTTGTAAAACCCAATCTTGCAACTTTCGACCTGTGGTTGTTATCAACGGAAAATTGTTTCTGATTACGACCTTCTTGTGGGTAGTGCACTTTTTGAATTGCATGAAATATTTCAACTGCATACATTCCTCGGATTTTGCTTAATTTTTGCTCTCGTCCGTAAAAATTGTGTGGAGTAAATGACTCCATGCCAACCGCCTTGCCGCAATTGTAATACCGGTTCGCGTCAGATCACCAAAGGTAAGCGCTGTCGGGCTGGGCTACCACTTGAATGGGTGAACATCCGGTCTGCTGAGCGCTGTTAGCAAGCGGGGTGCACTCAGCCCTTGTGAGGCAAACTGAGGAGCTGCTTGACTGAGAAGTAGCGGCTCCGGTCTCGTAAAGTGACATACAGCTGGGAGAGCGGTGTGCTGAGCACATGCCCCTCCATGTACGCATCCGGTTACGCCTGTGCTTTGAGGATGACACGGCGGCCGGTCGGTATCGTTGGGCCTTCCAAGGCCTGTTCGGACGGAGTTCGGAGACTGCTTATGAATCCATGTCTAAAATGCTCAATTTAAATGCACTGTCAGCATATTGTTCATATTCTGTCTTATTTTTGATACCATCCATTTTTCGTACTCTCACATATAATGGAGGCCACCGAAGTTTTCATTGAAGTCTGCTAAAATGTACTGTTTGTAGTACTTGTAACTAACGTGTGAAAAACTTTGAGCATTTGGAAGGAAGAATAATTTAGTCACCAAGACTATAAAGCATTGGGCCTACTCATATACATCTGCATCCACAGTGCGCAAGACTCTGTGAAATGCATAGGGCTCAGTGGCAAGAAGCAACATCATGCAAGGCATTTCGTGACAATAACGTATAATACAAGCTATATACTTACAGTACGTTTAAATCGAGGAGTTAACGCTAAAATTCATCAGCAATAAGACATACATATTAGTTTGCAGAATACTACGCAACGAAAGCAGCTTCTGTTTTATAACAAACAAAAATCTGGAATCATTTTCACTTCACAATATTAAGGATGCGAGAACACAATCAAAATACAAGTAACACATTTACAACGCAATTCGGAGTCTGTAATATATGCGAGGAGCCGTAATCAGAAGCACACTGTGTTGAAACCAACTTCTGTTAACTATGAAACGAAAACAAACATGGAAGACTAAAAATGAGCCCATCGGAAAGCGAGATGATAAACTTGCAGCGCTCCAGGTGGCGTGGCAGCGAACCGAGGGAGTGTTACCAAAAATCCCTATATGAGTTTCACCCATGTGCTACTCCGCTTACTGCCGCCCGCAAGTAAACATGTCCTTCAGCGGCTCTGCCCATATGACGCGACACGTGCGCCTTTTGTGGCAGGTGTATGAACTACTCCACTTTTCTGCCCATGTCAGTTCGTCTGCCTCTATCGGGACGCCTGTTGGCAGGGATACTAAAGTCTGAAATTATTTGTTAGGAAATTACCTGGGAATTATCTGATGTGACGTGTTGTGCGCATTTAATGGAACTCATCTTTCTGTGAGTCATGGAGTTAATGTTCATGTACTTAAGAATGGTTAATTTCCAAAGTATATAAACTGGCAACGTTTTTAGCGCCTCATATGTTAATGGTTTCATGGTTTATGAGCAAAATATTTGCATCTCCATAGCCGGGTGGCCAGCGTGCTTAACTCTTACGTGGAGGGCTCAGGTTCAATTTCGGATACTGCCACAGATTTTTCCCTGGTGGGAGAATGTGTAATGCGGTACAGGAAGGCTCTTGAGACTAGCTAAGGATCTACTTGTAGGTGAAATGGCGGCTCCAAGGTCTGTAAAGGTGACAACGGCGGGGAGAGTGTCGTGCTGACACGACGTCGCTCTATCATGCATCAAAATTCAAAGACGCCACATGGCAGAGCATGAGACGGTGCCCGGCCAGCGCAGCGTGATCCTCTGAGGCGCGTCTCGCACAGAGGCGATAGGACAGAGCTGTGATAAAAGCCGCGCGACACGACGCTCAAAATGGCTCTGAGCACTATGGGACTCAACTGCTGTGGTTCAAAATGGGTCAAATGGCTCTGAGCACTACGGGACTTAACATCTATGGTCATCAGTCCCCTAGAACTTAGAACTACTTAAACCTAACTAACCTAAGGACATCACACAACACCCAGCCATCACGAGGCAGAGAAAATCCCTGACCCCGCCGGGAATCGAACCCGGGAACCCGGGCGTGGGAAGCGAGAACGCTACCGCACGACCACGAGATGCGGGCAACTGCTGTGGTCATCAGTCCCCTAGAACTTAGAACTACTTAAACCTAACTAACCTAAGGACATCACACACGTCCATGCCCGAGGCAGGATTCGAACCTGCGACCGTAGCAGCAGCGCGGCTCCGGACTGGAGCGCCTAGAACCGCACGGCCACCGCGGCCGGCCCACACGACGCTCACTCGCGTTCCTACTAGAGCGGTGTGGCAAGCAACAAGACACGTGAATAATCACGTTTCTGCCTCTGTTTCATTCGTGTGCTCTTCGGAAAAGTGCGTTGTTGTAGCTTATCATTATTTAAAACTCAGAAAACTGAAAAAAACGAGAGACATACTGGCAACACCCACAGAATGCCATAAATGTTAAACGTAATTCGGCTGTTGTTTCTCGTTAGCTCTCACAATACAAATACAAAGTCGATGAACTCTACCGAATAAGTCCAGACTAGGGTTGTAAAAGTACTGTATGGTACTGTACACTACCATAAGCAAGCGTAGACTACGGTAATTTTCGTAGTGGCTTTGGTCAGTTAAGGTTGTACCCTCGTTAGCTGTATGTTGGGTGTGTTGCATACTTTCGACGTTATCTCATAACGATCGCTTTCTTTACGTAGGCGATTAATGTCTTACTAGATTCTCCCTAAAAACCGGAAGCCGTGAAACGTCTACGTGCTCAGTCAGGAGGTATGAAGGGCTGGGTGAACTAAGAAACATTTTTGTTTCACGCAGTTATCCTGCTGTCTGTTACTTAAGAATAAGTAGCATCGAAAGGAAACGGGAACTGTCAATGTTTAATTCAGGTTTTATCAAAAAAATGTTGATTCCTAACGTGTAATAGAGGGATTTTCTGCTAAAAGTAAAGAAAACAATACAAATATGTCTTACAGCTATCAAATATCGCTTCGATACTTCGTGGAAATTATGTAGAATCTGGTTCCGTTATTCTTAAACAACTGTAAGGATTTAACAGTAACTACAGGAAACTCTTGCCTTCGCTCATGATGAAGAACGTTTTATTGAGTACAAAATAATAACAATAATTTTATATATTATTTTATGTTTGTGCATGTAAACTGTACTTGGAACAAAAGAAATTGCTCTGTTTCCTTAAAAGCGCAGCCGTTACGGAATAAACTAATAATTCATTACTTATAAAATGCAGTTTATATTCTGTAATACGCAATTAACCAACAGCGAATGGTGTGCGGTTCTAATTATGTGCAAAACAATCAAATAACAAATAAACAGACTAACAAAGAGACGTCGTCAACTCACAGTTTCTCTCTTACACCTTCATTTACGTTTCTTTCGCTACGGATTCTACCAACACTACCATTTACTACGTCATTTTTGTAGTGTACCAAAACTACCAAACCGTAGTTTTGGTAGAGCGCAACTCTAATTCAGAAAGTTTCCACTTTTGGAGCTTCTACTATGGTGTACTCTGAGAAAGTAGGACACAAATTTCGACTTCTGTTTCTCCTGCTGATAAGTTATTCATTACAATGAAGTAGGTAGATGCAAGTGTTTGAGTGACATTAAAACAGCCCCTATCAAAAGTTTATCCTTAGGAAGATCACCTTATCTGGTACGTTAACTCATGTGGCACACAAATAAATAAAAGTTCAAAGCTAGTAACCGTTTTCCACAACTATTCAGTTCCGCAAGGTAGTGTAAGTTTCAGCTTGAGGTGTATTCAGAAGAAACATTGCTGGATTTGCAGTGAGATTAGTCACTATCGATGGTACACCAGGGGGTGGTGAACTCTGTTCAGGTGCAGACATCTTTCCAATCCTAAAGCACATGTGTGAGTGAACCACGTTTCAAACCAACTATGAGAAATATCGAAAAGAAAATCAGTTCATTATCAAGTTCTGATGTGAGACTATAAGATGCAAAAAATTGTAGTTTTTTATTGAGTAGCTTTCTTAAAGTCAAATGAGTACCATAATCGTCAAAATGACGACAGTGTAGAAGAAAGAAAAGATGCAACAAATCGTGAAGAAGATGAAAAAGACAAGAGACACACTTTTCTTTCCTTACATGGGCCTACTCTATCCAGCACATTCTGTTCAGTGGGCCGCACCCAACAGCCACGAAAACAAAGTGCCTTTGTTGCAAGATCGATATGAAGCAGTTTATGTTGCGTCAGATCACAATACTGAAACAATGACATAAGATTGAGAAAAAGAACAGTGAACAAAATAATGCTGTGATAAAACAGCATTCAATAGTATAATGAGAGTTACAAACATTACCATGCGATTTCCGGCTTAGTTCCGTATTATTTAGAATATAATGTGGATATCCGTCAACACATCCCCCTACATGTCTTTTCATGTACTACGCTGCCATTGCTACACTGTAGCTGCACTGTCGCCGCAGACTACGGACTCGGAACTCTTCGACTTCCTTCGGTGCGGTTCGGGACTGTAGCACCAGGACGCCATCTGGGGAAGTTTTCTAGGGTCCCATTTTACATTGCGTTACACGAGTCTGGTCTGTGAGTAAGCACTGGATAATGCCCCAATAGGCAACAGCATTCCATTAGAAGGCAATTAATTGATTGCATGTGAGCTACGTAGTGTAGCTCCAATCAGATCTGTTCTACCATGTGGTAGAATATTGCGCTGCAATCTGGATCAACAGCCCAAACATCAAACTCGTCGATACGCAGTGAACCAAAAATGCCCACCATCACAGGAACAATCGGAAATACTCCAACTTTCTGGCTGCCAATTCTCGGCCATAAAGTACCCCAGTTTTGCACTGTGAAGCTGTATTCAAGTGGTAGTTTACAAAAGTAGCTGGCGATCCTTACCTCTGTATAGATGATGACATTCCTATATTCAGTAAAAACAGATTTCGCTCGTGTCACCGACATCTACAAGGTGCAAAATCTCTTGTGGACAACGGATCAACAACAGCCGACCGATAGACAGAAATAAGACAGAACAACGCTACCACAGAACAGCTGAGGACGCCCTGCATCTCGACCAGGGCACAGGGGTTTGAAGAGCATTGAAAGATCTGGTCTGCACTCACTAGAATAAGGACAAAGAGTGGAAGAAACGGTGACTTAATGTACAAAAGGAGATTAACAACAACGCCCACCTGTGGCTGTGATGCAGAACGACAAGCTGTTCAGCACATAATATGTACGTGCCCAAAGCGATCCTTTCCTGGCGATCTGGAGGTGTTCCCGTTAGCAAATAAGGCATCAGTTGTGTATGTTGAGCAGTTGGACATAAGCCTGTGGCCTTCTGTGCCTTACAAATATGGTAATTTTAATCAGTAATAATCGTGACTTTATTTTCTGAGTGTTAAATATCTGTATCAAAGTAAAAAAAAAAGTTCTCTTGTGTGACGATATGCGAGCCATATGCTAAAAAGACAAAATAGTGTAACTCCTTAAGTCACAAACTAGTTCGGTTACAACCTTGTGAGGACTATGGCGTTGAGTGTGCTTAGTTGTGCACAGCCTGGTAAGGTAAGCTGTCAGGCAAGATGACGCGATCATCATGCCGCGATCCGCTACGCTAACCAACATTATATGGAGACGTCAAGTAAATACATTGTTCGTGAAATCTACCCACGAAATAATCTAGTCTTACTACGGTATATTGATAATTTTCACTTATGGACCGTCTGACAGCAACTGAATAAAACACAATTTTAATGCCATACGCGTTTCGCCTTTATTTTCTGCAAGGCATCATCAGTGGCAGGTTGCGTAGACAGTTTCTTACATATTACGCTCCTGTTGCATTTTTGGTGTTGTTCTTCTTCCTATGAGCGCCAATTTGCTGTTTTTTTCCGCATTCCACAGCACTATGCACTGAATGCTTGTTTTAATGCAATGTTTTTATTATTAAAACAAGCATTCAGTGCATAGTGCTGTGGAATGCGGAAAAAGCAGCAAATTGGCGCTCATAGGAAGAAGAACAACACCAAAAATGCAACAGGAGCGTAATATGTAAGAAACTGCCTACGCAACCTGCCACTGATGATGCCTTGCAGAAAATAAAGGCGAAACGCGTATGGCACTAAAATTGTGTTTTATTCAGTTGCTGTCAGACGGTCCATAAGTGAAAATTATCAATATACCGTAGTATTACGCGCAACTGAGGAGGACAGGACCACAAAAGTTGAAGATGTTAATCTAGTCTTGTCAGTCATGTGTCCCAGCTGAGGTCGCCTACCTTGTTGGCCATGGGCTTGTTGTCTGAGGCCTCTGTGGTGATGATGGACGGCTGCTGCTGGCTGTATGGGTAGTTCTGCTGTTGCTGTGTGTTTGGCTGCTGCTGCTGGCCGCCATACACGTAGTTCTGCTGCGACTGGGAGGGGTTCTGGCCGTACTTCTGCTGCGCCTCGTACTGCTGCTGCTGCTGCGTCGGCTGCGACTGCGGCACCTGGTTGTAGTTGGCGTACTGCTGCTGCTGCTGCTGTTGCTGTTGTTGCTGTTGCTGCTGCTGCTGAGGGCTCGGGTACTGGTTGGGCACCGAGAAGCTCGTCTCGTTCGCCTTGGTCTGCTGCTGCTGCTGGTTGGTCGACGGCTGGTGCAGTATGGACTTCGCAGGCACCGCATCTTCTGGCGGCGGTCGGTATTTGGGGATATACCGAACACGGTCCAGACCTGGCAAACAGGCATCTCTCTGAGAAAGTAACATGGCACAAAACTTTTCTCATCTAGTATTACGCACAGGGTGTACTTCACACATTAATTTAGTGTCACAAGGAGCATGGGTCTCAGAACCACCAGTGTAACAAACAACATTACCTATAAACAATGCTGCACAGCTTCAATGTATTTAAAGAATGACATTATGAAACCACCAAATAATCATAAACGTTATTGTATGACTTTGGGCTCATTCATAACAGAGTAATATGCTGAGGTGACAAAAGTCATTGGATAACGATATGCACATATACAGACGCTGGTAGTAACGCGTACGCAAGGTATAAAAGGGCAGTGCATTGGTGGAGCAGTCATCTGTACTCAGGTGATTCATGTGAAAATGTGTCTGACGTGATTACGGTCGCACGAATGGAATTAACAGACTTAGAACGCGAAAGAGTAGTTGGAGCCAGACGCGTGGGACATTCCATTTCGGAAATCGGTAAGGAAATGAGTATCTGGAGATCGACAGAGTCAAGAGTGCCGAGAATACCGACTCTTAACACGGACAACGCAGTCGACAACGGCCTTCCCTTAAAGACCGAGAGCAGCAGAGATTGCGTAGCTTTGTCAGTGCTAACAGACAACCAACACTGCGTGAAATGACCGCAGAAATCAATGTGGGACGTAAGACGAAGGTATCCATTAGGACGATGAGGCGAAATTTGGAGATAATGGTCTGCTGCAGCAGAAAACCGACACGAGTGCCTTTGCTAACAGCACGACATCGCCTGCAGCGTTTCTCCTGGGCTCGTAACTATATCGGCTAGACCGCAGACCACTGGCAAACGATGACCTGGTCAAATGAGTCCCGATTTCAGTCGGTAACAGCTCATGGTAGTTTTGAGTGTGGCGCGGACTCCACGAAGCCACGGACGTAGGTTGTCAACAAGGCACTGTGCAAGCTGGTGGTGGCTCAACAATGGTGTGGGCTGTGTTTACATGGAATGGACCAGGTCCTCTAGTCCAACTCAACTGATCATGGATATGTTCGGCTTTTTGGAGACCACAGGCAGACATTCATGGACTTCATGTTTCTAAACGATGATGGAATTTTCATGGATCACAATCCCCATGTTACTGGGCCACAGCTGTTTACGATCGGTTTGAAGAACAGGCCACCCAGACGGCCCGAGACGAATCCCATCAAACATTTTTGGACGTAATCGTCAGTTCGTGCACAAAATCCCACAACGGCAAAAATTTCTCAACTACGAACGGCTACAGAGTCACAATGGGTAAATTTGTTGTGCAGAGGACTTCCAGCGACTTGTTGAGTCCATGACACTTCGAGTTTCTGCACTATGCCGGGCAAAAGGAGTTCCGACACGAGATTTTGAGGTATCCCATGACTCCTGTCACCTCAGTGTACACTGTCGAGTTCTGCAGGTGTTGACCGCTGGAAAATGTATGATATAATAGTTGTGTCAGAATATGACAGATGCTACAACTAGTAAACAATAGTGTATCTGACGCCAGGGAACCTTCCTTAAAGTTTACTTGATGTTAATCCGGGACGAAGATGATCGCTTAACCAAAACTACTTGTTCCGGAAAAAAATATTAATTGCAACAATTTTTGCTAATTCAACAATTTTGTCCTTTAAACAACATCAGATTTCTTTCTCAACACACGGTACAGGATAATAAGGTCATCAGGGTTAAAATACAGTGAGTGGAAAGCTATCTATTGTTTGTATCAAAACAAGATTGCAGCTGTAAGGATCAAAGAGCAGAGGACAAAGGGAGGTAGCCCTTCTAAATGGAGTGATAGAGGGTTGTCGCCTTTTATTCATGTTACTCAGTCTATATACTGAGCAAGCAGTAAAGTAAACCAAGGAGATATTTCCCAAGGGAATTATAGTTCCGGAAGAAGAACTAAAAATTTTAAACTTTGTCAATGGCATTGTAATTCTGTCAGAAACTGCAAGGGACTTCGAAGAACATTTGAACGGAATGGATTGTTGTAAACATTTTATAAGGTCGACATTAGTAGAAGCAAAGCAAGGCAATGGAGTGTAGTTCACTTAAGTCAGATGACGCTGCGGGAAGTAGATTAGGAAGTGTGACTATAAATAGTATTACAGAAGTTTTTTGTTTGATGCAAAATTAAAGAGAATATAAAACACACACTGACAATTGCAAGAAAATATTTTCGGAAAAAGAGACATTTTTTAACGTTGGATATAAATGTCAGTTTTTGCGTGTCTTTTCTCGAATTACTTGTTTGGAACGTCGCGTAACGTAGAAGTGTAACACTGACGCAAAATTGCACTGAATACTGCATAGGATAAAGATCGAATAGGTACACAACCGAATCGGAGAGAAAGAGCTTTATCGAACTATTTGACTAAAAGAAAAAAGGTTGATAGGACTCACCCTGGGGCATCAGGAACTTATTAATTTTGTAATCGAAAGAAACGTGGAGGATAGAAACCGCAGAGGGAGACCAAAGCTTGGATATGGACAGCACGTTCAAATAGGTGTACAGTGCAGCAGAGAGGAAGGGATGTACACAGAATGGACACTGATTGCGTTAGCGATACACCTTTCCTTCGAGATTGGCTTTAACATAGGGGGGCTGCGCCAGTTATTCCGCATCAAGAACAATATAGTTGATCATAATTTTGAACGCATTATTCCTCCGTAATTTTTTTCTCAAATGAACGGTGTAGTTATATTAGTGAATTTTTCGAGTGGAGAACTACTCTGTGAGCGCTAACACTATGAAATGTTTCCATTAAAAAAAATAAAAAATAAAAAAACAAAGTTGATTGCCGAATACTCTCACCCGTCCACCTCTGCACAAAAAGAGTGCAAAGAGAAAAATAAGTTCCAGAAATAAATTAAAAAATAATACGAATCCTTCCGAATCAGACCAAGGCTTTTGGAGAGCTGCTCCAAACGTAGCTAGGGCGGAACACCGAGCAGCGCGAAGGCGGAGCCCTGACTGTCCTCCACTCGAACGCCGGGAGCGAGCCGTCCCCACGATGCGTCCTGAGGTCAACGTACGTGACGGGAGTGGAGCTGTGGGGATGGCATTCCAAACACTTACATCACACCCTCCGGGTCAGGACTTAAGAACACACGCAGACGCAATTCTATAGTGAATGGCCGAGTTTATGATCAAATTGACTCCTCTGATGACGACCTTGACATATTACACTAACGAAGACACTGGAACTGGCCCAGGAGACATCGGGGGTGCCAGAAACATTAAAAGTCTGCCCACTACTAACATATCCTCACACCCATACAGGAACTGTGACTGACGGCAGCGTTCCACTCCCGTCCAACAGGCTGCACAGGTTCTTTCCCCAGAGCGCGTGCTTGGCATTATTTCCCCCTGCGCCGAAACAGCTACCCCTTAAAATTTTTATATCTACTACTTCCCACATGGGACCATGTTAATGATTGTAACAGCGAGACATGTGAACATTTGGACATCAGAGACACGCATCCTGTGAAACTAGACAGAAAATTAACCCTTTCGCAGAGGTGATAGTGTAACTTTTTGGGATGGTCACGATGCAAGTGCGGTTGTGGAGTGGCTCCATTTCTCAACAGAAAAATAAAAAAAAAGAGACGTGCGTAAGAAGCAGTCCTACAACGACCTACCAATCCAGCTGCATGGTCGAGAGACCATGGAGCAGCATCTTCTACATACAGATCTATCTGTGCAAGCCACTTCGAGTCTATGAAATTAACGAAACGTGCTGCTTTTCTTTGGATCTTCCCTACTTTTCTCTGAGTTCTCTCTTGAACTGATCCCAGACTGACGAGCATTATTCAAATATTGTCGAACGAGGGTTTTGTAAGCTACGTCCTTCATCGGTGCACTACATTTGCTGCGGATTCTTCCATCAAATGGTTCAAATGGCTCGAGCACTATGGGACTCAACTGCTGAGGTCATTAGTCCCCTAGAGCTTAGAACTAGTTAAACCTAACTAACCTAAGGACATCACGAACATCCATGCCCGAGGCAGGATTCGAACCTTGAAAGGTGGCTACACTGTGCCACTGCGCCAGAGATTGCGCCAAAGAGTACTATTAAGCCGCCTCCACAGTGCTTGTTGAGAGTTCGTAGCAGTCAGTGCTTGTTATGAGCTCGTAGAGGTCAGTGCTTGTTGAGAGTTCGTAGCAGTCAGTGCTTGTTGAGAGCTCGTTGTAGTCAGTCGTACCGAGATGTGCTAGTGGGCACTGCTTGTCGTAAGTCGGAGTGAGATGTGGTAGTAAAGAGTGTTGTTCCATGTTTTATGCAGTTATTTGATGGGAGAGATAGCAGATGTTATTGTAATGAGTGCATTTCGTCAATATATATGAAGGTAAAAACTACAATGTTCTTTTATTAATTGTGTGTCTCAAATAATGCGTCACTACAGGTTCAGTCAACAAAGCATCTGGCTTGTGTTCTTGTATTAGAGTGAATTCTGGTTTTCTTGCGTAATTATAGTTTTTCTAAATTTCTTTTGTCACGTCAGCATAGTTGGTATTTAAAAATTCTTGTCTTGTTGGAAAAGAACCGTGCCAGATGTGGACGTTGAGTCACACTCCCACATACAGAACAGTTACATTTGTGCTTGGATTTTGTAGGTTTTATAGTTGCTGGGGACTTAATTAATTAACTGTGTTTACGAAAATTTTCTTACATTGTTCTTTGCAGTCAGATAGCGTAATAATACTAGTCAGGGCCAACCGATTACGAGACACTGCGTAATCGGACATACAGATACTAAAATTAAAAAAAATATTTTCAATCATAATATTTAATTAAGCCCCCATGCACGTGGCGACCGCTGCTTCGGATCGTCCCTTGGATTCTTCTGATTGTGAAAATTGTAGACTGTAGTATTGTTGTAGTAATTTGTAGTTTAGTAATTGTAGGTTATATTGCATGTGTAGATTTGGTAATTGGCATTCTTCTAATGATATTTTTTTCTCAGAATTTAAATTGTTGTCTTGTCAACGGGTTTGACAATTTAGTGCAATTATTTCAATTGTTCGATTGATCGTGTATGAGGGAGTCATTGCATTTGAATGGTATTGTTGAGATAAAGAGTCACGGTGTGTAATTTTCGTACAGTGACGAATTTTTTTTTGTATGTTTTGCAAATGATTACGCGATCGATGAAAAAGGCAAAAATGATGAATAGTGAGGACGAAATTGTTGACATGGCGAACTCGCCAACAGAGGAAAACAGTATGATGGATAATGAAGTGGAAAACAATGTAATAAGTCGGGAAGACAGTCCGGAACCATTTCAAAATTTTTCTCAATCGGAAAATTCACAGAATCTGAGATTAACGACAGAAGATTCTGAAATAGTATCGAACACAGATAGCCTTACAGCTGTGACGAAGGAAGTTAGTTTTGCGGGAGATGTTAGGGGCGAAAAGAATTCTGAACAATTTAATATGGAGCAGTTGATGAGTGTAATATTAAATTTTCAATCTGAATTAAAAACTGAGATGGGAACAATTAAAACTGAGATGGGAACAATTAAAACACAGATGGGAACAATTAAAACACAGATGGGAACTTTACGGGCTGAATTAAAAACTGATATGGGAACAATGGAAACTCGGTTAGGATATGAATTTAAAACAGAGATGGGAACTTTGGAAACACGGATAGATTCACGAATAGGGACATGTTTCAAAAATATGAAAGATGAATTAAAGAAAGAAATCAGGGAAGAAGTACAACCGATTCTGAATTCTCACAATAATAGATTAATTGCAGTAGAAATCAGACAAAGGGAACAGGATAGAGAACAGGAAGAAAGAGATCGCGTGATAGTACAGAATTTTTCAGAGTTAAATTTACAACGTGCAAAGGATAAGGAAGAAATATTTGAAAGAATCGAGGAATCCGTACCAAATGACAGAATAAATAATCTAACACGACAATATGAACAGTTAACTACCAAATGTGACAATACTGAAACCCGAGTCGCGACACTTACGGAAGACGTAAATAAACAGAAAGAACAATTAGGTGACTTATCGGAAAGAGTTGAGGAAATTTCAGATAAATTGACAAATCTTAGTTTACATGGGGACAGAGATTCAGATGATACAGCTCCATTGCCATTTGCAGAAACCGAAGAATACCAGAACATAAATAAGCATGTTGAAAATCAGGAAAAATTTAATGAACGCGTGAAAAGGGAATTTGAGGCATTACGAAAGCAAGTCAAGCAGATCGAAGGCGAAATTGTAGGAAAAGATAGCAGAAGAAATTTAGAATCACAGGTAGCAGAGGGGTTTGAAGAAAATAATTTGTTTCATTTACGGGATGCAACAAGAGAGCGCCAGGCGCGCGAACTTTACAATAATCGACATTCGGACTGGGACAGACGCGGTA
Source organism: Schistocerca piceifrons (assembly GCF_021461385.2). NCBI lineage: Eukaryota > Metazoa > Arthropoda > Insecta > Orthoptera > Acrididae > Schistocerca > Schistocerca piceifrons. Next base: position 37,395,821 of record NC_060142.1, read on the forward strand.
GGTCTTTGTCGCCACGAGGCGAAAACTTTGACTATAAACACTTTTTGACTGTCCGGAAATTTAAGATCTTCCGCAATTCTAAGAATGACATACATCCATGTGCATGGTTAGATCAATTTATGTACGCACTTCCACCAAATTGGCCATTAAGTCACAAACTGGAATTTATGTGTGGATATTTAGAAAACGAACCGGCGACGCGGATGCGCGCAATCATTAGAGATTGTAATAACCTAAATGATTTTTATCATGCATTTCTATCGGCATATTGGTCCGAAAACACGCAAGACAGAGTCAAACACAGTCTTATTATGCAGCGTAATTTCAAACAGTCTGAGTTCCGCACGCCAGCAGAATATTTTGAACACATGATTCGAAAGAATCAGTTCCTTTCCAACCCTTACAGCCCGACTGAATTAATTCGCATTTGTTTAACTAAGTTGCCACAATCCATAAGACAAATTGCTTTAGCTGGAAGATGTAAGGACGACATCGAGACTTTTAAGACTTTGTTGCAAGAACTTGAGTATGACAACGACGACGGGACTTCTTGTAACTCTTTCAGTAACAGTATTTACAATAGACTTTCAGAGAAAAGAGATAGTGATCGTAACGGGCGTTATATGGGTAATTTTGAGAATGACAGACGTAACAGACACGACAATAGATACCAGCCCTATGACAATAACAGACGTTCTAACAGAAATTACACAGACAACTATAACAACGGTAATTCGTATCGGAATGATCAATCATACGGAAACAGTAATCGGTATTATCAAGACAGAAATTATTTAAACAGTAATAGAAATTCTTACTACAGAAACAATCAGGGTAGTAGATACAACAATAATTTCAGAAGTGACAGTCGAAATTACACAAGGAGTAGTTATGCAGACAGACAGGAAAACAGAAATTTTAATAACAGACACAGCCAAGAATTTGCATCCAACAGACAGGAGGGACCTAATTGGCATCCTCCACGTGACAGAACTTCAGAGAGACAAGTGCAAATCGTAGAAATCGATCCGTGAAATGACGCGAATACTCAAAGACGTGACGCAAACAATCGACAATGACTTGCAGCTTCGGCTTCTGGCAGCAATATAGACGGTTCAGAAAGTAATGACACTACGACTTTACACTACGTACGCCTGGAAGACATGAGAGACATTTTGTTAGATGAAAAGGAAAATAATGTAGACGCATTTTTACATCCTGTTATTGAAGTATGTGTGGGTAAGAATAAGTTCACTGCAGTTTTAGATTCTGGGAGCCCATTGAATGTCATTAGTGAATCAGTTTTTCGTATATGTGAAAGAACTATTGCCTGTCCTGTGTTACCTATTTCTAAAACTACAATTCGAGGTGCTATTTCTGGAAAAAGTGTGGAAGTCAAACAACAGACCAACTTAAATTTCATTTGTCAAGGATACGAATTTTCTGCTAATTTTATTATTGTTCCATTACTCAGTACACAAATTATATTAGGTATGGAGTTTCTTAACGCACATAAGGCAATTTTGAACTTTAAAGAAGGAAGTGTAAATTTGACTGTTGCTGGAATGCCGAAATGTTTAAAATTTTTCGAGTGTTTAACAAGATCTGAGTCAGATACAAAATGTTTAAGGTTTCTTACTTCTGATGTTTTCGTTGAGCATTATAACGACAATGTGTTTATTCATGATAATGACAACAGATACAGAGACGCGATGGATGATATAATTAATAGCGAAGAATTAATTAACGAAAAGGTTAAGAAAGCTGAAGTGCCAGATGACGTTGCAAGAGAAGAGCTGCACCACATTTTGACTTCACATGCTACAGTGTTTAGTCATCACACAGGAACTATACAAGGCTTACAATATTTATTTAAAGTAAAAGAACATACACCATTTCGCGGAAAAACGTACGCTATTCCTTTGGCTTACAGAGACAAGGTTAAGAATGAACTTCAGTACATGTTAGATCAGGGCATTATTGAGCCTGCAGTCAGTTCTTATACTAGCCCATTACACGTTGTTCTTAAAAAGGATGGGTCAATTCGTTTGGTTCTGGATTCCAGACAGATAAATAACATCTTCATTCCTGAAACTGACCGGCCACAAAATTTAGATGAACTTCTTCAACATTTCCATGGAATTAAAGTCTTATCCACGATTGATATGCGCGCAAGTTTTTGGCAAATAGAACTCCACCCTGACTGTAGAAAATACACCGCCTTTTTAGCCTTTGGTAACTGTTACCAATTTCGGAAATTACCGTTTGGACTTACTGTATCTTCAGCAGCATTCATTCGTAGCTTAAATGAAATTTTACCTGTTTATCTTCGTGACAACATTACTTCTTATGTTGATGACATTCTTATTGCTAAACGTTCTTGGAGTGAGCACAACAAAATTTTGGATTCATTGTTACGTATTTTTGCAAGAGTTGGCATCACAGTGAACTTAGAAAAATCAGAATTTGGTCGTTCTCAGGTGAAATTTCTCGGTCACATTATTTCTACAGAAGGTATTCTTCCTGATCCAGAAAAATTAGACGCTATTCGTAACTACGCTGTTCCTACCATAAAACGTGATGTTCGTAGTTTTCTTGGTCTCTGTAATTTTCTTCGACGCTTTGTTAGTTTGGACGATTTGGCCACACCTCGTTTTTGCGATCTATCTGGAAAGTTCTTTTTAAACGAAAATCGGTCGACAGCTTTGTTTGGTTAGTTTGTATTCCTGATGAGTGGGTCAATAAATTGATTTGGTATACGCATTTCAGTTATGCACACTTTGGTCCCAGAAAATGCTTTCACAAATTACGAGAAAATTGTTACTTCAGTAATATGGAAAAACGTATTCGATCTGTTCTTGCCAAATGCAAATTATGTCAAATGGCTAAGCCTCCAACGATTTCTCACAGAGCACCGTTGTTTCCCATCATTCCAGCGAAATTAAAGGAGATGGCTGCAGTCGATTTGTTTGGTCCAGTGGTTCGTTCTACACTCCTGGAAATGGAAAAAAGAACACATTGACACCGGTGTGTCAGACCCACCATACTTGCTCCGGACACTGCGAGAGGGCTGTACAAGCAATGATCACACGCACGGCACAGCGGACACACCAGGAACCGCGGTGTTGGCCGTCGAATGGCGCTAGCTGCGCAGCATTTGTGCACCGCCGCCGTCAGTGTCAGCCAGTTTGCCGTGGCATACGGAGCTCCATCGCAGTCTTTAACACTGATAGCATGCCGCGACAGCGTGGACGTGAACCGTATGTGCAGTTGACGGACTTTGAGCGAGGGCGTATAGTGGGCATGCGGGAGATCGGGTGGACGTACCGCCGAATTGCTCAACACGTGGGGCGTGAGGTCTCCACAGTACATCGATGTTGTCGCCAGTGGTCGGCGGAAGGTGCACGTGCCCGTCGACCTGGGACCGGACCGCAGCGACGCACGGATGCACGCCAAGACCGTAGGATCCTACGCAGTGCCGTAGGGGACTGCACCGCCACTTCCCAGCAAATTAGGGACACTGTTGCTCCTGGGGTATCGGCGAGGACCATTCGCAACCGTCTCCATGAAGCTGGGCTACGGTCCCGCACACCGTTAGGCCGTCTTCCGCTCATGCCCCAACATCGTGCAGCCTGCCTCCAGTGGTGTCACGACAGGCGTGAATGGAGGGATGAATGGAGACGTGTCGTCTTCAGCGATGAGAGTCGCTTCTGCCTTGGTGCCAATGATGGTCGTATGCGTGTTTGGCGCCGTGCAGGTGAGCGCCACAATCAGGACTGCATACGACCAAGGCACACAGGGCCAACACCCGGCATCATGGTGTGGGGAGCGATCTCCTACACTGGCCGTACACCACTGGTGATCGTCGAGGGGACACTGAATAGTGCACGGTACATTCAAACCGTCATCGAACCCATCGTTCTACCATTCCTAGACCGGCAAGGGAACTTGCTGTTCCAACAGGACAATGCACATCCGCATGTATCCCGTGCCACCCAACGTGCTCTAGAAGGTGTAAGTCAACTACTCTGGCCAGCAAGATCTCCGGATCTGTCCCCCATTGAGCATGTTTGGGACTGGATGAAGCGTCATCTCACGCGGTCTGCACGTCCAGCACGAACGCTGGTCCAACTGAGGCGCCAGGTGGAAATGGCATGGCAAGCCGTTCCACAGGACTACATCCAGCATCTCTACGGTCGTCTCCATGGGAGAATAGCAGCCTGCATTGCTGCGAAAGGTGGATATACACTGTACTAGTGCCGACATTGTGCATGCTCTGTTGCCTGTGTCTATGTGCCTGTGGTTCTGTCAGTGTGATCATGTGATGTATCTGACCCCAGGAATGTGTCAATAAAGTTTCCCCTTCCTGGGACAATGAATTCACGGTGTTCTTATTTCAATTTCCAGGAGTGTACTAATGGTTTTGCGTACATTTTCGTAGCAGTGGAGTTGACGTCAAAATATGTGTGTTTTACACCTTTACGCAAAGCAACAGCTCGTTCAGTATCTAACGCTTTCATCAAACATTTTCTTAAAGAAGTTGGTCATGTTGACAAGGTTATATCAGATAATGGATCACAGTTTCGTTCTAAAATTTGGCTTCGTACTCTACAGCGTCGTAAAATTAAACCAATCTTCATTTCACTTTTTCACCCTCAATCTAACGCTTCAGAGAGATGATGAAGGAAATCAATAAATTGTGCCGTCTTTATTGTCATCAGAATCACAGAACTTGGGATCAGTATCTTCATATTTTTCAAAACATTCTGAATGAACTTCCTAATGACTCAACTTCTTTACCGCCTCTATTGATATTAAAAAATAAAGTACCAACAAATCGCATTTCTGAAATAGTTCCCTTTCCGCCTTCACGGAAACTGCGGCATTCTGAAGTTGTCAACCTGGCTCTACGAAATATTGCGTCTGCGGCTGCAAGAAGAGAGAAATCAGCTAGACGTCCTGGTCGTTCAAAAATCTTGTCAGTTGGTCAGAAGGTATTAATTAAGTCCCACCGTTTGTCTCATAAAGGAAAAGGCTTGTGTCGCAAATTTTTTCTGCTTTATAACGGTCCATATAGGGTTCGCAAAATTATTCATGATAACACTGTCGAAGTAGAAACTCTTAAATCACGACACTCTAAAGGAATACATCATATATCTAATGTAAAAAATTTTTGTGGAATGACATACTTGTGAGAAACTAACAGCTAGATGTAAACATGCTGAGAGTACAAGGATACCGCGCTGTGTTTTGGCGGCGGCATATACTCAAAGCAACAGTCAAGTCTGCGCGCCGCACAAGGCAGTCGTTGACCGCAAACAATTGCTTCCTACGTCACGCGCCTACAGCTGATCGAGCGCTCAGTGCGAATGCACTGACAGCCGTAAACAAATACTCAGTCTAATTTCTCCGACTAAATTCAGTATAAAGCTATAGTGACTTGATGAATTCTGTTATTAACATTCAGAATTTTCAGGATACGGTTCTATAAAATATTTAAGAACTTCAGGTAAATTGTGTGCGTGTCCGACGTTAAGACGACTTGCTATCGAGAAATTTTCAGGAAGAATGTAATTTCCAAGAAGAAACTAATTAACTAAAAAAGGTAACTATTAATTGAGTTCATTTTCAGGTAACATATTTCCACATAGGTACGTACTTTAGACGTAATTTGCTGCTCGCGATTACGTGATTCATACTTTGTGCTAATTTCATGTTCTATGAATTTACTTGTGAAGCGACGTGCTTGTGTACATTCACTGATTTTGACAATTATTGATTAATGAACAGGATTGTTATTTGTATATATTATGCATCGCTTGGCTGCACTGCTTTTTCACTGATGTCATTTTTTTTAATTATGTGCCTGCTGTGCTTATTTATTTAAATTGTAATGGTAACCTGATTAATTGTGCTGATGTGTTTAGGTATGTAAGTTATACTTTGTGATTTATCTGCTTGCGCCTCCATGTTTACTTGCTAAGATGACATATGAACATTTATTTGCTTATGCTGATATGATGCTAATGACCTGTTTATTATGCTAATGACATGTTTACTGCTATGCGTATGTATTGCATATTTATACATTTCTGTTTGTTGCCATAACTACTCTTTAATTTGGTGTATAGAAATGCTGATATACTGTGTATAAACATAGAGTTTTGGTCTCACTATTGTATTAATTATAGATTGTTCGCTTGGCAGAGCCTCGTTGTAGGAATTGTGCTGCATCCACTTGTTGACATTCTGTTCTCTACTGGTATATTTAATCGCTATTGCAAGTTTTGCTTACGCTCAGTGCCTTATAGTTTTAAGATAAGAAAATTAACTGCTATAATTCGACGAACGACATTAGTACAAGAAAGTCATAGAAGTCACATGAGCTGAGGTTTTATGGAAGCTGTATAAATTTATGCTAATAGGAAGGAAGCTAACGACATGACAGACAAAAACTAGGTTTAGACCATTGACAATTATTACACTGCATTTTTCGTGAGCAATTGAAATAGGAAGTGACACTTGATACAAGAAATACTCCACATGTTTGCTTCTGTTTGCCATGATTCTTGAAGTGGTGTACACACTGTGAAATATTATGATCATTCACACTCCGTAATCGTACTTAATTACTGAGAGTTATTCGAACTAAGTCTGTTAGAGGTCATGTATGCATTTCTTTGTTTATAATTTATAATGAGTAGAAAATTTGGGTCAGATGGATTACACAGAGGTTTTGTGTGGACACTGTGTCTTCGGATTGTATGGGATGCTGAATTGAAGTTGCATTAGGATTTTATCTGTACTTGTTCGAGGAGACTGACTAGAGGAAAGAGTTGTTATGGAAGTGAAATGATATTGGTGCTGAGGTTTATATGTAGCGACGTATTATTGAGGTATAGAGATTATATGAAGTTGATGATTATTGGAGTTTTTGTGGACAAGAGGTAAGGTAAATGATATTGATGATAAGAGTTATATGTATCGACGTATTGAAGAAGTATTAGTGACGTATTGAGATTATGTGATGCTGATGATTATTGGAGTTTTGGTGTATAAGAGGTAAAGTAAGTGAGGAGCATATTCTTTTTTTGTTGGTCTTATGGAACAAGGAGGATGAAGATACCAGACTAGAACACTAAAATAGAAGGAAGATAGTCTATACACACACTTTGTTAAATCACTAAGCAGTATATACTTTTTTTTTGGAGAGAGGAAGTAATTGCATATCTTGGCTCACTGACAGTTGTTCAACAACAGTACATTTTGATCTGGCTTGGCAAACATTGGTCTTGACATGATGACTATGACGTTGACTTAACTATTATTGACTGTTATACATTGCTGCCACTACTACTTGATACACATGATGAACATTAAATTTAGACAGAATTTCATTTACACAATTAACACTATTCAGTTACACAGTAGTACTTAATGTGGATGAGAGATGAGTGAGTGTGTTCTGTGTGTTTTCCTTTACTAATCCTACCCACATATCTCCTGAATATTATTTTATTTGTTTGTAGTGGCTTGCACTGACACTCATAAATATTATAGGTTTACTGGTATTTGTGGATTGTAATAGTTAATAGGACAATTATCTGATATCATTTGTGTGTTTGTTATGATTTGTATGTTACTGTAAAAGCATTTGTATGTGCATTCAAACTATTGTTCATGCCTGAACTGTCTGATTAGTGAAGATAAATATTCTGAACTGTTACCTGCACTTTTCAACATGATGTGTGACATTTAGTCATGTTTAATTTCTGCTGATGAACTGTGTGATCAGTGATTGTAAAAAAAAAAAAAAAAAAAAAAAAAAAAAAAAATATGGACTGTTACCTGTACCTTTTCTACATGATTGGTACCACTAGGACATGTTTAATTTCTGCTCATAAACTCTGATGAACAGTGTGATCAGTGCTAGTGAATTTTGTGAAACTGCTTCGGCTGAGAGATGTGACTTTTTGATGTCTGCACCTGCTCTCAATATTGCTGGGTGCCACTGATGGACTGCTTCTACTGAAAAGATGTCCCCTGTTGCTGTGTGTACCTCTGCAACTTTACTGGGTGCCACAGATGGAACTGCTTCTACTGAAATAATGTCACTTGTTGCTGTCTGCACCTGCTCAACATTGCTGGGTGCAACTGATGAACTGTTTCTTCTGAAATGATGGTCACTTGTTGGTGTCTGCACCTGCTTAACATTGCTGGTTGCATCTAATGAACTGTTTCTACTGAAATGAAGTCACTTGTTGCTGTCTGCACCTACTCAACATTGCTGGGTGCCTCTGATGGACTGCTTCTACTGAAATGATGTCACTTGTTGGTGTCTGCACCTACTCAACATTGCTGGGTACCTCTGATGGACTGGTTCTACTGAACTAATGTGACTTGTTGCTGGGTGTACCTGCTAAACTTTACTGGGTGCCACTGATGGACTGCTTCTACGGAAAACATGTAACCTGTTAGTATCTTTTTTTTTTGTATAAACTAATCATTGAAAGCATTTTATGTGAACATTTGTATAAACTGATTTTTTGTATATTGTGTAAACTATTATGTAAAGCCACATGTATGAAGAGAAGTTGTATTGCTTACTGTATTTCATATATTAGGTTAGTAAAAGGTCAGTGCAAACCCAAAATTTTTAACTAATTATGTGATATTTAGGTATTAATATTATCTTTTATTTTTGTCTGTATTTTTGTGGACGAATTTGGTGGTATTTTCACCACCAACGCTGGCAAAAATACCATCAAATTCTGGCCTGTGGAGGAGGGGCATATGAAAGGTGGCTACACTGTGCCACTGCGCCAGAGGTTGCGCCAAAGAGTACTATTAAGCCGCCTCCACAGTGCTTGTTGAGAGTTCGTAGCAGTCAGTGCTTGTTATGAGCTCGTAGAGGTCAGTGCTTGTTGAGAGTTCGTAGCAGTCAGTGCTTGTTGAGAGCTCGTTGTAGTCAGTCGTACCGAGATGTGCTAGTGGGCACTGCTTGTCGTAAGTCGGAGTGAGATGTGGTAGTAAAGAGTGTTGTTCCATGTTTTATGCAGTTATTTGATGGGAGAGATAGCAGATGTTATTGTAATGAGTGCATTTCGTCAATATATATGAAGGTAAAAACTACAATGTTCTTTTATTAATTGTGTGTCTGAAATAATGCGTCACTACAGGTTCAGTCAACAAAGCATCTGGCTTGTGTTCTTGTATTAGAGTGAATTCTGGTTTTCTTGCGTAATTATAGTTTTTCTAAATTTCTTTTGTCACGTCAGCATAGTTGGTATTTAAAAATTCTTGTCTTGTTGGAAAAGAACCGTGCCAGATGTGGACGTTGAGTCACACTCCCACATACAGAACAGTTACATTTGTGCTTGGATTTTGTAGGTTTTATAGTTGCTGGGGACTTAATTAATTAACTGTGTTTACGAAAATTTTCTTACATTGTTCTTTGCAGTCAGATAGCGTAATAATACTAGTCAGGGCCAACCGATTACGAGACACTGCGTAATCGGACATACAGATACTAAAATTAAAAAAAATATTTTCAATCATAATATTTAATTAAGCCCCCATGCAACCTGCGACCGTAGCGGTCTTGCGGTTCCAGACTGCAGCGCCTTTAACCGCACGGCCACTTCGGCCGGCATTCTTCCATCGAAGCGACATAGATGAGGCTGAGACAAGTAATCTGATATAAGAGCCAAAAATGGATGACAAATGTTGATCACGTGAAGTCACCAGATGACGTACCTCGCCGCAAGTGCAGTGGTTGGAAGTGTCGATCCTATCCTCGCCGATGGGGAACAGTGCTACATGTCGCTCCGGTAGGATACTCTGCTTTCGTTCTTGCAGTAGCGCTCACGGTAGCGGTAACACAGGACTACGATGAATCGGTTAACACTTACGAAAATAGAGTAGTGTGATGGAGTGATTGGTAGCACTGCCCCCTACCAGCGAGAGCAGGATCGACAAGACCAATCGATGCACGTGCGGCGAGGTACGTCATCTGGTGACGTCACTTGTTCAACTTTTGCCATATACTTTTAAGGTATTTCCCGACATTTGCGGTCCCATGCGCCTCATATTAAATTACGTGTCCCAGCGTCATCCTCAGCGCTTCGCGGTTATTTAAACGTTTATAAGAATCACCCTGTATATTATGAAAAGTAATAATCCTGTAATACTTCCGTGGGACAAGTCTGAAGTTCCTTCAATACTCTGTTCTGTTTCTTAGAAACTCTTCAACCCAATCACATAGCTGGTCTGACATTCCGTATGCTCGTATTTTATTCATTAGCCCGCAGTGCGGAAACGTATCGAACGCCTTCCAGAAGTCAAGGAACACGGCATCTACCTGCACGCCGGTATGCACTGCTTTCTGGATCTGTGAGCTAGGTTTCACACGATCGTTGCTTATGGAACCGATGTTGATTTCTACAGAGGACATTTTGGAGCTCCAGAAATGGCAATAATACGCGAATATGAAATAACAGTAGGACGTCAGAGATACAGTCTTATAGTTTTGTGCGTCTATTCGACGACCCTTCTAGAAAACGGGCAAGCGGAATTTTTCCAATCACTAGGAACGCTTCGGTCCTTCAGCGACCTGCGGTACAATGCCGCAAGACTATGACCACGGTCTTTCGCGTACTCTACGTACACTACTGGCCATAAAAATTGATACACCAAGAAGAAATGCAGATGATAAACAGGTATTCATTGGACAAATATATTATACTAGAACTGACATGTGATTACATTTGCAAGCAATTTGGGTGCCTAGATCCGGAGAAATCAGTACCCAGAACAACCAACTCTGGCCGTAATAACGGCCTTGATGCGCCTGGGTATTGAGTGAAACAGAGCTTGAATGGCGTGTACAGGTACAGCTGCCCATGCAGCTTCAACACGATACCACAGTTCATCAAGAGTAGTGACTGGCATATTGTGACGAGCCAGTTGCTCGGCCACCATTGACCAGACTTTTTCAATTGGTGAGAGATCTGGAGAATGCGCTGGCCAGGGCAGCAATCGAACATTTTCTGTATCCAGAGAAGCCCGTACAGGACCTGCAACACGCGGTCGTGCATTATTTTGCTGAAATGTACGGTTTCGCAGGGATCGAATGAAGGGGAGAGCCACGGGTCGTAACACATCTCAAATGTAACGTCCACTGTTCAAAGTGCCGTCAATGCGAACAAGAGGTGACCAAGATGTGTAACCAATGGCACCCCATACCATCACGCCGGGTGATGCGCCAGTATGGTGATGACGAATACACGCTTCCAATGTGCGTTCACCGCAATGTCGCCAAACACGGATGTGACCATCACGATGCTGTAAACAGAACCTGGATTCATCCGAAAAAATGACGTTTTGCCATTCGTGCACCGAGGCTTGTCGTTGAGTACACCATCCAAGGCGCTCCTGTCTGTGATGCAGCGTCAGGGGTAACCGCAACCATGGTCTCCGAGCTGAGAGTCCATGCTGCTGCAAACGTCGTCGAACTGTCCATGCAGATGGTTGTTGTCTTGCAAACGTCCCCATCTGTTCACTCAGGGATCGAGACGTGGCTGCGCGATCCGTTGCAGCCATGCGGATAAGATGCCTGTCATCTCGACTGCTAGTGATACGAGGCCGTTGGGATCCAGCACGGCGTTCCGTATTACCCTCCTGAACCCACCGATTCCATACTCTGCTAACAGTCATTGGATCTCGACCAACGGGAGCAGCAATGTTGCGATACGATAAACCGCAATCGCGATAGGCTACAATCCGACTTTTATCAAAGTCGGAAACGTGATGGTACGCATTTCTCCTCCTTACACGAGGCATCACAACAGCGTTTCACGAGGCAACGCCGGTCAACTGCGGTTTGTGTATGAGAAATAGGTTGGAGATTTTCCTCATGTGAGCGCGTTGTAGGTGTCGCCACCAGCGCCAACCTTGTGAGAATGCTCTGAAAAGCTAATCATTTGCATACCACAGAATCTTCTTCCTGTCGGTCAAATTTCGCGTCTGTAGCACGTCATCTTCGTGGTGTAGCAATTTTAACGGCCAGTAGTGTAGATCATACTGATATGTCAGCTCTAGTGGTCTTTCGTCTACAGAGGAAAATCACAAACAGCTGAAAGTGATGGATAATCGAATGTTCCTTATTCATTTGAAGTGCTCATCACCACCCGCACGAACTGTTATACCAGCACACACTGTCATAATGTTTGCCAGCGACTGTGCAGTTTTACGACTATGGTTAGTGAAGACAGGAGGAGGGTACGGTGACCTGAATATGGGCAATGTGAGGGAGCGGTGTGGTGAGTCAGATCTGCGGCCCTCGCCGCACACTTACCGGGCTGCTGGAAGTCCGGCGCGAACTGGCGCGCCGTCTCGCGGGCGATGTCCGAGTCCTCGCGCGCGTGCTCCGCCGCCATGTCCGCCAGCTCGGCCTTGCCGCGCGCCGTCGCCGTCCTGCGCACAAAACACGGCCACACTCACCACCCACTCACATCGCTGCAAGCTGTGGGAAGCTATACACACACTCCTGCGTCCACCGTCAACAACAATTCGCATCTACTGTAGCCCCCGTCCCAAAGATTATGGCCCTCTCTCAAAGTCGTCCCCTCCATAACCCTACGGTCAAACTTGCACGCCTCTCTGTTCACATGCAGCACTCAGAAATGCACATTATCTACCTGAAATGACTTACGCCAGTGAGACTTCAAATTTGAAAACCACTGACAAACTCCGCGGCACGCAGGGTATAATGATTTGATGCTTTCTGGGAATTACCAGGGGAGACAGGAAAACAAAAGAGACCAGAGCGCGAGACGTAATTATTAATGAAACGAAAGTGAAATGTTAAAGGGTGGGGCATGTAATTTACCGAAAGGAATACGGAACTTCTTATGTCAAATAGCTGATGGTAAGTATACCTAATTATAACCTGACATACGAGAAAATTATTAACAATTTGTAGCACATGACATTAAGGTAGCGTGTCTATTACAAAAACAGAACTAGGATTGATTAAGAATAATGAGAAACTAGAAAATCATATTACATTTGTTTATCTACTGTAACTTAATCTGTATGTGCTCGTGATTTTTCTTTTCTGCGATTAGGCCATCTGAGGACTACGTTCCAATTTCAGTTCTTCATTCTTTGTCGTTTCCTTTTCTTCCGGTATGCTTTCATGTGTTCATTAAGTTTCTTCTCTCCGTCTGCATACCATTTTGAACCAGTCTTTTTAGCTATCCTTCCTTGGAATCCTTCTCTTTTCAAAACTTTTCTCCGAAAGTCTTCTCTGTTGTTTATATTTTCTGTTTCTTCAGTAAGTTTTCGGTTCCAAATTCTTACTATTTTCTCTAACACACTATTAAAAAGAACTGGGAATAGGCCGTCACCTTCTCGTACAACCGATTTTATTTTGAAAGGCTGTGAAATTTCTCCCATAAATTTTACTTTATACACTGTATCTGGGAGCGTTTCACGGATTAGGTTTTCCAGTTTAGACATTATGTCAAATTCTCGAATTATTTATCTATATTATTTCTGTCAAAAGAATCAAAAGCGTTTTTTTAATCACAAACATAACTACAATGTCCTTAAAATTAAGTAATCTGCGGCGAATTACTGACTTGAGATTAAATATTTACTTTTGTTTTTTAAAGTTTCTTTCCTTTTAAGCAGATGGGAAGTGAACAATTCACGATCCGTAGGTATCAGAGGTCCTAACGTAACCCTTATGCACCCATGCTTGGCTAGATGAGATATCTGAAGTACTGTTGGAAACGTGGCACAAAGAAATAGTAATACTTTTATTTCATTGTAGCATCTTAAGCCGTCTTTTTGTGTGCGTTCTAGTTGAGTGATTATGAGGCATTATCAGAATGGAGACAGGACAGCCAGCTAGTGTACAAGATTCCGTAACAACTAAATTAAATGACAATGTTTTGACTGATAATTCACAAGTTAAAAGTATTTTTAACTATCACTTTCTAAACGTAACAACAAATATACACTTAAATGGTTCAGTTGAAGAAGCAAGAGAATAAATTAAAATTACTTGAAATAAATACAATTACAAAAGTTCTAAAAAACGAAAGCTCTTGTGGGACTCATGAAACTTCAAACAGAATTATGAAAAACTGTTCCACTTCATAAGTAATGTCCTTAGTGATATATGTAATGCATCGCACGCATAGGGATTTTTTCCAGACAGGTTAAAAAATGCAGTTAATAAACCACTTCATAAGAAAGGTGACAAGACAGAGTTATACAATTATCATCCTAGTTCCTTACTGATATCTTTACCAAAATATTCTAAAAAGAAATGAACTCAAGGGTAGTCGCACACTTAGTGAAAACAATTTACTTAGCATACCACAGTTTGGATTCCAGAAAGGATGCTCAGCTGACAACACTATTTATGCATTCATTCACAAAACGCGTAAGCCTCAAACAATAATATATCACTGCTTGGTATCTTTCTGATCTTTCCAAGGCATTAGCTTGTGTAGATTATGATACTCTGTTAGAAAAACTCAAGTTCTATGGAACTGATGGTTTTACGTACACCTGATTTTAATGATACTTGACAAACAAAATATAAAAGGTTATGCTGAATAATTCAGTGTTGGAAAGATAGAAAAGGGTTAAAAAAAAATCACAAAGGGAATCCCACAGGGTTCAATTTTGAGACCACTACTATTCCTTATATATGTGAATGACCTTTCACTTAACATTCAACAAGCATAATTGCTACTCTTTGCAGACAATTCTACTATTACGATAAATAACATTAGTGACAAAGCAACAGAAGAGTAAGTAAATTATATTTTCGAAGGAGTTATAAGTGATTCTCAGGAAATGGAATTTTCCCTCACTTTTGGAAAAAAAACACTCTGCGTTCAGTTCTGTATAACAAATAGAGCCATACCAGCAAAAGATGTAGTACATGAGTGGGAATCAGTAAGTAAGGTTGAATGCTCCAAGTTTTTGGGTGTACATGTTGATGAAAAATGGAACTGGAAGAAGCATATTACTGAGTTTCTCAAACAATGAAATTTAGCCACTTTTGCTCTTCGTATAATTGCTAATCTTGCAAAGTATTGACTGCACAAAGACGAGCAGTAAGAATAGTATCTTGTGTTCACCAACGGACGTCATGTAGGTACCTCTTCAAGGAGCTAGGCATTTTAACTACGCCGTCAAATTACATATGTTCGGTAACGAAATTTGTCATAAATAATCCATAACAATTTGACAAGGACAGTGATGTACATACCTACATACTAGAGGGGAAAATGATCTTTATTAGCCACTGTTAAAGTTGTCAGTGGCTCGGAGAGGAGTTCAATATGCAGGAATAAAATTTTTTTGTCATATGTCCGATATAACATAAAATGTCTGACAAGTAGCGAAACAAGTTTTAAATTTAATTTAAAGTCATTTCTCCTGGACGGCCCCTATTCCATTGAAGAATTTCTGCTAAAAAACCACTTGATTTTAAGATTAGTTGCACGAGTAGTAATAAAACGATAATATGCTCATTAATGTTAATACTAATGATGTACACGTGTCCCGTAAAGTTACACTTTCCACATAATTTCGATAAAAGAATTGTTCAAATTATCTATAGAACGCGTAACTAACTAATTAACTAGAGCTTGATAGAAACTGTTATGTCTGACGGGTGATCTCGTTTTTACAAACTATTTGGAAGTTGTGTGGACTAATATTGAAACAAAATGATATTAAATGGAACAGTTTTATTTAAAAAATCATGAACAAATTTTAGTGATATTTTACAAGAGACATTGTTTCTACGTCTCATCTTTATGAACAGTCGAGAAGATGGAATGGAACTTTCGGTCAGTATATACCGCTCACACGAACCTATTAACTTCGGTGAATACGGCAAGTATCTTCATTAATTTAGCTAAGTAAGTGCAATGTCTTCTAGTTTTGCTCGCCTTCGGAATTTTTAATCGTATTCTGAGTTAGTAAACACTCTTGCAGAAAGAGTTTAACTTTTTAAAATTCGTATCAGAAACACCAGTTCGAGTTAAACAAGATAATGCCAAAACTCCACACTTGCTGGTTCTTCGCTTAAGAAAATCTGTAATGCCAGTGGCCACCGCTAGCGACATGAAACGCTGGGTGTTGGTAAACCCTTGAATTGTAACTGACAAAGGATATGTGTTGTCCTGCTCGCCTCCTACCAGACATGCGCGTAATTTCACGTATAGTTGTAAAAGTACCGAAGGTTACCGTAGACTATCATAAGTAAGCGTAGATTACAATAGTTTTCACGGTAGTCTTTGGCAGTAAAGATAAAACCTGAACGTGAAGTGTGTTGCGTAAGTCTTGGGCGTTACCTCATTTCGATCACTTTGTTTACGTGTGCAATCAGTTTTTTACAAGATTCCGCTAGATACCTGAAGTACTGAAACGTATAGAATCTGAGTGAGGACACGCAATGGGCCGTGTAATCTGCGGAACATTAATAGGTGACCACCGTTCTTCAGCATGCGTCATCGTTTGGAAATGTGGGAATTGTACAATACGAGGACACTCGAAAACAAGACAGAAACCACGTGTAAGTACTGCGTAACCCATATCATAACGCAGTGGCTACTTTTCTACGAGACCACCTTCATAAGTGTAGACTCTGTCACATTCTAATGAAACATGTGACCCAAGAAGCTTTACAGTGATAAGGAATAATTTCGAGGAGCACAAATAATGAAACGTCGATGTCTACTATGTCTGCGACCTTACCTGATGAGCAGTCTAGTCTCTAGAAAGGCGCATCATCGGTTTCATCAGCCACTTCTGCAACGACTTCTGACGGAGACTTGAACGAAGTCGCCACTGGAGCTGTTTACACTTCAGGATGAGGAACGTTCAGCTCATTACAAAGTAACAACAATAATTACATAGATTTTTCTTACTGACAAGGGAACCTCCCCATCGCACCCCCCTCAGATTTAGTTATAAGTTGGCACAGTGGATAGGCCTTGAAAAACTGAACACGGATCAGTCGAGAAAACAGGAAGAAGTTGATGGAACTATGAAAAAAATAAGTAAAATATGCAAACTGAGTAGTCCATGCCAAAGATATGCAACATCAAGGAGATTGTGAGCTCACGAGCGCCGTGGTCTCGTGGTTAGCGTGAGCAGCTGTGGAATGAGAGGTCCTTGGTTCAAGTCTTCCCTCGAGTGAAAAGTTTACTGTCTTTATTTTCGCAAAACTTATGATCTGTACGTTCGTTCATTGACGTCTCTGTTCACTGTAATAAGTTTAGTGTCTGTGTTTTGCGACCGCACCGCAAAACCGTGCGATTAGTAGACGAAAGGACGTGCCTCTCCAATGGGAACCGAAAACATTTGATCGCAAGGTCATAGGTCAACCGATTCCTCCACAGGAAAACACGTCTGATATATTCTATACGACACATGACAGGAATATGTTGTCGACCCACCTAACTTGTAAACTTGGCGAATGGGCAAAAAGATTCTTCTACCTTGCCCGATTTAGGTTTTCTTATGGATGTGATAATCACTCCCAAAAAAGTGATGAAATCACAACAGTTTGTCTCATAAACTGCAACAAATGAATGCAACAGTTTCACAGTCGCACAGTTTTCCCTGTGCTCTGTCAAAACATATGTTTTTAACGTTTTGAAATTTTTCCGTGTGTACACCGTCAAATCCTGCATATGTCCGAGCAAATCTGAACATGTCCTGGAACTTTGGAGAGCGACCTCTCGTTCCACAGCTGCTCACGCTAACCGCAAGACCACAGCGCCACTAACCTGCTGCTCTCCTTAATGTTGCATATCTTGAGCATGGACTACTCACTTTGTATATTTTGTTTATTTTTTCATAGTTCCACACAACTTCTTCCTGTTTTCTCGATTGATCTGTGTTCAGTTTGTCAAGGCCTATCCACTGTGCCAACTTATAGCTAAATCTGAGGGGGGTGCGATGGGGAGGTTTCCTTGTGAGCATATAAGCTGTACTTGAATCGAAAGTAATTGCCCCGGTTACATAAAAGCGAAGAACTTGCCCAATCGACTCATTTTCATTACTTATAAAATACAATTTACTTTCTGTAAGAATAGGAAATACACAATGAAATAACACTGAACAATGTGCGGCTCTAATTGTTACCAAACAAAGAGAAATCGTCGGCTCCCACTTTCTCTCTCACACACACATCCCTTTATGTTTCTTTCCCTACCAATGCTAGTAATACTACCATTAATCCTACCATTCACTACGTCATTTATGTGCTGTATCATAACTATCGAACCGTAGTTTCGGCAGAGTGCTACTTTACATTCACATAATCAGTGTGCCCCCCCTTCCTCCCCCCCCCCCCCCCCCCACACACACACAAGAACAATCAGGTATCGCAGTTGCAATTGTGTGATTGTGGTTTGACGCGCAAATGCATTGACATTTGTGGTTTTAATAATTATTCCACGAACTCACAAATTGCCACTGACTCTACATTTACCGTCATGTGACCCAATGCGTTTCAGATATTGAGGATAATTTAGCGCATTTGTTTCTCCTCATTAAGTACAAATGTCCGTCTGTGCATGGACGGATTGTTGCGCTGTAAAGTGCAGAAACATCGATATATTTTCGACGAAAACTAGTCAGTGGGAAATTTACGGAAACGTGAATAATTTATCTGGTTAGGTTCAAAACGTAATGGCAAGATCAATTTGTCATTTCACTGAAATCATTAATGAGGTATTTGCCGTCATTCAACGTTACTATTACCGGGTAAGGTAAAATGAAGTCAGCCGACAAAATCTGATATGCAGAGTTTTGCTTCACTGCAATAAAGGTGTATATGCGTACTGTGGGTGTGCGCAGTATGTTTCTGATTTGCAGTGATTTCGTAGGAAGTTCGCGGTACTGGACTGAGTAGACCATCGGGCTTATTTATCTCTCTTTTTTGTCTTTCGTAACGTTCTAAGGAGATACAGTTGAGGCTAAGGCGCCAGACCATATTTCATGAAGTTTACAGTTTGTGTTTCTTCGCTCCACAGAAGGACTTGGTACTTTTACGGAAATCGTAGCGACACTTTTGTGTAACGATTTTATAAAACATTCTATAGTTTGAGTACCCTATGCTTTTCAAACTAAACTGAGTGAGGTCCACAAAACAGTGTTGAAGCGCCTAAAATTTAACACCGTTTCCTATACGGCGGGTAAAAGTGCTTACGAGTACCTAAATGTACAGGTGAGGCCCGGATTTGGCCATACACGTCCAGGCCAACATTCGGTATGTTTTACAATTAAATACTAAAGTACACTCACGACAGGTGTGATAAATAATATAAAATTTCTGCGTGTCAGAAGCATAAATTAGATTCAGTTCGATTTAGGGAAAGCCAATTCCTTTCACACACTAACAGACTAAACAATAACATAACACGTAAAATAATGGAGAGCACGTATGAAAGAAAGTGTACATGACCCGCCATGTTCTTAACTTCCGGCCGGCCGTAGTAGCCGTGCGATTCTAGGCGTTGTAGTCTGGAGCCGAGAGACCGCTCCGGTCGCAGGTTCGAATCCTGCCTCGGGCATGGATGTGTGTGATGTCCTTAGGTTAGTTAGGTTTAAGTAGTTCTAAGTTCTAGGCGACTGATGACCTCAGGAGTTAAGTCCCATAGTGCTTAGTGCCGTTTGAACCATTTTTCTAGTTAAATTCTGCATAGGACGTGATTACAGATAACTTCGTGCTCTGCAAATCGGCGATCTTACCGTGCGAAGACAATCGTTCTGACATCAGAGAGGAGGACGCACAGAGCAGCACGCAGACTTACAGCAGAAGCGTATGAGCTCAAGCAAGCCATGCACATTGCCAACTAGGAAGACCATGCACGTGCCGGCGGGATCTTAAATAGAAGAGCTGAATGTATTCACTTACAGATGACCAGAAGACACTGTGCCGAAATATCGTGCCAGCAAGATATAACATCCAGCAGTTCTCCCGAAATTTAGTGGAACAGCCTGTACGTCGGGAATGTCTTAAATTTCACGTAAGTGGTATTGCACGTAATTCAAAGGGACGTTACAGTCTTTAACACTTCAATGAATAATATCTCCTGAATTAGATAAAAAATGTAAACCATGGCCAAGTACTTGGGAGCGCTTACAAAAGAAAGTGGTGAGATGATACCAGAGAAAGGCACATCCGTAACTGGCCACAGTAGTGCTTCATTATCGGAGCTTTTGAAAGTGGAGTAAACGTAAGCACAACTCACAGCTTGTTCCCACCGGCAGATTGCTGCCTGCAAGGTATGAAAAGTATGTGATCGAGGGATATGTACTCAACATTTCACCAGTACCTCTAGCCGTTACTGCCGGTGGATGAATACTGATCATGTCCTCGCTTTCTTGTTCAAGCAGTTCCTCTTTTGAACTCACGAAGTTAAGTGAGTCACGTTCCAGATATCTCTAGCTCAGAAAGATCCGAGAAGACATCGGGAACAGAACCCGGTTCTTTCCGCTCCGATGGCAGTGACACTAATCATTCGGCTACGTGGGCAGTCTTTGAAACAGGATTAAAGTCGAAAAATAACTACGACTGATGCACAGTCGAGTGTCCTTTCAGCTGAGCAGTGCTTCAATCAAAAAAGTCGAAACAGGAAGGCACCTCAGCTGGACATCCAGCTGGTTCCTGAAATATCTTCCTATTCTCTAAACTGAGAAATAAGACTTCTCAGCAAATGAGAAAGCGATCGTCTTCATAAAGAAATATTTTGCAGTTTAACAAGACCTAGCCTACAGATCGAACAAACAAATGTTAACAACGAGATATCTGAAAGGAGATGCTGTCCCATAGTACTAGGTTGGTGCATGAGTTTGTGGCGTTTTTTTGTTTTATATGTTGGAATTCCGGTCGCTATGGGTGTGTTTATCGATTATCACTTTTTATTGTAGTTCGCCGCGCAGGATTGGCCGAGCGGTCTAAGGCGCTGCAGACATGGACTGTGCGGCTGGTCCCGGCGGAGGTTCGAGTCCTCCCTCGAGCATGGGTGTGCGTGTTTGTCCTTATGATAGTTTAGGTTAACTAGTGTGTAAGCTTAGGGACTGATGACCTTAGTAGTTAAGTCCCATAAGATTTCGCACACATTTGAACATTTTTATGTGTAGTTCACTGTTGCTATTTAAATTTACATAGTGGTCAATATTGTGACTTGGCAAGACAGCCAAGCCACTAGGAGGTAGCCGAAAGGCACGCGTTTAAGCTCACGCAGGATGGCGTGAGGTCTGGAACAGGACAAGGTCTTTATAGTAGCAAGAAGAATAGTACGTAGCTTCTGGAATACTTTAATCCATAATTGGTGAACATCGGTCTGACGGTACATGCATCACAAGATAAATAGCAATTGATAATGGCGCCTTGCTATGTCGTAGCAAATGACGTAGCTGAAGGCTATGCTAAATATCGTCTCGGCAAATGAGAGCGTAATTTGTCAGTGAACCATCGCTAGCAAAGTCGGCTGTACAACTGGGGCGAGTGCTAGGACGTCTCTCTAGACCTGCCGTGTGGCGGCGCTCGGTCTGCAATCACTGATAGTGGCGACACGCGGGTCCGACGTATATTACCGGACCGCGGTCGATTTAAAGCCTACCACCTAGCAAGTGTGGTGTCTGGCGGTGACACCACAGTCAAAAATGGTTCAAATGGCTCTAAACACTATGGGACTTAACATCTGAGATCATCAGTCCCCTGGACTTAGAACTACACTACTGGCCATTAAAATTGCTACACCACGAAGTGGACGTGCTACAGACGCGAAATTTAACCGATAGGAAGAAAATGCTGCGATCAGCAAATGATTAGCTTTTCAGAGCATTCACACTATGTTGGTGCCGGTGGCGACACCTACAACGTGTTGACATGAGGAAAGTTTCCAATCGATTTCTCATACACAAACAGTAGTTAACCGACGTTGCCTGGTGAAACGTTGTTGTGATGCCTCGTGTAAGGAGGAGAAATGCGTACCATCACGCTTCCGACTTTGATAAAGGTCGGAGTGTAGCCTATCGCGACATTGCTGCTCGTGTTCGTCGAGATCCAATGACTGTTAACAAAATATGGAATCGGTGGGTTCATGAGGGTAATACGGAACGCCGTGCTGGATCCCAACGGCCTCGTATCAGTAGCGGTCGAGATGACAGGCATCTTATCCGCATGGCTGTAACGGATCGTGCAGCCACGTCTCGATCCCTGAGTCAGCAGATGGGGAAGTTTGCAAGACAACAACCATCTGCACGAACAGTTCGACGACGTTTGCAGCAGCATGGACTATCAGCTCGGAGACAATGGCTGCGGTTACCCTTGACGCTGCATCACAGACAGGAGCGCCTGCGATGGTGTACACAACGACGAACCTGGGTGCACGAATGGCAAAACGTTATTTTTTCGGATGAATCCAGGTTGTGTTTACAGCATCATGATGGTCGCATCCGTGTTTGGCGACATCGCGGTGAACGCACATTGGAAGCGTGTATTCGTCATCGCCATACTGGCGTATCACCCGGCGTGATGGTATGGGGTGCCATTGGTTACACGTCTCGGTCACGTCTTGTTCGCATTGATGGCACTTTGAACAGTGGACGTTACATTTGAGATGTGTTACGACCCGTTGCTCTCCCCTTCATTCGATCCCTGCGAAATCCTACATTTCTGCAGGATAATGCACGACCGCATGTTGCAGGTCCTGTACGGGCCTTTCTGGATACAGAAAATGTTCGATTGCTGCCCTGACCAGCACATTCGCCAGATCTCTCACCAATTGAAAAAGTCTGGTCAATGGTGGCCGAGCAACTAGCTCGTCACAATACGCCAGTCACTACTCTTGATGAACTGTGGTATCGTGTTGAAGCTGCATGGGCAGCTGTACCTGTACACGCCATCCAAGCTCTGTTTGACTCCATGCCCAGGCGTATCCAGGCCGTTATTACGGCCAGAGCTGATTGTTCTGGGTACTGATTTCTCAGGATCTGTGCACCCAAATTGCGTGAAAATGTAATCACATGTCAGTTCTAGTATAATGCATTAGTCCAATGAGTACCCGTTTATCATCTGCATTTCTTCTTGGTGTAGCAATTTTAATGGCCAGTAGTGTACTTAAATCTAACTAACCTAAGGACATCACACACATCCATGCCCGAGGCAGGATTCGAACCTGTGACCGTAGCAGCAACGCGGTTACGGACTGAAGCGCCTAGAACCGCTCGGTCACAACGGCCTGCTACATAGTGTTAATTTGTCATTAAGAGATAGTGAGTGGGGATGTGGACGCTAGAAAATACGAGTGCCAAGTGAAGAAATCTGACTTTCGACCTGTTCTTCTGTTTGAGTTTAGTAGAGGAGTGACAGCAACGGAGGCAGCCAGAAACACTTGCGCCGTGTATGAGCGCAATGCCATTGGACAATGGTTACCTCGTTTTGAGGAGGATCGTTCTGGCATTAATGGCTCTCCACATTCAGGAAGACGTTCGGGGTTTCATGAGAACGTTTAAACCCATTAATCCGCAATGATCCACGTCAGACTGCTCTAGAACTGGGAAATGTGGTGAAACGTGATCATTCCAACATCGCGCGACATTTGGATGCAAAGGGGAAGGTTCAAAGAGCGGGTGTATAGGTATCGCATGTATGTTCATCTCTGCTTACTCGTCGTCAATTGGCTCATGAACAACACCTACCATTCCTATCATGTATGGTTTCTGGTGAGGCGAAGTGATGTCTTTATGCTAACACAAGGAAAAGAAAGGAATGGACGAGCGCAAACAAAGCAGCAACTGCAAGTGTAACCATCCATCACTGTCAACAACTGAAACGTCTTGCAGGCACATTCCAAGAACAATGCCAGGAAGACAACGTGAAGCGATGCTACTCCAAGATGGCGACCACTGGCATTCTGCTAGAGCGCCAAAAAAACCCTATGCGGGAGATGGGCTGCGAAGTCATTCCACACCCACCCATCTTATTAATCTGATCTTGCACCCTCAGATTCTCACCTTTTCCACCCTCTATCGAACAACCTTTCCGAGTGAAGATGCGCTCCGAACATGGCTCGACGAGTTCATCGCCTTTGGACCACGTAATTTCTACAATCGCAGAATCGAAAAGTTATCCTAGCGTTGACAAACTACTGGAAATAGTGAAGGAGAATATATTATTGATGATTAACGTCTCCATTAGGCGCATCTGCTGTGTTTCTTAAACTTATGGAAAAACGCTACGAGCTAATTCACCAGCGCAATAGATTTCTCAATCCCACAACAGTATGGGAGTCGAAGAATTTCAGCGCTTAACATCCGCCTATTCGTTCATGTAATTCTGAAGGCAGACGATAGGAGTTTTCAGACTGAGACAGTCTTCCTTGACTTCTGGGAGGTGTACGAGACAGGTCCACACTGATTTACTGCACGGAGTACTTGTCGGCGAACATAGGACCAGGTTTCTGAATGAATGGAATATTTCTTCATAATAACAACTCAGCACGTCCTCCTCAAAGGACAGCTGCAGGCATATGGGAGAGAAAATTTCCGGCATAGCTGAGATTCACTGCAATAATGCTAAGGTACTATAATCCATCGAAAAAGAAGGTAGTTTAGAAAAATCTCGTTTCTCCGTTCCATGACTACTGCTCAAGGCTATTAGATTTCGCTCTGTCTGGTAATGTAAGGGCTACGGTGTAAGCGATGAAGATCAGAAAATTCGTAAAACTCAGGGGCGGCTTTTTACTGAATGTGGCTGCGTACTGGTTGGTATATATGTTGGTGAATTCCATGAGGAATGGGCGAAGCGGATAGTAACAACCTTACAGTGTGTTAGACGATAGGTAGAGCACGTGTAGTAGCATTTACGTGTTATCACCAGCATTTTTATTGTTCTGTACAAAATGTGATGTAACTCGAGAGTGAATAAAGCTGTACTCAAATGAAAGACATTTTGTTTTTCTCGTATAATTCTCTCTTTATCTGGTACGTTACATGATATCCCTTTCCATTTAGAAATTACTAGTTGCATCCAAGACAGTGGCTTCCGAAACGGTCGCATTGTGGGAAATATACAGCGTGTCCTATTTCTGTTAGAACTGACTGTGTGAAAGTCCACACTGCAGTGCCGTTGCGTGGCCAGTTGTGGCTTTACTATCTTTGAAGTTTCAACAACTGCCTAGTAGAAGACCTAAGCAGTAGCATCACTGGAGCAGGCGTCCTGGGCGCAGATGTAACAGTACGTGCCTGACACTCTTCGGAAAACGACTGTGGAGCAGCGAGGCAACATCAACTTCTGTATTAAGCTTTGCGTTTGTGGGCGACAGTTCGTCGAATTCGACCCGAAAATCGAGAGGCAGGTCCCTGGTCGCTCCACAATGACAACGCCCAGTCCACAAAACAACGGTCGTGCACGAGCTTTTGGCCAGGAAAGCGATCACAGTCCTGGATCACCCGCTGCATTCGCTGGATTTGGCTCCAGCCGCTTCTGGTTGTTTCGCAAATTGAGGCTGACTATGAAAGTGCATCGTTATGACGCAGTTAAGGACATCCAAGAAAACTGTACTCCAAGACTAAATGCAATTACAAAAAAGGGCTACGTTGACTGTTTCAAAGAACTTTTGAGATAATTTCAACTGCGTATTGACCCAGGGAGAGAATGTTTTGAATAAACACAGTGATTTTGCGAACGTAATTCACGACTTTAATTTACTGGGACACACCGTGTAGAACTTCACAGGTTTGGCCCTTTCCCATTTCATATTAGTTAACTTTAAATTTCTGTGTATGTTTAGGGTCAACGTGGAGTACCAACTCCAACCTCGGTGTAAAACAAATTCTTTCCAGTGTCGCCAGTTTAGTTGCGAGCAGTGTACATCTAGACGTGAACGTAGACGGCAGCATGACAAAAAGCTTGAGCCAGCTCTGAGCGAGGAGAGGGCTCACCTGGAGATGGCGATGTCGGCCTTCTGGAGGGCTATCTTGGAGGCGCGCTGCGCCGCGTTGACGGCGGCGTCGATGCGCTCGCGGAACTTGGCGGAGCGGATGAGGAACATGTGCTTCTTCTTCTGCGAGGTGATGAGCACGTTGTTCTTGTACTTGCCCTCCTCCTTGGTGCCGTCGCGCAGCGTCGTCACGCCGTAGCCGTACTTCTTGTTGGCGAACCACTCACCCTCGTAGCGCAGCCCGTCCGACCGCTCGCTGATGCCGAAGCCGGACCGCTTGTCGTTCTTCCACTCGCCCATGTACGTCTCCGTCACGCTCGCGTCCAGCTGCTCGTCCTGCGGCAAAGCACCAACAGCTGTACAGCTTGATAACCCCCCCCCCTTCCCCTCGCTGACAAACAGACGTTAAAACATATACAGCGAAACTCAACTTCTTCTTGCAGATACGTATATACAGGGTGGTCCATTGATCGTGACCGGGTCAAATATCACACGAAATAAGCGTCAAACGAAAGAACTACAAAGAACGAAACTCGTCTAGCTTGAAGGGGGAAACCAGATGGCGCTACGGTTGGCCCGCTAGATGCCGCTGCCAACTGCGTTTTTCTTTTTCTTTTTTTTTTAAAAAAAATAGGAACCCCCATTTTTTTATTACATATTCGTGCAGTACGTAAAGAAATATGAATGTTTTAGTTGGACCACTTTTTCCGCTTTGTGATAGATGGCACTGTAATAGTCACAAACATATGGTTCACAATTTTAGACGAACAGTTGGTAACACGTAGGTTTTTAAATTAACATTTTATTTCGGTTGTTCCAATGTGGTACATGTACCTTTGTGAACTTATAATTTCTGAGAACGCATGCTGTTACAGCGTGATTATCTGAAAATACCGCATTAATGCAATAAATGCTCAAAATGATGTCCGTCAACCTCAATGCATTTGGCAATACGTGTAACGACATTGCTCTTAACAGCGAGTAGTTCGCCTTCCGTAGTGTTCGCACATGCATTGACAATGCACTGACGCACGTTGTCAGATGGTTGTCAAGCGTTGTCGGTGGATCACGATAGCAAATATCCTTCAACTTTCCCCACAGAAAGAAATCCGGGGACGTCAGTTCCGGTGAACGTGCGGGCAGTGGTATGGTGCTTCGACGACCAATCCACCTGTCATGAAATATGCTATTCAATACCGCTTCAACGCACGCGAGCTATGTGCCGGACATCCGTCATGTTGGAACTACATCGCCATTCTGTCATGCAGTGAAACATCTCGAAGTAACATCAGTAGAACATTACGTAGGAAATCAGCATACATTGCACCATTTAGATTGCCATCGATAAAATGGGGGCCAATTATCCTTCCTCGCATAATACCGCACCATACATTAACCCGCCAAGGTCGCTGATGTTCCTCTTGTCGCAGCCATCGTGGATCTTTCGTTGCCCAATAGTGCATATTATGCCGATTTACGTTACCACTGTTGGTGAATCACGCTTCGTCGCTAAATAGAACGCGTGCAAAAAATCTGTCATCGTCCCGTAATTTCTCTTGTGCCCAGTGCCAGAACTGTACACGACGTTCAAAGTCGTCCCCATGCAATCCCCGTGCAATCAATCTTGATGTAGCGTTCTCAACACCGACGTTTTTTACCGATTCCCGATTCTCGCGCAATTTGTCTGCTACTGATGTGCGGATTAGCCGCGACAGCAGCTTAAACACCTACTTGGGCATCATCAAGCGTTGCAGGTCGTGGTTCACGTTTCATATGTGGCTGAACACTTCCTGTTTCCTTAAATAACGTAACTATCCGGCGAAAGGTCCGGACACTTGGATGATGTCGCGCAGGATACCGAGCAGCATACATAGCACACGCCCGTTGGGCATTTTGATCACAATAGCCATACATCAACACGATATCGACCTTTTCCGCAATTGGTAAACGGTCCATTTTAACACGGGTATTCTATCACGAAGCAAATAGCGTCGGCACTGGCGGAATGTTACGTGATACCGCGTACTTATACCTTTGTGACTATTACAGCGCCATCTATCACAAAGCGAAAAAAGTGGTCCAACTACAACATTTATATTTCTTTACGTACTACACGAATATGTAATAAAAATGCGGGTCCCTATTTAAAAAAAACGGAGTTGACATCCGTTTGACATATGGCAGCGCCATCTAGCGGGCCAACCATAGCGCCATCTGGTTTCCCACTTCAAGCTAGATGGGTTTCGTTCATTGTAGTTTTTTCGTGAGATATTTGGATCGGTCACTATCAATGGACCACCCTGTACAGCTTCGCAATTAATATGCAGCGTGGGTGAGGAAGTTGCTCCCTAGCTTTAAATATCAATTAGTTTTGTGATTGTTGATGTATGTTAATGAACGTTATTGTGTTTCGTTACAGGACACCTGCGAATACCTCAACTATCCGTTGCATCTTCTTACGGTGAACGACGAGATGGCAAGAAAGTTGACTTTACAAGAGCGCGCTCAGCTCGCTTCGCAGTTTGAAGTGTGAAGTTATGTTGCCCTTGTTCAGTAGCGGTGGCAGGGTCTTCGTGGCCCTCACGCCATTCCTGATGCTAAAACCATTAGGAACTGTCACAACGAGCTAATGGCAACTGGATCAGTTGTCGATAAACCACGAGGACAACGACCGGTGGCGCGATCTCCAGAAAATGTAGCGGCAGTGAGGAACATCTTCCCGCACAGTCCTGGTAAATCAATAACTCAGGCACCTCGTGAGACTGGAAGCAGCAGGGACACCGTGCGTGTTGTCTTAAAGAAGAACTTGATCAGGAAATCCTGCAAACCCCATTATGTCCAGGTGTTATCGTTGGAAGACTGTGACAGACGGATGGAATATGGGGAAATTATGCTGTCATGGTACAATGATGCCGGCCGCGGTGGTCTAGTGGTTCTAGGCGCGCAGTCCGGAACCGCGGGACTGCTGCAGTCGCAGGTTCGAATCCTGCCTCGGGCATGGATGTGTGTGATGTCCTTAGGTTAGTTAGGTTTAAGTAGTTCTAAGTTCTAGGGGACTGATGACCACAGATGTTAAGTCCCATAGTGCTCAGAGCCATTTGAACCATTTTGGTACAATGATTGGCCATATTTGTTCAAGAACATTCTTTGGAGCGATTAGGCTACGTTTCAAGCTAGAGGATTCGTCAGTCGACACAACTGCTATTATTGGGCAGCAAAAAATCCATGAATGTCAACTAAAAAAATCATCAAGTCGACTGAAATTGACAGTTTGGTGCAGTATGGACTCGAATCGTCTCAATGGGCCTCTTGCGAGACGCTATGAACAGCGACTGATACTGCCAGATGCTGAGTGAGTATGTGTGACCACTGATATCATAACCGGAAAATGTTGTGAATGTGCTGTGAATGTTGTGCCTGCATCGTTCCTGATTAGCTGGATAAACACTTCCCAGGACGTTGGCTGCGATGGCGAGGTTCCCACGAATGACCTCCGAGAAGTCACGACCTTATCCCTTGTGTGTACCGAACAAACGCACGCACTCCGGACGAATTATAGGAGAGGATCACAGTTGTCCTCAGAAATGTGAGAAATCAGTTGATGACGTTCCTATATGTTTACGTCGTCTGCTCGACAACGCAGGCGCTTATGTAGGATTATACTACTCACATTGTCATGGTCCTGAGAACCAACTACAGCTTGTTTCATTTGTAAATATTCATTAATAAAAAGTTTAAGGAAATTTAAAACGAGGGAGCGACTTATAAACCGCCCTGCATTTCTTTGTTTGCAGGCACATGTATGGAGTACTGGTACAGGAATGAATCAAGCAGCTAGAAGAGTCAAAATAAAACGGTGCATCCCATTTATAAAGTGAAATAAACTTGGAAATTCGTTTTTCTGAATTTGGCGGAGAGCTGCCCTACAACAACCCAGCCGTGGAGTTACAAGTGGACGGCAACAACACACCATTACATGAACCAATTATTAGGTGGTGCAGACTCTTTCAGTGTGGCCAAGGACTCTGAGGACGAAGAACTAAGCGGCAGACCATCTCTGTAAAGAGTAGGGAACTGTAAGAGAAGTGAAGGCCCTGGTGCTTGGAGACTAGCGCAGCAGATCGCGGCGGTAATGGACATAAAAAAATTCGACGTCTATCAGTTTTTAACATCTGGCATGACATTTAGAGCTTGATGAAGTTCACCGGCGGCTGTTTCCACGACTGTTCACACTCGTTCAGAAACCTCACCGAACCGAGAAACGTTGCAACTGTGTTCGGCCAACTCGAATCAAACAGAAAGACCCTATATTGTATGATTACAAAATTGCAAAAGAATGACTGGAAGCAGTTCAAATAAATGGCTCTGAGCACTATGGGACTTAACTTCTGAAGTCATCAGTCCCCTAGAACTTAAAACTACTTAAACCTAACTAACCTAAGGACATCACATACATCCATGCCCGAGGCAGGATTCGAGCCTGCGACCGTAGTGGTCTCGTGGTTGCAGACTGTAGCGCCTAGAACCGCTCGGCCAGGAAGCAGTTCGATAAAATATGGGTGTGGAGCGATCTGAAGCGGAACGACCACATAAAATTAATCACGTGTACGGCAGATGCCAGACTAAGATTCACTAGAGGAATCTTCAGGAAATGTAGTCCATCAACAAATAAAGTAGCTTACAAAACACTCACTCGACCAATACTTGAACACTGATCGTCAGTACCAGATAGGGCTGGTAGAGGAAATAGAGCAGTTCCAAATAAGAGCAGGATGTTTCGTTCCAGGTTCATTGAGTAAGAGCGAAAGCGTCACGGAAATACTCAGTCAACTCCAGTGGCAGAAGCTGCAAGAGAGGCGTTTCGCTTTACTGTTAGAATTGCAAGAGTGTACATATCTAGAAGAGTCAACGAGTATGTTATATCGTCCACAGATTGTGGCGCCACACCAAAGTCTGCAACGCATATCGGTACCAGAGACATTAGCGATATCTCGCTGCAATCTTTAACGATGAATGGGAGAGGCTGAAGAAGACACGCCCTCTCTCTCAGCATAGCAGCGCCCACACACAGAGGTCAATATAGAGTCGAGCTTGGAAGCGCTCTGATTCATTTCGGAGCTTCAGATAAAGCAGTCAGTATTGCTGAGCAGGACTCAAATGGAAAATGTTTAATATTGTACTTGAAGAGAAGAGGTTCTTAATTAGCACATCAAGTAATGCTTTAATAGTCAATGACAGTTGTAAATTATCAAGCACTCCTGTGGAAAAGGATTGTATTAAGTATATATTTTTATCATTCATGGAATATTTCACACGTTTAGTTGGGATGAGCCATCTCCCAGAACGGTCAAAGAAAGTCATAGCGGAACGACTGTAGTTTTGTCGGGTCATAACACAATGTATTGCTTCCTCCCCCGCATATCTTGTGGAAAGACTATGAAGATGAAATTAGGAAGACTCGAGTCCAGATGGAGGCTTACCGGAATCTTTCTTCTCGCGAACCATACGCGACTCGAATAGGAAAACGGGGAAGAGATATTGGTACACAAAGTACCAATCGCCACAATCAAAATATATCAGACTTAGTGTAGATGCAGAAGCAGATGTAGATATACTCTGTTAGCCGCCTACTCAGCACGGACGAGTGCTAGATGTATCACTAAGAGCCCGAGACAGAAGACCACAGCAAAGGGAGAGGGGAGGACTAAACTTGTGGATTCATCACCACAAAATAGGCAAAGACACAACCATCACCGCACGAGATACGCTGACAAGGGATCTCCCCATCGCACCCCACTCAGATTTAGTTATAAGTTGGCACAGTGGATAGGCCTTGAAAAACTGAACACAAATCAATCGTGAAAACAGGAAGAAGTTGTGTGGAACTATGAAAAAATAAGCAAAATATACAAACTGAGTAGTTGATGCGCAAGATAGGCAACATCAAGGACACCATGAGCGCAGGAGCGCCGTGGTCCCGTGGTTAGCGTGAGCAGCTGCGGAACGAGAGGTTCAAGTCTCCCCTCGAGTGAAATGTTTAATTTTTTATTTTCAGTTTATGTGACAAACTCTATATGTTTTCATCACTTTTATGGGAGTGATTATCACATCCACAAGAAAACCTCAATCGAGCAAGGTAGAAGAATCTTTTTACCGATTGACCAAGTGTACAAGATAGGTGGGTCGACAACATATTCCCATGTTCCCATTGGAGAGGAACATCCTTTCGTCTACTAATCGCACGGTTTTGCGGTGCGGTCGCAAAACACAGACACTAAACTTACTACAGTGAACAGAGACGTCAATGAACGAACGGACAGATCATAACTTTGCGAAAATAAAAAGAGTAAACTTTTCACTCGAGGGAAGACTTGAACCAAGGACCTCTCGTTCCGCAGCTGCTCACGCTAACCACGGGACCACGGCGCTCTTGAGCTCACACTATCCTTGATGTTGCCTATTTTGCGCATGGACTACTCAGTTTGTATATTTTGCTTATTATTTCATAGTTCCACGCAACTTCTTCCTGTTTTCCCGATTGATCTGTGTTCAGTTTTTCAAGGCCTATCCACTGTGCCAGCTTATAACTAAATCTGAGGGGGGTGCGATGGGGAGGTTCACTTGTGAGTATTTTTTGGGATTGCAATGGTGCAGTGCAAAAATTATTAAACTCGTAAAAAGCAAACCGATGTCTCCTGACAAGGTTACAGGAGGCTCTCAAGAAGAAGCGTCCCGGGGAGCTGTGCAGATGGTTGGTTTTGCCCCACGACAACGGCGCGCCTCATTCTTTACAGTACAAACTCACCCATGCTGCCTGCTTGGGCTATCAAATTTTGACTGAGACACCCATATCTTCCTGACATGTCACCATGTGACTTCCTTGACTATCATCGTATGAATAAAACACTACCCAAATCACAAGAGATTTTCGAGGCGTACTGATTCCTGAAAAGCCAACACGCAGACTTCTACAAATAGGATCTCCGCCAAGCCCTCCACCGTTTTGGCAAATGTGTCACACTGAAGGGTGCATACGTAGAGATGGACTAGCACCAAGTTGCAGGATCCCAATCTTACTTGTTCTAGGTGATAATGAAAGCCACATTACTACCCCTGGTAGTGACGGACTTACCTCGACGACGAAGCTGGCGTTGGAGTCGGTGTGCACGGAGGCGTTGGTGACGGCCGACTGGGAGGAGTCGGTGCTGACCCACGAGGTGGTCGAGCCGGTGCTGCGGATGCTCGCCGACGTGCCCCGCTTGTCCAGGTCGCTGGCGCTCCGGTGTTTCAGCTTCAGGCCCTGCAACACGGCCACGCGTCACAGTTGCTGCTGCTGTCCACCGGGTCCCTTTTCTATGTGTCCCACAAGCAGACATGCTCATCACTTTCAGGTGTTTCTTTACAAAAGAAAATTCAGGAGTACTGCCCCAATTTAAACGTCGCGCCACTACAGGGGTGACTGATATAGATATTAGTCCCAGTGGCGTTGAAAAACAGCTTAAATAACTAAAAGCTGATAAAGCTCCAAAGTTCATTGGAATCTCTACCAGTTTCTATATTAAATTTGTGGCTGAGTTGCCCTCTCTTTTAACCATAATCTGTCCCTCGAACAAAAAAATTCTCTAATTTTCCAGAATGAGATTTTCACTCTGCAGCGGAGTGTGCGCTGATATGAAACTTCCTGGCAGGTTAAAACTGTGTGCCGGACCGAGACTTGAACTCGGCGCACACTCCGCTGTAGAGTGAAAATTTCATTCTAGAAACACCCCCCAGGCTGTGGCTAAGCCATGTCTCCGCAGTATCCTTTCTTTCAGGAGTGCTAGTTCTGCAAGGTTCGCAGAAGAGCTTCTGTGAAGTTTGGAAAGTAGCACACGGGGTACTGGGGGGATTAAAGTTGTGGGGACGGGGTGTGAGTCGTGCTTAGGTAGCTCAGTTGGTAGAGCACTTTCCCGCGAAAGGCAAAGGTCACGAGTTCGAGTCTCGGTCGGGCACACAGTTTTAATCTGCCAGGAAGTTTCAAACTGTAAGTTGGTTGAAAGAAAGCACAGATCACGTATCATGTCCGAACACAAGAAACGTCGCAGAAGTGATCCGCAAAACTACCGTCCGGTATCCTCGACATTCGTTTCTGTAGAATCTTACAATCTCAATCTAAAACGTAATGAGGTTTCCGAATAGAATGACCTCCTCTGTACCAACCAGTGTGGACTCCGAAAACGTCGCTTATGCATACCTCGACTCGCGCTTTTTTCATATGGCACACTGATAGTCACGAATTAGGTCAGCAAGATACATACAGTATTTCTTGACTTCCGGAAATCATTTGACGCAGTAACACACCAAGGTTTGTTAAGGTAAATCTGCTCATAAAAAGGATCGAAAGAAACTTGTGACTGGTTTGAAGATTTTTTGGCAGGGAGGTTCCAGGACGCTATCATGGATGGAGAGTCAGGGACAGATAAATAACTTAAGGTGTGTCCCTCCAAAGTGTGTTAAATCCCATGCTGTTCACGTTATATGTTAACGACCTGCCAGACTTTTAGGAAATTATGCAGTTATCTTTAATAAAGTGCTGTCAGAAAAAAAAAATGCACAAAATTTCAGGCAGATCTTGTCAGAATTTCGAACTGGTGGGCAAAGGCTGCCAGCTTCCTTTAAATATTCAGAATGTATAATTCTACAACACTACGAACGGCAGCAACATTACGGTGAAAATGTAAACAAAATTATACAAAGTAAAAGTTTTTAGCGTGTACAGGAGATGCTGAAGATTTCATTGTTCGATTAGGTGGGCGATTGTTGGCGTAAAGGATTGTGGAGGCTTCTACTTCTAATACAGTTCATTTTCTCTGGGAAATTGTGTGCTACTTCGCTTATGAGCCACGCTGATTAACAGTTATTGCCACAGCATGGATGAACTAGTTCTTAGTCTGGAGGAAGGTACAGGTGCACTACCTGAGAAAAATGACGGATGGTTCTGTATGTCCCATCCTCGGTAAACTATACCTTGTAACCTTTTCATCCATTTCGTCAGTTTTGCATGATTGTCGGGTCTTTGCGGAGGAGTTTGGTTTATTAGCGTACTTTCCGGTTACTACCATTCCTTTGTCGTTTTCCAAACTTAATGACGTCATTCGGTACGTTTTTTTATGCGCGAATAGATGGATCAAGCAAACCTCTACCCATACGTGTTGCCCTTCTATTGTATACGTTCAATATCCTCTAATAATCATATTTGGTGTGAGTCCAACCGCCTCAGCAGTATCATAGAATGGCTCGCACAAGCGTCTTGCAAGGAATTCTCCTTGTAGACTCACGGTATTTTTTCAATGAATCGAAGTTTGCTATCTGATTTATTATGTATACGGTCATTCAATTTCCTACAAACTGTTACAAAGCTATCTGTATGAGTTGACTGACTCCAAAAGTGGGTCACTGATAATGCAGTCATAGGATGCTACGTGTATCCTTTTTGTGAGATGAAACATTTCACATTTCTAAATACTTAAAGCTTGTTACACAATTTGAAATATTATGAAGATCTGACAATATTTGTACAACTTCTTTCAGACAGCACTTCCTTACAGATAACTATAAAATCTGCAAAAGTCTGGGCCTATTGTTAATATTGTCTGCCAGGACATTAATATACTATATGAAAAGCAATAATCGAAACACACTTCCCTGGATCACTTCTGAATTTACTTCTATAGTTGAATGTCTGTTTATACAAGACGTAAACGATAACTGTTTATAGCGTACCACTGTGGCGTAGAGCAAGTCGAGACACACGATTTCATACAAAACGCTTGTGGTCCATAAAGTCGAGAAAGTACCACACATTGACCCAGAAAAAACCCCTAGCTACAGCGCATGCGCGGGATTGAATATTCTCTCGCTCTCTGCGCGCAAAACCCTAGAGAAAAAACGAAATGGACACTTTCTTATAAGAAATTTAATGTAATTTAATTTTGTACTGGAATACATTTAATTCACAAACGCAACCCCCCCCCCCCCCCCCACCACCACCACCACCACCACCACGAATCAGGATTTTTAATATGTTGTTCATGGCACTCCATCCTACCAATGCACAAATATTAAAAATTTGCGAGTACACGAATTATTTCCCAAATATGACCTCTTTTGATCTTCACTGACTGGGTTATTACGTCATAGGCTTAGTCACCTATTTCGTTAACACTATTAATTTAAACTTCCCCGTTAGGATATTGAAAGAAGAAAAAGGTTTTGTAAATGTTATGTGTAAAATAACTACGTTTACAATTCGATCTGAACTTGACCACTACAAGCACAATATTTGCGTGGTAAGAAGGTCAGCCAAACAAAACTATTTAATTGTTTATTTTATGCTGTTAAAATACACAAAACTATAAAGTAAAATTTACAAAAACCTCCATTTTACAATTTTTAAGGGCAGGACTGCGTCGGTGGCATAACAATAGTCCATAAGATGAAGACCAAAGAAGGCCTAATACGGGAAATAATTTATGCAGTTGCTATTTAATGTACAGTGGCAGGAGGTAATTCCACGAACAACACCGGTAAGCGTGGAAGGGGAGGGTGGTGTTTGAACGCCACTTTAACATTTTTGCTTGAATAACTGGGCAACAGTGGCTGTGGCGAAAGCGTAATACAGCACAAATTGAACTAGATAATTAAATTTCTATTTTTGCTTGAATAACTGGGGAACAGTGGCCTCTGGCGAAAGCTTAGTATAGTACAAATTAAACTAGATAATTAAATTTCTACAGAAAAGTCCATGTTTTCGTTAAGATCAAGGCTTTGCACGCAGAGAGCAAGAGGATATTGAAAATCTCGCGCACTGCGCATGCGCTGTAGCGTAGGTGGGCGCTGTGCAAAGACGCAGTGCACCGGGAAACGCCAGAACGTTGGACATGCCTGCGAGCACGAATGCCTAAAATCTTACGAAACATCCTGCACTGCTGCCCATACAAAATCACCCATGTTCAGGAGTTGCTTCCTGCTGACCTGCCAGCAAACAAACATTCGCTCTGGAATTCCTATCCGGCCGGAGTGACCGAGCGGTTCTAGGCGCTACAGTCTGGAACCGCGCGACCGCTACGGCCGCAGGTTCGAATCCTGCCTCGGGCATGGATGTGTGTGATGTCCTTAGGTTAGTTAGGTTTAAG
Organism: Schistocerca piceifrons; assembly: GCF_021461385.2. NCBI lineage: Eukaryota > Metazoa > Arthropoda > Insecta > Orthoptera > Acrididae > Schistocerca > Schistocerca piceifrons. Next base: position 37,432,992 of record NC_060142.1, read on the forward strand.
TAGTTCTAAGTTCTAGGGGACTGATGACCTCAGAAGTTAAGTCCCATAGTGCTCAGAGCCATTTGAACGATTTTTTTGGAATTCCTTGTTCGCATAGAAGTGGATAATGAACGGCCATGGAACAATATGTAGACAGAAGAAGCTCATTGCCATCTCCAAAAACACGTCACTATGTTGAATAGCAGAATATGGGCAACGGAAAGTCCGCACGCACATCAGTCGGCACCACTTCATTCTCCAAAGGTGGCTATGTGGTGTGGGTGGACGGTGTTGTTTATCGTAGGGCCGTACTTTTTCGAGGAGATAAATGCTGCGGGTCCTGTTATCTGTACCATCACTGGTATACGCCATGAGAACCTTTTGCACACCAGTGTCATTCCAACAGCGTGGATGTGTGGGTAGGACCATTTCTATGCAAGATGGCGCTCCTCCACATATTCCACAGCCAGTGAAACAGTTGCTACAGGGGCATTTCGAAAAAGCTAGAATTATCAGCCGTCACTTTCTTTAGCCAGGCCGTCCAGATTACCTGATCCTAACCTGTGTCACTTCTGGCTGTGGGAGTTACCTGAAATATGTGTTCAGTGTTCCAGTTCCGAAAGTAACTGAATTGAAAACATGCAATGCACAACGCATTTTGGACGTGAGCTCCGAGACAGTCCCAATTGTTGTGGAACATGCTGTCTCTCGATTTCAACTTGTGCCAGAAAACGGTAAACAGCACATTGAACATCTCTTCCACCAGTCTCACAACATCTATGTCATTTTGATTTTCATGCGGGTTTTGGTCCCAAGACAATAAAAAACCGATTTTTCCCATCCAATGTGGTACGACCTTGCCGTGGTGGATGGGCTTACCCAACTAATAGTGCCACAATTACTGACTGCCGAACTTTTACAAAAATGGTTCGGATGGCTCCGAGCACTATGGGACTTAACTTCTGAGGTCATCAGTCCCCTAGAACTTAGAACTACTTAAACCTAACTAACCTAAAGACATCACGCACATCCATGCCCGAGGCAGGATTCGAACCTGCGACCGTAGCGGTCGCGCGGTTCCAAACTGTAGTACCTAGAGCCGCTCGGCCACTCCGGCCGGCGAACTTTTACAGCCATGCACATTGAACAGAATGGATGGTTAATGTGCAACTCAAATCATAGCGGTCGATTCCGATTCATCTCTCATTTGTAACCGAAACCATTTACGTGACGAATCTTACAGTGCCATCCATGGGTAACTTTTTTCCATGACGTTTCCCTCTGCGTCTATAATATGCTGTTCAAATTTGATGCCATTCTGAGCAGCGGTCCTCTTTTTACAGTCTGTTGTTACTGGAACTTTAATTATGGATGCCCTGTATTTAATCTCCAAGTACCGGATTTATATCACGTCTCTCCGAAGCACACAAAGTCTTCATGGCTTTTAAGTCTGACTTTATAATGTGACTCTTTTGGAATGCAAAACCAGCATCTGCGCGTTGTTAACATGTACTACGATTAACACTGAACTTGCGTTTTGGCAAACGCCACGCTGCTGGCCGAGAAACACCATTTCCCACGTCATGTGGAGAGCATCCAGGCGGAGCAAATGGAAAGCTTAACCGCGTTTCGCGCAGGCGGAAAAGTTGTGGAACCCATTTTCCGGACTGTCGGTCAAAGAAAAACCCGCTCCTCCTTGAAGTGACGTGCAGGGGAAGGTCACACACCAGTATGTCCTTTGAAGCACGACTCGCGCTGCATGATTAGCTAGCCACTGTCATGTATGCAAATAAAATTAGATAAAACTAAAATTTTCATACGAATGAGGCGATAGCCGGCGACAGAAAGGCGTAATGAATATTTATGCAGCAGTAAGTAGCACGTTCCTTTTTTTGTTTATAGAGCACCGGAGTTCACAGTTCCAAATAAAACAGACTGGAAAAGCCGTCTACTAACCAGACGAACTATTACTGGCGCGCCCTGTTTTGTTGTTTTCCCTCTACTTATTGCTAAACTGTTCGTATATAAATATGTTGTAAAACGCTGCTGCCGGAACAGACCGTTGAGGCAGATCAGAACATCAAAATACCCTTTTCAAATCTCAAACATCTACGCTGCATGTATTCAGACTTACGCGATGAATAAAAATTTGTGACAAGGCCAGGATTCGAACCTGCGTGTCGTGCTCACCAGATAGATGCACTAACTACTACGCCACCCTGACACAGTGGCTTTGCACAACTGCACAGGCTACCCTAGTACGCCTCCCTCCTCCATCCAAATTCCCATTCATACCTCAGCCCACTTGAACATGAACAGCATTGCAGATGATCTTCAGCTGTATTGAAACAGCACGTCAGCATTGAACGAAACGGGAGATTCTGCAAGAAGCCAAGGCATAGGCGCTTTATTCAAATGAAACCACATGGTTCCAGAGACTTTTTGAAGTCTCAAGCATCTATGATGTATGTATGCTGACTTATGACATGAATGAAAATTTGTACCAAGGCCGGAATTCGACCACTGATCGAGTTTAGGTGGATACCATGTGGTCTGAAACGTTAATGGTAATTTGGATGAAGGGGAGGAGCGTGATAGAGTAGTCTGTGCTGTTGTCGAAAGACACTGTGCCAGCGTGGCACAGTAGGTAGCGCACCTGCCTTGTGAGCTGGAGACCCGGGTTTCGAATCCTGGCCTTGGCACAAATTTTCAGTCATCGCTTCAGTCCGCATAATACAAAATAATGATCTTCGTTAGGCTTGTTGCGCTGTCCTGTAAGCGTGTCTACAGAACTAATGATGACGTTTTGAAGAAATTTATGATGAGACAAAACATTACGAGCGCGGCTCACCGCGAAACTGAATGCCAACTAGTGGTGTTGCGGACACGTGGCACACCAACGGAACTACATAATCGAGGCAGAGACGAATGGGGAATTGTTCTGCCGACAGGTACTGGCCGCAGGTGGGGACTCCACTGACGCACAGGCGACTCTGACAAAGGATAGACTGTGATGGTGCCTGAGGAGATGCATCTCGGAAAGGGCAAAGCTGTTTGGCTGTTGGTGTCCTGATTTAGTACCCATGTTTGGAGAGCTGTTGAAGGACGGTGAAACCACGAGTGAGCGAATAGGTGGAGGACTTTCACGCCTTGTCAGGAGGTGTAGGTCGTTCACGCCTTGTCGCGTAACGTGGAAGTCGGAGGCTTGCCCAAACTACGAAGCAGAACAGACGGCGATCTGTAACAGATCTGACAACAAAGTACGATGTTCATGTAGGCACATGTGTTTCGGAACACACCGTTCAGCGCATGTTGTGGAACGTGGGGCTCCGCAGGAGTCAACCCCTACTTGTTCCCACGTTGGTCCAACGACACTTTCAATTACGATTGGACTGCGTTGGCGACGGGATCATCGAGATTGGACGATGGATCAAGGGAACGTGTCACGCGGTCGGATGAACCACGGCTCTTGTTACGCCAGGCTGATAGTCCTGAACGGATACACCGTCATCCAGGCGAACTGTTACTGGAAAAATGTAAACATATACTGCGGACGCACAAACAGCATAATGCTGGACGCAGGAACAGCATTATGCTGTGGGGGATATTCACCTAGTTACTATGAGACCTGCGGCAGTAATCGAAGACACCGTGACAGCTGTGGTCTACGTGAACATTACTAGGGACAACCTGCATCCTTCCCCGACAACGATAGCACCTTCCGGCAAAATGATTGTCCGTGTCACAAGACCACATTAACGCTGCAGTGGTTTGAGAAGAATGGTTGTGAAACCACGTTGATGTTTTGGTCATAAACTTTCCCTGACATGAACCAGATAGAATACATCCGGAACGGTGTCAGGCGTTAGTTCCGCGCCCTCACACCATCATTCCGTGATTTACGGGGATTGATTGACATGTGCGCAGACACCTGCTGCTCTCCAGCCTACCAATGACTTGTCAAATCCATGCTACATAGAATCGTTGCTCTTCGTATTCCAAAAGTGTACCAACACATTACTAAACAATTGGTCATAATGTTTTCTAAATCCACATCTACAACTACAGACCCACTACGCAAGTCACCATATGATGCATGGCGGAGAGTACCTGGTACCGCTACTAGTCATTTCATTTCCTGGTCCATTAGCAAATACAGGAAATATATGCTTCTGTATGAGCCCTAATTGCTCTTATTATACCATCGTGGTCCTTACGCGAAATGTAAGTTAGGAGCAGTAGAATTGTTTTGCAGTCAACCTCAGAGGCCGGTTCTCTAAATTTTCTCAGCAGTGTTTCGTAGGAAGAAACGTCTTCCCTCCGGGGATTCCAACTTCAGTTCACGAAGGATTTATGCAACACCTGTGTGTTGACCAAAGTTGTCGCTAAAACATCTAGAGGCTCGCCCCTAAACTGATTCGATATCTTCCTTTAATCCGACCTTGTGGGCATCCCAAGTACTCGAACAGTGCTCAAGAATGGGTAGAACCAAGTTTTCTGTATGCAGTTCCTTTATACATGAGCTACACTTTTGGCTCACCACTGTATTTACTTCCTGTAGCCTAACTTGTCTCGATAGGTGGATGGCATCGTTAATATGCGTTCACTTCATCTGTCATTCGAAAACTATGAAAATATATTTCAACGGCAATAATCCAGAAGCTATTTAGAAAATAAGGCTACACGCTTTACTGTAACAATTATAGTTTTAAGTTTCCTTTTTGTCTTAATTGTTGTATTATTATTATTCTTCTCCCGTTTTTGCCAATCAGGCACTACGTACCGACTTGCTTTCTTTTCATTTGATATCATCTCATCACCAATCTCTTTTTTTTATTTGTTCGGATCACTTCACGTCTGTTCGATCATTGCTTCTGTCTTGAAATCCTTCTATAACTAACACTTTTTTCTTATGAAATGACCTCTTTCTCCTGCTCCTTCCGCTGTTCGATCATTACTTGTCTTGAAATCCTTCTATAACTAACACTTTTTTCTTATGAAATGACCTCTTTCTGCTGCTCCTTCTGCTTTTATGTTGTGTATTTCCAAATCTTTATTAATTCATTTCTTTCTCTGGAGATACTTGAAGCTCTGCTTTTCAGCCAGTTGTCACTCGACCTGAGTAAATGTCTAAACAGTATCAGTCTTTTTGTCCTTATTTTTCTGTTTTTTTCTTATATTTCAACGATATCATCAATGCTTCTTAGCTTCCAGATTCCTTGCGTCTTATTGGAACCAGAATTTCGTTCATAATCCTTCGCTCTACTCTGTTGCACACAACATAAGAACGGAACTAACTCTTGCATGATGTGTCACTGCCAAGTAACTTAGCTCGATAAAACTTAGACCACACATAGTATAGTACAGAAAGCAACTGAAGGAAATATGCAATGAAACGAACACAAATCACTCTTTTCTTCAAACACAGTAAGTACACTAAATTCTCTACGATTTATTATGGCCCCCTGGACATTACAAAAGGCGGGACAAGCTACTTAATGGGGTGGGTTATCACCACCGACGGCAATGCATGCTGTGCAACTTTCTCCCATGCTGGCCTCAAGGTTGGGAGGAGTTCTTATGGTAGGGCGTTCTATTCCTCCACCAGCGTGTTCGACAACTGTTGGATAACCGTTGCAGCATGTGGGTGTTTCTCCAATGCAACCCACACGTGCTCCATGGGATTCAAGTCGGGTGAATGGACAGACCAGTCCATTCGCCGAGTATCCTCTCGTTTCGAGAGGTCCTCCACCTCCGCATTTCTGTGTGGTCGCGCGTTGTCACCCGTAAATATTAAGTCAGGGCCGCACGCACCCCTGTCACAATAACGTGATGAGTGTACCATGTTCAAAGATCTGGAGGTTGGCAGGCTGATTCAACATTATAGCACTTCATACCATAACGCCAATACCACCAAAATGATCAGAGGTGGGAACGCATAACATGATGAGTGTACCATGTTCAAAGATCTGGAGGTTGGCAGGCCGATTCAACATTATAGCACTTCATACCATAACGCCAATACCACCAAAATGATCAGAGGTGCGAACGCATAACGTGATGAGTGTACCATGTTCAAAGATCTGGAGGTTGGCAGGCCGATTCAACATTATAGCACTTCATACCATAACGCCAATACCACCAAAATGATCAGAGGTGGGAACGCATAACGTGATGAGTGTACCATGTTCAAAGATCTGGAGGTTGGCAGGCCGATTCAACATTATAGCACTTCATACCATAACGCCAATACCACCAAAATGATCAGAGGTGGGAACGCATACAGAAATATCGTCGAACCTGACCGGTTTTGTGGTTTAGGTGTTATGATGTGGAGAGGCATAATGTTACATGGGCGTACTGCCACAGTACAGTGACACTGTACTCCTTCCGTATGTGCGTCTTTTTACAAGTAAATTACGTCACGATTTCATTTTTATGGATTACAACGCGCGACCGCATCGCATAGCGCATGTGAAGAATCATTTGGATACTCGTCAAATGTACTGCCCTGCCCGTTCTCCCGATTTAAATGCCACCGAGCACGTGCAGGATGCGACGGGACAGACGTACCGCAGCACGCCCACATGCACGGACGACCGTCCAGCAGCTGTCAGCAGGACTGGTGGAGGAATGGAAGGCCTCACCTCAAGAACTCCTTACCGACCTCATTACCAGCATATGAAGACGTTGCAGAGCATGCATTGCCGCCTGCGGTTATCACACATCATATTAAGTACCACGCCCCACATTTTTAATGTCCAGCGTGCGTATTTATTGAGTTTGAATAAAGTGCCATTTCCGTTCGTTTCGTTGGGTATATCTCTCAGTTACCGTTTGTACTGTACTGTATTATCGCAATTTCCTCTACGTCTAGTTCAAATTTCATCGCGCAATGTTACCTGACAGCGACATATTGTGGAAACTTCCTTTTGTTCTTAAGTTTTGCGCATCAATGTATTCTATAGTTCAGTGCATAGTATTCACTTGCGTAGAAGCATTGTGGTTTCACTGTTGTTGTTGTGGTCTTCAGTCCTGAGACTGGTTTGATTCAGCTCTCCATGCTACTCTATCCTGTGCAAGCTTCTTCATCTCCCAGTACCTACTGCAGCCTACATCCTTCTGAATCTGCTTAGTGTATTCATCTCTTGGTCTCCCTCTACGATTTTTACCCTCCACGCTGCGCTCCAGTACCAGATTGGTGATCCCTTGATGCCTCACAACATATCCTACCTACCGATCCCTTCTTCTAGTCAAGTTTTGCTACAAACTCCTCTTCTCCCCAGTTCTATTCAATACCTCCTCGTTAGTTATGTGATCTACCCATCTAATCTTCAGCATTCTTCTATAGCATCACGTTTCGAAAGCTTCTATTCTCTTCTTGTCTAAACTATTTATCGTCGACGTTTCACTTCCATACATGGCTACACTCCATATAAATACTTTCAGAAACGACTTCCTGACACTTAAATCTATACTCGATGTTAACAAATTTCTCTTCTTTAGAAACGCATTCCTTTCCATTGCCAGTCTACATTTTATATCCTCTCTACTTCGACCATCATCAGTTATTTTGCTCTCCAAATAGCAAAACTCCTTTACTACTTTAAGTGTCTCATTTCCTAATCTAATTCCCTCAGCATCACCCGACTTAATTCGACTATATTCCATTGTCTTCGTTTTGCTTTTGTTGATGTTCATCTTATACCCTCCTTTCAAGACACTGTCCATTCCGTTCAACTGCTTTTCCAAGTCCTTTGCTGTCTCTGACGCAATTACAATGTCATCGGCGAACATCAAAGTTTTCATTTCTTCTCCATGGATTTTAATACCTACTCCGAATTTTTCTTTTGTTTCCTTCACTGCTTGCTCAATATACATATTGAATAACATCGGGGAGAGGCTACAACCCTGTCTCACTCCCTTCCCAACCACTGCTTCCCTTTCATGTCCCTCGACTCTTATAACTACCATCTGGTTTCTGTACAAATTGTAAATAGCCTTTCGCTCCCTGTATTTTACCCCTGCCACCTTCAGAATTTGTAAGAGAGTATTCTCAAAACCTTTCTCTAAGTCTACAAATGCTAGAAACGCAGGTTTGCCTTACCTTAATCTTTCTTCTAAGATAAGTCGTAGGGTCAGTATTGCCTCACGTGTTCCAACATTTCTACAGAATCCAAACTGATCTTCCCCGAGGTCGGCTTCTACCAGTTTTTCCATTCGTGTTGTAATAAATTATTTTGCGTTTCGTAATGTGATCTTGTAAATATTTTTATCATTACATTTTATTTTATTTTGCAGCTTGTTTTAAGAAACAACATGAGCGATTAGCAAGCTGTGTAGTTCGATTTTCGATCTGGCAATGGTTCGAAAAAAGTGTCATTTTTACCTGCCACGTATTTATACACGTGTTTCTGCTATGCAAAGCAGGCACTGAAACACTGTACATTTATTGATTTATATATTTGTTTAACCTCTGGTGGTCAGAACATTAAGAACCTTTGCTTCTCTTTATAGCTAGCGTCACGCAGTGAGTGAAAGCAGTGTTACAGGCGATGATTCTATTAATAGTAATAATAATAATAATAATAATTTTTAGTTATGGTTGTCAACTAGTATGTGAACATATTAAGTTCTGCATCACACGAACTTCAATGAAACGTAACGTGTCTTTTGTGGTGCAATCGATAGACCCATGGTCACTTCTTCACTTGTTCTCCTTACTTGTCACGGGAAATCGTTTGAGCGAAGTTGGATGTCTGTGTGTATAGGAATTTCGAAAGTTTCATTTTCTAGGGAATTATTTCAAACCTCAAGGTCTCAACAAATGCAGCACGTAAACTTTAGCATTTCACCGCGGAATACTACATTTTTAAGTTCCTAGCAGGGTGACCTACCTAAAATTCTGGCACTAGATGCACATTCTGATGAAAAGTTTCCGTATTGTATTGTATGTTAACCGGGGACCTAGAAACGACCGAGAGGCTCCGTCCCCGCCGCAGCCGCAGTGATTCACAACCCCACGACGGCTACCGCAGTCCACTTCACCCCTCCGCCACCCCACACCGAACCCACGGTTATTGTGCGGTTCGGCCCCCGGTGGAGCCCCCCAGGGAACGTCTCACACCAGACGAGTGTAACCCCTACGTTTGCGTGATAGAGTAATGGTGGTGTACGCGTCCGTGGAGAACTTGTTTGCGCAGCAATCGCCGACATAGCGTAACTGAGGCGGAATAAGGGGAACCAGCCCGCTTTCGCCGAGGCAGATGGAAAACCGCCTAAAAACCGTCCACAGACTGGCCAGTTCACCGGACCTCAACACACATCCGCCGGGCGGTTTCGTGCCGGGGACCAGGCGCTCCTTCCCGCCCGGGAAGCCGTGCGGTAGACCGCACGGCCAGCCGGGTGGGCTAAGAGTATCCGTACAACCATGGGTAATGCAGGATTGACCACTAGATGTCACGAGAGGCGGACTTCTTGTCAACACATGCTGTGGCAGTTCAATTGAATTATTTCAGTTTAGCGAGAACAGTACCTACCATAATGTGTAGTGCCTATAGTGGAGTAGGAGGTACTGGAGTAGGAGGGGGTGTGGTCCCCTTACTGCCCTCAAATAATTCAGAAGGACGCGGACACATTTTACAGCATTGTGCACCACGTACCGCAGAGAAACAGTTTGGAGATGATTACTGTCGTATCAGCATGAATATGTACCCTGTCATCAAGCAGCATCTGTGAGGCAACGCTTTGTGGACAATATCATTCCTGAAATGGATTGGCCTGCCCAATGGGACACGTTTGGGATGAATTTCAACGTCGGCTTCACTCCTCAACCCAGCGTCCAACACCACTACCTTCTCGGGCTTAGATTCTTGAGGAAGACCGGGTTGCCCTTTCTCTGCAGATAATCAGACAGTGAGGGAACCATCACACAATGAACTTGAAACCTAATGCATCCAATTTGCTAACAAGAATAATATACAGAAGAATAGAAAAGAAAACTGGGAATTTATTGGTTGATAGTTTCACTAACGTAAAGGTAAGGTTACCAGAGCGACAGTTTTCACATTGCCCTTGATAATGGAAACAAGGGTTCGTCGAGCTAGAAAAAGTCCTCGTAAATGAAAATGGTGCAAGATGTTCGAAATTCTCAGGAAAATAGACATCAGCTATAGGGAAAGATGTTTTACATCGCTTCCATAACTATACATGGTGAACATTAATATAACCGACAAACTACAGGGACGGATTCTTGCCTAGGAATTGATGAAAAAAGGTGCTGTGAACATGTGTCTGGAAATGCGTCGTTGCCACGGTAGATGGCGCTGATAAATGAAAGTTCCTCTGACCACATGCCGTGTGTTCTTTCTGCGTTGCACGCTGTGTGATTGGAAAAGCATGCTGTAAGCAGCAGAATGGTCCGCTATTCATGGTGGGAACAAGCCGGGATGGTATTTGTGTCCGACCAAGCGCATGGAAACGGTCGAGAGGCAGCACGCCTATACCAAAACAAGTACCCTCACAGAAACTTACCACATTACACAATATTTCAAGCCCTTTTTGCGTGTCTGTGTGATCAGGGACCCTTTCAGACAGACGAACGTGCAGGGAGTTGGCACATGTTCAGAGGACCTTTTTTCCTCCATTTCCAATCAGAAATCCGTCCCTGCAGTTTGTCGTTATATTAGTGATCACTCTGTATACATAATGTAAGTTACACAAGAACTAAGTGCTTGTATTAGAAAGGGTTTGCGGCCAAAATACCGTCTGTACGGCAAGGATACAGTCTTTCTCCAGTATTGTTATAAGTGTACATTGAAGAATCAATGAGGGGACTAATAGAAAGGTTTAGGAGTGGGTTTAAAATGCAGAGTGAAAGAATATCAATGATAATATTCACTGAAGACGCAGTTCTCAGTGAGAATGAGGGAGAACTGTAGGGCCTCTTGAGTACAATGAATAGTCTAATGAGCTAATACAATGGACTGAGAGCAATTCGAAGAACGAGAAAGAAATGAGGACTACCAGAAATGAGGTTAACTATGAACTGAACATCAATATTAAGGACCACGTTCTCTGCCTCGTGATGACTGGGTGTTGTGTGATGTCCTTAGGTTGGTTAGGTTTAAGTAGTTCTAAGTTCTAGGGGACTGATGACCATAGCTGTCAAGTCCCTTAGTGCTCAGAGCCATTTGAACCATTTTTTAGGGACCACGAAGTAGGCGAAATGAAGGAAATTTGCTACCTTGAAAGCAAAGTAACATGAAAGAAGTAAGGAGCACATAAGAAGACATTGGAAACACGAAAAAAACTCGAAGGGTTTGTTATGTGGAGCTACAGAAGGCTGCTGAGAATTAGGTGCGCTGATAAGATAAGGAATGAGGAAGTTCTCCGCGGAATCGGCGAGGAGAGGAAGACTTGCAAAACACTGACAAGGAGGCATGGGATGATAGGCCATGTGTTAAGACATCAAGGAATAGCTTCCATCATACTTGAGGGAGCTGTAAGAGAAGACAGAGACTGGAACTTAACCTACAAATAATTAAAGTTGTTGAGTGCAACGCTGTTCTGAAATGAACAGGTTGGCACAGGATAGGAATCCGTGTCGAACTGCAACACATCAGTCAGAAGAGTGATTGACAAAGTGCCATGAGGGAACGGACCGCCTAAGGAGCATGACTGTGTGTGAATTCCTAAGGGGCCAAACTGCTTAGGTCATCGGTCCCCAGACCTACACACTACTTAAACTAACTTATGCTAAGAACAACACACACCCATGCCCGAGGGAAGACTCGAACCTCCGGCGAGAGGGGCCGCGCAGTCCGTGACATGACGATGACGCCTCAAACCGCGCGGCCACTCCGCGATGCTGGAGCATGACTGCGCAATGCTTTCTTAGTCCCATGATCTGCTAAACAGTCGCACTTGCATGACGCCATAGATGAGGGTGTGGACTCGAACGGAGTGCACTGGCGCAACCATTAGACACTGGACTCGCATTCAGGAGAACTGCGGTTCAAATCCCCACTCGGTGATCAATATTTATGTTTTCCATGGTTTCCCTAAGTCACTTGATGCTAAAGTGATTGAAAAGGACTCGGCAGATTTCCTTCCGTATCCTCCTCCAATCCCAGCTAAGCTGTTCTCTAATGACATCCATATCGACTGGACGTCAAAAGTTTCCTTGCAACTAATCCAGTAGGAGGTTCCTGTGGTTTACCTAGAACCGGTGGTTCTTTCGAAAAATGTATGTACTTGAGCTAGTACTTTGGCCTCATATGCATGGAACTTAAACAGATACAACACAGTATGACGCAGACATTGAACACTAGTTGACGGTTCTTAGGCTGACTAGCTGTGGGAGGCATTTTAGCCACAGAGATACGTAACGACCGGACCGACGGTGGGAAAATGTCCACCCATGTGGTCTTACGGCGGTTAGAAAGCCCCCACCTAATCACTGAACCAGAGCAACGATCGTGAAACGGGTGTAACTGCCGGTCTACCAGTTCTGTATACTATCAGTCAGAATGGCTGTGGCTGATAACTGAATTTTATCATACTTTTACAGGCAGTCCGTGTAGTGATCAGAGTCTCGCATATACGGTGTCCCTTGAACAAGACTTGGCACACTCTTAGGCCAGTCAACGGTCCACAGCTATTGTAAATGACTTGTAAATCGAAACCGATTTAGCCACTGAAATATTTTATGCGCATATTTCACTGTAATAAACGGTAACGGTAGGAGTTGTACATACTTGCTGGAAAAAGAAGGTAACTCATGGACAACGGCTGAAATAATACAAGTTTAATAAGAATAGTAATTGCGACAAATACCGGGCAATAAGTCGCCTTGAGAATGAACAACAGTCTTAAAACATAGCTGAACCACTACTGTTATAAGAGCAAATTGAGTTTTGGAAAGGAGGGTCTTGTAGCGATAATACCGGGTGTTTCGAAATCAATATCGGGATTTTAATGCTTTGTGGCAATTATTAAATTCACAAAATCATAAATAACATCAAATGAAAGAGCAACTCATACAGCGTTTCTTAAAAATGTTCAATGTGAGCACCATTCGTCTCACGACACACACTGAGTCGATAGGTGAGTACTTCCCCAACCTTGATCAGTGGGTACAAAATAATTGTTGCAACAACCGCTTCAGTCCTTTTTTAAGTCATTTGGTGCGGGGGCACATACACGTCATTCTTTATGAACCCCCATACGTAAAAAACACATGGCGTCATATCGGGTGAACGTGGAGGCCATGCGAAAGAAACTTTATCATTCGGACCCTTGCGGCCAGTCCAGAGGTCGAATACAACGTTGTTTAGCCAATGCTGAGCTAAGCCAGTGACGCGGCTCTGTGGTACACCTGCTTCCAACTGACGAAAGAAACATAGTTCTAGCGCGTCATTGAAAGAAACATCAGTTACAGTTGCTTCACCGAAAAAGATAAGTAAAGAAACTTTTTTGTGGGATTTGGCACAAAAAATATTCGCTTTAAGGGAGCCTCGTTGCAACTGTATTATCTCCTGCCCCCACGAGATGCACACATTACGTGTGTTCACATTTCCACTTAGTGTGGCGTCGATTCATCACTGAAGAAAACGCGATCCAGAAAATCTTCATTGTTATGCAGCAACATTTATCCCTTGCAAAGTTGGCACTTAAACTGTAAAATGTAGGCTTTAGAGCTTGTAACAACCGCAAATGATAAGGACGTAGTTGTAAACGCCTCCTTAAAAATCATTCACACAGACATCACTGCAATTGCTAGTTCATTACTAGCCTTCTGAACTGATTTCTTGGGGCTAGGCTCGTTCAATACATTCTTCAGTCACTCTTGATCGTCCCATTGTGCAAACACAGCCGGTGCCCTGAAACTGGTGACACCATCTACTGACATTATTACCATCTGGAAGATTACAACGGAACTTAATACGGAGTACATGTTGCTCTGTAACAACAGATTCGGTCCTTGCAAACTGTAGAACACAAAAAGCATTGAGTTTAATAGGTGCCATCTTTGCTACTATCGCATTCTAATGGAATCCACAGGAAGCAGTACATGCACTTGCTCACAGATAAACAAACGAAACTGTTTGAGTTACTCTTTCTTTTGATGTACTATTTATTATTGCAAGTTGAATGTAATAAATGCTGGAAAGCCTCAAAACCCTGATATTCATTTTGAAACACTCAGTATTACTGTAATAAGACAAGTCCCAGGAAAAAGAAGTTTATTGTGGAAATACATAAGTTACGATAAAGCTTTCAACCGGGGTCAACCGCCGTATTATATTTTTATGGAGTGTTTGGAAATATGAGGGTACACCAAACCCTCAGTACACGTCATTAAAACTGCATATCAAGAAACAAAAATCGTACTAAACGTGGATACCGACAAGACTGAAATAATAAGAGTTAATATACATGGGTGGAGCTTATCTCCCACAATTTTCAATAGCTACACTGATGATACTGTTAGACAATGGAAACGAAAGGTCAACCGAGGCACTAAACTAGGACCAGATATCTGGATAAATACCATGATTTTCGCTGATGACCACACAGTACTGCAAAGGAGCGAGGACTATCTGCAAAGCGCTCCCTGCCTAGACCAGATACGCGAGAACCACAGATCTAATATTTTTGACAGAAAGGATAATATTATGACTTCCAAAGGAAAAGAACACATACGTTACAAAAATGCTAAATGCCCATGTTTTAGAAGAAGTTTCCCATTCTAACTTCTTAGGCTGTGTTGTAAGCACCACCTCGAAAATTACTCACTAATTAAATTAAATAAATTTCAGATGTGTGGTACAAGACAAAGAACACTAGGCAACACACTGCAGAAAGAAACATGAATAAAATTTTATAAAGTATTGGCTAAACATGTTTCTAACTACAGCTCTTGGAAAGTGGGTAGCCGAAAGCATAGCAACCGTCGTTTCTTGCTTGTAGAATTGCGTATTACTACTGTTCAGTTTGCTACTTCGCCAAAGTAGTCTCCACTGTGTGACGGCATATGTCAGCATGACCAGCAGAGGGCGTCAAACATTTTGTACTGCAAGGTAAAGTTGAATCTCTAGCATGGGGTCACTAATGTCTGAATGACTTTGAATGTGGCTACTGAAATTATAACAACACTTGCTTCTTATATATTTGAATATGTGTTAGTAGGGTACAGTGTGCTATTTCAGCGAAATGTCAAGTAGTTTTCACTGTATGACAGCAGAAGACAACAAATGTTTTTAACTGCAATATGGATTTAATACCCTAGCATGGGGGTCACTATAGTGTTTGACTGACTTTGATGTTGGTTTTTGGCTGAATTATTGAAAATTTTAGATGTGGGGATAACATGATAGCAATGTTTACTTTGTTAATTCCTGTCGACAAGTTCAAAGGGTTAGTGCAATGCTTGGCATTACGAATATAAGATAGTAACGATTTGTATTGCAAGATAAAGTAAACTACCCATACATGGAGTCACTATAATGTTTGGACGACGTCGAAAATGCGTAAATGAAAGCATAGCAACCCTCGTTTCGTACTCGTATGAATATGTATGACTGATGTTCACTATGCTGTTTCATTGAAGTGTCATTCAGTTTCCGGCCTTGAAATGTGGTCACTGAAAGAATAGTGAGCCTCATTTCTAACTTTTCTGAGTTGTATTACTGCTGTTTTGTATGTACTTCACCGAAGAGTCGAGTAATTTTCATTTTAAGATAGCACAAACTGACAAACGTTTTGAACTGCGGAATGAAGTTAATACTCAAGCATGGGATCACTACAACGTTCAGCTGACTTTGACGTCAATTTCACAGGTGTTTCTGACAGATTTGCATGTCAAAATAATATTCGTTACTCCGAAAATTCTCATCAACAAGTGCATCTTAGGTCGTAGGTTAGATCAAAAGCAGTGCCTCTGTGTGTTTCTTAATGTTAGATAACCAGTTTTCACGGAATTTGGTTTTTTTAATGCATGGTACAAATGTCGAATTATTCTCATCGACTAACCAGTAACTTTGTTCAGTGATGCCCATAAGAAAGAGCTGTGTGTTTTGATAAATAATACTGACAGTTTACATGTGGAAATATTTAAATCTGAGGGTCCATTGCGTTTGTGAAGTGTGGTGCAGATATTGAACTTTGGTCATCGACAAATACTGCTTAAACTGTAAGTTTTATCAGTAATGCCAGTATACAAGCCATGAACCGTAGAACAATTAGGTTACGACTGTAATGCCATGTATGCTTTTTGCGCGACATCTTATATACTGTATTTTGAGAAATAACACAATTTTATACTGGTGCAAAGTTTGAATCTTTGTTTGCGATTACAGATCAGTAATTTTACTTGTGTATTACGATACCACGTGTGTGTGTGTGTGTGTGTGTGTGTGTGTGTGTGAGTGTGTGTGTGTGTGTTTCACTTGAAATTGTTACTAATTTTCATAAGTAAATTTATTTTCGTGCAAAGGTTGTAGTTTTGTGATATCGACCTTCCATCTGTGTCTTGTTCCACTAATTTGGCCTTATTGTGCGTAAATGTTTCGTTTTCTGAACATATTTTTGTGTATTACGAAAATACGCAGTTTAAGTAACACTTCTCCCATTGTATAACGGTGCTTGTACAGTTTTTTTGTCTCTCGCTATGTTGTGTGTATTTACATGTGTTTTGGAGATTACGATTGAAGTTTTCGTGTTATTTAATAGTTGATTAAGGGAAATACTGTCCAATAAAGTTTTTGAGAGCCTTTGCACCATAGTTCGGATTGATAAATGTTGCACCTTTCCTCATAAGCTGTTTTGGTGTATAATCTCTGGTAGGCCTAAATTAATTGCAATGAGAAGCAGTAATTTCCAATCAGTATCTTCGATTATATTTTTCTAGTGTAGAACATGATGCATCATCTTCTTCGCCCCTAAACTGACGCTCCCTAAGACGAAATATTACTGACAAACCCGTAAAAACTTCAGCTGTTTTCTTTACAAGCTGACATAAACACTGTGTTGCCGACTTAGTTTTGCAAACATTTTAGATGTTAAATTAACAATGAGACACTGCAAAAACATCAAAAAACAATTTAGACGTGGAAATACTTAATTGAGGATACATTTTGTCTTACACCAGTAGTGTAAATATTGCATTCTTCCAAAAGCTGTCAGTAATTCAGACTGCCCAGTTGTTAACGCGCTTGGGTGCTTAACGTAGTGTTTTAGACAACATATGTTTGTGCAGTTATAGGCTTGGTTAGGTTCGTTATGGTACATAGTCTCATAAGTTTACAACTAGAATGTCACCTACCTGCTTAGGATGTTATTTCTTTAGCCGCATGTGCTTTGCAAAAATCTAGGTATGAAAGTAACTCTGGGGCATTTACTTTGAGAATCCACATTGATACTGTAGATATCAATTTGATATATGTATGCACGTGTGTGTGTGTGTGTGTGTGTGTGCGTGTGTGTGTGTGTGTTTTGCTGATGTATTTTAAAGGTGAAAATGCTGCCAGATAAACCCTTTACAAAATTATGTGGATAAATACATACGGACATTTTGCAAACAGTTCAGATCATTTGGGAACTTTTGAGCATCGTCAAGATTGTGAACCGCTGTTTCATTTAAATGGTTCTTAAAATACAAAGTACTACTTGGCTGTTTCTTTTTAATGACGGGTAAAATGATAGGCTCTAATTGGAGGAGTGCGGATTGAAGGGGAACGGAAAGGAGCAGGGAGAGTGGGGCGGGGAGGATCAGGATAAAGTCATTGAAAGGAAGTGTGGCTTATCACATGATGATGATAACATCATCGATGATGGCGTCTAGCTTGTGGCCTCAAGCGTTTGCCCCTGGTATATTGGCAACCCGCACTAGAGCATGTATTAGACATCAGTGGAATCAATAAGGTTCAATACAGAGTTTAAATAGAAAATGAGCCAGGATCACCATGAGTATGCTACTACCGCTCGTCGAAAATAATATGGCAAATGTGAACAAATGTATCGTACTCTGTGCTGGGACTATTTTAGGCGTCACAAGATGCCAGTAATAATCAAATTTAATCAGAATTGTGATTGTAATCTGAAACTACAGGCGGATACAAGCACAGCTGTCCATTAAAGATCCCAGCTCCTGGAAGGATACGAAATAACTAAACTTAAGCTATTGTGAATATACAGCGAAGCAGGAAGAGTATTTATCTGGAGGTAAACAGTGTACAAAATTCAGTATGCAATATTACAACTTCTGGCAGCAACAATGGCTCTAATATGGCTGGAGATAGAGTTGAATTGAGCTTGCATAAGAGATATGGGTATGTCATTCCCTGTTGCTTCAGCTTTGTGCCAGAGTTCATCAGTCACAGTAGTTGACAAGTAGTGGAATGCTAGTCTCTCGGTAACTCTTGACCACATGTTTTCAATAGGTGAGGGATCTTGGGGACGTATTGGTCAGGCCAATAGCCGAACACCCTCTGTATAGAGGTAGTCAGGACAGGACGGGAAACATATGGTCTTGCGTTGTCTTGTTGAAAGACGAAGCCCACGAAGACAGGTCACAGCCATCGGCCGTATCGCGTCAGAACTGCTATGCGAACCAGAAGTGATCGTGTTGTACACTCAGTAACACTTCATGCCATTATGACATGTGCTGGACCCGTATGAGAAAGACGAATGCAATATGGAAATGTTTTCTGTCCTCAGATCCTGCACGCACAACTAAGTCCACTGCGCTGGTACATAGAGAACCGGAACTCGTCTGATAAGACGACTGCTCTTGGAACATTCCTTTCATCCGTGCTCGGAGCTTCTGTTGCATCGCGCGAAGTAGTATTCGAGTCCACTGCCAGAGTGCACGTACTCTTGGCCATGTAGAGCGCGTGAGACAAATTACGCGACGTACTGGAAGGCAGAATTAATTGGAAACGTTTATTGGCGGATCAGGATTAATCCTTTTCTCTGTTGAACTGCAGAATCAATCTAATTGATCCATGAGACAATGTCAATCTTTGCACAACTCTAGTGTCAATAATCAAGACCCTCCAGCAACTGAGACAACGCCTTTGGCGCAGTGGTAACACCGGTTCCCGCCAGAACACCGAAATTAAGCGCAGTTGGGCTTGGCTAGCATTTGAATGGGGGAGCGTCCGGGTCTGCTGAGCGCTGTTGGCTACTGGGCGCACACTCTGCACTTGTGAAGCCAACTGATGAGCTACTTGACTGAGAAGTGGCGGCTCTGGTCACGAAAACTGACAACGGTCGGGAGAGCGGTGTGCTGATAACATGCCCCTTCGTATCTGCACCCAGTGATCCCTATCAACTGAGGATGACACGTCGGTCGGTCGGTGCTGTTGGGTCTTCCGAGGCCTGTTCGGATGGACAGAGTTTCTGTAGAAATTGAATTACATTCAGAAAGCATGCGAGATTCGGCCACTAGACTAGACTGTGTATTCTGCCAAGGGTTCACACGCCACATCCAACTGGCCACTAGCATCTCTTTGTATAAACACAAATGAAATTTATTGGCACTGATTTAGCCTAGCCAAGTCAATCAATTTTATTTTATAGAACACCATCTCCAGCTAACTAACAGCTCCACATTCTGCTCTGAGGCCTCTTTCTGCCGAACAACTGCAAGCTGACTAATCGCAACACTCGCCGAGAAAAACAGTACAGTGTCTAATCACAATTCGATGTTCGTGCACGGGAACGGACTTTGGAAAGCTACGTAGGCTTTCTGGAAATACCCCATTATAACTTACCCTGTAAGAAAGCCATTTACTGTAGGTTCTGGCCACGACCCAGTTAGGAGAATTAGGGGAAGACCGGCCCATTAGCTCCAGGCTGAAGAAACCCTCCTTCCCCAGAACCGACCATGTCGCAGACAACGGCCAGGGGAAGAGTACATAACCACGGCCAAGGAATGAGGTGTTGCACTGTGGCCAGTGAGCACCACTGACGGCGCCTCCCTCCCTCCCCTGCCCCCTGCTGTCGCGTCGAGGGAAGCCGCAACAATGGTTGTCATGTTGACAGTCATGTGCTCTTGTGCATGTGTCGGAATGACCACCATCGTTCGCAGTCAGGCGCAACGGAAGGTAAAACCATAATCTCAGCAGAAATAAAAACCGAGTAATGAGGGAAGGAATATTACTTGATAATCAGAGAGTAAAATATGGAAAGGAGTTAAGAATCTACAGGGTGTTTCAAATTTATACCGCCAAACTTCGACGTGATGTAGAAGGTGTCTTGAGGAGCAAAATGGGGATAGGAATCTGTGTCTGGAAACATCATCCAATGACACTACAGAACGTCGAAATTATGGACGCCGTCGCCTGAAAATTTATGTACGAAGGGCGTTCAATAAGTAATGAAACACTTTTTTTCTGAAATCAGGTTGGTTTTATTCAGGATTCCAGTACATTATATTATTCCCTACTCTTTTAGCTGCAAAATACTGTTTTTCAACATAATCTACGTTAAATACCGGCAGCCTTACACCATCTTTCTGGGAGATCCTGTATTCCTGAATGGTGGCACACTACTTTTCGACGTCGGAGTCAACATCTTGCTGCATCAATAACCTCCCTAACAACCACGTACTATTCCACGCGGAGTGCACCCTTCATTGGGTCAAACAGGTGGAAGTCTGAATGTGCGAGATCCGAGCAGTACGGGTGGATGAGGAAGAACAGTTTAATGACATTTCGTGAGCTCCTCTGGGGAGCACAGACGTGTTTGACACCTTGCGTTGTCATGGAGAAGATCGTTTGCATTTCTACGGCGAAGAGCATGCTGAAGTCGTTTCTTCATTGCAGGAGTCAAAGCTGTTTGAGGCGGGCCGGCACGCGGGGGATCGGACAGGTTTGCACGACCTTGTTGCAATGATGGCAGACGCCTCACCCAACGACTCACTGTGCCTTTGTCCACTGCCAGACTGCCAGATCTCCGTACACATTCCGCTAGGGCCTATGAATATCTGCTATGGTCTGGTTTTCCACTGTGTACGCACCTCCGTTACACACTGCATTTTCAACGCTACGGAAACTTCATGAAACTGAAGGGGTGAAGCGGGAATATCGCATGTTGACCCACACCAAATTCTGAATTTTTTCAACTGCAATTGGGCGAGGAAAAAAGTGTTACATTTCTTGTAGAACGTCACTCGTGTATGCAGGGTGATTCCGTGATGTTGTTACAAACTTTCAGGGATGATAGACAAGGGTAAATGTATCAATCTGAGTTAAGGGTTCCTGGTGAGGTAAAGAACGAGTCAAATGTTATAAGTGGAAATCTTCCTGATACTCTTACGTGAAAGTGGTACTGTAACACCTAGACAACGTAATAGAGGGAAACAAATCACAACAGAAGAGGGGAAAAATAATGTTCTTGCTGCTGTTGCATTTGATTCACACGTTAGCTCCCGCTCAATCACAAGAGGAAGGTATGAGTCAGACAAGTGTTCTACGGAATCTCCATCGACATAGGTGTCATTCCTGTCACATCTCTCTCCATTAGGATTTGAAAATCGTGTTAACTTCTGTGCATGGAACATTAAGACAGGATACTCCAGCTGTATGACGTATCTTGTTAAATGAGGAAGCCACATTTACCAATCATGGCCAAACATAACGCATAACAATCCACTGTTGGTCTGTTGACAATGCCCATTGGCTTCGTCGGGTGGAACGTCAGCGTGCACGGAGTGTAAACGTGTGGTATGGGACAGGCAAACATCAGCTCATACGCCCGTTTTCCATAGACGGACTACCGAACGCGCACACGTATCGCAGCTTCCTAACAGGGCTGCTGGAAAACGTTCCTCTGCAGACAAGGACGACGCAATCACACCAAAATGATGACTGTCCAACCTACAGCGCACGAAGTACTTCACGAATTGTTTCCATAGCTTGGATTGGACGCAGCGGGCCTGTACCTTGACCGGGTTTGACGCCTGTAGACTTTTTCCTGTGGAGAAAGCTGAAAGACGCTGTCTACAAAGGACATACCAACTACACCCGGTTATGTGCAACGGCGTAAAACTGAGTCCTGCTTTGACATCTCCGCTGAAATGCTAGCACGTATGCTGCAGTCGTTCCATACCAATCTGGAAGCGTGTATTTCCGCTGCCGGTGGTCATTTTGAACACACTCTGTGATGGTCAATTGCCTCGTTACTGATCAGAATCCACATAACTAGTGTATGTACTTGTTTTGTTCTTTAGCGTGTGCTACCACAGGTATTGGACAAGAGTCGGTGTGGGAACTTTTCAAAATACGATATCTTTTAAACGACTCGCACTAGAATTCCGCAAAAAAAGCACCACTAGCATTCTAATTTACCTCACTTTCAGACCGTTAATGTCAATAAGCATTAGTGGACATTAATACGGGGTTTGTCCAACCTTCGGCTTTATGACGGCTTGATCCATATAGCAAAGACTATCAATGTGTTGTCTGAATGTGTGTGGAGGGATGGTGGCCTTTTCTTGGCCAACAGCCGTAACCAGAGAAGGTTCTGATGTCAAACGTCGAGGACTGGAGCGAAGTCGACTTATTAACTCATACCAAAGGTGTTCCGTTGGGTTCAGGTCAATTTCACGAATGTTATTCTCAACGAACCAGTGCCTCACGGATGTTGTCTTATGACAGGTTGGGTTGTAATGCTCATACAGTCGTCCTCTCCAAATTGTTCCTCTATCGTACGGAATAAACAGTAAAGTGTTCACATGCTTCAGAGGAACTGTTCCACCATTGTACCCCATTCCTTTTTATCTCCCGATGCACAGTCATTGTGGTAGCTGGACTGCTGGTTGCACTTAGAAAATCGCTTGAAATCAGCGGAAGATTTTCAATCTTCACAATGCTCAAAGGTCGCTGTCTGCCAGTACACGACGTCTGCGTGATCTAGATAGAGTTGTAGTTGTTCCTTCTCATGTCCACGTCACAATCAGATGACAGTCGACTTGGGCAGCCTTATGTGGGGTGAAAAGCCCCTGATGCATTTCTTATTCTAATTCTTATTTGGGTAACATCTAGTGACTAGACCATGTTCTATATGTGGTGTCTTTTCTTTCGGATTGTCATGAGTCAGGATTCAAATCTGGGTATCTTGCTCACTTGTCAGATGCGCTGACCACTATGCTATCTGAACACAGTCGTCGTCACAACCACACGGTTGCTCACCTCCCATTGGACCCAAATCTGAACTTACACCACACACTGCCGATGTAGTGCCCCTGCTCATTAGCGTCACTACTCGTGGCATCTCGCCGATTCTCATGAGCTTACGAGCTTGGCGTGCATCTGCACTGAAGGGATCACTGGCTGTCATCTCCTGAATTATATATTGTGTGTACTCTTTCGGACATGACTGAAAGAATAGGCACAATTTTGATACTGCAGCTACTACGAATCAAAACATAAAGGAATTAAAGACATTAGCAGCCAGTGGGCACCGATTTTTATTAATAGTGATAGTCGAAAATGTGTGCTGGACTGGGATTCGAAAGCGGGTCTCCTGCTTCCTTGGTAGATGCGCTGACTGCTGTGCCATCTGGACGCTGTGGTTACGACAACCAATGGACTACCCAAACATGCCTCTTGTCAGATCCGAATTTTCAACTCGTACCACACACTACAGATGTAGTGCCTCTGATCATTAGCATCACTACTCGCTGCATCTTTCCTTTGTGTCTTGATCCATAGTGGTTGCAGATTCAGAGTGGTATATCTTCTGTAAGAGATGTTCCAGAGGACAGATACGACATATGTAATTAAGGCGATGACGGCCAATGGCCCCTTCAGTGCAGATTCACACCAAGCTCGAGCTCTTACGAGAATCGGCGAGATGCCACAAGGAATGAGATGAGACTAACGAGCAGAGGCACTGCATCGCTAGAGTGTGATATAGCTGAGCATTTTGGTCTTACAGGAAGCGTGCTAGAGTAGTGTGTGCGGTTGTGGTAACCACTGTGTCAGGATGGCGTAATAGTCAGCACATGTGCCTAATAAGCAGGAGACTCGGGTTCGAACCCAGGTCCGGCATAAATTTTCAGCTTGCCCCATTGTTATAAATCAATGGCCACTGGCAGCTAATGTCTTCCTTTGTGTCTTCGGTGTACGTTCGTCGAAGTCAGTGAGTTCTTGTGAACAACCCACTCTGCTGCTGCTGCTAACTGCTAACTGAGTGTCAGCAGAGGCGCTTACCGAGATGACCTTGCGCAGGCCCTTGGAGGACTTGTCGGTGAGCGAACCGCGGCGCGCCGGCTGGTCGTCGGAGCGCGCCTTCAGCACGAAGCCGCCGCGGGAGTCGTCCAGGCGGCGGTCTCGCTCCGCCGCCGCCGCCGCCGCCACGTCCGCCGCCGCCGCCGCCGCCGGCTCCGACGAGCGCAGCGACGTCATGGAGGCGCGCACGGCGCGCGAGCCCGGCCGGTAGTGCGACGCCAGGCCGAACGGCGCCGACGCGCGCACCCCGTAGCCGTGCCGCATGCCGCGCAGCCACTGCCCCTGGTACGTGCCTGCCGGCAAAACACCGCTCGTCAGCACACGCGGTGCAACGGCGCCGCCAGTGGTCGCTTATGCACACACATACCGAGCGTAGTCATAAAGCTTTAATCGTCACCTCGAAAGAACAAAAACTGCATAGTTCAGTTTTCATTTGTCTACAGTAATGGTACACACTGAAATCCCCGCGTTACCATTATTTATACCGCCTAGAGTTGGGCTCTACCGAAACTATGGGTCAGTAGTTTCGGTACATTATATACTTGACGTAGTGAATAGCAGTGTTACCGGTAGTACTGGTAGCATTCGTAGGAAAAGAAGCATAAATGAAATGTGTAAGAGAGAAAGGGAACCGACGACAGGTTTTGCTGTTCGCTTGTTTGTTTGTTTGTTTTAGCCCTAATTAGAACCGTACATCATTCAGTGTTACTCTACTAGAAGTTAGTTGATCGACTAACTTCCGCCCCTTTATGTATCCAAAACAATTACTTTTGATGCAAGTACAGTTCACATATACAAATATACAAAATATCAACAATTATTGTTGCTATTTTGTACTCAATAGAGCGTTCTTCATCATGATCAAAGGCAAGAGTTTCCTATTTTATTGATAAATGCGAAAGTCCTGTATGAATAACAGAAACATGTTTTAAGGGAGGTAGGAGCAGGACAGGCATCTCAGGACATTTTAATTTCCAGTGTCTATACTTTTACAAATAAATTCATAAAACTTTGTCAGCATCACCAGGAAGTAGTCAGGATTCACACTCATTGCAGTGGAAGTTCGAAAATATAACAAAATAAATTTTTTTACGCGCGAAATTTCATAATTTTTTCCCTTACTAATGGCTGCATTTGTTGCTATAGGTACACTTTTCTTCATAAGTTAGAGAGATTCTTCGATGAATTTTGCACAGCATACATAGTATACTTACAGGTGTATGAAACTCTAGAATTTATTTAATTTATGAAAAAACGAATGAGCTGTTATATTTCAAACTTCATGATTAGAAAAAACACAAATTTTATAGTTATTTACCTAAATTTTTACCACAGTTTTTAATAGATTTGGAAAATTTTAGAGTTTCATACACCTTTAAGTTTGGTTTGTACGCTGTGCAAAATTCATCGAAGGGTCTCTCTTACTTATGAAGAAAAGTGTACCTATAGCAATAAATGCTGCCATTAATAAGTGAAAAAATGATGAAATTTCACATGTAAAAAAATTATTTCGTTATTATTTTCGAAGTTCCACTGCTAAGAGTGTGAATTCTGAATCCTTCCTGGTCATGCTGACAAAGTTTTATGAATTTATTTGTAAAAGTATAGACAGTGGAAATTAAAATGTCTTGTGGTGCCTCTCCTGCTCCAAGTCGGCCCGTTTGACGTCATACCCCCCTTAAATATATTCGTCGAAGTATTGAAACGATGTCTGCTATATTTTTGTTTTGCGTGTTTTCATTTTACCAGTTTATTTTTCTGGGGGGGGGGGGGGGGGGGGGGGGAAATTGTATTTTGCAGCGCTATATGATAAATCTGTAACATCTCTCTGTTTCACGTTTCAAATCAACAATTCTCGAATAAAAGATGACTTAAACCTTAACAGTTTCATTATTTCTATGAATGCTCTTTACTTGTAAGTAGTGCACAAGAGGATAATTATGTAGAACAAAAACATTCCCTAGTTTACCAGGCCCTTTATATCGTCACTCAGTTCCTAGACGGTTCACCACTCCCAAAATTTAAGGATTCGAATAAGACACTGATCACTTACAGAAAGAAAGAGATCGTTATTATGTAACGCCCGATAGGTATGCAACACACCTAACATACAGGTAATGCAGGTGCGACCTTAATACACCAAAGCTGCTAGCAAAACTACGCTTACTTACGATAGTCTACCGTAGTCCACAATAGTTCTACGACTATTAGCACCGCTCCGCTAGAGAAGGAAAAACAGAGTGGCGCAGTCCACAGATAAATGAGTTTTTTTTTTTTTACAACTCAACAACAATCCACGCTAGTTGGTGGATGTCCACGACAGCAATATACCATTCTACGACACATTGGTTGCGTGTCTCAAACACTTCTATTCAGGGAAAGCAAGTCTGAACGGCGACGAACGAAACAGATTTCCATTTCACTGTGAAGAACCGGGAATCACAATGGGAGTAGAGGCCCTAGTGGTCAAATAGCCGTGTATCAAAATCGAGGCGATATTGTAAAAAGAGGAAATCAGTTATGGACCAGTTTCCAATATCTTGCACGACATTTTGAAGATAACAAACCGTTGATTCCGTGACATCTCACACCCATGAATAAAGCCCGCCGAACCGAGGCATCAGCGAAATGTTGCAACTGTGTCCATGTAACTTCCTTAGTGCTAGGTGTTTCACTAAGGCCCCGAGAGAAAGGAGCAGAGCAAACAGTGGAAACATGTGGATTCAACAACCCCGAAAAACGTCAAGATCAAACAGTCATTGGGCAACGTGAAGCTCTTCTTTTTTGTGGGGACGTCTCCCATGGAATGTAAAGGTTACATACTACCGCAGTTTCTGACAAAGTTGTGGTTGGCTATCGCGGTAAGCTGTCCAACGGGGTGATCTTGTTTCAGGGAAACGCCCCAGCTTGCTCTGCACAGGAAACAGTCCAGATGCTCCTGCCAAATGAATATCAAACTTTTCCTCACCCGCCGTACACTCGAGCAAAACACCCAGTGACAACATCCTCTTCCTCGCCTGAACAAATCGCTGCGGGGAGGTATTTCCAAAAAGACGACGAGGTGATTTTCCAGAAAGACGACGAGGTGATATTCCAGGGGTACATATCGTGAACAGTCAAAACGCAGCCTTCCACACTCAGTATTCTGCCAAGTTATCGACCTTTTGGAAAAATATTTAGAACCCTAGAGTGAATACGTAGAGGAGGACTAACTGCATCACTATGTTTCATGATGGCAGCATGATTTTTTTCTCGGTCATAAACAGAACTTTATGACTAGCCCACGTATCCGTAGCAACACTCGCAATTTACACAGTTTCATCAGAACCAACATAGTAACAAAGTTTTCTTTTCTTAAATAGTATACAATTTCGGTATAAGTGAATAACGTGTTAATGTTGATGATGCAAAAAGGACTATTGTCACACAAAAAACTCCTCACCTATAGCTGCACAATAAATATTACTAAATTAGCCCAGTTTTATTTCCTCAGAGAGAAAATTCGTGACTTTTATGAGTTGAACTCTATATAAACACCCTCCTTCCAAAAAGTTACGGAAATGATTTTATTCCTGACGTATAAGCGACTTCATCGCAGCAACTACGATGACAGCTTGAACTAAAAACTGTAAACCACAAATGTGCATTCGACCAGTCTATTGTGAAGAGGCAGTGTTAACTGGTCAACGTTCGATTTGCCACAAGTAGCAATGAAACAACGCAGTCATCACCAAGTGTTGAAGATATTATCCACAATTTTTCGAAGAGGAGAAAAGTATGTGCACACTTTATCCCGCATATCTTGACTTCCGAACAAAAGAACGATCTGTGTACGCCAGCAGCGATTTTACTGAAATGAAAAAGTGGACACTTACTTTTTAATGAGACTCCGTCAAATTGCATTCACATTTGTTGTAATATCCGGAAGGGTGGAGACAAAATGCGATCTTTATGTGAAGGCTTTAACTAACGCTTAATATAACGAAACACGAAACTGTCTGCTTTCCGAAGAGTTACAATAATAGGGAACTTAAGTCCTCTGGTAGCGTTATTTTTATTATTTTTAGGTGTTATATGCACATAGGAAAATAAGTAAATGATACACGGTTATAAACTGTTGTATCTTCGGCTGCAGAAAATCGTATTTTATTAAGCCACTGAAAGATGGCGTTTTCTAGATGCCTACTAATAATAATATACGTCAGTTGACCGTTCCCGTGGGTAAATTTCATGGGGTAAAGAAACCATTGTTCTACGTATTAATTGTCTAACGAAGTTGTCTGTTACGTTCTTCTCTGCCGACTTTCAAAACCGTAAACCAGTTTCCGAGTATCGCTCCTGATTGGTCATATAAACACCCCAATATCGATTCTGGAAATGCGGGTTTTCACTTCCAAAGTCGAATTTTCTATGTAAACATACAACAGTGTTTGGAACGTGCTTGGGATGTGTTGCTTTTAAAAACTTTCGACTGAATTGCATGGAGTGACGTCTGGTGCAGTGAAGGAGAACTAGATACCCTAAACTCAACATGAATTTGTCTGCCTGTAATATCTAAGTGAAGAGAAACAGCCATCGTGTTGAATAAATCAGAAACCGGAATAGCTGATTTCCTGATTTCCAAATGACTTTTGTGTAAAACGACTGCCAGTCGGAAAATCAGTCTAGACAAAACCTCTTCAGACTTTGACATGTAAACGTAACAGCGAGAAATGTACGATGTCCGAAATTTGGTTTTCGTCTCTCGGAACCTGTGTCACATGTAACCGTAGTGGGTGAGTGAGAGAGAGACAGAGAGAGAGAGAGAGAGAGAGAAAGAAGGGGAAGGGCGGGGGGGGGGGGGGTGTCGGAATCGGGCGAATGTATGTGTTTGGCAGCGAAGCATAAGTGGCAGGCGCGACCATATAACGTGCTCAGGCCTACCTCAAGATAGCAATAAAGCGTTAGGTCACGTTCATCGAGGAAGCACTTTTGGGGAGAGAATGCAGGGAGACAGCAAACTAATATTTAGTTGTATTATCCGTCATCCTGTTGATTTCTTCATCTAATCCAAGACCGCCCTCATCTTGACCGTCTGAAAAGTTCTAGTCATCAAAATCAAGTACGCACTACACGATCCGAAGCGAATGGGTTTTGTATTTCACTATCATATCTGTTAAGATCAGGACATCTGGCCTTTCTGAAAGTCATGTCCACAACTGCTGAGCGGATGCGATGTATGAGCTTTGAAAACCCAGGCACTAGGTGAACTCTGCAGGGAAGGTGCTGTGCGTGGTTTCGTGTGTTGGTTCTCTAGTTGTCGAATACGGCCTGTTATGTCCTCATCTAAGAGGAATCTGATGAATATGCGTCCGACTTTCATCGCGACGCGACGCCGGTATTACAAGGATGCTTCCTCAAAAATTTAAGGGTCCAGAAACAATACAATTTTATAACACAGCATAAAATGTAGAAACAATGAAAAAACATGCATTCACTCCAAAAAATGATTTAATATATAAAGAAAAAATCCCCTATTTTGAACTGACAATGAAATATTTAATTGCGTTTTCTATTCCGCTTTTAACCCGGCATTTGAAACATAGATCTCAGCGAATTTCATTTCTATGTTGTTCATAATCGAAAACTGCCGTAAGATAATGAAATGCAAACAAATGAATTTCGATGAAATCACTTCCTTTTGTTCCCAATTTGTATTGGAAGTTGATATTGATGTATTGATCACCTCACGGCACTAAATCGCCAGGTCACAGCAGACAAACTAGTTGCAACGAAGCGACTCTCCATATGCCAGCTGAAGCACGCATTTAAATCTTACACCTCAATTTGTACATCATACTATTCAATACCACCATTGTAGTTTTATAAACAAACTTCTCACGACTGGAAATGCGTTTCGACCCTGATCTTTATAGACATACATTATCTACACGACCCGAACAAGAACAGTTCATATACGTCGCAATCCAGAGTACAATTTTTAGTTTGCATAAACCACTGATTAGCGTACATAGTATACAAAATTGTTTGTTTGTGTTTCGTTCTGTAAAATAAAAGATACATTGACAGAATAAAATCACTCTACCGAGAAATAATTAATATAGAGTAATGAAAGTTAGGGAAAACATTTTTTCTGGGTACCACATTTAAGTGATTAACGTTGCAAGCTCACAGATTCAGGTACGCAAGAGAAAAGCCATTCGAATGTGAATACATTAATAACCTGTATAACCGCCAGAATGTTGAACGCAAGCATGTAAACGTGCATACAATGAGCCGGATAGCAGTTTGTGGGATAGAGTACCGTGTCTGTTGCACTTGGTCGGTCAGCACAGAAACAATTGACGCTGGTTGTGAATGACGCTGAAGATTGTCCGATGAGGTCCCATACGGGCTCGATTGGAGACAGATCTGGTGATTGAGCAGATAAAAGCAACATGACGACACTCTGTAGAGAATGTTGGGTTATAACAGCGGTATTATCCTGTTGGAAAACACGCCCTGGGTTGCTGTTCATGAATGGCACCAGAACAGGTCGAATCACCAGACTGACGTACAGATTTGCAATCGAGAAGCGTGGGTTAACCACGAGAGTGTTCCTGCTGTGGTACGAGATCGCACCCACAGACCATAACTCCAGGTGTTACTAGGCCGCAGATAGGTTGGTTGCAGGCGTTCACCTGGCCTCCTCCTAACC
This sequence comes from Schistocerca piceifrons, assembly GCF_021461385.2. Lineage (NCBI taxonomy): Eukaryota > Metazoa > Arthropoda > Insecta > Orthoptera > Acrididae > Schistocerca > Schistocerca piceifrons. The sequence continues at coordinate 37,463,907 of NC_060142.1, forward strand.
GACAAACGACCGTGACTGGCAACGAGGCAGAACCAGCTTCTATCAGAAAACACAACAGGCCTCCACCTTGCCTACCAATGAGCTCTCGCTCGGCACCACGGAACTCGCAGATGGCGTAGATTTGGGGTCAGTGGAATGCACGCTCCAGGGCGTCTGGCTCGGAGATATCTTTGAAGTATCCGATTTGTCACAGTTCGTCGTGTCACTTTCGTGCCAACTGCTACTCAAACTGCTGCTGCAGATACAGTGCGATGCGCCAGAGCCACGCGCCGAACACGATGGTCTTCCCTATGTGCCACGTGGCCGTCCGATGCCGGGTCTTCTTGGGACTGAACCATCCCGAGAACACTGCAACCAGCAATCATGTTCAGTGGCTACATTTCTACTTAGTCAGTCTGCAGTATGGCAGAAGGAACATCCAGCTTCTCGTAGCCATGTTGCATGACCTCGTTAAAACTCAGTGAGCTGTTGGACACGGCGTCTTCATCCTCATAAGGCATTCTTGGCTAACATCAACTCACTACATCCTATTTCAAAGGTAACTAACGCTTAAGGTCGTAACACCGTTTATTCAGAGCAAACCTGATTTGCAGCCTCATAGTGCCACTGTTATGCGACTGGGGCGAAATTACAATAGACCTCATTTTTCAGATGTAAAAACACGCCTACCAACTTTCGTGTATCTCGCACAACTCCTTCGTGGGTTGGGATTTTTTCCCCATTAGTGTACTTGCTCGTGCGTCGTTCATCTATATTCAAGTCTGTATGAAAGAACATAGGAATGCTGGAAATATTTACATTTCCTTACCATTAATTTTTCACGAACAGTGTATGTTTCATATGACATGTAAAATCAGAATACAGAGCACAAAGAAATATCCTGTGCACTTTGTGCCACTGCTGTTATAGCTGTCTGTCCAGGACAGTTAAGACAAGAACACATCATTAAACCATCTCTAGTAGTGTTAATGTGCTACAAGAAGGTCAAGTACGGCGGCCCACTGATGCGGCTGCCTCATCGAGTGCTCGCTACTGGTCATAGGCCAGGATTTAAAGAAGGGAATGCTCACCGAGGACAGAACAGGTTTCCACAAGAGGTTGGGATCGCGGCCGTGCCAAGTTACGGCAGAACCAGGACACAATGGAATCCGCTATCTGTTGCTCTTTTCCGAGTACTATTTCTCCTGGCTACCTAAATTATTCCACGGGCTGTTCTGATACGTATACAAGAAAGGTCGCAGCTAACTGTTCCACGAAAAGTCACATAGAATAATAACAACCCCATTCCCAGGAGAATCGATTTCCAGGAGAACAAAAAGAAGAAGAAGAAGAAGAAGAAGAAACAGGCACTCCTACCGTCAGCGCCTGTTTCTTCAGGTATTATTGCAAACAGATCAGTTTTCAAGAAAAACGAAAACAGCTCTGAATAGCTGTTTTATGCGCTCCAAATATCGTCATACTATGAAAGTCACCGGGACACCAGATCTATAACAAATGCGCAGACGACAACCAGTCGCGATTTATTACCTTGAAATATAATTATGTCTTTGTTCTTCTAGTGGCTTTCGATTCTCCTCGAGCGAGTATTTAGAAAAGCTATTTGCTGAACAACACGCCGATCATCAGTAGAGTCTGGCGCTGCTCAAAACAACTGATTTTAAACGGAATACGTCAAAATAAAAGAATAAGGACTGTTTATAATTACTTAAATTTCGAAGCGACCGGGAGCACTTCGACAACATCCATTTCTCACTAACATGGAACTCACCATTCATAAACGTGTGTGTTCCTCTTCTGTTAGTATGGAAGTGGATTTTGGATAATACTAAGAGTATCAAAACGTTGACATCCATGGCTCGATTTTTAACATTTCTATTTTATACTACTCTGATAAAAGTATTACATAATTGGTTACTATTGCCTGCAAGAATTTTTATTATATAAATATACAGAATACTTGGGCAACGAACCTTGACACCGAAGATCGAGTTGTGGCGGTGTCAGACCACAATTTTAGTTGGCTGGTTGATTTGGGGGAGAGGACGAAACATCGAGGTCGTCGGTCGCATCGGACTAGCGAAGGATGGGAAAGGAAGTCGGCCGTGCCCTTTCAAAGGACCCATCCTGGAATTTGCCTGAAGCTATTTAAGGAAATCACGGAAAACCTAAATTAGATAATTTGAGCGCACAGTTGATATCAAATAGTGCCTTCGACTACAGTATGAACCGTACCTGTTTCCTTAAAATGAGTCTGCGTAACAAATTTAGTTTAAAACCAGTTCTTTACAGCGACACACAAATTATGACAGTGATCTGTATATCTACCAGAAAATAATTTTTGTTATTATTCACTAACTCGGCAGGCAGATCAGGGTAGGAGAATAAACAAACAGCTTTCAATTCCAAGCAGTTGGTATTCCAGCTTCAATTCTCATCTGCAAAGCAGATAATACCTTCAGTTTACAAACAACATCAAAATGAATTGAATACTTTTAAGAATGGCTCATCTAGTGTGCGTAATGAGGGAGTGTAATTGGCAAAGGTCACTGAAAAACATCAAGATCGAGATTTTTGTATTTATCGTATCCATTTTTAGATCAAATACCGTGGGTGCTAGGAGGATAATGGAGAACAGTTTGCAGGGGAGACACCGATGAACATTCCCCCACGTTTAGACTTTCCGCTCTCTCGTTGGCAAACTGGACACAGAACAGGTAAGGACACAGTCCCGGTTTCGATTCCACGTTGCACAGACATACCTTCTGTTCGTTTTGAAAATCGAATAAAACTTGTCTGATTGAGAACAGATCGGTTCCATTAGGACGCTATCCAGCAGCATAATAACGGCTGATGTGGAAGATCAGCGACGTTGTACATCGCTATCCTAAGCACTTTATCTTTGTATTTATCTTTATATAATATCGTTGAGTGTCTTGTTGTTATAGTTACGCAAATAAACAGTTAAAGCGATCGGCTTGTACTTCCTTTCTTTCTCAACTCGACAGAGACATTTTTTGGTGACGTCACCATGGAATAGGGAGCTCGAGGTTTATAACTGGACGACACACTGACGCCATCTTGCTGCTGAGAGCTGACGAAGCTGCTACAACATTTAAAAGGTATGACGCTAGTGCGCACTGTAGAGTAGGCACATTGCACAAAAGATTATGGACGCTGGTCACCGCTCTTGCGGCTGAGAATGAAACATTCACGGCCCGCAGAGCCTGCTGCTGCCATTAGAAAAACGGTAATTTCCCAGAATGTTTGCCTATCCAAGCCGCGGGCTCCAAACGATATGCATCGAACGTGCGATTCGAAATCGATCACGCGACTGTGGTGGCGGGCGTTATGAGCATGATTATAGTGGTCACTACAGCAACGACAAAAGAAGATCATTACTCAAATAGTTGTAATTACAAAAGAAAAGACTTACCTCACTCGTCGTCGACGTTGCCGTCGTGAAAAAAATCAATTTGATGTCCATACTACGGGAAGCATTCCCTTTTTGAAGTAACATGGGTAGACTCTGCCAATGTCACGCAAAAATGTGGGTAGTGTGTCACATTTCCGACAAAAATTCAAACAATTTTCTACACTGCATAAGCATGGAATTAGATTCTTCCACGTGAGGCAATCGTCCGAATAAACGTCTACAATACCAGACATCCCACTCACTACCGTCATAAATCGTTTGGGTTTTCCTAGCACCTCACAAATAATTTATCATAACGCCCGCCACCACAGTCGCGTGATCGATTTAGAATCGCACGTTCGGTGTATATCGTTTGCAGACCGCGACGCCGGCCATGGTGGCCGAGCGGTTCTAGGCTCTACAGTCTGGAACCGCGCGACCGCTACGGTCGCAGGTTCGAATCCTGCCTCGGGCATGGTTGTGTGTGATGTCCTTAGGTTAGTTAGGTTTAAGTAGTTCTAAGTTCTAGGGGACTGATGTGATGACCACAGCAGTTAAGTCCCATAGTGCTCAGAGCCATTTGAACCATTTTTGAGCAGACCGCGACTTCGATAGGTAAACATTCTTGGACATTACCAGAAAACACTATAAACCGTCTTGTCTAGCCCAAAAATGATCATATTGTTGTGCGTATTTAATTTAAAAATTTATCGTCCATTGTCTCGATAGGCAGTAGCATCTCTGTACGCCAGCGACTTGCTTCACGTAGTCAACCTTTGTCTATTTGAAATAGTGGGATATTTTGACAGTGCGCGTAGTGTTTTATTTGAAAGCTACCAACAACAACGCTTCTCGACGAGTTACAACGTTTGAAAAAGAAACTATATCTTCAAAGAAGTCCTATCATGTAACTAGTGTCCGCGATTGAAGAATTTTCAGACAACACACCGCTGGAGGATATCAAATACCGCAAGGGACGCTTGGAAGAGGAGTAGCCACTTCTACCACAGCTTGACGACAATTTACACAATCATCCCTCGAGCGAGGAGTGTAACACGACCTTAGTTATTTGCAATGAGTATCTCGACAAGGCTCAACAAGCAGCTTTCCAGGCCAAAGAGAGTACTGAGAAAAATTATCTACTCCTACAGTGACAGCGTGTGCGACTTTCACAGTCTCATCTGTGGTTCATAGCCCTACGCCAATTAACGTCTATTAAGCTCGAACTATTCCTTGGAGACACTAAGATCTAGTCCGGATTACAGCGGCAGTTGTAAGCTTCATTTGACTCGCTAACAATGCAGTTTGTTCACAAAAATGGTCGCGCGAAAAATTCTTACGTTCCGTCTATTACACAGCACATTAACTCCCTTGTCCATATGGAAGTCGTGTGGTTCTGTCTGTGGTATATTTAAATAAAAACTTCAGTATCCGTGAACATATAATAAAAAAATAACTAAAGATACATGACCGGTTCGCTATGGACATCAATTCACCAAATCAAACAGACTCACTCCTGACGGAGAACGTAGATATATTTACATATCACGTAAAAAAGTCCCACAACGTCTTAAAAAACGTGATAGCGAAAAAAATAGATATAACAGGATTCAAATCCTATCCCGACTGAATCTCTGCACGTTAATATGGTGCTTCCATATACTACGCTAGACTGCAGTTTCGCTACAACAGAGCCGCACGGTCTAGGGCGCCTTGCCACGGTTGGAGCGGCTCTTACCCCCCCCCCCCCCTCCCTCTCTCCCGACGGGGGTTCGAGTCCTCCCTCGGGCATAGGTGTGTGCGTTGTCCTTTGTCCTTAGCGTACGTACGTTAGTTTAAGTTAGATTAAGTAGTGTGTAAGCCTAGAGACCGATGACCTCGCCGTTTGGTCCCATAGGATCTTACTACAGATTTCCAAAGTTCGTTATAACAGACTTTGAATTTTGCTTTATAGTCTTCTACAGACTTTAACCGCCGATATGTTGTTAATTTACATTCAATTATAATAAATTCTAACAAGTACGGCACGATTTTCATGAATATTTAATAACCCGTTGCCTTAAAACGAGTTTTCCGTAGTTTCATTACAACAAATGCTACCAATGATGATTCGTCCTCGAAACATTCAACGCGCTGGTGCTTAAAATAGCAGACGTATATGGGGTGTAAGGTATAACCCTCCGACTATGGGCTTCTATTGAACAACATAAGTACAATAAGGCGTCTTGCTTTCTGCAGGCCTCAACCTTTCTCCTTGAGACGTAGGGAGCGTTCTTGCTTCCTATTGGTTTTACTTCAGGTGACACGTCGCCGAAATATCGCAAAATTTATATTGTGTTTCACGTGACGAAATACCTCCTCAAGGTGAAATAGCAGGAAGTGACGTCACAAAACTCGTAGCGAGATCCACGAGAAAGACAGTCGTGGCGCGTACGTCACAACACGTTGCACTGCAGGTCTTACGAGTGCCAGCAGCCGTCTCCGGCGGGGAGCGAGTAACTATTTCAGACGAGTTTAGTAATTCTTGATTGTGTGTTTAAATGCACGCAAGTTCTCGATAGGTCACGACAAAATTAAGACTTTTCGTGGGTACCTTTCCAATTAAATACTGACTTCCCGTGGGCCCTACACGGTGCCGAGGGTTGGCGAAGTATGGCGGACAAGCCGACTAGTGTGATGTCTCAAGTTCGTCGCAGGGCCGTACATCTCCTTGGCCCCGACGCGTAGAGCGCCACACGTCAGCTAATTCGTTGCGACTGCCGACGGCTTAAGCCACTGTGTTCTCACCGCCACTACTGCTCGACTCACCTACGTGTGATAGCCTCCGAAGTATTTCTTCTGGAACTAAGCTGCAGAATATGTAGGCCCTAAAAAATTAAATTAAAATGTCCACTTAATATTACCTCGTTCCACTTACAAGATAAAAATTTTAGTATGGCTCTAGTTCTTTCGCAATTAACTCAATTACCTGACGTAGCCCTTTGTATTGGGGTTATTGCTAAGAACTTCCCGTGAATTTCTACTTCTACAACACTAATCACTACAAAATCTTAGGTTGTAGACGTATTCATATTCGCTTTTCTTCTTAATATAAGCGACAACTCCTGCTTTAGGTTGACTTGCGATCCCTGAATAACTATAAACTCCGGCGTAAAGTCCGTGCTGTACACAACCACGCTGAATAACTAGGCAAACGAGTCGTAGCCGGGCAGACACTTTGCCACATATGATCGATTCGTGGCAATCATTCCATCACATTTCTTAGGAATTACGATAGATCATCTATCTATCGCTGCAATCTGCGAGTTGCCCACACTCGCGACGATCTACAGAAAGATCGCGCGACCTGTCGTTCCTAGTCGCGTGTGTGTGTGTGTGTGTGTGTGTGTGTGTGTATGTGTGTGTATGTGTGTGTGTGTGTGTGTGTGGGCGATAATATCCTGCGGGAGAGTGAGCGCAATATTATCATCTGTGGCAGTTAGTTCGGCTTTCGCTGCTGCGACCGAGGACTCGAAACAAAAATATCACGTGAGGATGGCACCTACAGTAAATAAAAACACAGTCCTGTGGGTAGATCAGGAGTTCGTATCATGTATTCAAACCTTTCGTTACGCCTATTCTCGCTGTTCTGGACCTGGTCTTCCATATGGAACTCTGTCTGATTATGTGTTGTTGCGTAAGACGATTCCGGCTTATTGTTCCATATGGTACACACAGAAGGCGAAAGACATATTTAATGAACAAAGGTCCCTTGACTGTCTCTGTATTTCGGGTCTTTAGGTTCTTATTTCCGATAACCATTCCGGAGTGGAATCTCCATCGTCAAGGTTTCCAAGATTCAGTTTGTCATGACCTGGTGTGGTGAAGGAGTCGCACCAGAGGGAGGATACGTTGTTATATAAACGGAAAAGCACATGAGCGCTAGTAAAAACCAAAATACAGCGCTACAAAATACCTAAATAACGCTAGAATGCACTTCACTGATAGTGTACGCCATACGATGAAAATCCTCAAGTTTTTTTCTTCTCATTACACTTACAACGCCGCGCGAGATTAGCCGAGCGGTCTAAGGCGGTGCAGCCATGGACTGTGCGGCTGTTCCCGGCGGAGGTTCGAGTCCTCACTCGGGCATGGGTGTGTGTGTTTGTCCTTAGGATAATTTAGGCTAAGTAGTGTGTAAGCTTAGGGACTGATGACCTTAGCAGTTAAGTCCCATAAGATTGCACACACATTTGAACATTTGAACTCCTACAACGTAAACAAACTTATGTATGAAAATATTGGAAATAAATATCCTATAATACTAACAGAAACCTAGTTTGTCCAGTATATCATACATGTACAGTAGAACTACATTAAGTCAATGTCTTTCGTAGTATAGAATGTTTACTTTCAATGTTTTCATATCTCAGTGTGTTTACGTTATATGTGGAATAAAAACCAAACAACTTGGAAGGCATTGCTCTAAGGGCCACCAGTGAAGCAGATTATCACAATATGAGAATACTTTGTAGTGCTATATCTTTTCTGTGTTAATCCGTTTATCTCGGAACATAACGTTCAACAGTTACTACTGGCGTTCTCACTTCCCGCGCCCGGGTTCCCGGGTTCTATTGCCGGCGGGGTCAGGGATTTTCTCTGCCTCGTGATGACTTGGTGTTGTGTGATGTCCATAGGTTAGTTAGGTTTAAGTAATTCTAAGTTCTAGGGGACTGATGACCATTGATGTTAAGTCCCATAGTGCTCAGAGCCAATTACTACTGCTTCACCAGGACATAACGAAGACACTGTGTTGAGTCTTGGAAACCCTGATGACGGAGCTTTGACTCCGAAATACGTATCGGAAATAGTAACCTCTAAAAGGAAGTATAGATAGGCAACGGAATTTCATTCATATGATTCTGGCATCGATGATACGTACTGATTCCGGCTGACGTTATGTGCAGGCGTAAGGCACACCTTCTGTGCAGTGACCTGTCTGGTTAGAGTCAGGCTACGATACAAAAATTATCTTCAAAATTTTGCTGGATATTGCAGGGTATGGTCCGCAATTAAAATATTATTAGCCATTACGATCACAGCACTTTTAGCAGGCTTACGGTTTCCTCCCGTGGAACATTCAGTGCACAAAAATTAACGCACAAACAGAATAAAAATACTGTGCGGCTACAATGCCAATAGGGATAAATACAATTTCTAACACTAGTACTGTACAGTACCACATGTTGCGGGTAGGTTTACTCGTGGGTTACAGGTCACAGTGCACCACGTCGATCTTTTGTGAAAGCTAACATTCTGTCACTGTCAACCCGACGTGTTTCGTTCGACACATTAACAGAAACAATTCTATTCAAAGTGGATATTAGAACAATTAAGTGGTGAGGCGTCCTGCTCAACGTTTTGAGCGGCAGCAGCTTGATAACAGGTTAACAATTAAAGTTAATAGACCTTCGCCTCATGAGCTGCGCAGCCCGTATTGTTTCAAGCGGTATTGCCCCTCTGCTTACCTTCGGATCGCAAAGTGTTTCAGTGTCGCGTCCCGTAAGCACTTCACTGTAGTTACGAAGCTGATGAAGCGAATAGAGTCGGTGCAGCTAGAAATACCAGAGGACGAGTGGAAGACGGAATGCCACGGCGCCTGATGGACGAGGCAGCAGCGGTGGTCTGCTGGATCGCGTGAAGGCGTGACGTCACGGCGGGGCCCCGTTTGGCCCCGGCTGTGTGGTGTGAGTGCGGATCGCGCGCAAGTGGCGGCTACGGGCTGCGCTCTGCGGGGCTCCTGTGGAGCGGCACGCAACGGCCATCCGGCTGGCCTGCTATTCGCGGGAGCCACGCGAGCCGAGAGGCGGGAACACTCGAGCGACGCAGGGCGCCTCTAGATACCGTGGGGCTATCTTTGCTGCTGCCTGCAGCAATCGACAGACTCCTTTACAGCCACAGTGTTCACTGGTAATCAAATATTACACAATTTAAAACGCCGGATACTCATATCCGGTAACCATTAAATCCCACAGGAAATTAAACGAAGTAGAAGGAAGTGACGCGTGAACTTCCAGAACTTCAATGTCTATCAGTTGTTAATAACGTTAACAATTTCAGAAAACAGGTTCTTTATAATTTTGCCAAAAGTAGCTACAAATTGCGTATTTCTTGTTAATTACATAGGTTCACGACACGCTTGTTTCGGCGTAAATGCAATTTTCAAGTGTTCCTGATGACATTACATTTATAGACTTTATCATTTTATTCTACGTCTGTGTAATAGTACTATGAGATTTTATCTGATATTATACTCGCGTCGAGATGGAGTAACGTCCATAAAACCTCTTGCAACATAATTTATTTTATTTATTGCGTTCTTAACTTAGGTCACATATTTACTTTCTATACAAGAATAATAGTTAAACTTCGTATTATTATTAATTTTTTCCTTAGAGCGAACCTGCATAATTCAAGAGTCACTACACTGATGTCTCACATTGACACTCGAACAATCCACGACCATATAACAGTCAAAAAATTAATAATACGAAATTTCAATATTATTGCCCCATAGAAAGAAATTACATTCCACGATATTTTATGGAATCACTCTATCTAGATGTAAGTATAATAGAAAATAAAAATCTCATAGTACTATAACATAGATGTACAATAAAGCCATGTACTGCATAAGTGTAGTGTAAACTGGAACACTTGAAAATGACACTTATGACAAAAATCGTTCCGGAACAAGTTTACTAAACTTCAATTTCTACTTCCTTCTAATGGTTCAAATGGCTCTGAGTACTACGGGACTTAACTGCTGAGGTCATCAGTCCCCTAGAACTTAGAACTACTTAAACCTAACTAACCTAAGGACATCAACACATCCATGCCCGAGGCAGGATTCAAACCTGCGACCGTAGCGGTCGCGCGGTTCCAGACTGAAGCGCTTAGAACCGCTCGGCCACCTCGGCCGGCTCTACTTCCTTTTTATTGTTGTAAGTATTAGTGCATATACGAATATCAACTGCCATTGTTGCTAAACATAGTTCATTTTCCATAGTAGAAATTCTTGACAATATAGCGTTCCAAATATTGGTTGAAACTACCGGCAATCGGTTGCTTGTGTGTGGGGCCCTTTAGAATGATAATTTCAGTGACAGATTCGGCGGCAGCTACTCAGCGTCGAAAGCAGGGTGCACGTGGTGGTGCGTATTCGAAAATATGATCGTGCATTGAAGTAGTGCAACACGCGTGATTCACGGCATGTGTAACCCATGTCGGATGTAGCCATGGACACCGCTGTGAATCGGATGATATGTATATTGTCTACTCAGCATATTTCTCACCTTAGCCCGGAAGGAACGGAAAAGGAGACTGTGCTGGTAACTCGTACCAATACCTAAGTGTAAAAATTTCTGGAAACGAGATGAAATTACGAGACAGGCTCAGATGTACGAGGTAGAGCAGGTGCTAGGCTTTGGTTCATTGGCAGAATTCTAGAGAAATTCCATCTGTCTACAACGAAGACTCCTTGCAAAACACTCATGCGACATATCCTAGGATATTGCTCAAGTGTGTGGTGCCTGTACTAGATAGGACTAACAGGGTATTTCAGACGTATACAAAGATGGGCAGTACAAGTTGTTACAGGATTATTTGCCGCATGCCAAATGGTCACGACGATGCTGAAAATCGGAACTGACAGACACTTATAGGCGAATGCAGAAATTCCGGATAAACCGAACTCAGAGCTCAAGAACTAATATAAAATAAGGCATCTAGGAATTCTCGTACAGCCTCCAAAGTTTCGCTCCCTTAGGGACCGCGAAAATGAGCTTGGACTAATAATAGGGTGCACAGAGGCGTTCAGGAATTTATTCGCCCCGCGCTCCATGCGAAAATGGAACGGAAGGACATCCTACTACGCGGAACGTTGGTAATAACCCCCTGCCTCGCACTTCATTGCGGACTATAGGTGTAGATGTAAAAGGCTAAAAGTCTATAAGCGAGGCGTGTTCGGGTGACTCGGCTGAAAATGTACTACTGTTGAGGCCAAGGGTCTATGTTCGAATCTCTATCCCTGTACAAATACCATTAGCTCATATCAAAGTATGTTCCATCAAGAGAAAAGAAATGCCGCTTCAGCTGGATCTGTTGAAAGTGGGGAGATGCACCACCAACCAATCTCCTTTGCTTTTCATCAGCAGAAACAGCTAGGTGTGAAACAAATGAACCTCAAGTATGATTCTTCAACTTCTCCCAGCGTATTTCTTGCTCGAACAGTCCGCCCGCCCTCAGGAGCTCAGTTCGTCAGCGCACCTGACGATGGCGTCATGTCTGATCGCCGAAATATTGTGCCCGTTGGACACTATGGACCGGCAGTGCACCCGTGGACTGTTCGAACCTCAAGTAATCAGAATGTGTATATCCCCACGTATACTTTGCACTATTGACAGGCAACCCTGATTGAAATATCTCGTTTCTTCCCATTCGAATAATGTGATAGCCTCAGAAAGCTGACAACTATTGGGGAGTTCATTCAACAGTGTTAGATTCATAGGCCAGGAAGCTTACGAAAATCTCGTCATTTAAGATCATCAGCAAAATGCACACAGTCTAAATATTTCACATGAATCTTTCTCCAAAATTGTTGAGAAGAAATGCAGTGCAAACAAGATGTGGCTGATTGTTTTCATCTCAGTTGATCCCGAACGCCGCGTAGTTCCCACCGACCCACATCAAAAATTTCTGCCGTTTTGTGTCGGTACGATTGCGTTCCTACCACGAAACTGTTAACTTTTTGTTCACAACTACAACAGATGTCAGCAGGCATCACATCAAGTTTCATTTTGTCGTGGAGATAAGACTACTTATTCCCAAACCGAGACCTGTACAGTTACAATTATGTTAAACAATCCAACTGCGAGGGTAGGCACAGTGAACATATATCTGCCTTCAGATGCGGCATATTTCTGCTCAACAAATTCTTGTACGAAGACGGAAACTTGTGAATATAGTGTCTCCACGAATAAATCGAAAACCAGAAGGCAACAACATTTTATTTTCTTTCTTCTTTTCCTTGTTCGTCATATTTTTCCTGACGGTCCGGTCAGTGGGGAGGTAGATGTGATTATGATAGGATGTCGTTTCATGTACTTGACCATAAAGCGTAGGACGAGTATGTTTAGTATCCGATGGTGAATCGGATTCCCTGCCCATCCCGAGTATAGAAATAGACGACAGGTCAGGATACTGGGCTTCATAATCCGGCTGGAGGTTGTACCCCTGTTGAAGGAGGGAAACTTAGGGGTGCGCCACACCGCAAACATCTCACACGGGCGCGTCAGTACAGCAGCAGGCGTCAAAGTGCCGATAAATACCGCGGCCTCGCACTTCCCAGTCGTTTTCGCTAGTTCCTTGAAGCCTTTGATACCAGCCATCGATTAGAAGAATGGTTATCTCTTTTGTATTACGTTTTGATTCGGATTGCTCCATGGACTCCAGAATGAAATTTTCGCTCTGCAGCGGTGTGTTCGCTGATATGAAACTTCCTGGCAGATTAAAACTGTGTGCTGGACCGAGACTCGAACTCGAGACCTTTACCTTTCGTGGGAAAGTGTTCTACCATCTGAGCCACTCAACCATGCCTCACAACCTGTCCTCAGAGCTTCGATTTGCCACTACCTCGTCTCCATGGACTGTTTGTGAACGCTTCCAACAACTTCCCTAACGAGGAAAACACAAGTGCCATAATCTGATTATCCAGAAATTTCGCTCAATGGAAGAGGGGTCAAAGTAAGCGAACACGTGTTTCAGCTTATTTGTAGATACACCTCCGTTTCTGAGAAAACGTTGGTCAATGTTTTCGAGGTCCTTTACGTACCTTTTAGCGAGAAAATCGTCCAGTCGAAGCGGTAGCGCAGTGGTTGAAGTCGCTATATTACACGTTTGCGCTCCGTGTTCGAAACCAGATAACTTTTTTGTTTTTCATTTATCTACCAATGTCTGTAGAAGAGTACTACACGAATGTTTTCCACTGAGTATTGAAATAACTTCGCATTTATTCGTCTACTAATTGTATCGCTGGCGAATGAATTTATAAAAAAAAAATGAAAATGAGGAAATTACTTAAAAGTCTGTAATCGACTGCAAGCGCCAATTTCCGTTATGCGTGGTCTGCCGCAAAATTACTGCCAACGTATGAAATCTGCAGCAACATTAATGAGTGAGATTCATACGAAGAAATATCACTGAGGCAGACACGCCTTCGTTCGATGGTCGTGGTGCCCGGAATTTCTGTGTTTCGTATATGTCTACGGTCCGTATCATCCGAGGGAGTGCACCACATCATCCTGAAGAATAAACATACGAATAAAACATTAAATTAACATAAGAATTTATATAAAAATGAAATATAATAATAAGAGAATTTAAAACTCCCTTGTATCCCTATCTTGATAAGGAACATTCATGAAGTAACCTTCTACAGAAATCGGTACATAAATGAAAAAATCCGTAGAAGTTCGACATGGCGCACCAGGGCTGCCGTACAAATTTCATTATATATAACGACAGTTCACCCAGACCGGGAAACGAGAGATTCGACAATTTTTTCCTGTTATCGATATCGATACTGGCAATATATCAAAGTATGTCACATATATGGCCTTGTCTTTTGATTTCACTAACTGAGAAGATTAAATTTTTTAAACCGTCAACGGGCCGTAGACTTTAACATGTGACATAAATTTCAATTTCATACATCTACACGTTCCTGAGAAAAAGTTGTCTATACAGACCGACAGAGAGTTAGCAGGATAACAAAGGACCAAAAAATTTTTTCGTGTGACATAATTACGAAATAACAAATTTTAAATTTTTTTTCCTTTAGTTGTGCTGGGAAACCTTGCTTCCTGCCAAATTTTCATGATACCATGTCAAAGGTTTTGATGAGTGATTTTGCGACTGTCGTAATATGTGACATAAACGGCTGTATTTTTGACTGCACTGAGCTATAAGTTTCCATTTTTTATACCGCCAATGGACCGAACACCTTAGTAAATGACATAATTTTCAGTCTGACAGTCCACCTTTTCCTGAGAAAAAAAGGTTTTTTAACAATCTGTCAGACGGACAGACAGACGGGAGGACAATAACGTGATCCTGTAAGGTCACCGCTTTTACCGATTGATGTTCGGAACCCCGAAAGTAAAATAAAATGAAATAAAATAAAATAAAATAAAAAATCCCGTTTCGAACACGGGGCTCAAAAGTGAGGGGCTGCAGCGCCAGCCACTGTGCCATCATTACGGCTGAGATTTACGAGCGCTAAAGGGCATTTGAATTACATCGAAAACTTTGATCGTTGTTTATCTACGGATAAGGCGTGAAACTGGTTCGCTTGTTTTGGCCCCTCTTCCACTGAGCGAAATTTCAAGGAAATCGGATTATGGGACTTGTCGCGTACTCCGCGAGTAATCACAAACTGTGGTCTACCTCCACAGAATGGGATGGAAAATTAAATCACAGTAATATGGAGAAACATACCAGCACGTGATACTGAGGAAGAATGTCACAACTGTTGAGGACTATGAACAGTGTAAAGAGAAAGCATATTGAAACGGATTAAACCAGGAAGGTAATAAGTAGTAGCAGAAATAAGATTACAAATAAACATCATATCAAAATTGTTGTGACTTGGCAAGACAGCCAAGCTATTAGGAGGTGAAGCCGAAAGGCACGCGTTTAAGCTCACGCAGGCTGGCGTGAGGTCTGGAACAGTTAAAGGATTTGAGTCTAGCAAATAAAGTACGTAGCTGTTGGAATACTTAACTTTAATCCATAATTGGTGAACATTGGTCTGACGGTACATGCATCACAAGATAAATAGCAAATGATAATGGCGCATTGCTAGGTCGTAGCAAATGACGTAGCTGAAGGCTATGCTAACTATCGTCTCGGCAAATGAGAGCGTAATTTGTCAGTGAACCATCGCTAGCAAAGTCGGCTGTACAACTGGGGCGAGTGCTAGGACGTCTCTCTAGACCTGCCGTGTGGCGGCGCTCGGTCTGCAATCACTGATAGTGGTGACACGCGGGTCCGACGTATACTACCGGACCGCGGCCGATTTAAAGGCTACCACCTAGCAAGTGTGGTGTCTGGCGGTGACACCACAAAAATTACTGATCTAATCTAGGAGCAAGTTATCGCAAGGTGGGCGAAACAAGGAAGTTACAAGAAGCAGATCAGGACAGTCAAAGAGAGAAGTCTTCGGCTAAAGACGTTCTTATAGGAAACGTAGGTCCCTATTTGAGATGAAACGTGAGGTTTACGTTGAGGCATAGCATTCTGTGAAAGGTAATCAACGACCCTGCAGTCAGAAGGGGACTGTTCAAGTTGGCGGAGGCTCTGTAATGGTGTGGGGCGTGTGCAGTTGGAGTGATATGGGACTCCTGGTACGTCTAGATACGACCCCGACAGGTGACACGTACGTAAGCAACCTGTCTTGTCATCATTCATGTTCATTGTGCAATCTGACGGACTAGGGCAATTCCAGTAGGACAATGCGACACCCCACTGTCCAGAATTGTTATAGAGTGGCTCCAAGAGCAATCTTCTGAGTTTGAATACTTCCGCTGGCCATCAAAGTCCCCAGACGTGACGGAGAAAAATTAACTTCCGGTTGCGAAAGCGGCAGTGATAGGGCCGGAAATGGCGAAAGTTGCGGTTAGTTGAAGAGGTGCTACATAAGTTCAGATGGTTCAAATGGCTCTGAGCACTATGCAACTTAACTTCTTAGGTCATCAGTCGCCTAGAACTTAGAACTAATTAAACCTAACTAACCTAAGGACATCACACACATCCATGCCCGAGGCAGGATTCGAACCTGCGACTGTAGCGGTCGCTCGGCTCCAGACTGTAGCGCCTGCAACCGCACGACCACTCCGGCCGGCGCTATATAAGTAATGTTTTTCATAAGACGGCGTCAGTTGTCGAGTAGCAGCACGTGCAGCAGCATCGAGACACAGAGCATGTCGCTTTATTATAGGAGGAGAAGGCGTTCGCACCTGATAGTGTATAAAGCTGTCGATAATTTTGTGATGAATACGGAGAACGGTGTAGGTGCACATGTGATTCTCCACGGCCCTTCAGTGATTTGTGGATGTGTACTGAATTTTACACTCACGCTTACGCTTTCTTCATACTGAGGGCTTCTGCCTTACTTCATGCACCCTATAAATCGTATCTTGTCGTGTGTGACAGCAAAGTGCGAGAATGGTGCAAGAACTTCGAAGCAGGAATTACAGACGTTCATGATGCAAGCGGTCAGGGAAGGAAGTGTCAGCCGATGATCTTGTTCAACGAGTGGATCATGCGATTCAAAAAAATCGCCTAAAAAGGCACTTCTGAACAAGCGAAGAAGAATGTTGTTGTCAGGCATTGTCCTGCATCATAACAATGTTCCGACGAACTCTGCAGCTGCAACAAGGACGCTCCTGCAGGGCTTTCGATGGGAAGTGTTTGACCGCCCACCACACATCTCGGACTTGGCTCCCTCCGATTTTCATCTGCTTGCTCACATGAACTGCTGGCTCTGGGGACAGTATTTCTGGCACAGACAAGAAGCTGCAGACCAGTGTAGAGAACTGGCTGCCTTGTATGAGGAGGGCATTGGATAGTTGATACAACGCTACGGCAAGTGTCTAGAGAAGTAGCTGGAAGGTGTAGCTACATGTTACAAGAAACAGTTTTTGATTTTCACTGTGGTTTCCATTTACAAGCGATAGAGCCTTGAATAAATAAATAAATAATATTCCTCGCACATATCAATGACATGCTGATCAATTTTTATTTTGAAATTTTTGTTGCATTTTTTTCGTTTTTGGATGCTTTTAGCTCTTCTATTCCCATGTCAATCAGTTCAGTCAATACTTTACTAACATGATTTGCATGCAGACAGAACCAGCAATCTGTTGACGCACTGAATTCTGCTTAAA
Source organism: Schistocerca piceifrons (assembly GCF_021461385.2). Classification (NCBI taxonomy): domain Eukaryota; kingdom Metazoa; phylum Arthropoda; class Insecta; order Orthoptera; family Acrididae; genus Schistocerca; species Schistocerca piceifrons. Next base: position 37,481,304 of record NC_060142.1, read on the forward strand.
ATTGTCGTCCAGAGTCGTCTGAAATTGTATGAACGATAATATGATTTAAAAGACATTACGCAATTCTGACTTATGATTATAGGAATGAGATCACAAAGCATTAGTAAAAAAGTACCTGCTTTAGATGAAGGTGAGTAGTCTCCAGTAAAGTAACGGTAGCGGGCGCGGGTGGTTTAGTTTGGCAGCTTCGGATGACACACCGTGTATTTTCGTTTCTGAGTAGTAGTGTGGTGGCAACACTGACGGCGGCCGTATTGAGCAGAAACAGATGGATGATTTTATTTGTGGTGGAGGCTAATAATAAGTAATAAACTTTATTTAAAATTTATGTTTGTTGTTAGCTTTTAAGACCACTTCAGACATAGGAAGCGGTGTAGGGGCAACCGTGGACTAAAGAACAATAAGTTTATATACGGGAGTTGTGGATTTAAGAAACTCGTGACGAGGGATCGATTATATGTCAGAAAGTAAAATACAGGTGGATGTCGGATGGGGATGAATGATTAGCGTTCGCCACCGGTCACGAGCTCGGATCTTAGAAGATTTGTGCAGGAAAGCAGTCTGTCCAGAGCCGAACCATACGCGGCGCAGTCGATAATAGCAAAGGTGATGATCCTAGTTAGATTGCCCGCCCGACACACAGCTGGAACTTTCATAACAGCTACACCCCGATGCGAAGAGACATTCACTATTTGTCTCTCTCGTTTAAAGACGGGTTTACGGGTGCGTCATCTTCGTCCGTCACAAACAAGTTGGTTTCATCAACTGGTACAGCGTTTGAAATACGTTTCTCCCTTATTGAAACAAATAAAGAACACAGCCGCTTACCTGTTTATTTCTTGGTTGCGCTTTGTCTTTACAGTGGACTGCGGGCGAAGTAGCTGCGCAATATACGGCACCATCATAATTGTTATTACGTCACAGACGGTGGAAAGATTTAGTGGTCCTCAGTTCCTGGAAGATACATTGTTTGTGTGTCTGTTTTTCACGTCTCTCTTCGGAATTTCAAGAAAATAACTTTTTAGCAGACGGAAAGCATCATCAAAGCAAATTCTCCCAAGCACGTCGCTGTAATGCTTTTTGAACCGTCTTCTCCATATCTCAGTCACGTACCAGTAGCATGCTAACATTTCGAGTATTTAAGAGCAAATCACTTGTATTTTTTTTAAATCTTCAATTGCTTACTCAGGAGACCTGGGCGTGCTGTTGCTGAACTTGCCTCTTTTCTGAAAATATGCCAGTAGGCTGGAAGTGGGGCGTAGAGGTTCCCAAAGAGGAATGTTTTGACGAGTATTTCCAACTCCAGCTACTGAGAGCAAGGGTAACTGCTGCTCGGAATCAGAGGAATGATTATTTTTGTTTACTATCAACATCGCACCAGTTCTTTTTAAACACTTTTCGCTCCCTACCCCTAAAAGTGGAGCGGGCTGTTCCCGTTATGACTCATTGTAGAGCTAGGAGCTTTTCAAACAATTAGCAGGCGAGCTGGTAGTGAGGCAGGAGTCATAATTGGCAACATCTGCCATGTGTTTTCCTGTTCCAACATTTCCGTTACAGCCAAGGGAAACTTCCAGAACACCTTGGTCAGAAATGGAGGACGGAATCCATTTTAACATAATTCTGGGACGATATGTCCCGTACAAAAAATATGAAACCTACTGTATGTGAATCTGTATATAGTGAGTATAGTCGACGACTTGCTTGAAACGTAAACTGTACCTAACCAGTGATGACGCAAATTTATGATCACTGCAACATTAAAGTCTCCTTTGGTAGAGGAATAAGGTGCGAGTAGCAGACAGTGTGCCTGCAGCTTTCGTAGACTCTTTGTAGCTCCTGTTCGGATAACGGTTTCGTTCATTTCATCATTCACTCGCGAAAACTCACAGGTGGTGGAGGTACTCGACTTCTGAAGCACACGCCGTGCATATCTCCTTTTCTGTTCAGAGAAGTTCATGGTTACTTCACGGGTTCCTCAATTAACATTAGGGGAGCGCTGGAATGGAGTTTTTTAGTTAGTGTCTGATTTATTTTCGCTTATTTGTATCAGTGAACTAGTGCTTCGTCTCTAATGACTTGACCGTTGACAGCACATATAGCTATGACCAAGTATCCTCCTGAGTCCGTTTACCACACTCGATTGTGATGTTGTTCTCGATTTTGCGATCTCAACAATGAAATCATTGACACCGAAGCAAATTTATTTAGGCGAGTGCTAACAAATAAATCATCTTCTTTTAATCTGTGGTAAGCTGATTATGAATTAACCGACCTTTTTGAATCACCGAAGTGCTAAAGTGGAAAGTCTTTGACAACCGGCATTGTAATTCTAGTGTTTGACGAACGTAGTAGCGGCTCTAAAATGTCGTACTGAAGGAAAATTTTGTTTTTAGTATTCCACTGTCAAAATGAGGGCGTGTGATGACATACAATCGTAATAACCAACTGGGGGAGTGATGCGGCAGTACTGATTTAAACATTCTAAGCTCTCTACAACGACATGGAGCGAGGGCATGTGACGGCACAGATCGTAATCCATCTGCCCGCTGAGGTGAGGTTCGCCTGGTGGTGTTTAGGACCTGTTCTCTCTCCTCTATTTCACGTCCGTAAGTGAACACTTTTAAAGTCCCACTAGTGGGAAAGCCTACGTACACGTATCCTATCAGATCCTGATATAGAAACTAGAAAAACAGTATAAATATGACACTTCCTGGCAGATTAAAACTGTGTGCCCGACCGAGACTCGAACTCGGGACCTTTGCCTTTCGCGGGCAAGTGCTCTACCAACTGAGCTACCGAAGCACGACTCACGCCCGGTACTCACAGCTTTACTTCTGCCAGTACCTCGTCTCCTACCTTCCAAACTTTACATATCAGCGCACACTCCACTGCAGAGTGAAAATCTCATTCTGGAAACATCCCCCAGGCTGTGGCTAAGCCATGTCTCCGCAATATCCTTTCTTTCAGGAGTGCTAGTTCTGCAAGGTTCGCAGGAGAGCTTCTGTAAAGTTTGGAAGGTAGGAGACGAGGTACTGGCAGAAGTAAAGCTGTGAGTACCGGGCGTGAGTCGTGCTTCGGTAGCTCAGTTGGTAGAGCACTTGCCCGCGAAAGGCAAAGGCCCCGAGTTCGAGTCTCGGTCGGGCACACAGTTTTAATCTGCCAGGAAGTTTCATATCAGCCCACACTCCGCTGCAGAGTGAAAATCTCATTCTGTAGTATAAATATGAATTATCTGAAAACAATATTCTAGACTAAGGTGTTTGGCGCTGGGGAATTGAGCTGAAGCAGAGATCTTGTTAAAATATGACAAGTTTAGCTAAAGGTCGGTAGCCAGAGCATGTGGTCACTGTACCTGATGAGCCAAATCATTATGACTGTTGTCGACCACAAGATTGAATGCGTGGCTCAGTAAGGAAAATATATAAGCGCAGCAGAGACGAATGGGCATGATTGTAACGACGGTACGGATTGAAAATGAGAGCGTCCACTGACATAAGCGTCTGTGATAAAGGGTAAATTGTACTCGCCCGGCGTCTGGGACTGAGCATCTCGAGAACGGTGAGGCTGGTTACAACACTGGTGCAAGCGCAAGCGTTTCGGGGCACACCTCTCAGCGCATTTGTTTAAATGGAGATCCACAGCAGTCGTTCCCTAAGTGTTCCCACGCTGAGCCAACGTTATCATCAGCTACGACTGCAGTGGGCACCATATATTGGCGATTGGACCGTGGGTCAGTGAAAATGTGTGGTTTGGTCGGATAAATCTCGTTTTTTGTTACATCATGTCGAGGGTCATGATGGCAAACGCCATCAAAGCTGTTCGAAACATGCAACACGCCCCTGCAAAGGACCGTGGGAGCAGTATTATGCTATAGACACATTCATAAGACCTGTTGTATTAATTGAGAGCGTCACGAAACTGCGGACCACGTCAACGTTATGGCGGACCACCTACACCCCTTCATGCTTGATGTTTTCTCTGACGGCGATGGCATCTTCCAGCAGGGCAACTGTCCGTGTCTCAAAACCGAGCGAGGTGGTGCAGTGGTTAGCACACTGGAGTCGCATTCGGGAGGACGACGGTTCAATCCCGTCTCCGGCCATCCTCATTTAGGTTTTCCGTGATTTCCCTAAATCGCTTCAGGCAAATGCCGGGATGGTTCCGTTGAAAGGGCACGGCCGATTTCCTTCCCCATCCTTCCCTCACCCGAGCTTGCGCTCCGTCTCTAATGACCTCGTTGTCGACGGGACGTTAAACACTAATCTCCTCCTCCTCCGTGTCTCAATGGCAGAATCGTGCTTCAGTGGTTTGAGAAACATGATAGTGAACTGACTCTGGTGTCTTGGCCAGCAAATTTGCTTAATCTGAAGCCGATGGAAGACTTCTGGGCGTTATTGGAAGGCAGCTCCGCGACCAAAATCCACAGGCCCGTAATTTACGGGAACTGCATGACCTGCGCGTGGACTTCTTGTTCCACATGCCTCCGGAAACTTACCAGGGACTTGTCGAATACATGCATCGTACAGTTGTTGTTGTATTGCTTCTCAAAGACGGACCAACACGTTATTCACCGGGTGGCCTTGTCTGACCCTCCCGTGCATTAGGCTTTCAGTTATTGTCTCTTCACAAACATGTACTCTGATCTTCTTGTCCTTGTATACGTGCTCAAGCAGCTTCTTTTCTTTATCATCTATTCCCTTTTCTCTTAATATTTGTAAGATCTTGTTCCGTTGCTTTTCCTAAGTCGATAGAATCAGCATAAATTTCTCTATTCTTTTAGATATATGGCCCCTTCCATTGTTGTTCATAACGCTGATACATCTCCTGTAAACAGCGGTCTGATTCTGTCCGTCATGTATTAAATTCTGTCAAGGACTTTTAAAGCAGAAGTCACTGTACAGGTAGCACTCAAAATATACACGTAATTGACTCAGGTGAATATATTAAGCCAATAGTTGAGCATGGCCCACGAACACCTGTGGGACACGGGTCGCAGCTTTCAGGTTCGAATTAGTAACTAGGAGCAGTGCTGTTCGCTTAGCGGCGGGTATAATGCCGCGAAGAGTAAAAACATGACTGCTTTCGCTGCGGTCGAGAAGCGCTAGGAATCCCTTTAAAATTATCAGCTCCGACATCTGTGACTGTTTCTGAACGAGTGCAGTCTCGCACCTTAATGAAGGCAGCGTTTGCAACTGGCACGGGAAACAGTCAATGGAAGGTCAGAACGAGCAACCTTCAGCAGCTTGCAAGGAGAGCGCTGCAGCTCAGCTCAGGTCGTTAAAAAACCGCGGAACTGGCGCCAGTTCTTGCGGCTTTTATAAGGCCCCGATGTCGCAAGCAGGTTCCCAAGGACGCGCTTGCGGCTGTCTAGAGCGGGATTATAGTCTTACCTGTCTGTGTTTCTTTCATCCACCCAGTCTCCTTTCGCCTATTGGTGCGTTTATCTTGTGATACTTCCAATACGAATTTCTAGCGCTTTCACCGTTGTACACGTGTTGAAGCGGAGGTAAACACTTCAAGTAGAAAATCATATACTTCATTTTCACAGTACAAAAGCACCAAAATAAATAGCATCATTAGAGTTCCCAGTAATTGTGACTGTACGGTCTTTAGCCATATTGATACACTTTCGTTGATTTCTAAGCAGTAAGATGTGCTTCCATATGTCATTAGATACATACATACACGTCTTCACAGACTGACAAGACGACTCGTTTTCTGAATCTTGCAATAACTATCCTTAGCCGACTGAAGGCATTCCACGTAAGTCAGTCACTGACTGGTTTGATGCACTCGTCACGAATTCATCTCTCGTGCCAACCTCTTCATCTCATTTTACCACATGCATACGACGGCCTGATTTATTTTCTTGCATCTATTCAAAACTTTGTCTCAGTCAACAGCTCTCTCTGGTACCATGGAAGTTAGTCCCCGGTGAATACAATCATATCCTACCATCTTGCAGGCAAGGTGTTAAAATCTGCATCTAACAACTGACCAAGAACAAGTGTCTAATAACACAGCATAATCTACAAGACAGTAAAGCGATTTATGTAATAAATGTGGAAAACCAGAACATTTAGTACCTATTAACCAAACTAGAAAAGCGTTAGCAGAAGACTCACTAAAACTCTTGCCAGATCAGTTTGATGACAGTGACAACGCTTGCTTCGCAGAAAGTGGCAAAAAATTGAAATAACAGAGTCTGAATGTTTTCTGATGTCTTCCTAAACATTTATTTACTGTCTGTCTTGAATATTTTCAATTATGTTAAAATTGCGCTGCCATAAACGACGATACACTGAAATGATGGCCTTGTAACCAGAAAAACGGTTAACTAAATAAATTAGTAGTGTAGAATATTCACGTGTTTTTGCTTCTTATTTAACAAAGACTTTCTTAAGCTGTATGAAAATATAGAGAAAGGCATAGTTAATGAGAAGCAGGACATTTATGAAAACCTGAAAACAAGTAGAATCCGCTGAGAATGGCTTGCGAACTTTGAATAATATCTGAAAGCACCGTTTGTTTTAAACCCGAGAAAATCGTTAACAATAAGGTCCTGTGAAAAAGGACCACTGTACCCTTTTCGTAATCTCCAAGGTTTCTCCAAATCTCATGAGACATAAAACGAACTATGTTTTTTTTAACGAAATTCAGGGAAACCATACCGAGAAGTCAGGATGGGATTTTGAACCCTGTTTCTCTCAAACACGTTTGTAATGTCGTATAGGAGCAAGGCCACTATGTACAGAGCTAGGCGTCCGTTGCAAATAAAACAGATTCGATTTTCTCTGTGGTTTCCATTTCGCAGCCGATCATTCCTTACTTTCCAAACAGCACTCCTAGGTTGAAAAGTTTATATGAAAACCTTCAAATGCATTACTCCAAAAGTATGAAATTTTTAGCTTTAGGTACAATTTGCTCCGAATCTAATAGATCTATGCCAATGAATCTTGGTACAGAGGTTAATTACATCACTTACATTAATATATGATAGAATTATGGCAGTCAAAAGATTTGAAAAAGCTTTAGATATAGTTTGCTTTAGATATAGTTTTTATGCAAATTTTTTAGGTCACATACTTTTTAAAAAATTTCTACTGTGATAACAGAACTACTGTCATAATTAATACACTTTGAACAAAACATAACTTACGCATATTTGAAATTTGGTTTGCTTTGGAGCAGCAGCTTTTGAGAAAAGTGTACCCACGGTAGTATGGTCAGCCATAGGAAATCCTCTCACGGCCGGGTCCCCCTGAGCGTGGTCGGTGTACCCACCCAGTCCGCCGCTGTCGCTGCAGCAGTGCACAGAGACAACAGCGGCCGCCCGACAATCAGAGGCTGGCGGCCCTGAGGTCGCCCCGCGGCTGCAGCGGACGCCGGCGCGTCGCGGCGCTGCGCGGCGCACTCCATTTCCTGGCCGCCACCCGCTGTGGCCCCCAATTTCCGACTCCGCGCGGTCTGCCGCGCGTCCACGCATGGTGCGTATTAGCAGTACGCGGCCGACCACACCGACCACTACCTGTCGTCCTTCTGCCTGCACAAACCCGCCCTTACAACACGGGACGTGGACGTAGTGCTTGACAGTTTTTGTGACGTCACCTCCCGAGATTTCACGTTCCACTGCTCTGCGAAGCGTGTCGAGTCAGGTTTTTGCCTCAAGGAGCCGCCGTACTGTATGGAGTTAAACGGCGTATTTGCTTGTTACTATAACATACGTACTATGAATGTAAGCTCCTTAAAAGCACTTGCACATTGAGAATCTCTTGAAAACGCGTCGATTTTGGTACGATTTGTTGTAATGAAAGACAGTTTCTCATATTTGATGCTTTTTTTATTATAACTTGCATAGCATGAAAGTATGCCATTTCAGTGCTACAGTGCTTTATCGATTCCTCAAGAGTGCGTCGGTTTTTGGTACAGTTTCTTATAGTCACATATCAAACAATGACACCTATAATTACAGCCTTTACATAATTGGAAAAATTGTATGTCCTGTTACTTAGAACTTGTTGTTATGTTGCTACCAAGTGTAATTGATACTATAGCGAACTTTGAAGTGAAAGGAAGTAGGTCTGTGTCTACTTGTAATTTTTTCACCTTTTGTTATGTAAAATATTCTGATACTTTCTTATTAAGTTAACAGAAGTACATCTGTACTACTAGATGTTATTTATAGCAAAGAATTTATTAGCTGTAGTTCTTGTTTTGTAGTTCAATGACTGGAATGTTTCTCCAGTGACTAGATATCTTAACCTGACTGCCAATAATTTACAGAAAGAAATCACAAATTGCATGCTGGAAGTTTTTGCTATTATGGCACTTTGTGTACGAGATGTATAGCTATCTGTTGGTTTTGTGGACTGCCTAATCTGCCGTTAAATATCTTTTACAATGATGGAGAGTAGTTCTGGAAAAAATCTCCTCTTGCATTCGAATGAAGCTGCTTAACGAATCTCGAACTGGAATTCTAGTTGGTGTGTGAAAAAAGTAATGAGACTGATTTTTTATCTACCAAAGTTTTCATTTTTTTTTCAAACAGAATTATTGCTCCTTCACAGTACTTCCCCTCAGCAGCTTTACACCGGCGGAGTCGTTGTTCCCAGACTTGGTAGCTTCAACCGGTACGGACTTTAACATGCCGGTTATGTTCTTTTGAATACTCTCCAGAGTCCGAAAGTGATGCCATTTTAAGACATTTTTTTAATTGCAGTAAAATAAATAGGTCGAAAGAAATAGAACAAGTCAATATGTGCGCTGGAGCAACAGGAATGCCTTTCTGGGCCAAAAATGCCGTGATGCAAGTGGCCGTGTGACGTGGGCAATCGTCATGATGCAGCATCCACTTATCTGCAATGTCTGGTCTCACTCGATTCACCCTATTCCTGAACCTTTCAAGGACATCTTTGTGAAACACTTGGTTGGCAGTTTGTCCTGGAGGAATAAATTCCCTATGCACTATACCTCTAATGTCAAAGAAGCAAATGAACATAGGTTTGATCTTTGATATGCTCATTCGAGCTTTTTTCGGTCAAGGAGATGGCTCAGTGTGCCACTCCTCATTTCCCCGCTTTGCCTCAGGATCGTACTCAAGAATCCAGATTTCATCACCTGTGATTCACGACTGAACCATTAGTGATCATTGGCAGTCCTCTCAAGAGGATCAAGGCACATGTTTCTTAGATTGTCCTTCAGCTCAGTTGTGAGGTTTTTGGGCACCATTTTGGCACAAATATTCGGTCTAAATCTGATGTAAAGTGTTTAACAGGTCACACTTCATCCGTATTGTTATAGTCGCTCTGATCTCACAAGAGCCTGCACATGCTAGATGGTTTCGTCGGTTTTTGAAGATGAAAGGCTCCCTGCACAAGGTTCATCTTCCACGTGTTCTCACCCTTCCAGCGGTTCTGGCGCTGCAGTCCGGAACCGTGGGACTGCTACGGTCGCAGGTTCGAATCCTGCCTCGGGCATGGGTGTGTGTGATGTCCTTAGGTTAGTTAGGTTTAAGTAGTTCTAAGTTCTAGGGGACTTATGACCTAAGATGTTGAGTCCCATAGTGCTCAGAGCCATTCTCACCCTACCAAAAATGATTTGTGCCAGTGAAAAATTTATGCTCTTGATAAGCAATGTTCCCATTGGCATGTTTCAACTTTTCAGAGATCAAACTCACACATTTCCCAAGTTTAACACAAAACTTGCTTGCATAAAGTTGCTCTAAATTCCTTTGTTCCATTTTCCAACACACAACTTCACTGACAGCGCTCTCAAAAATCAGTTGATGGCTTTACGGAGGTGACACTCGGACTGAGGATCTGGAAGGGATGAATACAACGGTCTACGCAAGTAGGACAACAAAGTATTCTCAGATCACTGTCAGTGCTGTGAGTCTCATTACTTTTGTTACGAAGTAAGTTGCTTCGGAGAGACAGTAGTCAATACAACATCGAGAATATACATATTATGTACGCACAAACTGACATAAGACGCTATATTCAATTTAAAACCTAAAACTAGACGGAGATTCAACTGAGTTAATGAATAGTCTCTTCTAGTATATGCCTCAAATCGTTATGCAGAATATGTAGCGTTCCTTTATCAGCAAATTCAAGCCATCGTTGAACCCAGAATCTTCGCGATTTTATTCCGCTCTTCTTCGACGGTAGCTAACGGATTTAACGCAACTTTGTTATGAGCGTGAACAAACTGTGTGATAGCGGGCTAGATACAGTCGACAACTGCCGCTGGAGAGCGCTGTAGTCGCAACTCACGATGCGGAGCACGTGACGTTCCTTGAGATGTAGCAGGTCGTTGTTCTAGACCTAGAGCGTGCAGACACCATGATGGATACCACGTCTGGCATGCTTCGCTACGAGAGGCACAACCTGTGCAAACCTGTTTTCGAATTCAAAAACTTCATGATGATAACTTTTGACAAAGAGTCGATGACTTTGTCAAGGAGTGATACCATTACTGTGCAGGTCAAATTAGTCCTCTATTTGAGGGTGCTTATTTGTGTATAAATATTACAAAATTAGCGATAACTTTTCCCATGCATCTTTCTCATAAAAATATATTTCATAATCTCTTCCCACATAATCTGAACGATGGTACACTTTTCCCGTCGATGGCGTGTTAAGGAATGTTTCTCTACTTGCCTGGAAAAGGAAAAATTTTAAGAGAAACTAACAGACAAAATCCATGAAGTAAAATCTTTTCACCTTTTGTCACTGATGCCTTTGGTATTGGAAGAAAACTGAATCCATATACAGTGCAATAAGTTTCTTTTATTTCCACTTTTTTCTAGAATTAGCATCTACACTGGGAAGAATAAACTGTCAGTCACGGACGAAAATTCTCTCTTGCATGTATTCTATCAAAAAATTTGGGGACAAATTTCCCACCTAAAATAAATAAAACAAAAACCAGTTCAGTCTTTACTTCTGCCAAATCTTCATTACTGTGATACAGTACAACACAGCATTCCTGAGAACTCTAGCTTGCGTAAGATATGACGGTGACATTCGGGTGTTTTATTAAGTCAGACACAGCTAATGCTCAGTTAGAGTGAATGCGGCCGGATAAGAGGCGGGATTTTCGTTGTTTTCCTAACCGCATCCTTTGAAACTGATGTCCTCAGCACCTTTCCTCTCATATCAAACCGCTGTCGACGTTATATAACCGCAATACAAGATCGGATATGTCCAGCATCTTGGCTATACAGGATATGATAGAAAAGTAACAAGATGTTTTGTTTTCCTTAAAGAATCTTTATTTATGCACCAACATCAACTTTGTCCCCTTCAGAGTAATTCCCCTCAGATATAATACACTTGTACAGCACTTTATATAACCTTGGAAGCACTTCTGGAAATTCACTTTTGGTTGGGGTGTTCAGCTTCTTCATAGATTCTGTTTTTATCTCATCAGAAGTGGGAAAACGACACCTTTCATGATTCTCTTCAGCCTCGCGAATAGAAGAAAGCAGCAGGAAGCCACGTCTGGTGAATAGAGTGGCTGAGGCAACATCACGGTTTTGTTTTTTCCCAAAAATCAGGAACAAGCATTGAGATGGTGAGCGGGAGCATTATCGTGAAGCAGTTTCCACGAGTGGTTCTGCCACAATTTTGGTCGTTTTCTTCGAACTGCTTCACGCGAACGACGCATAACTTACAGCTATTATTCCCTATTGACTGTTCGACTATAAGATACGAACTCATGATGCAGTATCTCCTTGTAGGCGAAGGAAACAGTGTGATCAAACTTGTCGAATTTTTTTCCGCTTTCGCTCTTCAGGCAGTTTACATTGGGACGGTTTGGCGTTGGTTTCAACGTCACACCCGTACATCCATGTTTCGTAGCCTGTTATAGCCTTCTTTAGAAGTTCGGAGTTGTCGGCTTCACTCAGCAATTCCTGAGGTATGTTTACGTGTAGTTTTTGCTCGAAATTCAAAATTTCGGAACAAACATTGCTGCTACACGTTTCAAGCCCAAAATATCCTAAAAGATCGCTTAGCATGAGCCAAAGGACTTTCTGACAGCACAGCAGCCTCTCTGATGGTGATTCGGCAATTTTCCAGAACAATCTTCTTTACTTCTTTCACACTGCCGCCAGTAACTGACGTGCTAGGGCGCCCAGGGCGGTCGTCGTCTTCAACGTCTTTCCGACGCTCTTTGAAACGTTTATACCACTCGTAAACTCTTGTCTTACTCACAGTAGATTCGCCAAAAGCCACAGTAAACATTTCGGATCCGGTGTTGCACTTTATTCTGCTTTTCAAGCAAAATTTTATGGAAATTCTTTGATCGACCTTCTCGAAAATAAAAATTCGCTGAGCACTCGAAAACACTTTTAACCGTTTCGAACGTCAACAATAAATTAAATATCCAAAACAGCTGAAAAAGCAAACATACATGAGCAACACGTGTACCAACAAGATAAAAAATTTTACTATCGGATGTACAAAGCTCGAAAAATTAAAGAAGTCCCGTTACTTTCTATTAACACCTCTTACCTTCATATCTTTCTCCACCTCCTCCTACATTTCAGCCATACCAATCTGCAACACATTACACGGAAACTTCCGTTTTATCTAAAACCACTCTGCTTTTCACAGAGGATTAAAATATTACATTTTATCACCAGTGTAGTTTCCCTACCGGCATATGCCAGCTGTTTAGTTTCTATACAATGGGGACTCAGTGTCGCTGTTACAATGTAAAGTATGATGATTTTCGTCTCCCTCTCCATTTCTGTGTTCCATCTTCCTGCTCGTCAACTAGCCTACTCTATTATTTCTGTGTGTCCAGTGAACTTCTTTCCCACACCTGATTCCTTCTGCATTGCTGCTATGCGTTTCTATTACACGTCATTACTCACATTCGAGAAGAATGCATTGATGAAATTCTTAACTTAATGTAAATAAGAGTGAAATTTCTGAAGTACCACATATTTATTACTATATCATTATTATTATTATTATTCTTTCTTTTCTCAGACGTTATGTCTGGTCAAAAATGGAAAGTGACGCGGACCTGGATCAAGCGTGGCTTCCTTTTAACTGTACGGTATATGTTACATTGCATTTAGGAACTTTCGCGTAATTGAACATGTATCAAATCCCCCCCCATGAACCATGGACCTTGCCGTTGGTGGGGAGGCTTGCGTGCCTCGGCGATACAGATAGCCGTACCGTAGGTGCAACCACAACGGAGGGGTATCTGTTGAGAGGCCAGACAAACGTGTGGTTCCTGAAGAGGGGCAGCAGCCTTTTCAGTAGTTGCAAGGGCAACAGTCTGGATGATTGACTGATCTGGCCTTGTAACAATAACCAAAACGGCCTTGCTGTGCTGGTACTGCGAACGGCTGAAAGCAAGGGGAAACTACAGCCGTAATTTTTCCCGAGGGCATGCAGCTTTACTGTATGATTACATGATGATGGCGTCCTCTTGGGTAAAATATTCCGGAGGTAAAATAGTCCCCCATTCGGATCTCCGGGCGGGGACTACTCAAGAGGATGTCGTTATCAAGAGAAAGAAAACTGGCGTTCTACGGATCGGAGCGTGGAATGTCAGATCCCTTAATCGGGCAGGTAGGTTAGAAAATTTAAAAAGGGAAATGGATAGGTTGAAGTTAGATATAGTGGGAATTAGTGAAGTTCGGTGGCAGGAGGAACAAGACTTCTGGTCAGGTGACTACAGGGTTATAAACACAAAATCAAATAGGGGTAATGCAGGAGTAGGTTTAATAATGAATAGGAAAATAGGAATGCGGGTAAGCTACTACAAACAGCATAGTGAACGCATTATTGTGGCAAAGATAGATACGAAGCCCACTCCTACTACAGTAGTACAAGTTTATATGCCAACTAGCTCTGCAGATGACGAAGAAACTGAAGAAATGTATGATGAAATAAAAGAAATTATTCAGATTGTGAAGGGAGACGAAAATTTAATAGTCATGGGTGACTGGAATTCGAGTGTAGGAAAAGGGAGAGAAGGAAACATAGTAGGTGAATATGGATTGGGGGACAGAAATGAAAGAGGAAGCCGCCTGGTCGAATTTTGCACAGAGCACAACATAATCATAACTAACACTTGGTTTAAGAATCATGAAAGAAGGTTGTATACATGGAAGAACCCTGGAGATACTAAAAGGTATCAGATAGATTATATAATGGTAAGACAGAGATTTAGGAACCAGGTTTTAAATTGTAAGACATTTCCAGGGGCAGATGTGGACTCTGACCACAATCTATTGGTTATGACCTGTAGATTAAAACTGAAGAAACTGCAAAAAGGTGGGAATTTAAGGAGATGGGACCTGGATAAACTAAAAGAACCAGAGGTTGTACAGAGATTCAGGGAGAGCATAAGGGAGCAATTGACAGGAATGGGGGAAATAAATACAGTAGAAGAAGAATGGGTAGCTTTGAGGGATGAAGTAGTGAAGGCAGCAGAGGATCAAGTAGGTAAAGAGACGAGGGCTAGTAGAAATCCTTGGGTAACAGAAGAAATATTGAATTTAATTGATGAAAGGAGAAAATATAAAAATGCAGTAAGTGAAACAGGCAAAAAGGAATACAAACGTCTCAAAAATGAGATCGACAGGAAGTGCAAAATGGCTAAGCAGGGATGGCTAGAGGACAAATGTAAGGATGTAGAGGCCTATCTCACTAGGGGTAAGATAGATACCGCCTACAGGAAAATTAAAGAGATCTTTGGAGATAAGAGAACGACTTGTATAAATATCAAGAGCTCAGATGGAAACCCAGTTCTAAGCAAAGAAGGGAAAGCAGAAAGGTGGAAGGAGTATATAGAGGGTCTATACAAGGGCGATGTACTTGAGGACAATATTATGGAAATGGAAGAGGATGTAGATGAAGATGAAATGGGAGATATGATACTGCGTGAAGAGTTTGACAGAGCAATGAAAGACCTGAGTCGAAACAAGGCCCCCGGAGTAGACAATATTCCATTGGTACTACTGACGGCCGTGGGAGAGCCAGTCCTGACAAAACTCTACCATCTGGTGAGCAAGATGTATGAAACAGGCGAAATACCCTCAGACTTCAAGAAGAATATAATAATTCCAATCCCAAAGAAAGCAGGTGTTGACAGATGTGAAAATTACCGAACTATCAGCTTAATAAGTCACAGCTGCAAAATACTAACACGAATTCTTTACAGACGAATGGAAAAACTAGTAGAAGCCAACCTCGGGGAAGATCAGTATGGATTCCGTAGAAACACTGGAACACGTGAGGCAATACTGACCTTACGACTTATCTTAGAAGAAAGATTAAGGAAAGGCAAACCCACGTTTCTAGCATTTGTAGACTTAGAGAAAGCTTTTGACAATGTTGACTGGAATATTCTCTTTCAAATTCTAAAGGTGGCAGGGGTAAAATACAGGGAGCGAAAAGCTATTTACAATTTGTACAGAAACCAGATGGCAGTTATAAGAGTCGAGGGACATGAAAGGGAAGCAGTGGTTGGGAAGGGAGTAAGACAGGGTTGTAGTCTCTCCCCGATGTTGTTCAATCTGTATATTGAGCAAGCAGTAAAGGAAACAAAAGAAATATTCGGAGTAGGTATTAAAATTCAGGGAGAAGAAATAAAAACTTTGAGGTTCGCCGATGACATTGTAATTCTGTCAGAGACAGCAAAGGACTTGGAAGAGCAGTTGAATGGAATGGACAGTGTCTTGAAAGGAGGATATAAGATGAACATCAACAAAAGCAAAACAAGGATAATGGAATGTAGTCTAATTAAGTCGGGTGATGCTGAGGGAATTAGATTAGGAAATGAGGCACTTAAAGTAGTAAAGGAGTTTTGCTATTTGGGGAGCAAAATAACTGATGATGGTCGAAGTAGAGAGGATATAAAATGTAGGCTGGCAATGGCAAGGAAAGCGTTTCTGAAGAAGAGAAATTTGTTAACATCCAGTATTGATTTAAGTGTCAGGAAGTCATTTCTGAAAGTATTCGTATGGAGTGTAGCCATGTATGGAAGTGAAACATGGACGATAAATAGTTTGGACAAGAAGAGAATAGAAGCTTTCGAAATGTGGTGCTACAGAAGAATGCTGAAGATTAGATGGGTAGATCACATAACTAATGAGGAAGTATTGAATAGGATTGGGGAGAAGAGAAGTTTGTGGCACAACTTGACCAGAAGAAGGGATCGGTTGGTAGGACATGTTCTGAGGCATCAAGGGATCACCAATTTAGTATTGGAGGGCAGCGTGGAGGGTAAAAATCGTAGAGGGAGACCAAGAGATGAATACACTAAGCAGATTCAGAGGGATGTAGGTTGCAGTAGGTACTGGGAGATGAAAAAGCTTGCACAGGATAGAGTAGCATGGAGAGCTGCATCAAACCAGTCTCATGACTGAAGACCACAACAACAACAACAACATCAATAATTACGGATTTCTGTAGTTGTATATATAAGTTTGGATGTAGCTGTATTGCGTTGATGTACTGGTGGATACTGTGTGGTATGACTTCAGTAGTTGACAGTATAATTGGTATAATGTCAACTTTATTCTGATGCCACATGTCCTTGACTTCCTCAGCCAGTTGGATGTATTTTTCAATTCTTTCTCCTGTTTTCTTCTGTATAATTGTTGTATTGGGTATGGATATTTCGATTAGTTGTGTTAATTTCTTCTTTATATTGGTGAGTATAATGTAAGGTTTGTGATGTGGTGTTGTTTTATCTGTTGTAATGGTTCTGTTCCAGTATAATTTGTATTCATAATTCTCCAGTACATCTTATGGTGCATTCTTGTATGTGGGAATGTGTTGTTTTATTAGTTTATGTTGTATGGCAAGTTGTTGATCTATTATTTTTGCTACATTGTCATGTCTTCTGGGGTATTCTGTGTTTGCTAGTATTGTACATCCGCTTGTGATGTGATCTACTGTTTCTATTTCTTGTTTGCAAAGTCTGCATTTATCTGTTGTGGTATTGGGATCTTTAATAAACTGCTTGCTGTAATATCTGGTGTTTATTGTTTGATCGTGTATTGCAATCATGAATCCTTCCGTCTCACTGTATATATTGCCTTTTCTTAGCCATGTGTTGGATGCGTCTTGATCGATGTGTGGCTGTGTTGGATGATACGGGTCCTTGCCATGTAGTGTCTTCTTTTCCCAATTTACTTTCTTCGTATCTGTTGATGTTATGTGATCTAAAGGGTTGCAGAAGTGGTTGTGAAATTGCAGTGGTATAGCCGACGTATTTATATGAGTGATTGCTTTGTGTATTTTGCTAGTTTCTGCTCGTTCTAGAAAGAATTTTCTTAAATTGTCTACCTGTCCATAATGTAGGTCTTTTTATGTCGATAAATTCCCTTCCTCCTTCCTTTCTGCTTAATGTGAATCTTTCCGTTGCTGAATGTGTGTGATGTATTCTATATTTGTGGCATTGTGATCGTGTTAGTGTATTGAGTGCTTCTAGGTCTGTGTTATTCCATTTCAGTACTCCAAATGAGTAGGTCAATATTGGTACAGCATAAGTATTTATAGCTTTTGTCTTGTTTCTTGCTGTCAATTCTGTTTTCAGTATTTTTGTTAGTCTTTATCTATATTTTTCTTTTAGTTCTTCTTTAATATTTGTATTATTTATTCCTATTTTTTGTCTGTTTCATAGATATTTATAGGCGTATGTTTTTTCCATCGCTTCTATGCAGTCGCTGTGGTTATCCAATACGTAATCTTCTTGTTTAGTGTGTTTTCCCTTGACTATGCTATTTTTCTTACATTTGTCTGTTCCAAAAGCCATATTTATATCACTGCTGAATACTTCTGTTACCTTTAGTAATTGGTTGAGTTGTTGATTTGTTGCTGCCAGTAGTTTTAGATCATCCATGTATAGCAAATGTGTGATTTTGTGTTGGTATGTTCCAGTAATATTGTATCCATTATTTGTATTATTTAGCATGTTGGATAGTGGGTTCAGAGCAAGGCAGAACCAGAAAGGACTTAACGAGTCTCCTTGGTATATTCCACGCTTAATCTGTATTGGCTGTGATGTGATATTATTTGAATTTGTTTGGATATTAAGTGTGGTTTTCCAATTTTTCATTACTATGTTTAGGAACTGTATCAATTTAGGATCTACTTTGTATATTTCCATTATTTGTAATAACCATGAGTGGGGTACACTATCAAAAGCTATTTGTTAATCAATGTATGCGTAGTGTAGCGACCTTTGTTTAGTTTTAGCTTGATATGTCACCTCTGCATCTATTATCAGTTGCTCTTTACATCCTCGTGCTCCTTTGCAACAGCCATTTTGTTCTTCATTTATAATTTTCTTCTGTGTTGAATGTGTCATTAATTTCTGTGTAGTGACTGAAGTTAATATTTTGTATATTGTTGGTAGGCATGTTATGGGGCGATATTTAGCTGGGTCTGCTGTGTCTGCTTGATCTTTAGGTTTCAGATAAGTTATTCCATGTGTAAGTGTATCAGGGAATGTGTATGGGTCTGCAATGTAATTGTTAAATAATTTAGTTAAATGTGAATGTGTTGAGCCGAACCTCTTTAGCCAGAAATTTGTTATTTTATCTTTCCCAGGGGCTTTCCAATTGTGAGTAGAATTAATTGCTTGAGTGACTTCATGTTGCAAAATTATCACTTCAGGCATCTGTGGTATCATGTTGTATGCGTCTGTTTCTGCTTGTATCCACTGTGCATGCCTGTTATGCTGTACTGGGTTTGACCATATGTTGCTCCAGAAGTATTCCAAATCTGTTATGTTTGGTGGATTGTCTATTTTAATGTGTGTGTTATCTATTGTCTGGTAAAATTTCCTTTGGTTTGTGTTGAATGTTTGGTTTTGTTAACTTCTATTTTCACTTTTTTTTGTATCTTCTAAGTCGTTTGGCCAATGCTTGTAATTTCTGCTTCTTTTCATCTAATTGCTCTATCGCTTCTTGTTGTGAGATTTTACTTAACCTTTTTCGCTTCTTGTCTGACATTTCATTTCTTATAAATTGTGTTAGCTGTCCGATGTCTTTTCTCAGTTTTTTTGTTCTGGTCTGTAGCCTGTGTTGCCATGCTGGTTTTGTGGGTTTCTTCTGTGTGTTCGTTGGCTCTGATCTCTGTCTAGTGTGTATATTTAGTGTAGTGAGTGCTCCTATATAAACCAGTAGTTGTAACTCTTCCATAGTTGTATTTTCATTTATTTTGTTGTGTATGATTGTGTTGATAGTTGTTATTGTTGTTTCGACTTGGAGGTTATTTGGTGGTCTATGCAAGAATGGTCTAATGTCTGTATTTGTGTCTTTGTATTCTATATATGTCAACTGAAATTTTTCTTCTATATCTAACATGTGTGTCACTTAGTATTCTGTTTGTGCTTGTTCTGGTGGCTGTCTTAAGATTTCGTTTTCCTCTGATTGTTTAATCGATGCGTGTTGTTCTTTGTTTGTTTGCTCTGGGATGTTTGAGTCCATTACTGTACTTTCTTCTTCTTCTGATTGCATATTATTTTGTTCCAGTATTTGTTGTACTTGTTGTTTGATGTTTTCTAATTCTGACTGGGGTATCCTGTTATTTTTGATTATTACACGAATCTGATCAGCTAGTCGTTGTTCTGATAAAAATTTTAATTCTGGGTATCTGGTAATAAATGTTGTGTATACTTGTGATCTGTATCCAGTTGTGTTGGTTCCTAAGTTTGTTGCTTGGTAATAACAGAACTTGAGGTGTCGGTTAATTTCATCTGACCATCTCATCCTCTGTCTTTGTTTTCCTTCTAGAGTGGTTGCAGGAAGCATATCCTGCAAAACACCTCTATTTGGATTTAAATCATTTTCCGTGTGGCTAGCAGTGTCGTTACCATTGTGGACGGGCATAAGGTTCAAGCGTTGTCCCCGACCGTGACGGCGCTTGTCCGAGGCTTCATTAGTTCTGTCCTGAACCAACTAATCACACAAAAAGGGGGGTTAGCCCTATTAGTGGTTTGTTCTTTTCGTCGCCTTTTACGACTGGCAGAACATGCCGGAGGCCTATTCTTTTCCCGGGCCTCCACAGGTATTATTATTATTATTATTATTATTATCATTATCATGACATACAGATGCAATATGCATATTGTAATAATAATTCATATCATAATGACATGCAGATGCACTAAGCGTATTGTAATGATAATTCGATAAAGATCTCTGGTTAAATGAAGAGAGCCTTGTCAGGTAAGATAAATGCATAAATAAATAAACAAAAATGATCTAAGACCTTGCCGTATTTTCTGAGGTTATCCTGAATGTCTGACGGTATGATTTTACACGTCCTACCAGATAACAAATGTAATTTGTGTACGATATTTCGATTGCTATCGTAGCTGGAATCGATACTGATGGTGACTGTAGGTGTTTGTTGCTGTTATAGGAAGTTTAACGTGCCGCGAAATTGAAGTAGATACTTCTTGTGTGTTAGTATGGGCAGAGGTCATGGTTGGCAACCGGAAGAAAATAATAATAGAATCCTTTCACCGACCCCCCAATTTAGATGATACAGTTGCTGAATGGTTCAAAGAAAACTTGATTTTGATTTCAAACACTTACCCGACTCATACGATAATAGCTGGTGGTGACTTTAATTTACCTTCGATATGTTGGCGACAATACATGTTTAAATCCGGAGGTACACATAAAATATTATCTGAAATCGTACTAAACGCATTCTCTGAAAATTATTTCGAGCAGTTAGTTCATGAGCCCACGCGAATAGTAAATGGTTGTGAAAACACACGAGACCTCTTAGCAACAAATAGCTCTGAGTTAATAAAGAGCATCAAAACCGATACAGGGATTACTGAACGCAGGGTTGTCGTAGCGAGACTGAATATTGTAATCCCCAAATCCACAAAAATAAGGGAAAAATATACTCATTCAAAAAAGCAGATAAAAATTCACTTGACGCCTTCCTGAGAGACAATCTCCACTCACTCCAAATTAATAACATAAGTGTAAAAAAGATGTGGCTTGACTTCAAAGAAATAGCATCGGCAGCAATTGAGAGATTTGTTGTTGTTGTTGTGGTCTTCAGTCCTGAGACTGGTTTGATGCAGCTCTTCATGCTACTCTATCCTGTGCAAGCTTCTTCATCTCCCAGTACCTACTGCAACCTACATCCTTTTGAATCTACTTAGTGTATTCATCTCTTGGTCTCCCTCTACGGTTTCTACCCTCCACGCTCCCTCCAATACTAAATTGGTGATCCCTTGATGCCTCAGAACATGTCCTACCAACTGATACCTTCTTCTAGTCAAGTTGAGCCACAAACTTCTCTTCTCCCGAATCCTATTCAATAACTCCTCGTTAGTTATGTGATCTACCCATCTAATCTTCAGCATTCTTCTGTAGCACCACATCTCGAAAGCTTCTATTCTCTTCTTATCCAAACTAATTATCGTCCATGTTTCACTTCCATACATGGCTACACTCCATACAAATACTTTCAGAAACGACTTCCTGACACTTAAATCTATACTTGATGTTAACAAATTTCTCTTCTTGAGAAACGCTTTCCTTGCCATTGCCAGTCTACATTTTACATCCTCTCTACTTCTACCATCATCAGTTATTTTACTCCCCAAATAGCAAAACTCCTTTACTACTTTAAGTGTCTCATTTCCTAATCTAATTCCCTCAGCATCACCCGACTTAATTCGACTACATTCTATTATCCTCGTTTTGCTTTTGTTGATGTTCATCTTATATCCTCCTTTCAAGACACTGTCCATTCCGTTCAACTGCTCTTCCAAGTCCTTCACTGTCTCTGAGAGAATTACATTGTCATCGGCGAACCTCAAAGTCTTTATTTCTTCTACATGGGTTTTAATACCGACTCCGAATTTCTCTTTTGTTTCCTTCACTGCTTGCTCAATATACAGATTGAATAACATCGGTGATAGGCCACAACCTTGTCTCACTCCCTTCCCAACCACTGCTTCCCTTTCATGTCTGTTATAACTGCCTTGTGGTTTCTGTACAAACTGTAAATAGCCTTTCTCTCCCTGTATTTTACCCCTGCCACCTTTAGAATTTGAAAGAGAGTATTCCAGTCAACGTTGTCAAAAGCTTTCTCTAAGTCTACAAATGCTAGAAACGTAGGTTTGCCTTTCCTTAATCTAGCTTCTAAGATAAGTCGTAGGGTCAGTATTGCCTCACGTGTTCCAACATTTCTACGGAATCCAAACTGATCTTCCCCGAGGTCGGCTTCTACCAGTTTTTCCATTCGTCTGTAAAGAATTTGCGTTAGTATTTTGCAGCTGTGACTTATTAAACTGGTAGTTCGGTAATTTTCACATCTGTTAACGCCTGCTTTCTTTGGGATTGGAATTATTATATTCTTCTTGAAGTCTGAGGTTATTTCGCCTGTCTCATACATCTTGCTCACCAGATGGTAGAGTTTTGTCAGGACTGGCTCTCCCAAGGTTGTCAGTAGTTCTAATGGAATGTTATCTACTCCCGGGGCCTTGTTTCGAGTCAGGTCTTTCAGTGCTCTGTCAAACTCTTCACGCAGTATCATATCTCCCATTTCTTCTTCATCTACATCCTCTTCCATCTCCAGAATATTGTCCTCAAGTACATCGCCCTTGTATAGACCCTCTATATACTCCTTCCACCTTTCTGCTTTCCCTTCTTTACTTAGAACTGGGTTTCTATCTGAGCTCTTGATATTCATACAAGTCGTTCTCTTTTCTCCAAAGGTC
This sequence comes from Schistocerca piceifrons, assembly GCF_021461385.2. NCBI lineage: Eukaryota > Metazoa > Arthropoda > Insecta > Orthoptera > Acrididae > Schistocerca > Schistocerca piceifrons. The sequence continues at coordinate 37,504,041 of NC_060142.1, forward strand.
TCTTTAATTTTCCTGTAGGCTGTATCTATCTTACCCCTAGTGAGATAAGCCTCTACATCCTTACATTTGTCCTCTAGCCATCCCTGCTTAGCAGTTTTGCACTTCCTGCCGATTTCCTTTTTGAGACGTTTGTTTTCCATTTTGCCTGCTTCATTTACTGCATTTTTATATTTTCTCCTTTCATTAATTAAATTCAGCATTTCTTCGGTTACCCATGGAGTTCTACTAGCCCTCATCTTTTTACCTACTTGATCCTCTGCTGCCTTGACTACTTCAGCCTTCAAAGCTACCCATTCTTTTTCTACTGTATTTCTTTCCCCCATTCCTGTCAATTGTTCCCTTATGCTCTCCCTGAAACTCTGCACAACCTCTGGTTCTTTCAGTTTATCCAGATCCCATCTCCTGAAATTGTCACCTTTTTGCAGTTTCTTCAGTTTTAATCGACAGTTCATAACCAATAGATTGCAGTCAGAGTCATATCTGCCCCTGGAAATGTCTTGCAATTTAAAACCTGGTTCCTAAATCTCTGTCTTACCATTGTATAATCTATCTGAAACCTGTCAGTATCTCCAGGCTTCTTCCATGTATACAGCTTTCTTTCATTATTCCTGAAGCAAGTGTTAGCTATGATTAAGTTGTGCTCTGTGCAAAATTCTATCAGACGGCTTCCTCTTTCATTTCTTAGCCCCAATCCAGACTCACCTACTACGTTTCCTTCTCTCCCTTTTCCTATACTCGAATTCCAGTCACCCATGACTATTAAATTTTCGTCTCCCTTCACTATCTGAATAATTTCTTTGATTTCATCATACATTTCTTCAATTTCTTCGTCATCTGCAGAGCTAGTTGGCATATAAACTTGTACTACTGTAGTAGGCGTGGGCTTTGTATCTATCTTGGCCACAATAATGCGTTCACTATGCTGTTTGTAGTAGCTTACCCGCATTCCTATTTTCCTATTCATTATTAAACCTACTCCTGCATTACCCCTATTTGATTTTGTGTTTATAACCCTGTAGTCACCTGACCAGAAGTCTTGTTCCTCCTTCCACCGAACTTCACTAATTCCCACTATATCTAACTTTAACCTATCCACTTCCCTTTTTAAATTTTCTAACCTACCTGCCCGATTAGGGGATCTGACATTCCACGCTCCGATCCGTAGAACGCCAGTTTTCTTTCTCCTGATAACGACGTCCTCTTGAGTAGTCCCCGGCCGGAGATCCGAATGGGGGACTATTTTACCTCCGGAATATTTTACCCAAGAGGACGCCATCATCATTTAACCATACAGTTCAGCTGCATGCCCTTGGGAAAAATTACGGCTGTAGTTTCCCCTTGCTTTCAGCCGTTCGCAGTACCAGCACAGCAAGGCCGTTTTGGTTAGTGTTACAAGGCCAGGTCAGTCAATCATCCAGACTGTTGCCCCTGCAACTACTGAAAAGGCTGCTGCCCCTCTTCAGGAACCACGCGTTTGTCTGGTCTCTCAACAGATAAACCCCTCTCTCCCCTCCCCGTTGTGGTTGCACCTACGGTACGGCTATCTGTATCGCTGAGGCACGCAAGCCTCCCCACCAACGGCAAGGTCCATGGTTCACTGTGGGTTGAGAGATTTATACCAAATAAATAAACAAATGACGGAGCCGATCCTCCTTGGTACACAAAACGAGTTAGAACACTGTTGCAAAAACAGCGAAACAAGCATGCCAAATTTAAACAGATGCAGAATCCCCAAGATTGGCGATCTTTTACAGAAGCTCGAAATTTAGCGCGGACTTGAATGCGATATGCTTATAACAGTTTCCACAACGAAACGTTGTCTCGAAACCTGGCAGCAAATCCAAAGAGATTCTGGTCGTATGTGAAGTATGTTAGCGGCAAGAAACAATCAATGCCTTCTCTGCGCGATAGCAATGGAGATACTATCGGAGACAGTGCTGCCAAAGCAGAGTTACTAAACACAGCCTTCCGAAATGCCTTCACAAAAGAAGACGACGTAAATATTCCAGAATTCGAATCGAGAACAGCTGCCAACATGAGTAACGTAGAAGTAAATATCCTCGGAGTAGTGAAGCAACTCAAATCACTTAATGAAAGCAAGTCTTCTGGTCCAGACTGTATACCAATTAGGTTTCTTTCGGAGTATGCTGATGCATTAGCTCCAAAACAATTATATACAACCGTTCGCTCGACGAAAGATCCGTACCCAAAGATTGGGAAGTTGCACAGGTCACACCAATATTCAAGAAACGTAGTAGGAGTAATCTACTAAATTACAGGTACATATCGTTAACGTCGATATGCAGCAGGATTTTAGAACACATATTATGTTCGAACATTATGAATTACCTCGAAGGAAACTGTCTATTGACACACAGTCAACATGGGTTTAGAAAACATCGTTCCTGCGAATCACAACTAGTTCTTTATTCACATGAAGTGCTGAGTGCTATTGACAAAGGAATTCAGATCAATTCCATATTCCTGGATTTCCGGAAGGCTTTTGACACTGTACCACACAAGCGGCTCGTAGTGAAATTGCGTGCTTATGGAATATCGTCTCAGTTATGTGACTGGATTTGCGATTTCCTGTCAGAGAGGTCACAGTTCGTAGTAATTGACGGAAAATCATTGAGTAAAACAGAAGTGATTTCTGGCGTTCCCCAGGGTAGTGTTATAGGCCCTTTGCTGTTCCTTGTCTATATAAACGATTTGGGAGACAATCTGAGCATCCGTCTTCGGTTGTTTTCAGATGACGCTGTCGTTTACCAACTAATAAAGTGATCAGAATATCAAAACAAACTGGAAAACTATTTAGAAAAGATATCTGAATGAAAGAAAATTGGCAATTGACTCTAAATAACGAAAAGTGTGAGGTCATCCACATGAGTGCTAAAAGGAACTCGTTAAACTTCGGTTACCCGATAAATCAGTCTAATCTAAAAGCTGTAAATTCAACTAAATACCTAGGTATTACAATTACGAACAACTTAAATTGGAAGGAACAGACAGAAAATGTTGTGGGGTAGGCTAAACAAAGACTGCGTTTTATTGGTACGACACTTAGAAACTGTAACAGATCTACTAAGGAGACTGCCTACACTACGCTTGTTCATCCTCTTTTAGAATACTGCTGCGCGGTGTGGTATCCTTACCAGATAGGACTGACGGAGTACATCGAAAAAGTTCAAATAAGTGCAGCACGTTTTGTATTATCACGAAATATGGGAGAGAGTGTCACAGAAATGATACAGGATTTGGGCTGGACATCATTAAAAGAAAGGCGTTTTTCGTTGCGACGGAATCTTCGCACGAAATTCCAATCACCAACTTTCTCCTTCGAATGCGAAAATATTCTGTTGACACCGACCTACATAGGGAGAAACGATCACCACGATAAAATAAGGGAAATCAGAGCTCGTACAGAGAGATAGAGGTGTTCGTTCTTTCCGCAAGCTATACGAGACTACGATAATAGAGAACAGTGAAGGTGGTTCGATGAACCCTCTGCCAGGCACTTAAATGTGATTTGCAGAGTATCGATGTAGATGTAGATATGTATGCCCGATGCGAGGACTGTGCGGTGTACTGTAGCAGCGGTAGTGGTGTCCTTAGAAATTCTTAATGAGTATGCTGCCGCTGTGTTGAACAACGCAAACTTTCTGATTTTCCATTCATTTCGCTTTGCTGCATATACTGCACCATCACCCTCGCTACGTGCTGAGGATCCAACCATCGGCGGTACTGAAGAATAGTTAACACAAGGGTATTCTTGTGTTCGGTCTGCTTCACAGACGGACCACATACGTCCACTCTTTACTATGCTCTCCACCGAAATTGTTTTCGCTCGTTTACATAGTATTTCTCGGTATTCCGCTACTGTTTCGCTGATTGTACACTGTAAGGTATTACTCCCCCCATGAACCATGGACCTTGCCGTTGGTGGGGAGGCTTGCGTGCCTCAGCGATACAGATGGCCGTACCGTAGGTGCAACCACAACGGAGGGGTATCTCTTGAGAGACCAGACAAACATGTGGTTCCTGAAGAGGGGCAGCAGCCTTTTCAGTAGTTGCAGGGGCAACAGTCTGGATGATTGACTGATCTGGCCTTGTAACATTAACCAAAACGGCCTTGCTGTGGTGGTACTGCGAAGCGAACGGCTGAAAGCAAGGGGAAACTACAGCCGTAATTTTTCCCGAGGACATGCAGCTTTACTGATGGAGAGCTGCATCAAACCAGTCTCAGGACTGAAGACCACAACAACAACAACAACAATAACAAGGTATTACTGCGAATCGGTACACGTAGTACTCTCCGTCAGAACACGTCTCGGAAGGCCCATCGGTACCGACCAATAACAGTGTCAACCTCAGCCGCTGGATGTGGATATGGATGGACACGTAGTCAGTGTACCACTCTCCTAGCCTTTGTCGGTTTTCGTGACTGCAGTCGCTGCTTGTCAACCAAGTTGCCCCTCGCCCGCCGGAGTGGCCGAGCGGTTCTAGGCGCTACAGTCTGGAACCGCGCGACCGGTACGGTCGCTGGTTCGAATCCTACCTCGGGCATGGATGTGTGTGATGTCTTTAGGTTGGTTAGGTTTAAGTAGTTCTAAGTTCTAGGGAACTGATGACCTAAGAAGTTAAGTCCCATAGTGCTCAGAGCCATTTGAACCAAGTAGCCCCTCAGTTGGCCTCACAAGGGCTGAGTGCATCACGCTTGCCAACAGCGCTCGGCAGACCCGCACGGCCACGCATCCAGTGCTAGCTGAGACCGATAATGGTTAAGTTTGGTGATCTGACGGGAACCGGTGTTACCACTGTGGCAAGGCCGTTGGCGGTACAGGTAGGCCTACGCATTATTTCTGGACACAGCCGCGTCCCATCTTATTTCTAAAGAATAAAGACAATAGACACATCATTCTGTGCACGAGGGGAGGATGAAGCTCAAGAGTATCAAATATACGATTGCATTCAGATTCAAATGAATAGAAAAAAATGCTTACAGTGAGGCACTGTACATAAAATAATAAAAAGTGCATGGCAATTAAACGAAACAGCAAATAAATACCAGTTGAGCGATTAGAGCCATTGACGGTCACGAGACAGATGGACATGAGCTGTGGCGAGTAGCTTCTCTAGGATCAGAGGGCAACCGGACAACAGCCACGAGCAGCAGGCAAGCAGATGTGTGGCGTGACTCCTAAACTTCGCCACCAGCAGCAGTCGTAAGGGTCAGTGAGGCAGAGAGGAACCTGCGGCCGAGGAGACGCAAGTAGGCGACGTCACAGTGACCACGACGTCTTTGTAGCAGGTCTCCTCCCTCATCGCTCATTCACCCAGTATGCTACTGGTTGGTCATTCTACGCCCATTAACCCGAAATATCGAGAATCAAATGGCTCTGAGCACTATGGGACTTAACATCTGAGGTCATCAGTCCCTTAGAACTTAGAACTACTTAAACCTAACTAACCTAAGAACATCACACACATCCATGCCCGAGTCAGGATTCGAACCTACGACCGTAGCAGTCGCGCGGTTCCGGACTGCAGCGGCTAGAACCGCTCGGCCACCCCGGCCGGCCTATCGAGAATCCCTAACATCTATACCCGGAAATGGGATAAATATCCTCTCCTTCACCAAAGGAGCAATAATATATGAAAATCTAAGTTAGACTGAGCATATAGCTGCAATGTGTAAGAAGGCTGACTGCGGGGTTAAGTGACTTTTTTTTAGATCCGTATGGTGCGGAAAGTTCGTAATTCATCCCACACAATAAAAAGTATGAGGTTTTTCACATACACTATGTAATGAAATGCATCCGGACACCTAACTGAAAATGACTTACAATTTCCTGGCGCCCTCCATCGGTTATGCTAGAATTCAATGTGGTGTTGGCCCACCCTGAGCCTTGATGACAGCTTCCACTGTCGCAGGCACACATTCAATCAGGTGCTGGAAGGTTTCCTGGGGAACTGCAGCCCATTCTTTGAGGAGTGCTGCACTGAGGAGAGGTATCGATGACGGTCGGTGAAGCCTGGCACGAAGTCGGCGTTCCAAAACAAACATCCCAAAGGTGTTCTATGGGATTCAGGTTAGGACTGTGTGCAGGCCAATCCATTACAGGGATATTATTATAGTGTAACCACTCCGCCACATGCCATGCATTATGAATAGTTGCTCGATCGTGTTGAAAGATATTATCGCCATCCCCGAATTGCTCTTCAACAGTGGGAAGCAGCAGGGTGCTTAAAACATCAATGTATGCCTGCACTGCGATAGTGCCACGGAAAACAACAAGGAGTGCTAGCTAGCCCCCACCATGAAAAACACGATCACGCCGTAACACCATTGTCTCCGAATTTTACTGTTGGCACTACACACGCTGGCAGATGACGTTCACCGGGCATTCGCCGTACCCACAGCCTGCCATCGGATCGCCACAAAGTGTACCTTGATTCGTCACTCAACACAACGTTTTTCCACTGTTCAGTCGTCCAATGTTTATGCTCCTTACACCAAGGGAGGCGTCGTTTGACATTTACCGGAGTGATGTGTGCCTTATGAGCAGCCGCTCGACCATGAAATCCATGTTCTCTCGCTTCCCGCCTAACTGTCATAGTACTTACAGTTGATCCTGATGCAGTTTGTAATTCCTGTGTGATGGTCCGGATAGATGTCTGCCTATTACACATTACGACCCTCTTCAACTGTCGGTGGTCTCTGTCAGTGAACAGACGAGGTTGGCCCGTAGGCTTTTGTCCTGTACGCGTCCCTTCACATTTCCACTTCACTATCTCATCGGAAACAGTGGATCTAGGGATGTTTTGGGAGTGTGGAAATCTCGCATACAGACGTATGACACAAGTGACACCCAATCACCTGACCACGTTCGAAGTCCGCGAGTTCTGCGGAGCGCCCCTTTCTGCTCTCTCACGTTGTCTAACGACTACTGAAGCCCCTCATATGGAGTACGTGGCAGTAGGTGGCAGCACAATGCACCTAATACGAAAAACGCATGTTTTTGGGGGTGTCCGGATACTTTTGATGACATTATGTAAGTACCAAAAACATTTCGTTAACTTTCGCTTACGCATGACATAATGTTGATGACTGTAGATTCAGTTGAACACCTACGGATTACAATTATGGATACATGAAATTGGAACTGCCACGGTATGATGTTGCGAGGAAAGTGAACCAAAGACAGCGTTTTATCGGCAGATCCCTTTGAAGCCGCAAGAAATCTGCTAAAGAGACTGCCTATAATACGCTTCACCGTCATCTTCTGGAGTAGTCCCACGCGGTATGAGATCCTTACCAGGTAGGATTGACGGAGAACATGGATAAAAATCAAAGAAATGCAGCTCGCTCCGTATTATCCCGAATTAGTCAAGAGAGTGTCGCGATATGAGAAGCGATTGAAATAAAGACGCTGTACGTTGCGACGAGATCTTTTCAGTATATTACAATCACCGCCTTTTCCCCCCGAATGCCAAAATATTTTGTTGACTTTCGCCTGCTTAGTAATAATGAGCATCATGACAAAATAGGAGAAATCGACGCTCGCAGGGAAAAAGTTTGGCGTTCATTTTTCCTACATCGTATTCGAGAATGGGCCGCGAAAAATTCGGAAAAAGATTCTGTGAAGCCTCTACCGAACACTTAACTGTGACTTGCAGACTAATCACGTAGCCGTAGAAGGAAATCCCTTTTACTGTTTTGTTACGATACGGAAGTCCGCTGTGGTTTCTTTTGGAACAAAATTTTCCGATACCGGTAATCATAGGCGAAGTCATCTTTTGTTACGCATCCGTTTCTCTGTTGATTTCATTATAACAGCCAAATTCGTGAATAACGAAGAGCCTCTTATCCGCAATGCGGAGCTGAATAATACTGATCTTAACACAAAGCTGAGTTCCACGACAAAAAGAGTTAAATAACAGCTCGCAGCATAATACAATTCATCAGCCATACCTCCTCCTTCGTTAGTGAGAAAGTACGCTCATGTTATTCTACAAACATAGATTCAGGTGTGTATGATTAAAGTCTGTAAGTAGTACAGTACTGTTTCTTCATGTGTGACGGATTATGGATATCTTTGACAAGGAGAAAAACCTTTGCAAAACTACTGCTCCTAACGGTTTCCAATTCCGTGAGATTCAGATGATTCAGTCTTCCAGTATACTAGCATTATAGCGTAGCTTCCTCCGTTTTTTGAGGCAACAGTCGCTGAAAGTTGGGCATGAACTCGCATGACCCCTATCTAGGCGACAGCTTTCAGTTCATAGAAAGAAACGCAGACAGTGTTAAATTTCTGTGGATACAAGAGAGGTAGTGTCAGCTTCCACAGGACGGCAGTTTTACCTGACATAACAGATGTTCGACGACACGCCCTGCTGTACACATATTAGGCGCTCCTGGCTATGACGCAATGTAGTAGGCAGACTACGTACGGTGGAAAGGCGCCATTTATCAGCCGAACATTAACCCGGAGTTGTATTACACCGTTGGCTAGCCCGCCAGATGCGGTAAAATTCCCAGAAAAGGGTCTTCCACACAGAAAAGGCGGTCGAGCAGCTCTGGTGTTTAATCATAGAGGGCAAGCTTTCACAGTAGATATTTGAGTCCTTAGTCCACTATAATTCAAAACCTATTGAATCGCTCCTCATTGTAACGAGAAGATGAAATTATGGTGTATTTGGCAGACAAATAACTATGTAACTTACCTGTTTAACACTGCTAAACAACAGCACAGCACGGTGAATTTTCTTCTATAGGTATTATGTCCTGGAACCAGGCATATTTCTCTGCGTAACATTTCGCTTTCCAGTGTTGGTGACATAATCAGGGGCTATACCGACTCGGAAGGCAGTTACAAGCTCAGCAAGCCGAACTCTTTGTACGTATCAGCGAGGTTAACAGCAGTCTGATGATGACACGAACTATCCATTGCGAGGATATTTGTATGATAATGATTTTACAACACGGTCAAAATAACTAGGTATATATATATTCAGAGATGTATGGAAATCGCTTGTGGAGAGCTCGGAACTATATGGAGGATGTGTAAGGGCCCACATGTTGCCAAGGTTGTTTCGTCTACGCTGTAGAAGTCTCGCTGGGAAGTTCTCACATATCCTCCATACAGTCCCCATGTCTCCACAAGCGATATCCATATTTTTCGAACTATGAAGAAAGATATTCACCGCAGTCGATTTGCTTTGCACAAAGAGCAGCAAGCCTGCGCACAATCATGCCTGGGTACAATCATGGTTCCACAGGCAACCGGTAATACTTTTCCGTGAAGGCACTGACCGTCTTGTCTCAGAGTAGGATAACTATATTAACAGGTATCGTGATTAACTTCGGTATAATTGACACTTTACTTACTTTTTTCCACGTGTCTCGTTTCCATTTCATTGCCTCTCATATTTTAAATCCCTCCTTGAAACCAGAAGATAATGCGTATTGTTGTCACCAAACGCGTTTCGTTATACTGAAATAAAACATATCAGAGGAAAATGCGTATTGTTGTCACTAAACGTGTTTCGTTGTATTGAAATGAAACATTATCAGTGACCTGTAATGAAAGATACTTCCATCTGGCTTGCATGGAGATTGAAAGACAGTCAGTTACAAAAAGACGTTGATTATACATACGGTATGTCAGAAAACGCCGTTTGCTTCCACGTTTTTGAAATTTCCTTCATTTGGCACTGTTGATTCTGGCCTAATCCCACATTACTTCACAGAAATACACATTTCTCGATGCGAGCCACAACACACTGCAGCACATTACTGTTTGTTTGTATGTTTCTGGATAAAGACGTCTCGTGAGTTTTGTGTAGTGTCACCCCTTTCCCTGCAGCCTCTACATTTCACTTCTTTGCATTTACCCCTTTCACTCCAACCTCTACATTTCAGTGCTTTGCATTTACCACTTTCCATCCAACTTCTACATTTCACTGCTTTGCATTCACCCCTTTCCCTCCAGCCTCTACATTTCACTGCTTTGCATTCACCTCTTTCCCTCCAACCCCTACATTCCAATGCCTTGCATTTTACCCTTTCCATCCAACCTCTACATTTCACTACTTTGCATATTACCCTTTCCCTCCAAGCTCTACATTTCACTACTTTGCATATTACCCTTTCCATCCAGCCTCTACATTTCACTGCTTTGCATTAACTGTTCACTTCATGGTGGAAGGTGCAACCTCCGCTGACCCCTCTCCCTTGCCCCCCCCCCCCCCCCCACCGACCACCACCACCACCGTCTACTACCTACCTACTCACCACTTAGATTTTCAGATCCATCACTACTCCTACATTTCTGTTACACGTTAAGTAAATTCATAGAAACATAATTAAATGATGCAACATGTATGTCACAAATCGCAGAGGAAGAAACCAATCTTGAGTCAATGAAAAAGTAGCGGTAAACTTCAACATTTTTTTTTGTAACGAACTGTCAATCTAGAATGCAACCCAAATTGAAGTATCTTCCATTACAGAACACTGATAATTTTTTTATTTCAATAAAACGAAAGGCGTTCGGTGACCAAAAATACGCAATTTTTTGTGGTTGGAAAGATGGATTTGAAACTCCTGCGGTACACGTAATTTCAGTGTGTGTGTTAGATTCTTCAGATCGCTGGTTAAGCGGTCGAAGTTTTTGACGGCTGAATATCTCGCGCCCTTCTGTGCTGCATAAAGGTTTACTGATGCGCAGCGCGTCGTTACTCTCTCCAGCATTGTATTTATCATTGTTGTTTTCGGACTGCAATTAATTGTTGACAGCGAAATTCTTACGAGAGTGAATTACTGTGAGGCTGTTATTAGTGCGCTCACCTGATAGTCAGTATACAAATTCAAATGATTCAAATGGCTCTGAGCGCTATGGGATATAACTTCTGAGGTCATAAGTCCCCTAGAACTTAGAACTACTTAAACCTAACTAACCTAAGGACATTACACACATCCATGCCCAAGGCAGGATTCGAACCTGCGACTGTAGCGGTCACGCGGTTCCAGACTGTAGCGCCTAGAACCACTCGGCCACACCGACCGGCCGGCCTACAATTAATTCTAGAGTAGAAACCAAACATAATCCTCATTACACGCTGCCGTGCTACAGACACTTTCTTCTTCACTCAAGAGTTGCCCCAGAATATACGACGCGACACTATAGTTTTTGACAACAGGAAAAGTAAGTGTTTGACATTTTTGTCTCCAAAGTCTGCTATTAGCCGTAAGGCTTAAGTTACAGATTTTAGACGTCTAAGTAGCACCGAAACAGGTGACTTGCAATTCCAGTCCTTATTAATATAAACTCTCAAAGAGTTTGAATATTCTGTTCTGCTTACTGGTTTTCGCTCGTGCATTGTTTGCAACGAAGCTGTCAGACACTGTGCAGCGACCGAGCGAGGTGGCGCAGTGGCCAGCTCACTGGACTCGCATTCGGGAGGACGACGGTTCAATCCCGCGACCGGCCATCCTGATTTAGGTTTTCCGTGATTTCCCTAAATCGCTCCAGGCAGATGCCGAGATGGTTTCTTTCAAAAAGGGTACGGCCGACTTCCTTCCCTAATCCGATGAGACCGATGACCTCGCTGTCTGGTCTCCTCCCCCAAAACAACCCACCCCAACCCCATTGTGCAGCGAAGAACTTATTTATTGAGTTTTGTCTGAGTTGAGTGTGAGTTCCACAAACCACTGTTGTCGGTATTAGAACTGCTGGAAGATGATGTGTGGCCAGTAGCTACTCAGTTGGACAATGTAAAACATCTTCAGTTTATGCAGGATTGTGTATTCCGAGAATTAGAGCACTGCACTGAACAGAGACTCCACTGCTGCTAGGCGTAAAAACATTGGCATTCATGCGTTTCTTCATGTTACTATGATTAGAATGGCAGTTAAAGGAAGATACTCGTATATAGATGAGAAAGGAACTTCAACCTTCAGCAGAAAATGTATCTGCAACTGTTCATACACTTTCTAGGCGAAACAGATTTGGCACGTGTTTTGTGTGGCGTGTAGTACTATATGACAGCGATTCATGGACAAAAAATTAAAATAAAAGATGAAGTCTATGAAGCAAGTGCATGGCATGACTATACGTAAAGGGAAGAAAGAAGAGAATAGTTGGATAGTTCTGAAAAGTGACTGTAGAGAAAAAAGTTTAAAGTGAAAAGAACTAACAGAATGGGAAATCAAGAGGTAATTCTAAGAACAGTAGAGGAAAGAGAACTATTGGAAACCGTAGGAATGAGTTAAATATCTTAGCTAGAGCATATATTACTAAGCAATAATATGAATTACGATTCACGGAAGGAGAGGTTACCAGGAAGACAAGGATAGGGAGAAAAAGGTTTATAATTCTGGACGAATTTAGAAACGGTTGAAATTAAAGATGGTTTATAGAAGAGGCGCAGACAAGGATCTAGAGAGCATACCTGTCGTAAGACATACCAATGAAAAGAAAGAAATGGCAGCACAGAAATAGAAATCGCGTAAATACAGTAAAGACAGAAAATACACAGCATAAAGAGAGTAAGAGAGACAGAAAGCGGCCACGACCAGGAAGAGGAACAGTGTGTCAATAATGCACAAGGACATAGGCATCAGTTACACAATATAACATATCGTCGGAGCAGAAACGCATTTCTTCGCGAGTGCTGGACGATGTTCGTCCCATTGTTCCGAAGGGGCGTCCGCCTCAGGTGATGGACAACTGCCGACCTGCACGCTTCGAGCGTTCTTGCTGATATCTCTTTATCATGGCACCGCACTCTTCACATACCATACGTGAAGCGAGAGTTCTTTATAATGTGACTTGTGTGATTATATGTAATGACATCAAGTTTTTCCTGAAATGGCTAACGAGGAAGCAAACATCTTACTAAAAATTATGTTTGCGTGGGGTTGCAGGAAGCGTTAGCTACTCCAATTGCTCAACAAAGAGAACAACAAAGAACAACAGGCGAAAGATAGCTGCAAGTGCTTTCCAAAGTTTGATTACTGCAGGAAGATTCATAAGAAGACGATGAAAATTGTAATTTTAGGTAACAGTACCAAACAGATTGTCGGAGAATCGCATACATGACACATGTTGTTTATTTTGTATTTTCAGTTTCGTATTAAGTGACGCTGTCTGCTCCATTGCATTTTCTACCCCTTTTTAGGATTCTGCACCTCAGTCGGTAAAAATGGAAAAATTATAGGATCAATTTATCGTCCATCTGTCCTTTTTTCTCAGGAATATGTAAATGTATCAATTTCTAATTGGTGTCGAATACAAAGGTCTATGGTCTCTTGGTGGTGTAAAAGATTTAAGCTTCTACGTCAATCCAATCAAACGTTAAGGCCACTGATGTGATATTTTGATACTCGAAATACTCACCTAAACATGTAAGGTACTTCCCATTGACCTAGAAGCAATGTTCCACAGTACAAGTAAAGGAAAAAATCCGGAAATTGTTAATTTGTAATTAAATCATGTAAAAAATGTTTGTTGCCATTTGTTTTCCATGCGTCTCTTTGTCTGTCTGTCTGCCAAGACCCCTTTTTCTCCGGTACAGGTGAACGTGTATAGATTTGTCGAATTCTTCGTCGTACTGATATAACCTGTTAATACAATCGTTTGCAGACTCGCTAGCTGTAGCGTACAAGATATACAAGACAGGCACATGTGCTGTCGACTGCAACTTCCCCTCCCCCTTTATTTTTGTAGCGGACGTCACATGACATCCGTTGAAGTTTATTTTTGAACCCTTCACTCAGTTTTTATTACAGAGAGCAGCTAGCTCTGTGACCGAACACGCTCAGCTACCGTGCCGGCGTCGACGGCACCTCCCCTACGGCTAACGTCCTACCCTACCCTGAGGCACTGTCCGTGCAGCTACGGGCCAAGTTATTTTGCACATGCCGTACACAAGAAGGCAGCCTTAAGCGAATACTGGGAAGCGCCAGCAGGATGTCTAAGAGCGGCGCGGCACCGACAGTATTTTGTGCTCCGGAAGCTAGAGGCGCTTGTCGTCACAGTCTGCCAAATAGAACGGCGGGCCCGGCGCTAACACACGGGATGTTTGATGCCGGACGCCAGGGAGCGGCTCCAGCGCCTCCCTAAATATTATTGCGGGCGCGGAAATGTTCTTTCGCGGGGAGTGACGTGCTCGGCAGATCGGCAATCGGGAGGGGCGGCGAGCTAGACAAGGTGCGACTGAGCCCGCCGCAGTGACACGGCTTCTATACTTAGCCGCCGCCGTCCGTCACGGCGCAGCGTGCTCTGCGGAGGCGCCGCGGCGCGCCGGCCGGCGAGAAGTCGCACAGCAGATTGTGGGCGTGTAGCCTGAGCCACAGCGACCAGCATTGCTCACTTGCAACTATAGAGGCGAGCGTCCACAGGTTCCGTATTCGTCCGACTAGTTGGACGGCCGTATACGATCCCACACGGCCGACTAATCCCAAGATATGTAGCGGTATTGGCACGCGTCCTTTGCACACGACCAAGTCGGCCGCGTACGGTAGGTGGTGCAAGCGAGCGCCTGTTGTTGTTTGTACCTGGGTAAGTTTCGCACCTAATTACGTAGAGAAATATATAGGTCTTGTGAATGAGAACAGGTCAGTGTCGAATACGCAACATACGAGATATCACCACCGAGACTAACGGAGGATACTATGGTTTAACTTTGAAGAGGAGATGAGTGCAGAAGACAAATTAAAACGCTAATAACAATGTAGCAAACAGTGATAATAATAATTGTATGTGTGGTATGAGACATACCGTGTACATTCAACAAGACTTTTTAAACAAATTCTAGAAACTATATTTAAAAACGAAATTTAGAACAACAGCTTCAACCATATGTTTACCCCATGTAGCTAGAATTCTCTGAAGTACCCAAACCGCTTTCGTTCGTGCACTTCCCCTCAGCAAATTAACGTCATAAGTTTATCCTGGATGTAATACACTGCAATAGCACCACGGTACTCGCAGGCAGAAGGGTATCTTTTTGTCGGTTGTGTTAGTTGGCAAGTGAATGCAGCTGCTGGTTCTTCCCCACGCTTCTCAATTACGATGTTACGTAACCAGCACAAAAATTTAACTCTAATATCGCTATAATGTCAACATTACCAGGCTTATCAATTTCAATACTTTTGTACCAATCCCAGTTACTAGTCATTATGAGAAACGCACATTCTACCAGTTGTCGAGGCTCAGAAAGACACCTGTTGAAAGTAGTTCACACTGGTTCAAGATTTTACACTGGGAATGGTCTCATCAGGTAAGTCTTCAGTTCAGCTGGCTTGCCAACTGCTGGTTACCGGCCTTGTGTGGGATGTTACTCGGCTGCAGTGGACAAACTCCATCGATCGGCCGTAGTCGTACGGCCATACTGACGGACGACTACGGCACCGGTGGGCGTCCTCGCTAAAAGTTGAAAGGTGACCGTTTTACAGCGAAACGCCTCTCACACATCGCGCATCCGCACTCTGCATAAGTCACTTGTTGAGTGACAAATGATGATTCACTACTCGTCTTTGTTCGCGAGAGTGACACATCTTTACCAAAGAAGAGAGAGTATGGATCTCTTACCGCCAGGTGAGAGCTTTCACCGGGGCCAGCCAACCAGACCGCTCGGCGCGTAGTATGGTTCATTCCTTCGCGCAGTTTGAAACGCAAAGGCAACCTCGTCTCGTCTCTGAAACTGTCTTGAGCGCCATAAAAGAAGTGTTCAGACACTTCTGTTTTTTCTTTGATATGGATGCGTTCGAATAGCAACTTTCAATACAAGCAACGCAGGAAGCAGCAGGCATTCGGATTCCATTTACTTGACAGGAAGCTCTGATATTACTGAAGCTAGGTAAAACAGTGTCCTTTTCGCGTTAGTTTTTTCGTGTGGACTTGCTGCGCATAAGGCTGAGTCTTTGTTCTCATTTTCGGCTGCTTCAGAATAAGTGGACGTCCGGATTTGTGTCTGCTTTGACCATCTATAAATAAAAAGTGAATTTCAGAGAGTAGGGCTGTGATTGTGTTTTTCAGTCTCAGTATGATTCTATGGTTTGGACAAGAAGAGAGTAGAAGCTTTCTAAATGTAGTGCTACAGAAGAATACTGAATATTAGATGGGTAGATCATATAACTAATGAGGAGGTATTGAATAGGATTGGGGAGCAGAGACGTTTGTGGCACAACTTGACTAGAAGAAGGGATCGGTTGGTAGGACATGTTCTAAGGCATCAAGGGATCACCAATTTAGTACTGGAGGGCACCGTGGAGGGTAAAAATCGTAGAGGGAGACCAAGAGATGAATACACTAAGCA
The DNA here is from genome assembly GCF_021461385.2 of Schistocerca piceifrons. Classification (NCBI taxonomy): domain Eukaryota; kingdom Metazoa; phylum Arthropoda; class Insecta; order Orthoptera; family Acrididae; genus Schistocerca; species Schistocerca piceifrons. The sequence continues at coordinate 37,520,367 of NC_060142.1, forward strand.
GATTCAGAAGGATGTAGGTTGCAGTAGGTACTGGGAGATGAAGAAGCTTGCACAGGATAGAGTAGCATGGAGAGCTGCATCAAACCAGTCTCAGGACTGAAGACCACAACAACAACATGATTATATGCAGTGTTGGATTCAATACGCTGCTGACGACTGACAGCGCCATTAAATAATGAAATGCATTCACAAATTGCGAATACGATCGCATAATAGCTATACAAATTGCTAGTAATGTACGAAATATGAGCCGGACCGGCACCCAGATCAGGATTTCCTGCTATACGCGAGTGGTCGCCGTAGAGGCCTCCGAGCGCGCCTCCAGGACCGACTCAAACTTTCGCAGTATCTACAGCCTCATGTCTCCCATACAAATCGTGTGATTCCCTCAGAATGGGACGGAAATCGGAAGATGTGAATTGCATGTACAGACGAACAAATGATCACGGTTTGTGAAAAACTGGGCGATTTATTCAAGAGACATGTCTTCACAAATTGAACAGGTCAACAACACATTGGTCCACCTTCGGCCCCTACGCGACCATTTATTCGGCTTCGAATTGGTTAACAGAGTTGTTGGATATCGTCCTGAGGGAAATCGTGCTAAATTCTCTACAATTGGCGCTCTAGATCGTCAAAATCCAGAGCTGATCGGATAGGCCTGCCCATAATGCTCCAAATGTTTTCAATTGAGGAGACATCCGATGACGTTGCTGGCCAAGGTATGGTTTGAAAAGCTCGAAGACAAGCAGTAGAAACTCTCGCCGTGTACAGACGGGCATTATCTTGCTGAAATGTAAGCCCATGGTGCCTTTCCATGAAGGGCAACAAAACGGGGCGCAGAATATCGACATACCGCTGTGCTTTAAGGGTACCGCGTATGACAACCAAACTGGGCTGTTATGAAATGTAATGCCACCACGACTATCACTCCTGGTTGACATGCCGTATGGTGGACGACTATCAGGTTCGTATCCCACCGTTGTCCGGAGCCTCTTCAGACACGTCTTCGGCCTCGAATCTCATTGACTGGAGTAGAATTGTCTTCAGTGATAAGGCTGGTTTGAACTGAGGCCGGAAGACCAGCGAAGACGAGTCTGAAGATGTCCCAGACAGCGATGAGATACTAACCTGATGGTCGCGTGCCAATGCCCGACAATATGGAGTGATGATCTGGGGTGCCATTATTTTTCATAGCAGGAACTCTTTGGTTGTCATCCGCTGCACCCTTACAGCACGGCGATAGGTCTATGATATTCTGTGCCCTGTTTTGTTGCCCTTCATGGCAGCCCATCCTGGGCTTACATTTCAACAAGGTAATGCCCGCCCGCACACGACGACAGTTTCTACTGCTCCTTTTCGTGTCTGCCAAACCGTATCTTGGGCAGCAAGGACGCCAATTTTCTCCCCAACTGTGAGTGTTTGCGTCAATATGGGCAGGGTCCTCCAACCATTTCGGAATTTTGACAATCTAACGCAACAGTTGCAGAGAATTTAGCACGACATGTCTCAGGACATCCAGCAATTGTGTTAATCAATGTCAAGCCGAATAACTGCTTGCTTAAGGATTAGAAATGGACCAACGCTCAGTTTGTGAAGCCCTTTCTCCGAAGTAACTCATCCAATTTCCCTGAAATTGTAATCATTTGTTTGTCTGTACATGTGCATCACATCTGCTGATTTCCGTTCCATTCGGATAATTCCTTCGTCGTGCATCGTTTCTTCTGTCGTAGAATGTATTAGTCACACATTAAAACTTTGCTCAAACACACAAAATTCGTTATTACATCACAGGCCATGCAACACGTTTCGAGAGCAGTCCCTCATCTTCAGTTAAAGATTTAATAACGAAAAAAAGTTCAACCGCAGGACTAAACAGTCAGCGAATGCAAAGTAAGACGGAAATTGTTTATTCCGAGAGTTTTACTGTTTTTTTAGGTTATTAAAGTATTAAATTATTTTAAAGATTCTTGTATATTTTATCTTCAGATAAGACAATCTTCACGAAATGCGTCGTGTGATCCATATCTTAAAATGATTATTGTGTGACTGAGCAGAATTCAAAATTTTAGCCTATTATGGATTAATAACGTAAACAACTACCACCAACATTCCGGCCACGGTTATAGCGGCCTCCTTCTGGCTCTTCTGGGTCTAGAGGTAGACTACAGAAAAGCCACAGTAATTGAGGCCGAAGCGTCGGTATCATCAGTGACGGTTTTTTTACGATGTGACCCGTTACCAGTGCCGGCCGCGGTGGTCTCGCGGTTCTAGGCGCGCAGTCCGGAACCGCGCGACTGCTGCGGTCGCAGGTTCGAATCCTGCCTCGGGCATGGATGTGTGTGATGTCCTTAGGTTTAAGTAGTTCTAAGTTCTAGGGGACTGATGACCACAGCTGTTAAGTCCCATAGTGCTCAGAGCCATTTGAACCAAGCCATTTGACCCGTTACCAGCCCAGAAAGCTTTTATGTTGACTTTGGGTGCAGGACTCTGCGCAATTATACATGACTACTGTACATGGAAAATGATGGATATGCTAAAGTATTTATTTATTTAGAAATCGAATTTCCGGTTTACAAAACTATCTTCACACAATAACTGACTATCGTCGTCAAAGAGCGTACAGTACTGGTAGACAATTTTACAAAAGGTGTTACACATATGGATTCTGATGTAAAAACATTATCTGTGAATGCAATACAGGTAGTATGCCGGAAAGTACAATTTCTTCTCTTCAATTTTTGTTGTGGTCTTATTAAATTCGTTATACCAACCTACTCTGTGCTTCTGTTATTGAATATAGGCTCAATATAATGAATATTTAACTCTGCAGCGGAATGAATTGTTGTACTTCTGAGCCATTAATACTCGGATGGACAGCTCAGTTGGAAGATTACTGCACACAAAGGTCCAGCATTTAAATTAGTTTATGAGCGGAGAAGGAAGTTTAAATCTCAGGAAGTTTTGCGAAACTAATAACCCAGTCAGTAAAGTGAACCGTGAAGATATGGTAAGGCAAATAATACGAAACCTGTAGATAGACAGGAATATCTCTTGACAGAAAGCAGTTATCCAAGAGGAAAGCCTTTCGATGTCCGTCCTTCTTCTCCGTAAATGTTGCTCTACCACTCCTTTTTTTTACGAGTCATTTTATGTTTACTGCCAAAATTTAATGGATTTTGTATTTTCATAGAACTACTGCACGATGGCATCAAAGCATCTAGCGGAGTACACATTCCATCTTTGCTATACCAGAGCTCGGTTTACTAAATGCTTCTTTCTGATAGTGTGTGCTTTGGAAGCCGCTTGCAGGAGCGTCATCATCTGCTATTGTAATATGTGTCGATGTGTTAGCGGTGGGAAGTACTGTGGATACATTAAGTGTCCGCTTCCAAGAAGCATTCCGAAAGCTGTGAAGGGCCCGCTAATGTCACTGAACAATTTAAATATCAAGGACTACGAATATATTACATTCGTAGCCAGGACGAAAATAAAACTACTCATACATCTCCCAACAAAATTGTATTCAAACAAACATTTTCAAAAGTCAAAACAATAAACATCTATAATTACATTTATTTATTGCTTTGTCTTCTTGAAAATGTTTAGTTGGAATACTGTTTTGTTACGAGATCTATGATTAGTGTTATCTTAATCCTGGCTACGAATCTAATATCTTCGCAGTCATTGATCTCTGAGTTGTTTTCTATGAGTTCTGGCCCGATAATGCCAGTGTATGTATCGTGCTTTCGTTAGTTGCTCTAGACACAGATATCATAGTTGCACTGTTCGAAATGAACGATACTTTTAGCTTCGATATGTAATGCTAACTACAGATTAATTTTTCGACTAAGGCAATTTTTCTGTTTTTTCGTCCGAAATAACCTTGACCTTGTAGGTCATTTCCTTTCTGCATTTTAACACGATTTTTGTTTTGTATTTTGTACAGGACCATGAAAATGGTTTATGACCGAAACTGGTGGTAATAAAATATAAATAAAGTCAACATTTGTGAGTTATGCATTTTATGAAACTGTTACAGCTGTTGTGCGTGATACATGAGGCAGGCAAAATAGCCTCAGACTTAAGAAAGAACGTTAACTATTGCAGTTTCAAACAATGAACGTGCTGACACGTGTATGTCTTACCGAACTACGAGTTTAGTAAGTCATGGTTTCAAAATACTGATGGGAACTATTTACAGAAGAACGGAAAAACTGGTAGAGGCCGTCATCGCGGAAGAATGCTTTGGGTGGGACAAATGTACGAGTACACGATTTAGTACTGACTCTACGACTTAGAAAATAAGTTAAAGAAATGCAAACTTATGTTTTTAGTATTTGTAGTTTTAGAGAGAGATATTGACAATGCTGCGTGAACTACATTCTTCGTAATTCTGTAGCTAGCAGAGATAAAATGCAGGGAACGAAACGTTGGCTACAACTTGTGCAGAAACCAGACTGCAGTTCTAAGATCTAAGAGACGGAGCGAGACAAGATTTTAGCATATTCGCAATGTTATTCGATCTGTAACTTGAGCAAGCGATAAAATAAACCAAGGAATAAGTTGTAGAGGGAATTGAAGTTCAGTGAGAAGAAAAAAGAAGTCTGAGGTTCGCCGATGACTCTGTAACTCTGTCGGAGATGACAAAGGGTTGAGAACGTCAGTTGAACGGAATGCACAGGGTGTTGGAAAGAGATTATCCATAATATGTTTACCAACGAAAGTGAAACAAAGGTAATAAAACGTCGTCAAATTAAATCAAGAGATTCAGAAGTAATTGTATTTGGAAGTCAGACAGTAAATGATTCTGGAAGCAAAATAACTGCCGATAATGAGAGTAGAGGGTAAATAAAACGCAGAGTGCCAATGGCAAGCGTTTCTGAATGAGAGAAATACTTTAACAGCTAATACAAATTCAAATGTTTGGAAGTATTTTCTGAACAATTTTAACTGGAGTATAGCATTGTAAGGAAGCCAAACGTTAATGATACAGGGTTAAGACAAGAAGACAATAGAAACTTATAGAATGTAGTAGTACAGTAGCATGCTGAAGATTACGATGAGTGATCGGGTACGTAACACGGAGGTACTCAAGCGAACTAGTGAAAAATAAATTTATGGTAGAAACTAACTAAAAGAAGGGATCGGCTGATGGGTGACATCCACATCGTGAGTCATCAAAGGATTGTCGACTAGGTAATGGATGGTGGTTAAGGCCAAGTAACAGAAGATGGAGAATACAGAAAACAAGCTTAAATGGATGTAGGCTGGAGTAGTTGCGCATAGATAAAGAGACTTGCACTGGATAGTTTATCGTAGACAGGTGCATGAGAGACTAATCTACGGACTGCCACTGCGAACTACGAACTACGACAGAACTCAAGTCATATAGAATGTGACCAAGAGTGTGGCAGCACGAAGTGCGGCGCATGCGTATATTTCTTCTCGGAGCTACCAGAGGAACGTAACTTATATGGAAACGTCGTGTGACTTGCACTGCGGCATAACCCGTACGATTAGAAGCTGGGGTTGTAACATTCGTTTCTGTTTCGTTGCTTATTTAATGAAGCAGACTCTCGCGTAACCTAGAGGGGTGACTGTAACTTTTTAATGCGACCCGCCACGACTTCTTCTGCGGCGCCAATATCTTCTTCTCAGTCCCAATTCACACAGAAATGGCGTCGCATGGACTCGTAAATACTGAGCAGCGAAGAGGATATTGGTTACATCCGTTTTGGTTGGAAAAAAAGGGGAAGATATATGGCACATTCTGCGTAATGAAGTAAATGAACATGTATCCCGAACTATTCAAGCGTATTTACAGTATGTCTCAAATGTTTTTCTGTATTTCGTTCGGCAAAGAGAAGGACAGAATTTTCTTTTACACATAAGCCTAAAAACTGCTGATGTGCGAGATGTTCAAAATATTGGAAAAATTTTCCAAAATCTGATCATCCATGAATATTTCACTGTTGTAGACCAAAAATTCCTCGTTACAGGGCATAGTTTCTTACCCTGTTATAGAGGTTTTGCCCTTATAGGGAGAAACAAAATATTCTTTCACCCAGAAAACTGGACTCCAACTATAGCCAACGCCAAGGATAATGGATTCATCGTTGTGCAAGAAGGGACCAGACGATTTCAGAGACGTTAGCGCACTAGACGACAGGTTGCACAGAGTACGTCTGACTACACATTTCATCTGACAATTCTACTACACCGTGGATTTCTCAAAGCATTGCAAAGAAGCCGCGAGATACTGGAAAAGAAATCTGCCGCTAGTTAACTTACAGTTTTCCATATCTTGTGTGCCTAAATTCTACCAGTTAAATAAAAGTGCCACAAAGAAAGCCGTACTTGAAATATGGCTATATATCTCAGTTCATAAACAGAATTTCTATTAACGAGCCGGCCGGGTGGTCGAGCGGTTTTAGGCGCTACAGTCTGGAACCGCGCGACCGCTACGGTCGCATGTTCGAATCCTCCCTCGGGCATGGATGTGTGTGATGTCCTTAAGTTAGTTAGGTTTAAGTGGTTCTAAGTTCAAGAGGACTGATCACCTCAGAAGTTAAGTCTCATAGTGCTCAGAGCCATTTGAAGCATCTATTAACGAGTACCAAGTGAGTAGTGGATTTTCACGTCTGCCTGACAATATCCATTAACTAAGGACAAAAATGAAATGCTGACTGTACATATTTAGTGTAATTGCAACAGGGACAAGTTAAATTTTTCATATCTTATGCTGCTGCTTTTCAAATTTATATTGGGAGTTAAAATTGTGTGTTTTGACATGTGTTGTTTCACTTTCCAAAATAAGGTTTCTATTCCTGCAATAAGGGACACAGTTGTTCGTCCAGGAAAATAAAAAAGTGCTATTTTCTCGAATATAACATACGTATTGTGTAATAACTGTTACAAAAATATGCAAAATGGTGTTTTACCTCATATACACTGCCTGCATCAAGAATTCCTATTACTTTAAATTCAAAATACTGAAGCAGGTAGGTAGACATAAAACATACAGAAGACAGACTACTTTAATTGCCACTATACGAGTAGCATATAGCTCCCTCTGATGCTGGGTCTACGATATTCTATGTCTTGTTTTAAATCATTCTTAAACCAATATTAACTTGAAATGTGACTGTAACTGACTTCATAAACCACACACGAAAGAGAAACACGAGCTACAAGTCCGCGCAGCGTACGGCCATAACGTCGAGTTTTGCCCGTCGAAGCCAAACGTCAAAATACACCTCTTATTTATTCGGGACTGGAAAGAGATATCGCTCTCCTTCCACAGTTAAAACCAATTTCAGTATATTAAGCATATTTCGCTCCCGACGACATGTGCCCCAAATCCCACCAAACGTAAACTGACCGGCGACGACATTCTTCATTGCAAAATTTTTAAAATATGTCCAGTGGTTTTCTTATTTGGGAAGTGTCACTACAGTTGTGGGCAGTAACGAAATCAAAGCCAGTTCACTTTCAAGCTGTGATGTCGCGAGACTACAAGATTCCGAAAACTCTCTCTTCTTCTTTTTCGTTTGCCAAATATTTTCCTCAAACTCGAAAGAGAGAGACTACATAGCAGTGAATACGTGTAACTCCCAAAACTGTGGTTTTTAATTTTTTACTCTAAAAGTAAAAGTTTTACTGAGAAACTATCTACAGAGACGGATGTAGCTTTGTTTAATCTACGTAAAGCAGCTTTTGAGCACACAGTATTACTTCAGATCAATGAAAACCGCAGCGCGCCACTGGAACGAGTCTGAACTGCCTCATTTGTGAACGGGCAGGTGGCACGAAACAGCGCCGCGCCCCCACCAGCCGTCCGCGCCACGCCGTTTCTGTGTGAATTGGGCCTCAGCCTAGTAGTTACACTCAACGTCCTCATTCAGTTGTTGCATATATTCCAGCCTTTTTTCCCTGTAATAGTTGCCTTCTACAGGTACATCTGATACCATAGAAGTTATACACCATTGTCCTAACACATGTATTGTCATCCTCGGCGTCCTTGTACCTGGTGTCCCCATCTTCCTTACCTCGCCAATTCTGTGGAGGACCCTATAGTTCTTATTTTATCACTCCACTTATTCCTCAGCACTCTTCTCCGACACCATATTTCAAGTTCTTTTCTTTTCCGGTTTTCCCTTAGCGCGTAATTCATTGTCATGGATACAGTAGTCTACGCGTTTACTCGCAAATATTTACTTAGGCCTATTTCAAACACTGGAAAATCCAGGATGGAATGTAACAATACGAGAGAAGGGAAGTTGCTACTCACCATATAGCGGAGATGCTGAGCCACGATAGGCACAATAAAAAGATGCACACACTCATAGCTTTCGGCCATTAAGGGCTTTGTTAGCAGTAGACACACATACACACACGCGCACACACACACACACACACACACTCGTGTGTGTATGTGTGTCTACTGCTGAAAAAGCCCCAAATGAAAGGTATGTGGTGGTGAGGAAATTAGATTAGAAAACCAGACGCTAAAAGTATTAGATGAATTTTGCTATTTGAGCAGCACGATAAACGTCCCTGTTGATGACTGCCGTACTCTGGTGTGAGCAAATGGCTCAGATGCACTAGGAGTAACACCGAATGCATTGTCGAGTGAGATGAAACAGCTCCTCCAGGTCGACGAACGGCAACCACGAATTTGAATTCTGGAGTAAGGATCAAGTTTGTTGTGGCATCGGGACAGTAGATCACATGGTAGTGTCCGTTTCCGTAGCGTAGCGATAGCGTTTCCGCTCATCACGCAGGAGGCCCGGGTTCGATTCCCGGCAGGGGACTGGGTGTTGTGTGTCTTTTATCATCATTGACCCGCAAGTCGCCGAAGTGGCGTCAACTAAAAAGGACTTGCAAGCCGGCGGCCGAACTCCCCTGCATGGGGCCTCCCGACCAACAATGCCATACGCTCATTTCATTTCATCACATGGTAGTGACTTACTGAACAACCAACGAGTCGAAAGAAATCCTTCACCCTGAATTTCAATCCTAGTTCTTGACTTTTTTTTCTTTCCTTCACTGCTTCTTCGACACATCAGTTAAACAGTACACAAGAAAGATTGTATCCCGATCTTACCAGCGCTTCCGTCTCCGTCTTCTAGGCCTCAGTAAACACAAGGAACAAAATATTAGTCGCTGCCAGGGGCCACCACGCTAATACCTGTTGACACCGCCTCTAGCTTTTTTTTTTTTATTTCAATTTATTGGCTTTCTGTCCGTGTCCATTCAGCCATCTCAGTCTCCAACATGGCCGGGAATCGAACCCGGGCCGCTTTGGATAGCAGTTACCGAATCGGACAGCCTTTAGCCACGACATTGGCGAAGAGGATCCTCCACAAGTTTCTTTAGGTATCCACTCCCGCTTTCCAACACGACAACGGCCGTATTCACAGGGCTGCACTTTGCATCGTAGATCGAGTGGTCCGCTAGACTACCCGATCTTAATCAAATAGAGAATGTCATGAACTAGAAGTGTCACGTAACATCCCCGCTATCTGGGAGCTGTACGGGAACTAATCATCGAGGGTGTTTCCTATTCGTCACACTCAGGCACCTGGAGATTACGAGTAGGAAACTCGTCAAAACGTTGCTACAACGCGACGTCACGACTCGTCGATAACTTCTTTCACAGTGGAGCACGTCCAGACCCGCCTCCTTTCTGCCACAGTGTCTTGTATTCATACCGACCCATTTTACAATGCTGATTCTAACCATATGGCATATCCATACCATTTCACTGTCATGAATGAATATAATCTCCGGTGGGTTCTGTAACGAACCATTACCCATTGTACATCGTCTGCTCTTTTAAGTGGGGTGACTAGTACACTGACGGAAAAAACTGCAACACCAAGGCGGAGTTGTGCGACATAAACGAATGTCGATAGGCGTGTTTCTACATCTGAAATATGACGTATATTCAAATTTCTCGCCATTCGCATAAGAGTAACGCTAGACGTGCCACTATGAGGATGAAAATCTGGTTTGCTTTAAATACACGCTGTAACCAAAAATATGGTTCAAATGGCTCTAAGGGCTATGGGACTTAACAACTGAGGTCAGCACTCCCCTAGAACTTAGAACTACTTAAACCTAACTAACCCGCGGACATCACACACATCCATGCCAGAGGCAGGATTCGAACCTGCGACCGTAGCGGCCGCGCGGTTCCTGAGTGAAGCGCCTAGAACCACTCGGCCACTCCAGCCGGCTACACGCTGTGTTGTGAGCTGAGTGTAAGTCAAGAATGCATTTAAGGCGACGAAGACGCCATTATCAACACCTCACTGAGTTTGAACCAGATCTACAATTGGGCTGCGAGAAGCTGGATATTCCATCTGGGATATTGCAGAAAGACTTGGCGGGAGTGTAGCCACTGCACATGATTGCTGGCAGCTGTTATCACGAGAATGTACGGTCGGAAGAAGACAGGGTTCCGGACGGCCATGTGGCACTACCGATAGGGAAGACCATCGTGTTCCGCGTATGGCTCTCGCGCATCTTAACGCATCTGCAGCAGCAATTCGAGCAGCAGTTGGCACCACAGTGACACAAAGAAGAGTTACAAGTCGGTTAATTCGAGGACAGCTTGGAGCCGGACGTCCTGTAGCGTGCATTCCACTGACCCCAAACCAACGGCATTTGTGACTTCAGTGGTGTCGAGCAAGATCTCATTGGAGGGCAGCGTGGAAATCTGTTGTGTTTTCTGATGAAAGCTGGTTCTGTCTCGGTGCCAGTGACGGCCGTTTGTTGGTTAGGTGGGGGCCAGTTAAGCGTCCGCAGCCAACCTGTCTGTGTGCTAGCCATACTGGATCTACACCTGCGGTGCCATTTCGTTTGACAGCAGGAGCATCTTATAGTTAGCCCACGCATGCTGATTGCAAAATTATACAACTGGTGATACGACCTGTTATGCTGCCACTCATGAACGGCATTCCATGGGGTGTTTTCCAAGAGGATAAGACGGGTCCACATACCGCTGTTGTAACCCAACATTCTCTGTAGAATACCGAAATGTTGCCTTGGCCTGCTCGATAACGAGATCTGTCTCCAATGGAGCACATACGGGATATCATATCTACATCTACAAACATGCTCCGCAATCCACCATACGGTGCGTGGCGGAGGGTACCTCGTACCACAACTAGCATCTTCTCTCCCTGTTCCACTCCCAAACAGAACGAGGGAAAAATGACTGTCTATATGCCTCTGTACGAGCCCTACAATCTCTCTTATCTTATCTTTGTGGTCTTTCCGCGAAATGTAAGTTGGCGGCAGTAAAATTCTACTGCAGTCAGCCTCAAATGCTAGTTCTCTAAATTTCCTCAGTAGCTATTCACGAAAAGAACGCCTCCTTTCCTCCAGAGACTCCCACCCGAGTTCCTGAAGCATTTCCGTAACACCCGCGTGATGATCAAAGTTACCAGTAACAAATCTAGCAGCCCGCCTCTGAATTGCTTCTATGTCCTCCCTCAATCCGACCTGATAGGGATCCCAAACGCTCGAGCAGTACTCAAGAATAGGTCGCATTAGTGTTTTATAAGCGGTCTCCTATACAGATGAACCACACCTTCCCAAAATTCTGCCAATGAACCGAAGCCGACTATCCGCCTTCCCCGCAACTGCCATTGCATGCTTGTCCTACTTCATATCGTTCTGCAACGTTACGCCCAAATATTTAATCGGCGTGTCTGTGTGAAGCGCTACACTACTAATGGAGTATTCAAACGTTACAGATCTTGTTCCTATTCATCTGCATTAATTTACATTTATCTATATTTAGAGTTATCTGCCATTCTTTACACCAATCACAAATCCTGTCCAAGTCATCTTGTATCCTCCTACAGTCACTCAAAGACGACCCCTTCCAGTAGACCACAACATCATCAGCAAACAGCCGCACATTGCTATCCACCCTATTCAAAAGATCATTTATGTAGATAGGACAACAACTCCAATGCCATCCACAAACTGCATTAATCGTCCCTGTATTGTCCGACCAGGTGCAACACGCATGGAACTCCACCCCAGGAACTGACATCCGCCACCTGTACAACACAATGCTTGCACGTTTGCAAGTTTCCAGTCAACATTCTGGCAGTTACACTAGTTATTACTGTACCAGTATTTCACATTTTAATGGCATATCTCGTTCTTACATTAATGTTCGATCTTGCAATGTTAATCACTTAACTTCTGGTTCCTAGACAAATGTGTTGCAGAAATTTCACTTCCCGTCAGTGTATTTTGTCTCTTGAGCTTAGTTCATAAAGGACGAAGTCGCGGACACTGTCCCTTTACGGAAGCGTCGAGCGGCGGTAAGTTTTGGAGCGCGCAGGCAGCCTAACACGGGTCTCGGCGCTCTCGTCAGACACGGACAGCGCGTGCGCGTGTCCTCGGCAGCAGCTGAGCGGCGTCCGCGTTCCGGCGCGGCAGTGTTAGCGATTGTAAAGGCGGACAGCGGCCGCGGCCGCGCCGGGGTCTAGCGTTACACCTCGGACCGAAATAGCGGGACGGGACGCGGGTATTTTGGGCGGCTGCCGCGTGGACCCTTCCGCAGGGGTGGCGGCTGCCTCGGAGGCCGTGTCCACCCTCGCACTAGAGGCCGTAGCACGGCTCCATCGCCTCGTGTCGTGACGTCACTTCCAGACCTGCAGCAACAGCTTGCCCGCCCGAGATACGGCGAGATGGGCTACGCTCGCAATCGAAAGGCTGTTCATCCACTTACGCGACGGAACTGCAATGCGACGACAACGAAACGTTTTGACAACACCCTGATGAAGGATGCGATGCACGTTCTTCGTCCACTGATGCAACTGTTCCACGACTGGTGGTACACTCAAAAGGGCTTGTTTCTGTCAGTAAAGTCCATAGTGGCTAGCCACTCCATTCGTAATGTTTTCGTTGAGTATTGGTACTTGAGCAGGTTTCAAAGCAAGCGGAAATTTTGGAGTCACCCTTTCATTCGCAATAACCAGATACGATCAGTTTTTGTATTACCACGATAACTTGAAAAAGGCGAAAAAACCTTCAAGTAACTGTTGGCTGTCGAAGAAAGTGTTCGACAAGCTGATTCAAAATATTCGTCCAGCCATCACAAAACAGGACCCAAACTAGTGAGAAAATATCGCAGTTCAGGAAAGAATACTGCTTACCTTGAGGTAAGATATATTTTTAATTGGTTTACTGTATGAAATAAATACTGCAGAAAACATGAAATTATTATGAAACCAATCTAGATATACTGCTCGACAATTGCTAAGGAACAGGGACATTGTTGGACAGAAATAATCACAAGCAATGAAACGCAGTACATACGTAATAGAGGTGCAATAGTGTATTTATAACGAAAAATGGCATAGATTTCACCACATGGGAAAGCAGGATATCAGATATAAGTAACGTCCATTTTTGACACTGATCAGACTTTCAACGTAAAGGTCGATATCGGGCTATCTGAAAGGAATATGCTCTCCTCGGAAACTAATGCACATTTTGGACCTGTTATTCATGTTGGCTATCAAACTGTTGAGGAGTCCTTGGGAGATATAGTTCAGCCCCTCCCTGAAGGCCGTTTACAGTTCTTGCACGGTTCGAGGAGCGGAAGTTCGTTGAGAGGCACGTCTGACAATAGCATCCCACGCATACTCTAGAGGGTGTAGGTACGGGGAGTATGCCATTCTATACGTTCAATATCCTCACTCTGAAGTGTATCTGACACCCCCGCAGTCCTGTGCGGCCGGATATTGTTGGCCATAAACAGAAAGTCGGGACCTACTACACCCCTAAACACACGGACATGATATAAAATGTTCCTTTGATAACGCTTCAACAAGAATTGTATGGACAAAGATGCCTCTCCTGTTTCGGCCAGCTTGGCGCAAACCACTTGGTCCTTATCTGTCAGGGCTGTGAATCAGCACACAGTACAGGGATAGTCGCGACACATGTGTCAACGCGGCTGCATCGGAGTTGGTTACTCCCTAGTCGCACGTAGCTTGCGCTGCAATTGTTGTGCCAGTGGGGAAGTACAATCCAGCATAGTGGGTCGAACTCTCCAGCGACTGGTTCCCACGCACACGCGACATGCGCTGCAGTTGCGTTGCGCTAAAGGAAGAACGGCCCAGCTGACACACGTGACGGGAAGAACAAGGAACTTGCGTAGTAATCACTGTCGCAGAATCGAAGGTTTAGATGTCTTGGAAGGGTTCTAGGTAAGTGCAGCGCATCTATAAACAAAATCAAATGCAATATGCTGGATCGAGCGATTCTAGAGTTCTGCTCTACCGCAGGGATCTTTGTCTCGTAGGCGTGACGGCAGACACTCAACGAATTCAGTAGCGCGCTGCTAGGATCATAACAAGTTGATATAGACATACAGCAGATGTGACAGTGATTCTAGGGGTACCTCAATGAGAATCTTCGGGAGAAAGGTGCCGCAGTTCTTCGTTAAATTTAGAGGATCGGTAATCGATGAAGACCGTGCGACAGATCTGGTACCATCGCATAACTCATGAAGGATCATAAGAATAAGGTAACTGCGGTCATGTCACGTTGTTGTTCTGTGAGCTTCATTCAGAAGACTGCTTTATTGCAGCTACCCATGCTAGTCTATACTATGCAAGTTTCTTCATCTCTGCATAATTACTGCAACCTACTTCCATTTGAACATGGTTACTGTGGTCAAACTTTGGACTCCCTCTATAATTTTAACCCCGCTCCCCCCCTCCTTCCCATTATCAAACGGGCGGTTCCTTGATGCCTCAGGATTGTCCTGTCAGCCGTTTCCTTCTTTAAGTCAAGTTGTCCCACAAACTTCTCTCTCCTATTTGATTCAGTCCCTCTCCCCCTATCCCCCCTCATTATAGGAGCCAACCCATAATCTCCAGCATTCTTCAACAGCACTACATATTAAAATCTCCTATTCTATTCTGAGCTGCTTATCGTCCATGTTTCACTTCCACACAACGCTACCTTCCAGAAAAATAAGTTCAGAAAAAAATTCCTAAAATTTAATACTCAGTTCTATTTTAACACCCTTATCTTTTTCAGATTTATTTTTTCTTTTCCTTTTTTTCTTTTTTGCTATTCCATATTTCCATCTTATATCCTTTCTATTTAGTCTATTGTCAGTTTTGTCACTTAGTTTTATGGCAAAATAGCAAAATCCCTCACTAGTTTTAGTGCCTCATTTCTTAATCTATTTCTCCCAGCGTTACATTATTTAGTTCCATTACATCTCATTCCTGTCGTTTTACTTTCATTGAAATTCTTCTTATAACACTTTTCAACACACTATCCGCTGCATTACGTACCATATACTAAAATACTTATTATTCCTGCTGAAACGTCCTGTATTTATGTGAAACGTTGATATTCCTTCTGAAATTATTACAAATACTATTTGTGTCATATCCGGTACTAAAATAGGAGTTAGACTGTGAAGCGAAGATTCCAATGGAGGGATTATCCTAGCAGATCCTTCAGGTAGTTTTGTGGGAGCTTTACATAATTGTATAATTAACATTTGTTATGGGTAACGAAACAGGAATGACTCAGGTGTTAGCCAGTCGCTCTTACAAAGAAAACAGGATGCACGTGTAACTGTGCGGAAAATCAGCGAGAAGGGCATGGCGTCATATTCAGCGCTTGCCGATGTCTTCCCCTTTTAATAACAGCGCACTGAAACCAATATAGTGTTCTTCCGTTTAAAATGGGTGATAATACTGACGAAAAAACAAAAATATTTATTATTTTGGATCACGTTTAGTGAAAATAGACGAAACTCGTAATACTGATACTGCAAGAAATAATCATTATCATTGCGGATTTGCGCATATATATATATATACATATATATATATATATATATATATATATATATATATATATACTCCTGGAAATGGAAAAAAGAACACATTGACACCGGTGTGTCAGACCCACCATACTTGCTCCGGACACTGCGAGAGGGCTGTACAAGCAATGATCACACGCACGGCACAGCGGACACACCAGGAACGGCGGTGTTGGCCGTCGAATGGCGCTAGCTGCGCAGCATTTGTGCACCGCCGCCGTCAGTGTCAGCCAGTTTGCCGTGGCATACGGAGCTCCATCGCAGTCTTTAACACTGGTAGCATGCCGCGACAGCGTGGACGTGAACCGTATGTGCAGTTGACGGACTTTGAGCGAGGGCGTATAGTGGGCATGCGGGAGACCGGGTGGACGTACCGCCGAATTGCTCAACACGTGGGGCGTGAGGTCTCCACAGTACATCGATGTTGTCGCCAGTGGTCGGCGGAAGGTCCACGTGCCCGTCGACCTGGGACCGGACCGCAGCGACGCACGGATGCACGCCAAGACCGTAGGATCCTACGCAGTGCCGTAGGGGACCGCACCGCCACTTCCCAGCAAATTAGGGACACTGTTGCTCCTGGGGTATCGGCGAGGACCAGTCGCAACCGTCTCCATGAAGCTGGGCTACGGTCCCGCACACCGTTAGGCCGTCTTCCGCTCACGCCCCAACATCGTGCAGCCCGCCTCCAGTGGTGTCGCGACAGGCGTGAATGGAGGGACGAATGGAGACGTGTCGTCTTCAGCGATGAGAGTCGCTTCTGCCTTGGTGCCAATGATGGTCGTATGCGTGTTTGGCGCCGTGCAGGTGAGCGCCACAATCAGGACTGCATACGACCGAGGCACACAGGGCCAACACCCGGCATCATGGTGTGGGGAGCGATCTCCTACACTGGCCGTACACCACTGGTGATCGTCGAGGGGACACTGAATAGTGCACGGTACATCCAAACCGTCATCGAACCCATCGTTCTACCATTCCTAGACCGGCAAGGGAACTTGCTGTTCCAACAGGACAATGCACGTCCGCATGTATCCCGTGCCACCCAACGTGCTCTAGAAGGTGTAAGTCAACTACCCTGGCCAGCAAGATCTCCGGATCTGTCCCCCATTGAGCATGTTTGGGACTGGATGAAGCGTCGTCTCACGCGGTCTGCACGTCCAGCACGAACGCTGGTCCAACTGAGGCGCCAGGTGGAAATGGCATGGCAAGCCGTTCCACAGGACTACATCCAGCATCTCTACGATCGTCTCCATGGGAGAATAGCAGCCTGCATTGCTGCGAAAGGTGGATATACACTGTACTAGTGCCGACATTGTGCATGTTCTGTTGCCTGTGCCTATGTGCCTGTGGTTCTGTCAGTGTGATCATGTGATGTATCTGACCCCAGGAATGTGTCAATAAAGTTTCCCCTTCCTGGGGCAATGAATTCACGGTGTTCTTATTTCAATTTCCAGGAGTGTATATATTCGCGTATCCACATCACCTAGCGTTTTTATGCAGACAGTAGTTATTGCTACTGATGGGGTAATATATATCCAGAGCCATTCAGCAAAAGAAACGCTGGTGTTACGCCAATTCAGAAGAATGCTCGCTCACACAGGACTCAACACACGACAGGTTATCCGCGGCATGCGTCGCAGGGATGAGCAATGATGTCATATTCGCATTGTGAGGTGGTTCAAATCCCGGTCTGGCCAAGCTTGTGCTCCGACTTTGTGACGTGTTCGTCTACGGCTCGTCAAACTATGATCTTGCTTCTTTAATTTGATATCAGGAATGACACATATCTTATGTTAGTAAAATTTACCATCTTTCTCAACAGCAACAGCAATAACAACACAATCCCTGCCAAGGACCTAACAGAAGTGCAAATCTGTAGACTAAAATTTAATGAAGAATAATAAACTGTTTAGGACGTGATTGCCTTAAATCACTACCGAATTGCAATTATTGAGTTTTAAGTTGTAGAATAAAGCTAGATACTAAGGGAGTCATAAATAGTTTTGCTATGTTAATAAGTTGATAAATGCAGATTATGCCAATGTAGATTTATGAGCGGTTAGACAAACAAGTAGACGCACCACGAAGGAATGATCCGAATGGGACAGAATACGATATGTGTGATGTAAATTGCACATGCACAGATAAATGATTACGATTTCAGAAGAATTGGGTGAATTATTTAAGAGAAAGGGCTTCACAAATTGAGCACATCGGTAATGCGTTGGTCCCTTATACAAGCGGTTAGTCGGCTTCACATTGACTGACAGAGTAGCCGGATATCCTCCTCAGGGATATCGTACCATATTCGGTTCAGTTGGTGCGTTAGTTCGTCAGAATCCCGAGACGCCTGGAGGACCCTGTTAGTAATACTCCAAACGTTCTCAATTGGAAAGCCACGGTTACCTTGCTGACTAAGAGAGTGTTAGGCATGCACGATGACACGCAGTAGAAACTCTCTTCATGTGTGGGCAGGCATTATCTTGCTGAAATGTAAGCCTCCGGATGGCTTGCCTTGAAGGTTAAGAAAGCCCAGGATAGCATGCCATGAAAGTCAACAAAACGGGGTGTAAAATGTGTAGAATATTATCGACATACCGATGTGCTTTAAGGGGCTGCGATTGACAACCAAACGGGCTCTGATATATATATATATACACTCCTGGAAATGGAAAAAAGAACACATTGACACCGGTGTGTCAGACCCACCATACTTGCTCCGGACACTGCGAGAGGGCTGTACAAGCAATGATCACACGCACGGCACAGCGGACACACCAGGAACGGCGGTGTTGGCCGTCGAATGGCGCTAGCTGCGCAGCATTTGTGCACCGCCGCCGTCAGTGTCAGCCAGTTTGCCGTGGCATACGGAGCACCATCGCAGTCTTTATCACTGGTAGCATGCCGCGACAGCGTGGACGTGAACCGTATGTGCAGTTGACGGACTTTGAGCGAGGGCGTATAGTGGGCATGCGGGAGGCCGGGTGGACGTACCGCCGAATTGCTCAACACGTGGGGCGTGAGGTCTCCACAGTACATCGATGTTGTCGCCAGTGGTCGGCGGAAGGTGCACGTGCCCGTCGACCTGGGACCGGACCGCAGCGACGCACGGATGCACACCAAGACCGTAGGATCCTACGCAGTGCCGTAGGGGACCGCACCGCCACTTCCCAGCAAATTAGGGACACTGTTGCTCCTGGGGTATCGGCGAGGACCATTCGCAACCGTCTCCATGAAGCTGGGCTACGGTCCCGCACACCGTTAGGCCGTCTTCCGCTCACGCCCCAACATCGTGCAGCCCGCCTCCAGTGGTGTCGCGACAGGCGTGAATGGAGGGACGAATGGAGACGTGTCGTCTTCAGTGATGAGAGTCGCTTCTGCCTTGGTGCCAATGATGGTCGTATGCGTGTTTGGCGCCGTGCAGGTGAGCGCCACAATCAGGACTGCATACGACCGAGGCACACAGGGCCAACACCCGGCATCATGGTGTGGGGAGCGATCTCCTACACTGGCCGTACACCACTGGTGATCGTCGAGGGGACACTGAATAGTGCACGGTACATCCAAACCGTCATCGAACCCATCGTTCTACCATTCCTAGACCGGCAAGGGAACTTGCTGTTCCAACAGGACAATGCACGTCCGCATGTATCCCGTGCCACCCAACGTGCTCTAGAAGGTGTAAGTCAACTACCCTGGCCAGCAAGATCTCCGGATCTGTCCCCCATTGAGCATGTTTGGGACTGGATGAAGCGTCGTCTCACGCGGTCTGCACGTCCAGCACGAACGCTGGTCCAACTGAGGCGCCAGGTGGAAATGGCATGGCAAGCCGTTCCACAGGACTACATCCAGCATCTCTACGATCGTCTCCATGGGAGAATAGCAGCCTGCATTGCTGCGAAAGGTGGATATACACTGTACTAGTGCCGACATTGTGCATGCTCTGTTGCCTGTGTCTATGTGCCTGTGGTTCTGTCAGTGTGATCATGTGATGTATCTGACCCCAGGAATGTGTCAATAAAGTTTCCCCTTCCTGGGACAATGAATTCACGGTGTTCTTATTTCAATTTCCAGGAGTATATATATATATATATATATATATATATATATATAATGGCCAGAGGTGGATCAAAGCGTCATTGACTCGCTTAATTTGTGAAGCTCTTCCTCTTGAATAAATCATCCAATTTTTCTGAAATCGTAATCATTTGTTTGTTTGTACATGTACGTCACTTCTACGGATTCCCATCCCTTTCCGATAATTCTTTCGTGGTGCGTCAGTTTTTTATCTTGTTTTGGAATCTGTTCATGGTGTGGGTTCCTGTAGTCATGTCCTAGTTCATGAACCACGGGCAACGTATGAGTGGCCAAGTAAGTGGTCCCGACAATCGGGATACCAGTTACTTTGGAATAAGGCTGGGCATCTCGGACATATTCTGAGTCGTGGTCACCTTTGTGCTCATACGGCAAAGTCTACCAAATCCACCGGTTAGTCCCTCAGCCGTTAGGGGTAAAACCCAATGGGACTCGGGGCAAGTAAGGCTAGCAACCTGCTTCCCTCGTACTTTAAATATGATGCTGGCAACAATCAGAGCAAAATGCCTCGGACCTTTGGAGGTGACGGAGTCCCACCTCTAACTGACAAACCAGGGACTCCAAAGATACGACTTGGCAAACAAATGGTAATGAGATGGGGAGCTATTAATATCAATGGGGGCTACTCTGGGAAGAAGGTAGAGCTGGCAGAGGCTGCAAGTAAGATGGGGCTGGACGTTTTAGCTGTTAGTGACATTCGGGTAAGAGGTGAGAAAGAAGAGGAAGTGGGAGAATACAAGGTCTACCTGTCAGGAGTCAAAGCAGGAATAGCACAATGGGGTGTAGGGCTTTACATCAGGAAAGAAATGGAACCCAGCGTAGTTGCAATAAGGTATGTAAACGAACGACTGATGTGGATAGATTTGACAGTGTCTAGCAAGAAAATTAGGATTGTGTCAGTATATTCGCATTGTGAAGGGACAGATCAAGATAAAATGGATAGTTTTTATGAGGCACTCAGTGATGTAGTTGTTAGAGTAAAGGACAAGGACAGTGTTCTGCTCATGGGGGATTTTAACGCCAGGATTGGAAATCGAACAGAAGGGTATGAAAAGGTTATGGGTAAATTTGGAGAGGATATGGAGGCCAACAGGAACGGGAAACAACTCTTGGATTTCTGTGCCAGTATGGGCTTAGTAATCACAAACTCCTTTTTTAAACATAAGAACATTCACCGGTATACTTGGGGAGGTAGGGGAACCAAATCTGTCATTGACTATATAATAACAGATCAGGAATTCAGGAAGGCTGTGAGGGACACACGTGTATTCAGGGGATTCTTGTCAGGTCCATATGTAGGAGGATAAGAGTGGAGAAACTTCAGGATAAGGAAATCAGGCACAAGTACATAACAGCGATCTCAGAAAGGTACCAGTTAGTTGAATGTAGTCAACTACAGTCATTGGAAAAGGAATGGACAAGGTACAGGGACACAGTACTAGAAGGGGCTAAAGAATGTCTTGGGACAGTAGTGTGTAAAAGTAGGATGAAGCAAACAGCTTGGTGGAATGACACAGTCAAGGCAGCCTGTAAAAGAAAAAAGAAGGCGTATCAAAAATGGCTACATACTAGAATCCAGGTAGACAGAGAAAGTTATGTTGAAGAAAGAAACAAAGCCAAACAGATAATTGCAGCATCCAGGAAGAAGTCTTGGGAAGACTTGGCAAACAGGTTGGAGACTATGGGTCAAGCTGCTGGAAAACCATTCTGGAGTGTAATTAGCAGTCTTAGAAAGGGAGGTAAGAAGGAAATGACAAGTATTTTGGACAGGTCAGGAAAACTGCTGGTGAATACTGTGGATGCCTTGGGCAGATGGAGGGAATATTTTGAAGAGTTGTTCAATGTAGGTGAAAATACGATCAGCAATGTTTCAGATTTCGAAGTAGAATGGGATAGGAATGATGATGGAAATAGGATCACATTTGAGGAAGTGGAGAAAATGGTCAATAGATTGCTGTGCAATAAAGCGGCTGGGGTGGATGAAATTAAATCGGAACTCATCAAATACAGTGGAATGTCAGGTCTTAAATGGCTACACAGGATAATTGAAATGGCCTGGGAGTCGGGACAGGTTCCATCAGACTGGACAAAAGCAGTAATCACACCAATCTTTAAACATGGAAACAGAAAAGATTGTAACAACTACAGAGGTATCTCTTTAATCAGCGTTGTGGGTAAAATCTTCTCAGGTATTGATGAAAGGGAAGTGTGAGTATTAGTTGAGGACCAATTGGATGAAAATCAGTGTGGGTTTAGGCCTCTTAGAGGTTGTCAGGACCAGATCTTTAGCTTACGACAAATAATGGAGAAGTGTTATAAGTGGAACAGGGAATTGTATCTATGCTTTATAGATCTAGAAAAGGCATATGACCAGGTTCCTAGGAGGAAGTTATTGTCTGTTCTACGAGATTATGGAATAGGAGGCAAACTTTTGCAAGCAATTAAAGGTCTTTACATGGATAGTCAGGCAGCAGTTAGAGTTGACGGTAAATTGAGTTCATGGTTCAGAGTAGTTTCAGGGGTAAGATAAGGCTGCAACCTGTCCTCACTGGTGTTCAAATTATTTATGGATCATATGTTTAAAACAATAGACTGGCTGGGTGAGATTAAGATATGTGAACACAAAATAAGCAGTCTCGCATATGCGGATGACGTAGATGTGATGGCAGATTCGATTGAAAGTTTGCAAAGTAATATTTCAGAGCTAGATCAGAAATGTAAGGAATATGGTATGAAGATTAGCATCTCCAAAACGAAAGTAATGTCAGTGGGAAAGAAATATAAACGGATTGAGTGCCAAATAGGAGGAACAAAGTTACAACAGATGGACGGTTTCAAGTACTTAGGATGCATATTCTCACAGGATGGCAACATAGTGAAAGAAGTGGAAGCGAGGTGTAGCAGAGCTAATGCAGTGAGCGCTCAGCTACGATCTACTCTCTTCTGCAAGAAGGAAGTCACTACCAAGACTGAGTTATCTGTGCACCGTTCAATCTTTCGACCAACTTTGTTGTATGGGAGCGAAAGCTGGGGGGATTCAGGTTACTTTATCAACAAGGTTGAGGTTACGGATATGAAAGTAGCTAAGGATGATTGCAGGTACTATTAGATGGGAACAATGGCAGGAGGGTGTGCACAATGAGGAAATCAAAGAAAAACTGGGAATGAACTCTATAGATGTAGCAGTCAGGACGAACAGGCTTAGGTGGTGGGGTCATGTTACACGCATGGGAGAAGCAAGGTTACCCAAGAGGCTCATGGATTCAGCAGTAGAGGGTAGGAGGAGTCGGGGCAGACCGAGGAGAAGGTACCTGGATTCGGTTAAGAATGATTTTGAAGTAATAGGTTTAACATCAGAAGAGGCACCAATGTTAGCACTGAATAGGGGATCATGGAGGAATTGTATAAGGGGGGCTATGCTCCAGACTGAACGCTGAAAGGCATGGTTCAAATGGTTCAAATGGTCCTGAGCACTATGGGACTCAACTGCTGAGGTCATTAGTCCCCTAGAACTTAGAACTAGTTAAACCTAACTAACCTAAGGACATCACAAACATCCATGCCCGAGGCAGGATTCGAACCTGCGACCGTAGCGGTCTTGCGGTTCCAGACTGCAGCGCCTTTAACCGCACGGCCACTTCGGCCGGCCGCTGAAAGGCATAATCAGTCTTAAATGATGATGATGATGATGATTGGAATCTGTTACGACGAACGCCCACTGTGAGATTGAATGCCGCCTGATGCGAGCTCGTGACATGGTAAGAAAAGTGTATAATCAGAGCAGATACGAATGTGGGAATCATTCTGGCGACGACACGGGCAGCAAATGCGGTAATCCACTGACATAAAGGAGTTTAACGATAGCTGGCCAAAACATGCACCGTAGAGCGGACGCTGGCCGGGGGGTGGGGGGCACAATATTGTACAATGGGGGAGATTCACTTGAACCTCCAAGGTACCTGCGGCAGTAATCGAAGACATTATGACAGGTGTAGACTACTTCAGTATTGTCGCGCACCATCTGCATCTCTCTTAATGTATGATGCGTTTCCCGAAGGTGTTGGTATTTTCAAGCAGGGCAACTGCCCGTGTCCCAACAGAGAGTCGGGCTACAGTGGTGTGAGGAGCATGACAGCGAACTCACGTTCACGTCTTGGTCACCAAATTCTCCTGATGTGAACCACGCGAAATACTTACTTCTGAGATGCTGTCCTGTGCCAGCTCCGCTCTCTTAAACCACCGACGCTTAATTTACGGCAATTGTGTGACTGTGAATAGACATCTGGCCTTATACATATCGCTCATCTACCAAGGGCTTACCGAATCTGCACCACGCAGATTGGCTGCGGTACTGCATTCCAGTGGTCCACCAACATGCTGTTACGCGGGTCAACATAATAGTTCGGCTCATCAGTGTACTGAATAATAGGCATTTATTCCAAATAACTTAAGAGAGAAGCATAACATCCTAGAAAATGAACAAAATGCATGCGGGGACAATATGGATAGTAGTTTAACAGAGTTATATCAACAGAAAAACACTGTGCAGTTACCAAGAACGTAAAAGCAAAGAGAAGTGTTAACAGAACAAGAATGCGATAAGACACTACGGAATACCTTCGCGACTCACCGATTTTAAAACTCGTGTTTGTACGAGGCGTGGCTATAAAATAACGGGATTGATGCTATCGTAGAGTAAGTTCGCATACACCAAAGACGTGCGTTCACTATCTGTGAAGCGTGGAGCCCTCTCAGTCGAATGTACCATCTCTGGTGCCTTCAGACAAGTCAATGTGGCCGTGACCTTCTTTTGTGTAAGACCTGTTATTTAGTCTTGCCGGAAAAATGATAGGTGTAATAACAAACGAATTGTCGTGAGGTTTCACATGAAAATTGGAAAAACTGATACTACTTTTACTAAAAAAAGAGCATGGCGAAGACTGTGTATCACATAAGCGAATTTTTGAGTGATGCAAACGTTTCCAAGATGGCCGAGAAGATACAGAAGATGATTCACGCTTAGGACTCTCTACAGCATCAAATACGGATGAAAATATCGAAAACGTAGGTAAGCTGCTTCACTCCAACCGTTGGTTGAGTATTAGATCGCTTGCTGAAACTGTAGCAATGCGTTAAGGCAAATTTTACATAACCAGTTTAACATGAGAAAAGTCTGTGCGAAACTGGTGCCGAAAATTCTCACGGTCGAACAAAAATAAATACGTGGATATATTTGTTCTGACACTTTCAATACCACTGAAAATGATCCTAATTTATAAGAAAGAGTGATAACTAGTCACGAATCTTATTTTTCACTTATGATCCAGAAACTAAGCACCAATACATGCACTGGAAAGGCCCAATTTCTTGGAACTGTATATATTCACTGGGTTCCTGACGGTCAAAGTATTATTCAACATTATTTTCTTGAGGTTCTTTTTCAGCTCCGTAAGAAAATAAGAAAAAAAAAGACCCGAAATGTGGAATAACAAGTGCCAGGTTCTGCATCAAGACAACCTATCGCTTCATGCTGCAATTTCTGTTAAGAAGTTTCCGCCGAATCACAGCGGCCGGCCGGAGTGGCCGAACGGTTCTAGGCGCTTCAGTCTGGAACCGCGCAACCCTACGGTCGCAGGTTCAAATCCTGCCTCTGGCATGGATGTGTGTGATGTCCTTAGGTTAGTTAGGTTTAAGTAGTTGTAAGTTCTAGGGGACTGATGACTTCAGATGTTAAGTCCCATAGTGCTCAGAACCATTTTTTTTCATCGAAACACAGCGTCCCAGTGGTAGACCACCACCTTATACGCCTGACCTACCATCATGCGACTTTTATCTACTCTCGAAGGTCAAATATGTATTAAAACGGATAAGATTTCAGACCGTTGCAGCAGTAAAATCAAAAGCGGAAGGCATACTGAAGGAGCGCACATAGGAAGACTTCCAAGCATTGTTTCCATCAATGAAAAATTCTCAAGGGCCGTTGTACGCATAGAGGAAGGGAGTATATTGAGGGTGAAAATAATATCTTTTTAATAAATGTTTCATGTCAATAGCCCAGTTATTTTAGAGCCACACCTTGTAACAACTGTTCACTATAGTGTTCTCAGCATTTGTATTCATATGAATTCAGAGACAGGAAACGGCTTGCATAGTGAACTGTACAATACGAGCACAAGGCCGCAGCTCTGTGGCCTAACACTATGACGTTTCCGAATCTGACCCCTTTTGCGTCGTACCTTTTTCAGCAAGCATGTTCATCCCACAAAGCTGGCAATATCGTCATTGATGACGGAAAACACGAGACATTTTATTTCAACAGTATTTCGTTCCACTGCGCTCACATCAAACTGGGACGCGCTATCGATGAAATCTGGTACGTTGTTGAATACACTGCTTTTCACGTCTCTCATAACGCCGCTGATCATAACGAATCGCAGTCAGACAATTGTGCGCTAGTTCGTTTCAGCAGCTGGACTAGTCGACAGACATTGAGGGCAAGTCATAATAAACGTCCACCAGCGGCAGAAGCAGGAAGATGTTCTGTTTGCCAGCGTTACAGTAACTTTTGCAATAAGCTCTACAAGCTCACCGCTTCCCGAGGGAATCATCATTTGTCAGCAATCAAATGCACACTGCTCCATACAGAAAGCTAGCTACAAGAGCCTTGCACGCCCGAACGTTCGCAATGGAACACTGTTTTTGCAGAATTTAACCGAAGCATTGCAAAAGGCCGTCTTGTTTCCGCACAGAATTTTTATTTCTGAGAACACTTACTGTCAAAAACGAAGACGTGCTGGACGAAGCTGGCCTGATAAATTCGACAACCTTTTAGGAAACGATATGGAATGACCCTTGCCTCCTCGGACACATTAACCGAAATGTTCGATTTCGTATATACTTTACTCCGATTTGGATTAATTTTCTTACTTACATTACATAATTCCCAATCGAGGATATCTCTGAACATATCTGATAGCCAAGAAACAATTTTTTTGTTAATATGTTTTATTATTCATGTCGATCCATTTCGTAATATCGATCTTGCACCATGAAAATTAGTACACACAGTTGTCAATTTAAATGACTTAAAAACAAATTACAGTAAAACAATATAATATTGTTATGGTTGAGTTTTCATGCAAATAAAATTTCTCTCCTCATTCATAATTTTTTACTAATGATAAGGAAACTGATTTTATAAAAATAACAGGAAGTTACTATTTTTCACGTTGTCAAAATTTGTAACCTGTGTTACTAACCATTAGGCCAATAAATCTTCAAGTAAATATTTATTTGCAAAAAAACTGTATAAATCAAATCTGAAAAACAATTTCAATTTAGACAGTAACGTTCAGACTAATTTGGATTATATCCCATTCTAGAAGGTAATGGAAGCTGGGTTCGTAATATATCATCCACAAAATTTTGGCTCCAAGTCCGTCAGAGTGTGTTTGGAATCTATTGAGTTTGGTACATGTTACTGTCTGATCTATAATCATATTCTTGTGTCTCAAGCACGTTGCACAATGCATATTTGAAGGTCTGAAATATGTGATGGTAAACTGTATTTCAAGAACATGCAAAAGCAATAAGAAAATGGTTAATAGCAACAAAATATTACCGCGATTTTTCATTTAAAGGACCCTGAACGAAATCTTCTGAACAGGTTGTACGTGAACAAAGGAACCACCGCTGACACTGAGACCAACTTCGCAAGATAAGTACTATTTATCTGAAAATATAATGCTTTTCTCTTACTCTCTTTTTAACGTTATTTAAAATATGAGAATTTTTACAACTTAATTATTGTGCTTCGTAATATATAGAAAATAAGTAAGGAAATACATCATAAACGGTTCATTTTAATACGTCCTATAATCTGCTGGCGAGCGGGATTTCTGTAACAGTAATGTCAAGACTTCCACACGGATTGACTGGAGGCGCAGTTCCCTGTTGACAGCCGTGTTAAGTGACCAGCGTCTAAAATTTGCTGGAGATGGATAACAAATAGCGTCCTGCAATGATTAAATATTTTTATGTAAAATGCGACAGCGCCGCCGACGTTAACTAAACAGAAGGAAATTCCCTGTTTCATCACCTGAGCTCTAGAATCCGCTGGGTAGTGATCCACAGATAACAATTGCGGTCTTTCGCTGTGATATAAAACGATAAACGTAATTTACATTTACAAAACACTTTCCCAGCGAGATATATGTCAACATACTGACCATTTCCTAGCTTGCCTTTTACGTTAAACTTAAGCTACTACTTTCTTTTTTTCTACATACGTTGGTTTATAAGTAAGACTGTGTGTTCTGTCTCGGAAACCATTCGGAGTAGGGCGTATGTCCACATGAAGCAGTAAGCATGTACGGCCGGACGACTTGTCTGTTAATTTTGCTAACGTGGCACTTGGTAGAGTTCTGATTAGACAGCAGAGTACAACATTAGTTAACTGAATATTATATCTTCGTGTAAATTGAACTATTTAGCCGAATGAAACAAGAAGTTCACTACAACCACTCACTGTTTATTATCCACGAACCGTCTCGAAGGTTTAAACCTCCATCGTCAGGAAGTTTTAATATAACATATGCATGTGTTTTGTTACGATTTTTGGATAACTTGTGGCACTGTCTGGTGGAGAAACAAAAACACGGTTTTGGGTGGGGTGTTTTGTGTAAAAACTATATCTAAAGGTGAAAATTAAGCAAGTAAAATAGAATACCTCCAGTGGTCACAGGTTCCTTGATCTGTCGTAACATATGTAAACTGTCATATTTTGTAAACAAAGATTGTGTCTGGGGATCACTAGGTGCAAAGAACACATAGCAAAAGAGAAATATTGTCCGATATTTCAAAGAATAGGTATCATAACCACATTACTGTTTCGGAATAAGTTTTAAAGATTATGGAGATTTTACTTTTTGCTGCAGAATACATGCATTAGATTAAATATTTCAGGTGGTATAGAAATCCGATTCTGTCAAGATTATATAGCTTAAATTTCATACTCATTTACATATTCAGGTGAAATACTGAAAACTTTAAGCACAATAATTATGTTGCCCACAGTGGTTAAATTAAACATAAATAACAGTTTTGGCTGGGATTCAGATAAGGGAATGAAAGGACGGAGGCGCAGGGGGAGAGAGATTCAGATACTGAGGATGGAAGCTGAGGTTGGAGCGGAGCAAGCTTTCCCAAAGCAGGAGGTTCTTAATAACTAACTAAAGGTTGTAGTAATACATTGATTTATGTATTAAAATATGTAGATTGATTATAATTTATAATGTTAGTTGATGTACATATAGTTTCAACCTGCCAGTGGGTAAAAGCTTTTGTGTAATGGTATATTTGTAAATGAAGCCATTCCATTGCTCATTTGGGGAATGTCATGGCAATATAACTAAATATTTATGGCAAATATGAAGGTGTGTGTGTGTGTGTGTGTGTTTGTGTGTGTGTGTGTGTGTGTGTCGGTGGTAGAGGATATGTTTATGCCTTTTCGTTTGAAGATATTGGCAATCTGATATGAAGTATTACTTAGAAGTGGGATTCCATAGAAGATATTATTTTCAAATGGTTCAAATGGCTCTGAGCACTATGGGACTTAACTTCTGAGGTCATCAGTCCCCTAGAACTTAGAACTACTTAAACCTAGCTAACCTAAGAACATCATACACATCCATGCTCGAGACTGGATTCGAACCTGCGACCGTAGCGGTCGCGCGGTTCCAAACTGTAGCGTCTAGAACCGCTCAGCCACCCTGGCTGGCGTATTATTTTCTTTTTGTTTTTCGTGATACTATTGTTTTGCCACTATTCAATGTTTTACGCTGTCTACTATGGAGCTATTAAAGCCATTTGCAACAGCTGTTTGTTTTATTATTTAAATTTCATATCTATCTTCAGAGATCTGTAATTGGATAGCTCTGTTTATGATATATTGGAATGCTGCCATTTTGTCAGATGTGGAGTGACAGGAGGAGCTGTGGATGGCAGTATGTGTTGTGGAAGGCTTCCAATATGTTTCAAACTAGCGTTTATTATTCTTTATTCTAATGGCAAAATCCAAAAAATTTATACTGTCACCTGCTTAGTGTTCAACTGTGAACACAACGTTCAAGCTCCACTGGGCCAAAAGAACCGAGAGAAGTTCAACACCAGTGTCACACAGATTTCAACCATCGCCCTTAAGAAACAAGATAACACAATAGCAGCCTGCCACAAAATTAACGAACTTATTGAGAGGGAGATTGCAAAACCATCCCAGCAATCAATAAAAGAGAAGAAACCATTAACATACCACTGAAACAAGGGCAAAACAGCTGTTGTAATGAACGGAGAAACACACATGATATAACTTTACACTTCTTCCAAGCCAACAACATAATAGAAATACCTAAAGATCCAGAATACAAAATGAGATTAAACAGGTCTCAAACAACATATACTTACTACTGATGTTCCAAGAAGGAAGAAGCATTGTAACAATGGGCTCACAAGCGTCTTGCCTTAGATCACAACCAAAGATACACAAAAACTGGACCCCCATCAGGCCTACAGTGAACTGTAAGGACAGACCAATACTGAAACTCAACGAAAAGCTCTTCAGAATTCTCAAAGAAACATACATTCGGTAAAAACATAGCACTTAAAAACACAGCAGAATTTACATAACATGCCAGAAACATAAATTTCATGATGGAGCCACTCTTGCTTCAATTTATATATATGAAAGCGCTATTCCACTTTGCCAATAGATACCACACTGCAAATAATTAATGCCAACCTATAAAATCACAAAAAATCCAATCTACTCACATCACCGAATTAATGGACCTGCTTGAATTCACTCTCCCCCACAACTACTTCAAATTCAACAATAAACTCTACTAACATACAGATGGCCTAGTAATGGGCTCAAACCTTTCCAGATTGTTAGCTGAAATATTTATTAGTAATTTAGAAGACAAAGTCCTGAAATCCAATCATCAACCGATCAAAAATATCATCTACAGCTTAAGATATGTAGGTAACACCATCATTTTAATCAATGGTACAAAAGATGACATGAATAAGTCAATCCCACTTTTCAACAACCCCTACGAAAATAAATAATTCACAGTTGAACACCAAGCAGCTGACAGTATAAATTTTTTAGACCTTGTCATTAGAATAAAGAACAATAATACCAGATCGAAATTTATTGGAAGAATACCACAACATATACTACCATCCACAGCTCCTCCTGTCACCCCACAGCCTAGAAAATGGCAGCGTTGCGGTATGTTATCAACAGAGCTATGCAACTGCAGATCTCTGCAGAGAAATGTGAACAAGAAGTTGAAATAGTAAAACAAACAGCTATTGAAAATGGCTTTAAAGCTCCATAGTACACACCCTAGAACATTTAATAATGGCAAAGCAATAACATCACTAAAAACAAAAAGGAAACAAAATCTTCTATATAATCCCATTTCTATGTAATATTTCATATCAGACTGCCAATGTCTTCAAACGAAAAGGCATAAACATATCCTTAACAGAAGTTACCTCACAACAACAACACACAATATCCACTTCAACACATGGGGGTGCACAAAACTGAATGTTTGGACTGTGACTGTTTTTATATAAGCCAGAAAGGTAGATCAGTTGTGATTAGATTCAAAGAACACATGACAGCACTAAAAAACAAAAAAACACCACACATCAGCAATACCCACCCACATGCATGAAACAAAACACCACGTCAACAGCACTAGTGTCAGCATCCTACACATCCAATCTAAAAGTAAACTAGACATCCTTGAAACACTCCAAATATACAAACACCAAAGGGAACAAACTGAATCCATCTTAAATGATAAAAATGACTACATTTACAATGGTATCATCTCTGTTCTCAGCAACAGCCTACATTATTTGCCATGCACACACACACACACACACACACACACACACACACACACACACACACACCTTCATATTTACCATCAATATTAAGTTAACATGACATTCCCCAAATGAGCAATGGAATGGCCTCACTTACAAATACACCATCACACAACAGTTTGTACACACTGTCAGCTTGACACTGTACGTACATCAGCTAACAGCAAAAATTGTATATCAATCTACATATATGTTAAAACATTAACCAATGCATTACTACAAACTTTAGTTAGTTATTACATGTAACATACATAATCTTGAGAACCCATGCTTCGGAAAAGCTTACTCGCCTCCAATCGCTGCTTCCATCCTCTGCATCTGACTTTCTCTCTCTCTCTCTTCCTCCCTCTCTCTCTCTCTCTCTCTCTCTCTCTCTCTCTCTCTCTCCAGTCCGCCTCCTATCTCTGAATCCCAGCCGAAATTGTTGTTATGTACGTATAATTTTACCATTATTGGCAACAAATGAGGGTTGCCCAGAAAGTAATGCACAGCATTTCTTTTATCTCAGCCGAAAACAGTGCTACAAATGAGAAACGTTACGTCTGTATTATTTGAAATCTCGTGAGTGAGCGCGCCAAGTTTCCGTTACTTCCGACAGATAGCGTAGGTGCAGGACAATTTCAAAATGGCATCTGTAGATGATGTACGGTACAAGCAATGGGCCGTCATTGAATTTCTAACCGCAGACAAAGAAACTGTGGGGAATATTCACAAACGCTTGTGCAAAGTCTGTGGAGCATCTACTATCGACAGAAGTACAGTTAGTCACTGGACACGGAGGATGAGGTCATCAGAAGGCGGTTCGGCGGAGCTCCACGATTTGCAGCGGTCGCATTTAAACTACATTAGCAGCACACGCCTCTTGCTGGCGTACTGCATCGCGTGACCGGACTGCCCGACCAAAACCCGCTAACAAAACGAGCCGTGCATCAAAAGCCGCTGCGTTTCCGCGGACGTTCATCCGTCAGTTGCGCGGTCGCCCCAGTCCGGTGCGAGTAACAGATTCCCCACAGTAGTTCCTGAGAGAACACAGAAACGAGGTGGGCGACTAATTCGTCATAGTTCAGCCAATTTGCACCATATGTTTATAAGTTAAATACACGAATCTTCCTCGTGAATTAATGTATCTGTCAGTGAAAACGTTATCAAAATCCCTATAGCAGATTAGCCTTCGTATCTAGGGGAAAAAGGCGGCGCGGAACATTATTTTATAGCATTTATAGTTGTCACTTCGGCGACTTGTGTCTCCCTAGCATCTTATACAACTGGGGAGAGGCGATATAGAGTTTAACGCGGAATCCGAAACAAATTTCGTTTCTGGCGAACCTGCAAAGGGATCAGATGTGATTGCTAGGTTAAAAAGGAGAGAGAATAATCCGTGGTCTGTCCGGGATTCGATCCCGTGACCTTTCAGTTTTCAGGCACACGTTATACGACCACACTCATCTTGGATTCTGTTCAAGCTTCGCTGCTGCCTGGAGTTACGGAGATTGTACCTCTAAATGGCTATGCCATTGTTTTCATATCGGCGGCGAACTTTAATTCATCATAGTTCAGCCAATAAGTTAAATACACGAACTTTCCTCGTCAATAAGTCTATCTGTTAGTCAAAACCGGATCCAAATCCCTACCATAGATCCTGTGATTATCACACACATACAGAAGCGAAGAGATAACTTCAGTTTACACATACAGAGAAGGTTCAAAAATGGCTCTGAGCACTATGGGACTTCACTTCTGAGGTCATCAGTCTCCTAGAACTTAGAACTAGTTAAACCTAACTAACCTAAGGACATCACACACATCCATGCCCGAGGCAGGATGCGAACCTGCGACCGTAGCGGTCGCGCCGTGCCCGACTGTAGCGCCTAGAACCGCTCGGACACCCAGGCCGGCATAGAGAAGGTATATGTAGATATAAAACAGTCAGTAAGAAATAACATAAATTGTATTTCACCAAAGATGCTTGGAAAATAAAGGAAGCGGAATAGGGCTGACAAACGAACAACCTTTCATGTATTCGTAAAGACGACATTTATACTATAAGATGATACCAATATTGTTCACGTATCTTGCAGAAGTGAATTATATTCATTGAGATGCAAGGAAAATGTTGATTTTCCCCATAAGTTTTCTAAGATGAGCTTAGGGGTTTGACGTCATGATGAAGCACGTGAACAGTGCATGAATAAAATGGCACAGGGTTCCCCTCCTCCCCCCCACTTCTCTCCCCCCCCCCCTCCCCCGTTTTAAACACCCTCGATGCTACTCACGCACGTTTGTTGAGCACTTTCAAAATGTTTCTGTAGAGAGGCAACACATGACGGATTCCTAGTCAACCCCTTCAATACCCGTCAGATTTCACACGTCCACAAGCAAGTGCTATAGCAGCAGCATAGCGCCACTTTGATGAAGGATGTTGAGGGGGGTTGCCTTTGCCATTCATTTTATTCACGCTTGGGTGTCAGTGTCATAATCCCCCCTCCAGCCCCCATAATCCCATCACAGAAGGGTCCGAACCAGGAGAGCGGAAGAAGCATAAACTACACTCCTGGAAATGGAAATAAGAACACCGTGAATTCATTGTCCCAGGAAGGGGAAACTTTATTGACACATTCCTGGGATCAGATACATCACATGATCACACTGACAGAACCACAGGCACATAGACACAGGCAACAGAGCATGCACAATGTCGGCACTAGTACAGTGTATATCCACATTTCGCAGCAATGCAGGCTGCTATTCTCCCATGGAGACGATCGTAGAGATGCTGGATGTAGTCCTGTGGAACGGCTTGCCATGCCATTTCCACCTGGCGCCTCAGTTGGACCAGCGTTCGTGCTGGACGTGCAGACCGCGTGAGACGACGCTTCATCCAGTCCCAAACATGCTCAATGGGGGACAGATCCGGAGATCTTGCTGGCCAGGGTAGTTGACATACACCTTCTAGAGCACGTTGGGTGGCACGGGATACATGCGGACGTGCATTGTCCTGTTGGAACAGCAAGTTCCCTTGCCGGTATAGGAATGGTAGAACGATGGGTTCGATGACGGTTTGGCTGTACCGTGCACTATTCAGTGTCCCCTCGACGATCACCAGTGGTGTACGGCCAGTGTAGGAGATCGCTCCCCACACCATGATGCCGGGTGTTGGCCCTGTGTGCCTCGGTTGTATACAGTCCTGATTGTGGCGCTCACCTACACGGCGCCAAACACGCATACGACCATCATTGGCACCAAGGCAGAAGCGACTCTCATCGCTGAAGACGACACGTCTCCATTCGTCCCTCCATTCACGCCTGTCGCGACACCACTGGAGGCGGGCTGCACGATGTTGGGGCGTGAGCGGAAGACGGCCTAACGGTGTGCGGGACTGTAGCCCAGCTTCATGGAGACGGTTGCGAATGGTCCTCGCCGATACCCCAGGAGCAACAGTGTCCCTAATTTGCTGGGAAGTGGCGGTGCGGTCCCCTACGGCACTGCGTAGGATCCTACGGTCTTGGCGTGCATCCGTGCGTCGCTGCGGTCCGGTCCCAGGTCGACGGGCACGTGCACCTTCCGCCGACCACTGGCGACAACATCGATGTACTGTGGAGACCTCACGCCCCACGTGTTGAGCAATTCGGCGGTACGTCCACCCGGCCTCCCGCATGCCCACTATACGCCCTCGCTCAAAGTCCGTCAACTGCACATACGGTTCACGTCCACGCTGTCGCGGCATGCTACCAGTGTTAAAGACTGCGATGGAGCTCCGTATGCCACGGCAAACTGGCTGACACTGACGGCGGCGGTGCACAAATGCTGCGCAGCTAGCGCCATTCGACGGCCAACACCGCCGTTCCTGGTGTGTCCGCTGTGCCGTGCGTGTGATCATTGCTTGTACAGCCCTCTCGCAGTGTCCGGAGCAAGTATGGTGGGTCTGACACACCGGTGTCAGTGTGTTCTTTTTTCCATTTCCAGGAGTGTAATTTTGCTGCTTCAAATCGCATTCAAAATTTGAGGAATGATTTCGAACGGTCTGTAGACGTTCCACCCTGCACACCAGAGCAAAAATTGCGGTCGCGCTACGCTCAAAACGGGTGCGATCGCGCTCAGTAGGACTCCAGGCCCACGATGTCATTAGAGGAGGGTTGAATCTCCTGGGGATATCAGCACTGTCAAACGTTATCAAGAATGTCGCCCTGTTGTTCAGCCCACTGGGAAATGCCACAAGAGAAGGGGTGGTTCCGTTGACGCCCTTTATGCCATCCTCTAAGGTCTTTTCGTGTCTATTCTGGGCGGCTATGTGTCTGAAATATTTTCCTCGGCTGCCCATAAGAAAACGCCGTGATTTTAACGCTGTGTGTCGCGGATCTGACCATCGCAGAGGTGTCAAAAGCACGGGTGAAATGTGGGTAAGAGAGGGTTTGACGATCTTCTCGCCGTGTGAGATGTCCATGGTGGCGTTAGGCTGAATTTTGGTGGAAAAAATGGAAATAAGCGTATGGCGACGTTAGCCGGGAGGCCCCATTTGGGGAAGTTCTACCGCCAAGTGCAAATCTTATTTCAGTCGACGCCACATTGGGCGGCTTGCGCGCAGGTGATGAGTAGGAAATGATGATGAGCACAACACCACACCCAGATCCCGAGCAGTGAAAATCTCCGCCCAGGCCGGGCCCGCTTGCATGGGAGGAGAACACGTTACCACCCAGCTAAGCAGGGGGATATTTTGGTGCAATTTGGTGTCAACGTGAAACGATTAACCCTCCTTACACCTCTCATGAAGGTCTGCGCTTTGGCCTTTTTTCATGTGTCGACACCTACCTGTTTGAAGCGTCGCCAAGTCCGAGAGTGACGTTGCAAGGCGCCACACATTTGCGCCATTACAGAGAAAGATTGTAAGCAGCTTCGAGTCAAACTTCTGCGTCACAGTTGGAAACATTCTTGGGGTTTCCAAAAAAAAAAGGACCCTTTAATTGAGTTGCGTAGCGTGGTTCATTGCTCTAGAGGTGCCTTGTGATACTGTTGTTTGTTTTCATTTTAATTAAGACCGTGAGGGTTTCTATCACACTTAACTGAACGATTACATGCAACTGGATGAGTATATTACTAATAAGCAAAAGCCTTTGCCCTGTGAGGTAAATACTGAACACATCAAAAAAAAATTTCCCATCACCCCGGTTCCCAGAACTCCTCAAGATGGACGTTAACTGTGGATATTTTATCACAGACACAGTCCCTTTGATTATTCAGAGATGTCACTAAACCCGCCCAAAGATGTAAACAACCATGCATGAGCAGCGGCAGCGTCTATTAGGCGGAGGAGGTCCAACAGGCGATCAGTTCCAGTCATTCCACCAGGAAGGAGGTACACGGCTCGTATTGTCTGCAGTTCAGCCATACGTACACGGTCAATATTGCGGTTCGATCGCGTCCTCATAGTAACTTTGTTCTCTCTCACCAAGGGAAGTATCCTGGCGTCTCGGAGTGAACCAAAGCGATGTTGTTCGGACATGGAGGAGATACAGGGAGACAGGAACTGTCGATAACATGCCTCGCTCAGGCCGCCCAAGGGCTACTACTGCAGTGGATAATCGCTACCTACGGATTATGGCTGGGAGGAGCCCTGACAGCAACGCCACCACGTTGAATAATGCTCTTTGTGCAGCCACAGGGCGTCTTGTTACGACTCAAACTGTACGCAGCTTCACTCCCGAAGTCCATAGCGAGGTCCATCTTTGCAACCACGACACCATGCAGCGCGGTCCAGATGGGCCCAACAACATGCCGAATGGGACCGTTCAGGATTGGCATCACGTTCTCTTCACCGATGAACGTCGCATATGCCTTCAACCAGACAATCGTCGGAGACGTATTTGGAGGCAACCCGGTCAGGCTGAACGCCTAGGACACACTGCCCAACGAGTGCAGCAAGGTGCAGGTTCCCTGCTGTTATGGGGTGGCATTATGTGGGGCCGACGTACTCTGCTAGAAATCATGGAAGGCGCCGTAACGGCTATACGATACGGGAATGCCATCCTCCGCCCGACAGTAAAACCATATCGGCAGCATATTAGCAAGGCATTCGTCTTCATGGAAGACAATTCCGCCCTCATAGTGCACAGCTTGTGAATGACTTCCATCAGGATAACGACATCGCTCGACTAGAGTGGCCAGCATGTTCTCCAGACATGAACCCTTTCGAACATGCCTGGGGTAGATTCCAAAGGGCTGTTTATGGACGACGTGATCCACCAACTGCCGGCCTGTGTGGCCGAGCGGTTCTAGGCGCTACAGTCTGGAACCGCGTGACCGCTACGGTCGCAGGTACGAATCCTGCCTCGGGCATGGATGTGTGTGATGTCCTCAGGTTAGTTAGGTTTAAGTAGTTCTAAGTTCTAGGGGACTGATGACCTCAGATGTTAAGTCCCATAGTGCTCAGAGCCATTTGAACCAACCCACCAACTACTCTGAGGGATCTACGCCGAATCGCCGTTGAGAAGTGGGACAGTCTGGACCAGCAGTGCCTTGATGAACTTGTGGATAGTATACCACGACGAATACAGGCATGCATCAATGCAAGAGTGTATTAGAAGTACCGGTGGGTACAGCAATCTGGATCACCACCTCTGAAGGTCTCGCTGTATGGTGGGACACCATGCAATGTGTGGTTTTTCATGAGCAATAAAAAGGGCGGAAATTCTGTTTATGTTGATCTCTATTCCAATTTTCTGTACAGGTTCCAGAACTCTCAGAGCGGAAGTGTTGCAAAACTTTTCTTGATGTGTGTATTAAACGTATAGCTGTATGAAGCAGTCAATATATTCCATAGTGAAGTTTCAGTCCTGTGACACTCAGTTACGTCGCAGCAGATTCTCCGTATGTAACCACTGCTATTTCCGACTAAGCATTGTAAACTTCGAATAGCCCCTAAAAACGAACAATGTCGAACAAGTTTTGTGAAACTGAATAAAATCAAAGCCATCTGAAAATAAAGTAGTAAAACATGTGCATTTTTACAACCTCTCTACGAGTCGTCAAGTATTGATTAAAGGCGTCAACACACTAGCCCTAATGGTATAGTGGTTACTTTTCACGATGGCGACACGAAGACTGGAAGTGGCCTCTAACATACCGCTGCTACTTGTCACGCCCACCGGCACCAGCTCGGAGCTTTATGATCGCGTTTCGTCACCCCAGCGTATTTTTTAAGCAACGGTGCTTGTGGCCGTTTCGCTGAGCACAAGTGCCCTCATAAAACAAGCAAACGAGGTATGCGCGGACCAAGAGCGGTCATAAAATCTGCAAGGTTGAACGGAAGAGGGCCTATCTGCAAAGGAACCGTTGCTCCGTATCTTCGTCAAAAAACACCGTACTGTTGTGCTTATCGATGAATTTCAAGCTACTTCCGTCTACGTTTATGTGTAATGTCAAAAGGAAAGTGTGATATCATTATGTGCAGCAACGTCCCAGCGAACAATAAAAACTTACGTTAGACGTTATCGTCTTGTCTTAACGAGGGCGGAGGCTAGACACCTGGAGTAATAACATTTCTCTGAGAAAAATTTGAAAATCTTCG
The DNA here is from genome assembly GCF_021461385.2 of Schistocerca piceifrons. Lineage (NCBI taxonomy): Eukaryota > Metazoa > Arthropoda > Insecta > Orthoptera > Acrididae > Schistocerca > Schistocerca piceifrons. Next base: position 37,559,870 of record NC_060142.1, read on the forward strand.
CAAAATGTAAATTCTGGCTTACCGAACACATCTGCTGGTCGACGCATTCTCAAGGCAGATACGGTCATGTGCTCTGAATAAAAGACACCTGGACTGTGTAAAGTTTCTTTCCAAATGAAGCAAATGTTACCGAAATATTGTAAATATGATTTCCAATTCATGTGTAAATAAGAGATATGTACCAATATTCATTTCATAAAACACTTTGTCTATATCTGATGTCAGTCCCCTTCTAATAATAATATTATTATTTTGTCGCTTTCTGATTTCATTTTTGGAAAGGAGCTGTTATAAGTAATATACAAGTGTATTTAACTTTTGTACTGAATACAGATTATGAAACTTCGTTGCCATTCCAAGAGTCAAATTGTGATGAAAGACCAAAATGCTGGTTTTGAAGTCATTTTTATATATTGTGTTCGTTGTTGAACTCTATGGCATGGTATGAGGGTATTTATAGGTTACGGTTTGGCACGCGAAATCTCTAGGTCAAAACTTTTAGAATTACCATAAATTTTCCAAACAATAGTGAGTTATAATAAACGCTAACATTTTTTTGAAATTACAATTTACATTAAACAAAACATGATTTTCCTTCTTGAAGTTAAATTCTAATTTATGGTGGAAGATGGTTTACATTATAATTTACAGTTTACTGTATGTCTTTAAGTAAAATGTTGTAGTGAAGTCGATCATGTAGTTACAATCAGCAAGATTAAAAATGAGTATTATGCAATAAACTTCCGTTTAAAATAATTTAAATCTTTTTTTTTTAAAATACCACGTTTCTGATAATGTATTTAGTAGAAGGTATACAAAAAAACATTACTACCTGCATGAACATTTACTTTTTTTTCCCTAGAACTGTGTTTGCCTATTCTAAAAATGATAAAAGTGAACTTTCTAAGGAACATATTGTGGTTAAGCAAATGGCAAACAACAACCAAAAGAAATTCTTGCGTCAATTGTTGTCAGTTCAAAGACAGATGTCTGCTTCGCATAACCAAAATGCTCAGTATCGTACACTGTATATTCCTTGATGCCTCAGAACTGATGCATGGAGTAGTCTAAGAGATGTCTTTACACATTTACCATGCACATTAGGCAGGTGGCACACTTAATTCATGTGCTTAAGTAACTGAACAAAATATATAGAGAGAACACACGAAGGAGCGAGGGACAATTAACATAAACCCTCTCCAACCGCTAACCTTATGTTAAGATAAAAGTTTAATGACAGAATATGCATCCGATATTATACAAAAAAGGATCTCACAGTAGAAATCACAAATGAATCCCACAAAATAGAAGCAAAGCTGATGCACAAAGATTTTTTTATTTAAATCACAAATATTTCCAACACTCCCGTTCCAACCAAACGTTTCGGGAGGTTTCTCTTGGTAGGCAGGAACTGGAAATCGCGTTTCAGTTATTTCCAATTGGGAGATCCCCGAACTCCTACCAGCTCCTTGAATAGTCTGTTCTACTACCTTAAATAGGCGAAGACGTCCACTATTGTTCGACTGCACTATTGGCGGCAGATCACTGGACATAGTAACTATCTAAAAGAGCTAGGACTAAGCGTCCGGAGTGACCTAAAGTGGATAAAACAAAGTCTGGGTAAATTCAAGGCTGAGACTCACAGGGAGTATCCCAAGGAAATGTAATTCATCTCCGAAGGAGGTGGCTTAGAGAACAGAAGTTCAATGGCTTTTTTAGTACTGCTCATTAGTCCTGGAGCCTTAGCAGATTGGATTAATAGAAGAGATAAGTAAGACCCAAAAGAGAGCGGCCCGCTTTGTCACGGGATCGTTTAGTCGGCTCAAGAGAATCACAGACATGCCCAACAAACTCAAGTGGCAGACGCTACAAGAGAGACATTGTGTATGATTGAGAGATTTACTACTGAAATTCCTAAATACTATGTTCCCCGGAGAATCTAGCAATACATTACTTTCTCCCACATAAATCTCGAGAAATGACCACAACGAGAAAATCCGAGAAATCAGAACTAATACGGAGGTTTGCTTACGATCATTCTTCCCCTGTGCCATTCTCGAATGGGACAGGGAATACGGGAACATGTGGTGGTATCAGATGTACCCCCAGTCACAAACCCTATGGCGTATAGATGTAAATGTAGTTGTAGTAGCTGGAAAAAAGACAGCAAGAAAATAGGATGACTGCGGCTGGAATGAAGAATTCTCTAAACATGTACACACTGGACAAGTTTTCAGCCTTTTCTTTATGCTGCTTTCCGACTTGTCAATTGCCTCAATGTTTGTGACTTGGTTCCAGCAGCTCTTTCCACTCTCGAGAACGACATGTCCGAAGGAAAATACTTTTGCCAGGAGCCGATTTAGGTCAACAAAATACATGTGAAACATTCCCCTAGCAGCCGCTATAGGTTGCGGCGCTTACCTTTCAAAATGGCGTCTGTAACGTAAGTGCGTTCCAAACAGGGAGCTGTCACTTAGTTGTTTTTGTCGGAAAACCAGAGCATTGCAGAGATTCACAGGCGCTTGCAGAATGTCTACGAAGACCTGGCAGTGAACAGAAGCACGGTGAGGCGCTGAGTGAAGCGTCTGTCATCGCAAGATGGGCGCGGAAACCTGCCCGATCTCCCGCGGCCGGCTGGCCGCACACAGCTGTGACTCCTGCAGTGTTGGAACGTGCGGACACCCTCATCCGAGGTGATCGCCGGATCACAATGCAATACCTCGCTGCGCAACTCGACGTCTCTATTGGTAGCACTGTCACCCGAAACGAGCTCGCAAAACTTCACTGGACTGTTCTTTCTCATCAGCCCTACAGCGCGCACCCCGCACCTTCCGGCTTCCATCTACTTGGCCCAATGAAGGATGCTCTCCGCGGAAAGCGGTAGGTGGATTATGGAGAGCTTATTAATGCAGCAAGACATCGGCTCCGACATCGACCAGTACAGTGGTAGCATGCGGACATACACGCCCTCCCAGTAAGGTGGCGTAAGGGCGTCGCATTGATTATGCTGAAAAACATAGTTTTCTAACCAAAAGAGTGGAAAATAATATGGCGAATCGATATCCTGAATAAAACCAACCTGCTTTCAGAAAAAAATGTGTTACAGTACTTATTGAATATCCTTCGTATTATCTGGTCTTTTAAATGGTTATATTGAGGCTATTCTTGTGGTCTTTAGTCCGAAGATCTGATGCCCTGTGCAAGCCTCTTCATCTCCGAATAATTACTCAGCCAATGTCCATTTCAGCCTGCTAACACTCTTCAAATCTTCGTCTCCCACGCTTTCTTCCAGTGCCAAATTGACAATTCCTTCATGCTTCAGGGTGTGTCCCTGATGTCTTGTTTAAGTCAAGTTGAGCCACAAATTTCTTTTCATTTCCGCCCAGTTCGATTCCGTGCCTGCACATTAGTTATTCGATCCACCCGACCCGATCTTCTTCACAAATATCTTCTGTAGCACTACAGTTCAAAAGCTTATATTCTTCCATCGTCTGAACTGCTTATCGTCCGCATTTCACTTACGTACAAGGCTAAACACCAAACAAATGCTTTCAGAAAGTACTTGCTAAGGATTGATAATCGATATTAACAAATTTCTTCGTCGGATCAGCCCCTGAAGGCCCAACGGAACCGCCCGGACGCCGTGTAATCCACAGCCCTTAGGCGTCACCAGATGCGGATACAGCGGGGCATGTTGTCAGCACACCGCTCTTATGGACATTGTCAGTTTCCGTGACGGGTGTCGCTACTTCTCAATCAAGTAGCTCCTCATTTTGCCTCACAAGGGCTGAGTGCACCCCGCTTGCCAACAGCGCCCGGCAGACCCAGGCTGTCACCCACCCAAGTGCTAGCCCAGCCCGACAGCACTAACTGCCGGTGATACGACGGGAACCGCTGTTACCAATGCGGCAATGCCGTTGGCATGTTCCTTTAAGCAGCTGGGTTTATTAAGCACAGCCGCACAATACATTTATTCATTTGAGAAACTTGTTATCAAAAATCCATCTAACAAGGTATGAGACGTATTTGGGTGAAACTCATATCAGGATTACTTCGGGTCGGTGAATGCAGTGCCAAGCTATGTTAAGGAAATGCTAGTTTTCGAGTAAACTCGGCGATATATTGCAAAATACGTAATGGAAAACATTGTTTAAACACTAACGGGCACATTTATTTTCATATTTTAGCTCGCATACTACATACACATAAATACATTCCTAATTATACCGTCAAAGCTTAAATTCATTCACAATCAGTATAAGATATAACGTTTCCACAAATACGGACTTGTATTTATCTGTTGTAAAATGGCATTTCTATATTGGTGTATTACTGGATATAAGTCCGCCTTTTACGCAAAACACTGTTTTTTTCTTGTTACTCAAATAAGTTTCGGCACCTCTGTGACATCCTCAGTGGGTTTTATTTATTGAAAACAGTAAAAATTGAACATATTTTAAGTTGTGACAAAGTGAGGCCTAAAGAACTTTTTGTTCGTTTTTCTTGTTACTGTGGTTTCATATTCTATGATTTTGCAGGACCATCAGTGTGGGGTCCTGTACTTATAGCTTATCATCTGCAAACCAATCGATGTAAATGTGAATTTCATCGGCAAGTTAACACATTCCTTGACTTTTTAAAAAAACGTGATTTTGGTATGGCAAAATGTTTTGCGCTTATATTTGGTATTACTCACGTTTTGTTGATCAGTCAATGAACGTGAGTTCATTACTAATAGTCGGTCATGTAATGTATCTTGCGATGCCCCCAAAATAAATTTATTTTCAATGCAATCTTCAGGCGTGCGAACTATAAGTTTATATAGCCTGAAAAAGTAGACGTCTAATGTCTGGGTATATTTAGTGGTAATTTGATGGGGAGAGGGGTGATTATTTCTGTGCGAATACGTTTCCCATTTAAAGATTTCTGAATTTCAGGTTCTTGAAATATAGCTCCACCGGTTTGCCTAGTCCAAGAGTGAAAGACCAATAAGATGTTGTCTTTAAAATATGGAATGAAAACATTTTTTAACCAACGCATAACATGGTTCCGTGTAAGGGCAGCAGAGGTACTAGCATCAACAACAGAGTTTTCCGCGTTATTGGCCGTCTCCCCTTGGTTCGGATTTTCCATTCTGTTCTTGAAAAGAAATGTATGTCTTTGTACCAGTTTCTCTGCCTCGTGAGGACTGGGTGTTGTGTGATGTCCTTAGGTTAGTTAGGTTTAAGCAGTTCTAAGTTCTAGGGGACTGATGACCATAGATGTTAAGTCCCATAGTGCTCAGCCATTTGAACCATTTTTTCTTTGTACCAGTAAATCCAGGAGATGAAAATTGAAGAAGCTGGGCGGTACAAGAATGTGATACAGATGAAACATATTTCACCACAGCATATGCGTGCTTTTCTCCTGAACTCGATAATGTTGCTTCACTTGCCATTTCATATAGAAATCGCGATTGGCCTGTATTGAAAATACTGTTTCCACTACACCTTTCACCTGCGATTAAGGCACTGACCTTGTGTACATACTCTGCAGCAGACTTCATTATGTCTTTCTTTTTTTGTCCTTCATTTCTTTCGCAGAAACAAATCTTGTTATTTTTCGTGAACGAATGCGGTTTTCTCTTTTAAATCTGCCTACAAAAGTTCTTGACGCAAGGCACCTACAACTGTTTTTCGGCAGAAAAAGTGGCCAAATTTCGTAAATTGTAATAGTGGACAATCAGACCAAAACGAATCCCATATTTTTTCAAAAATTTTCAAACAATTTCTTTGTTACCAAACAATACTGATACGACTTTGGAGGGGTTTTGCAAAATTTTATCTCTTTATTAACTACGTTCCTTATATAATTAAATTTCCTTGCGGCCCCCAATACATGTTTTCTATTACGCTTCCTTTTCAACTTTTCTGCGTATGCATGTATATTTTCTTATACCTCACTATAGTGTTTCTGTCAGTTCGTTTCGTTTAGCTTCGTTTAATGATGACTGTTCATTACTCGCTTGTAGAATAACCTTCTTCATTCTCACTTTCAATTGCTGCTGTCCGTGAACACATTTATTCTCAGAGGTAGTCCCATCGTCAACATTTATTGTATCATCTCTAGTCAAAGATATTTCTCCAAAAAACGTATCATTAATTATTTAGAATAGTGTATTCCCAAAAAAAAGTCTCCCGTTCCATTTTCTATTACATTGCGTAATGTAATTGCGTAGTAAAAAATCTAGTCACCAAGCGGCTTCAGTATTACACACATGTAAATAGGTGCTGAAATTTGCAAGCTTTCGGAGCCGGGGGCTGCTTCTCCGGCAGAAGGGTTGAAAAGGAAGGAAGACGGGTGAAGAAAAATGACTAGTTAGATGCAGAAAATGAGAAAAGTTCGGAAAACTCGCCCAGAACCCCGGGTTAAGGGAAACTTACCGGACGGGATGAGAAGGAAAGAAGTCCTTCCTCCCTATCCCATCCGGTGCAAGTCTCCTCTCACCCAGGGTTTTGGGCGACTTTTGCGAACTCCCCTCATTTCCTACATTGTACCAGTCCTCCTTTTCCTTCACCCCTCTTCTTTCCAGTGGCTCCAAAAGCTCGTAAATTTCAGTACATTTTCGAGTGTCTTGTCCTGCCGCCGCTTGGTGACTATTTTATTATCCAGTTACATTACCTACTTTGAAAAATTGATTATTTTCGTTCTATCACATTTCAATACACTGTTGACAGTGCCACATAGTTTCGTAAAATGTTGAAGACGTGAATTTGCCTGATGTGATGCATAATATTAATGTGAAAACTTTTCACTAGAAGAATAAATGTCCTAACAATACGATCGAAAATACATCGCTATTGTACTTTAAACATACCTGAATATTTGACAGCATGAAGTCAGAATGATCTAGGACGTGTAAACACGCACTATCAAAATACGGTTTGTTCCTTCTGCACGACAACACCAGTGGGAGCTTCTTGCCGGCCGGAGTGGCCGAGCGGTTCTAGGCGCTTCAGTCCGGAACCGCGCGACTGGTACGGTCGCAGGTTCGAATCCTGCCTCGGGCATGGATGTGTGTGATGTCCTTAGGTTAGTTAGGTTTAATTAGTTCTAAGTTCTAGGCGACTGATGACCTCAGAAGTAAAGTCGCATAGTGCTCAGAACCATTTGAACCATTTTTTTTTAACTTCTTGGATCAACGAACCGTAAAAGCCCCATCTCACACTATCATACAGCAGGTAGCGCTGTCAGTGGTGAAGCAGCGCGTAACAGGGACGTACGGTTCACAAATAATATTACCTTTATACAACGAAAACTAGGCATTTCTTCAAGTAGGGTCTACCACCACTGCAATCAGCAACACACGACGAGTCCAGTACTTATATTTCGCTCAAATACGAATCCTGCAGTTGAAATACTTACCTTGTAAGTTCAAGAGTAACAGGAATATTCACAAGTACGAACACTACGAGGAAGAATGATCTGCCTTACCCTTTAATCAGCCTAACTTTGGCACAGAAAGCGATGAAATTTGCAGCTATAAAACTCTTTTACAATTTACCCACGGAAATAAACTTTCTCACAAATACCAGAAATAATTTCAAATGTAGATTAAAGAGTTTTCTCCTTAACAACAACTTCTACCCTACCCAAGAGGAATTCTTGAGTAGTGGTAATTAGTTTAAAAAATGTAAACGGTACTGTCGCATTTTGTTGTGTATAAACGTTCCATATTTGTTCTGTTAACACGTTCCTCATCATAATGTTTATCGTAAATTTGGTCCCTGGAGGAAGTAACTAACTAATCTGTAAGAAAATCTGATGCTCTTCTTTGGATTTGCTCTATTTCCTCTATCAATCTATTCCAGACTGACGAGCAATTTTTCAAGTACTGGTTGAGTGAGAGTTTTCCAGTTACCTGATTTATAAAAGAGCTACACTTCCTCAGAACTTTTCCAATGAATCTCAGTCTGCCACCTGTCTTACCTACGATCAGTTTTATCTCGTCGCTTCACTTTATATCGCTTTGTAGGCATACTCCCAGATATTTTATGGGTACGATTGCTTCCAGTGACTGTTCTACAATCGTGTACCAATGTAATAATGGGTCTCTCTGTCATTTGTGCGTGTTACGTAATACTTGGATATATTGAGGTTCAAGCGCCTATCCCTGTGAAACAAGCGCCGATCGTCTGCAGATTTTCTCGCATTTCGCAAAAATTTCCTAGCGTTGCAATTTGCCTATGTACAACACCATCACTCGCGAAAAGCTTTCCGACCTTATCCCCTAGATCATTTATATATATGTTGTAAAAAATAATGGTCCTTTAACAACCTCTTGGAATACATCCGAAGTCTGAAGATTTCACTTCGTTAATAATATTACGTGTGCTACTTGCTAGTAAATCTTCAACCCAATCTCGTACTCCGTATGCTCCTATTTTATTCATTACATGACAACGCGGAAACGTATCGAACGCTTTCTAGATGTCAAGGAACACGGCATTTACCCGGGCGCCTGTATCTATTGCTTTCTGCGTCTCGTGAACAAACAGAGAGAGCCACGTTTCACACGACCGATGTTTGTGGAATGCTCGTTCATTCGTACAGAGAAGACTCTTGGACTCCAGTACTGCAATAACACGTGAGTATATAACATGTTCCAAGGTTCTGCAACAGACTGAAGTGAGCGATATAGACCAATAGTTTTGTCGATTCACACCTGACGAAACGGAACGACGAAAAATTGCGCAATGAATTTCAAACTGGCGGTAATTTGAAAATGGCAGTCTTCACCACTCACACAGGCCGACAAAGCTACGCAACGAGGAGTGTGTGAACGGGATGTATCGGCAAAATTTCTAGGGAAGAAACTTTGACGCTACTTTTTGTCACGTGTTGGTAGCATTTTCTGGCAACTATTCGCATTGTTTTCGTGACACACTGTAGAGCTTAAATGACAACTTGGATATTTTTCCTATGAGTATTCTTCCACAATAGAGATCAGATCTCTAACTGCGAAGAATCATAAACATAAATTAAACAATTTTCATTAATTAACTATTTTTAACAGTGTAAAATGCATCTACATTGAAAAAGAAAGAGACAGCTATTTTCGACGTCACTTGGAACTTAAGTAGAGAAAAAGCCGCAATACGAATGGTAGGAAGGCTGTATGTATTGCATTCGCATTCATATACAACACTTTTCTGTTATTTCACTTTCGAGCAGTTTAGCATACGAACTACTAGAACACCCATTGGTAGTTCCTCAGTTCTGCTACTGTATTCAAACTTTCTGTGTGTCATTCACCGCCGGCCGCGGTGGCCGTGCGGTTCTGGCGCTGCAGTCCGGAACCGCGGGACTGCTACGGTCGCAGGTTCGAATCCTGCCTCGGGCATGGGTGTGCGTGATGTCCTTAGGTTAGTTAGGTTTAAGTAGTTCTACGTTCTAGGAGACTTATGACCTAAGATGTTGAGTCCCATAGTGCTCAGAGCCATTTGAACCATTTTTGTGTCATTCACCGTTCGGTGCTGCGTTGCGCGACGTGACGTCGTGTCGATGATCCACATAGTTTGAACACACCACAATTTGACTATGTCTTCATCCTCAGTCCCATTCCGCTGACATTCAGTGCGAAGCCACTTTAAGGCACTGATCATTCCAAGCGGGACCACTTCCTTTGCGGAAAGGATTTGTAATATACGTTCTTTATAACGCAAATTTGTCTACTGTTTGAGATTTATAAACGTATATGGAAGCATTCCAACTTGAGCTGTTTCTATAATTTAAGAGATAGTCAGAAACAAAGATAAACCAAAATCAAAATAGTAAGATAGAAATGACATGTGGTATGTATTGATTCCATTAAAACCTGTTTTAACTTTTCTACATCCATAATCTGTTCTTGCGACAACAATTTCATTTTCTACTTTTTCAGGTTTCCTCCGTAGCCATTCCGCTTTAGTTTCCCTGCGTTTCCTGTTTGTTTCACTCTTAACTGACTTATATTGCTGTATTCCGTTCGCCTCCAACACATTTTTGCATTTCCTTCATTCTTTGGTCAACTCAATAACTTCTTCTGTTAACCGATATTTCTTCGCAATTACCTTTCTAGTACCTATATTTGTCCAACTTTTAGGGATGCTCACTCTTTTTCAACTCAACTGCCTAGTATGGTATTCACTATCGCAATGTCTACAGCTGCAGAGAACTTACCTTATCATCCTAAATACTTTAGTACACAGCCTCTTTAAATGTCTGTTCTTCCTGACGAATCTCTTTAACTTCGACCTGTTGTTCATTAATAATAGATTGTTATCTGAGTCTATACCTGTTCCTGAGTAGACCTTACAAGCCAATGTCTGATTTCGGAAGCTGTGTCTCACTTGATTCTCATTCAGCTAGTACATTCGCATGCCTCCACGTCTTTTCCAAGTGTGCTTCCTTCTTTTGCTATTACTAGCTGAACTTTTTACAGAGCTCAAGGCGTCAATTTCTTCCTTAATTCTTATCACTGATCCCCTCCTATCGTGGAACTCTGTCTTCTGCTTCTTCCCGTACTAATGCTTCACGATTAATTTGTCTCCCTTTAAATATTCAGTTAGGCCGGCCGGAATGGCCGTGAGGTTCTAGGCGCTACAGTCTGGAACCGAGCGACCGCTACGGTCGCAGGTTCGAATCCTGCCTCGGGCATGGATGTGTGTGATGTCCTTAGGTTAGTTAGGTTTAATTAGTTCTAAGTTCTAGGCGACTGATGACCTCAGAAGTTAAATCGCATAGCGCTCAGAGCCAAATATTCGGTTACCTACTGAGTACTCTCACTCACTACATTGTGCAAATAAGTAACACTTTTTCGAAACTCTGTAATTGTCTCCCATTGGGACTAATAAGTTCGAAATTTGTCTCAAAGGTTCCTACAACCTTCCTGTGTAATAATGCAAACGAGTGGTGCCCATGCGGCGTCACTCTCTGGTTCAGCAACCCTTGAAAGAACAATGTGTCGACACATGCTGAAAAAAAAGGCCACAGCTCAGGAGTTCATATGAGGTGTAGGATGGTTTAATAATGTCACATTGGCATCCAGCTGCACTACAATTCTGCCCAACGCCATCGTGGACGTGACACACGATGGGAAGGTCGTCACACGCCCTCTTCCGACGTCTTACCGCATCAATTCTCTACGATAGAGAATCGACACGGAAAGGGCCCAGGAAGTGACATACAGGGCGTCAACGAAACCCACATTTCCCTTGGGGCGTTGATTCCCACACACTTCGCAGTCGAAAACGACAGTTCGCTGTGCGACGAGCAAGTGGACGACGTTCGACACTGCTGACATTTCCCAGAAGGGATTAAATGTGGGCAAGTGACACGTCCATGAAGGCGTTGGGCAGAATTATGGTGAAATTTAATGGAAATGAGTCGTCATTAACACACCTTACATCTCAAATGAACTTCTGAGCAATGGCCTTTTAATACACGTGTATCATCTGGCTGTTTGAGGCGTCACCGAGCTCAAGGGTGACGTCACAGGGCACCATGCTTTTGCACCGTTGTAGAGAAAGGTTGTAGCATTTTAGACAAGTTTCAAATTTCTGCTTCGTAATGGGTGGCTACTATGGGGTTTCGAAAAAGTGATACGCTTTTTGTGCAGCTCTTTTGGGCTCTCCTTCCGTCTCTGTCTCCCCCCTCCCTCTCTCTCTCTTTCTCTCTCTCTCTCTTCATATTCTGCATTAGCGTAGGAATATATACTTTAATTATTGTTGTTTTCGTTGCTTAACCATTGATTTTAAAGACAATAACCATATCACTGAGTTCTTCGCAGCAGCTCACGCTCTGCCCTATTTTTCTAGTCATAGCGAATCCCACTCCCATTGAACTGTATTCCGATACTGTTCGAATTTTCCTGTGTTCAACTGATCAAATATCCTTATAACCTTTTCATTTGCTTCACTGATTCCCACCATATCTAGACTGAGCCTTTGTATTTCGCTTTCTGATTTTATGGCTTCCCTGACACATCCGGACTTTGGGAATTCGACGAGGCAGGATTCACACCTGCGACCGTAGCGGCAGCGCGGATCCGGACTGAAGCGCCTAGAACCGCTCGGCTACAATCTGTGTTGTTCTCTCGCTACTTCTGCATCGTGTTCTGCCCTACATGCGAAGACGCTGACTGTACTTTTGTTATGTATGATGTTCAATCCAGACGGTCATTTTCATGCTGAAACACACTGAAATTTATGGTGAGACCGTTGCTAGTGAGCGCAGCTTAGCGTAGTATTTCAATGCAAAGTTTTCAGTTTCATAAATACACATTTTTTTGTATCTAAAGTGAAGATTCGTTGTTCACAGAGAACGATTTTGTTCCACGTTAAGCATCAATATCGGTATTTCATTAATTTATAAGTGAATTTAGGCTAAGGTGCACGTTAACCTCCCAATCATTTGACAATATTATGGGAAATGCCGACTTTCATGTTTGCTGGAACTGTACTCCACGTGGGCCGTTGGCTGCAGTCTTGAGACTGCAATTTCGTATTGGATTACTGAATAACAACACAAAGACATTCAAACGTTCTCTTGATTTATTTTCATTCCACATCCATTTATAAAATTCGTAAAACTGTTATGAGTTCTTACCAAGTGCTCTTGTAGTCTTCCTTAACTCTGAAGTGGGAGGCTTTCAACTAATGCACATTCCTAACTTAATGGCAAGCATTCACAGTTCACTGTTCCAGTTGTTCAATAAAGTTACCTGGAATACTGTGCAACACAGTTTCGAAGTGATTCCAGACACAAAAATCCAAAGAACTGATACCAGATGATGTTATTTTATACAAAATTATTGCCTTACCCTCTGACGATGTTCTCCTCAGAATATGACGACAAATTAGATAGAAGATTACATCAATATTGACATAAAAAAGCCTTAGGAGCTTAAATGATATGAAAATTGAATCTAGTTTGGTTAGAAGTATATTACGTTGGTGTATAAGTTTGTAGCGTTTTCCTGTGAGTTCAGTAAACACAACGGATACACAATACAGCATCTTCAGTGACTAGTAATATATTATACTTCACTATTTACAGTAGTGTGCCAACGCTGGGGTACATTTTCGATTTAGCGACAGTAAAAATCAAGTGGTTTTGAGGTTAAGAACTCCTCGAGCCATGTTCGGAAAGGAAATTCATTGAATATTGTTCGATAGAAAGCGGTAAGGTGTCAGTCTAGCGGAATGCAAGCGGACGTTATGATGGAGCAGCATCACTTGACGCAGTCTTCCTGGTCGTTATTCTTGGATTGCGGCTGCAAGACGTATTAGTTGTTGAGAATTAATGTTGGCAGTGATGGACACTTCGAGATAGTAATTCGCAGTACAACACACTGTCGCTGTTCCAGAATGTGCATAACATTATGTTTTGTTGATGCGTGCAGCTCAGGGAGTAGCTGCCTTATTTGGGCTCAACCATTCCTCTCTTTTCCTTCTGTTAGCATACAGACACCATTTATCGTCACCAATCGGTGTTGTTCACGTGCCAGTTGATGACAAGCAAGGAGAGATGCCAATATGACCGCCCGCTGATTTGTGTGATTTTGGCTTAGGCTATGCGGTACCCACACACTCGATTTTTTAATCTTCCCCATTGCATGCAAATGTCGCATGATGGTGGGATGATCACAGTTCAAGACATTTGCCAATTCTCACGTACACTGACTTCGATCATCGTGGATTAATGCGTTTAAAGATCTACATCAAACCCCAAAGGTCTTTCTGAACGTGGAGAGTCACTAATGTCAAAATGGTCCTCCTTAAATTGGAGAAAACCATTTCGTTGCCGTGCTCTGTCCAGTAACATTATGCCCATATACGGTGCACATGTATCTGGATGCCTCCGCTGCTATCACCCCTCTATTTGAACTCAAACAGAAGAATGTGTCTGAAATATTCTGATTTCTCCACTTGTCACTTTATTTTCTAGCGTCCACCGCTCCACTCACTATCTTCAAATGAGAAAATGACAATATGTAAACTCAAATAGCAAGAAATAAAATATGAAAATCGGTAAATAAGACCATATCAGCCATAATACGAACATGCAAACATAAACGCTACGAACTTGTACGGCAACCTAATAATAAGCGAAATCACTGTGCTACCGATATCTTCAAGGGTAACAAAAATATGGGGCTCATAGCTGTAGCGTGGACAGAGCAAGGATTTTTCTGGCCGGATGGGCGCAGCGCAGCTGCGTGTCCTGGCCGTGGGTCCCTGTCGCTACAACGGGCTCGCAACCTTTGCTCATGCAGGGCACGCAGGCGTTAAATTTCAACCTTCCGAACGTACGTTTCCACAGCTCGCCCATAAATCTTTGTTCTCTTGCCGCCGCTGAGAAATAAGGAGCGAAATCCGACCAGCAGATAAAAGTTTCGCGGCGCTGTAGCGCCCTTCGCCTCGTGTATTCAGTAAAATACATTTTCTTCGCACCTCACTCGAAAGTAAAATAGCTTGTAATGTAACTGGTATTACTTCTAACGTGCTCTAACAATGTGCTCAAGAAATAAAGATCTACTAATTATTGTCAGATCACAGTTTTGTAACCGCAGCGTTCCATCAGCTGGCAGAACATCGAGATTTACTGCTAAACAACTAACAAGAGGAAACATGACTTTGTTGTGCAAAGCGAAGAGTTCCTCTCTCTCTACCCATGGCACAGCTACCGATGTTAGATCTTTCCAAACGAATGGTTTCAGCGATGGAAGGAAAGAACACTGGAATTTAATCTCCTGTCTACTTGGAAATCGTGAGACGGAGCATAAGCTCACATGGCTAGAATGGCGAGGAATGGAGAGAAATCATCATGGAATCTGCTCAAAATCATTTTTAGGTTAATCCATTGAATGTTAACTTCTCTTCACTCTGACATCATGTTGGAGTCTCGCAATGCTGTATTGTTGAACCCGTTTAGAATAACATCGTACAACGAAACGGCATTTAGATGATTACCGAAGCAATAGAAACACGATGTATATGATAAAAAAATTGTTAATATTTTCTATCTGTTGGAGCACTAGTGAGTTAACTAGTCTGAAAAGCCAAAGAGTCTAGTACACATGGGTAATATAGCGCAGGGCCCCTGCGAGCAGAAAGAGGTGCCGCAAGACGACGTCGCATAGATTCGACTAATGGCTGAAGTAGCGCTGGATGGAAATGACACCACGAACCATGCTGGGCTGTCCATAAATCCGTACGAGTACGAGGGGGTGGAGATCTCTTCAGAACAGTAACGTTGCAAGGCATCCCAGATATGCTCAATAATGTTCATGTCTATGGAGTTTGGTGGCCAGCGGAAATGTTTAAACTACGAGAAGGTTTCGGAGGAACTGTGTAGCAATTCTGGACGTTTGGGGTGTCGGACTGCCCAAGTCCGTCGGAATGCACAATGGACATGAATAGACGCAGGCGATCAGACATGATGCTTACGTACGTGTCACGCATCAGAAACGTATCTAGACGTATCAGGGGTCCCATGTCACTCCAACTGCACATGCCCCACACCATTACAGAGCCTCCACCAGCTTGAACAATCTCCGGCTGACATGAAGGTTCCATTGATTCATAAGGTTGTCTCCATACATATACACGTCCATCCACTCGATACAATTTGAAACGAGACTTGTCCGACCAGGCAACATGTTTCCAGTCATCAATAGTCCAATGTCGGTGTTAACGGGTCGAGATGTGGCGTAAAGCTGTCTGTCGTGCAATCATCAAGGGTACACGAGTGGGCCTTTGGCTCCGAAAGCCTATATCGATGATATTTCGTTGAACGGTTCTCACGCTGACATTTTTTGTAGATCCAGCATTGAAATCTACAGCAGTCTGCGGAAGGGCTGCACTTCTGTCGCCTTGAACGATTCTCTTCAGTCGTCGTTGGTCTCATTCGTGTAGGATCTTTTTCCGGCCGCAGCGATGTCGGAGATTTGATGTTTTACCGGATTCCTGATATTCACGGTACACTTATGAAATGGTCTTACGGGAAAATTCCCGCTTCATCGCTTCCTCAGAGATACTGTGTCCCATCGCTCTTGCTCCGACTATAACGCCACGTTCAAACTCACTTAAATCTTGATAAGCTGCCATTGTAGCAGCTGTAACCGATCTAACAAAGTTCTGCACCAGATACTTGCTGTCTTATATAGGCGTTGCTGAGCGCAGCACCGTATTCTGCGTATTTACATTTTTCTGTATTTGAATAGGCATGCCTATACCAGTTTCTTTGGCGCTTCAGTGTAGAAAATCTTTCTTGGAAGGGGTGAACACAAGTGATGTTACTTCACGCAATGTAAAATGTACGAACGATAACTAATATCTAATTTTAATTTTTCCTCTTTCTTTCCTTCTAATTGTGTTCACTGTAGCGGCAGGTGAAACGAAACCGTCGAGCTGTAAAACCATAGGTATGTTAATAACAGTCAGATGTGGTTGCATTCGATAGCAATCGAAAGAGTGCGGCTTATGTTCTCAGTGAACGTCCAAAGTCAATCGTCTGTGGTATTATTATTTGTGTGGCCATACATGACTATGTATGTTTCACGAGTCAGAATGCCTAATTTCATTATTTTCTAGATTCGAAACTAATGGGTGCGCAGTTCACACACGTTAGTCTTAAAGATTTGAAGTTTGTTTTCCACTTTATTAGTAACAGATTTGACTACTCTTTGATGGTATTGTGTATTGAACCCGGGACCCAGAAACGACGGAGAGGCTTCATCCCGCCATAGCCCTCAGTGGTACACAACCCCACAACAGGCCACAGTAGTCCACCCACCCCACCGCCGTTCCTCACCGAACCCAGGGTTGGTATGCGGTTCTGCCCCCAGTGGATTTCCCCCCCCCCCCCCCCCCTACCCCCGGGAATGTCTCATACCAGACGAGTGTAGCCCAAATGTTTGCGTTGTAGAATAATTATGGCGTACGCGTGGAGACAGTGTAACTGAGGCAGGCGGAATAAGGGGAACCAGCTCACATTCGCCGAGGCAGATGGAAAACCGCCTAAAAACCATAAATAGCTTGCCGGCACACCGGACCTCGACACTAATCCGCCGGGCGGACCGGCACGCCTTCCCGCTCGGGAAACAGCGCGTTAGACTGCGCGGCTAGCCGGGCGGGCTGACGACTTCTATACGTCAGGACTTATCAGTAACAAAGCTGGCAATTGTCCAAGAGAAAGCACAAGTACTGATTTGGTACGGGGAATTTTCTATCAAAATACTGGTCCAAAGATAATTTCGTAGAGTTTATCACAAACAAACAACAGCTGCCAAACGAATAATATCTTCTGGAGATATACGTAGAATTAGTGAAGAAGGCTTCCCTGTTACTAATGCTCGAGTTTAAGGAGTCCGGAAGAACTAACTCTGCATACCAAAGAAGTGATTTCAAAAGACCTCAGAGAAATTACAGTTGCTTTCGACGACTTACTGAAAAATCAGTTGAGGGTGTATGAATACATAGTGCACATACTGCGAAACTAGCTGTCAAGACACAGCAATGTAACTATGCATGTGACCCGCTTTTCCAACGGACTATACATCGCATTGAAGAAAAAGTTAATAGGCATAGCGTTCCAGGCGCAGATCTCTCTCTCTCACACACACACACACACATACACACACACCAATATTCTACTAAAGGCGTTTATATTTTTACGTATATAAACTTCGAAATTTTCCAGCTAACTTTCGGAGAACACACTAGAATAAGAAATAAAAGTGAGGCAATATCAAAAAATTTGAAAAAAGATTACAGGCTTCATTTAACACTCCTTACACTTTTCAGTCGCTTGCCTGAGGGTCAGTTCACGTGGATTGGTTTGCCGCCTAACCGGCTGCAGAGAATCATTCCTGCCAGGAAAGGGCGCCTTTTCACAGACTGGCGGTGCCTGCTGACAACAACAGATCTGACAAGGTTCAAGAGCCTACTAGTGGAACAGGTAAACCGCAGGAAGTTGAGGAAACTAAATACGTAAGGAGAAAGATGCTCCAGTGACAAATAACGACGAAAAGAGTGGTTTTATCGAAAGCAAGTAGAAACGACCGGAAGATACAGGAAACACCCCTCCACTTCCCTCCCCCCCCCCTCCCCCCCTTCCGATTCACAATTCATATACTCGCATAGCACCCGTAGTCCGCAGATTGGCATTCGTAACCTTAGAGCTAAGAGAAATACAGGTAATTAACATTTATTTTTCCTATACTCCCACGCACTTGAAAAGTGTAAATGTTCATGTATTATGTTGTCACCTTTCATATATTTCATTTTATGGTTACAAATTTTCATGTATTTCACTATAATTACATGTTTTCACATATTTATATTTATGCTAAGTAAAAGTTACATTTTTTTTCTTTTTTACCCTTCTTCATATTTCCCCAACCCTCAGTAGGCTGATCCCTTAGAAAAATATCAGATCTACCATAAAAGTTGAAGACAGGAAGTAAGTTATTTCTGAAAATTACGTTCTAGTGCCACAAAACGTCCTTAACTTTAATTTGGTTTGTGAAGGACGTGCTTCTGCTTTATTTTCATAAATTGAGAATTTCGTTCTCAAAACGAAAGCAGGTACAATACCAACACTATATGAGGCACTGAGAGCACAAGCGGACTAACCCCGGAGAAGTCAATATGGAGGAAACAGGTCTCATAATACGGGCCCACAAATAATGTATGTTTGTGATACATTGCAGCCTTGTAACATGCATATGATGTAACTGTGGTTTTATTGAACAATATTTTGACATAGATAAATTACAAAAGTACTATATAGTAGAATATTAGCAGTTTTGTTGTGGCTTAGTCCATTTTCGCTCCAAGTAGTTGAACATTCTCAATGACAGGTCCGTTAGTACGCTGATGCATGTGACAATAGTATTCATTACTAGTATACATTGTACACATTACATGTACCATTTTACATTGGTTTCTGTAATGTTACGCATTGTGTTACATTTCAAAATCATCCACAGGCAATGTTTCTACAGCATTTGATGACGTTTGTAAAGTTTTGTAGAAATCATGATGAAGTGGAGGTACATACGGAAGCAAACTTAGCAGATCCTTCTTTCTTGCCTCTGTAATTACATTTCCATTAGGATAAAGCAGTTCGAGATTGCTGATGCATGTGGATGTTCGTTTGGCCACATCAATTTCCTGAAATGGCTCTTGGTTTTGGTTCGAGTATTTATACAATATTTTGAATCTGTTGGTTGCTTCATACCGCAGCCACTGTATGTTCAACCATTGTACTTTACAATTGCCAGAAGACATTTTTCGATTCGTGATGTTTCTTTCGAGTTGTTTTGTTGAAAAGAAACATTCCGCATTCATATTAATTACCTTGAATGGATTCCTTTTTCTGGCACTCACTACCACATCATTCCAGTGTTTAGGACGGTAAATATTAGGAAAATACTTTTTTCGTTTCTGAACTAAGCCAAAATCCTGATCACAGGGCAGGTACGAGTGTCCGCTAACTAAAAATTTATGGTCTATTTCCTTCACAGAGAACTCTGAGCTGTTGACAATGTATTGGCACAGTACAGCAACCTTTATGTTTCTATTCTGGCCTCCGCACTGATCAGAGTACATAATTAGTTTTTCAGTCCTGACAAAATTGCGTATGAAGTACAGCAAACAAGAACCAATTTCTTGTGGCCCTCTCGACGCAATGGATTCATGCCACAGAAACATGTATACATCATCATTGTGCATATTGTGGATGCCAAAGCAATATGTCCACAACTGACGTTTGTAATAGCAAACTCCAGTTGAGATGATCGGTGTAGGTAAAGTTTTCATCAAATCAAATGTTATCACTGTAACGTTACCATCTGATTTGCTAAGCAATGTATCACTATGTAAACCTGCCCGTGCATACTCAGCTTTTTGCTGATGGAATTCACGTTCTGCAATTAACTCCGTCCTCTCCTTATCATTATCGGCAGCTGTTATTTTTACCTGCAAAGCATCACATGTTCGACAAGAGTCGGACACTGGTGGATGAAATGACAAATTGAAGTTTTCGTAAAAAATTTTGCGGAAAATAAAATGAGAAACGGGCATTTGCTCCTCTGCACAGTACAGTGAATACATGACTGATAAATTTAAATCTGGTCCTAAATACTTTCTACCGTTATTTTTATGATACGCATAATGGCTTTCATACGCCGAGAATTTTTCTATGAAACGTTTTACTACATCAACTTTGTGGCGAGTTGTTTTATTACCAGGTTCACCTTTACCTCTACCATCACGAGGAGGGGTGGCTTTTTCCCCTTTATTCTTGAGTACCCTATCGATTCTTCCAGCAGATACGGCTAAAGTATTCTGAAAGAATCTTTTGCACACCCTCGTTTCAGACCCATTTGAATTGAGCAAGTAATACAATCTCGTCTTCTCCCTACGTGAATGTTGCTGACCTACGTAAGACCGTGCTTTATCAACGACTTTAATCATGGTAAACAGGAAAGCCGACTGCAGATCGTGGCTGCCTAAATTATAAAACTCATTGAACACTTGTTCCTGCTGTTCTTCGTTGATGTGTTTGTGGCACTCATACCGGCACGTACACTCGCTGATTTTCCGCAATTCCTTTCGAGGTACAAGGTTACCCTTACGGTTTACATACTCTTGACCTAGAGCTCTCCGTTCTTTCCTAACGTTACGAAGCCATTTATCTTCGTTTCTAAGGCGCTTCTTTCCTCGGCTCCGTACCACGGCATCGTCGTTCGTCTCTGGCACGTCCTCTGGAACAGTTGTTGCTGCAGCCGTGCTCGCTCTCGCGTCTCCCGGCACTTCCCCATCGGACGCAAACATCTCTGTAATAACAATATCCATCCCTCAATGTAATATTAACTACACTACAGTAATGGTCAACGTGTGCATTGGTATCCACAGGCGAAGCAATTGCTCAACACAACTCGGCGGGCGGTAAAACATTGTTGTACACATAACATTACAAGTGATCGTTACTTGATTACACAAAATAGCAATACATAAAGTATTGTTTGTATGTCATTCTGTTTTCATATGGAAAACAACCTGCATTTTCTGAACAAAGTCACCATTCGAGATACGGTACATCTAGACGTGTTTGCATATGAACGCGTTAGTGTACAATCGACAATGTTATCCGCAAAAAAGGAATGGAACACAATACAAACTAACCTTCCAATTGCTCCTCCACGCTTTTCGCAGGGGCTGCCATGCTGATCAACTGAAATACACGTCCACGTGGTCACTGGTCCAATACGTTGTTCCACACTAAATACACAAGTCTTTCGTTCGCCGGCGTCACGCGCAATGGCAGTGGACGGAGAGCATAGAGCACAAATGGACTATGACGCATAGTCCACTCCTGCTCTCAACGGTATCTATCGGCGGTTGAGTGCAACAGCAATGTTTACGTTGCTACATTAGACAAACCTTCAGATAAACAAACAGATCAACATGCATTGCATAATACTCGTATACTGTTATCACAACATGTCAGTACCTCAAATTCACAAAAAGTGTGGGTTAGTCCGCTTGTGCTCTCAGTGCCTCATATGTAGCAATTGTTGTGTGTGATAAAAGGCTTCGTGTGCTGTCGTGACTGGAAATTTTCCGACTACTAGCGACTTCTGCCGACTCAGAGCTAGAGAGTACGTGCCCGAAGAAAAAGATGGCAAATATTACTTCAGGATTTCACGACTGTTTCTCTTAATGATGACTCCTCTTGTACCAAAACTATCATCTAAATTAAGATCTTGGGTTACGACGAGTGATGCTCCCACTGCTGATGAAGACATTGCTCCTTGTCGAGCATGCAATAAGGAGATCAGGTGCTCTATGACGTCCCAAAATGATCAACGTAAATGTATTGATGCACACAAAAGTAACAAAGCAGTGTAATCTAACAGGAAACATATTTTGTCGACGCAGATACAAAGGATTCCAAACCAGACAATGAATTTTTCCATGATACGTGCTCCGCTATGGTTGCTGAGAACATTCTGGCATGCACTTCAAGTGCCTTTCTACAATAGTTGCGGCTAACAGTATCCTGAAGAATCAACATTAGGAAAAAAATAATAATATTGTTATCAGGGGACTACAAAAATTGTGCGTCGCTAAACAGATAACTGTCGAGAAACTATTCTCATTGTTCGCATCTAGACAGAGAAAAACCGGGAAAACCGTGGTGAATTTCTCGAAATTCACAAGTCATTCAAAAGTAACTCGTTTTGTGAATAATAATTTTAAAGTACTGTGGCCGGAAGGGAAACAGGAAGAAAAAGTTCTTCTTATGTAATCGGATGCAGCGGTCTACATACTGAAGGGGGCAACTGCCCTACGCGTATTCAACCACATCAGCTGTCTGGCCAATGCTCAGTAACGTACCGCCGAAGCAGTCCTTGGAAGCTACCCGAAACAAAATAATTTTATTCGCTAAGATGGTGATTCTGAAAGCTCCGCATCGAATGTCACTTTATAGGGAAATGCTGCTGAACATAGCGTCGCCGTCTGAGTCTGTCCCAACGAGTCGCGGTACATGGATTGTAGCTGTCGGTTTTTATAATGAACATGTTCAAGCCGTGAAATCTATGAGTGGTTAATTTCCGAGAGAATCTTCGGTTTCATTACAAGAGGCATTAAATGCTTTCACCAAAACTAAAATTGAAAATAGTCTGGCGTACGTACATCCATAGCAACTTCGACTTTTTTGCCAGTGGCATCACAGAATTAGTATGAATGGAATTGCCTTCGTATAAATCATAAGAAATTCTTCAGACTGACATTAGAGGTATGAATAAGTTTGTCAAGAGTTCCACGCTACTCGACTGCACTATTCCCAGAGGTGCAGACTAAGGCACTTCAATGAACATCTCTCCAAGAATATTTCATCTCCTACAATTTGCACCATCAACATTCTCTGATGTGGAGGAGCATTTTCCTCCTACAAAAAATATTCTTTCTTAATGGCGACATTCTACGACTACAGATAATTTGGGAAGCTGGAGAAGTATCTGGCTGTTCTTTGAGCTTCAAATCGAATGGTATGGCAGAATACCTTAGTAATTTCAGTGGAGATGGACATCTTAGTAAATGGATGTGACCAAAAGTAGTTTTATATCATTAGCGCAGTATACTCAATCAAAATAAAAAATGTACCTTTTCAGTGCATATTAAGAGAATATCGTAATATGGTGTAATTCAGGAGTTAATTTCAGGTGAAATTATTGTTTTATGTTAAATATTGAATACAATATTTCAGTACCAATTTCACTCATTTTCACTGCATAAATATGTAATATTTTGCACGTTGATATAAATTGCGAAAGTCGTGAACGGGTGTTTCTATTATAGTTCTTAGAACAACTGCATGACAAACACACTTCTAGAATTTTGGAAGAAATTCTTTTCAGATGGCGTATTTATCTGAACTGCTACTTCTTGGAACTTATAGTTAAGCGATATATATACAAAGTGTAGACAGAAACAGTCTGACAAGCTTTTTAAGGGTGTTGCAGGGGATGTTGTGCTGAGAAATAACTATTCACAAAAAATTCAGTACGTTGAGCCGTTTCCGAGTTACTTAGCACTGAGCAATCAGGTCGTTGCACGCGCAAATTCAAGCACTTGCACTCTCTAAAATGCGAGAATGCACAGACTTCTGTGGATCGGTGAGTTACATCTGGTTCATATGCTCATTACCAGTTAAAATGTACCTTATTCGGATGTGATAAATGTAAGTTAGGTTAACAAAAGCAACGTTTGTTCGGTTTTAGGAAACCAAACGTAGAACACGTTTGTCGCCACTGTCTGTGGCAGCTGCTTCAACTTGCGTGCACGACGACCTGATTAGCTAACTTAAACGCTAAATAACTCGGCAACGGTGCAACGTATGGATTTTTTCCCCTTAAAAGTTATTTGTCTCAACAACCTCCACTGCAACGCTCTTACAATCTTATTAGCCTGTTTCTGATCATTTCTGGTCACTATATGGTTTTAACACAGTAATTAATAATATATTACTAATATATATTTGAAGGTGTGGAGGATGGGGGAGGGGGTGGGGGCTAGTAAGAACCTCCCCTGCTCCTCAGAACCGAACCCTAGATTCGCGCCTGTAGCGTTCGAATTTGTGGCCAACAGCGTCCACAACTTCCATGAAAGAAAGCCATAAGTCTAGTGTCTGGTACGGGCTGGTGAGTAAGCTCATCGCTGGACAGGGTTTTGTTGGCAGAGAAGGCAGTCAAAACCGACAGAGTAATCCAGCATGCATGTGTGAACAGACAGGTCAACTCAGGTAACACGTGGAAAGGTTATCCGGACGAGACGTTTTATGACACAGGACCGGAAAGGGGGGATCTCTGCTGTGGGCATCAAGACTTCACACCCCTCGAATTACCCTTCATGTGCTACACCAAGGATCGGCATTACGCAGCTAGGAAATCTCATCTGGAATACCTTAAGTCCTGGAATGTGGACACTGTCAGCACCATTCCTCCAGAGGTGTTGGATCACAGGCCGCTGGAGATGACCCCGTTTGCGCAAATTAAAGGAGTCCAATTTGTCTAGGAGTGACGTGTGTGACTCGCTTGTTCGTATTTTTATTTTTTAAGAGGGTGTAAGTCATTAAAATCAGTGCATTGAGAACTGATCACCTAGTATTTCATACAAGGAAGTGTGACAGCACTATCATATGGGTAACGAGTTTGACTCCGTGACGTAGCTGACACACGCAAAGCGCATTCGTGCCGGCAGCGATGGGGTAGCGCGCTTGGCGAGATCCGCTTTAACGCTGTGTTAACAGCGTTTCCCTCGCGCCTGTAATGGATACATGTTGCGGTCACTGCTTGTAGCGTAATTACATGTAGGTGGAAGCTAGCGCAACCATTCTCGAATCTCATAATTTGAAATTACAGCAACGCCTTTTAGCGGCGTAGGTGTCACTGACACTATTATATTCACGTTAGTTGTCCATAATACACTACACATTTGTATGTATGTAATTCGCCACCATAGTATTGAAATACTAGCGATTACTCATGTGTGCACATACGTGTTAGGAACATAATAAATTCATCATCCCACATGTAAATAAATTCGAATGAAGAATACAGACCCTCAGTTTGCATCTAAGGTTCGAATGAATCATCCATTATTGACATCTCGCCAAACACGAACTACACTTCTAAATGCTATCCCAATAACTGAGATGTAATCTATAGCTAAAACTCATTCTGCTACAATTCTAGTTACTGAACGTAATCGTAATAATGAAACAGAATGCTATCCAAATATAGTACTCGAAGGTGCTGAAAGTAGATTTCACGAGTTTTGTGCTAAATATGTGTTGCTTAATTAAATCTTAACAGATGGTATTAAATATGGTCTACAAAAATATGATCGTGTGGCAATGATGACCAGGGAAGTTCGGGCGCCGGGTGCAAGTTTTATTTAAGGTGACGCCAACTGAGCGACTTGCACGTTGGTGATGATGACGTGATGACGAGAACAACACAACACTCTGTCCACCGGCGGACAAAATCTCCAACCCGGCAAGGAATTGAACCGATAGGAAAGCACGTTACCGTCCGCAGCTCGTGGTCGTGCGGTAGCGTTCTCGCTTCCCGCGCCCGTGTTTGCGGGTTCGATTCCCGGCGGGGTCAGGGATTTTCTCTGCCTCGTGATGACTGGGTGTATGTGATGTCCTTAGGTTAGTTAGGTTTAAGTAGTTCTAAGTTCTGGGGCACTGGTGACCTCAGAAGTAAAGTCCCATAGTACTCAGAGCCACTTGAACCAAAGCACATTACGACTCAGCTAAGCAGGCGGACATGATCTACAGAGGGCATGGTAGCAGGCACTCCTAGTGCAAAGAGGAAAAGTGTATTTCGCGCTGAGTTGCGAAGAAGCATATAACATGAAATAAAATACACTACTGGCCATTAAAATTGCTACACCAGGAAGATGACGTGCTACTGACGCGAAATTTAACCGACAGGAAGAACATGCTGTGACATGCAAATGATTAGCTTTTCAGAGCATTCACACAAGGTTGGCGCCGGTGGCGACACCTACAACGTGCTGACATGAGGAATGTTTCCAACCGATTTCTCATACACAAACAGCAGTTGACCGGCGTAGCCTGGTGAAACGTTGTTGTGATGCCTTGTGTAAGGAGGAGAAATGCTTATCATCACGTTTCCGACTTTGATAAAGGTCTGATTGTAGCCTATCGCGATTGCGGTTTATCGTATCGCGACATTGCTGCTCGCGTTGTTCGAGATCCAATGATTGTTAGCAGAATATGGAATCGGTGGGTTCAGGAGGGTAATACGGAACGCCGTGCTGGATCCCAACGACCTCGTATCACTAGCAGTCGAGATGACAGGCATCTTATCCGCATGGCTGTAAGGGATCGTGCAGCTACGTCTTGATCCCTGAGTCAACAGGTGAGGACGTTTACAAGACAACAACCATCTGCACGAACAGTTCGACGACGTTTGCAGCAGCATAGACTATCAGCTTGGAGACCATGGTTGCGGTTACCCTTGACGCTGCATCACAGACAGGAGCGCCTGAGATGGTGTACTCAGCGACGAACCAGGTTGCACGAATGGCAAAACGTCATTTTTTCGGATGAATCCAGGTTCTGTTTACAGCAGCATGATGGTCGCATCCGTGTTTGGCGACATCGCGGTGAACGCACATTGGAAGCGTGTATTCGTCATCGCCATTACTGGCGTAGCACCCGGCGTGATGGTATGGGGTGCCATTGGTTACACGTCTCGGTCACCTCTTGTTCGCATTGACGGCACATTGAACAGTGGACGTTACATTTAAAATGTGTTACGACCCGTGGCTCCACCCTTCATTCGATCCCTGCGAAACCCTACCTTTCACAAGGATAATGCGCGACCGCATGTTTCAGGTCCTGTACGGACCCTTCTGGATACACGAAACGTTCGGCTGCTGCCCTGGCCAGGACATTCTCCAGATCTCTCACCAATTGAAAACGTCTGATCAATGGTGGCCGAGCAACTGGCTCGCCACAATACTGTGGTATCGTGTTGAAGCTGCATGGGCAGCTGTACCTGTACACGTCGTCCAAGCTCTCTTTGACTCAATGCCCAGGCGTATCAAGGCCGTTGTTACGGCCAGAGGTGGTTGTTCAAATGGCTCTGAGCACAATAGGACTTAACATCTGTGGTCATCAGTCCCCTAGAACTTAGAACTACTTAAACCTAACTAACCTAAGGACATCACACAACACCCAGTAGAGGTGGTTGTTCTGGGTACTGATTTCTCAGGATCTATGCACCCAAATTGCGTGAAAATGTAATCACATGTCATTTCTAGTATAATATATTTCTTCAATGAATACCCGCTTATCATCTGCATTTCTTCTGGGTGTAGTAATTTTAATGGTCAGTAGTGTAACAGCAGGAGGCAGAAGCATGCTAAGAAGCAACAGATGATGAAACAAGTATCTGATGTTCAAACACAGAGACTTCACTATCGCACGGCCAGACACAAAAAAGATGTACTTTTATAATAAATTTATTGTCCATCTGTATTACAATTTCGGCTGTGAACAGCCATTATAAGTTGTGTGTTATTTTCGGTATGTAGAAAATCAAGGTAATTCGCGTTTGATTATGGCTGCTCAGAGTCGAGGGCACTCATGAAGATATGTACTGCCATCGTTCAGACCGACAATAAATTTAACACAACAGAGAAAATATATAAATACCTAGGCTCTGACGGCCATTTGGCTGACATTTACTAATTATATCGTTACGACAATGATTTTCAGCTTCTAAGTCAATTCTGTCCGAAATAGTGGATTTACATCTTGTCTGATAATCTAGCGATTCAGTAAAACCATGCCAACTAAAACTTAAATAAATTGAGCGTCGAGTCATCAGTCATCAATTGATTTTAATCCTTCTTTATTTCACCACATAGCTGTAGTGACAACGTCTATCCAGTGACAAGTAAGCGACTGAAGTTTCGCAACAGTCAAGAAAACTACGTGGAGTCCCAGAACTTGATCTCAAACCTTTTTTGATGTGAGTGTAACCAGGAAACACTATGAAAACTTGATGTTAAAGTTATAGTAACATGGCTCGGTTGGTAAGAGCACTCCATGTGAAAGACTACGAACGGGGTTCGAGTCCCGCCAGGATTGTTCAACCTGTGCGAATTTTCCAATAAAAGGTAGGCCTACTTTTTGCTGCACGATGTGCGTTTCTTCCTGAATTTTACATCCATCGACAGCAGACTAACATTTCAGAAATAAAATGATACATCGAATTTGTACATATCAACCAATACACGCAAATTGCTTCACAGATGAACATCGGAGACAGCTTGATATAAGTGGTGCTGTCAGGCAGTCATTTTTGCTAGCTCATCCATGAGGGCAATCTAACGTATGCAAATTTATATGTATGGCTCCCTCCCTTGTACAAACGTTTCGGATTGACACCTTGCGTGACAATGAAGTCGCCTTTTTTTATGCTCAAATTTCTCTTTGGGCCTCACGGGGTTGAGTGATTTGCGTATCAGAGTTTACCTGCTCAGACAAACCTGAGAGGAGCACCGGCAATCGAAACCGGACCCTCAGCGCCAACAACCAGATATGCTAACGACTCAGTCAAGGTCGAGTTCACCGACTGATTTCTAAAACATTAGAATAAATTGAAAAAATCCTACAACGGTGATCAATAAATGTGCGAATTTTAGTCACAGATTGTAGTTCCTTTAGAGATTACTGTAGTCATTTTTTGATGTCCATTTTCGTCCAAATCACCTGACTTACGGAAGGACAATTGAAATGCAGAAACCTGTAGAAGTTCAGATTTTTAGAGAAGGAGTACCAACTCATTTTGGAAAAAGATAGAAAAAATCATTCTTTCTTTTGCTACTCTTTAGGTGATTTAGGGCAAGAGTGTAAAATCTGCATCAAGATGATTGAGGAGGGTTTTTAATCCAGATTTTCATGCATATGAATCGAGTGCTTTAACGTCTGCATCATCTAACTCGACGCTTTTTGAGGTCTCCGTTTCAACAACTGCAGTCCAGCTACAACCGTCATAATGGATAGACAAACACTCTCTGGATCACAAACATACCGACTACCGGCAATTTTTTTCTCCATCACATCCGTTGTGTTTTACGTTAAATTTACACTACTGTTGACCAACCGCACTTCTGAGCGCCGAAGCTGAACACGATCTGCAACGCAGACTGATACCGGTAATCGGTAGTAAAAAGTTGAGATTAGGACGAGTTTTATCTATTTATTATAACAAAAGATATCACGATTCCTAGACATGCCGTCTATTATGAAAAAAAGTCTCATCCGCACCGCATAATTTTCGTCGAGAGTGACGATGGTGCCGGCTTTCAGTACACTGGTTACTTACGTAAGAGCACATTCAACCCAACTTTGTGTGTGCTCCACAGAAATCAACCTATAGTGCTAACTGAGAGCAAGCCATTTCTCATGTGTCTGCCGTATGTTGCGACGACGTTTGTGTCTGAAACCGTATAGGACTGAGTTGCTAATGACGATAAATATCAGCGTGTAGAGTTTATGAATTCATTCTGGGCCTGGAGATTTTGCCGTCACGAGATGTCAAACGCCCACGGAGATTTAAACGGCCGCGCCAAGGCGATCCGCGCCTCGCAGCACCGAAGTATGCTGCTGTGTACGGCCGTGGGGCGGTGCTGAGAGAGCCTGCCTCAGGGAGTGTGATGGGAGCGAGTTGGGGTGGATCGTCAGCTGCACCCGTAGGAAGATGATGATTCGACAGACACAACGTGATGTCGACAGCCTGTAGGAGGCTGTAACTCTAGCAAACGCGCAGGCAGTGGTGACGTTCTCATCTAATAGAACTGTGGAGTTGTGCAAGAAATGTTCGTACAGTTGCTCCATGTTGGCAAGGCTGAGTCGAATTGATTATCATTTTAATGTTCCTCATCTGTAATTGAAGTAAGTTGTTCACTTTTGTATCCGGGGATACTTTTACTTATGTGCCAAAACTCTATCTGGAGGAGCCCTATTTGAGTAACACAGTAACAGTTTTATTAATAACACTAGTGTTACAATATTAATTAATCTCAGTAGTGGTTGGGTTCCATTTCTAGTCTCAATGATTTGCCAAATTAATACAGAGTTACTCTATATTATTAAATAATGGGGAGCTGGTTACTATTAAGGTTAAATGTGTTTTGCTTAAATTGTTAGGGATATGTACAGGAGATGCATTTCAAACCCATTACTGTTTAAACTATATTTGGAGAAATAATGTTCTATGAATCTCTAGCACTAAAACATGAAACTACATGCATGATTCACAGCCGGTAAGTATCTGTTATTGTCTTGAGTTTTCTTATCATTAGTGTTCCTTTTTAGGATTCTGTACCTCAATCGGTAAGACAGGAAAAAGTGGCGTGATTTGGTTCATGGGCCCACGAAGAGTCGGAACCGACTAAACGAATAGAGAGAGAGAGAGAGAGAGAGAGAGAGAGAGAGAGAGAGAGATAGAGAGAGAGAGACCTCAATCGGTAAAAACGGAAGCCTTATAGCATCGGAGTGTTGTACGTCTGTCTGTTTGTTAAGATCCTATTTCCTCGAGAACCAGTAGTGGTATCAACTTGAAACTTACGTAAAATACCAAGGTCTACGGTGTCTTAGCTGGCCGAAAAAATTCAAGCTTCTACGTAAAAGTAATCAAAACATACGGCCAATTATGTCACACATTTTGACACTCGTAAATTCTCTCATTAAAACTTACAGGATATTTTCGTTGATTTACAATCATGAAATTTGGAAAGAAGAAAGTTTTCGCAGTACAAGTAAACGAAAAAAATTCGAAAATTTTTAAACTGCAATTACATCGCATAAAAATATTTCTTTATGCAATTCTTGTCCATGTCTCATGAAAGGCAAAATTTATGCCAATTACTAAGGTCTATGGCCCCTCGGCGGTGTAAAAAATTTAAGCTTCTAAGCCAATGCAATCAAAAGATACTGCAATTTCTAAAGACCACTTTTTCTCAGAAACGGGTAGCGGTATCAAACTGAAATATATGTCAAATAATGCGTGAAATTACCGTGAAATAGAATACATACACCAAAAAAAGTTTTGCATCACCCCGGTTCCCAGAAGTCCTGAAGACAGACGTTGACTGTGAATATTGTATCACAGACACAGATGTCACTAAACCCGTCCAAAGATGTAAACAACCATGCATGAGTGGAGCCTATTAGGCGGAGGGGGTCCGACAGCCGATCAGTTACAGTCATTCCACCAGGAAGGAGGTACACGGCACTTGTTGTCTGTAGTTCAACTATGTCTAGAGGATTAATATCGCAGTTCGATTGCGTCCGAAAATTGTTATTTTGTTCCAGGAAGGGCTCTCAACAACGGAAGTGTCCAGGTGTCTCGGAGTGAACCAAAGCGATGAGTGATGTTCTTTGGACATGGAGGAGATACAGAGAGACAGGAACTGTCGATGACATGCCTCGCTCAGGCCGTCCAAAGGCTACTACTGAAGTGTATGACTACTACCTGCGGATTATGGCTCGAAGGAACCCCGACAGCAACGCCACCATGTTGAATAATTCATTTCGTGCAGCCACAGGACGTCGTGTTACGACTCTAACTGTGCGCAATAGGCTGCATGATGCGCAGCTTCACTCCCGGCGTCCATGGCGAGGTCCATCTTTGCAACCACGACATCATGCAGCGTGGTACAGATGGACCCAACAACATGCCGCATAGACCGCTCAGGATTGGCATCACGTTCTCTTCACCGATGAGTGTCGCATATGCCTTCAACCAGAGAATCGTCGGAGACTGTTTGGAGGCAACCTGGTCAGGCTGAACGCTTTACAGACACTGTCCAGCGAGTGCAGCAAGGTCGAGGTTCCCTGATGTTTTGGTGTGGCATTATGTGGGGCCGACTTACGCTGCTAGTGGTCATGGAAGGCGCCGTAACGGCTGTACGATACGTGAATGCCATCCTCCGACCGATAGTGAAGCCATATCGGCAGCATATTGGCGACGCATTCGTCTTCATGGACGACAATTCGCGCCCCCACGTGCACATCTTGTGAATGACTTCCTTCACTATAACGCCATCGCTCGAGTACAGTGGTCAGCATGTTCTCCAGACATGAACCCTATCGAATATGCCTGGGATCGATTGGAAAGGCCTGTTTATGGACGACGTGAGCCACCAAGCTCTCTGAGGGATCTAAGCAGAATCGCCGTTGAGGAGTGGAACAATCTGGACCAATAGTGCCTTACTGGACTAGTGGATAGTATGCCAACGAATACATCTACATCTACATCTACATCTACATTGATACTCCGCAAGCCACCCAACGGTGTGTGGCGGAGGGCACTTTACGTGCCACTGTCATTACCTCCCTTTCCTGTTCCAGTCGCGTATGGTTCGCGGGAAGAACGACTGTCTGAAAGCCTCCGTGCGCGCTCTAATCTCTCTAATTTTACATTCGTGATCTCCTCGGGAAGTATAAGTAGGGGGAAGCAATATATTCGATACCTCATCCAGAAACGCACCCTCTCGAAACCTGGCGAGCTAGCTACACCGCGATGCAGAGCGCCTCTCTTGCAGAGTCTGCCACTTGAGTTTATTAAACATCTCCGTAACGCTATCACGGTTACCAAATAACCCAGTGACGAAACGCGCCGCTCTTCTTTGGATCTTCTCTATCTCCTCCGTCAACCCGACCTGGTACGGATCCCACACTGATGAGCAATACTCAAGTATAGGTCGAACGAGTGTTTTGTAAGCCACCTCCTTTGTTGATGGACTACATTTTCTAAGCACTCTCCCAATGAATCTCAACCTGATACCCGCCTTACCAACAATTAATTTTATATGATCATTCCACTTCAAATCGTTCCGTACGCATACTCCCAGATATTTTACAGAAGTAACTGCTACCAGTGTTTGTTCCGCTATCATATAATCATACAATAAAGGATCCTTCTTTCTATGTATTCGCAATACATTACATCTGTCTATGTTAAGGGTCAGTTGCCACTCCCCGCACCAAGTGCCCATCCGCCGCAGATCCTCCTGCACCTCGCCACAACCCTCCAATGCAGCAACCTCTCTGTACACCACAGCATCATCCGCGAAAAGCCGCATGGAACCTCCGACACCATCCACCAAGTCATTTATATACATTGCGAAAAGCAACGGTCCCATAACACTCCCCTGTGGCACGCCAGAGGTTACTTTAACGTCTGTAGACGTCTCTCCATTGATAACAACGTGCTGTGTTCCGCTTGCTAAAAACTCGTCAATCCAGCCACACAGCCGGTCTGATATTCCGTAGGCTCCCACTTTGTCCATCAGGCGACAGTGCGGAACTGTATCGAACGCCTTCCGGAAGTCAAGAAAAATAGCATCTACCTGGGAGCCTGTATCTAGTATTTTCTGGGTCTCATGAACAAATAAGGCGAGTTGGGTCTCACACGATCGCTGTTTCCGGAATCCATGTTGATTCCTACATAGTAGATTCTGGGTTTCCAGAAATGACATGATACGCGAGCAAAAAACATGTACAGGCATGCATCAATGCAAGAAGACATGCTACTGGATATTACAGGTACCGGTATATACAGCAGTCTGGACCACCACCTCTGAAGGTCTCGCTGTGTGGTGGTACAACTTGCAATGTGTGGTTTTCATGAGCAATAACAATGGTGGAAATGATGTTTATGTTGATCTACTATCCAATTTTCTGTACAGGTTCCGGAACTCTCGGAACCTAGGTGATGCTAAACTTTTCTTTGTGTGTGTATGATGAAGAACAATGTTGACTCACGGCTGAACACAGACGTATCGCTTCCCTGCTACAACACAGAGATAACAATTTCCTTCCACGTTTGGTATTCGGTGAAGTGACTACGTGAGTTTCAAGTACAGAAGCGAAATGTCTCAGCATAAGAAATTGGGCAACACAGTAGCCGCATGCCGTAATGGAGCACAAGAGAGATTCTCAAAAGTTTCGTCTGTTACGCGCGGTTCCGCTACAAAATATTTGCGACCAATTCTTTTCTGTGAAAAGACTGTTACAGAAATGACATAACTGGATAAGTTAGAGACAAGAATTTTCCTGCAGTTGCAACAAGAACCCAAAAATTTGACTTTAGGCATGGTGGAGCACCACCGCACTGAAGGCTGCATGTGAGAGCATTTCTTAATAATGACCTTCCTCAATGATGGATCAGCCGAAGTATCTCGCACTGCGCCACTGGCCTCCAAGATCGCCTGCTCTTGCGGTACGTGATATTTTTGTAAGAAGGTTGTGAAACACTCCGTTCACGAGGCTCCCCTTCGGACAAAAAAAAAAAAAAAAAAAAAGGGCTCTGAGCACTATGGGACTTAACATCTTAGGTCATAAGTCCCCTAGAACTTAGAACTACTTAAACCTAACTAACCTAAGGAAATCAGACAAATCCATGCCCGAGGCAGGATTCGAAACTGCGACGTAGCGGTCGCTCGGTTCCAGACTGTAGCGCCTAGAACCGCACGGCCACCCCGGCCGGCGGTGTGTAACGGATGTGCGTCCCAGGCAGAGAGCTGACATTGAGTTTCTCTTGGTGGAAAATCAGATCATCCCAGATATCTGTCATCATCGCAATAAGGTCGTGCAAACCTGTCCGATGTTCCGCGTGTGTGCCGGCCGAACGCAGCAGTGACTCCTGCAATGTTGCAACGTGCGGACACTCCCATTCGACGGATCACAATCAAACACCTCGCTGCTTAAATGCGTATCTCAGTTGGTTGTGCTGACACACTCGTCCACCAGCTGGAGTATTCAAAGGTGTGTGCCTGCTGGGTTCATCGCTGCCTAAGAGAAGACCGTCAAGACCAACGAAGGACCATCTGTGTGGAACTGCTTGCACTTTACGAGGCTGATAGTGACAATTTTTTGTCGAACATAGTCACACGCAATGAAACATGGGTCAATCACTTCGAACCGGAAACAAAACGGCAATCCATGGAGCGGCGCCACATAGCCTCTCCTCCGAAGAAAAAATTCAGAGCCGCACCCTCAGCCGGTGAAGTCATGGCGACGGCCTTCTGGGGCTCTGAAGGCCTTATTCCGTTTGATGTTCTCCCTCATAGTACAACTGTGCTGTCACCGCCAGACACCACACTTGCTAGGTGGTAGCCTTTAAATCGGCCGCAGTCCGTTAGTATACGTCGGACCCACGTGTCGCCACTATCAGTGATTGCAGACCGAGCGACGCCACACGGCAGGTCTAGAGAGACGTCCTAGCACTCTCCCCAGTTGTACAGCCGACTTTGCTAGCGATGGTTCACTGTCTACATACGCTCTCATTTGCAGAGACGACAGTTTAGTATAGCCTTCAGCTACGTCATTTGCTACGACCTAGCAAGGCGCCATATTCAGTTACTATGTCTTCTGAACAGATAATATTGTGACTCATGTACCGTCAAGAGCGACGTTCATCATTAATGGATTACAGTTAAGTACCAAACTAATTACGTCCGCTTTCTGAATTCTCATTCCTTGTCATGTTCCAGACCTCACGTCAGTATAGTTCTTCCCTCCTCACGCCAGCCTGCGTGAGCTAAAACGCGTGCATTTCGGCCTCCACTCGTAACACGGTGTTGGCTCTTCTGCTAACACAACAACATCGATCAACCCTGAAGAGTATTTTGCTACCCTCAAGAACTTGAAGGAACGACTTCAGCGTGTTCGTCGCCACAAAAATACAAACGAACTCCTCCGTGAGAACGCAATGCCCCACACAAGTATGCGCACCGGACAGGATGTCACAAGACTTCACTGGACTGTTCTCCGTCATCCACCGTAGAGCCCGGATCTCGCACCTTCCGACTACCATCTGCCTGACCTTATGAAGGATGTACTCCCCGCGAAGCAGTACATGGATGATGGGGAGGTTATTGACGCACCAAGACGTTGGCTCTGACGTCGGCCAGAGTGGTACCACGCGGGCATGCAGGCCCATCACGTAAGGTGCAGTAAGACCGTCACATTGAACGAAGCTTATCTTCAAAAATAGTGTTTCGTACCTAAAAGAGTGGGGAATAATATGGTGCATTGGAATCCTGAATAAAACTAACAGCCTTTCAGAAAAAAAGACCGTGTTGCATAACTTACTGAACGCCACTCGTATCTTCATTCTTGTAGAAGATACAGCTTTTGAAATTGGATGAATTTTCTGAAACGTCTGTTGTGTATTACTTTTGGCGGTAACTGACGCGATTAATTTCTAAATACTTTTATGCACTTCAGCATACCATCCTTGAGAAGCTCCTACACTGATGTCAATGTGAGACACACGACGGAATAGATAGAGCCACAGTGCGAAAGCAACTTGGAGCCCCGAAGTGGCCACGCGACTTGTGACGTGGTGTTTGTGTGCCGGAGTGGCTCTAACAAGGCCGCCTGCGCTTCAGTCGTCAGCCGGCGGCTGCAGATAGCGGCTCTCAGCTCTGGACGCACTTCCTGGCTCTCTCATTTATTTTCGGCTTCCTCCTGTTAACATCACACGCCGACTGCCGGTCAATAGGTCCGCCTTTCCGAAGTCGATACAGCAGCAGTTCACTACTCCTAATCGTTAACTAACAGAATCGATGGCGCTAGCCGCAGCGTACAGTCTGTACCAAATTATCGGAATCCAGATTATTTCAGTCGCATTGCAGAATAAAAGAGCACAGCAAAATGGAAAAATCAGGAACAGTGTCGGAGAAAAGAAAAAAAAATGGCAAAGTGAGAGTTCCTTACCAACTTAATTGTGTATACAGCGTGAAAAGTATTTAAACCGACAAACTCTGGGAGGTTGTAGAGGACATCAGAACAAATATTTTTCCCTAATGTCATTTTTTGCTATGAGGATTATTTAAACCGGTGGAGGCCGTATTACGCTCTTTAGTTGTTAGAGGCCGTATTACGATCTTCAGTAGTTAGAAGGCGTATTATGCTCTTCAGTTGTAGGCAACTGCTGTCCACCAGTGTAGTAGTGCATTGTCTCTGTTTAGTAATGGAACGATACACCTGGAGTGAATACACTGATATGGTTGGTGCGTACTACGTAGCTTACCACAACGGACGAGATGCACATCGGGTTTATCAACAACAGTATCCTAATCGCCGTATCCCGCATCATACGGCCTTTGCAGCTGTGTACCAACGTCTGCGTGAGACCGGGTCATTTAGCAGATTACCTGGACAGCGACGCCGTCTCACGGTAAGAACGCAGCAATTTGAGGAAGCTGTCTTGCAGCATGTGGAGCGGGAGCCTTCAATCCGCATTCGTAAAATTGCTCGTAACATGGGCACGAATCAGACGAATGTAAGAACAGTCCCTCGAGAGCAATTGTTACGTCCATTTCACTTACAGCGTGCCCACAACCTGGAACCAGTTGATTATCCACCCAGAGCACAGTTTTCGCAGTGGTGCCTGGAACAGTGTGAAATGCATCCTACATTTCCATCCTCTGTGTTGTTTACCGATCAAGCAACGTTCGGGAGTGATGGAGTCTTCAACATTCACAATTCGCATGTTTGGAGTGGGGGTAACCCACATGCCACAGTTACTAGCGCTCATCAAGTGCGGTTCATCGTTAATGAGTGGGTCGGTGTTGCTGGAGACTGTTTAATTGGGCCGTATCTGCTACCTAGGCCATTAAATGGCAGGCACTATTACAATTTTCTCGCTAGAGCATTGCCAGAATTGCTGGAAGACGTCCCTCTCACTACAAGACAACGCATGTGGTTCCAACATGACGGGGCGCCAGCACATTTCAGTCGTCGTGTGCGTCGATTCCTGGACCGACGGTTCCCAGAAACGTGGATTGGCAGAGGTGGTCCTGTACTATGGCCTGCTCGATCCCCAGATATATCCCCTCTGGGCTTTTTTGTGTGGGGAGAGACGCGAAATCTTGTTTCTGCAACTCCTGTTGCATCAGAAGAGTAGCAGCAGCAGGAACAATTCAGGATACTCCTGCGGTTTTTGCCCGTGTCAGACAGAACATGATCCGACGGTGTAACCTTTGTTTACGTGTAAATGGAGGCATTTTTGAAAATCTACTGTAATTGAAACAGGGTGTCTTAATCTGTTATCTCTCGGTCATAAGAAAAATTGAAAAGTGTTTGTTGGTTTAACTGATTTGTCGCCAGAGAATTCTTCCTCTACCGGTTTAAATACTCCTCATAGGAAAAAATGACATTAGGGAAAAATATTTGTTTTGATGTTCCTACAACCTCCCAGAGTTTGTCGGTTTAAATACTTTTCACCCTGTACAGACAGTTAATCTACACTAAGAAACCGAGAATCTCGACCATTTTTGTAAAATCGACATTGATACTGGCAGGATATCGGTCCCGGGAATTCCAAGACCTTCGAGAATGTTTAATTTTAATTTTGAAGCTGTATAATAAATGACAAATAATAATTACAAATTCAAAATTTACAGATTTTTTCCCTTAGGTGTACGATGAAATTTTGCTTCTTGTCAAATTTCAATATTCTAGGCCAGCGGGAACTACCCTACAGTTTTTGATGAGTAATTTTACAAGTATCAAAATAAGTGACATAGATGACTGCACTGATTTAGAAGCTTAACCTTTTTACATCACCAAAAGACCACAGATGTTTGTATGCGACACAAATTTCAATCTGATGTACCGACCCGTCCCTGAGAAAAATTTTTTTTAGCATAATGTTAAAAATGTTTTTAAGTTTTCCCACATCAGTTGACCATGTAATTTGAGACAGAGTAATTATATAATTAGTTGAATAGTTAAGGAGAAACAAGTACATAATCACAGATATCAAACAGACTTCTCAAACCCCTAGATATAACAGGTAGGATTTAGACGTCCGGAAAATGTTGCAGGAGACTGGGAACTAATCAAGAGTAGTACGAATTCTCAAATATAACAAGCAGGAGTAATACAATTCATTCCAGAATAACAGATGTGATGCCATGTCTCAAGTGTAAAGCCTCTAAGACTGCTGTGTGAATATATGCACAGTCCTATGCAAGGCAGCTGAATGCCGTCATCCATAATTGTCTGCTAGGGAAATATGAAAGAGTTATCTGAAATGCTGTAAAACAGAAAGTGAGAAGAGAGAAAAAACTGCCGAATGTTACACATATTGAAAACATTGGTGAACTAACTAGACGTTGTCGGACGGTAAGAGAAAGTAACAGCCATTGTAGGTCATTACTTTTCACGATACAGGTACAGAAAGCGGTGCCGGTCACACACTGTAATGGTTTAGTGGAATATAAAAGTAAATGTAGACGTAAGAACTCTTTT
This sequence comes from Schistocerca piceifrons, assembly GCF_021461385.2. Lineage (NCBI taxonomy): Eukaryota > Metazoa > Arthropoda > Insecta > Orthoptera > Acrididae > Schistocerca > Schistocerca piceifrons. The sequence continues at coordinate 37,599,281 of NC_060142.1, forward strand.
ACGCAGCTATTCCACCAGTTGCCTATCTCAATGAAATTATGACGGTATGTTCCCGCAGCAGACCAACGTCTGTCAAAAATCATGCACCTAAAGCATTGTTGAAAAGTTGTACGAAATGGAATGTAATATATCTCACTGAAGTATTAATTAATGTGGAGAAACTGTATATAAATATCATTGAGAATACATTTTTCTATGTAATACACGTAAGTTATTAACATTGCAAAATCACATGTTACTGTAAGCCTGAGATAAGTCGTTGCAAATGTGAAATGTTGGTACATTAATAACCGGTGTAACAGCCAGAATGCTGAATGTCTGTTGCACTTGGTAGTTCAATACAGGGACGGTTAATGCTGGTTGTGGATGAGGCTGGAGTTGCCGTCCGACGATGTCCCATTTGAGCTCGACTGGAGACAGATCTGGTGAGTCAACAGACCAAGGCAACATGTCGACACTCTGGAGAGCATGTTGCGTTACAACAGCGGTATAGGGACGAGCGCATCCTTTTGGCAAACACCACACGTAATGCTATTCATGGACGGCAGCACAACAGGTCGAATCACCAGACTGACGTACAGATTTGCTGACAAGGTTTGTGGAATAACCGCGAGAGTTCTCCTGGTGTTATACGAAATCGCAACCGAGACCATAACTCCAAGTGTAGATCCACTGTGTCTAGAACGCAGGCAAGTTGACTGCACGCCCTCAACCGGCGTGCTTCTAACCAACACACGGCCACCACTGGCACCGAAGCAGAACAAGCTTCCATCAGAAAACACAACAGATTTCCGTCCTCCCCTCCAACATGATCTTGCCTGACACCACTGAAGTCGCATATCGCGGTGGTTTGGGGTCAGTGGTATGCAAAGTATATGGCGTCTTGCACGGACCTGTCACTGAAGTAACCGATTTGTAGCAGTTAGTTGTGTCACTGTGGTGCTAACTGCTGCTGAAATTGTTGTTGTAGATGCAGTACGACGCGCCAGGTTCACAAGTCGAGCACGAAGGTCTTCCCTCTTGGCAGTCCCACGTGGCCGTCCGCAGTCCCATCTTCTTGTGACCACCGCTGCCGGCAGTCACGTGCAGTGGCTACATTCCCGCCAAGTCTTTCTGCAATATCGCAGTAGGAACATCCGGCTTTCGTAGCCCTGTTACAGACATCGTTCAGACACAGTGATGTGTTGATAATAGCGTCTTCGTCGCCTTAATGGCATCCTAGACTTACATCAACTCACCACGTCCGATTTCAAAGCAAACTAACCTCACGACCGTTCAGAAACCTGATCTGCATCCTAACAGTGGCACTACACAGCGCTACTCTTATGTGACTGGTGCAAAACTGGACCAGTCACCGTCTTTCAGATGTAGAAACATGCCTACCAACTTTCGTTGATGTCGCATAACTCATTCATGGTGCTGCGATTTTTTTTGTCGTTAGTGTATTCAATCGGGACCTACAGTTTAACGTGTAATCTGAATCATGTGTCGTTTCTGGCGACTCCTCACGTCGTTAAGAGGTGAAGGCTGGATTGAAGGGAGACTCAAAATTTCCTTGGTCCAACTGGGATTCGGGTCAGCGACGTCTTGGGTTCCAAGCACGCTATGGCTGATTCATTTTCTCTTCTTTGGTGAACCCGGTAGCTGACACTTCTTCTCTCGACCGATGTAACATGCGAACGTCGTTTACAGCAACAAGGATAGTTCAAATGATCTAGTCCACACAGTATTTAATGTTGCAAATAAATCACTCATATTTCAACTTGTGACATATTCGCGAGAGATGGGCAATTGGGATTCATAATAGTCTCTGTTGTATGCAGGTAAGGGAAACTACATGCTGCACTTTATTATAGTTCTTGCTATCATGATTTTATGCAATAAAAATGCTCCTAAAGAAATGCGTTTTGTATCTGAAGCCGGACTCTTAACACGAACGGACGTAATGATTGCTCTCCGGTCGCGAACTTTTCGATACATAGATGTTGCTCGAGCTAATTCTAATGGTACATGTGATTTTGTGGGACGGATGGTTATTCAATGACAAGCGTAAGAATATGATGTGACTTCTGAAACTATATAATGTTTTGAAAATCTACTAGGTTAGATTTTGCTATTGTGTATGAGCTACAAGATTCTACTTTTATCTGGTTTATGAAAAATTTCTAAGGTTAATAAATTATAAAAATATGTGAAATAGTGTTATGCTTCCGTTATTATAGCTCTTCTACTTATGGCACTCATCATGAAAATAACCTTGTATAGTCATAAATGATTCCAAATCTGAATTAGTGTCTCAATTAATTAGAGAGAGGCGTCATCTGATTCAGAAAAAATATAGTAATGTAAGTACACTGTTAAAGGTGACGACCTTGTAGGCACAAAAGCAAAATAGGCAACTAAAATTATGAGGCTCCGAACAATTGGTCTCAGTTATCTCAGAAGTTAACTAGTTTCAAGTATTTAAAGTATATTTGTAAAAAGAATGAAATATCTACTTTCGAATGAATGGTAACATCACTTCGTATTCAGTTCATTAGCTCTAAGTTTTTCCCCATTACTTACCACTGTAGAAATTTCAGTCACCTGTAACACTCAATTAACTGAGCTTCCAGCGAAACTAATTGTATCATTGGGATCAGGAAGATAAATATAACAAACTGAACTATAAATGTAACTGGAAATTTATGTAAATAACGTAATAAAACATTCATGAACGTATTGAGTGTGCGACTGCATTGATCATAGAAGTAAAAAATTTAATTACTACTGGGAGTAGAAAATATCCGCCGTGTTTCAACACGCTCTACCATTAGATCACAGGGACCGACGCAGTCATAATAAAAAAGTCAATTTAATACAACAGCTGTGATAAAAACTCATACAATACCTACAGCCGGAAGAGGTGTGCCGTCACACAACAAAGATAATACCGAAGACATAGATCACTTTTTCTGGCGGCTTCACTTTCAGTAATAACAGCATCATGAAAGGTATTCCAATGCGAAGAACAGTCGAGTTTCGACAGTAAAAACACAAGCACATTCACACTGAAGTTCAGAAAAGCACATAACCAGGGCTTCTATATCAAAAGTATAATCCTATACCTATACAACACTATTGATTCTTTCCTGAAACATACTGACATCATTGGCCTGCATAATTAATATTTTTGATGAACTTTCTAAATATACCACTATTACATTCTAGACTATTTAGAACAAAAGAAATTAAAGATGCTTCAACATTCATTCCTTTACAACATCGGAAAACGTTACTGACGTAGTGTTTAACAAAGACAGACACATGTTACATCATAAAGAATTTGTACCTCTCTCAGGCTGTACAGGATATTTTCCACTGTAAGAAAAATGTGGTTCTGGATATTGCAGACATGATTTTTCTTATATGCGTTTAGTGCCAACTAGTCGTGGTAGACCCAGAACCGTAACACTGTGCTATGGATTACCTAAACGACCACACAATAGGTCTGTCTTCAGCTTCCACAGGTGTCCAGGTCTTGCACAGAAACTAGGGCTGAACATCACAATATCTAATGTTTACGACATTCTTCAGAATTCTTTGGTGATGAGAAAAGAGTGTGCGAAGTTTGCCCCACACACCTTGACTCCTGAACTAAAACAACGTGTGAACTTGACTGAAATGAAAAACGCAGACAATTATTTTCTGGTGACGAGACTTGCTGTAACCAATACGAAAACGACGAAGTGCACAACGCACCTCTCATGCGTGGTCGAGGCCGAAGATGGTGCGAATGTGAGCGCGAGTTGGCCAAAATCCCGAAAAAGGACTTTTATGACAGCTGCACGTTGTTGTATCAACGTTCTGGGCTTTGTACTCAAGCGGGGGCCGGGGATAGAAGAGAAGAGACTACGCATAACACTTGAAGCATTAAAACTAGCTCTCAGCTTTTTTTTCTGTTTTTTATTAATCCAGTCTCGGAACTTCTTGGACTGACGGAGTGCATACCTTACTTACTGGTAATCAGACCATGCAATTTTTCAAAGTTTTTCATGATATATTCGACGTCTTTATTTAAGTGTCTGCTACCTGAGATATCTCAGCATTACTGTTACACTGTCTCGGGAGTCAAACAAGCTGTGACCATTCGCACTCCCCTTTTTGTATAACTTCGATATCCCTGATAGTCTGGCTTCATATGGATTAGACATATCTGATAAATATTCTGCTACTGCTCGAACATATGTTTACAAGTAAAGCTGCATCGTATTATTTTATTCATCATCTTTCGGGCGCGCACTCAGTATAAACACAACTCTGCATCTTTTGCCTTCCAGAGAGTTTCATCTCGTTTGTATGGTTCAATAACAGAAGGAAATGACGTACTTACGAAAAATTACATCATCATATCATCTGAAGAGAAGGAAACGTAGTAGATGAATATGGATTTGTGGTAAGAAATGAAAGGGGAAGCCGCCTGGTAGAATTTTGCACAGAGCACAACTTAATCATAGCTAACACTTGGTTCAAGAATCATAAATAAGGTTGTATACATGGAAGAAGCCTGGCGATACTGACAGGTTTCACATAGACTATATAATGATAAGACAGAGATTTAGGAACCCAGTTTTAAATTGTAAGACATTTCCAGGGGCAGATGTGGACTCTACCACAATCTATTGGTTATGAACTGTAGATGAAACTGCAAAAAGATGGGAATTTAAGGAGATGGGACCTGGATAAACTGACTAAACCAGAGGTTGTACAGAGTTTCAGGGAGAGCATAAGGGAACAATTGACAAGAATGGGGCAAAGAAATACAGTAGAAGAAGAATGGGTAGCTTTGAGGGATGAAGTTGTGAAGGCAGCAGAGGACCAAGCAGGTAAAAAGACGAGGGCTAGTAGAAATCCTTGGGTAACAGAAGAAATATTGAATTTAATTGATGACAGGAGAAAATATAAAAATGCAGTAAATGAAGCAGGCAAAATGGAATACAAACGTCTCAAAAATGAGATCGACAGGAAGTGCAAAATGGCTAAACAGGGATGGATAGAGGACAAATGCAAGGATGTAGAGGCTTATCTCACTAGGGGTAAGATAGATACTGCCTACAGGAAAATCAAAGAGAAAAGAGAACCACTTGTATGAATATCAAGAGCTCAGATGGAAACCCATTTCTAAGCAAAGAAAGGAAAGCAGAAAGGTGGAAGGAGTATACAGAGGGTCTATACAAGGGCGATGTACTTGAGGACAATATTTTGGAAATGGAAGAGGAAGTAGATGAAGAAGAAATGGGAGAAATGATACTGCGTGAAGAGTTTGACAGAGACCTGAGTCAAAACAAGGCCCTGGGAGTAGACAACATTCCATTAGAACTACTGACAGCCTTGGGAGAGCGAGGCCTAACAAAGCTCTACCATTTAGTGAGCAAGATTTGTGAGACAGGCGAAATACACTCAGACTTCAAGAAGAATATAATAATTCCAATCCCAAAGAAAGCAGGTGTTGACAGATGTGAAAATTACCGAACTATCAGTTTAATAAGTCACAGCTGCAAAATACTAACGCGAACTCTTTACAGACGAATGGAAAAACCAGTAGAAGCCGACCTCGGGGAAGATCCTTTTGGATTCCGTAGAAATGTTGGAACAAGTGAGGCAATACTGACCGTACGACTTATCTTAGAAGCTAGATTAAGGAAAGGCAAACCTACGTTTCTAGCATTTGTAGACTCAGAGGAAGCTTTTGACAATGTTGACTGGAATACTCTCTTTCAAATTCTGAAGGTGGCAGGGGTAAAACACAGGGACCGAAAGGCTATTTACAATTTGTACAGAAACCAGATGGCAGTTATAAAAATCGAGGGACATGAAAGGGAATCAGTGGTTGGGAAGGGAATGAGACAGGGTTGTAGCCTCTCCCCGATGTTATTCAATCTGTATATTGAGCAAGCAATAAAGGAAACAAAAGAAAAAGTTGGAGTAGGTATTAAAATCCACGGAGAAGAAATAAAAATGTTGAGGTTCGCCGATGACATTGTAATTCTGTCAGAGACAGTAAAGGACCTGGAAGAGCAGCTGAACGGAATGGATAGTGTCTTGAAAGGAGGATATAAGATGAACATCAACAAAAGCAAAACGAGGATAATGGAATGTAGTCGAATTAAGTAGGGTGATGCTGAGGGAATTAGATTAGGAAATGAGACACTTAAATTAGTAAAGGAGTGTTGCTATTTGGGGAGCAAAATAACTGACGATGGTCGAAGTACAGTGGATATAAAATGTAGACTGGCAATGGCAAGGAAAGCGTTACTGAAGAAGAGAAATTTGTTAACATCGGGTATAGATTTAAAGGTCTGGAAGTCGTTTCTGAAAGTATTTGTATGGAGTGTAACCATGTATGGAAGTGAAACATGGACGATAAATAGTTTGGACAAGAAGAGAATAGAAGCTTTCGAAATGTGGTGCTACAGAAGAATATTGAAGATTAGATGGGTAGATCACATAAATAATGAGGTATTGAATAGGATTGGGGAGAAGAGAAGTTTGTGGCACAACTTGACTAGAAGAAGGGATCGGTTGGTAAGATATGTTTTGAGGCATCAAGGGATCACCAATTTAGTATTGAAGGGCAGCGTGGAGGGCAAAAATCGTAGAGGGAGACCAAGAAATGAATACACTAAGCAGATTCAGAAGGATGTAGGTTGCAGTAGGTAGTGTGAGATGAAGAAGCTTGCACAGAATAGAGCAGCATGGAGAGCTGCATCAAACCAGTCTCAGGACTGAAGACCACAACAAAAACAATCATCTGAAGCTTCTGTAGGCAAAAAAGAACGAAATTATCAATTCGGTTGCGAAGTCTCGAACCCTACAATAAATGTTATCGACAGACAAGAACCATTCCACAGTCGCCAGACACGTCACCACTGTATCGAACCAAAGAGATGGTGCATAGCATCATGCAATGTGCTGAATGAGCTCCACATTGCTCCGACGTTTGAATGTGAATATTTAGGTTAGTCTGGTATTTGTAACATTCATCGAATGCAAGACGTGGACTTCCAGTGAAATCGACTATCCCTCTTCTCAAGACGACCCGCTGAGCTGCAGCAAACACTAGTCCTTTATTTACAATTTCGCCGCTCACCTCCGGTATACGGAAGCTTTGTTATCAAGCTGTAACTTTTTATTTTCTACACTGTTCCCACTTGCTGACAGTTTACTGTATTTCCACGAAGTTATTTGTCTGTATTCGAATAGTTTCCAGTGTCATGCCTTTTATTGAAACAACGATTAAAAACCTGTTAACCATGATTATTCTTTTAAGTGTATTTATAGACAGATTCTTTGTTAAATTAATAGCATGTTTTTCTCTTTCTGAGTCGGTATCATTCAATTTTTTTATGCTAAAACAGTCAGGGTTTAAGCCTTTACCTAAGGACGGCATTGATTTTCAATATTCATTGACGATAATTTAGAGACATATAGCATTCCAACTGGCATTTTTGCTGCCAGTCATCCACTACCTTGGGAGCGGGGTCTTTAAACGTCAGATACGTATGCGGCCGTTTCCCGCGCGGGGTAGCCGCGCGGTCTTAGGCGCCTTGTCAAGGTCCGCGCGGTTCCCCCCGTCGGAGGTTCGAGTCCTCCCTCGGACATGGGTGTGTGTGTTGTCCATAGTTAGTTTAAGTTAGATTAAGTGGTGTGTAAGCTTAAGGATCGAAGACGTAAGCAGTTTGGTCCCACAAGATCTTACCACAAATTTACATTTTCATACGGCGGTTTGTACGAAAACTGTCAACTGACGGAAGGCAGTATGTTTTTTCTTTTTAATATTTTTACGTTGTCTATCCGCAGATAAAGGAAGATTTTTACACAGACTTCGATAGTTCATTTTTAAAAGATATACAGTTATACTTATCTACATGAAAATAAAGTACTGTCGTAGGCACTGGAAGGAATTAACTGCTTATATCTTTTAAAAAGACTGGCAAGACACTGAGAGATGATTTCCCACTCCTGTGACAGAACAACGCTCGCTCAGCTTGCTCAGCGCTTGTTCGTCGGGACAGTGCACCTACATCATGTAGTGTGTTGCAACTAGAAAAAGGCCCCGTTTTTGTGTCAGTCGGCATTGAAAGTCTTCACCGAGTTTGGTAATCACACTGTTGAACACAGTTCTTCTTTCAGATGGCATTGGCAGTCGCTCTCTCTGCCTCGTCATTCCTGCGCATGTGGTAGTGTGCTTCGCATGTGCTGTGGAAACGTGTGAAGTTCTTCCGTATACTGTAGTGAAAGATAGGCGCAACAAAGTGTAAAAAGACAGAGAGAGAGAAGAAAGAAAGAGAAATAGATTGTGCTTAACGTGCACCAAGTTTTAAAACATATTATTTCATTGTTCCTACAAATTGTACTAAGTAGAATTCGAAGTTACACAGTTTGCCTTCTGTTCACCATGTTTATGAATCACACATACGGCGAATTTGACGTTTTGTCGTTCGACACGATACGTTAATGCTGCTACAAATGTAGCCTAATCCTCGCATGTGCTGTTCCCAGCGAGGGGGAGGACTGCTTTTTTCAGCTGCAGGTTAAATGCAGAATGTATTAGTCTACCACAATATTATTACACCCGGGAAAGAGGACGCTTCCGTCGGCTTATTGTGATATTTCACTAGGATATGTTGAACCACTTGATTGTCCACTGAGGCAAAAAAAATTAAATAAATAAATTAAAAAAATGTGCGAAAGCGATATGCACATACGCAGATGGCGGTAGTATCGCGTATACAAGGTATAAAAGGGCAGTGAAATAGCGGAGCTATCATTTGTACGCAGGTAATTCATATGAAAGGGTTTCAAGCGTGATTAAGGCCGCACGACGGAAATTAACAGACTTTGAACGTGGAATGGTAGATGCCGCTAAACAATTGGTACATTCCATTTCGGAAATCGAATTCAGTATTCCGAGATCTACAGTGTCAAGTGTGTCCTGAGAATGCAAAATTCCAGGCATTACCTCTCACCACGAACAACGCAGCGGCCAACGGCCTTCACCTAACGACCGAGAGTATCGGCGTTTGCGTAGAGTTGTCAGTGCTAACAGACAAGCAACACTGCGTGAAATAACCGCAGAAATCAATGTGGGACGTACGGCGAACGTATCGGTTAGGACTGTGCGGCGAAATTTGGAGTTAAGGAGCTGTACCAGCACACGACCTATGCGAATGCTATTGCTAATAGCACGACATCACTCCATTGCCACTCCTGGGCTCGTGACCCTAGACGACCTGAAAACCGTGGCCTGGTTGGTAAGAGCTGATAGAGTTCGAATGTGCCGCAGACTGCACGAAGCCATGGACCCAAGTTGTCAACAAGGCACTCCACAATGGTGTGGGCTGTGTTCACATGGAATGGACTGGTTCCTCTATCCAACTGAATCGATCAGTGACTGAAAATGGTTATATTCGGCTACTTGGAGATCATTTGCAGCCATTCATGATCTTGGCTTTTCCAAACATAGGTGTCATGTCACCAGGTCATAATTGTTGTCCAGTGGTTTGAACAACAAAGTGGTTCAAATGGCTCTGAGCACTATGGGACTTAACATCAGAGGTCATCAGTCCCCTAGAACTTACAACTACTTAAACCTAACTAACCTAAGGACATCACACACATCCATGCCCGAGGGAGGATTCGAACCTGCGGCCGTAGCGGTCGCGAGGTTCCGGTCTGAGTGCCTAGAACCGCTATACCACCGCGGCCGGCTTTGAACAACAATCTGCACAATTAGAACGAATGATACGGCCACACAGATCGCCGGAAATAAATCTTACAGAACATTCTGGGCATAACTGAGAGGTCAGTTCGTGCACGAAATCCTACACCGGCAACGCTTTCGCAATTACGGACGGCTATAGAGGCGGATTGAATCAATATTTATGCAGGGGACGTCAAAGGATTCTCGAGTTGCTGCACAATGCCGGCAGAAGGGGGTCTAACACGAGATTAGGAGACGTCCCATGACTTTTGTCACCTCAGTGGATATGCACTACTCTCTTGAAATCATTTATAATGAGATGTGTTTTCCGTGCTCGCTGTAACGTTACCGCATGATTCCGGAAACCGCCACAGAAGGCCAAATACAATAACACTGTGGACGTGTAGTTATGCGGTGTGCGAGCTGCGAGACTGAAGTGCAAACATACCGCAAGAATCGTTTGCGACCGTATTCGACATGGCGTGATTGACGTTCCGCAGGAAGACGAATTCAGTGAAGTAATTCTAAACGCCGAAGGTTACATAGCACAATGTATACGTCCGTGTTAAAACTACAATTACCGGAGTATAGTACGATTGTGTTCCACTATTTTTAAACAAATAAAATTTTAAAAATAAGTTGGTATAAGTACCTCAGTACATTCAGAAAGCCCCTTTTATTCGAAAAAAGAAAGACATTAACATAATTTTTTCTCAAAATTTTAATGTGCGTCAAATGAAGGTTAGAAATCTAGGGAGATAGGGCACGAGCCTGGACTGGACCATTAAGAGGATCAGATCGAGTGGTAGCATTTTTTGAGAATCCATCGCCTACGATGAATCAGAAGAGTCACGGAGACGGTGATGAATCTGTTAGCAGATCTTTCACTCCCTGGACGCGTTCCAAGTCCGTGGCAACTGCGGTCTGCAGTAGGTAGACTGGCGCAGGTGGCCACAGCTTCGCACGGCCAGCGGTTTGCGTGCGAAAAAGAGCGTGCGGCAGAAAGGCCAAGGACTTGCAGCGGCGGACTTAATTAGAGGCGAGTGTCCATTGTGTTTAATCAGGCAGCCTGGCAGGCGGGCCGGCCGAGATAATTACGGACATCCTCTGTCTGCTGCAAACACCTGTGACGGGGAATCCTGGCCCCACCTTACCGTCTGACGCATCTCGTACTCTCGCTGAACCACCCGGTCCAAACATTCGAATCTCAAGTGAAATACTTTTTTGACATACAGCACCGAAAAATAGAATGTATATCTACAAACTCGTAATGTGAAATTAGAATAAGTGTATGGGGCACCGACCGAAGGCAGTTAAGAACATGATTTTAAACGCTACATTGCGGAAGTAGAAGAAACCACGCACTGACAATGAATGATGAGGCAACAACAACAGCTTTATAGAGAAACGTGGACCGTTGTGAGGAGTCTCCTAATACTTCAGGAATAATTCCTATGCGGTCTTCTTCAGACCGCTGGCGGCGGCGTTCTTGGAATTTTTGGGCGTCTTTGTAGCGCATCTCTGCATGTTTCTTCGGTGAACAAGAACAGCATTTGATGTCTCGGAGTTTATTATGTAACCGTTGAACTTCGAGTGTCGATGTGCCTACAGTTTACTAGGCATCCTTCCTAAGAGTTGTCAGGTGCGTTTTCTTGTGATTCGCGTGATATTTGCAATCTCTTTTTGTAATGTGTCTCTGAAGTCAGCCTAAAGAAGTACAGTTCTTCATGTCTTTCATTCGACGCCAAATGTCGACGGACGGCGTCACTTTGTTTCCCATTACAAAAAAAATATTTTTAAAGTGTAGTTTTCCGTCATCAGTCAACAGAGTGCTCTCAGACTAGTGCGGTATTCGTTTTAACCATAAGTGTTAATAAGGACAGTAAAACACGAAGAATAGCCTTGTACTTCAGCAGCGACTAAGCAGCGCTTCTGCACGGTCGTGATAACCTGTATTTGTTTGGGCCGAAGCCAGCTACACATTGCACAAACGACACTGCAGACATCTCCCGGAACATCAGAGAAAACGCGCCAGACGACTCTTAAGAAAGACATCCGGTATACAGGCAATAGCACCACACGAAACAAGGAAGGGAGTCGAGGAAATACATGTAAATATCCACTCTGTAGCTTAATTGATATATCGGTTACAGATGATGAAAGATATAGACCTATCTTTGATAACTAAAACTTAAGACAAACAAAGAGTGTACTGCCAGTGCTATAGGTAGTACCAGACTGTTTCTATTAAATTAGCGTAATTTGAATAATGATCGGTAATACAGATTACGATTATTAATAACCTAATTTAGGTGAAGATACCTTAATAACCAATAAGTTTATAACGGCGGTATGTCATAAGAAATATCAAAATTACAAACTGTTGGTATCTAATTATCCTTCACTTTAAATAGTTAATTAAGAGCAACCTTATTTTTGACTTATTAAGTACAATGGTATGTAAATAAATGGGAAACCAAGTGCTCCTGCAAAAAACCAAGAACGCCACGTAAAACCTGGTGAAACTCTCACCCAGAGTTTTGTTGGCAATAAATTTTAACATACTCCTTATTCAATGACAACTCCACGTATAACGTTCGATAGATTATATGCATAATTCACCTGTGAATTACACAGAAATTGAAATGTTGTAACAGGGCATCAGCGCGTAAGTATAATATGTTTAGGTATATAGTTTTAGCAGTAATGTGCACAAGTACAGTAAATCCGTTTCTGAGAATTTTCCGATGGCAGATTAACGGCTGTTTAAGAGATGGGGCATTTTAGTCTTGGTCAGTCCGTTGTATGTGGTGAGACGGTAGGATATGTGATGAACAGAAACTTGGGGATATGCCATATGTGAGACTCTTTTCAAAATGTTCAAAAACCTGGATATGACAGTTCTAGGGGCATTAAATTTCTTCATGTGCTTGCTTCTACAGTACATTTTGTGGACTATGGCTCTGATCTGCAGCGTGTTGTTCAACACTTAGTAAATTCTTGCGTGAGCTCGCGGACTCGTAATATTTTCTGCACTTAAATTAATGAGTATGGGATTACTTCCCAAAACAGATATTTAAATTACTTTATCAATGTACGGTTCTTACAACTAGAGCGCAGAGCAATGGGCAGAGAAGGAAAGCATATCAATCTGTAGTTGTAGTCACTACCTATAACCAGTAAATGAAGAAAAAGTTATTTTAGTAAATTGTAGCCTTTCTGTATCTGTCGCCACGGACACTCTGCCCGCAGTGTAAGTGACGTCCGAGAAATTTATGCACAGTAAGCGGCCGATGCGACAGGTACACGGCCACCACCTGAACACACAGCTTAAGACAACGAACATTAACGTCGATGCTCGCTCCGTAGCCGAGGTCGCTAACCTACGCCAGTGCGTCAGCATTAGACTCGTAGGTACACTCCTTTGGATCGTGGTGGTGGTGAATAAAATTTCGCTGCAAGTATTTGGCCGCCAAGTGTAGAAGTGGTTGCGGCGTTAGGTTGCTGATCACCAGTATTTGCGCGAACGTCCACGATTAAATTGCAGACTTCTCTGCAGTTTCTCATGAACTGAGGGGGTGATACAGTTGATGGTGAATTGTCTTTCCGATGAGGGTGTTAAGCCCGGCTGCTTGCTTGGTGCTATTTGAAAGAAGTAGGTTTTACGACGGCACTAGGTTTCAGCTTCTCCCATCCCTCATCATCTACACCTACACAACATCTACATGGATACTCTCCAAACCACATTCAAGTGCCTGGCAGAGGGTTCATCGAACCACGTTCACAATAATTCTCTACTATTCCAATCTCGTACAGCGTGCGGAAAAAGCGAACACCTATACACTTCCGAGCGAGCTCTGATTTCACTTATTTTATAACGATGATCATTTCTGCCTGTGTTAAGTCGGCGTCAACAAAATATTTTCGCATCCGGAGGGGAAAACTGGTGATCGAAATTTCGTGAGAAGATTCTGCCGCAACGAAGAAAGCCTTTGTTTCAATGACGTCCATTCCAAATCCTGTATCATTTCAGTGACACACTGAAACCAGCTCGTTGGATATGCCAGTCAACAATGGCATACGACATGTACATTACGTTTACATTAAAGTCGGTCTCACACAATTATTACGCTCTTTCATGCAACAAATAGTATTATTATACGGTTGAAACCCCTTTAAAAAACTTTATATTTGTGAATTATTCCATAATACATGTATTCAGTAACGTTGTTTCCATTACCAGTATTTCTCTGTTCTCACAAAGTATTGATAAGAATGTATATAATTATTTATGACCGAAGAGTACCTCTAAAAAGAATTGATTCAGTACAGAAAGCAGTCAGATACATGGGTACACATGTATTCAGTAACCTTTCAGAGCACAGTAACATTCTTTAGTGTACTGTTGTAGAGTTCAAGACTGAATTAAAGACTTTTCGTTGCGCACCTCCCTCTCGATACCTGAAACGTATCTACACAGAAACTCTTAAAACTAATGTATTAACTTACAATTGATATTAGCACTGTAATACCACAATATTTCAGTATGTTACATCATTTCAGTTTATTTCTTTCGGACCAAGAAACATTCTTATCTCCCCATCGCAAACAACCATCACCACGAGATCCATGGAATACGAGCTATAAATGTAATGCAAAGTACCTAGTTTTGTGAATTTGTATGCCAGTCTTCCCAGTGATGAAATCGGAACATGAAACTGTCATATATAAAGACTCGATTAGTAATCCTTGATAATCGAGAGCGTTAAGAGCACAGATACAAAATGCGTGAAAGAGAGTTTTATAGTCCAGTTGGCCGACCAACTCTCCAGTTATCGGCCGTTGCCTGCACTTGAGTACGGCGGTGAAGCAGCGTCTGTGTACTCCTCCGCACAAGAATCCACCAGCACACCAACCAAGTAAAGCGCAGCAGTGGTCTGAAACCCGACAGGACGTTGCAGCCTCCCATACGGGGAAGACCGGAAGCTGCGCCATTGTGCGCCAGGACAGCTGTGGTGGGAACGTTCCCACGGAAGTACAGATGCTGCACGAGAGACCAGGAAGCCTGCCTGGATAGGCCACTGAAGCTTCATCATCATAATTACGTCATTACAGCAGGTCAGCAGATGACGGCCGGACTTCCGGACAGTTTGTGCGGCAGCACGCGATGTCTCCGCGACAGGTGGGCTAACGAAGCCAACACACAAGCTTCGCCTCTCCTCTCACCCATCGTTGTGACTTATATACGACGAGCGCTTGCAAGACAGTCATCGCCCGATTTCTTGTTACACTGGACATGCCGCAATCATTACTTTTGAGGATCGAAAAATAGTTAATCCTGAATTATATACAGGGTGTGCCAGAAATATTGCGGCAAACGTAGGGGGATTGTACAGGGTGTCTTGAGGAAGAAATCGAGGATAGGAAGCATTGTCTGGAGACGTCATCCAACGACGCTACAGAGAGTCGAAGGTAATATGCGCCAGCGCCTGCCACTTGACTACCCCTTCGGCAGCAAACGTGACTCTGTACACAGACAGACCATAGGCAGAACATCTCGCAATTTAGTTTCTTATTCAGTGATCGGACGGATTCCCGCGATCGCCAGTGGAGAAGATGGAGCTAGCTGCTGCGTAGAAAGCCCTTGCCCTTTTGAATGCGATGCTCTTTTTTCTCGGTAGATGATGGTGTCGGACACGGATTTTCATCCGCAGCCTATTTTTCTCATGTATACCGAAAAACACAGATTTTAGAGGAGAAAAATAAACTGCGGATGGAAACCCGTGTTCGAAACCGTCATCAACCAAGGTGAAAGAGCATCGCATTCACAGGAGACAAGGCCTGTCTATTCAGCAGCTAGCGCCATCTTCTCCACTGGAGATCGTAGCAATCATTCGCTATCACTGAATAACGAACAGCATTGCGAGACGTAACACCTACGGCGTACAAAGTCACGTTTGCTTCCGAAGGAGTATCCTAGTGGTAGGCGCCGGCGATTACAACTTCGACGCCAGTAGCGCCGCTGGATGAGGTTTCCGGACACAGGTTCCTAGATTTGTTACTCAAGACGCCATCCACAACCCCTGAAAGTCTGTCGCAGTATTTCTGGAACACTCTCTAAAACACTAAATGTATTCATGTATTCGCAGTTGCGAATATGAGCAAAAATCAGCTGTATAATGGAATGACGACAACGAAAATTTGTGCCGGACCGGGACTCGAACTCGGATCTCCCGAAAATCGCGAGCCGTCGCGTTACCACTTCGCTATCCGAGCACGAATCATGGCCGGACGCAAATTTGCATATGTCGTCAATTTTATATCAACAACCTGTACCTGCACATTCATTACGTACACTCCCATACATGCGAGATATTTTACTTAAAAGTTGCTACGAAGTTGCTTTGGATACGTATTCGGAATAACACAGGCGCTGCAGTATCGTATTGCCCGCCTACACCGCACAAGCGACTTTCAAGTAAAATGTCCGTGTACGGGAATATAAACACATCAAAAAAAGTTTTGCATCACCTCGGTTCAGAGAGTTCCGGAACCTGTACGGAGAATTGGAATAGAGATCAACATAAACATCATTTCCGCCCTTTTTATTGCTCATGGAATCCACGCATTGCATGTTGTACCACCACATAGCGAGACCTTCAGAGGTGGGGGACCAGATTGTTGTAGACACCGTTACCTACCGCCTAGTAGCACGTCCTCTTGCACTGATGTATGCCTGTATTTGTCGTGGCATACTGTCCACAAGTTCATCAAGGCACTGTTGGTCCAGATTGTCCCACTCCTCAACGACGATTCGGCGTATATCCCTCAGAGTGGTTGGTGGGTCACGTCGTCTACAAACAGCCCTTTTCAATCTATCCAAAGCATGTTCGATAGAGTTCATGTCTGGAGAACATGCTGGCCACTCTTGTCGAGTGATGTCGTTATCCTGAAGGAAGTCATTCACAAGATGTGCACGATGGGGGCGCGAATTGTCGTCCATGAAGACGAATGCCTCGCCAATATGCTGCCGATATGGTTGCACTATCGGTCGGAGGATGGCATCCACGTATCCTACAGCCGTTACGGCGCCTTCCATGACCACCAGCGGCGTACGTCGGCCCCACATAATGCCACTCAAACAGCAGGGAACCTCCACCTTGCTGCACTCGCTGGACAGTATGTCTAAGGACTTCAGCCTGACCGGGTTGCCTCCAAACACGTCTCCGACGATTCTCTGGTTGAAGGCATATGCGACACTCATCGGTGAAGAGAGCGTGCTGCCAATCCTGAGCGGTCTACTCGGCATGTTGTTGGGCCCATCTGTACCACGCTGCATGGTGTCGTGGTTGCAAACATAGATATCGTCCTGGGCGACGGGAATGAATTTGCGCATCATGTAGCCTATTGCACACAGTTTGAGTCGTAACACGACGTCCTGTGGCTGCACGAAATGAATTATTCAACATGGTGGCGTTGCTGTCAGGGTTCCTCCGAGCCATAATTCGTAGGTAGCGGTCATCCACAGCAATAGTAGCCCTTGGGCGGCCTGAGCGAGGCATGCCATCGACAGTTCCTGTCTCTCTGTATTTCCTCCATGTCCGAACAATATCGCTTTGGTTCGCTCCGAGACGCCTGCACACTTCTCTTGTTGAAAGCCCATCCTGGCAAAGAACAACAAAGCGGACGCGTTCGAACCGCGGTATTGACCGTCTGGGCATGGTTGACTTACAGACAACACGAACCGTGTACCACCTTCCTGGTGGAATGACTGGAACTGATCGCCTGTTGGACCCCCTCCGTCTAATAGGCTCTGCTCATGCATGGTTGTTTACGTCTTTGGGTGGGCTTAGAAACATCTCTGAACAGTCAAAGGGACTGTGTCTGTGATACAATATCCACAGTCAACGTCTATTTTCTGGAGTTCTGGGTACCGCGGTGATGCAAAACTTTTTTTTGATGTGTGTATAGAATGGACGTACGAGTACAGGTTGCGCCGGCCGAAGTGGCCGAGCGGTTCTAGGCGCTACAGTCTAGAACTGCGCGACCGCTACGGTCGCAGGTTCGAATCCTGCCTCGAGCATGGAAGTGCGTGATGTCCTTAGGTTAGTTAGGTTTAAGTAGTTCTAAGTTCTAGGGGACTGATTACCTCAGATGTTAAGTCCCATAGTGCTCAGAGCCATTTTTTTGAACAGATTTGCGTCACAGACTGTACTGTATCCTCACACAACAACATGTTTTCACAAGTCATAGATGAAAGCAGGAAAAATAGAAGAAAAAGTGGCATACTTCTTTACCATTACATACAGTACGTTAAACGGTCGATTATTTCAGGGAAAGAAATACCGAATTACAATCACGTTGCCTATATTCACGTCATTTATCTCGTAAAGATTTGTTTTTCTTCTCTTATCTCAATTAAAAATGCCTCAACAGCGATTTTTATCCAATCAAGAAGCTGCTGAATTTTCTCAAAATCATATTTTTGAGATATCAACATCAGAGTGGAAAAAATATTTCCATAAACGGAGGGCGACACAGAAAACACCGAAATACTAAACGTTTTCTTCCAAAAGTGTTTCACAGAGAAAGATCGCACTGCAATCGCAGAAAGGACAAAATGGCCGATATCGAGATAAGTGACCGTAGCGCAGAAAAGCAACTGAAATCGCTTAACTGAAGGAACGCCACTGGACCTGACGGAATATCAGAACGACTCTACAAAGAATATGTAAAGAACGTATCCCTCTTCTAGCAGCAGTGTACCACAGGTCTCTGGAGTAGCGAAGCGTTCCTGGTAATTGGAAAATGGCACAGTTCACTCCCCTTTCCAAGAAGGATAGTCAAACTCACGCACAAAACTATAGGCCTATATCTCTGACGTCGGTCAGTTGTATAATCTTGGAACATGTTTTATGCTAGCTTATTATGACATTTCTGGAGGCCGAAAATTTCTTCTGTATGGACCAACGTGGATTCCGAAAACAACGCTCACGTGAAACCCAGCTCTCTCTGTTCATCCTCGAGACCGAGAAAACAGTGGATACAGTCTCCCAGATAGACGCTGTGTTCCCTGACTTCCGGATGGCACTCGACACTCGATACAGCTCCGCAGAGCTGCCTAATGAACAAAATACGAGCATACGGAATATCAGACCAACTGTGGGACTGCACTGAAGAGCTTCTAACAAACAGAACACATTTTGAACGGTTAGAAGTCTTCAGACTTCGGGCGCACCCCATTATACATATGAGACCTAGTAATAACGTCGGAAGTTCCATGAGCCTTTTCATGGATGATGTTATTATATACAGGGGAAGTCGGGACGCTGATAAATTGTAGCGAAATACAGAAAGACCTGCGTATGATCAACGGTTGGTGCTGAGAGTGACAACTGCCCCCCCAACATAAACAAATGTAACGTGTACTGCGAATACATAGACAGAAGGACCCAATATTGTATGATCACAGAATTACAGAACAATCATTGAAAGCAGTTACTTCCATAAAATACCTAGGAGTATGCATATGGAGCGATCTGAAATGGAAAGACCACATAAAATTATTCGCGAGTAAGGCAGATGCCAGACTGAGATTCACTCGAAGAACCGTCGGAAAACGTAGCCCAGCTTACGAAACACTCGTTCAATCGTACTTGAATATTGCTCGTCAGTATGCAATCCATACCAGACAGAACTGATAGAGGAAACGGAGAAGATCCAAAGAAGGGCGTTGCGTTTTGTTTGCTTCCCCACACGTATATATCAGGAAATGACCATAGAGATAAAATTAGAGAAATTCGAGACCACTCTGAGATTTACCAGTAATCGTTCCTCCTGTGGTATCGTCCACAGAATGCGCTGCCACATCAAAGTTTGCAACGCACATTGATACTAGGGACGTTAGCGAGGTCTGGTTGTAATCCGTAGCGACGAATGGGAGTGGCTGGAGAAGGCACGCCCTCTCTCTCAGCACAGCAGCGTCCTCCCATGGAGGTCAATTAGAGACGAGCACAGAATCACTCTCCCCCTGTTCGCCAGCCTAGCTGAAGCAGTCTGCATTATCGAGTATAACTAAAGAGATATGCAAGTTTCGGATGGAAATGTACTTTTGTTAATGTTTGACGTTGTACG
Source organism: Schistocerca piceifrons (assembly GCF_021461385.2). Lineage (NCBI taxonomy): Eukaryota > Metazoa > Arthropoda > Insecta > Orthoptera > Acrididae > Schistocerca > Schistocerca piceifrons. Next base: position 37,619,157 of record NC_060142.1, read on the forward strand.
TCAAGCGAACGGTTTGTTAATTAGTGCATCAAGTGACGGTTTAATAGTTAGCAACATAAATTATCAAGCACTCCTGTGGAAAAGAACTGTATCAAGTTGAGTAAATATTTTTATTCATTCATGTAATTGGTGAACAAATATTTCATACGTTGCAGTTCAGATGAGCCACCTCAGAGAGAAATCAAAAGACCCCACAGTTACGGCTGGTCGACTGTAGTTTCGTCTGATCATATCACTTCCAGAGAACTATTCGAGACCGGAAGAGAAAAGGGGAAAAGTGACAATGGTTCACAAAGTGTCCTCCGCTACATACCGCAAGGTGGATTGAGGCATATAGATAAGTCTTCCTCTTCTTCTTCTTCTTCGCGTTGTCCTGTTTCGGCTACGGGGTCGGGATTGTTGTAAGCGTTGAGACAACGTTAGTGGCAGCTGGTGGCCGGATACTCTTCCTGACGCCAACCGTCCTCGTCGGGACGAAATCTGTGTATCCCATCTGTCTGTGTTGTTCAAATGTGAAAACGTCTTCTAAATATTTGCGTATCGAGTATCTGAGGAGGGACGTCGATATACGCCTGTTATTTACTTATTCGGGTGTGGGAAACCGCCAAAAAACCACATCAAGGCCGGCCGACATACCGACCGTCATCCTTAATCCGCGAGTCGGATTCGATCCCGGCCGGGCTCGTGTCCCCGAATCCCGGAAGCGGTGCGTTAACGCATCCGGCTATCTGGCCGGGTCCCCTAAATGCATGCTAAAGTGCATATATTTCTCTCATGAAATGTTGAGAAACAATAAAATAATTTGTATTAAAAATATCTGTCTTTAAGTTTTTGTAAAAAAAACTTGAAGTCGGCACTGGGACAAGCCCGGGCTGACAGTGGTGACTGGGATGTTCAACGTAGTTCACCCTTCGTAAAAATGTGCGAGACCCAAAAAATCTGTGTATTTTCTGCGACCACACACAGAGAAGTTTCGGAAAATCGAAGCGATCTGGCGCCTTTCGTGAATTTTTTGGCACTTTTCATTTTATGTTGTAAGTCTGGAGCGAAGTAGTTGGAGTAACGACAAAAATTAACCAGTAAGGAAGACAGCAGACTCCACCTACGGAGGAGGTCTCCTACGAAATTCTGGCCTAGCAAACTCATGACTATAATTGCAAACCCAGAATATTATACTGAGGGAAGAAATTCAAAGAACGCCATTTCGCATCAGTTATACGGTAAAGTTCTCCACTAGACTTTTCCATACATTACAGTCTCCAACTGTAATTGCCCGTGACGCTCCCGCATGTTTCTAATACCATCTATCTACCTTCTGTAATGCTGACAAAATGAAATTGGTCCGGAAAAACATTTCATGCCTCTTAAGGTAGCCAACCAAACATATATCATCCCTATACAGGGTGAATGATGTGAACTGGGTTGCCTCACTTAAGGCGCATGAAATATTTTTCGGCCCTGTTTTATTTTGTTTACCCTGCATCCAGTAATTGTCTCGGACCTTACTTCTACTTTCTATGTCTTCATCTTCTGCCTTTTCTTCCTCTCCATTCAAACCTTAGACAACTAAACCCTGTTGCTTCTCTCAGCTCTTGTGCTCCAGCAAAGACCTACATTGGTCCTTCTGCCACCCACGTTCGGGCAATATATTCCCCTTTGCCTCTATTTTATTTTCAAAAACGTCATAATATCTTCATAGAATTCAACCGAAATCTGAGCCTGCCCTATGCGTTCATTCCTTTTCACACAGCTTTTTAGTACTACTGCGAGACGCTTAAATAATGTGACGGACCATAGTCGTACGATTTAAGAATCTCTAACTACTGGAATACTAAACAATCGATAGAAAATATTACAAGTTGTTTTGTCCGATGTTGCTATTAACTTTAATACTAAATACGATAAATTTTTTCTTACAGCCGTTTGTTATCCAACACATATAATGAAAGCCGTTCTACAAAGAAGAAAGGGTTCTATTCCTGTCAGTTGGCAGGACTCTAAGACGACCTTCGACCACAATCGTCCTGTGTCTGATACGTTCACAGATGTTAAAATATCTCCGAACCTTGAGGTGAGGAACTACACACTACAGCCAACACAGAGAGAGGGGGGAGAGAGACAGAGAGAACACTTGAAGGAGTTATATAAACAGTTCGTACGATTATCACAAACCCGTAACGATGTTGGAGCAGCATAAGTACAAAGAAAAACTCTTATTAATACCTTATGTCTGTAACGACAGTTCCGAAGATGACGGACTTGTGGCTATTTTCATGCGTGCCTCTACGGATACACAATTATTATATGGGATACAGAGAACTTTCAATTCCACTGCAATCAGTACGGCTGCATATCATGACTGAAATGCAAAAACAATGCGAAACGAAGTTCTGAAAAGTTCTGGGTATTGGGATAGGGACTACAACGTTACCATCAGGTATTTACTATTTTATAACAGATGCTACGAAGTTAAAAATTCCATATTCAATAGTTTGTTTATGAGGTCTTTTGTCAATGAAATGACCGTTTTTTACGGTATTGGTGAAAGCGGAATGTTGATAGATACCATTAGCTTGAGCTACTGCTTTGAAAAGTGATGGACAGATACCTTCTCACGAGAGAGTGAGCCAGTACCATGCAGCTTATTGCCTCCACAAAGGTTAGACATTAGCGACACTAAAGTACTGTGGCTTCTCCTTTAATAGCGTAAATTTGGTTTCAAAGAAACCAAACGCAGCCTGTACAAACACAGAACACAAACAGATTACACGTATTCAGAATTTCTAAAATTCTTAAGATAGCTGGCGACCAAAGCATTATTCATGTAAGTGTGTAGATTCTTATGAGACCAGATACATACCATCGAAATTTCGAAAAAATATCATCCACAAAAACCTGAAGATATTATGAGCAGATAAGTGCAAGACCTGCCACGCTATCAGCTTAACAGATCACGCATCCAAGTTGCTGACACGAATAATGTACGGAAGAACAGGAAAGAGAATTATGTGCTGGGTAATAATCAGTTTGGCCTGAGTAAAGGTAAGGGTGCCAGACACACTGCTCTGACGTTGCGCTTCAGAATAATCGAGACACTGTCATGGGATTTATCGCCCTAGATAAAGCGTTCGACAACTTTACGGTGAAATATGTTCGAGATTCTCATAAAAACAGGCGCAAGCGATAGGGAAAGGCGAATAAAATAAAGTATCGGCAAGAAACAGCAGGGAACTATCAATGACGAAGACCATGAACGAAATGCTCGGATTAAGAAGACTGTAAGACAGGGATGCAGTCTTTCTTTCCCAACGTTCAATCTGTATATCGAAGAAGCAATGACCGAAACAAAAGCAAAAGTCACGAGTGGATTACAATTCAGACTGAAAGAATTAAAATGGTTCAAATGGCTCTAAGCACTATGGGACTTAACATCTGAGGTCATCAGTCCCCTAGACTTAGAGCTACTTAAACCTAACTAACCTAAGGACATCACACACATCAACGCCCAAGGCAGGATTCGAATCTGCGACCGTAGCAGCAGCGGCTGAAAGAATATCAATGATAAGATTCGCTGATGCCATTGCTATTGTCAGTAAAATTGGGCAAGAATTACGTGACCCACTAGTACTTAAAGGAATGAGAAGTCTGATGGGCACACACTATGGACTGAGAAGAAACCAAAGGAAGATGAAAAAAATGAGGACTAGCAGAAATGAGAGTATCGGTAACCTTAATCACACATTAAACGAAACAAGGTGAAAATAAGAAGCAGCCTGGCGCAGGCAAAGAGGACATTCCTTATTGAAAGACATGTTTTAGTCTCAAACATACGCCTTAATTCGAGGCAGAAATTTCTGATAACGCACGTCTGTAGCATAACATTGTATGGATGTAAATCATGGGTGGCGCGGAAACCGAAAAAGAAGAGAATCTAAGCGTCTGAGTTGTGGTGCTCTTGAAGTATATAGAAATAGGTGGAGGATAAAAAATGAGGTGGTTGTCACCAGAACCCGGGAGTAAAGGAATGTGTGGGAAACAGACAAGAAGAACCGACAGGAAATAGAACAAGTGTTATGACGACAGGGAATAACTTCTATGACACTTGTGGGAGCTGCAAAGGGTAAAGGGGAAGACAGATATTGGAATATATCCAACAAATAATTGAGTACATGAAAAAATAGAAATACGTGACAAAGAGAGCGGTCCGAAGAAATTCGACCTAGTAACGTGAATGTATACAATATGGGAGCGATCTAGTAGATGCCGCGAGGATTTCGTCTCCTCCACTGATATTCGGGACGTATCAACCGACTGTGACTGGAGCTTGCTGCTATAGCACTTCCGTTCACCTTTTAAAGGCACGGGCTGCAGCATGACGCACGCAACTACGTATTCCCTCAATTCGGAAATGTTAACTGCACGACACGTCCCTTATGCACGTCTAATGACTAACTGACGTACGGACCGACCCATACTGATGTTTTAGAATCGCAAATGGAAGCATCACCATGACGATGTATTCCACTGTGGTACAACGTTTTTTTGATTGTAGCCGTTCCATTTCCCGTGACCGAACTTTCATTGCCTATTTCATTCGTTTTTTGATATGATTATCAAAGAGGTAGTGAAAAACCGTCTGGCGAAGCATTTAATGAATCAGAATAGTGGATTTCGTCTTTACAATGTTGGAGTAAGGCCACTGATTTCATCTGTCACAGACATCAGTTCAGCGCCATTTCCATGTAGTGCTCTAAATCCCCGTTTGGTTCGAGCTTCTCACCGCTATTCCATTCTTCGGCCAGTTAGATGACATGTATAACACTCTTTCGAAAATGTTGGAGCAAGGCCACTGATTTCATTTGTCACGGACATCGGTTCAGCGCCATTTTGATGTACGGCTCTAAATCTCCGTTTGGTTCGAGCTTGTGACCGCTATTCCATTCTTCGGCCAGTTAGATGACATGTATAACACTGTTCTCTTCACACAGTAAATATACGGGGTACCTCAAACATATTGGGTCAGATTTAAACAGGTGATAGTTGCTCCACAACAGATTATATTGGGATAGGGAACCAATGATCGGAAATGCAAATTTATTGTGATATGGACATACACAGAGTACACCGCACTACAACAACATAGCTCATAGTAATTATTCAAAGTGACCACCACCAGTCCCAGTGCATCCATGGCAAAGGCACATGAAGCACTGCCGCACTCTTTCAAAGATCACTGGTGTCTGTTATTCCAAGAGACACGCAGCTGTGGATCCTAGCTAGCAGACCTTTATCCATTTCTACGGGGTTTTCATACACCAACGTCTTGACGTAACCCCAGAGGAAAACTTCCAGAGGTGCGAGATCCGAAGGTTGCGTTGGCCGTGGGACTGGATCTCTCCTTCCAAACGAACGATGAGGGTACGCGTTGTTCAGCTGCTCGCAGGCATTGACAAGGAAGTGGGCTGGTGCAGCGTCGTGTTGAAACCACAATCTTTCGCGAAGAGGCAGTCTCCAAGAACTATGGCAGCTCATCTTTCATGACCACCAGTTAATGTGGACTGGTCAAACGGGCAGGCAGCAAAGAAGATCCTATTAGGTTATCTTGGACAATGCCCACCCGTAGATTGACAGAGAATCGTTGTTGGTGGCCACCGATGTGTATGACGTGGGGATTGTCCTGACTCCAGAGAAGGCCGTTGTCGCTGTTGAGGACACCATCACGGGTGACAGAAGCCTCATCCGTGAACAATACAAACTGGTCAGGGGTGTTTGTTGTTTATCATCCGCTGCATGTTCCAGTGTACAACAGACACCCGGGATCTATCCGAGAGTGCAGCAGAACTGCATGCGGCGTTGCAATACATGCACTGACACTGGTGCTCGTCAATTTGAACAATCACTATGAGTTGCGTTATTCTTATGTGGTGTTCACTGTGTGTGTCCATAACACAATAAACACGAATTTACGGCCAATGATTCCCTGTCTCAATACAATCGGTTATGGTCCCATAATCACCTGTTCCAATTTCACCCAAAAGGTCTATGACACCCCCCCCCCCCTATATGTACGTCGCAGTGGTTCTATCACGGGTCATAGCGGTAGAAGTGAGGCGCTACTCTGCAGCGTTAAATTTGTAGGCTTCCTCTGTAGCTGATCGAAAGGTATTCGACACCCATTTTATAGGAGGAGACAGCTGAAATCTAAATGATTATGAATTACGTACGGAAATATGAAGTAGAAGTGATTTAGAGCAGTGGATATTAATGCTGTCTGTAATTGTAAGGGACTTTCAGTTATATTATTAAAGAAGTTCCCAGCATCCGGAATAGCTGGGCTGCATCAGGGGGATGAACAGATGTGGTCGCCTTCTAATCTCTGAATAGCATTACTTGCAATTGTAGCTTTTCCTGCCCATCTTTGACTGCAACACTAACGTCTAACGGTATGAAGATACGACATCCGCCATCAGTGCTCTATCCTCGTCAGTCGTTCTGTAGTGTATAACCTACACCCAGTTTTTATTTTTTTTCTGGCTCAGGGAATAAACTTAACTCGCTGTACCTAATTGTAGTACATACTTTACATAATGTGCTTTCAGTGCATCACTTGTTATCGTTTCTGTATGTTCTCAATAAATAAGAGCAGCTGCTCAAAAAAACCCTTTTCTCGGAGTGTCAGCGCGTCTTTCAAAAATGGAGATAATTTCTGTTTGTTCTTATTAATTGTGGGCTAGGAAGTGCTTAGAATAAGCCGTAATATGCTAATACACCCTACACTATCAAAAAAGTGATTTTTCATTCCATCACAACAGTACTATGATATTTTTTTGACTTAGCGCTGGATATTTTAGTTATTTTCTAACATAAATGGTATTTAGTTTGAATATGTCAAAAAAGTTTGGTGAATCAGACCAGTTTCTTAAATTTAGTATTTTAATCTTATTTTGTCCAGAATAATGGAATGACCACCAATTTAAATTTTTCACTCATGAAATCTAAGCTTAGGAGTGGGGAGTCTGTATGGGATGAACTGTATCGTCCAATATTGTTCACTAAAATCCTTACTGACATCCAAATCTTTGAAAACGGTCTATTCACCGCTCAAGGTTATTGTGGCACTGCACTCCTTCCCCATTTGTGTCTTTTCAGGGGAGCAACTGTCCCTGAATTCATTTTTGTGTGTGAGAACGCGCAGGTGGAGGAGCCCTCGGAATGGAGGGTATTGTGCAGTGAACTGACTTTTCCGACCGACTTAAACGCCATCGAGCAGTTGTGGGATGCGTTGGGGAGACCCACTGCAGCACGTTCACGTGTACCACCGTAAGAACTCCTTGCCAACCCTCTGGTCAGCATTGAAAGCACGTTGTCGACCACGCACTGCCATCTGGGGTGATTACATGTCTAATTAAGAACCATGTCATTAGATCATGATCATCAGATAAAAAATCGACGTTGTCTTTCCAGTTAACTAATTTCTTTCCGTCAGTGCATCACTAAGAAGGTTCCCGGTATGTCATTTCTGAGCTGCATCCCAACTTAACAAGTCCTTTCTCCTTCTATATAAAATAAACAAAACAACTTACTTTTTTAAGTTCATGTTGAAGCACGCACGCCAGCACGGTGTGCGGGCTGATTCGGCAGCCGTGCCGTGCGTGTGAGCTGCGCGCCGACCAGCGAGTCTCTTCCTGGACGGCGGCGGTCAGTGCCCCCCTGACCCCGCGGCCGCTCGCTCAGCTAGGGGCCGATCTATCTCCAGAGTGTGCGGGGATGAGCGCGGCTACATTGTGCGGCGTGACGACTAATTAGCAGGGGCCGGCTCTGCTGGCCGGCTTCCACACCGGCTCTGGCGGGAACCGCCGGGGACGCAGATTTACGATTGAGAGGAGGGGGGGAAGAGGACAGCCGCGGAGCACGGACCGCACTGCGGAACCTCTGGCGTGTCACCGGGGCTCCACAAAATAGACTAACCTGTCCCGAACGTGTAAACCGTATAAATTTTTCAACAACTCTGTTTGTGCGGCCACTTTCCGCAGAAAGTATATAAATAGTCGTTTCTTAAGTCGATAGCTAATTTTTCTCTCTGTAATATAATATTTGTTAACATTCGTCTTTTATATGAGAGGCATTTGAATAGACATGTGGAAACACGCCTATCAACTTTCGTTTATGTTCCATTACTGTTTCAAATGGCTCGGAGCACTATGGGACTTAACATCTGAGGCCATCAGTCCCCTAAAACTTAGAACTACTTAAACCTAACCAACCTAAGAACATCACACACATCCATGCCCGAGGCAGGATTCGAACCTGCGACCGTAGCAGCAGCGCTGTTCCGGACTAAAGCGCCCAGAACCGCACGGCCACACCGGCCGGCTGTACCATAACTCATTGGTGCTGCGTTTTTTTCCGTCAGTGTACTTACAGTTTCGAAAACATCCCACAACATAATTTTTTCGTTAATTCAGTGCTCCAGTTTACTCACCTGTCTTGCTAAAATCCGCGTTTCTTCTCATCTGATTACAGATTATAAAAGAGGACACACTTCCATGACACTTACGAAAAATCGGCACATATTCGCGTCGTTTTTCCGTAGCTGTAATGTACGGGCGCTCTGTAACTTCCTAACCTATTATCAGATAAGAGGAAATGCGGAATTCAGCAAGGGTAATGAGTAAACATTGTATTCACGCGAAAATTATTGTGTGAACTGTTTTCGAATTTACAAATTAAAATTGTATTTTCGAGTAAAATCCACTGAAGATGCCATTAATATAAAAGGCGAAACTTGTTTCGAATGTCAATAAATGTTACACTGGAGCAAGAAAACTGCGTTTTGAAGTTATGGAGCGAAATGAACTATATTCCACAGTATAAAACTAAGTACAAACTTCAAGCATCCCTGTATTATCTTCGACGAATCTGCTCGGCATGTAACACGAAAATCTCTGCACGAAGTACCAAGATTATTGCTGTTAGAGTCAAATATGCAGTCCGAACAAAAATAACTCTATTGAGCAAGGCTAAACTTTCAATATCTTGACTGTGACGTAACTTATGACACTGATCTTCACATCGATCACAAATGAAGAACTACCAGGCCATATTGGTACAATCCAGAGAACATTATCTAGGAAAACGAGAAAACAAACAAGAACGAAATTTTGTAAATTAACGTCACAGAGGAATGAATGACATGCGTTAAACATCTTAGTAATATACAGGGGTCATAGATGAGAATGCTGAGACCCATGGAACGTTGCAACAAATTACAAAATTTAAAAACGACGATGGGCGTAAAGGACTCAACGTTTTAAAAGTAGAAGACAAAATGGAAAAAAGATGGCTCTTACACCTGAATAGGATTGTAGAAGGAAAAATATCAAAAGACAATTTACTATAGAGACCGAATGCTACAAGAAACATCGGAAGATTAAGCATACTTTGGTATCAACTTCGTCTGCCGGCCGCTGGTGGCCGAGCGGTTCTAGGCGCTTCAGTCTGGAACCGCGTGACCGCTACGGTCGCAGGTTCGAATCCTGCCTCGGGCATGGGTGTGTGTGATGTCTTTAGGTTAGTTAGGTTTAAATAGTTCTAAGTTCTGGGGGACTGATGACCTAAGATGTTAAGTCCCATAGTGCTCAGAGCCATTTTGAGCCATCTTCGTCTGTGACCGGAACAGGTGAATCACGTGCCCCTTGAAAGAAGAAACAGGGTTTATAGCACGCTTGTCGGACGTATACCGTGTTCCAACATTATGAAATACTACGAAGGAAACGATCGATTGGGACATAACCAATACGAATTCAGAAAACATCGTTGTTCTGAAATACGAGTGGCTCTTTTTCGCACAAAGTATCAGTGATACCTACAGGGAATGTCAAGTTTATTTCACATTTCTAGGTTTCCAGGAGGGTTTTGACAACGTTCCTACCAAGCGGCTTCTATTGAAATTACGTGTCTATGGAGTATCGTCTCAGCTGTTCGACTAAATTCGTGATTTCTTCTCAGAAAGGTCACAATTCGTAAATACTGCGGGGAAGTCATCAAATGAAACAGAAATAACATTTGTATATCCCCAAGGAAATGTTATAGACCTTCTGACGCTCGTAATCTATGTAAACGGTTTAGGAGGCATAGGAGGCAACTTGAGCAGTCCTCTTAGATTGTTTGTAGATGATGGTGTCGTTTACCATCTAATAAAATAATGAGAAGGCCAAAGGAATTGCCAAATTATTTTTACAAGAAATTTGTATGATGCAAAAAATGGCAACTGATCCTGAACAAAGAAAAGTGTGAGGTCTTCCACATGAGTACTAAAACAATTCCGTGAAATTTTAGATATCAGTACAGAACAAATCACACAAAATTAATGACTGACAATTCAACTAAATGCCTAGACATTAGAGTTAACACCAATTTACATTGGACCCATCACACAGAAAATTTTATGGTGACGGTGAGCAAAGAGACCGTTTTATTGGCAGAACACTTGGAAGATGCAATAAATCTACTAAGACGACTGCCTAAACTATGCTTGTCCGATTTCTTCTGGAATACTGCTATCCGGTATGGAATTCTTTACAGATGTGATTCATGGAGGAGGTTGAAAAATTTCAAAGGAGGGCAGCTCGTTCAGTATTATCGCAAAATAGGGGGGAGAATGTCAGTAATTTGCTAAGTTGGTTGGGGTGGAAATAATTAAAACAGAGTCGTTTTTCGTTGCGGCGAGATCTTTTCACAAAATTTTAGTCATCAACTTCCCGCTTAGAATGCCAAAATCTTGGGCTGACTTCCACCTGCACAGGAAGAAATGATTACCGTAATAAAATAAGAGAAGTCAGAGCTCGCACTGATTGATATAGGTGATCATTTTTCACACGTGCTATTCGAGAGTGGGAAGGTCGAGAAAAGGTCTGAAAGTGTTTATATGAACCACCTGCCAAACACTTAAGAGTGGATTGCAGAGTAATCACACACGAGTAGGTACATGACAACGCACGAATGATAATGATTGTAGAACTGCACATAACCGATAATTTTGAGAGTCATGTTCGATGTCAAGCCCCTGGTTGCTGCAATAAGTCCCTCCAATGGTCGTGGCTTGGAATCATTGAGGGTCTGGCTATACTGCAAGGATTCCTTTAAAAATCTAGCAGAAACTCTTATGACACAGACGAGAGTCTACATAAGTGTACAGAAACCTTAACACGCTATACGAAAATCAAGCAAGGTGCATTCCTTAAACATACAAAGAAATCATGCCTTACAATAGCTGGCGGATGATGCCGAATGTGTCAAAGGGACGCAACATGTACAAGCTGCACACAAGTCTTCGTTCTCAAAAACGAAACCTTGCGTAACAGTTTGCAAAATCAAGTTTGCCAGGTTGGAATTAGGTACTTTCGTACTAATGATTTTAGATCACGATCTGTCTCATAGTCTGAATACATGACGCAACTTTGAAATAGGAAAAAATACACAATATAGGGCAGCAATTCCAATGATAACTTAATAAATAATTCTCTACGTCATAGAATATCGAATGTGATCGATCTATAAGAAAATTATATCCAGTCTCCGACATGATACATGCAGAGAAACTGAGTGGCATTTTCCGTTTTAGAACTCGTATAATAAAAAATCCTGAAGTGTCTGAAATTAATATTTGCAAATATCGTCCTCCCAGTATTATTTACGATAAGAGATACTTTCAATCATTCGCTTACGCGCTTCATGTTTCCATTTTTTAAGCCATATACGGTAATCTGAACATTTAGAAATGATGAGAGTTTATTGCTGCCTCAGACGTTTTTCCATCGGAAAATTAATTTGTGGAATCCAAACTAACAAAAACAGAGAAATTATTGTTTCATAAAAAGGACCTAATATTATTTATCATGGCGGTGTAAAACAGAAACATAGAAATTCCATGAACTTTAACTTAAACTCCTATGCGGTATTCGTAATCATTCCATGTCTATATGATAAATTTACTCCATCGTGCAGAGCTTAACACAGTTTACGTATAGGTAGAAAAGATAAATATTAAACCTTAAGTCTACTCCGACGTCTCGTCGTTGCTCACAAATTACGCATCCTCACTCAACTCCAACTCCCCTACAACAATAAAGCCACGTGACTCTAGGTCCGGGTATTCGGTACTACTGACAGTATGGCTCCTGTTGTTCTGTGGTGAACACCCGAAAATGGCGCCCTCCCCCCCGGTCGAAACGTCGTGGAGAAATTTTGGTGTAACTTGTGACATGACTCAGTAATACTCAGTAATAGTATTACTGTCAACTTGTGGCATAACAGAACACGGGAGAGTTAAATACCGTGCTTTTACCGCTCTAGCGTATGCAGTTAAGAAGATGTCTTATAACTAAGACGTGTCATATTGGTTGACTTAAAAGTTGTTTATACTGTATTTTAATTTATTGTTATTGTATATTACATGAAATTTTGTTTTATTTTGTTACATGTTAAGTTCATGTGCGATGTAAAGCCCCGACGACAGTATTCTCGCTGCGGCGGGCAAAGACGCTGTACTGACCAGGGTCACAACTGAAGCGACGGTCAGCGATAGCAAGATCCTGCGACAGTTACTGACCTCTGAGATTTTCGTCAAGATTTCATTAAATCCATTGCAATTAAATGAGAAAAGAACACCTAATTATAATTGAAATGTGATGGTGTATTGAGTCACCCTGTCTTCTGATGTCCATTGACATCTGTACTTTATGATACGGCGACAATAAATCAGTACGCACGCGACAGCATGCGTACAGATATGTTCCAAAACGCTGCGCATAAAACGGAATTTTGTGCTACTCATACATCAGGTTCTGTTGGTGACAGAAAGGTAGGGCAAGTGTTTACGATTGCCCTTGAGCTACGGACCATCTGTATACCCAACAGAAAGATCGTCTTAGGGTCCACTATCCTATAGCACAGGGTCAAAATATGAATGCCACACACTTCATCCAGTTCATGCAAATGGAAAATCCGTTGGTTCTTTTTGCATGTGACGTGGTCTATGGTGGGCTTGATGGGCCTTACGGAGCAACCATTAGTTCATGAGCAGTTTCTCGGAAAACCCCAAACAAGGGTTTTTTAACATATTTTCGCCAACCAAGATGGCTATGCACAGCAAATGGCTGTAATTTGTGTGATATATTCCTAGGATTCTGGCCTCTAAGAAGTTTTAACATTTTCTAGATATTGTTATCCCTTTCCGAGATACAGAGTTTCAAATTTACCTTACTTGTGTACGTAAAATGTGCACGTAAAACGCGATGTGAAGAGAAAACGTGGTTTGTAAAGTGACGTAGCACAGAGAAATATTATATATAGTGTGTCCGTTGTCAGCAGAAGAGTTCTGGAAACCCCAAGTTGTGGTACTGAAGCACACGCAAAATTTTTGTGTACTTAAAATCCGGTATGAGGTGTAAAATTAGTTATGGATTATTTCAATTTCATATAAGTAAATTAACAATTCGGAGTAGGTATTAAAATTCATGGAGAAGAAGTAAAAACTTTGAGGTTCGCCGATGACATCGTAATTCTGTCAGAGACGGCAAAGGACTTGGAAGAGCAGTTGAACGGAATGGACAGTGTCTTGAAAGGAGGATATAAGTTGAACATCAACAAAAGCAAAACGAGGATAATGGAATGTAGTCGAATTAAGTCGGGTGATGCTGAGGGAATTAGATTAGGAAATGAGACACTTAAAGTAGTAAAGGAGTTTTGCTATTTAGGGAGTAAAATAACTGATGATGGTCGAAGTAGAGAAGATATAAAATGTAGACTGGCAATGGCAAGGAAATCGTTTCTGAAGAAGAGAAATTTGTTAACGTCGAGTATAGATTTAAGTGTCAGGAAGTCGTTTCTGAAAGTATTTGTATGGAGTGTAGCCATGTATGGAAGTGAAACATGGACGATAACTAGTTTAGACAAGAAGAGAATAGAAGCTTTCGAAATGTGGTGCTACAGAAGAATGCTGAAGATAAGGTGGGTAGATCGCGTAACTAATGAGGAGGTATTGAATAGGATTGGGGAGAAGAGAAGTTTGTGGCACAACTTGACTAGAAGAAGGGACCGGTTGGTAGGACATGTTTTGAGGCATCAAGGGATCACCAATTTAGTATTGGAGGGCAGCGTGGAGGGCAAAAATCGTAGAGGGAGACCAAGAGATGAATACACTTAACAGATTCAGAAGGATGTAGGTTACAGTAGGTGCTGGGAGATGAAGAAGCTTGCACAGGATAGAGTAGCATGGAGAGCTGCATCAAACCAGTCTCAGGACTGAAGACCACAACAACAACAACAACAACAAATTAACAAGACTTAAATGACCCATAAAGTTATTTTCACAGGAGTGACATGCCCTGCTGTGGCGAGGAGGAGGGGACCAGCGGAAAAATGCTCTACCAGCTGCTTCATTCTATATTCCTCAGTACCTTAAAAATTTTCTTTAAACTATTGGTCTGCGAACATATTCTCGCAATTTTATGCAAGTAGGGAAGGAACAGTGGCAGATAGTAGACAGTGGTTGTGTTGTAGAAAGAGCGAAGGAGGCAATGGCAGTGTCAGAGAATGAGAGGGACACAGCGGCAGTGGAACATAGTAGACAGTGAGAGTAGAGTGACAGGAAAAGAGTTAAGGAGACAGTGCCAGTGGGAGATGAATAAAGAGAAGCAGAAAGTGGAAGCGGGTGAGCGGCAGTGATAATGAGAGAGTCTCTGACAATAACAACGAGAAAGAGACATAGTGAGGCTGAGAAGAGACAGTAGCAGTGGGAAGAAATTAATGAGATAGTAGCAGTAACAGAGAGCAAGAGGGAGAGAGTGACAGTGAGAGGAGTCAGTAGTAGTAGTAGTAGCAGTAGGAAGAACGAAGGAGACTGTCGCGGCGAGAGAGGAGACAGTGACAGTTGGAGAGACACAAGAGCTGCTGACACGGAACTGGGCTGAATGAGTGAACGAGATTGGCCAAGTGAGAGTGGATGGATTACTGGGTGTGAGCATTTTGGGCAGAAGTGACTTACGTGTGAAAAAGACTGAGAATATGTTCGCATGCTAAAATTTTTGCGAAAATTTTTAAAGGTGTAGAATGTAGAATGAGACAGCTCGTACCCCACTTTTCAGTCAAAATCTTTAAATAAATATGAGCGTACTCGCCTGTTTTGTTCTCCGATAGGAGCATTTTTGCGGTAGTATTCTTATGAAGTGAAAGTTATTGCTCATCATACTTACGCAAGAAATAGAAAGTGATAATTATTTTTTCAAGGGAAAGGATGAAGTCAGTTTAGTTGCTGAGATACGAAAAATTCATGATATTAGCAGGAGAATTTTTTAAATTTCTAAATTCATTTGAGATCTATAACATAGCCCGAGATTAAAAAATATAAAACAAGCTTCAGGGATAAATATCTTTTACCGCTTACGTCAGAAATAGTTATTTTCACGAAATGGGGCAAACTTTGCCAATCCAGTCTCGTTCTGATAGCGCGAAGCTGCTAAATGAACGAACAAAAAATGTGACGAGTTTATTTCAAGGTTTAATTGCTACTTACCCTCACGGTTGAAAGAAATCCGAGCACGGCCGAAATGAGTGATTAAAAATTCAAATATTTGAAAACTTGAAAGTTCGGAGGAGGGGCATAACGCCACAAGCTGTTGATGCTCTTTGTTCAAAGAGTAATGCTGTTTTTTCCTATGTTGAAATTCTTATGTGGTGACACAGGGGTACGGTTTCTCCCACACACATGTGTGTTTCGACTAATGTATGTAAACACATCGTAAGGTAAACAGTAAGCCTAAGCAAAGTCATACTGCATGTGTCTCCACGGGAGGAATTCTGCCCGTCGCCCCCATTTCCTCTTTCCTTCATCACCTACAGTGGACAAGTGCCGTATTGCGAAGCCACCAGCCCCTACAAATAAGACCTCGAAGGCGGAAGTGCTGACTGGCCGGTAGCTGCCTCCTCCGAGCTGCCGCTGACGAGCTGCACACAAGTGTCATAATTCGATTTCTCAGAAACTTCGTTCAGTGGAAGAGGAAAAAAAATAAGTGAACACATACCTCGGATTATTCGTAGATACTCTACTGTTTCTGAGAAAACGACAATCAAAGTTTTCGACGTAATTTAGATGCCTTTTAGAGCGCAATGATGCCAGCCGAAGTGGCGGCTCAGTGGGTAGCTTTACGGTTTCTCACTTATTTTATATTTCATTTATCTACTCATGTCCGTAGAAGCTTAATACGCAAATGTTTCTTATTAAGATATGGGCTGCAAGGGCGTTATATTAACTGTAAAACTACGACGCGTTTCACAATAAGTGTCATATTTATTATACAACAGATGTGTAAATGGTATTTTCAAGGGTTATGATCTTTTTAATTTGCGCCAAAGAAACTGGTTTAGGCATGCGTCTTCGAATACAGAATACAGAATACGGTGCAGTTGTTAGATCGGTTATTGCTGCTACAATAGCGGGTTATCAAGATTTAACTGAGTTTGAACGTGATGTTATAGTCGACGCACGAGCGATGGGACACAGCATCTCCGAGGTAGTGATGAAGTGGAGATTTTCCCGTACGACCATTCCACGAGTGTACCGTGAATATCAGGAATCCGGTGAAACATCAACTTTCCGACATCGCTGCGGCCGGAAAAAGATCCTGCAAGAACGGGACCAACTACGACTGAAGACAATCGTTCAACGTGACAGAAGTGCAACCTTTACGCAAACTGCTCCAGATTTCAATGCTGGACCACCAACAAGTGTCAGCGTCCGGACATTCAACGAATCATGAGCTTTCGGAGCCGAAGGCTCACTCGTGTGCCCTTGATGATTGCACGACACAAAGCCTTACACTTCCCCTGGGACCGTCAACACCGACAGTGGACTACTGATGACTAGAATCACGCTGCTTGGTCGAACGAGTCTCGTTTCAAATTGTATCGAGCGGATGGACGTGTACGGGTAAGGAGACAATCTCATGAATCCATGGACCCTGCATGTCAGCAGGCGAATGTTGAAGATGGTGCAGGCCCTGTAATGGTGTGGGACGTGTGCAGTTGGAGTGATGTGGGACCCCCGATACGGCTAGATACGACTCCGACAGGTGACACGTACGTAAGAATGCTGTCTGATCACCTGCATCCATTCATGTTCATTGTGCATTCCGACGGAGTTGGGCAATTCCAGCAAGACAATGCGACACCCCACGTGTGGCTCCAGGAACGCTCTTCCGACTTTAAACGCTTCCAATGGCCACCAAACTCCCCAGACATGAACATTATTGAGCATATCTGGGACGCCTTCAACGTGCTGTTCAGAAGAGAACTCCACCCCTTCGTGCTCTTATGGATTTATGGTCAACCCTGCAAGATTCATTATGTCAATTCCTTCCATCACTACTTCAGACATCAGTAGAGCCCATGCCACGCCTTGTTGCGGCACTTCTGCGTGCTCGCGGGGAGCCCTACACGATATTAGGCAGGTGCACCAGTTTCTTTGGCTCTTCAGTGTATTTCATTCCTATTCAATTCTTATATTAATTCTTACATTTTTTCTTTGGCTCTTCAGTATATTTTATTCCTATTCAATTCTTCTATTAATTCTTACATTTTTTCTTGAGTTTGTTCCTTAGATATATTTGATGCATTTTCTTGGATCTTACCATTCGTAGTTCCAAGCACCACGATCATCACGCGAAGACAACTTTGCCACAGTGACATTTCTTCGTGCAAATCTCACTTGGGAATGAAACGTGGCTAATATCGCAGAAGATTTCACGCATTGGTAATAATTTCGCGGCAAAGCACGCATAACGGATCAGTTTACAAAGACAGGCGCTTGCAGCTGATAATGAAATCAAGATATACTACAGGAAGTTTACCGTAAACAATTTCAAGCAACTTTCTTATTCATTTATTGTTCTTTATTCTATCAATTTTAAGTTATTCAGCATATATACAATAAGCACACGAATGAGGACGATGTTATTTCACTATACAATGGAAAACACTGATACAGTACTCTTCTACACACTTGGATAGTTAAACGAACAACTAAAATTAAAAAAACAGTCAGGTTTAGACTGTGGGGCGCAAAAGTTTGAAGCCCCGACGCTAGCCACTATGCCACTGGTTCAATGGTTCAAATGGCTCTGAGCACTATGCGACTTAATTTCTGAGGTCATCAGTCACCTAGAACTTAGAACTAATTAAACCTAACTAACCTAAGGACATCACACACATCCATGCCCGAGGCAGGATTCGAACCTGCGACCGTAGCGGTCGCTCAGTTCCAGACAGTGGCGCCTAGAACCGCACGGCCACTCCAGCCGGCGTCACTTGTTCGACTGAATTGTTTTCTCCCGAAAAGGCACATAAAGTATCTCGAAACATAGACCGTCGTTTTCTCAGAAACCGTCGACTACCTAGGCTAAGCCGACGAGACACGTATTCGCTTATTTTTACATCTCCACTGAGCAAAGTTTCTGAGAAATCGGGTTATGGCCATTGCCGTGTTCTCTTGGTGAGTGGCGGGGATCGGTGGAGCTGTTAGCGAGACGGCTGGGACCTGTGTCGGCCGGTGGCCTGTTCCGCGCGGCCTAAAACGAGGCGCCGGGCCGGGCGCCGCGGCGCGATGCGGCGCTGCCAACATTCTTGGCCGCTGGCGGCGGCGGCGTCTGTGCCTGTGGCTGTGGTCCCAGTGCGCTGTGCCAAATCCCCGCTCTCTCCTACCCGGCCAGCGGGCACTGCTCTACGGGAATCCCTCCGCCGGAGTGTCGCTCTCAACCCGGCCTCCCGATACCCCGTCTGCTGGTGCAATAACTCCCACGGGTGATGTACTCGCCACGGCCCCGACCTACCGTGTCATAAAACTCCTAACGTCAAACGTTGTAAATGACATCTTTTCACAAAACGTGATTTCACTGCCATTGTCTTCCCCGCACTCAGTGGCATGTCGGTAGACTTCTTCGAAGCACCAAACCGTGGAAAAATGTTTCAAACATTCATTACTGTAGCGTACATTACGACAGCAGGCATCTCAAGCTCATCCACTGTCTTAAATCTTTGTCAGTTAGTGACAATTTCAAATCTTAATAAAAATTATTATAGGTGACCGTATCTTTAGTCTAGAATATTATGGAGTACTTCCTAAAAGAAAATTCTTGCCACCTGCTACAAAAAACAAAAAACAAAAAATCGTACTTCACAAATAATTTCAAAGAAAAGTAGTTTTTCACTTCAATCTACGGAAAAAACAGAACTACTGCAATATTGGGACTGAAAATAATACACGAACATTCTTAAAGTTCATTCATGCATGTTATACATTCCTTCTGCGAAAACATAAAAGTATTCCGAGACAAAAATAAAGATACTGCAAGAAGTGTGAAATTGTTCTGCTGGTGTAACGAAAAATGTCGTAGTTGATGAATCTGCGTTCAGCTGAATCTTCCAGAAAGTTGTTAAGGAAACTATCAAATTAATTTTGGTAACATCTGAGACATGATTGCTCTATCGTGTCAAGTATGGACGCATTTTATTTCCCAGAGACGCCGTGTGTAGGACGTGAATTGTGTGGCTGTGTTTCCGACCTCAGTTGAAGTGCAATAACAGTGGTTTTCATGAACTTGTTGTCATATAGTTACATGTATCCGTACTGATGATGAATTCATTCCGGTATATGTATACATGTAAAGTATTGGTGCAGCTATATGCTTGTCTGTGAAGGCGAAGTGACTCAAGACCATACAAAATAATACAGCACCTCGTCAATCGTTCATCTTGGTGCTGCAGTGCACAACCACTCTCCTACTTTTCAAAGCATTTACTACGTGTAGAACAAATGTAGATTTTTTCGACAAAATCACAACTACTTGTACCCCAAGTAGAGCCAAGAGTCCCGTTAGTAACAACGCAGGTGCCGACGCGACGAGAAAAGAATGACGGTCGTCCTTAATGAGCGCACTTGCACACTGCAGGCATTAACGAGCTCCAGTCGTCGCAGCCTGCATCTGGAATTTCCTTACACCTGTGCCCCAGACGCTTCGTAATGTCAACGTTGGAACCTGGCTGTAGTATATCAACTCCGAACGCTTTGTTATTGCTGCTGTTTATATCGAAGGGGAGCTAAAAATCTGTTACGCGGCGATTGTTAGAGAGATGCTCATCATCGTAACAGCTTTGGTCCTGAGGACCTCCCGTGATGCACGCTCTGGTACGACATTTGTGATAGGAGCACCGCATCCGATTGTGCTCCTTCATACAGACTTTGTTGTGCGATACGTTGAGTTTCTGCTTCTGCAAGAAGGTAATGCAACCAGAATCCAAAATTCTTAAAAAAATATCAAATTTCGTCGAAAATTGTAGGAAATTACCGTCTCCTTAGTACTGTATGTTCACAGGTGTTCTCTGAACGCCTTTGCTTTCCTCGCACACTGTCGCACCATCATTCAGTGTGCGAGTTTATTTGGCCGTGTTACGAGGCCGTGTGTAAAGTTGGAGTAATACGAAAAACTAGCTTGTTGCACGGAAGTGTCGCAAAGAAAATAATGAAAGAAAGATCGAATGGTTTTCACGATGAAGTACGAATAGTGAGATTGCACCTCGCTTGACGTGATGTTATGGCAGTCGTGCCGTGAGGCAAATAAAAACATCATTTACTCGACGAAAAAGAAACACGTTTTTCTACGTTAAGACTACAGCACATTTAATTACATTAACTAAATAGCTAGAGCGGCAGAACCATCCAATAAATAATTTAAATAATTAACAAATAAATGCTGCGTGGGATTAGCCGAGCGGTCTGAGGCGCTGCAGTTATGGACTGTGCGGCTGGTCCCGACGGAGGTTCGAGTCCTCCCTCGGGCATGGGTGTGTGTGTTTGTCCTTAGGATAATTTAGGTTAAGTAGTGTGTAAGCTTAGGGACTGATGACCTTAGCAATTAAGTCCCATAAGATTTCACACACATTTTTTTAACAAATAAATCTATATACAACCTAGCCTATTACACTGCCGAAAAAAATTGGTACGCCTGGAAAAACGACGTCGATACTATCCGATGAGGGCATATGCCACCCAGGGAAAAGTAGATGCACTGATAATGTCTTCAACGTCGTCCACCAACAAATAGCGTTGTGGTATAGCTACCAGAGTGCCCTCTGTGTCGACCACCTAATAGCCAGAAGCCTCAGTGTGGTACAAACGTGTGAAGTAAGCAGGCAACCAAGCCATGGGAGACGCACTAGTGCTTGCTGCAGCCAAATAAGCAAGTTTGAAAGGGGTCAAATTGTAACCCTCGGACTGGCGTGATGATCCTTTCCGAGAATTGCCACACAAGTTGGACGTGGCGTTTCAGTTGTGCAACGATGTTGCTAACGGTGGTCGTGTGAATCATTAGTTAAAACTTCCGGGCTGAGAGACCGTGGTCGATCTGTAAAACTTCGTTGCCAACTGCGGGCAACAAAACGTCAGGAAGAAGAAGTTTTACAGATCGTCCACGGCTCTCATCCCGGAAGTGTTAGCTAATGAAGACTCTAGCCGTGAAAGCCTACACGTTGCGCTCAGGTGAATATTCTCACACCCGTAGACCAGGTTCTGGACGTCGACGCAGCACAGACGCCCGCCAGGATCCTCGTGTTGTAAGGGCAGCAGTGGCAGATCGTTCAGCTGCCACAGCACAGATAAGAGGGCTTGTGGGACTAGACCTGTCAACGCGAACTGTTGCGAACCGCTTATTAGCAGCGGTGTTACGGGCACTCAGATCTCTAGCCTTTCTTCCACTCACGCCACAGTATGGACGTGCAGTGGATCACTTGGAAGATATAGTCTGTTGGTGAGATAAGCTACAACTTTCGTTCACCTTCGGTGTTCCTGGATTGAAAGCTAACCAACGCTCGGCATGTGCAGAATGTTGTTAGATCTGTTCTTTTACAGTCCTTGCAGCAGGCAGGCGATGTGTTGTTCCAACAGGATAACGCTCGCCCGCACATTCCCAGTGATACTTAACGTGCTCTACAAGACGTGTGTCACCTTCCTTGGCGAGCATAATCTCTGTATTTGTCTCCAATCCAGCACGTGTGGAATACAATAGGACAAGAAGTGACTCATGCGGCTCATCAACCAAGAGAACGACGAATAGTTCGAGCAGGTGTAGAATAACGTATCCCAGGACAGTATTTGCCATCTTTACGTTCGACCGGATGCCAGAATTGTTGCCTGCACTGCAGTCCCTGGAGGCTGCATCACGTATTAACATGGGTTGATACATGGTACATCAGATCCGCTTGTGATATTGACGTGTAAATGTAATTATTACATTATTCCATATGCAATGTTGCAGTAATAAATCTTGAGTGAACTGTAAACATCTAAAAGGGTTATTATTTTTTTCCGGCAGTGTATGTGCCTATGAGTGCCACCGCATTTCCAAGGAACTTAATATTTAGTACGACTGGTGTCAGTCACGAGGACGCCCGACGTAACTCATGACTCCTTTCAGAGTGAGCTGTCGGCTCACAGTTTGGAATAGTCTCGCGTTCCTATTGCCTCCAACTATTCACTTTCGAAATCAACCTGTAGGCGAATGTCAAACACCCCACCGCAAGCCAGACCTACTTGCCTCGTATTAAAATTTTTATACTTTAAGCACTCGCGACTTTCTGCCAGGGTTGTTTATGAAAGTTCGTTTGAAAATTTACTCTGAATGGGTGACGGGTGGAAGGAATGTTTCGTCACTGCTTCAATGGCTCCTTTAGCGGAAAAATAAGTAGGTACGCGCCTCTCTAGCGCCATTTTGTCACCTGTCGCCGCCAAATCGACGGCACTTTCGTTTCGTTGCGTAGGCTGTCAAGTGCACCATTTTCGCTCTGACACTGCTAATTTCAACACAAAATGAGTACACATACAAGTAAAGTTCCACACTGTATAGCCAATAAGAGCTGTAATTCCGAATAAGACACTTCTAAAACCATTTCAATCATTGGAATATTAGATACTATAGCTGCGCCATTGAGTGCCTTTCTCAAACATAGCAAGTTGGATTTTCTGTCTTCAGTCGAAGAGATTCCATGTGAGAGAACGAGCAGTGTAAGATATGGTCCCAGGTGTGTGGAAGGGGGTTCTAATTCCAATATTTTCTTGGATATAAGGTACCAGACACTAGACTGCACTTGACTAGGGTCCAAACAGTGAGTCTCTCTAGGACCATCGTTCACCACACTTGACAAAGGCAACTAGGTCACCCGTCGAAATACCGCGTAGTAAAATGAAACTACAAGCCACGTGTGACGTCGGGAAACATATCTTCTCTTGATCGCATCGAAAAATCTCATAAAGGGCAGAGAATTTTATATTAGTGACGCATCCTAAATTTGAAACGTATTTGTAGAGAAGTTCTCGACTCTCTGAGAACATCGTTATTGTCGAGTTTATAAACACTACCAAGGATTATCAGCCATACTCGGAG
The DNA here is from genome assembly GCF_021461385.2 of Schistocerca piceifrons. NCBI lineage: Eukaryota > Metazoa > Arthropoda > Insecta > Orthoptera > Acrididae > Schistocerca > Schistocerca piceifrons. Next base: position 37,642,646 of record NC_060142.1, read on the forward strand.
TATATCGGGTTCTCATTTGTTGTATGCTTTCTTTTACCTTCTTTCATTCAGGGAAAAGTTTCACTTCATTTCACTTTCAGTCAACTGGAATTGTCCCCTTCCAGCAATAATGAAATAATTTTAAACAAAATGGAAGTTAATTTTGCAATTTAATGCTTTGAAGGTATAATCCATGTCTGAGTTTCTGCGACAATCATGATCGTTACCAAGACAGAATACTCATTGGTAGACGAAGTTTTGAATTCTATCTTGTTGGACAACACATGCATAGAGCATTTATTATTTAGACCAGGTGCTCATTGTATCAGAGATGCGATTGTATTATATACTTTAAATCTTCACTCCGTAACAAATCCAAGGAAGAACATTCGATCATGGTAGAAACTGTGAGACGTAGTGTAAGTTACAGAGAGCCCGTAAGCGTTCTGCATATAGCGACTGATATGTAAAAGTGTGTTATAATTCGCGTAACAGTTGCGCATACCAAGCTGTGGGACTACAGTTCTGGGAGCAGAACCATCATACATACTGCAATGCTCCTCTTGATCATTAAGAACTCTTTATTTATTTCACTTGTTCATTTATTTATTTTTTCCATTCCATTGTAGCCTGTTACCTATAATTTAAACACAGGCTGCACTGATTCTTACAGAAATTATGCAGTATACATTAATACTTAATTTTATCATATACAATACTACCTCCACAACTACAAGGCTCACTCCGATGCAGAATGAAAATCCATTCTGAAAAAAAATTCGATTTTAAAATACAGTCCATTGGAATAATTAAGCCATTCCTGAAATTTATCGAGGCTGTTGTGCCAACTCAGAAGAAAATCATCCAAATTTAGATTTTTGTGATTTTAGTAAATCGCTTAAGGTGAATCCCGGGATGGTTGCTTTGAAAAGAAAACGTCAGATCTACTCCCACGTCCTTTCCCAGTCGGAGCTTACGTTCCGACTCTCATTACCTCGTCGTCGACGGGACGTTAAACATTAACGGGCCGTTTTGAACTATAGGTTGGAAGGTGCTTTGGTTATGAGTCGAAGACTATGGATGTATCATGACAATCTTCTTGTCATATACGCTGGGCATTCACCTGTTAATTTTACGTCTATGATCAAGATCCCTATTCTACCACTGTGGTCTGATACTACCAAGATTTTAATGTGTCTGAAGGTGTTAATAACGGGACTATCCTCGGCCCAAAAGTCACTATTCCCGTGGAGGTCCGATTAGCCTCTCGGATTTTATTTTGCTCATGTTTTCCCTTTATTAGTTACGTCAACTGCTGGCCATTTCTTAATGCCTATATCTTCGCCATGTTAATTATGTCATCGGTTTATCGGCGTTGTGTCCCGAAAATTCATGCGTGAAGCCTTTGGGTACAATGACCATATACTCCACTCCAGAATTAATACTTATTACACTACATGCGTCAACTGAAATAAAATTCTTGCGCTTGCGACAGCCTTCACTGCTCCAGAACCTTGAGAAATTTATCTCACTGACGTGATTTGCTAACAGAGAACATTTTATGCAGTTATGCTGCCGCAAAACACTCAGCAGATACACTAATGCTACGAGGGCTACTTTCATTTGTTAATTTCCGACAGGTCGCGAAATTAAAACCACAGTGAACATCCGGTAAAGTTCAAACAAATTTCGGGCTTGCAGCCGGTCGTCGTTCAATACTTCGCACGATATTTCAACTGGAACCACACTGCCCGCCGGCAGCGCCCTCGCTGGTGGAATAGCGGAACTCAGTCATCCTCTGCGTTGCTGTTTGTCACGGCCGTCGACGCACTCTGTCGTCTTCGATTTGAGCAAATCCCGTAAAGCTCTGCGCACATTGCAGCGCAGTGTCTCTAGTATGCCCGTCTATCTTTTCAGTTCTGGAAGCACAATGAGCACGTAAAGACGCCTAGAAAACAGTTTCTGCTATTAAGTGTGAAGTCCTACTTACGGATTTCCGTTATTTCATGCAGGTCACATAACTGTCATGCGTTTTCTTCTTCGTGACAGTTCTCGGCCGCATAATGCAGGTGCTATGAAGACGCTCCTGCAGCGTTTCCGATCGAAGTGTTTGATACGCACCATGCAGCTGGGACTTGGCCACCTCTGATTTTCATCTCTTCGCACACCTGAGCGCTGGCTATGAGGACAGCGTTGGTATAGCCCGATGCAGACCAGCGCTGGCAATATGCGGAAGTCAACAAGAGTATTGGACAGTTGGTACCAGGTTACGAATGTCTAAGTCGGAGCGGCGACTATGTAGAGAAGGTGCTGGAAGGCGTAGTTAAATGTTGCAAATAAACCATTTTGATTTTCACAATGGTTTCCTTTTAGCGACCGATCGGAGATTGAAAAACAAATAACGCTTGTATTAACTGTAGAATTTAAAACTACATATAGTAGTTAATTAAGATTATTGGTAGTAAAACCATTCTTGGCAGTAACTGACAAACAAATTATAATTATGTTATTTCGAGCAGTGTCAACATTATCCAATGCGTTATCTGCCTATTAACGAGGTGTATTGTCCAGAGACTCTGCTCATGTACTATCAACCACTTTTTTCTATGCTAATGTAGGGCGGCCTGAATTTTTACGTTAGGGACTGTATCAGTGCTGAAAGGTTATGGGATAAGCTACAAATTGGTGTACGTGTTGCTCAATTTATTCTCCACATGATCACAAGTTATAAATAAATTTTAATAAAATCTGAAGCCAGTATTTGACAAACTTTAACACTGCAGAAACAGAAACACAAAAAAAGTATTCGTAATTTCACCCTCAATAAAAATTCCCAAAGTAAAAATATTTTAAATGCATTTTTCCCTTCTAACATTGCCAAACACATTCACTATCATAAATCACATGAAGGCCATGAATGGACAATGTTTTCAAGTTTTTTTCAGCTTTCTAAACAACACACAGCTATGAATTTGCAAGAATGTAGATGAAGAGCATGTTTCGCGATAACAAAGCAAGCATTTCGTGCAACAAATGAATCTTGCGTTTACCCATTTAAAAACAGAAACGATCTTTACAAACAGAAAATGAAATTAAATTTTAATAACGTTTCAAAATTGTGTCCCCGGGACGAAAATTGGAACCTTAAGGGGGACGAAATTACGAAGAACCCCAGATTTATTACAACGACTGCTACAGCAACATGGGCCAGACTTTTTGCTATACCAAATACACATGAGAAAGCAAAAGACACAACTGAAATAAAGCTCAATATTTGAACTAAAATCAGTGCTCAAGCAATGAATAGTACGCTGTTAATACGACTGCTGCAGTAAGTCACCTCAGTGTGAAATGATGAATATCTCTTACACGGAAGCTAAACAAGCTATATATAACGAACTCCCTCAACAAAACAATGAACTGAGGTTACGTTGCTAAATATGTGTTAGAAACTCTGTAAACAGGAAATTCCTAGGGGGGCCAAATTAGGAGCAGGGACGACATTAGGACCTTTTATCTTATAACGATTTGTGTCTACCTCTCTTTATTCACGTCCATACGATGCAAAGCATCAGAAGTGTACAGCTTTACTGGCGGATACCGACAAACGAATTTCAGAAGTTTGCGTGTGGTACTGACTGTGGTACTCCTGCACGATGGACCGACCGCTCCAGTCGGTGCTCGGCGAGTCGAATTGGACTGACGATTTCCGCCTACGAGATATAATGTCGCCGGACTGACACGTGACAGGCAGGATTAGCAGCGGCTGCGGCTGCGGCTGCGGCGCGGCGCGCTCCTCTTTAAGGGCGACGTGCCGGCGCAGCTCCAGCGGGCAGCAGCCAGTGGCCGGCGGCCGCGCGGCGTGGCGGCTGGCACCGGCTGACTCTGGCTCGGAGGGAGGGGCCGCTGCCGAATCGATAAGCGCCGGCTGGGCCGCTCCGGCCCACGTGCTGCCGCTGCCGCTGCCGCTGCACGGACGCTACCGACGCCGACGCCGACGCCCCGCCGCCGAGACGTGGCAACGCCGCAGGCGGGACGCCACGCGGTGCTGGCGTCGGCGCCGTGTCGCGACGCGACGCCACGCGTCCCTGCCCATCTGGCAACCGAGCACACTGCTTTCGCACATACCACGAGAGGCTCCAACTTACAATGGTGAATGGACTGTTCATTCCTCCATCAGATGGAGAAGACTAATCACATCAAAAACTTTGATTAAACAGCGGAATTTACGTTGTTACATAAACATCCTCAAAGGTGACGGGCTGGGACTCAACGTGTACCATTATCCTCCATGGGCAATATTCTTAGTGCCCACTCTGTCCCAAGAGGACTCGAGACTCGCCACTTTGTGTCAGTCGGCGAATATTTGTTTCCTAGTTCCAAAATTCCAAAAATCAGTTGGCGCTTAGCACCCTCGAACGAGAGGACCCTCACAGTCTCACTCTCCTGTCTCTCTGTCCTCAGCTGAGTGGTAACGTATTTGCCTATTGTTGCAGCGTGTCTGGGTTAGATTCTCGGCCGGGTCGGAGATTTTCTCCGCCGGTGAACCGGGTGTTTTGCTGAAACTTCCTGGCAGATTAAAACTGTGTGCCGGACCGAGACTCGAACTCGGGACCTTTGCCTTTCGCGGGCAAGTGCTCTACCATCTGAGCTACCCAAGCACCACTCACGTCCCGTCCTCATTCTGGGTGCTCTGTTATCACCGTCATCACCGACGCGCAAATCGGCGAAGTGGCGTCACCTGAAATAAGACTTGCAACCCGGCGGCCGAACTTCCCTGGATGGGGCCTCCCAGACAACAATGTCACACGGTCATTTCATTTCACTTCCTGTCTCTCATCAATTAAAGTCCAGGCACAGCTTCTTCAGTTGTATAGTAAATCGAAAAGGACACGCCACTATTCGTTTGGAGTGCTCCTAAAATCCTTGCATCTTTACTGGGTTCCGTCATTAGAAGAGTTCACAGTCAGACGTGGAGAGAGTTTGGGCGACCCCTAACATGGAACGAACATGTATTGCTAGGAGCTACGAAAATTTGTACGGCTGGCTTTCTTCGGCATCCCACCTATGTGGATGTGGTGAGAAACACATTCAAGCACATGTATCCTCGTTCCTGCTGCCCCATGTACTGCTCGCGGGAAGACATATCTGGACAACTCTGTACATTTTATGTGACATCTGCTTCTGAAAACTGTGTATTGCATTGATTTATCTCTGTATTGTTCTCTGTTATTTAATCTGAAATATATAATCTATTTTACACTCGTGTGATGTTTCTGGCCCAATTAATAACACCGAAAATACAGGTCTCCCGCACATCTTCCTGGACTGTTACCACTGAGAAAACCGACTTCCAGAGCGAGAGCACGCTCAGTCTGCCGGAATCTACTGCATAACAGTAAACACTCCGTTATACAGGGTATGATTCGTTCTTGACCACAGTTTCGTCTGAGACTACGCTTATTCAATGCGACAACCTTCCTACCTGTGGTACTATCCCAACGAGGTATGGCAGATCACCTCTTTGGTCTTTAGCACCCTGGAGAGCCGAACTGACGCATTAAGGCAGGAATCTTGCCGCCGGTCGTCTTTGGACAGATGGGACGGTATCCGACACTGCAGCCGAGATGAGTAACGCACGCCTGTGCGGTGGCGCTCAGCTCAGAAGTAGCCAGATCAAGTGCCAGTGCTGGAAGAATTCGCAGCCAGTATTTGGCCCGCAATGAGGGAGCAGTGTTGGCGTCAAGACTATAACAACCAGTCTTTGGGCCAATGTCCAGTACGAAATTCCAAGCCTCTCTGTAGTGACTCATGGAGTGAAGACATGCGGCGCTGTTCATTGTGATCTGTCCAGCGATGGCCTTTTTGACCTGTTCAAGATGAGCAGATTACGTGCAGCATAAATCCACGCTACACTCACACGGACATTACAGTCACCAATCTGTGTTAATTAATTTTACGACAGTGAAGTGGGATAGTCTTTTTATAACTCTATTTTCACTGACGTCACAGAAAGGCTGGTACCATGTAAGTTGCAGTAATAACTGCATACTGTATGATGATGATTGCTTCGATAGAAACTGGTAGCGATTAAAGGTTTCTTTTCTCAGAAGCTCACGGAGGTATCTACATATGACTACCTTTTAATCCAAACCACTGATACTGAACGCAAGAACTTTGTCAAATGACTGCAGTATGCACAAGATCTTGGTATATCACTGAATGTATCTGTAGTCATAGAAAACCAGAAAACATAAAGATCTATCACTTTAGAAAGTTTAGTTCTTAAATAAGAGACTGGCGATTTTTATCGTGTTGTCTATAGAAATAATCAAAAAAAGTGGCGTAAGCATTGTTACGTCAGAGACCTCCATGTGTTGTTCAGCCGCCTAATTGGAACGCTTTCTCTTCTTCCACGCACGATGCAATATCTGTGAGTTGTGCCTAAGTGCATCTGTTCAGATAGGTAACTGCAATGGATGTTTATGTTCTGTGGTGCTACATTCTCCTCGTATCATGCTGAGAGGAGAGGGTGAAACCATTTGACAACACACAGTCTACTCCACTAGAAGTGCACGCAGGGAACCGCCGGACTTAATCATACCCGATGGACGGATGATACGCCCTTACTCCACAAGACACTATCGAAAAGTCTGGAATTTAACTGACCCATTGGGATAAAGTCCCTCATTATGGGGAAAGTTTCTTCCTGTACGAGAATTGGAATTGAGTCTCTGCATCGAGTGAATTGAAAAATGACGTATTCTGAGGATAGGTGCCTTTAAAACTCAAACTGAGGCGAATCAGTGTTATACTAGTGGACAGGTATCTCCTTGTTCTTAAAAAGTTAGGCAACAGATTATTGCCCATCGACGGCGACATCACTAGTGAGGGAGCACAAGTACGGACTGGACCCCGAGCCTTTTCAAAGGGACCACCCCGGCAATCGCCTTATGTGATTTAGGGAAGTCACTGGAAATCTAAAGCTGGTTTTAGCCGAATACGAGTCCGGCACCTGAGCACGGCGCCATCTCGCTCGATGTTATTGTTTTTGTGCACGTAAGGAGGTAGGTAGTAAGGCTCGTCGGTAATTAGTAATATTTATTCCTTGTAAAGAGATCTGACAATACTATATTTCAGTCCCTCTGAAAATATAGGTTACCGCATGGTAGTGATGTACTGCACATGTGACTGAATACATGGCATATAGTTCCTTGGCGTTGTAATAAATGTAAGGTTCTAAAGCAACGCTATCAAAATATATGGCTATTTATTTGATACTCGAAAATTCCCTCATCAAAATCTATATATTTTTTGTCATTTGGTAGGCGAGTTTGTGTTTGTCCTGTTACGACCCCTCTTTTTCAGGAATGGGTAGATATATTCCTTGCCTGTATCAATGTCAGTAACATACCAATATCGTCCAGATTCTCGATTGCCGAGACGCAAGAAGTACCTATACGCATAATTAAATATGTACTGAACAGTCGGTTCATGAGTCGTACTCACAATTAACAGGACTTTTTATTATTACTACTGAACGCTGTGTCATCAAATAAATATATCTCAGCTGTCAACAAAAACGAATGCTTAGCGGAGATAAGAAACAAAACAGTGAATAGTTATAACCAATTATTAGCCGTAGTTTCCTTAATACAGTTCTAGCATAGCTTGCGTGGTGTTTGACGTAGAACCGTTTCTGTACTACGTAATGTGTCCCCGTTAAGTGAACAAATTCTGAAAAAAATTCATGTACATGTTACTGGACCTGGCTTCTTATCCCAGTAACGTGATTCATTTAGTTACGGACTTGCGGCTGTGTAAGTCAGCGCTGCAGTGTTTTTGATGATGGTTTTTGCGTCAGCAATTTCTCCTTCCCATAGATTTACGCTCGTACTGTATACCGTTGCATGTGGAATACTGGCAAACAAACAAGGCGGGGCATTGAGCACCTTGTTAGACACCCAAGTTGGTGGTGGTGGTGGTTGTTGGGATGTTTAAGGGGGACTAAACAGCTAAGGTCATCAGTCCCCCATTCCAAAAACAAGCGAGACAAAGTCGCAGAGCAGATAAAACCCCAAGGGGAAGGAGACTGCCCCCCCCCCCCCCCCCGGTGCTAAAGAACACAAATTAGGCAACGAACACTACAGAAAAGAAGAGTACAGACGAACACCAGACAGAAAGAAATAGAAGAAAAGAAGATGGCCGGAGACTGGTTGACTGACCACGACAACAAAAAAGGGAAAGAGTCAACCATCCGATGAGACACCAAAACAGCAACAAATATGGAGAGACGCGAGGACAAAAGACACAGAAACGGAAAAGTGCAGGACCCCCCTAAATGGATCCATAAAAAGGACTAGCACGGATAAAATGTAAAACATTGTCAGCCATGGAGGCATCGTCGCATAAAATCAAAGGCAAGGTGCCCGGGAAATTAAAAGACTGCCGAAGGGTGCGCAGTCGGGGACACTCCAATAAAATGTGGGCGACCGTCAGCCGGGACCCACACCGACACAGGGGGGGGGGGGGGGGGATCCTCCTGACGCAAAAGATGGCCGAGCTTCAAGTATGTATGGCCGATGCGGAGCCGACACAGGATAACAGAGTCCCTGCGAGAAGACCGCAGGGAGGAGCGCCACACATCGGTCGTCTCCTTGACAGCCCGCAGTTTATTAGGCATTGTCAAGCCTCGCCATTCAGCAGACCACATCCCAAGCACCTTACGGCGCAACACCAGCTGCTGATCGGGAGCCGTGAGGCCGATCTCCAAAGATGGGGCGTCGAGCGCCCCTTTGGCCAGCCTGTCAACACGTTCGTTCCCCGGGATGCCAACATGACCTGGCGTCCAAACCAAGACCACCGAACGTCCAGAACGGGCAATGGCGGAAACAGACTTCTGAATAGAGGACACCAGAGGAGAAGAGGGATAGCAGCGGTCGATGGCCTGAAGGCTGCTCAGGGAGTCACTGCAGATGACGATGGACCTACCTGAGCAGAAACGAATATGCTCAAGAGCGCGCAAGATGGCCACCAGCTCTGCAGTAAAAATACTGCAGCCAGCCGGCAAGGAGCGTTGCTCAACATGGGCAGCGTGAGCAAAAGCGTAGGCAGTGCGACCATCAACCAGGGAACCATCAGTGTAGACAGGCTCACAGCCCGGAAATGAGGCGAGGAGCGCAAGAAAACGGCGACGGAGGGCCACAGGCGGAACCGAGTCCTTAGGTCCCTGTGCCAAATCCAGACGGACGGACGGCCGGGACAAACACCAGGGAGGCGTAGGTGTACGGACCCGGAAGGGAGGCAGAAGAGGGAATGACCCCAGTTCTGACAGCAGGGACTGGACACGGACAGCTACGGAAAGCCCAGATCTAGGTCGCCGTTCGGGCAGATGGAGGACCATGGCAGGGAAAAGCAGGCGACGATTGGGATGGTCTGGCGAGCAATGCACGTGGACAGCATAGTCGGCGAGCAGTCGATGGCGGCGAATCCGCAGCGGGGGAACCCCGGCCTCCACCAGTAGACTATCTACGGGGCTGGTACGAAAAGCGCCAGTTGCAAGCCGAACCCCAGAGTGGTGTATGGGGTCTAACAACTTCAACACTGAGGGTGATGCAGACCCATAGGCCAGGCACCCATAATCAAGCCGGGACTGCACAAGGGCTCTGTACAATCGCAGCAGCGTGCAGCGATCTGCACCCCAAGACGTGTGGCTAAGGCAGCGGAGGGCGTTGAGGTGCCGCCAGCATTTTTGCTTCAGCTGAGTAACATGAGGAACCCATGTGAGCCGGGCATCAAACACGAGTCCCAAGAAGCGGCAAGTGTCCACCACTTGAAGCAGGTGGCCGCCGAGGTAAAGTTCAGGATGAGGGTGGACCGTCCGACGCCTGCAGAAGTGCATAACTCGAGTCTTGGCTGCAGAGAACTGAAAACCATGAGTCAGAGCCCATGATGCTGCCTTGCGAACGGCGACTTGCAGCCTGCGGTCGGCGACTCCCGTAGTCGTGGAGCTAAATGAGATGCAGAAGTCGTCGGCATACAAAGAAGGAGACACCGACGACCCCACTGCTGCAGCCAGACCATTAATGGCCACTAGAAATAAGGAGACGCTCAACACTGAGCCCTGCGGGACCCCATTTTCCTGTATATAAGATGAACTAGAGGTGGCACCGACTTGCACCCGGAAAGAGCGGCGCAATAAAAAGCTTTGAGGAAAAGCCGGGAGCCGACCACGAAGACCCCACTCACGCAACGTGGCGAGGATGTGATGCCGCCATGTGGTGTCATACGCCTTCCGCAGATCGAAAAATACAGCAACGAGATGCTGACGTCGGGCAAAGGCCGTACGGACTGCAGATTCCAGCCGCACCAAATTGTCCGTGGCAGACCGGCCCCGACGGAAGCCACCCTGGGATGGAGCGAGGAGACCGCGCGACTCAAGGACCCAACACAAACGCCGCCCCACCATACGTTCGAGCAATTTGCACAAAACGTTGGTGAGGGTAATGGGACGATAGCTGTCCACCGCCAGTGGGTCCGCGCCGGGCTTCAAGATGGGGACAATAACACCCTCTCACCATTGCGACGGGAACACGCCTTCGCTCCAAATGCGATTAAATATCGCGAGAATGTGTCTCTGGCAGTCCCTGGATGCAGTCTGGGCCTGGTGCTGTATCAGGGCAATCGGCGAGGGCAGCGAGGAATTCCCTCTCGCTGAAAGGAGCATTGTATGTTTCAGAACGACGCGTGTGGAATGAGAACGGCGTCCGCTCGGCTCGCTCCTTTAGAGAGCGAAAGGCGGGGGGATAGGATGCAGTCGCAGAGCTCTGAGCAAAGTGCGCAGCAAGCCGTTCAGCAATGGCGGCAGCGTCCGTGCAGACAGCGCCGTCCAGGGAGAGCCCAGGGACACCCATAGTGGTCTGGTATCCATAAATCCGCCGGATCCGGGACCACACGAGTGAGGGGGAGACATGGGAGCCCAAGGATGAGACATACCTCTCCCAGCACTCCTGCTTACGCTGTGCAATAAGACGACGGGCGAAGGCACGGAGCCTCTTAAAGGTGATGAGGGTCTCAAGAGACGGGTGCCGCCTATGACGCTGGAGAGCCCGCCGACGGTCGCGAATAGCCTCAGCAACCTCCGGCGACCACCAGGGTACAGCCCTCCTCCGAGGGTGGCCAGAAGAACGGGGGATGGCAGCCTCGGCCGCTGAAATGATGGACGTGGTTAAAACATGCAGTTGGTGAGACACCGAGATCGTTACATCCTCTACGCGCTGACTCCAAGAACGTCTGGCATATGTATATAGTTGTTGAAGCTTGAGTGTCACCAGCGGAGTAGCTATTTTGTTTGGTGTGAGAGCAACCTGCCTATACAGTTCAACTCCCATTATGCGAAGTAACGGTTGTTGGTGTGTTACAGCGGCCATCTCGAGGGTCATGTCGGGATAGTTGCGGAAAAAGACCAGTATGTCTCTCCATATCCGGCTCTAAGGCATAATACACAAATAATTGATATACGAAAACAGGTAGAATGAAGGTTATAAGATTCGCAGAGATACAGGAGCGAATGACTTTCCTATCTTAGCGCGGCTGACGAACAAGACGGAAGGAAGGGCCTCCCATCCATGTAATTATTAAGTAAGAAATTACTAATTCGTTTTCAGCGATTGACCTTCACTATCGGCCAGAGCCAACGGGGTACCATCATTGAAAAAGAGAAAGTAAAAGTAAAAGAAAAGGTGAAAATAAGGTATTCGCGTAAGGTAATTACTTGTATGCCAGCTGCCGGCCGTGGTGGCCAAGCGGTTAAAGGCGCTACAGTCTGGAACCGCGCGGCCGCTACGGTCGCAGGTTCGAATCCTGCCTCGGGCATGGATGTGTGTTATGTCATTGGGTTAGTTCGGTTTAAGTAGTTCTAAGTTCTAGGGGACTGACGACCTTAGAAGTTAAGTCCCATAGTGCTCAGAGCCATTTGAACCATTTGTATGCCAGCTAACTACATATCAAGCCATTAAAATTGTCACATCAGAAAGAATAGTAGTAATGAAGCTTTCCTTATTGTGTGTATAGATTATAGATGGAAGAATACGCGATTACATTTATGCGACATTTGCTACAAAGAGCTGCCAGCTCTGGCAGCAAGAATGTGTGTAACACGGCTGGGCATCAAGTGGAACTGAGTGTGGGTGACACATACGGGTACGCCATACCATGCTACTTCGACTTTGTGGCAGAGTTAATAAAAGGTAATTGCTGGTGAGTAGTAACACGCCAGTCTGTTGGTAATGCATGACGACATGTTTCCAATGGGTCAGAGACGTGGAGAAGATGCTCGCCAGGTCAACAGCCGAACACCGTGTCTATAGAAGCGTTCTCCTGTTGGGAGGTAACGTTACGAAGTACTTGCAGATAGAGCACAGGCATTGGCCTTAATACGCCAGAAATACAATGCCTGATGACCAAATTACCGGCTATGAATGCCATTCGAGACTGAGATGTGTACCAAATGCACCCCATGCCAACACACAACTTACCATACCCGAATGACGATAGCACATGCAATACGGTAACCTTCGTTCTTCTTGGAGCCTCCACAGACGGATACGTCCATCGTGATGCTATACGCAGAGCCGACCATTCGAGACTGAGATGTGTACCAAATGCACCCCATGCCAACACACAACTTACGATGCCCGAATGACGATAGCACATGCAATACGGTAACCTTCGTTCTTCTTGGAGCCTCCACATACGGATACGTCCATCGTGATGCTATACGCAGAGACGACCCTTGTCTCTGAAAGCGATGTGGTGCCATTCCTGCCTCCCGTGTCGTCGTTGGGCACACTACCCCCGTTGGTGCACCTGTGTCTGCTGCCGCATCAAGGTAATCCGCAGCAACGGTAGTGGCGACGGCCGTGCGTGGTTCTCCAGACGCCATCGTACAGAGCGTGTGAATGCCTGTCAAGCTGGAAACTTGCCCATTTCCTGATTCAAGGTACATGACGAAGCAAACTATGCAACTATCCTCTCAGGCACTAGCTGCGCGGGGTCGCTGACATCCTGCATGGCGATTAGTATTGCCCTCCTGAAACCAGTAATCCGATATTTTCATGAGACATGTGGCATCCCGACCAACGTGGACAGCAACAGCCCGAAGTAATAAACGGCAGTCTTGGTCGGGAGCGATCGTGTTAATGTCAAATTGCGACAAGTGCTGCAGTCGTTTCTCCTTCGACAACAAATTTTTTCTCAAACAAACAACATTCAATCGCCAATTTTGAATGAGAAGCTGGCCGCTGGTGGCCGAGCGTTTCTAGGCGCTTCAGTACGGAACCGCGCGACCGCTACGGTCGCAGGTTCGAATCCTGCCTCGGGCATGGATGTTTGTGATATCCATAGGTTACTTAGGTTTAAGTAGTTCTAAGTTCTAGGGGATTGATTACCTCAGATATTAAGTACCATAGTGCTCAGAGCCATTTGAACCAATCTGAATGAGAAACCCGTCGCATAATATTTATTTGTACATGAAATGTAAACGGTATTACTCCTACGTACAACATGCGGTTGCGATACTATGCTAATCATTGTCATATCGAAGCCAGTTTGACGTTTGCTTCATGCTCCCTTCATGAATTTGCAATTTTAATATCCAGCAGTGTAGTAATGTGATTTCGAACTAGGTCTTTCGGGCCAATGCACTGACATCATGTAAATATACAGAGTGTTCGTTTTAGCTTCAGATAACTAAATATCACGGAAACTACGCATCGTACGAAATAAATGTAGGTGTAAAGTTAATGTTACTAACGTGGACATCTATCTGTGCTACAACTGACTTCCTCCTAAACACCTCTCTATCGTGGGCTGTATCAGCTTTGTATTTTCAAATGAGAGTCGGAAAAAGTAGAGTTTACTCAAACCATTGTTTTCCATTTGTGGTAGATGACGCTGTATTGATGAAATATCAATTGTATGTGTTTTTGCAATTAAGAACCGCCGCAACCGATTCTACATTTCATTTATGATGCAAACGTAAATCTTTGTGCTCTAACGGTTGATATTTATGTTCGAAATTTATTTCTGTGTTGAAAGTTTAATTGTACTGTACATTTACATCGTAAATGGAATTTAGAACCAAATTTGACAGTTCTTAGTTGCAAAAACAGGCAAACATATTTGTCGATTACAGCGTCATCTTCCACGAATGGGAAACAATTATTTGAGTAAACCGCACGTATTTTTTGGCGTAGAACCGAAGCTGTAAACGTAGGCGAGGGGGTGGAGTTCCCAATTGAAATACAAAGATGAACCACCTCCTCCCCCCCTCCCCCCCCCCCCCCACACACACACAGGAGTGATGGTTAGAAGATGGCAAGTTGTAGGACAGACAGATGTTCCCTTTACTAATATTAACTTTTCACCCACAGCACTTTTTCTGCACGGTGTGTCGTTTTCGAGATATTTAGTTGGCTCAAGTTAAAACAAAAACCCTGTCTATACGACTGCGCTTAAAAGCCTTATATTATTTTATTTACTACAAATAATCAATTAAATTTGTTTTAATACATTCACAATAGTTTCTCTAATAAGTAGGAATAGCATCTTCATCTTTCTAGCCGCGCGGCTCTCCCCCGTCGGAGGTTCGAGTCCTCCCTCGGGCATGGGTGTGTGTGTTGTCCTTAGCCTAAGTTAGTTTCAGCTAGATTAAGTAGTGCGTAAGCCTAGGGAACGATGACCGTAGCAGTTTCGCCCCACAGGAACGTACCACAAATTTCAAAAGAATTTCATCTTTCTAAATTGGCGGGCTTTAGCAATCAGCCAGCAATTGATTAGCAGTATAAATATTTACATATGCCTTTGAGGCACTTGTTTCAAAGCTGGTTGATGTTCAACTAGTGTTTGCCACCTGTGGATTTAGTCTTCTGATATATTGTAATACAAAAGACGTTAAGTTCAAGTCACAATAACATTTCCTACACTATAAAGTATAGTATCATTCACAGTTAGTTTTCTTCCGAGCCGCTCAATTAAACAAACAGACTGTCGTATATTCAGTTCCTTATTACATACATTTTACTGATTATTAGCTGTCAAATGCTACTTCTAATGAAAAATAAACATCGTAAAGAAAATTGTTTTACTCATTATTTCTTATAGTCGCTGAGATAATATACATTATTCCTGGCCGGCCGGGGTGGCCGAGCGGTTCTAGGCGCTACAGTCTAGAACCGCGCGACCGCTGCGGTCGCAGGTTCGAATCCTGCCTCGGGCATGGGTGTGTGTGATGTCCTTAGGTTAGTTAGGTTTAAGTAGTTCTAAGTTCTAGGGGACTGATGACCTTAGAAGTTAAGTCCCATAGTTCTCAGAGCCATTTGAACTGCTTTTTTTTTTTTTTTTTTTTTTTTTTTTTTGACAGTTTCCTTTCCTCCTCCTTTATGTGACCAATGAAACGAACTATCTTTTAAAATTATGATGTAGTGGCATGCGGAGTGAACAGTAACAACAAAATATAAAGGACTGCATAGCTAGAACGCACCATTAGACCCAGAAGAAGGCCGCTGCAACCGTGGCCGAAACGTTGCTTTTTCTCTAGCAGCAGTAGTTTTACACATTATGACGCGGTATCATACCAAGAAAATTTTTATTTTGACCCCTGCTATCTGTCGTTAAGTGAAGGCTGTAGGCCACTGCTTTGTCCGTCAGAGGTAATGCCCGAAATTTGATATTCTCGGTAAACTCTTGCAACAGTGGATATAGGAATATTGAATTCCTTAACGATTTCGGAAATGGGTAATCGCATGCGTCTAGCTCCAACTACCATTCCACATACAAAGTCTGTTGATTTCCTTTTTACATGAATCACCTGAAATATGACAGCTCCGCTCCGCCAGTGCGCTGCCCTTTTATACGTTGTGTACGCGATATTACGGCTATCTGTATATGTGCATGTCACTGTCCCATGTCACGCCAATGCAGTCTCCTGCAAATTTTTTCAAACATTTTCACTACACAGTTTGTGCTCCTGGTTCGTTGGTCTCCATATTTAGCACACCGTTACTCATGGTCGACTTCAAAATATAAAACAGAATGA
The DNA here is from genome assembly GCF_021461385.2 of Schistocerca piceifrons. NCBI lineage: Eukaryota > Metazoa > Arthropoda > Insecta > Orthoptera > Acrididae > Schistocerca > Schistocerca piceifrons. The sequence continues at coordinate 37,658,721 of NC_060142.1, forward strand.
ACAGTTTTAGTGGTTACTATTCCAAAGAGCACGCAGTGAATGTATTTTATTGTTATGTCGGATAAAACAATTTGCCACTTACAGGGTTACTACCAGAGCGTTCTGACGATCTAGTTGGAGCAGACGAGAATATTCCACAGGAGCAAAGCTTTGTCTGCTCGACGGCAAGCAGGAAACCACCACAAAGGACAGTCCAAGTGGGCTGGCCACTCAGTAATCGGCGAGGTCGGGCATCCACCATTAGTCCACAGTCCCGCAGCTACATTCACGTCTCCGGTTTCCCGAGAGGATACTCTCGAGACAGATGCGAAAGACTGTGGAAGAGAGGAGGAGGGAGAGAGGGAGGGGGGCAGGGAGAGAGAAAGTCTGGCTTGTCCGCGGACGCTGTTGGTCTCTCAGCGACGGCCTGCACAGAGCGCAGCACTCCTGGCGGACCTGCAGCCCAACTCGGCTGCGATTCAATTTCATTTGGCCGACAGTGGCGGTCGTAAATGCCGAGCCACCAGAGCCTGCAATTCAATTACATTCTGTGCGCAGGTCGCTTCTGGAACTGTTCTCTGCAGGAGCCCCGCAAATAGGTGCCGCTACGATTTAACAAATACGTCTTTCAAGGGTTTCTCGCAAAGTTTGGGATTTCGACACTGTGTATTGAATGGATACGTCACGGCTAGTGAAAATCTTTGCGAGTCTGGGACGCGGACAAGGGTTTCCCCTTACCCGTTAGGCTATCTGAGAATGCCTCGAGACCTGACTCAGTGAATGTCCCCGATATTTTCGCCTTTAATTTTCAACACTTCGTGAAACTGAATTTATTTTATGAGGGATTTAAGCTGCAAATTAAAATAAGAAACCCCTGTCTCCAGATTTAGCGTGTGCCCCAGAGACGGGAATGAGATGGAAATCAGTGAACATTATTCTTTCTGTATAGGAGCAATTTTGGACCAGTTTAATTTTATAGCAGTACCTTTCAAATTCCAATTATTCGTGGCCACCAAATGGTATTACCGCTAGAGAGGATCCTTGATTTGGAGAAGGTCGCCAGGGGTGTGAGAATACATTCCTGAAAATTTGCTGGCGTTTAAGACCAGCCAGGTACTGGTAACCTAACAGATCTGCAGGGTTCCTCCAGCACTCGTTGGTAAAACAGACATTTGCTTTCGTATGAATGGCCATTTAGGGTGGCAACAGAAACTAGTTGCTTATCCTGTCAGTCTCTTGTTTTCTTACTGGTACCGAGTTTTTAATAGGACCCAAAATAATCACTTAGCCTCACTTTCGTCGGTATCCTGGAGAAGAAAACAGGTGGCGTCCTTGTCCAGCAGACAGGACGTCGTGGACAACCGCCAGCCGCCGTCGGCACAACACGGCGACATGCTACGGCCTAAGCAGGGTCTGCCATGTGCGGACGGCGTGCGGGCCGAGGCTCAGCCTGTCTCGCCTTTGCTCGCTACTTACGGCTTTGCTCGGTACTTCTCACAAGTAGTCGGAACAGTGCGATATTTCATTTAGCATTGCGGTGTTTCTCGGCCTCAACGACATTCTTCATTTCGGTAGGACCTCAGTGTCAGCGCAGTTTACCTTTCGCTGTTTGTCAGTGGAGTAATTACTAATAGGAACAATCGATTCATTCGGTTGTTGGAAAAAAATCGACTCATTCGGTTTCTTTTGAGTGAGACTTGTCTGTGGGACCAACCGAATGAAAACAATCAATTCAATCGGTTGGACAACCCATTCATTGTTTCGAGTGAAACCAGTTCCGAGGGAGCAACTGAAGAAAACATTCAGGTGGTCAGACTACGCATTCCTTCTTTTGAATGAAACCAGTAACAGGAAGCAACCCAATAAAAACAACCCTGTCAGTCTGTTGTAGTTTTACCTGGTGGCTGTTTTTCGAGTGAAAGCAGACAGTGGGAGCAATCGAATGAAAACGGTTCTTTAGTATTTTAGCTGACCGAGCTATCCATTTATCTTCTGAGTGAATGTGAATATATACGTTTTGAATGTACTTTATTTTTAGAAACATGTATTTTACTCACATCTCCTTGAAATAAGACACTTTGTCTCTAAAAAGGTTGTCAACCCTAGTCTTGTTTCATGCATAACCGAAAAAGCTTAAAGCGTTGCACATAAAATCACTCAAACCCGATAAGTGAGTGAAAACATTCACATAACGACCGTAACCAACGGAGACTTGCTTCAGTCGGCTGTCTCACAATCAATGAAACCACTCAAACACGTTGAGTGAGTGAAAACATTCATATATGTGGCACAGCTACTGAGGCTAGTTTCATTCGAATGAAAAAACCGACTGAGCGTAAAAAAAAATTGACTGACCAAACGATTGTTAAAAACAGTCGATTGTCTCATCACTAGGAATAAAGGAAGTTTACAGATCCAGTGGCTGTTTGCACAGAAAGTTGGCTTGCATCGAAGAACGCTGTCCAGCGAACTATCGTCACAAGCATTTAAAAATGAATGGGAATGACAGAAGAGAAGGAAAAGAATTCTCAACATCGCACAACAGATATACAGTCACGTAATCGATAAATACCGCAAATTAGCTACGGGAAGACATTACAATACCGTGCACAAAGAGTTTAAAGATTTAGCTCACGATGAAAGAGCGAAAAACCACAATTCTGTACAACAAGAAGATCATTGTGCTAAATATGCAGGTGTGGAGCACTTGATGAAATTGGTGGTGCGAATAGTAAACTTACTGAAGTCAGGCGCACTATTTCGTTGTTAGTTCCAACAGCATTCGATGAAACAGAAAGAGGAGTATGAAGACTTTATATTTTATTACAAAGTAAGTTGGTTAAATCAAGGGGTAGGCTTGGAACAATTTCTCTATTTAAAGCCTGCTGTTGTTGAAGTTCTGAAGGAAAAAGATGAACAGGAACGAAAAGTTATTGCAGGCCTCGTATACTGCCCACAGTACGAAACTACAAGGTAAAAAACAACTAATTTCAGATTTGATGGGGCTGCATCTAAAATGAAAATCGCACTATGGAGGGAACATATTCGGACAAAAAATACTGTCAGTTTCTCTAAGCTCTCTGGCGTTAAAGAACAGACGCGAGGTTTCAAGAATCCATTCTGATCGTAACGGAATTAGAAGGACAGTTTTCTAAGCGTCTTGAGGACAATGTCAGTCTTTCTTCTGTTTTCGAAATGTTTTAGAGACCATTTGTCGATTCAGTTGAAAGTACCCCTGAGCATGTGCAGATGGAACTGATGGATCTACAGTGTATAAGGGGCCATCACATCAAAACAAGTCATACAGAAAAAAATAAGTAAAATATTTATTGTTTCAAAATCGCCATAACTCGTAACACATTTAATCCACGAGACAATATGGTCAGTGCCGTCATAGAAAAATGTAGTTGCCTCGGGAAACATGATTATAGGCCTACCAAGAAGTTTACCTCTTCGTCCAAAACAAATAGATGGCTTTCTTCAGGGCTCCAAAAAAATGGAAATCGCAAAGAGAGATATCGGGAGTCTATGTCGATGTGAAAGGCCTTCTCAGCGCAAATTCTGCAAAGAGCCTTGGCAACATGCGGTGTTGACCGATTTCGGTATTTTTGGTGCAGAAGAACATTTGTAGCCGGCGATTTTCTTCGAAGGAATAGGTGCACGTCTGTGTACAATAATGGTTCCACAGGTAATTACAAACATTTTTCCTCGACGATAATGACCATCTTGCCTCAAAATGGTTCAAATGGCTCTGAGCACTATGGGACTTAACTTCTAAGGTCATCAGTCCCCTAGAACTTAGAACTACTTAAACCTAACTAACCTAAGGACATCACACACATCCATACCCGAGGCAGGATTCGAACCTGCGACCGTAGCGGTCGCGTGGGCCCAGACTGTAACGCCTAGAACCGCTCGGCCACACCGGCCGGCAAACAGGTATGGCACGCGAGCAAGAGCAGTGGTCGCGTGTGGAATTCTTGGATGTGCGGGGTTTACAGGATAATTAATGCGTCATCATGCTCCATTGTTGTTCCTTACTTCTGGCATTTCTCTCTCTCTCTCGCTCATTTCAACCTCACAAAAGCTTCACTAACTACATTTTTGTAACTTTTAATTGATGCCTGAGAACGGATTAACTTGATACTGAACGCTAGTACTTTCTTTCCTCTCGATTTAAGTGCTTAATATTTATGTCCTGTTGCTTTGTAAATCCTTAATGGAGAATATATCGCAATTAACGAGTCGAATTTGCTCTTATCATTATTATGACTGTGGTACTGCCGTTCATGTTCAGCTACAGCTCCACGATCAGCTTTCATTAATCAGTGCTGAAAGTGATCGCTTGGGTCACACTTGCTAGTCGGATCGAGTGAGATGCTTCCAAGGCCTCAGGGCGTGGGATCACTTTGTCACTGAGTTTCATGACAAGCGGAGGGCAGGTGAGGTGGAACACAGCAATTTCGGCGAAGCTTATCTAACGGGGTGTGTAGCAATAGCAGCACTATAGGAACGGGGTCGAAGCAGGACCGTAGCTTACCTTGCCACAAAGGAATACACTGAAGAGCCAGACATTACTTCCACTCTCCCCTTGTGAAACGGAGAGCCATTTTGCTGGGAGACGTCATCACACAAGAGAGCCGCATAATGTCCACGTGGTCCATAGTTGTCATCGTGGCTTCGAGAACTACCACAACTCCCATGGGAGCCCACATGTATAATACTGCCCCCACCAACTAGCGTTACAAGTTCAGTGCATGTTTCGAGCAGTAATTCGCCTGGATGTCAGGGTACACGGACATGACAGTCCACTGTCCAGTCTTGACGTTTCCGCGCTCATTGCAGTCATAATTCAGGAGGCCGTCGGGTCAACGTGAGAACACGAAAATGGTTTACAATCGACGATACATGCGCCACACTCGCAAATATTCCAAAATGCGCAATATATCACGACACACACACCACCTAATGAAAGATTACTGTTAGACAAGTCGAATAGCAAGATATTACAATTCAGAATTTGGAATCGGACGTGTTTGCCAAACGCGGCATCGTACAAACAAAAACCTGGATCTCGCCTTTTATATTTAAACAAGCTTAGCGCCCTCTGCCTCACTGTACCGCCCGCACCGATTTCCTTTTGGTTTTCATTTAATAAAATTTTTATGTTGTTCATAAATTGCAACATCTTCTAAACTTTGCACACCTATTAAGGCCGTAGAATAATGGTCTTTTCCCGTTGGATTTTTGAGCAAAAACTGATTCTGGCATGTGATGTTGGAGGTCTTCGTTAATCCTGTCTTGTGATGATATTTCCATAGAAACTTTCATCCCATAACACATTTTTATTCAGAAGTCAAATATAAATTTACTTAGCTTTAAAAATGCTTTGATATAACGAAATATTTCATATCCTGTTTCATATCCTATTTCACCTCCTTCGAGGTTATGTTTTCAAAAATACTGAAATACATATTTTTTTCCAACCAAGAAGCCAAATACAAATATTCTTAGATTTAGCATAAAAATGCTTTCATAATAAAGTATTTTCACAAAAAATTTCAAGCCCTATTTCACGCTCTATTGAATTTCAAAAACAGTGAAACACGTATTATTTCATTTCTAACGAAGAAGTAAAATAGTAGTTTTCATAGATGTAACCTTAAAATGCTTTAGATGTTCTATAATAGTGATTTGTTTTCAAAAAAATTTTCACCAACTATTCCAGCCCCTTAGGGATCAAATTTCCAAAAATACTAAAACACTAATGTCTTTATTTCTGACGGAGAAACCATACACCGATTTCCGTACTTCTAGTTTCAAAATTTCTTTAATAGCGTCAGATTTTCAATAAACTTTTCTTCGCTTATATCATGCCACTGAAAATGAAATTTCAAAAAATCGCTTCTTAAATGATACCTAAAGTACAAATATAAAGTTTCCATCCTTAGCAATTTGGGCTGGACGATTCTGACTCAACCATTCAGGACATTGACTTATGTATGTGGAGGTAAACGTTTGAAATGTACGGATTTTTGCCATGAATGCATGGATTCCGGCTACTGACGAGCGTGACACGTCATGTGATGCCAGAGTACCGTGGCGGATAACCCCAATCAATATTTCAACATATCTGCATTCAGTTTGTGAACCACTCTCTGCGACTTGCTTCACCGACTCAATAGGAAACTAAACATTTATCGATAAATGTCTATTGGTACCCGTTCTATGGACAACACGAACCTCACAAATGAGAATGGAACTTACACTCAGAAACAGTTTTTGGTCACTCACAGTTCGGATTTTTCCATATTTGGATTCCTGTAGACTGCCTATTGTCAAATTAGGACACACAATGTGACTATCATTTTTCTGCCACATAAACTAATGTGCAATCGTCTGTACACGTGGTAACAAACTAACAACAGAACTGATGGAATGACAATACCGGAAAAAATGTTTCCTAACTAACACGTATGACGCTACTCTGACTTATTTCGACAGTAATATACACACCTGTATGTCGATGACATTAAGGTATTTGTAGTTGATTCGCTGTAAGCCAATTCTCTCCATTTCTCTCCATTGCCTGAAACAGCCTCATTAACGCACCCCTCACTTGTCACGTTCGCACGCTATATTGACGTTTTGGCTGGCGCACTAAATATGTGATAAGCAGACGATTGTGAAATGGTGTCGCTTCTAGAAGAATCTGTTTTATAAGGACTGCCGTCGTTGACTATTCACAAACAGCACTATCTTCTAGACTCTTCTGTAAGTGGGCAGCGCAACCTTGTTATAAAGTCGCAAATGTTAATTTTGAGATGTTTGTAATCTGTAAAATCGAAGCAGTCATGTGAACAGAATGTGCAGGTGAAATTTGCATACAACAATAAGAAAAACACGTCGAAAATGTGGATGACGAAAAATACACGATGGAAATTAACAAAAGTTTGACAGAGAACTTGGTACCTGTTTACATCAACAACAAATTCTTTTGGCCATTTAACTGAATAATTCCCATTCTTTGTGGTGAATATCCAAGTTTTAAGTACTTGTTAACTCATATCAATAATTTCACTCCAAAGATAGTGGCATTCTACGCAATATTAAGATTATATACACCGACAAACTTTAGGGACAGGTTCCTTACACCAAAACAAGAGTGAAAGTCGAATAAACATGGGCTCTGAAGCGCACACTTTCAGAGATATGAGCACTAGTTCGTCTTCGATACCATGAAACACTTCTCTTCTACTGAAAGCTCTTTGCATTTCACGTTTTCGGAAGAAGTAGTATGGACCAAAAGAAGCAAACAAATCTACCAAACTTGGGCTCTAAAATGCTGACCTTAAGAGCTATGTGCAGTTGTTCAGCAGAGGAGGCGTTTTTCACATTAGCGAAGATAAACAAGTGCTCATAGCTCTTAAAGTATGCATTTTAGACCTATGATTACTGGACATGTTTTTCTTGTTTCAGTCCATATTACCTCCACCCAAAATATGGAAAGCAAAGACCTTGAAGTAGAAGAGATATGTTTCACTGTATCGAAGACGAACAAGTGCTCCTACCTATTAAAGCAGGCACTTTGGAGCCCATGTTTACTAGACTTTTTACTTACCTCTGTAGAATTCTGTATAAGAAATCTGTCTTTATTTCTGACGGAGAAACCATATACCGATTTCCGCACTTCCAGTTTCAAAATTTCTTTAATAGCGTCAGATTTTCAAGAAACCTTTCTTTGCTTATATCATGCCACTGAGGATGGAAGTTTGTTACTGTTTTTTGAGACGTCCTGAATATATGGTCCGCTTCCGTGTCTGACTTCCAAGCAGTGGACCTGTGTTCATTTCTCATACTGTCATGGTGTTTTGCTTGGTAGAAGGACTGGAACAGGCTTCAGTCATCCTCGTAACATCAGTTGGGGAACTACTTCAATGAAAAGTAGCAGTTCTAGTGTCTAAAAGCTGCCAACGACGGGGAGATTGTTCAGGAATACCTTCTGCGTATTTTGCTATATGGAACCCATTGTCTCCACCGGCTTGTTAGAGAGTAATATTGTAACTATGATTTATTCGGATTGTTACCGCAGTCACCCTTACGTCTGTTAAAATACCTCCATAACATTGAAGAAGCCTGTAATATGCTACAACCAAACCATATAACACACGCAACAATCCTCAGAGAAATGGAAAATGCTGTGACGGTGTTACCGTCGGTGTGGAAACAGCCCATCATAGCGTCGAAGAGCCGCTCTTCCATTGCATTCACTGAACCCATACACAAGATGCATATCGGCAGCTCTTCACCAGTAGTTCTATCCACAGCGCTGCCATGTGTCACTGTTAACGCACAACCAACGCTGCCACAGAAACAACACCGAGACACGAACGACCAGCTCTGAATGCAAACTTGAGAGCGGCAGCATAAAGATGGCATTGCTGTTGTCAACAGTAGGTGCCGTAAGCGAATGGGTACAAGACACTTAGCGCATACTGTCGACATTGGCACTGTTGCGCACTATTTTCAGTGCAATGCGGGTACAAAACAGATTGAGACATGAACGCAAACGAAATGCAATAACTCTGTAACGAGCCGCCGGAGAACCGTGGGGCCCTACAACACAATTCTCAAAATCCATCCCTGAACAACCTCTGAAAGTATAAATAATGGAACCTTCCTGGAACCCAAAGGAAGGGTCGAGGGCAAAGTGCGCAGGAGACGCAACACGAGGCCGGGACACATTGTCCTGTTCCTTCCCCCAGGAATCAAGGAGAATGTAGGGAAAGTGGAATGGAGGTACAAAGCACGTCAATGAGGCAAGGTTAATTAATTAATTTAATTACCTCTTTTTATTTTATTTTATTATGTTTTTACCACCGAGCGTAGTAGGAAACCGACGTCACTGAGAAGAACATTCCAGTGACCAGAAAATAACCAGTAACAAGAGTGGAAAAATGTGTGGATCAACTTCTCATTGCAGTTAACATCCCAACTTAGAGGTCGACTAAGAAACACACTACAAAGAAAATTAGAAAAATATTGTCTATATTTGGGACTATGGATAACCGCACAATGCAGTTCATTAAGAAAGTGCCAAAAATCGAGAACATTTTTCTCGCCGTCAGCAAACAATTCGTGAACTGCGTGTCCACAGATCCACTTCACGGAGTTCGTCTTCGTTTGTGGGAAGTATTCCGAGCCCAGAAAGAGGAGCAGGCGAGTAGCTATCTGATGAGGAGCCGTACGGGTAATTAACACCACCATCTGTCGTACCAAGAACGAGATACCTATCGCCGATTCGCACACCAGGCGATGCTCGTCTTTGTCCAGACCATCACAGGCGACACTCAATGGGGTGCCTGCAAAGTGAAAGGCCTGAACAGCATACACGCTTCCTATAGATCGTAAAGTACCATGCAGACTGGACGTCAGTGTCAAGATAAGGAGCGCACACCGATCGCCAGAAGGTACGCCAGTCGACGTCGGGATGCTTCCTCTCAACCACATTCGGTGACCTATGCTGCTGAAGAAAGCCATTGATTGCTTCGAGGACATCAAGCGCGTTGGCAGTATTGCAGTACGGACATAGATCAGTTCAAGGAAAAAATGGCAGAAGCAAAAGGAGGGGGGCGTCATGTCCGAGAGGTGGATAGGGGCTGAGAGAGAGCCTCTAGCAGCGGACTGGTAAGGCTCATGAGACAACGGCGCCACAATGCTATCTGAGAGCTCTGTCAGGGACATGAGGCAGGCCAAAATATCCCTTATACCACTGGAGAGAGAGGGTCTCGTACCGAATCTTGAACAGCAAGCTGTGGGAAAAATATGAGCCCAATACCGCTAGAATGCGGCGAGCCATGGATGTCGGAATGGGAAATGTCTGTGCGGTGTGGGTGATACGTGACGCCAAATATAGATTTACATATTGTGATCGTTGCAGACGATCGACGGCTCGTAAACGACGACTAAGGAGCCCGGCTCATAATTGGGACAGTAGACGTCGGCAGTTCAAGGCAACCGTGCGCCGCAGATCACTCGTAAAATCGAGTCCTAAGCATCAGGTCGTAGCAGCTATACGCAATGGAGCAGCGTAGTCCTCAAAAAGCCCCGCGCCTATAGCCATAGGACTGAATTTATGGGTGTTAATAGTTATCATAAGATGCCAATGACTCCCTGACATCAGCACCGCTACGAAGAATAAGGACAAGATCGTCCGCATAAGCAGGGTAGCAAAAGACGTGGCCACCGAAAGACATCCTAGGCATGTGTTGACGGAGGCCGCAGAGAAACGGTTCCGTGGCGACAGCATAGAACAGTGCAAGAGTGGGCAGCCTTCACGCACTGAGCGACGGAGCAAGATGGTGGAGGTCAGACGCCCATTGTAGGGTACTCGGGACGTAAATCTATGAAGGTAACGCATTACGACGTAATATCAAAATATCCCATATTGTGGAGTACCTCTTCCAGGTAATCGTGATCAAGCCGATCGAAAACCTCGCTGAAACAAAGAGTTGTTAAAAGTACAGGCGCTCGACGAGCGTGAGCAGGAGAGATTATGTCTCTTTAGCGACAAAGGGCAGTGTGTATGTTAGTGGCACCTCCCAAAGAGGTTTGATCAGGAGAAGCCACAAACTGGGTTGTCCTCTTAACCCGTGCAGCCAACAACCGAATAAAGATATTTCTCTCACTGCTGAGCAATTTTAAGGTGCGATAATCTCATATTCGTGATGTACCCCGAGGCTTCTGGATGGGAATCACGAGACCATCGATGAAACCGTGTGGGATCTTGACATTAGGCGACATAAGGTATCGACAAATTTCCGTCCTCATCGGTGCTAGTAGTGGACGAAATGTCCGATAAAACTATAGTGGAAGGCCGTCAGGGCCAGACGACTTATTTGTAGGACCGGTCTGGATAGCATGATGAACTTTGTTTTCCGTGACATGGGCTAGCAGATCCATCATTGCAAACCTAGGAACCGAGCCAAAGGACGGTCGGGAGACCGCCGTGATGTTGGCAAGCTGGTGATGAACGGGGTACAGCATAACATAATGCACATGGAGTGCAGACTTTATATCGCGCTGGGTATCTAAGCGCCGCCTATCATCAGCAATAAGAACATTAATCAGAATCATCCGACGTTGGCGCCATCCGCTATTACGTGGAACACAGGCGGACGATCCTGCGCTAACCCGTCGTGTGTGCGTGTCCTGACTGAAGCTCCTTCAAGGCGATTACCACTAGACCACAGATGCTGTCTCTTTGATAGATGGGAACAGATATATAAATTCTGATACATTCACGGAATGAGCAAAATCGAACAAGTTGGTAACAGCGCTACATCGCGAGGAGTTGAAGACACTAAAAGTTGATATTTGTCTGGTCAAATCTTAAAGCTATTACTAAGAAAAGAAATTGTTAAATTAGAACTAAGGCGGTAACGGAAATGTTTGTAATTTCATCATTAAAAAGAAGTTTACACAAAATAAGATTAAAACTATGTGGTTGGAAACGTGAAGCAATCTATCATAAGAAATCTGTTATAAAATCATTCATAGTTCATCAATTTAATTAAAACTCAAGTTTTAATGAAGAAAAGACACGCGCAGGGTGATTCAGCTGCCTCAGCTCAAGTTTTAACGAAGAACAGAACACACACAGACACGCATGGTGATTCAGCTCCCTTACTGATTCGTTTAATGCAACCCAAACTACATGTGCATCTGGAACAGTATCCAGATAGGCGACTGCCACGTACTCGATTTAAGTTCCCTCTCAGAGCTTTGAGCGATTGTTAGCAAACGGAATCGTACTGTAAAAAATACAAGTGAGGATTACACATGAGCTACACAGTATTTTTGAACAAAGATATACCTTACTTCTGCCATACTTATCCAAGTGTATCCAATCTTTATTTGTGTAATCAGCGCAGTGGTAGTACAGGTGTAAGTTTATTCCGTTTATAGTACTTCATCTATTGTAAATGGTTCAAAGTTTATATAGCGGAACGTTGTTACTACAACACTTCCCAATTTGGTATCTCCTGTTAATTTAGTTTTTCTTTATTTTTTCTTTTCTTGCTTTGCTGAAACACACTTTATAAGGTAACATTTCTGAATAATTAACAAAAAGATTAAGTACAAAATTTACAGATACAGCATTCAAAAATGTATGATTACACAAAGATAGATTGATGACACTGGGATACGTATGATAGAAGAACGGTATATCTTGGTCCAAAAATATGTTGCAAACTCATGGCCGCTCCTCACTTATATTTTTTTTTACAATGTGCCTCCGTTTACTAACAGTCGCCCAAAGCTCTGAGAGGGAACTTATACCGATTTCGTAGCTGTCGCCTGTCTGGATGCCGTTCCTGGTACCTAAGTGGTGCAGGTTGCATCGGTAGCGGCAGCTGATTCACCCTGTATACACTCACAGGGTGTTGCCGGTATAAGCACAGATATTTTTATATGTGGTACCTTAATGTGTACACACATCAATGTGGTGGTCGTTTTTCCTGTGTGCCGAACAGACTTCCCACCAACACATCATGTAATAAACTGCCTGATACTTTTTGAATAGTCTTTGTATCATTAAGTCTACTATCACTGCCAGTATAGACTGATCATTTTGCCTCCATGTGTCCACACTTCAGCACCTGGCTTGGTGCTCCGAGGAAAATAAGCGTTAATGACTTGTTCTTGCCACACGCACTTGGAGATTCAACTCAATATAAAAACCTACAACTTAGCTGTAATTATTGGTCTGCAAATGATGTAAATACTGACGTAATGCTGTTCATTACACCGTCGTCAGTCACCAATAGAAGTATCTGCAGTTATACTTGCTCCGGCCTCTGTGTGTGTGTGGGTGGGGGGGGTGGGGGGGGTAGGGGGGAGGGGGGGGAGTGAGAGAGAAATTTATAAATGTAATCATGGCTGTTATCATGTGACTAAGTAGTTAATAGTGTAAGGCTCGGTACCGGTTTATCCCTCGTTCAGTATGATGACTACTTTTTTAAACATTCAAACACTTTTATAGCTTAAAATTGCTGTGGACTAGTATTGAATTTAGGACTATTCATCTGGTACAAAAACGAGACATTATAAGCAGGTTACGTCATTTTATTTATGTTTTATGAGCTCGAAATCCATGGTATATTAACATCATTCCGATAACTACTTGAGTAGTAGTTTCTAACGTTACTATTTCCAATGATAACATGTCGTACAATTACCGGAGTATTTACTACATCGCCGCGCGGGATTAGCCGAGCGGTCTAAGGCGCTGGAGTCATGGACTGTGCGGCTGGTCCCGGCGGAGGTTCGAGTCCTTCCTCGGGCATGGGTGTGTGTGTTTGTCCTTAGGATAATTTAGGTTAAGTAGATTGTAAGTTTAGGGAGTGATGACCTTAGCAGTTAAGTCCAATAAGATTTCACACACATTTTTTTATTTACTACATCAACTCTCCTGGTTGACAGGAATTCATTTACCAAAGTAAATAATTTTATTTTCTGTATTATCCAAATGGAAACGTAATCTGTGTTACATAGTCACAGAAAAAATTTTAAAGCATTCTTCTTGAAAATCTCCTTTATGGAAATCGATGTACGAATCTTATTCCCCAATTAAAGAAATTACTCGAGACAGAGAACCTCACTTGATCGTGTTGACGAAACTGGAAAAGCAGCTTAAAGACACAATTCATCTAAAGCAATTGTCGCTCGGGAAACCAATTACTGATCGGGAGAGCAAAAACAATCCAAATGTAACTGATAAATACGACAGGGGCAAACTTTTTCAAAACTCGACTTTCGTCTTCTGCGAGTTGTGTCGTATGTTGTCATGCAGTGTGCCACTTCCAGTGCACCTAGTAGTTGTGTATGCTACGTCGGGAGTCTGCTGTGGACACTAGTGAGTGACGATTACAGTGCTGGTATTGATGGAGTGTGGTGAAGTCTTTTGTGGGATCGCGTATGTGGGAGGGTATCACACAGCAGAGGTGGTCCGTAATTAGCGGCGGTTCGTGGCGCTGGTGGTGCTTCTGGTGGTCTCGCGGCGTGACTAATGTTCGTGGACTGCCCTCTTTGTTTCGCAAGGCCGCCGATCGCTGCCAGCGGCGGCGCAGACAAAAATATTCCGCCTGTCGTAGACGAACCGCATCGGCAGCGGAGGAGCGTAGCTGAGCTACGGCAGCGACAGCCAACAGCGAGCAGCGTCCTCTTATGGCGGCATGACGGCTACCACACACACAAACTGTCGACAAGGAAGATTTGTCCTTCACAACGCCTGTCGCCTGCCTCTACAATTGGTAGGATACAGAGGAATGCACGAGCGTGGCCGATATGTGTGGTTGTTACTCGTGTGCGGTGTACGGGAGAGAATGCCAATGCATTTCGTATAACTTGGCTGAATGTCCGACGATCAGCGTCCTACATCGCCTAAAGACACCGCCAACTGCGACACCCAGCACTCACTCACCTGCTAGAGCATACAAAGTGTGTCCTTGAAGTTTCACCAACAGCCGTGTACAATCAAAGCTCTGCAGTAGGCGTCCAGGCAGCTAATGTAATGGAGTAGCGAGGTAGCATCAAGTTTTGTTTTAGGTTCTGTGTTTGTGTGCGAGAATTCGTCGAATTTGATCCCAATACTGAGAGTCTGGTTGCTGGTCTCCCCTCCACGTCAACATCTCACCCCATAAAGCGGGGACCACGAGCGAGTTTTTGGCCAGTAAACAGGTCTCAGTCCCGGATCATCCGCCGTATTCGTCGTCGTTCCCCAAATTGATGCTGGCAATAAAGGGCAACGTTACGACGCAATTAAGGACATCCAAGAAAGTTGTACTGCAATACGAAATACAGTTCCAAAAAGAGAATGACAATGACTGTTTCTAAGGACTTTTAAAAAGATACCTGCTAACGGAACTGGGACATACTGTGTACGCTCCAAAGTCACGGAGTGTGCAGGTGCGATGTACTTCCATTGTACATGATTACAGCTCATGTTGCTCTGTGACGTTGCTGATCGCCACATTTTCTTAGCCGTGTGGTAGGGCTACCCGGCTGTTGGGTCACAATCGGCGAGTGTTCGGCCGCGTGAAACCGAGTGAGGAAACTGCCGGCCGAGTGAAACCGAGTGCCGCTAACATGGACTCGCCAAGCAGATGCAGTGTTCTCGCGTGGTATGCTTGTGAAAACTAGAATAAAGTACTGTAAAATATAAACTTTCACTACTGGGCCGGCTGGTGTGGCCGAGCGGTTCTAGGCGCTACAGTCTGGAACCGCGCGACCGCTACGGTCGCAGGTTCGAATCCTGCCTCGGGCATGCATGTGTGTGCTGTCGTTAGGATAGTTAGGTTTAAGTAGTTCTAAGTTCTAGGGGACTGATGACCTCAGATGTTAAGTGTCATAGTGCTCAGAGCCATTTGAACCAATTTTTTTCCGCTACTGGCACTGTCAAATTTGTTGAAATATTCTGGGTTATCACATTGTGTCAGAATGAATAACTGGGAAAAACCTAACATTTGATCCCTATCTGTTGTCTGCGGGTGACAACTTCAAGTGAGGGAGAGGAAAGGGCACTGCACCTGCTATGAGGTTCTGATTCACACCTCGGCTTTTTAATCATTGCAGTAAAAGTTCGTTTCAGCGTACTCCTCAACAGAGGCTTCACTCATATGTTTTCAAAACTCGATTGCAGTTGGCTGTTGTCAGATCCTGTCATCAGCTATTACACCTCGGCTTTTTAATCATTGCAGTAGAAGTTCGTTTCAGCGTATCCTCAACAGAGGCTTCACTCATATGTTTTCAAAACTCGATTGCAGTTGGCTGTTGTCAGATCCTGTCATCAGCTATTGCTATCACCTTACGGCAGAAGACTAGTACACATCTTCTACAGCACTGTAATACATATGTGATACAGTTTTACATCTTCTTGCTTGCCTTTAAGATAATCAGCATGTATAATAATCTTTATTGCCATTCTCTTAAGCTAATGAAGAATCAAATGCCATTAGTGGATGCTGTGACAGGCTTAAATGGTATTTGGTGCTGGAAAAGAAGTGCATCCCCCCCCCCCTCTCCCGCCGGGGGCGACAGCAATAATAGAGGACAGCATCCGAGGAAAGACAATAAAATTGTGCTCAAGTTTTGGAAATTTCTGTAGAGGGGTACGTAGATCGCAATTTTACTTCAGCCAATAGTTCCCAGGAAGCAAATCGAGCTTCATGCAAGCTACAACTTTCGCCCCCGTACAACGTTGAAGAGGTCCTCCACGGACGGATATGAAACATTAGATCTCTCGAAGAAATTCATTCGACCATGTCATAATAGACTGGAATATTTTCATGAGCGTGAATACAATGTATTACAGAATATTTTCACTACTACCAATGACCGAAAGAAAACTGAATTACTCATTTTTTCTGCACAGGAGCAGACCACCAGAACTAACGCTCGGATTGCACAGGCAGAACGCTGAGGCACAAATTATCCACTCGAACTTTTGCCGAAATTACCATTCGTCTGTGGCAAAGAAATAGAGTGACCCCAAGTCAGACAAGGTTGTCAAGGACGAACATGCAAAATTACTGTGAGTCTTGTGGGTTCAAACAGATTAAATGCTTGAACACAGTACATCAGATCACAACTGTGAAGAAAAAATAGTGTGGATCATTGACACTGCCATCCCAGGTGATAACAGAAGCGACGAGAAACAACCGGAAAAACTTACCAGATAAGAGGACTTGAAAAAAACTACAGCAGCTCACGCGTAATCCAGTGAATCTGGTCACAGTGGTTTTCGACACCCTGGGAGCAGGGCCAAGAGACCTTAGTGGGCCTTGAAAACTATTTGTCGGTTAATTAGTTTCAAGTCCCATTTATCATTTTGCACGATAAATCGTAATGACGTGGACAAGTTATTTTATATCGAAATCACAAATTAATTTGTAAGTATGTCTATATGCTGAACAATTATGACTTTAGTAATTCCTACCCACCACATTTCACACATCACAATAATATAAATTCTTGTATGGAATAGAAGGCGCTATCAAGAAGAATCTTTTTCAGTTTGTCGTCAAATTTTTCTTTGCTGTCTGTCAGACATTTTATATTAATGGGTAAGTGATCAAAAGCTTTAGCTGCAGCACAGAGTACCTCTTTTTGTGCCAAAACAATCTTAATGTGGAGTAATTAATGCCATTTTTCTTTCTGGTATTGTATTTACATACATTGTTGTTCCTTTTTAAACGCAGTGGTTTATTAACAACAAATGTACTGAGCATGCAAATATACTGTGAAGCAGTAGTCAGAATGCTCAACTCCTTAAACATATGTCTACAAGGTGATCGTGGGCAACCACTGCGTGTTATTCCTACGTGTCTTTGTGCAATGAAGACTTTCTTCCTTACAGATAAGTTATCCCAGAACGTTATTCTATGTGACATTAACGAATGAAATATGCAAAATATGTCATCTTACTGATTTGTCTTTCTCCGAGATTTGCAATGACTCTAAGTGCAAATGTAGCTGAGTCAAATAGTTTTAGGAGTACCAAAATGTGCTTTTTCCACTTTAAATTCTCATCAATATGAACACCTACGAATTTTGAAGTTTACTTCCTATTAATTATTCCCTCGTCGTGTGTTACACGAGTCACTGGTGTAGTACCCGTAGATGTGGAGAACTGAATGAGTCGTGCCTTTCTAAAATTGAGGGTGGGGTCATTCCCATAAAACCAATTAATGATACTTTTAAGAACACCATATACCATTCCTTCTGTTTCTGTATGTGTGCTTGGACTGAATAGAACACTAGTGTCATCTGCAACACGAATTAATTTTGCTTGTTGCATATTACACGGAAGATCATTAATATATATGTGCCAGCCGGAGTGGCCGGGCGGTTCTAGGCGTTTCAGTTTGGAACCGTGCGACCGCTACGGTTGCAGGTTCGAATCCTGCCTCGGGCATGGATGTGTGTGATGTCCTTAGGTTAGTTAGGTTTAAGTAGTTCTAAGTTCTAGGGGACTGATGACCTCAGCTGTTAAGTCCCATAGTGATCACAGCCATTTTGAATATATATGTGGAATAACAGGAAAATCGCAATATCACTTCTCCACAGTCAGAGTAGCGTCCCCGGACTGTATTGTTGAATTATAGTACAGTACAGTTTCCTGCATGCTTTTGCTTAGGTGTGGCATGACCCATTGGCTGTCTACACCATCAATATCAAAAAACTTCCATTTATCCCGGAGAATAACGTGTGAATCACAGGGCCTTAGGGAGATCGAAGAAAACACAAGCCAACGCTGTTTTATTATTTAATGCTCGTAAAATCGGTGAGTGAATATGTAATTGCTGTTCTCAGTATAGAAAATCTTATGAAATCTAAACCGTAAATAGCTGAGGATATAACTGTTAGTCAAGTAAGATACTATTCTAGAATACATCACTTCTCAAAAATTTTGGAAAATAATGTCAGCGGTCAAACAAGTCCGTAGTTATTGACGTAATGTTTACTGGCTTTGAGTACGTCTCAAGCACGCGTGACAGGTACTCCCGTTACCCATTTGTGGCTAGGCGACCGCACCTGTCGTTGCTGCATCATTAATGATGTAATGCTACACAAGCATTTTGCGATTTCACTTGTAATCGTACAAATGACACACTCATGTTCAGAAAAACTGAATGTCTTGAACGACTAGAGATAAGACGTTCATATTCACAAGAGATGTACAATAGCATGTTTTTCAGAAATGATTAGCATTTGAACCATGTCAGACAGCGGGTTTCAGATCCCCATCGATACTGCGGCGCAACACCGCCTGCTAGTAATATGTGTCTGCGGCTCTCGCTATCGCTGTAAACCGAAGGTAATGGATCAGTGTGACTTGAGCAGACGTTCAGGATGCCTCGAATAGCTATATGCGAACTGTACCGTCAAATCAGTGAATTTGAAAGAGCGCGCATTATTGATATGAGTGATTTGCTGCTCGTGTGGGACGAAGTGTTTCGGTACTTACTGCAAAGGGTCTCTTCCCCCCCCCCCCCTCCCTACCGCTCCCTCTAGAAGATCGGCACCTCATTCGAATGTCGTTGCCGTTTATTATGGTATAGGCGACGTGTGCGTTTGTCCACGTCTCCGCCTACATTTGACGAATGTGCAGAAACACGGTAGACACCAATGGTGTATGGAACGACGTTAATGGGAGCGGGAATGGCGTCAGGTAATTTTTTTGGATGAATCCAGCTTCTGTTTGTTTGAAAATGATAGCTGCATTTTGGTTCGCCGCAGACAGGGGGAGCGGCATCACTGTGACTGCATTCGTATAAGACATACAGCGCCAACTCAACGGCTTATGGTGGAGTGAGCTATTGGGTACAGCCACAAATCTCATTTGGTGCGTGCCCAGGGAACTGTGACCAGTGTGACCTACGTGAGTGACATCCTGTGACCTGTAGCCATACCTTTTCTGCACGACAGCCCAGAAGCCATTTTTCGGCAAGAAAAAGCATGACCACGTGTTGCTGCACGAACACGTACCTTCTTCGTGTCACAGGATGTCAGCCTTTCGCCCTGACGCCCCATATAACCATCCTTGTCGCCAGTCGAAAATGTGAGGGATGTGATGAAATGATGGGTGCAGCGCTGTGACCCAATGCCGACCTCCACACATGAACTTTAGAACCAGGTGAATGCAGCACGGACGGGTACACCACGGGACTCCATTCTTGCCTTATACGCCTCGATGCCATCATGCATTGAACAAGTTATCAGGGCCCGTGGTGCACCCTGTGCCTACTAGGCAACAGCAATATGCTGAAGCGAGATGACTGAAATGCTAACCATTTCTGCAGAACACACTAGTGTACACATCCTGTGAATTTGAACGTCCTATCTCTAGTCGTTCAAGGTGTTCTGTAACGGTAACACTGTACATGGGTGTACTTGTACAGACGCATAGGGCTTGGAGTAGAAACGATACGCAGACGACGTGGATTCCGAACTACTCGCAGTGGACAACGAGAGTGACCTCCAGCGGCGTGCGCTGCGGTGCGGGACGGCCGCCCGCTGCGCGGCACGGCAGGCGGGACCGATGTGGTGGTGGTAGCGGGGGGGGGGGGGGGGGGGGGGGATATTAGCGCAGCAGCGGCGGCGACAGGCGAGCAAATTAAAGTTAACGAAGCGGCGCGGCGTGCCATCGCGGCGCGCTCGCCGATCTCCGGCTGCAAACGCGATAACCACACCCTCTGCCGGCAAACCCGCCTCGAGCATTACCGTCACAACCACTGGCGCATCACAAGCAAGATATACTGCAACAGACTACCTGTGCCTCATAAATCTCTGTTTCACTTCGACTCGCGTATTTCTAATTTACTTAACTCATTCCAAGTGACGTCCCTCGTGATCATAAACGGTTTTTTTGCCGCCTTCGCATACTCAATTCTGCTATCGAAGCGAAAAAAAGGTAGTTTACAAAGCACAAAAAAGACATTTCAGGACGGGTTTAGTGTCCCTCAACACTTTTGGAGCTGGTCTCCTAAATAACTGCCATTACGTGCGGACTGGTTACAGTATCTTGTGTCTTTGAAGTTATAATTCGTGCTCATATACACACATAAAAAAAAAAGTTTTGCATCACCTCAGTTCCGAGAGTTCCGCAACCTGTAGATAAAATTAGAATAGAGATCAACAAAAACATCATTTCTGCCCTTTTATTGCTCATGAAAACCACACATTGCATGTTGTACCACCACACAGCGAGATCTTCACAGGTGGTGGTCCAGATTTCTGTACACACCGGTACCTCTGATACCCAATAGTTCGTCCTGTTGCATTGATGCATGCCCGTATTCGTCGTGGCATACTATCCACAAGTTCATCAAGGCACTGTTGCTCCAGATTGTCCCACACCTCAATGACAATTCGGCGTGGATCCCTCAGAGTGCTTGGTGGGTAACGTCGTCTATAAACAGCCTTTTCAATCTATCCCAGGGATGTTCGATAGGGTTCATGTCTGGAGAACACGCTGACCACTCTAGTCCAGCGATGGCGTTATCCTGAAGAAAGTCATTCACAAGATGTGGACGATGGGGGCGCGAATTGTCGTCCGTGAAAACGAATGCGTCGCCAATATGCTGCCGATATGGTTGCACTATCGGTCGGAAGATAGCATTCACGTATCGTACAGCGGTTACGGTGCCTTCCATGAACACCAGCGGCGTACGTCAGCCCCACATAATGCCCCCTCAAAACATCAGGGAACCTCCACCTTGCTGCACTCGCTGGACAGTATGTCTAAGGACTTCAGCCTGACCGGGTTGCCTCCAAACAGGTCTCCGACGATTGTCTGGTTGAAGGCATATGCGACACTCATCGGTGAAGAGAGCGTGATGCCAATCCTGAGCGGTCTACTCGGCATGTTGTTGGGCCCATCTGTACCACGCTGCATGGTGTCGTGGTTGCAAAGATGGGCCTCGCGATGGACGGTAGGAGTGAAGTTGCGCATCATTCAGTCTATTGCGCACAGTTTGAGTCGTAACAAGACGCCTTGTGGCTGCACGAAAAGCATTATTCAACATGGTGGCGTTGCTGTCAGTGTTCCTCCGAGACATAAACCGGAGGTAGTAGTCATCCACAGCAGTAGTAGCCCTTGGGCGGCCTGAGCGAGGCATGCCATCGACAGTTCCTGTCTCTCTGTATCTCCTCCATGTCCGAAAAACATCGCTTTGCTTCACTCCGAGACGCTTGGACACTTCCCTTGTTGAGAGCCCTTCCTGGCAAAAATTAATAATGCGGACTCGATCGAACCGCGGTATTGACCGTCTAGGCATGGTTGACTACGGACAACAAGAGCCGTGTCCCTCCTTCCTGATGGAATGATTGGAACTGATCGGCTGTTTGACCCCCTCCGCCTAATAGGCACTGCTCATGCATGGTTGTTTACATCTCTGGGCGGGTTTAGTGACATCTCTGAACAATCAAAGGGACTGTGTCTGTGATACAATACCCATAGTCAACGTTTATCTTCAGGAGTTGTGGGAACTGGGGTGATGCAAAACTTTTTTGATGTGTATACGAGTATATATGGTTGGACTCTCTAAAAATAAAGTGTCTCACCTTTATCTATGATAGTGATAAAAGCTGAATAAATCAATTAAAGCTAGTGCCACGAGCAGGACTTCATCCTGGCGTCTCTCGCTTACTAACCAGACATGTCAGCCATCGCACAATTGTAGCAGCACAGGTAACACAGCTGCACATACTATCTTAGGGCAATGCTTTCCCTAAACCAACTTCGGTTCACATCTGCAGCCTATTTTCCCCTTTTTAAATCGTCAGTATTTCTGAGGCTTTCCAGTATTAGAACAGCACCCCAGCTTTTTACCTCAGGCATAGGTGATCCGTACATCTTATATAACTAAATTTTCCTTGAAACATTTGCGTCTCAACTTTATCTGTGTTAATGACAGAAGCTGAAGAAATGCATTATCGTAGATGAAGTTGAAACTCATGTATCTCAAGGAAAATTTAATTATATATGCTCTATAGATCACCTATGCCTAAGGGCAGGCAGGATTCCCCATAACGTACAAAGCTTGGGTGCTATTCCAGTACCAGATAGCATTGGCAATACTGACGATTTAACAAGAAAAAAATAGGCTGAAGACGTGATTTGAAGTCTATGTTAGGGAGGGCACCGGATAGGGTAGTCCTTGCAGCTGTGTTACCTCTACTGCTACAGTGGTGTGTTGGCTAACACACTTGTTTACTAAGTGACGCCAACGGCCATACCATCTTGAATGCCGGCACGGTAGCTCAGCGTGTTCGGCCCGAAAAAAAAAAAAAAAACTGAGTGAAGGAATCAACGATCAACTTGAACCGATGTCTTGTGACGTCCACCCAGACCAAACGCAACGAACAATACTGAAAAAAAAGTGGGACACCTAGGTTCAAGTTCCAGATATGGCACAAATTTTAATTCATTTCTTCAGTGTTTATCATTACTGTTATCTTTTTGTTTATATTTCTTTAACATCTAAAAACACACAAAACAGAAGATCAAAGCAAAATTTAGCATTCATAGTGGAGTACAGTGCGATGCAAATTGGAGGGATATAAGCCCAAAATTACATTAACTGCACTCGTACGCTCAGATTTCTCGATGAACGTGCAGGACAATCCTTCATAACAGCACAGTCTGTTAAAATAATACAATAAACGTACACAGCAACTCATATTCAAAAATTTTTTAGAATTTTTACGTTTTTCAGATGACGCGTAATCTGAAGCGAGTCGTCTAAGGGCTTTGTAAATCATTTTCTCCAAACGTTTCTCCTCTTCACTGCACATTTTGAACATAAAATCAAAATAAAAGCACAATGCACGCATGAAACAGGGAAACTCTAACGTCACCTTAGGCCTCCGTAGCAAGAGAAAATAACAAAGGTTTCATAAACGATTACAGTAATTTTTCTGATGATACAACTACTGTCATCTAGCGGTCGCAGCAGAAACTATGAAGCCTGCAGACTTCACAGATGATTCCGGGAGCCATAAAAATACGTTCCATATCAATGAAAATGATCGTAGATGGCATGTTGTAATATTATGACTGGCATATATACCCGTTTCTCCAAAGCGCCGTATATTAAGAACGAAAGTTAAGCTCCGTAGTATTCAGACACTGCAAATCTTCAGACGTAAAACTGACTTCGGGTGTCCACCAAGGAAATGTTATAAGATCATTACGTTTCGCAATAAATAATCCTTCTAGTGGATACTCGGAAGTTCCACGAGGTTTTTCACAGTTGACGCTATAATATACAGAGACGTCGCAACGCTATAACAGTCACGAAATGCAGGAAGAATTGCAGAGAATCGACGCTTGTTGCGGGGACTGGCAGTTAACCCTCAAAATAACCAAATGCAACATATTGTGTATTAATAGGCAGAAAGACCCATTATGTTATCATTAAACTATTCAAAACAATGCCTGGAAGCAGACATATCTGGGATTATACGCACGGAGAGATTTAAAGTTGAACGATAATGTAAAACTAATCACGCCAGAGTGAAATACACTGGAACAATCGCCAGGAAGTTTAGTTAACCCCAGATGAGGTAGCTTCCAAAACCGTCGTTCATGCCTCAGGCATGCATGTGTGTGATGTCCTTAGGTTAGCTAGCTTTAAGTAGTTCTAAGTTATAGGGGACTGATGACCTCAGATGTTAAGTCCCATAGTGCTCAGAGCCATTTCTTTGTCTCTGAAGCCTACCTTTGCTCTGCCTAAAATACAATGACACAGTCTCCAAAAATTACCACCACCCACTCATATGTCCTCATAGTAAGGAGCACCAGTACTTCAAACACTGTCAAAATAATCAATAGCCTCCCATATGCAACACCTGCAGTCATTCCCATTCCACACACTCCCACAAATGCAAATCGTCCAGTTGACACATACGTACAAGTAAATCCCTCTGTCCACCGCCCACAGCAAAAGATGTAAACCGCTTCTCATGATTGCCATCAAAAACGTCTGCTGCCTCCAGCACTCCCACATCTTAAGCCTCTTCTCTCTTGGTGCCGTTATCGTCTTTGAGCGTGACGCATTTCAACACATGTATCAAATAAAGTTCATTTAATTCTCACACGCATAGAAAGGTATAACGTTCTTATGTGAATTCTGTCTCCTCAGAAATGTCAATATATTACTCGTATTTATCCTCAAGATATTGTCACTACTCTGCTAAACTTCCTTCCTCACTACCCCTCCCCCATCTCCCAAAACAACAGGTAAAACCCTACGTCTGCTGATCCTCATCATCTCTGTCAGTTTGGAGTCTGCTAGTACCCACGCAGCCAAACCACTGCTGCTATCACAGTCGCATCCCAACTGCGTTCTCCTCATATGACAAAGAGCAATAGGTATAAAGCAACGCCGACGTTAGGCACATTTAGGAAAGCTATGAAATCATAATCCGGAAACAGCTCCACCCAGAGCCAGCCTAAACTTTCGTATGGTTATCTTCTTTTCATTCCAGCAGAAATAATAAAAAATTATTACAAAATTGTTATCTCTCTTATCGCAGAACCTCATGACAGTGTGGGTACGCTCCAACTAGAGATACGTCTGTTTATTGGTCTGTAAAACAATACGATAACAACTATCACTTAAATTATTCATATGTAAAGAAGGACAACGGTCAGTTACAGAAAGCCGTAATTTTTTACAGATCTAGATTTCGACTACTACACAGTCATCATCGGCGCATTATCAGAGGAGTCAAATAGGCATAATCATGTCAGAGCACAAACATGTGACTTGGTTATGTCTACAACTCTCTTGTGGTAATGCACCGATGATGATCATGTTATAGTCCAAACTTAGATCTGCAATAAATTACGGTTTTCTGCGACAGACAGCTGTGCTTAGTGGGCAACTTAAGTGCGTGGTCCTGTCTGTATGCTTTCCAGACACCGCCGCAAATCTACTGCCATGTAGGAATTCTGACTATGCCTATACGAACAAAATTTTATTACAAATGTTTGGAAATACATTTTATTCATCATCACTCTCACATCCTACTGAACTGGGCAGGCGTTTCAGGGACAGTCCTGAAGGATCAGCTCCCCTTTCATAGCCATACTCCATCATAAGACTAACATGCAACTGCTGCTCAATTAGAAGATTATGCAGTGTCTTTATTATGTTCAATTTGCCTCATTATCGGTTTAACATCGTCATCACTTTTGGTCTGTAACAGTCTGACATCTACAGAGTCATTCAGCTGCCGGTACATATGGTTTTATGCAACCCAAAACGCCTTCAAAAAACACATACAAGATTTTCATATTCCCTCGCTCACTACGAGCAGACTATTAGTCATAGCCGCGCGGGATTAGCCGAGTGGTCTTAGGCACTGCAGTCATGGATTGTGCGGCTGGTCCCGGCGGAGGTTCGAGTCCTCCCTCAGGCATAGGTGCGTGTGTTTGTCCTAAGGATAATTTACGTTAAGTAGTGTGTAAGGTTAGGGACTGATAACCTTAGCAGTTAAGTCCCATAGGATTTCACACATTAGTCATACAGAAAAGGCAGAACAGGATGTTTTGTAGGAAATGTAATGCAGTTAAATTTTGCATTACAATACGCTTTAGGTAGAGGCTGTAGTTTTCGAATTACTGAAGAAAAACATACGAAAGTGACATCTAAATGCGTTTTTCTTTAATAACTCGAAAATCGCTACCTCCAGCGGAAACGTATCCCAGAACAAAATTTAACGTCATTAAGTTTTCTACAAGAAGGTTCTGTTAATTTTTTTCTGTACGACTATTACTTTGCGTGCAGCGAGGAGAGAACATGAAAATCTTACTCGTGGTATTGGAAGGCATTGCGGGTTGCATAACCCATAGGTTCAAAAATGGTTCAAATGGCTCTGAGCACTATGGGGCTTTAAACATCTGAGGTCACCAGTCCCCTAGAACTTGGAACTACTTAAACCTAACTAACCTAAGGACATCATAAGCATCCATGCCCGAGGCAGTATTCGAGCCTGCGACCGTAGCGGTCCCGCGGTTCCAGACTGAAGCGCCTAGAAGCGCTTGGCCACACCGGCCGGCTAACCCATAGGTAGGGATAGCTGAATCACCCTGTATATCGCAGACTGGCTGATCAAAAGTATCTGGACATCCCTCTGTAATGCAGAATTGAGTATCAGATGTCATGAGAGGCGGACTCACCAGTACTAAAGGAGGCTGTTCTCAGTAGATCAGCAACAATTTAATGGGTGAGTCAGGAGAGTACACTGACTGCAAACATGGACTAGCCATGGGAGCAGCACATCGAACACAGACATTTAAAGCCTTCTAAAGTTGCCCAATCCGAATGTTGATGACGTGTTTGTGAAGTGGAAACGCTAAAGAAGAACCACAGTTAAAGTCATGCACTAACGGACAGAGAAAGTCGAGTATTGAAGAAAGTGGTTGTACAAAATCGCACAAAATGAGCGTAAGGAATCACTCATGAGGTCCAAAATTCTGCTAATAGTCCAGCTAGCACAATTACTGTGCCTAGGGAGTTACGAATAGTGAGGTACAATGATCGAACAGCTCCTCATAAGCCATACATTTCTATAGTGAATGCTATGCGGCGCTTGAGGTGGTGTAAGGAGCGAGGACACTGGATTGGACCAGGAATTTTCAATGACAACTTACGCTATCCCCTAAGGCAGTCCTAGTGAAGGGTCTGGGTTTTACAGATGCCTGGAGAACGTTACGTAGCATCACATGTAGTGCCAACAGTGAAGAGGTGGTGTTAAGGTATGATGCTGTTTTCGTGGTTAGAGTGTGGTCCGTTTACTTAAAAAAAACGCTAAATGTGGATGCCTATGAACGCATTTCACAGAATTATGGATTGTGTACAGTAGAGGAACAGTTCTGAAATTATGATTATTTGTATAAGCAAGACAATACACTCTGTCATAAAGCAGCATCTGTGAGGCAGTGATTTGTAGACAATAATATTCCTAAAATGGAGTGGCCCGTCCCAAACGTCGACTACGCTCCACACTCTAGTGTCACGATATCACTATCTTCTCTGGGCTGCCATTCCTCCACAGACATTGAGACACCTCACTGAAAGAGTCCCCAGCAGAATTAATGCTGTCATAAAGCAGAAGGGTGGAGACACCCCATATTAACGTCCACTTTCAGGTGTCCGGATACTTTTGTTCACATAGTGTATGTTGTTGAATTAAACGGCAAAATACCTCTATTTCAGTACTCCGCGAGGCACTGTACAGAAAGTTACTTAGCGTGTTTAGAGTACCACGGTTAGTAGCTACTCTTTCCATTCAACATTCAGACAGTTCTGCAGCCGAGCATCTTCAGACATCTACTGCACTATGTGAGAAGTATGCCAATGAACCTCTCCCTCTAGCATTCGCTTTCTCGAAAATTATTTTCGTATATTCTTTCCATCTTAAATCGCTGCAGGCGATAACATTTCAGTTATTGAGGTATTTGACTATATATGATGGTGGATTCAAATACTATACGCCTATTGATTATGGTACAGTATTTACTTCAACTTATTCACCTGCAACTTTTCCAACTAGGCTCTGATAAACTGTTACGTTTTTCTGTTCCTTACAACAGCTACTACCACACACACACACACACACACACACACACACACACACACACACACACACACACACACACACACCGCCACACACAATATCGGGGATAATTTTGTCTCGACCAAGGTCTTTCTAGAACACATAATCCAATATGTTGTCCTCAGATGGAAAAGGTTGTCTTAAACGAAATTAAGGCGAGCGCAGTGTGATAGGAAGTGGTGTACAAAGCACTGGTTCCAACGATTCCTTTGTTCATTAGTCTGAGGCTCTTACCAAGCAGGATTACTAGAAGAGATAAAGAAGATCCAACGAAGAGCGGCGTGTTTTCTCATGGGATCTTTTAGATAGCGTGAAACGCTCAACAGATTCCAACGGTAGACGCTAAAAACAGTTCGCCATATCTGAGAGGTCTACTTCTGAAATTTCGAGACTGTACGGGCAACATATTACTTCCCCCCACATACGTCTCACAAAATCACTAGAACGAGAAAATCCGAGAAATTAGATGTCACACGGAACTTTACTGACAGCCGTTCTTCCCACTGGCATTTCGTGAACAGGACAGGAAAACGGGAAGAAAATAGCGCTCCCAGAATTCCCAGCCGCTACACGTCATAGGATGGTTGCAGAGTAGATATAGACGTACGTAGAACAGTTGCTATTCACAGTAGACCACTAAATAGATAAAGTCAGTAGGTTCTGGTGATAACATCGTCCACGAAAATCATCAGAGAGCTTCCGAATCCAACAAGTTTTGTACTATCGCGAGACAGCACAGAGAGCTTCACGGATATGATAAGCAAGTTGGGGTGGCAATCATTAAAACAAAGGCGTTTTTGTGGCGGCGAGATCTTTTCACGAAATTTCTATCACCAGCTTTCTCCTCTGAATGTGAGAAAGAGCTCTTAAAGAAATTGTTAGTATCAGCGTTATTATTTTGTTAATAACCAGTTTGTACAGCCACTGAATAAACCGCAGGGCACAATGAAAGGTTCATCAAGTGCGAGATTCGGGCGCCATAGACGTGTTCATTGCTCCCACGCGCTGTTAGAGAGAGGAAAGGTAGAGAAACAGTCTTAAGGTGGTTCAAAGAACCGTCTGCCATGCGCTTAAGTGTGAATTGCAGAGTTGTCACACAGATGTAAATACAGATGTGGAAGTAACTTATTCATCGTGAAACGTAACTGTCCTGCTACGGTTCTCACACTTATACCACTTTTAGCTAAGACATTCTCCAGCTGAGGACGACATACAATATTTTGTCCCTAATTAAGTTCTTAGTTCAGTCACAAATGTAAGCCGAAATTCCCAAAGCACTTATTTTCTTTACGAGTCGAGAATGTGATGCTGGTCTTCTCGAAATACTTGGAGGCAGCAGTCCCACAGACAGCGCAGCTGCACATTTTGGATCTTCTGAACGAAAAGGATGAGCCGAATTTGTAATGTTTTTCTACCAAGAAGGTGTTCAGTGTTTTAAGTTATCATCCCACGATAATACGGGAAGTAGTACGTGCCTGGAAACAAAGGAGATCTAATACAGCAAAAGCAGCTATGTATGCTGGGAGATTTATGTTAAAAAGTACTCACCGCTGCAGGAATTCTAAATTACGCCCAAGACTCTACGACGCAACCCAATGCTTACAGCCCTTGCTCACTAACTTCTCAAGACGACAGAAACTTCATAGTTTCCTCGCAGATCTGTAGTTCACGTTCTTTTATCAAAATCCAATACACATTAAAGCCTATTAAGGCAGGAGTCGATTAAACTAAGGCTAGCTAAAAGCAAATCATGATGCTACACACATAGTCTAAGTACTCGATTATTCAGGAATCGTTTTGCGAAATACTTGCACACAAAATCTATGGCGCCCGAATACCGCAGTTGATGAACCTTTTAGTGTGTCCTGCGGTTTATTCAATGGCTGTACAAAATAGTTATTAACAAAATAATAACGATGATACCGACAATTTTAAATGTTTTTGTGAACAGTTTTTAACAAGTTTGACACATACTTTTCGTCCCTCTTATTGAAAAAGGTTTGGTATTCTCAAGAGTTTTAGCTACAGCCATAAGTACAATTTGAGATTATTGTCGTGGCAATCATTAGTACCTACCGACATTTGGCCGCGATGTAGATTCGAGGGGTGCAGTTTGTGTACCGAGAAGACCGCGTTCTTTTGTTACTGCTCTGCAGGCAGTATTCCCATTGCAGCACGCTATACCAAGGCTGTCTTCATATTTCTGCGGCAGTAATAGCTTGATACTTATCGTTTTTGCCCGTCTGGTTATGGTGCCTCCGAGCCATTTCGCCTCACCAAGTAGGAAAATTCTACGAAGAGCTGAGTGCGAATACACAGCCCGAGAGGTCAGCTTAAGAACTCTGTTCCGAGGAACTGGAAAATGATGCAAATGGTAGTGGCAAGACTTTTTGGAAAACAACACAGATTTATACTTTTTTTTCACGGATTTATGGAATGTCAGTCGAAGCAAAATGAAGAAAATACACAAGAAGATTTAGAAACGAATCCTGAAATGCTATCTGCTGGTTCCCAAAGGACGAGATTTAACGTCCGTAAAGTTTACTACCCCAGTAAGTATCCCATCCAGGATCCCGTCTCCGTGCGTCTGTGTTATGGCATGGGTTATGGCTGCACGATGTTTTTCCAGAGCTTACGATTACTGTCGCGTTTAAATTATTTACTAGAAGTCAGAATGCCAATATTGGTAGAATTATTGTGGTCTTAGAAGGTTCTATATAAGTTCCACGACGATGCACTTCAAGAATATATGCCATTACTTTCACCATTTGTTCTTGCGTTGATGGTTTAGCCTTCCTCATCTTGAATACTGTTGAATTTTAAAACTTTATCTTGCATTACAGAATTTCTACATGGTAACCCTAAGTATAAATGTATCGTCTCAGTGCTGCGACTGCATTCATGATTTTCTGTCAGAAAGGTCACACAGTTCAAACATGGTTCAAATGGCTCTGAGCACTATGGGACTCAACTGCTGAGGTTATTAGTCCCCTAGAACTTAGAACTAGTTAAACCTAACTAACCTAAGGACATCACAAACATCCATGCCCGAGGCAGGATTCGAACCTGCGACCGTAGCAGTCTTGCGGTTCCAGACTGCAGCGTCTTTAACCGCACGGCCACTTCGGCCGGCTGGTCACACAGTTCGTGGTAACTGACGAGAAGTCATCTAGTTAGACCCAAGTGATATCTGGAGTTCCCCAAGGAAGTATTAATAGGCCCTCTGCCGTCATTTCCAGAGTGGCCCAGAAGGTCTGGTCATATGCAGGGATATGACAGAAATGATCATTCGAGGAAAAAAAAGTTTAGTAAACACGGGCTCTAAAATGCATAGTTTAAGAGCTATGAGCACTTCCTCTTCCTTGATACTGTGAAATAAATCTTCTCTACTGCAAGCTACTTCCTTCCCGTATTTTGGAAGGAGGTAGTATTGACCAAAACAAGAAAAAATTGTCTAGTAAACTTGAGCTCTCAAATGCATACTTTAGAGCTTGTTTGGCAGAAGAGATGTGTTTCACAGTAACGAAGGTGAACAAATGCTCACAGCTCTTAAGAAGTGGGTTTAGAGCCCATGTTTATTTGACGTTTTTACTTCAAATTATCGTTCTTGTCTATCCCTGAATATTGATCATTCTTCTCGGGATACCCTGTACATAATCGTTTTAGGAGTGTTAGGGTACATCCCTGTAAGAATAATCGCGAACTTTAAAACAGACACGGCCATGTGCACGCATCTTGTTGAGAAACAGGCCACTGGGCTAGTGCGTGTGTTTTGACAGCTACGCAGGTGTGTCGGCCACGCTGGGCTAAGCTCAAGGAGCACAGCTCGAGTGTTGCGATGTAGTCAACAGATGGCGGCACCTTTGAGTCTCAGTCCTTGGTGGACACTGTGTGTATGATGAATACCACGTCCGCAGAAGGGAGGGCAGGTAAGGTCATGTTCAGACGCGTGATCGGGAGAACTTATTAGGTGTTACAGCCGTTGGTGAAAAATATGTAGAGTGTAACCGCCATGGCTGAAGTGAGTGGCCAGCACGAATATTAAATACGACTAAATTCGATAAAAACTGTTAGCTACAGAAAACCCAGTAACTTATTTGCATAGAAAGAAAAATAATACGACTGTGAGGGCGGAAATGCGCCCACGATCGGAAAGGTATTTCTTAAGCTATTTAATGTCACATTTATGTATCTATAATGAATTTTGAAAATTAAATTTTTCGAAAACGTCTTGTGCGATGTTCACAAACTAAGTGTCTGCGGATAGGTCTCATTGAGCACTAACATAACATGATATTAGATTCTCAGTAAATATTATATACTCCAAATTACATGCCAGAATGTGGATTCATTGCACAAAAACGTGAACTTTGACTTAAATAATTACTAAAATATTGAAATTAGCAGTAGCATTACGAAGTATATAAGTATTTGGTTTTATGTATTATAACAGAAGTGTTGACTACAGTAAAATCTCTATTACTGAAAGAAATATTTAACTGAGAAAAGAATCAAGAACTGCAATTGAAAGGTGAGAAAATTTGCAAGCAAATTAATGTATAATGCATATACACAGCATAAAATTAATAGTTTTTAACTACGTTCCGGAAGATGGAAGTCTATGAACTTGAATCGCAATAGTCCGAGAGCTTAAATAAACAGCAGCCACATTGCACGAGAGACATTCGGCTATGAGAAACAGAGGAGGCAATACATGTGCATGAGTGAGGTCTTGGTCGCGTCTCGATTGCGTTCGAAGTTTTCTTAGTACTGAAGTGGTTATGTGTGATATTCTGTGACGATAGTGAACACTTGAAATATTTCAGCTCATGAACTCAAGATAACTCGCATTAGGCGAACTAATCTCAACACTGAAACTTGACCGTGATCGCTTGCAAGTGATCTGAAGTTGTGATGTTAACCAGTCGTATGTGTAGAACCATAATTTAAAACTTGCACTGAATGATATTTGATTTAGTACCGGAATTTTTACCAGAGGATTTTGGGATACTTAAACAGAGATTCTGCTCTGATTTGCTTTACGCTCTCACACAGTCACGCATTAATTCATTAATCAAAATTTATTAGCTGATACACTGTTCAAGAAATAGGAAATAAACTCTATTTTTAATCAAGTGTAAAATACTGTGAGTTGTGACCATTATTTTTCCCCGTGTATTTCTTCCTGCACATATTTTTGAATTTCGTGACGAGATTTGCTGGGTAAGTGCGACAAATGCATTTGGTTGGCGCCTAGACACTAGCGTAGACAGATCACAAAAATCCAGCCATGCATTCGAAAACCCAGGAACTTCAATATTTCAATTAATAACTGCTGCAGTCGGACGTAGGGACTCAAGAGCTAAATAAATAAACAATTCAGAAGCATCATTCATATTTTATTGTATTTGTAGCGTTGAAGAAGACAACCTGGGCAGCCGTGTCAGATTGTTTGAAGATGATGCTTTCGTTTGCTGTTTAGTAAAGTAATCATAAGATAAGAACCAAAAACAAAACGATTTAGCTAAGACATCTCCATGATGTCAAAAGTGGCAGTTGACCATAAACAATAAAAAGTGTGAGGTCCTGCACATGAGTACAAAAAGATAGAAAAAAAGAAATCCGATAAATTTCGGTTCCGCTATTCCGGAGTGAAACACTAGAGAAGTAATCTGAAATTGGTTATATGAGCCCTGAGCGAAGAACATAAGTGTGATCGGGCGGATTGAACATGTAGATCGATGTAGGACAGCACGTGGAGCCCATCCGTTGTCACGTTGAATGCTAACGTCACACAGATCTCAAAGTCAGGGCACAGCCACAGGCCTTAACATGTCAGAATTACAACACCTGCTGTGTAAATTACCAGCTACGAGAACCAGAGGCAATCTTTCTGTGTACCCAATTGCACTGTATATCATTACCCCAATTGCTGGCCCTTTAAGAAGATGAAGAACGCAAACTGGCAACATTCATTCTCCTCTGAGCCTCCTCAAGCGGATGCGTCGGCTGTGATGCCGTATGTAAGACCGGAGCTAGTATGAAAGGGCGACGTAGTGCCACTCCCATTTCCGGTGTGACCTTTGAGCAAACCACAGTCGGCGCTTTTCTGAAGTACCACGTCAATCGAATCTGCAACAAAAGTCTCCGTTCTTATAGTCCGTGATGCTCCAGAGATCGCAACACTGTCTGTCTTGATACTTCTCCTTCTGCAAAAAGCCCATTTGCTGACTCAAGGTACGAGAAGTCGCTGTACGACCCTGCACAACCGAGCGGACAATACGTCGGTCGTCTCGGGCGCTAGACGCATGGGACCACTGACATCCTGTATAGCGCAGAATGCGGACCGCCTGAACCCACAGATTTCATTTTCGCTTTACACCTGTGTCATCCTGACCGATGCGAGCACCACGATAATCTCGATAGGGTACGATCTAGCCAATATCGATTTCCAAATCGTGCTGTCTAGTATGTAGTTTTTCCACTTTTCACGCAGCGTACCATGATCTTCTCACGGACAACGACCACTGCGATGCCAGAACTGTACGAAAAGCGCACTTCGTAATTTTTCTTTTCACGCAGAATGGAGATGGCGTTTCCTCCACCTACTTTCTGCTGCTGCACTGACATGCTGATCGTTTGCATAAGCGAGCATGCCGCATTCACTGCGTTATGTCGGTGGCCAGCAGTGCCGCTGAGTGCGGCGCGCTGAGAGGTGGTCGGGTACTCCAGCACCGCGATACTATCGACAGGTCCCCCGGCGGGGCGCGGCGCGGCTTTTACGAGCAGGCGCAGGTCGCGGTTACCTGCTGCGCTTTACGGCCTCAGCCGCCGCGGATTGCGGCTCTTATCTGCGCCGCCTCCCGTCTTCCACCTCCACCCCCACCCGACGCCCGCATAGGTCGCTGTGCAGCAGCCAGCCAGACAAGCTTCTCCGGCAGCGTCAGGGTCAGGCAGAAAGGAAGCGCCTCCCAGGCGATGGTGGGCTCAGAGACACCCCGAACACCACGAGGTAGAAGGCGTGGCGCGCCACATGCATGGAATCAAAGCTAGACCACTGTTCCAGCTTCACCAACTTCCCCTCTGAATACTGCCAGCAGAAGAATTTAAAACTACCGCCCATTTATTCTTCAGTATGCAGAAATGATCTCCCAATTCACCAAATTTTATCTCCTCCTCCTTTCTTTTGCTGTCCATCTCCTCCCCTCCCCTCTCTCACCATCTCTTCTACCTTCTCTCTCTGTCCATCCCCTCCTCACCTCTCTCTCTATCTCCCCTTCATCCTCTCTCTATTTCCTCCTTCTCCTCCTTCTGTAATCTCCTCCTCCTCCTCTCTCTGTCCACACTCCCCTCACATCTCTTTCTCTCTGTCTCCTCTGCCCTCTATCTATGGTGTCTACCTTCTCCTCCTCCACACACTATCTTTCCATCTTCTCCACTATGTCCTCCTCCATCTCCCCCTGTCTCTGTCCCTACCATTCTTGTTCCTTATCTCTACCTATCTCCTCCTGCCTCCCTCCTATCTGTCCCTCCATCCAGGCAGATACTACTCCAACATAATACGATTTATGCACAGCAGCCTGCATATTGCGGCTGGAAAACCATTTCTTTCGCGTGACTTAGACGCTGCAATGCAAAGCAGGTCGATGGGGCAGGCCAATACTACTCCAACACAACATGCCTGTTGTACAGGGCAGCCTACGTACTGGGGCTGGAAAACCGTTTCTTGCCCATGACATGTACGCTAGCTGCAAAGCAGGTCGATCAGGCAGCTGTTAATCTTCCTACACAATATGCCTGTCATGCACGGAAGTGTATACACAAGGGGCTGGAAAAACACGTTTTTGTCTTTATCTTCATTCTAATAAATCTGACAGTGCTGATACTCATGTGTCCTGCTGTTTCCGTGCCAAATTTGCCTGATGTCGATCAATGGATTTGGGACGAGATCCTGGACACACACACACACACACACACACACACACACACACACACACACATGCACACATGCTGCTTTGTATATACACCTGACTTTGAAGTACTGTAGGTCAATCACTATGTAACGTTCTCTGCATTTCTTTTAAGCCAGTACTGTTTCATTCTTTCTCGTCTTGCTTTGCATTCTTC
The DNA here is from genome assembly GCF_021461385.2 of Schistocerca piceifrons. Taxonomy (NCBI): domain Eukaryota; kingdom Metazoa; phylum Arthropoda; class Insecta; order Orthoptera; family Acrididae; genus Schistocerca; species Schistocerca piceifrons. The sequence goes on from NC_060142.1 coordinate 37,695,018, forward strand.
TTTGGAGATTTGGATCGTTCGTTTGGTTTTTATTTCGATTTGCAACCTTTCTGCCTTGTCTTTCGTTATTTTTTGCACTTTTATCTGTCAGCATATTTTCTGCGATTTTTAGTTCTCGTCTCCATTTCCTTAAACAAATCTGGTTTTGTATTTTTGCTACAGAAATACTCAAATGTTTTGGTTAGTTTATTTAGGTTCATTGTGAGGATGTCTCCATAAATATCAATTCTTCTTTTTCTCATTGTGTCACAGTTTTTCAGTTATTTGGTAAAGAGTTCATTTCCGATATGGATTAGTTTGCTGCTATCGAATTTGCGCTCTAGGATTATTATTATTATTATTATTTTGTATCACTTCTGTGGATTACAATAACTTTAAGAATTTAATTTGTTCTAGCTGTCCCACGCCCACGTTCGTTCTCTCTAACCAGCGCTGCTCAGCTTCAATGTATTTAAAGAATGGAACTGCAGTGCCATAAAAAGATGGTGTAACGTAAAGGGTCATTCATAAATATCTCCTGTGTTTCAGAAGATGACTGCATGAAAACTAGAAAACATATAGAAAATAGACAATTTTGTCAGTGGATAGAGTATCACTTCAAGTTCTTAACTCACATAACAGGTGCTCAGTGTAGGCACCCTTCAAGACACTGAAAACTTCATTATCTGCGCACAAATATCTGGAGTCGATGAGACGAATTACCTGGGAAGGCGCGATAGCAGCTTGCTTTGGAAATCTGTTCGTTGGGTTGCCTATCTCTGGGTGCGAATTAATTCGCTGCTACAACACGTAGCGGACGATCCGTCACTATGTTGCGGCACACCTGCACCCTAGTGGTGTGCTCTGCATCTATGCCATGGCGCGTGTTACGAATCGGACCCTGGAGACATGCTCTCGTCTACCGATATGTGTCACTTTTCTGCGTGTTGTGTAGTTTTCATGCAGTCGTCTTCTGAACTGGGCACAAGTATTCACACTAAGCATATTTCGGTTACGAGACCATCGTCAAGCCACAGACAGGAACGTTCCCTTGCGCCAAATACGTAATTGTTTTCAGTTGCATCATCTGTCACATACCCATTTTTCTATACTGCACAATAAAATTTAAGGGACGCTTTTTGAAAAAATCGCTACTTTCTCCCGTTAAAACATTTACGTAAGTTCGAAATTCGGATCGAAAGTGCGTCCGAACCTCCTCTGTAATGGTGTGAAAGCGTGGCGCATCCCTGTGTCACCCTCTGGTTCGGCGACCGTTCAAATAGCAAGACGGTGACACATACAAAAAGGAAAGAGAAAGACCAGAGGACCAGCAGTTCATGTGAGGTGCAAGATGGGCTACTAACGTCACAATGAGACTTTTTACCCCTTCTTTTCTGCGATGGAAGCCAATAGCGCGACGACCAGTGTTGAAATCAGGAAGTCGGCTTATGGGAGGTCGAGCAAACATTTCGGACACAACGCCGTTCAGAATCGACAGGAACAGGGCCTCATTGGGTGGCTTAATGGGCATCAATGAAACAACCATTCCTCCCCTTGGAGCGTTGATTCTCACACATTTCACGCTCTAAAGTGACGGAGTTCGGAGTGCGATGTGCAACAGGATGACGCTGTTACAACCTTTCACACTGCTGAACCACCCCGCCCCGGACAGTTCAAACCCTCCATAAGGACATCTTGGACCAGCAACCACAATGCACGGGATTTCTCATCGCACTGCGAACTGCAGTTTCCGACCGTTAAATGTGTGGGAATCAAGGTCCCAAGAAAAGGGGTGATTTCACTAACCCCCTTTATGCCATCCCCTGACGCCTCTTCGTGTCGATTTTGAGCAGGGTTTTGTCGAAATGTTTTCTCGGCCACTCATAAGTTAACCGCTTGATTTCAACAGTGGTCGTCGCGGCTCTGGCCTCTATCGTAGGAGCGTCAAAAGAAGGGGGGAAATGTGCGTCAATTCGATCCTTACACTTCCAATGAACTTCCGAGCTCTGGTCTTTTTCCACACACGTGTCGGCACCTTGCTATTTGAAACGTCTCCAAGCCTGACGGTGACGTCGCAGGGCGCCACACTTTTGCTGCATTACAGAGGAAGGTTGTAGGCACTATTGTATCATATTTCAAACTTATATGTCGTAATGACAGATAACTACGGGATTTCGAAACAGCGATCTTTTAACTGTGTTGTGCAGTGTAAGTATTCTGTCGAAGTAATCCTCAATTTCCCTACAGTCATTCAAAAATGACTTTTTCCATACACAGTAACGTTAATAGCAAACAGTCGCACATTGCTGTCAAACTAATCCAAATGATCACTTGTGTACACGTCTATAGCAAAATTCCGGTGCACGCAGTACAGAATATTAGAATATACTACAATAAAAAGCGGTAAAACCTTACATAAGGTAATATATGAATTCAGTTACACGTTTATAAATTTAATACGTCAAAAACAACACAGCCCTGAAGTGTACTTTTGGACGTAAATGAAAGTAAAATACCTTAATGGAATACTGTATGTAATACTGTAATAAAACGGGGATCGCTATCGTCGCTAAATGTCAGTATTTTATATTTCCTGCACTGTCAACTCCTGGTAACCTACCTGCTGACTTTCATAGTTTCACCGTGACCTAGATCACATATTTTATGTGTTACCGGCATTCGTAACTAGTACCTGGCTTCTGCTTAATCACAATTAGGTACGATGATGTATATACATTTTAGATATTTGAAGTTTTTACGTATTTTAAAGCACAATTTTTGCAGTACTCACTTGATTATCATTACACAGCACAAATTACAATAGTGAATTTTATGCTAAATAGTTTTAGCGTCAAATGCAACAATAATACACTTTTAAAAAGTATATGTAACACTGAACCCCTGTCCTGATAAGTTAATCACTCCTATACCGAGAAATATTATTACACTATCATCATCTCTCTGTCACCTTTCGAATGCGAATTTTAATAATAAAATTTTCACATTAATTAATTAATAAAGATTTTTCATTAATTTTGAGCCTCAATGGCTTCGTTTAAATAACTGTACTTAACTACGGAATGAAATATTTGTGACCGCAGAGGGTGCGGCATCACAGTGTCTACTGAGACGTCGATATCTGTTTCGTTCTTCGCATCTTTCCGTGAAATATCTGACTGAAGAATGCAGTTGACGCTGTGTGACGTAAGAGGGCCGCAAACGCCAACACGGCCGCCTGTGACGAACGAGGTCACCGGCTACTGGGGCAGCCGCCGGCACTTACAGCGTGTGTCTATGAGGCTCAGACGGACGAGGGTTTACCCACGTTTTGCATCTCATGCATATAAACTAGGCGCGCCGCCGTTCAACTCCTTATGTCTGCCGCCGGAGAGGACACAGTGACACGTAGAGTGACCTGGTGAGTCCGAAGAGGAACGACGAGGTTCAACACGACGCTTAATGACGCATCGAAGAGTGTTTTCATAGGCCATGTCACATTCAGGTCCATGACGATGGAAACCAGAAAGCGGAAAATAGAGAGAGAGAGAGAGAGAGAGAGAGAGAGAGAGAGAGACCCTAGCATATTTGTCTCAAGTACTCCACGAAATTTAACATCTCCCCTTGAAGTACACATTTAGGTTTTTTTGATTTTCATATGGGTGGCAGCATTGAAATTCCGCAACGTTTCGATGAATACTATATCCCTCATCTTCTGGTAATGTGTCAGTATAATTTATTTAAATACGAGACGGGCAGTTCCCCTTGCCACCCTTTTCCATTCGGAGATCGTGCTTTGAATACAGCAGTATTTATTTCCTACTTATTTTCGCACCTTCTACGACTATGCTGCGTAGAGGAAAAGCTGAATAACACCGAAGTGGTATCTAATACCCTAATCAGTAATGGCAGGTATTCATAAACTTGGAAAATTTACAGGGTGTTTCACGTACTATGGATGCATCGGTGTGTCCATCAGTGTGCGGAAATCATACCAGGAGGGAGCATAAAATCTCCTGACACGCTTCAGGCCGTTCCTCAGAATTTTGCGGATGCCGTATTTCCTATAAATGGTGCTAGCCGTCAGTGTAGGGCCCGTGAGATCGCGTCTGCAGAGCCAGCTGCTTCCTGTAACGGCTGACGACAAATGTCAACACACAGTAACCCAAGTTCCATACATCGGTATCTGTTTCAAACCCGTAAACTTGTCGAGTTTTTGCCTACGAACTACGATTTGCAAGCAGCATTTGTTTTCTGTTATCATTTGAAGAAAACTGCTTTAGAACCGCATCGAATGCTTGTCGGAGCTTTCGGCGAACGTGCTCTTCGGAAATCATACTGCTTCTAGTGGTTCAAAAAATTCAAAAGCGGTGATTTTGACGTGAGAAGCTACGAGCGCAGAAACCACCGGAAACTTCTAAGACAACGAATTGCAGGGCTTATTGGATGAAGATGATACTCAAACTCAACAGGAAGTCGCGGAACAATTGAATCTGACGCAGAAAGCAGTTTCTCTTCGGTTGTAAGCTATGGTAAACGTGCAGTAAGTGGGAAAATGGGTTCTGAATGAACTGAATGAAAGACAGCATGCAAATCGAAAGACCACTTGTGAAATCCTGCTCGCCAGATACAAAAGAAAGTCGTTTCTCCATCTACTAGTGACAGGTGATGCAAAATGGATATATTTTGAGAATACTAAGTGTCGTAAATCATGGGTGAATCCAGGCAAACCATCGACATCCGCTGCAAGACCGGATCGCTTTGGAAAGAAGACAGTGCTCTATGTCTGGTGAAATCAGAAGGCTGTCATCTACTATAAGCTGCTAAAACATGGCGAAACCGTTAACACTGACCGCTACCGACACCAAATGATCGACCGGAATATGGAAAAAGGGAACACAAATTCATATTGCTCCGTGTTAACGCCCCATCACACACAGCAGAAAGGGGTCAGGGAAACGATCGAGGCGTTCAGTTGGGAAATACCAGGGCATGCGGCTTATCCTCCAGACTTGGCTCCGTCCGATTATCATCTATTTACAACACTGGGACACACTCTCGATGAACAACGTTTCAATTCGTATGAAAATGTACGAAAGTGGCTCGCTGATGGTTCGCTTCAAAAGAAGAAATGTTTTTTTTTGTCGTGGTATTAATAGCCTGCCGGAGAGGTGGGAGAAATGTATACATAGCAATGGAGATTATTTTGAATAAAATATTGTTTATCACTTTCAAACAACAGTCGTTTAGTTATTGCAACGAAATTCCGGTTTCATACTTCTACACCTGGCAGATGAGTTGGAAGTGGCTTCCAAACAGGTTCGAGAATACTGATGGCCCACTTAGTATTTAAGACTGTTGTGCCGGTGGCATATGCTAAGAGGGCTTTCCACAAAATGGACAGGTTCATCTTGAAATACTTCGTATCTCCAAAAACATTTCGCATAGAGTCGCATGCATACGAGTACCTCAATTATCAGAAAAACTTCGCGGCACTGACTCATACACATTGGCGGTGCGTATTGTTGTATTCTCCTGCATGAAATACCTACAAGTCTTTTCGATGGTTAGTCTCTGAAAAAATGTTGCTATATATTGTTTACATGCCAAACTGTGCTCATGGTTTGGTGGGAAAAGATCGGTTCAGTAATTCGTATTGCACTAAATGCATACCACACCTTTATTTTCACATCTTGCAGAGGATCTCGATGCAACTGAAAAAATTTCCAGAACTCCAGACTCAACGGTTCTACGAATTGACGTTCTCCAATAAATGCAGTAATGTTTCATCAGGAGCGAAGCAAGCATTTCAGGGTCAATCTTTCCATTATACACAAAGTGCAACAGCATTTCAGTACTGATGTCGAACAATAGTGTCCGGATTGGTGGGTTGTGGGGTTTCAGTTCGTGTTTACGAACACCTCTGAGCTGTTACTGAGGTACAAGTTTAAAACCGTGCCTAACTCTTCTAGTTCAGCTAAAGCGGATTCGCCACCGGCTAGAGTCTGAGTAACGGGCCTAGGCTTCTGAAGTTTTACTCCCTGGTATATGTTCCAGCTGGAAGCCAGACAATTCCCTTACATCTTACGTGAAACACCGTGTGCGTATAAAATTTAACGATACTTTTCTTTTTGACCATACAGTAGTAGACATTGATCATTAGGTCTCTGAGTTTTGCTCGAATGAGGAACACTGATGTTTGGGTAGATGAGAGCGAAGTTTATATTCAGGATCTGGAACTCTTCGTGTTGGAAGCAACGGACCAACAACGGCTTTCCAGATTCCAGAAATTTCTACAATTATTTTGTTAAGATCAAAGGCAGTACAGTTCTTTCAGTAGGATAAAAAGAACTGGTTGTCCATAACCGAAAACTGTGTCTACACTACTGGCAACAGTTACGTGGAATAACAGTGCACGTTAAGTGCTGCGGCTAGTGCTATGTTTTTGTTTGTTTACATCGCTTGGGGTTCCGTAATGAAAGTGATGAGGGATAAAGTACACCATGCAGATAGCTGCACTTATCACTACTGTCTGCGTGGGATTGCTGCGGTATAGTCACGGTCGTTATTGTTACTGTTCGATAAAACATTTTAGAATATCATTCGTAGAGTACACTGGATTTAATCCCCTGTTTTGAGTCATCTAAAAACATTAGAATGTAATTTGTACGATACATGGAATCCCAATATCAATTCTTGAAGCCTTGGTCAGTTGATAAGATCCGTTGTCTGAGAATTACATTTAATTTAAAATAATCATCTGTGACAAAAGCCTTACTACAGAGCAATCGGCATTACATTTCTTATTTAAAATGACAGTGCCATTAACTATGTGATGCTGATATTCGTTCTTGTGTCGATAGAGTTCACCTGGAAGTACGTATCGCTATTAACGAAGGCCAGTAGTCGAGGATGGCAAGTCGAAACTCCTTTATTTGACAGTGCATTGCGCCCGCTCATTACCACTTGGCTTATATACATAATAACATGACGGACATGGTGAGCAGCAATCTGGGGTTGTTTGCTGATGACGCTGTAATGTATGGGTGATAGTTGTCGTTGAGTGACTGCAGGAGGATACAAGATGACTTAGACAAAATTTCTAGTTCGTGTGATGAATGGTAGTTTGCTTTAAATGTACAGAAATGTAAGTTAATGCTGGTGAATGAGAAAAACAATCCCGGAATGTTGGAATATAGCATTGGTAGTGTTCTGTTGACACTGTCACGTCGATTGAATATCTGTGTGTAGCGTTTCAGAGTGACACGAAACGGAACGAGTACGTAAGGACGGTGGTAGGGTGGGTGGATGGTCGACTTCGGTATCTTGAGAAGATTGTAGGAAAGCGCGGTTCATCCGTAAAGCAGGCCTGCTACATAACACTAGTGTGATCCATTCTTGAATACTGCTCGAGATTTCGGGATCCCCCACAGGATTAAAGGAAGACATTGAATCAAGTCTTGAGGCACGTTGCTAGATTTGTTACTAGTAGATTCGATTAATATGCGAGTTGTACGGAGATGCTTTTTGAACTCAAGTGAGAATCTCTGAAGGGAAGATGACATTCTATTCTCGAAGCACTATAGAGAAAATTTAGTGAACAGGCGTTTGAGGCCGACTACAGAACGGTTCTATTGTCGCCAACGTTCATTTCGCGGAAGGCCAGAGGCTTACAGACAGTCGTTTTCCCTCCGCTCTATTTGCGAATAGTAGAGGAAACGTTCGCTTAGCCACGTACCACTCGGTGACTTGGGGAGTATACATATAGATCAAGATGTAGATTTAACTTCCCCCGCTAAAGAGCTTTTATTTATTTCTGTTTAAAGTCACAATATTCATGTCGCCTTTAGGATGACAATTTATTTCCGTGGAGAGAGTCGTAATTGGAATTAATCCTGACATTATCGATCGACAGAAGCACTGTGAAGGCAGGAGTGTGTCAGAGTAGGACAGGGAGGATCATGGCTAAAGGATCTGGATTACGTGAAGGATAAACAGTTCAGACAAGAAGATACCACAAACTGTGGAAATAAGGTGCTACTGAAGAATGGCGAAAATTACATGCGTGGATCTCATATAAAATAAAAATATACTGAATCGAACTGGGGAGAAGCAAATTTAAGGTACAAACTTGACTAAACTGAGCCACCTTTTGATATGGCACGTCCTGTGACGTAAGAAGTGGGGAAGGGAGGAAGGTGAATGTTAGATGGAGACTAAAGCCAGAGCACAGCAAGAAGGTTCGAACGGATGTAAGTTGCAGTGGTTAACCATAGCTGAAGAGGCTTTGTCAGGATAGGATACCGTGGAGATGCATCATACCAGTCTTCCGACTGACAATCACAACAACAACGCTCCATGAAATGTACCCTTTCGTACACACCTAATATGGGACTGACGTCCAGTTTGTGAAGCACGTACTACCACATCGCAATGAGCAGGAATTTCGAGATCCCGGAGGCTACGTAACGCATGCTTTGCTTAGTGCAGTGGTTCCCAGCCGAGAGTTATTAGTCCCTTAGCCGTAAAATGAAATTTACTAAGGGTTCAAATGGTTCAAATGACTCTGAGCACTGTTAGACTTAACATCTGAGGTCATCAGTCCCCTAGAACTTAGAACTACTTAAAACTGACTAACCTAGGAACATCACACACATCCATGCCCGAGGCAGGATTCGAACCTGCGACCGCAGCGATCGCGCGGCTCCAGACTGAAGCGCCTAGAAACGCTCGGCCATACAGGCCGGCTTTTCTAAGGGATACAAAAAAGGGTTCAGCACTGTTTGTGTGTCGAAACTGAAATATTTTGAAAAGATCATTGTTATTAACATCACTATTTCGTAAAACTGTAATACTGATTACAAAAGTTGCCAATAATTACATCTTTTTTTTCAAACACCAGCATTAACGCGCAAAACAATGTGGGTGCGGTTACAACTAGTGACACGAATGTAGCAACATCATCTTGATTCGTCTTGACACAGGCCGCCTACTGCACATATACTTTGTGTCATTCATCTGTGACAGTACAGTTGATACTTATAAGCTTAAATATGTCATGAAAATGCATTCTCCGAATTGTATGCAGTACCCACAACTGCTTCCTTATTCACTTCGCTACAATAAACGATCTAACTGAGATCACAACACGGCTGTAACTATGTAATGGCTACTACGCTGCTGTGTGGCAGTGGTCAGACGCAAAGCATTCGCACCCTGAAGTCTTCCAGTTTCTACCAGTTCGGGGTGAGGAGTCCAGGAATCTAGTGGTAGACACGCATAGTGTACACCATTTGACTTGGTTGATTTTCAAGATGAGTTGCAGGGTGTGAGTGAAGCTAGTGTCACTAGGAAGAGAAGTGGTGCAGAGGAAGCACGTTTTGTAATAAGTATCTGCCATCAATGTGGATACATAGCTTTCTTTTCTGTGGAGGAGTTGTAGGTAACACTCGTGATGCACTGAGATTTACTTCATCTTTCAACAAGTATAAATGAAATGTTAGAATTAAGCGGTACCAATTGTCTCATTGACTCATTATTTCGAGGTTTAATAAGACACCTATCACTTATCTATTAATTTATTTATCTATTAATAAGACACCTATCATTTATCTTCCATCATTTAAAAAATAACAGCGTTCAAAGAAAATTCGTTTTCATTCTGAGGTTTACTTAGGCGTTAATATCGTTGATGGTGCGTGTAGGGGGGTGGTCTCAGGAAGCTTGGGTGCCACTGACTTCGTGCATATTTGTGACGAAATTGCAGCGACAATATCAGTTTAAATTATTTAAGAATAGGCCAAAAGGTAATAAACACACGATAAAGCGCCTCTTTTTGTCACGAATGTAGCACATGACAAAAGCGCTCGCAACGGAGCAGGAACCCCGCCGGCAGGCAGAAGAGAGCCGCGTGCCAGCCGGCCGGCCGGCCTGCGACTGGCGCGCTTCCAAGCGCCGTGTCAACACCGCCGTCACGACCTTCTTTCGCTCACTACCATTGGCACCAGACGACGTCAATTCTGGATCCTGAACGGCAGTGAGCATCATAGCGACGCGAGTTTGCGGGTGTACGGCGAATCCCCTTCTCGTTATCGCATCGTACTAACCACTTACATCCCAGTTGTGCCGCCCCAGCCGGCCGGTTCTAGGCGCTACAGTCTGGAACCGCGCGACCGCTACGGTCGCAGGTTCGAATCCTGCCTCGGGCATGGATGTTTGTGATGTCCTTAGGTTAGTTAGGTTTAAGTAGTTCTAAGTTCTACGGGACTGATGACCTCAGAAGTTAAGTCCCATAGTGCTCCGAGCCATTTTTTTGTGCCGCCCCAACCATTGGGAGTAAGCGGAAGGCAAACATTCGTGTTTAAGGATTGTAAAACTGTAATCTAGGGTCAGCCATGCCAACAAAAACTATAGTTAGATTTCTCAATCATTCGCAGCAGTTTCAGTCAGGCATCGGTCCAGGAATCGAGCCTGTGAGCGGTCAGCGTTTGTTACTCCCCCCTCCCTCCCCCCTCCCAAATATAGCTAGTCGTCACGCTCATTCTCAGCGTACAACAGTGCCAACGGCTGTAGTAATCATAAAAGTAAAATATATTAAATCTTCTTAATTTAATGATAATCATAAATTTTGAGAACTGAAAATCACCACCTAACAAATTTTTGTATTTACGTATACACACTGAAAATTTCAGGGGTGGTACATTCAAAACTGAAATTGATCAAAACAGACTTCGAACATCCATGTTAAAAGACTATCTCAACATTTTAGTTTCGGTAAGGGCCGAAAGCGATATTTTAAGACATCTAAGTTAATACGAGTAGCATTAGTAGTGTCAACGGTAAGGACAAATCAGTTAGCTAGTAAGATTACTTGAAAGTTTCATTTTAAGGATGACTATTTCTGAATGTATTGCATTTGAAATATACATAGTTGAATTTTGATTGTTTAATACGTTCCCTCTATTATCTTTCATTTGGCCAACACACATATTTACTTATGTATTGTTTTGAAAATTGAAATATTGAGTTTTGCATGGGCGTCAATCTCAACTTTTTTTGTTACAAGAACATTAAGGGTGACCCAGAAGGAATGATCAATGTGCAGGAATATGACAGGAACGCACATTCGAAGCAAAAAACTGTAGTAAACATGGGTTCTGAAATACACACCTTAAGATCAATTCTTCATCTTCGATTCTGTGAAACAAATCTCTTCAATTGCAAGCTCTTTGCTATCCATATTTTGGGAGGATGTAGTATGTAACAAACAAGAAAGAGTTGTCTAGCAAACACCGGATCTTAAAATAATACTTTAAGAACTATGAGCCCTTGTTCAGCAGAAGTGCTTCGCAGTACCGAATAGCTCATTCCGCTAAGGTATGCACTAAAAAGCCCATATTTACTGGATGTTTTGTCTTATTTTCTTTCATATCACTACCTCTTAGAATAGAGAAAGCGAAGATCTTGCAGTAGAAGAGACTTGCTTCACAGTATCTAAAACGAGAAAGTGCTCATAGTCTTGCTCTTGTTGTCTTCAGTCCGAAAACTGATTTGATGCTGCTCTCCATGCTACTCTATCCTGTACAACCCTCTTTATCTCCAAATAACTACTGCAACCTACATCCTTCTGAATCAGCTTACTGTATTCATATCTTGCTCTCTCTCTACAATTTCTACCCCCATACTTCCTTCCATTACTAAACTGGTTATCTCTTGATGTCTCAGAACGTACCCAATCAACCTATCCCATCTTCTAGTCAGGCTGTGCCACAATTTTTTTCTCCCAAGTCCTACTCAGAACCTCCTCATTAGTTACGTGATCTACCCATCAGCACCAGATTTCAAAAGCTTCCATTCTCTTATTGTCTAAATTTCTTACCGTTCACGTTTCACTTCAATACATGGCTACGCTCCAAACACATACATTCAGAAAAGACTTCCTAACTCTTAAATCTATATTCGTTTTAACAAATTTCTCTTCTCCAGAAACGCTGTTCTTGTCATTACCAGTCCACAATTTACATCCTCTCTACTTCACCCATCATCAGCTAATCTGCTGTAGAAATAACGTAACTCTCATACTACTTTAAGTGTCTCCTTTGGTAATCTAATTCCGTCAGCCTCAGCTGACTTAAATCGACTACATTTCATTATCCTTGTTTTGGTTTTTTTGATGTTCTTATATCCTTCTTTAAAGATACTGCCCATTCCGTTCAGCTGCTCTTCCAAGTCCTTTGCTGCCCCGACAAAATTACAGTGTCATGGGCAAACCTCAAAGTTTTTATTTCTTCTCCCTGAAATTTAATGCCTACTACAAATTTTGATTTGGTTTCCTTTACTGCTTCCTCAGTGTACAGATTTAATAACATCGGCGACAGGCTACAACAGTCTTACTTCCTTTTCAACCACTGCTTCCCTATCATGCTCCTCGACTGTTATAACCTCCATCTGGTTTCAGTACAAGGTCTAAATAGCCTTTCGCTCCCTGTGTTTTCTGCTGATACCTTCATATTTTCGAAAAACGTATTCCGTGAACATTTTCAAAAGCTTTCTCTAGGTCTACAAATGCAATAAACGTAGGTTTGCCTTTCCTTAACCTGTCTTCTAAGGTAAGTCGTAGGGTCAGTACTGGATCGCGTGTTCCTATATTTTTCCGAAATTCAAACTGATCTTTCCCGAGATCGGTTTCTACCAGTTTTTCAATTCTTCTGCAAAGAAGCTAGAGGTTTTGGAGCCATCGTTTACTAGACTTTTTTTTCCTTCGAGTGATTGTCCCTGTCATATCACTGAATATAGACTATTCCTCCTCGAACACCCTGTATAATTGTCAGCGATGTTAGTGAATCGTGTTGAATACCTGAATTATATCTTTTTTTTCCCTTTCTTATATCACATCAATTTATTAAATTGTAACTGCCTAGTAAAACCTTATACAATTACATAATAAAAGTTAAGTGCTGTGTTACTGGCTTTTAACGCGAAAAGCACACTAAAATATAATTTACAAATTAGGTATGAGAAAACTATCCGCTCCACAGATCGCGTCTAGGGCTCTGTAACTATTGAATATGGCCCTGGGAGTACAAATGACACGAGATAAAAGTTCCTTGTAGAGATATGCAACCGCCGAAAATACAGATTCCTTTTTTCAGTTTATTTTCCTTAGACATGTCGCGTTTCAATTATCATCATCTTCAGATTCCAGGATATAAACATAGGACATGAATCATTCATTTATTTAACGTAATATGCAGTCGATCAAAAGATGAATACATACGGCAATGATTCCCGGTGGGGTCAGGGATTTTCTCTGCCTCGTGATGACTGGGTGTTGTGTGATGTCCTTAGGTTAGTTAGGTTTAAGTAGCTCTAAGTTCCAGGGGACTGATGACCATAGCTGCTAAGTCCCATAGTGCTCAGAGGCATTTGAACCATTTGAACATACGGCAATGAAGTATTTACAATTATATAATCAACAATTACAGCTGAGAACAGTCACTTGGCGAAAAATCTTAACTACGTGAATTGTATGGAGATCGAATGCCATGTGGTTGCATGGGATCATAAGGGAAAAATGGCTTCTCACTAGGTCGTAGAAGCATAATGCTCAAAAATGTTGTCATGGTGGATTGTTCAGCTGCAATTTTATCACAAAATGAATCCCAGGGTATAACTGTATGACGACGTCCACGCCTCACTTTGATGGCACTTTTGTTGTAACAAAACATCATTTATCGCTGTATTTTTGCGTACATAATTATGTCATATGTACAAATTCTTGGGTCTTATTAGTTAACCATTAAACTAATGAACTTATTATTACGTCAGCTCAGTTTCTGACATATACATGCGTGATAAAATACGCTACTTTATTGCATTTGTCGTAGTTCCGACACAATTACTGAAAGAATTTGTGCAGTTGTTAATACTTTAGGGACAGATTCAGAATGAATATGTCAACACCAGCAGTGGTACGAATCACTTCATTTCAGGCCATGGATCATTATCCAAGCTTTCTTCACATAATTCAGAGGCCAGTTACAGACGTATGTAACTGTGGCAATGTAGGAGACCCGAAGTACATCGTACTCCAGTGTTACAATTATAACACAGACAAGACATCAGCAAACACATAAGATAGAGGATATAGTGAAAGATATAGGCTTGTGGACTCTAACACATAACGTAGCAAATAAAATACCAACGCTTGAGATGGTGAAATATTATGAAAATCATGCCACATAAAATCTTTGCGATAAAGACCAGATGGGGTAGCATATGGGAAAGTTTCACCAACGAAGCAGCTGCAGCTGGAAGCAACAATAACGTGAGAACGAGAACAAGAAGAGGAACTGCGGACTTGTCTCATTCGTCTCTACACCAGCAATCACAGGCATTGATGCCTGTACGAGCTAGCAGGGGACGATTCCTATGGATTTCGTTTGGAGGACACGCGCCTTGTACTCCACCTGAAAACCTTCAAGACACGGAATCCAGTTTTGATGGCAATGGACGCGGTATTGAAAAAAGACTATCTGGAGAATCTGAAGTAGAATGTGTAGTTTTTGCACTTTGGACCCGTAAATCATTGCACCAGATTTCAGTTTCAATTGTTCTCTTAGTTTGAAGATAAGTAGTGTGATTTTCCATTGTATGTCACCATTATAAATTAGTTCTAGAACAGAACAGACCAGATTTTTTGTGGACTTCAGTCTTGCCGTGTCACACAAAATCGGTGTCATTTTCCGTCAGTCAAGTATTTCAAACAGTTCACTGTGTGTCTTACGTTGCAGTAAAAGAAAAAAATATCAGTTCCCATGATTAATTACAATAGATTCGTCTGAAATATATGGTGACTTGAGTACTTCTAAGTCACACAAGAAAAGCTGGTGTCGTAGCATCATTGTAGGTAGTTGCATTAAGTTGTGTTTATGGCACAGGGAAGATTCGAAGTAGTTCGGAGACGGTCATGTACAATATATGCATGTATGTATTATCATAATTAGGTTATTACGTTTCTTTCTTTTTTAGTTTTTTAGTTGAAGTTCTCCCGTAGTGATGTATACAAATGAAGAGTTTAGACTGAACGTTCAGTAGTGAAGAACTAGGAATAGGGACGGACAACTCGAAGGACCCAAATGGGTAGGTATCGAGGCAAATACACCAACATGATGGAATTAATAAATAGCATTATAATAAATAGCAGTTAATTAATAACAAAAATCTTTACTAATGTGTAACTATTGTTTCTGTTGTGTAATATTTACAATACTCTTTAAATGATTCAGACAGCAGGTTTTGTGTAGTAATTAAAAATAATGAAAGTTATTAATGCGCTGAAAGAACAAGGATAAGATTCACGTGTCCTTGTCCACGTTTAGGTTTCCACGCTTTCCCTCAATCACCTTAGCCGAATGTTGGTGTGTTCCTTTGCCATTTATAACACACTTTTATTAAAAAGAACGTTGCGGATCGGCCAACTCAGATTTTCTTCCAAAGTTAAAAGATCTGGAGCTAAGTGTACGGACAGAAAAACAAAGGCCGTAAAAATCGCGTTTGAAGATTAGAGGACTTGAAAGCACTATTAAGTACAAAACATTCAGAAGTAAATGACACAGTCACAGGTATATGAGAGACCTGCATTTAAGTCTTACAGTCGTAAGGTCGTTTATTACATTCTTAATGCCACTTTTTTACTTTTCATTACAATTACATTTTCATTATCACTGCAAATGGTGAGTGACAAAATAATTATTCACGATTTTTTAATAAAAATAACGTCTTTGTATTTTTGGTTACGTACTAAAAAAATAAATCTTCGTAAATCCGAAAATTGTTTTGAAAACAGCAATGCTTTACTAGTTTTGGTGCTGGTACGCCGTTGCCTTCCCCCGACCTCTGAGCTGATTTACCGAGGGGCGATGCATAGTTTGTCGTGGAATCCGAGCCACGGTGCAACTCGGCGTTTAAAAAAAAATGGTTCAAATGGCTCTGAGCACTGTGGGACTTGACATCTGAGGTCATCAGTCCCCTAGAACTTAGTACTACTTAAACCTAACTAGCCTAAGGACATCACACACATCCATGCCCGAGGCTGGATTCGAACCTACGACCGTAGCGGTCGCGCGGTTCCAGACTGAAGCGCCTAGAACCGCTCGGCCACAACGGCCGGCTCGGCGTTTTTAACATCACCAAACATCGGCATATGTGAAAGAAATATTAAGTGATAAGCGACAGTTAAAAGCCTCAGATTGACCGGGGGGATCGACCCTGAGACCTTTGTATTTGTAACATGGCACTCTACCAAACTCAAAGGGAAGGCCTCGGACACGACCAACCGATTCGGCTCATATTTATCACGTCGCTTGTGTACAGCCTACAATGAAACACTCTAAGACATTTTGGCTCAATAACCTACTGTTTTTGAGAAAACTACCGGCAGAGTTCAAGGCGCGCAACGACTCAGGATTGGCAGAATAGACAGGTAACTGAAAACTGAGCATTTTGCATCAGTTTACATGGGTTCTGCAAATGCACATTTTCCTAGAAATCGAGGAAAGAAACTTTTTGGACTTACACTTATGTACCCACAAGGTGTGCGCTGTTAAATGAAAGCGTCGCCGGTGTAGCGACCAATGTAACTGGCTGCGGAGGACAGCTTGTATTCGATTCCCTGTTGTATTGTGCAGGTTTATTCATTTGCATTTCTTCCGTTTCGTGGTGATTGGTAGGAACAGGAGGGGGAATAAGGTAAACAACTCAGAAACGAATACTAACAAGGTACGCAAATACATTTCTCAAACGACTTCGATTAGTTAAGAATTAAAAATTTTATACTAATGGCGCCAAGAATATCTATGAAGGCAGTTTTTGGGGAACCATATCGTTCCTAAGATTCTGACCAAAACAAATTTGATTTACCTTTTAAAATATTTCTTTTGCAAGAATTAATTTTGCTGCATATCTCACGTACGATAATATTGTCTGAAAAATTGGCGCTGGAGGTTGATCACGAATTAGCTGTGAATCGTTATTGCATCTGCTCGGCTGTGCAATTCTCACTGGGTTTCCAGAAGCAGACTGTAATTCTGAAGCCTCGAACTTAGGTTCATAACTTGACGATAAAAATAAATATCACATGGCTGGCACACAAGAGTGTAGTTAGGCGGTATTACTTTTACCGTGCAAATCGGTTGACCCTTGTCACCTATAAACATACTATAATATATACATGATGGTGTTAGTTTGTCCACTCAGGAATCCAATATCAGCCAAAACTTTTTATCAGCAAGGTATGGTTTTACAAATTTCTGAAGATATCTTTTGTAAATTGAATTTTGCTGTTTCCCAGATTTGGAGCAAGTGAAGTAAACATTTTTTAACGAGACAATTGAGCGATTGGCCCCTAGTGTACCCAGAGGACCAAATTAATCAGCAGTTTCGTCTAAGCTCCGGAAAACTTTAGGCAACAATTTTCCAGACGCTGTGGTGGGATACGGTGCCGTTTACGAATGAGTTATTTTATGTAAACCACGATCTGCGACAAGAGTTAGTTTTTCTCCCTCATGAAATGAAGTGCGCCGAATGCTCGTCTTCGCAGCAATATTACTCGGAATTTTTTCTTACAACTAGGATTAAAATTGTAATTACTTACTAATCCAAAACGTTTGAGAAATTTACTTCCCTATTTTGTTATTATTGGTAAATGATTTACTTCCTTACCAATCTTCCTATTCCTACCAGTTGCGATGCAGAAAAAAAATACAAATAAACAAAACTGCAGAATGCAACTGGGAATCTAACACAGGTTCACCGCTTCCAAGCCAGATAGATGCCTTGGTCGCTACTGCAGCGACCCACTGGTTTAATAGCGCACACCTTATGGGTACAGAACCACAAGTTGTAAACGTCTTAAAAATATGTTGTTGAAAAATGATCTATTTTCAATTATCTACCGATCCAGTCAGTTCTGAGTACTGAACTTCAAAGGTAGTTTGAAGGAGAGGGGAGGGGGGTGGACTGAGAGATTGAGCCAAAATATCTTAGAGTATCATTTTAGGTTGTGCTAAGCGACCTGCCAAATATGAGCTGCGACGGAGGCCTTATCTTGGTCAGCCATCGCGTCACTCTAATCACACTAAAATAAACTGAAATTCGACACAGTCATGTGAAACGCTTCCCTGTTAGATGAAAAACAGGCGATTGGACCCTATCGTATCACCCAGAACTATTGTGTTTCAATCTTCGAAGTTGACAAGCACCTCTCACTTTTTCTCCGTGGATTCTTTTTCTTGTTTCAGTTCCCTTTGTCCGTGGCCTGGTGGTGACTTCATTCGCTGGCAGTACTTTTCCAGTTTTATATGTGTATTAAGTCTCTGTTGAAAATTTCTGATGGTCTTATATAAGCCTTTTTGACGTCTTGGGTCAACAGTATGATTTTGAGTTGTTCTATAAACGTCTCAATATTGTGTCTCTTTTTGGCAGGAGGGTGGGTTTATGCCCATGAAATTTGAGTCTGGCTTTTCTGAGTTCTGCCGCGAGATTCGATGCTTTTCCTGTTGTTTTTCGGGACTGTAATCCGTATCCTTCATCAGATGCTTCCCCGCGTCGGAGGTTCAGGTCCTCCCATGGGCAAGTGTGTGTGTGTGTGTGTGTGTGTGTGTGTGTGTGTGTGTGTGTGTGTGTGTGTGTGTTGTCTTTAGCATAAGTTAGTTTAAGTTAGATTAAGTAGTGTGTAAGCCTAAGGACCGATGACCTCAGCAGTTTGGTCCAATAGGAACTTAGCACCACCATTTCTTTGGGTCCGATTCTTTTTCTTAGAAGGTTGCGTTCTTCTTGTAGGATATCTACCACATCACTTTTTCTATGTGTAAGGGTTTCGCTAGCGTACAGAACTGCAAGCTTGATAACTGTGTAATAATACCCGATTTTTGTTTGCATGGCCATACATATCTTGTTGTGGATGTAGATTTCACCGTAAGATCTCCTAAGATTTTGCATCCGGATTTTCTGTGACACTTCTCCACTTTCCAACTCTTTCAGTGCTCTCCTAGAGAGTTTCTATCTGTTTAATTGCCGTCATCGCGTTATGTGCCTGCATTGCAAGGTCATTTGCGGTAGATAGGCAAGATAATTGGCTGTCATTTCTAGGTCTCCCAAGTGGTATGGGTTTCCATTAGTTTTGGTATTTACAATATTTTTCACAATCTCAGATGAATTTGTCCAAGACCAGAGTAAGAAAGTTAGGAGACAGACTGTCGTACTGCCGAACACCGGTTTTCATGTTTTTTTTTAATCAACTTCGGTTTTGAAAATGACCTCCTTTTACTGTTTTGTGAAACTATAAGAAATACCTACTGTTTGGAAAGCACTTTTGACGTACTATGGAAGGAAATTAGTTTCTCGTGGAATTTAACTCATTTCAGACTGTCAAAATCCTGATAAGCGTTCTTTTGAATGTCTTGGTGGTTCGGCCAAGTGAAATGGTACGGAATTGCCTGGATGCCACTGGGAATTTGACGCGAGGGAACGAGGGATTTGAGAGGTGAACGGAGACAATTCTTCTTAGCTGCCCACTGACAATTCGGCAGAAAAAGACCACACAAAATAATTATGTATGCCATTATAAGCGAGTACGCACAGCAACATTAAAACACAGACATGTTTTTATTTTAAACTTTTTGTAATGTGGGCCACTATGCTTCGTTTTAAAACAGCTGTGTGTACATGCGCTTTTAATGCGCAATTTTCCAGATTCTTTGATGAGAACTATTATCTGATTCGTGTTTACCTTGCAAGTAAAAGGATAGGAAAATACTTTCGAAATATTAAAACTGGCGGTTGATTCTGAATTTTAATAAATATGCAGTTTAGATAATATTGAACCAGAAAGAGTCGAGTGCTTCCGAACTACCGGCCGATAGACGGGAGCAGTGGCGGGAGGCAGGGCCGGCATATGGCGGTCCAGCTGTCAGCAAATTAAGACCGCGGCTCGCGCGATAGTGCCTGCCAACCGAATCACTCTCCGGCCGACCAAAGCACCTCTACCGAGCTAGCGCTGCCGGCTCCCGTGTGCTCCGCCTCGTACGACGGTACGTTTTCTGCTGCTGAGTCCTCTTGCAAACAGCATCCCACTCGAATAAACCAGTTGCGTCTTTACCCACGGTTACTCGCACTTTAGGTATTGCATTGTAATGTATGTTAACCGGGGGCCTAGAAACGACGGAGAGGCTCCGTTCCCGCCGCAGCCGCAGTGGTCCACAACCCCTCCGCCGCCCCACACCGAATGCAGGGTTATTGTGCGGTTCGGCCCCCGGTGGACCCCCCTGGGAACGTCTCACACCAGACGAGTGTAACCCCTATGTTTGCGTGGTAGAGTAATGGTGGTGTACGCGTACGTGGAGAACATGTTTGCACAGCAATCGCCGACATAGTGTAGCTGAGGCGGAATAAGGGGAACCAGCCCGCATTCGACGAGGCAGATGGAAAACCGCCTAAAAACCATCCACAGACTGGCCGGCTCACCAGACCTCGACACAAGTCCGCAGGGCGAATTCGTGCCGGGGACCAGGCGCTCCTTCCCACTCGGAAAGCCGTGCGTTAGACCGCACGGCCAACCGAACCGGGCGGGCTCGCACTTTAGATACCTGGGCTATGCACGGCTCGGTTTGAAAAGAATAGCTCAAGACAGCAATAGTGTCGAGCTGCGCACGTCTGCTTTCACGCCCGCAGCTAATTCGCTTCAAATAGTAACCTGTAGCTGTGATCCTGCAGACAAGTAGTCTACGCATTGGCTAGAACTGCGAGTTAATAAAATACACAGAAATACAATATAAACGTTAAATGAGTCATTTAATAACACAGGTTCTATTCTAACGTTTGTAATTGATGTACACCACAGAGAATTATATTGGATAATGTTAATTCAAGAAGGACATCTCAATTAAACGGGAAGTCGTCCTACGATATTTAGTTCAAATACAAAAATACCCTTACCAAATTATCCTTATTAAATTACGTTGACAGCACTACGAGAACAATATCAAAATCCGCAAATTAAATTGTAATCAAAGATGTGTAAAAACAAATGAATTATTCACCACCTCAGAACAATTCAGAGTTCAGCATGATGATTTACAAATTATCACACATGATACAAAGAATAGTAACTCATACTCTGTCTATCCTCAGTTCTGTAATACAAGAAAGTTAAGACTCCTACACGGGAGCACATTCAGATCCCTCGAAATATGAAGTCCCTTCAGAAATTAAAGTATGGTAGCGGCCATCCACCACGCAGAATCAAACACCTCCACAATCCCAGTATCCACTTGACTCCTATAGTGTTCTGCTTTTCCAATGGCTAAAGGCCGTGCCCACCTAAAATCACCGTTCTGATGTTCTACAGACATCATTTGACTCAACCTGGCTACTTCCCGGACTAAATTAATACATTACAACAATATTTAAATAAAGAAGTGTTATAAACGTATGGTGACACTCAGACCATTCACGATAAATATAAATAAAGGTATGTCAATAAATAAATAAGCCAGTAGTCATGGTAAATGATCACAGCTTGTCATTAAATATTATTTAAACAGTTATTTAGGCCTATTTGTCAGAAGTGTCTTTTAGCGCTCTTTCACGATGGTGGTGTCAGGTAACACATGCGGTTGCCCACTACTTAAATTACCATCTCTCTTTAAATTTCATCTCTCATCATACCGCCTCGAGGCGGCCAAATCGCTCGCCTACATACGTGTAGCATTACGCTCGCTACTGCCTAAAACCGTCCTCACAAGGGACATCCACGTGCACGTGGAGCTTCGTGAGTTTTGTGACGACGTAACTTGGACACCAAGTTCCGCATCATTACCACACGTGAAAGGCAGAATAGGATGCGTCAAATGTTGGCAGGCTAGAGAGGGACGTGGCCAATGAGAGGCAAGGCCATTTTATACGGCATAAGCAAAACTTAAGAGACGTGAAACTGGAGTGCGTTGTTCGCTGTTAGGCCCTTGGTCGTTTATACAAGGTGTTTCACGGTTCCTATTAGGGATTACAGAGGGGATATAGCAGATCCAGTTCTGATATGGACCCAATGTCTAGCAATGCATCATTGGGGTATAAATCAAGTTTGAAGGTTAGATCATTTTCGAATCTCTTACTTGAAGATACGCACACAAACTGAGAAGAGGACGCCGACGTCATTCCCTGTATTAATTATGGCTTCACATACCATTTTCGTCCGACTGCAACAGCGGCTACGAGAAACTGATGAGAGGTAACTGCCGTGTTCGACAGACGAGCCGTGCCGCTTTCTCCACTTTGGAAAACCTAACTACGATTACTCGAAATACTGACCACACCACTGGCTCCTGCTGAGTGTACAGGTCAGAGCTCTTGGTCTCCGCTGTCTGTGTACCACGAAGCGGGAGACTGAAATTTATGCGACTTTCAAATTTGTTTTATATCCGAAAGGTAATTTTCTGGGCATAGGTCGCTTAGCAAAACGTGATCTAGTATATCCCCTCTACCACCCTTAGAAACCTCTCTAAATCACGCCGAAATGAAATGATGGGAAACGAAATATCGGCGGTTTAAGATTTTTCGTATTGGTAACTACGTACTACTGTAATCATGGCTTCAGCGCACTGAAGATTTGTCAAAAGTGTGTCGTTTTTGGTATGATTAGTTATAATTAACCGTCAGATAATGACGTAGTTTCTGTTAAAGTCTTTAGGAAATTCCAAAATCGAAGACATAGATTCGTCTGACATGCCTGCGAGTGACTTTCGAGAGATGTTAAGAACTGAAAATGTCGACGACCTGCTCGCATTCAAGCTGGTGACAAAATTACCTGCTGGAGCACGATAGCTAAGAAAACAATGTAAAGCTACAGAGAAAACAGACGTAAAATGAATACTGTTTTCAGAAGCATATGAGAGTGCAATATAGACTCATTTTGGTGTAACATTTTTAAGTATAAACGCATAAAAACGGTACGTTTTGCATTCCACTGCTAATTTCATAATTTTCACAGCTTAATTAATAAATATTTGAACAATTAACTTTCACCTGCAACAAATTTGAACAAATCATTCATATCACTGCACGAATATTGCATGTACTCTTCCTTGTAATACACATCAAATTCTTCTTTCAGAAAAAAATATATTATCTGGCAGTTGTTGCAGTACGATTGTATAATCTCTCAGATTTACATCTAAAAGTAAATCTAACAAGACATCAAGAAAGTAGACAAAATTTTGAGCAAGAATAGCTTAAATTAAATTAGACTTTTAAAAAAATATTTATTCTTATCTTTCAGTAATTAATTCCTTTTTTATGTAAGTATTTTGAACGACGTTTTGTTATTGGTTAAGCTTCCGATAAACATTTGTGAAACTGCATTTCAGCGCATGATATATCTATATAACTAAAAATCAATTACCACATGTATATAAGACACTTGAGGATGGATTCAGCGATTTGTTTGATTTCTTTGTTGTCTTCGTTATTGTCAGGACAAAGTCTGTATGAAAAAAAATTGGAGGAAATCAGCATCAATTCCCGCAAGTATGAAACATCATCGATAAAGAACAGGTCGACAGATTTGGTTGGTTTTTGTCTTTGTTGTCTTCGTAATTGCCAGGACAAGGTTTGTGTGCAGGAAAATTTTTGGAAAATCCAGCAGAAGAGTAGGAAATTAAAACCAGCCGTCAAAGATCATCGCTTGAGAACGGCTCGAGCGATTTTTTTTTTTAATGCGTTCAGTTTGACAGTTCCGCTGTCGTACATTTTCATATCAAAAACTTGACGATTATATATATATATATATATATATATATATATATATATATATATATAAACACATGTAATATATCAAGGAGAAATGGTGTTACAGAAAATCTTTAAAATTTCTGAACCGATTTACTAAGAATTTTTTCACGACACTCCAACGAACGTTTGGACGGACATTGTAATATATGTAAATAATATAACAAGGAAGCGTAGTTACCACAGATCTAACATTCGGATGGGCATAGGCAGATATGCTGTATATTTTTGTTATGTATATATATATATATAATTGGGGGAGCGCTGTTATAACAAATTTCGATAAGTTATTGGTCGGTTTACTTAAAATTTTCACACGATACTGTAATGAACATTAGGGCGGAAGTAGGACATATAATTTTGTAATATATTACATGTATATAAAAGAATATGTAATATGAAAAGGGAAACAATGTTACCAAAAAGCTCGAAAAGATCTTTACGGATTTACTCCAAATTTTTAAACACTACTATAATGGATGTGTATAAATAAATACGATCTCCGTTCTGGAGTGAGTTCGTCCGAGTTTGTGAGCTTGCCCGGGAAGATGGACGAATGAACTGCAAAGCAACAGTCTTCGTCACTGCCTGTTTCCTTCGCAATTCAGCACAGTGCATGCCACAGACAGAATAACGTGGTTAGCACGTACACAAAGGAGTACGTTTTAACAAAGCAAACTTGCCTGCTTTACAGTCTCCCATTATCGTAAACAAACTGAGCAGTTTGCGCGCCAGATATAGCGGACAACTATGGCTGAGCAGCGCAGCGGTCGAAAATCACGGTGAGAAGCACGTTCCGTGTGATGTACCAGCTCCTTTCTGAGAGTGTATCAACCACGTTGAAAACCACGACTGATATGCGTCTCACTGGAAACAAATCATGTACGAGGACGGTATAACGCAGAGCAATGTGAACAAGCAATCTCTCTTTCCTGCGTCCCATAATCCAATGAAACGTTCTTGCGGCAGACACTACATTCGATTCAAACACAATGCAACAGCCACAATCGTAGGTAATTCTCTCAAGTACCACGTGCATACTGTGTGATATTATCAGTTTCTACTGACAGTTCCATTGTTAATTTGTTTTTATTAAAGGCTTTTTATGTGTTATAATAAAGTATAATTTCATGAGAAAAAAATGATGCAAAACTAAGAAATTACCCTAATAGGACGGAAATCGTTGGATCTGACGCACATGTACAGAGAAACAAATGATCACAATTTCAGAAAAATTGGATGATTTATGGCACAGAAAGAGGTTTCCCGGCCGAAGTGGCCGCGCGATTCTGGCGCTGCAGTCTGGAACCGCGAGACCGCTACGGTCGCAGGTTCGAATCCTGCCTCGGGCATGGATGTCTGTGATGTCCTTACGTTAGTTAGGTTTAAGTAGTTCTAAGTTCTAGGGGACTAATGACCTCAGCAGTTGAGTCCCATAGCGCTCAGAGCCATTTGATTTGAACAGAAAGAGGTTTGCAAACCAGGCAAGCCAACAACGCGTTGCTGCAAATGGTTCAAATGGGTCTGAGCACTATGGGACTTAACATCTGAGGTCATCAGTCTCCATCACACACACCCATGCCCGAGGCAGGATTCGAACCTGCGACCGTAGCGGTCGCGCGGTTCCAGACTGAAGAGCGTAGAACCGCTCGGCCACTCTGGCCGGCCGCGTTGGTGCACATCTGGCCCTTATGCAAACAGCTATTGGGCTTGCCTTGGATTGATAGAGTTGTTGGATGTCCTTCTGGACGATATCGTCCCAAATTCTGTGCAACTGGCATGTCCCTGCCGATAATCCACCGGACGTTTTAAATTAGGGAGAGATCCGGTACTCTTGCTGGCCAAGGTAGGGTTAGGTAAGTACGAAGGCAAGCAGTAGAAACTCTCGCCGTGTGTGGACTGGCAACACAACGAGGCGTAGAATGTCGTTAACGTACCGCTGTGCTCTAAGTGTATCCCGGATGACAACCAAACAGGTCCTGCTATGAAATAAAACGGCACCTCAGACAGTCACTCCTGCTTGTTGGTCCGTAATGCGGGCGACACTCTCGGGTTGGTATCCCACCGCTGTCCAGGGCGTCTCCAGATACGTTTTCGCTGGTCGTCGAGGCTTAGTTCGAAGCGGAACGCATCACTCAAGACAATTCTACTCTATTCAATGAGATTCGAGACCGAAGACATGTTTGGAGACGCCTTGGACACTGGTCGCACACCAACCTGTCTATCACCTGCCATATGGTCCAACAATCAGGAGTGATGGTCTAGAGTGCCATTCATTTCATAGCAGGACACCTTTTGTTGTCATCCGCGGCACCCATACAGGTCAGGGGTACGTCGGCGATATTCTGCCTTGTTGCCCTTCATGGCAAGCCATCCCGGGCTTGCATTTCAGAGAGATAATGCCCACCCGTACAGGCTTGTTTCGTGCTTGGTGAAACCTACCTTGTCCCCAACTGAGAACGTTTGGAGTGTTGAAGACGTTACCCTCCAACCATCTCGAGATTTTGACGACCATCGCGCCAGTTGTACACAATTTGGCACGATATCCCTCTATCAACCAATGCCAAGCCTAGTAACTGCCTGCATAAGGGCAACGCGTTACTGACTTGCTGAATTTATGAAGCTCTTTCTCTTGAATTTATCATCCAATTTTTCTGAATTTTAATCATTTGTTTGTCTGTACATGAACGTCACATCTACCGCTTTCCGTCTCATTCGGATAATTCCTTAGCGGTGCGTCGTTTTTTCCGTCTTAGAATGTATTTCGCTCGATAATGGGTACTTAATAATTCCAGTTCTCTACGTAAACTAAATAATCTTCGTTTTGTCACAACATATCCTTGAGTTTCACTGGAACAAGAATATTTACTGTGTCTGAGCAGCAACGATATCTAGTTCTGTATTCCCGTAATTTTACGTCACTGAAGTTAATTCATAATATGACATACGGTATTTCAAATACAACTGCAAAATCATTAAATAAATTTCAGTTTCAACACAGTTTATCATACGTGTAAAAGGTAAAAACATTATTTCAAACAGTACAGTTTCACGTTACACAAATGTAAGAATCATAGATTTATAATTTATAATTTATAATAATATACTTTCACCAAATGCTGCATGAGCAATAAATGACATTTCAGGGGAGTTTATAAATGTCATTCCCATCAGACTACTATCAGCGAAGTAAAGGCGATAGCTATATCGGCTACTATCGCTCTCTAATCCGAAACCCAGTTGGATATTCAGCAACGATCGATTCAGCACATGTTAAATGGTCAATGTCCCTGAAACGTATTTTCCTTCAACGGACACGGGTCATCACAACAAACTCAAATGAATTCTTATTCCCTGATTCAGCTTCAAGGTATCTCGTTTCAAGGCATGCAACGCTGCTTCAAATCGTACTCAGTAATTAAATATCAGATTCCGTCAACTATAAAGCAATGTATGGAAAGGATAACATCAATACTCCTTGAAATCAAGCGACGAATGTTACAGTCCTTCGATTATTGACAAAATGCTGCGAATACTATGGCCCGTCTAAGCTTCCAACTGAAGCTTGTGTCGGAATTTTTGCCACATAAACATAAAGTTGAATTTTATAAGCACTCATTCGAAATATTTTCTTTTATGAGGACATGCGGCGTAATGACAAAGGGGGCCAGTAGGTCTCTCGTCCGGGCAGAAAGATCTATCAGTGAATCCTGGCGGGCACACACGCAAAGACTGCTGTTTTTTATTTTATAATTTCTTTAAGAATAATTAGCCATTTGAATTTGTTTTTGAGTTGTGTATGAGTGGTAACAGTTGTTCGTAATAAAATACTTAAAGTCATTTCACAAAACGATCCGATTCTGAATTCATAGTGCGTGATACGGCACATGGTCACATTCAAATCTGAAAGGTTCACAGAAATGAAACAGTGCGAATCTTTACGCTTTTCTATGTAATTCCTTGCATTAGTATTATATTATTATAGTTCTGCAATTTCGTATACGTGAATATATAACTATAGTGCTAACAAGTGAATTACACAATAATTTCAAATTAACGTTCAACGCTTGACAGTTTGCAGAACTTGGCGCCACTTGACCGAAGTCCTTAGCGTGGAGTTGACAGTCCACTTGTCATTGATCAGAGTCAGTTGCTCTGCTCGACACCCAAAAGTAATAGTTTCTTGAAGGTCGCACTCCTTCAATTCACAGCACTTGCACGCGAATATTCAATTCAAACCTCGAGGAATCCGGCGGCGAATGGTGAAACAAGCGACAGTCGAAAATTACTGAGCTGTTGTTGGAGAAATCTGATGCAATGATTTTAGAGAACAGACGCTTTACGGCTATGACGCTTGCGCCTCCATGAAAACGAAGTGACAGTAGACCCACCAAATGCTTCCCAGCAGTGGTAGAAAATTTAGGCGAAGGAAGTAGGCCTAGTCTATCACTGCAGCTACGCTACGACCAACATCTCAGCAGGCAGGTAGCATGTTCTCTTGTCTTTAAAAATACATTTTCTGACATACTTTCCTTTTCAATGTTCCCAATGGCTCCCGATCCTGTAGTACCATTCTGCAATCAGGATGGATGCATTTTCCATAACAGGTAATGCTCCGTACATGCAAAACCCACATACAATGTGCTTAAAATCGTTGAACCATCCAGGATTGTCATGAAAATCATCAAATACTTCAGTGTCGATTGCCAAGGGAGAGAACATCGGGATAGGCCCCCCCCTTATGACGCCCGTCTCATTCGGCACCTGTAGGAGAGGATTATGGATTTTTACATCTCCTGTGACCAACAGTCTAAGATCAACTGAATACGTTTTGGTTTTACTCAAGAGCAAAACTTTTAGTGCAGCTGGACCTGCAATTCACTAAAGCTAGTATTGACTTTTGCGGATTCCCTGGTCCAGGAAAAATGTTAAAGAAAATAATAATGCACCCATACTGATTGTGGAATATGCGGCTCTACATCTCAGATGTGAGACCTTCAAGAAGTGTGGAGCAGAGGGCCTGACTTTGAATAAAGCACGAGAACTGACTTTTCCACGTTAAAGAGTCCAATGAAGTGACGTAAGGTACTGCGGCCTAGTTGTCAAGATTAAATGTTAATTTGTAATTTTATGTAATTAACTTAATAACATTATTGTTGTCTATTCAGGTATGTGTAACTACAACATAAGAAGGTAGTAGTACTAATGCAAGGAGTTATAAGGAAACTGGTTAATAGACCCACTTACCGATGTAATAAACACCATTATTACCAATATCTGTGTATATAATCTAGTTTAACTTATTCTTTAATACACCAAAGGAAGTTGAAGCTCCTAGAGCGGCATTTAAAACTTTGAGCTACGCCGATGTCATCGTAATTCTGTTAGAGACTCCAAAGAACTGGGAAGTTCAGGTGAACGGAATGGATGGCGTCTTGAAAAAAGGTTGCAAGATGAACATCAGCTTTCCAACTACAGAATATACAAGCAAACCCCATACCCAGCATCACAGTTGGAGGTCAAACTCTCCAATACTGGAACACATCAAAATAACTACATGTGACCCTAAACACGTCTTTGACACATAAAATCCATCTCCGTAATGTGACAACTGGAATCAAAACGCGGAACAATGTACTCCAGAAGTTAACAGTTACTGACTGGGATGCCATTGCAACAGTCATCGGATCATCGCTTTCAGCTCTTCCATACTCTGTCGCAGAATATTCTTGTTCCACGTGGGTAAATAGTGCTCACACCAAAATAATTGACACACAGCTCAGTCAAGCAGTGGGCCTCATAACAGGGTGCAATCGTCCCAAGTAAACGTACTAGCTACCCGTTCTCACTAATGTTTTCCCATCACCCGTACTAAGATCACAGTCATCAGCGAACGTGTGGACAAGAATAAAAAATAAACTACAATTATCATGTCATTTAGAAAATTCATTTTCAGTGTATCAGCGATTAAGATCTAGAAAACCATCGTGGCGCACAGCCTGCATCATAGATATTTCAAAATGCAAGATGCCTAGAACAGTCAATGGCAAAAGCAAGCTTCCACGAGACATGACCAACTAATTCCCTGGGGGCGACTAGCAGATTTTTATCTGCAATGCAACTGAACGGAATCGGAACTGACCGCGGTAAATGTGGAACACTGCTGTTCTAATGGGGATGGAGGTCGTCTCCTCAATGCCACTGCGACAAAGAATAGCAAACAGTATATATAAAACATTTAATTGTTCGTTTAGAGCATTCAAAGTGACAACAGAAGACCACAGTTTGTATACAGAAGCTTCTGACTGGATGTTAAACCTGGACTTAGGTCCATGAACCCATTACTAATTGAGATTGTATCTTTGTAGAAATGTATATATTTGTTGTAAATAGTTGTCTAGTATTTTCTCCAGTCATCATACGATAAGTAAAACAAATCACAAAGGTAAAACAAGGATAATGAAATACAATATAATTAAATCAAATGACGCAAAAGGAACTAAGTTAGGAAATGAAACACTAAAATTAGCAGACGCGTTTTGACTTTTGAGCAGTAAAGTGACTGATGGCCAAATTAGAAAGTATATAAAACGCAGATTGCCTACACCACAAAAAGCATTCCTGTAAAAGATAAATTTGTAAACACCTGATACAAATGTAAGAGTTATGTGGTATTTTCTGAAGGTAATTGTCTGGAGCGTAGTCTTGTTCTGAAGTAAAATGTGGACGATGAGGAGTTCCGACTAGAAGACAACTGACGTATTTGAGATGTGATGTTACAGCAGAATGCTGAAGATTGATGGATAGATCGGATAACCTATAAGGAAATAGTGAACTGAAAAGAGGAGAAAGAAATGTATGGCACAACTTCACTAAAAGAAGTGTTCGGTTGATGAGATGCATCCTGAGGCATCAAAGAATCCTAAAGTTGGTAATGGAGGGATGTGTGGAGCGTAAAAATTGTGGAGGAAACCAAGTCTTGAATACCTTCAGCGGCTTCATATGGAGGTAGGTTGCAGCAAATACCCACAAACGAAGCGGCTTCCACAGCATAAAATGGCGTAGAGAATTGCATCAAGCCAGTCCTTGGATTGAAGACGACGACGACGACGACGACGACAACAATAAGAACCACAACAACAACAACAACAACTGTACTTCAAAGTAGAACTTACTTCCCTGCTATCTCTATAGATTCAAAATAGAGGATAATGAAAGATGATCAATAGTGATGGATTCATAGTGACTATTTTCGCTACTTTTTATTTCTCTACCTCGGACTTTCTCTCTCTCTCTCTCTCTCTCTCTCTCTCTCTCTCTCTCGGCGCGCGCTCGGGTGAAAGAGAGAGAGAGAGAGAGAGAGAGAGAGAGTGAGGCTGTACCACAGTTTATTCGAAAGATGTTGATCCTCAGGTAGCCACTTATGAAAGATCAAAGAGTAGGTAACTGATGGTGGCAGGTTGCGGCTGGCTTAAACTGGTGTTTCCTGTCGGCGTGCAGGCTCGTAATTACGTAGCGGTCCAGTGGGACGGGCTGTTGAATGATTAGCTAGCCACGTTCGTGTTGCGAGCAGCTCGCTGACACTGGCGGAGAAGGAATTGATTTGCCGCCACTGCAGGTGTTGAGGCTGACCGCACCCGACGGCCGGGCCACTATATTCTGAAGGCCTCGTCACACGACTTGGCGTGTGTTGCGGAATCAGGAGAGAGAGCAAACAGCCTCATCTACCATCAGCTATGAAATTTGTTTTGTTCCATCATAGGTTTATGTGGAGACTGCGATACCACTGAAAAAAATACTGCTAGTCAAAATTCAAACCTAAATACTGCGTTTTGTAGGAAATTTTGTCTACTTTAAATTTGTACATCTTCGAAAAATTCAAAGTTTTCGTGATACAAGCAGAAAACTGAGAAAAAAACACGAAATTTGGTTGTCTGTTGTCCATATTTTCCTTTTTAAGAAGACTTTTTATAAACCCTGAAAACGTGGTAAAGGGGTTTCAATAAACCTTTCAATTTCCAACTGATAAGATGTTTACTACTTCCACTACATTTTATTCTACGGTTGTTGCTCCAGCCACGTATAATTTTTTTTAAAAAAGGCAGCAGTCTTAATATGTACTTAGAACTCCAAGGATTTGCTAGGAACATCACGAAAGCGCTTGTTTGTTATCTGTAGCGTGCGGCCGAGGTGTTTACCGGCTAAGGCCCGCACGGCTGCTGCTGAGTGAGGCTGCGGGGGTACTCACCGCCGTCGGCGTAGGTCTCGGACCCGTAGCCGTCCTGCAGGCCGTTGGCCCAGGTGCCCTCGTAGCGCGCGTTGGACGTGGCCGACTGGCGCACGCCGTAGCGGCCCTTGAAGCCCTGCGTCCACTCGCCGCGGTACAGCCAGCGCCCGCGCGCCTCCACGCCCAGCCCGTGCCGCTTGCCATTCTGCCACTGGCCCTCGAACGTGCTCCCGCTGCAACAACCACACCAGCCCTCCGCTTAACATTCGACGAGCAAAACTGAAGACGATACTAGTGTTATAACAAATCCAATTAGAGAGAAAGCAACACAAAAGTTAGTACACGACATTTTTCGAAGAATCAATAAGCGATTCTCTGAATACATACTCTCTATAAATTTCGAAAAAACCTACATTCATTTCTGTACAACAAATACAGCCATACCAACAAGTCATGTAGCACACGAGTAGGAGTCAGTAAGCAGGATGGAATGCTCCAAATTTTTGGGTGTACCTACTGATGAAAACTTCAACTGGAAGAATCATATTACTTTGCTTTTCAAACTGTCAAGTTCAGCTACTTTTGTTCTCCGTACAATTGCTAGTCGGAAACAAACGTATCAACCTTCTGACAGATTTTGCGTATTTCTACTCATTAATGTCGTACGAAATAATTTTCTAGAGTAATTCATCATGCCGGCCTCAGTGGCCATGCGGTTCTAAGCGCTACAGTCTGGAGCCGAGCGACCGCTACGGTCGCAGGTTCGAATCCTGCCTCGGGCATGGATGTGTGTGCTGTCCTTAGGTGAGATAGGTTTAATTAGTTCTAAGTTCTAGGCGACTGATGATCTCAGAAGTTAAGTCGCATAGTGCTCAGAGCCATTTGAACCATAATTCATCACTTACAAAGAAAGTATTGGTTGCACAAAAGCGAACTGTAAGAATTATGGGTGGTGTTCAACCACGAAAGATATGTAGACACCTCTTCAAAAAGCGAGGCTTTTGACTGCGCCGTCACAATACACATTTTTGCCAATGAAACTACCCATAAATAACCTGTCACAGTTTCAGAAGAACAGTGGTGTAAAATTTGGAAATTTGTGGTAAGGTCTTAAGGGACCAAGCTGCTAAGGTCATCGGTCCCTAAGCTTACGCACTACGTAATCTAACTCAAGGACAACACACACACCCGTGCCCCAGGGAGGACTCGAACCTCCGTCGAGGGGAGCCGCCCGGGCCGTGACAAGTCGCCTCAGACCACGTGGCTAGCTCGTGCGGCGCACTGATGTACATACCGACAACAATAGAGGGAAAATCCGTTGTTAAAGATCTCAGCTCTCAGCGGCTCAAAGAGGAGTTCAGTATGCATAAAAAGAGAAGAAAAGACCATTTGCCCAATAACATAAAAGTCTGACAGGTAGTGAAGCAAGTTTTAAGTATAATTTAAAACCATTTCTCCCGGTCAATTCCTTCCATTCCACTGACGAATTAGTACTTAAAGAGTGCTAACCGCTGTAAAAAGTGTTAATTGCATGAGTAGGAGTAAAATGATAAGTACAAATGGCTCTGAGCACTATGGGACTTAACTTCTGAGGTCATCAGTCTAAAATGATAAGTGTTCAGTAATGTTAACACTGATCACTTACACGTATCCTGTTAACTGCCTCGTTCCACATCATTTCGATAAAGAATCGTTTAAATTATCTTTGGAACATGTAACTAACTAACTAACTAGTCGATAGCGGAGTGCACCGGGCAGCATAGACTCAAGGATGTTACATCCCAGGTCGAATGCAGGAATCACAAATTATGATTTTCTTTTTACCCATGATCGCGATTTTACCCAAGTCGCTTGTCGCTGAAGAACGCAAGCAAGCACAAATACTACTTATTACCAAACTGTCGAAGTCCGCCTCCGTAGCTGAGTAGTCAGTGCGGCTGACTACCACACTGCGGACGCGGGCCCGATTTCCGATACTGCCATGTATTTTTCCTTGGTTTGAGGACTGGAATGTGGTGTACTCAGCCTCATGAGGCCCACTTAGTAGCTACTTGGCTGACAAGTAGCGGCTCCAGATCTTGAAAACTGAGAACGGCCAGGTGAGCGCTGTGCTTACCCCACGCCTCTCCATACTGCATCCAATGATGTCATTGGCAAAGGATGACATGGCGATCGGTCGGTACCGATGGGGGTTCATGGGCTCATGGACGAAGTTTATATTTATTAAGCTGTAAAGACGATCTTAAACGATGTAAATATCTCCGAGTATCACTCTTAACAGTTGTCAAGACACGTTCCAGACGTATATTTGAATTTTTTACTTTTATTTTTACTTTTTTTGCGGTGTCAGACCAAACAAATATTCCTCATCGTGTCTTTTACTAGACGGAAAGTGTCGGTTTGTTTCCAGTTGCAAACAAAATTAGTTTTAAAGTGGAATTTTACATGCTCATTTGACAGAGTGGTCCAAAATTAACATAGTGCTATATTCGTTTTATCGATATGTATTGACGGGACAGTAAGACACAGAGACAGTGCTGCAGTAATGACTGAGTAGCGCTGCTGAGTCAGGACCAGTCAGAGCGGTGCTATCGCTGCTGGAGTTAAAAAAAAATGGCTCTGAGCACTATGGGACTTAACATCGATGGTCATCAGTCCCCCAGAACTTAGAACTACTTAAACCTAACTAACCTAAGGACAGCACACAACACCCAGCCATCACGAGGCAGAGAAAATCCCTGACCCCGCCGGGAATCGAACCCGGGAACGCTGCTGGAGTGCTGACTATTTTACTGTTCCTGTTAATATGCGTTATTGAAAAGGACAATGCTCTACAGTAATGTGGGAGCGCTCTGTCGAAATGACACGTAAAATTCCCCATTAAAAACCACTTTGTTTGTAACGGGTAACAAATCGACGCTTTCCATTGACACTTGGCGTCACATGATGAGACGTACGTGTTGAGGCTGATTCCAGCGACACAATGCATTAGGATTATTTGCTTGTCCATTTTTCTTTTACCCACCCTTTTCGCGTGTGTCTGTAATACTCAAACACCCTGTTGTCTACTTTCTAGTATGTTGCACCTCCTACACATATTCTTTGACTAAAATTAGTAGAGAGATTTGGTTGTCGGGAAATGAGTGGTATCTTTGCTTAGCGGACAGCCTTTGAATTGTAAACAAAAGCATTACATGTGAAGTACACATCTGACGCTCCAACAGACATGAGGGACATTGTGAAGTGTTTGGGTGCCACATTGGTTTGTTTACTATGCGAGTGGTGTTTACACTTCAACACTTTGTGCGTCGTCCCGAAATGACATAAGAACGAAAACAAAACGAAACGCCGTCCACTATAACAAGTCTTTTTCACTTTATTTTTTATCAATGGCAACCACATTAGCATGTTTTTGCTATCCACACAACATACAGCGTGGGGCTAAGTATTCAAATATTCTTATGCAGTACATATGGTAACGGTAGGATGCTGATGAAAATATTACTGCAATTAAAAATGTTAGCTATTTGAAGGCGTAAATGGACGTGGCAGCCCGAGACCGGTAACAACATTGATAAGCTTTTTAAAAATGTTTTTGGCTGGTTGTGTTCTTTAGTAACAGAAAGTTTCACTTTATCTATAACTGATGGCTCATTATCCAGCATATCCCGATTACCATATTGTCCCAGTCTAGTACTGGGCAGAAAAAGGAATGAAATATTTCTTTAGTGTAAAAACACAGACTACTTTGCAGAGAAAAGTGAAGCATCCAGGAGAGGTGGTCGGATGTCAGTGTAACTTCGCACATGTACACACCAGTGGCTGGTTTTGTAAACCATTAGACTTGTAAGTCTCTGTGACAGGTAGATCATCAGCGTACATTAGTGTTGTTCGTGTCTGAGGTTGTTACCAAGCATAATACGACATGTAAGGGGCTCGAGAAGAGATAGGCAAAAAATATTGATATATCAAAATATCTATACTTTTCCATAATAGTACGATATATATCGCTGAAACGTAAGCTATCAGTATATCGATTAATCGGTATTGTATATTAAGTATTGAAATTGATATTTATTACTGTCTGTCTTTCCTGACTCATAGTTCTCATCGGCAGATTTCTTGCCCATTGCAGCTACTACCAGTCCTTGTAATATAACAGTAAATGTCTTACAACGAGCTTAATTTAATTTCTTACTCAGTACAACAAATGAACACCAGATCTGAAGATACATATATCTGCACTGTATGTGCCTGAAAGTTTGTTACTTCCTGTGTTATTTCTATCACTGCAAATGTGGTGTAAAACGAAAACGTTTGGTGACATCACTGTATGGGAATGGTGGAAATTACCACACCCTGCTCCAAATATGAGGCAGAATGTGTGCTCTCCTTACCCCCTGAGTGCCTGGGTCAAGAAAAGATAGACGCACTGTAAAAGTAACGTAGAGTCGTCACAAAAGTCACACACATCACTGCACTGGTATTTAGTGGAAAAAGGGATCTTGTTGTCTGAAATGTTTTCGGTAGGTAGAATATTTCACGCTCAGAACACATATCAGAAGTTTTTCACTCCCGACACTTCTCTCGCGTAGTGATGAGCACTCCGTCTGCAGGCCACAAGTGGCCCTTCGGGACCATCCGGCCGCCGTGTCATCCTCAGCTGCGTATACGGATGGGAAGGGCACGTGGTCAGCACACCGCACTCCCGGTCGTTATGGTGGTTTTCTTCGACCGGAGCCGCTACTATTCGGTCGAGTAGCTCCTCAGTTGGCATCACGAGGCTGAGTGCACTCCGAAAAATGGCAAAGTGCATGGGAACCCATCCAAGTGCCGGCCACGCCCGACAAAGCTTAACTTCGGTGATCTGAAGGGAACCGGTGTATCCACTGCGGCAAGGCCGTTGCCTCGCATAGTGATGAGCCAAGATTATATAGATTCATTTTTTAACAATCGATACAACATACATCGATATTTTTAAAAATATTGCCCATCCCTAGGTGTGAGCAACGTCAGATGTTGATGTGAAGGACACAGAAAGAAATATTATCAGCTGCTGACAGTTTGAATGTTGCATCATTGTGGGTCTATATTTGACCAGCTTGTCGAATCGTGCAACATCCAGATTTGTGGAGTATTTGGGTGTGACAGTGTGGCGATGCTGGACTGGTTGGAAGCATGAGGGCAAGCATACTCGTCGTCAAGATTCTGGATGACTATGTACGACCGCCAGAAGGCAGGACCGCCGTATTGTGCATCAGGTACATCATAACCCCCTTCACATCTGCACATGTCATCCGATAACAGGTAACGAACTTCCTCCAACATTCTGTGTCATCCCACGCTATTGGTTGTAGACCAGCACCAGCCGCTCTAGGGAATTACCGTCCAGTGCATGAGTCACCGGGTATGATTTCGGGTCAGGGTTGGTACTAACCGAGGAAAATTCGACGGTGCAATGATACATTCGTACATCCAACGTACGCATGTATTACCTGCTGTGCAACAGTACCGAGGTGCCATTTTTCAACAGGCCAATGCTCATCCACATAGGGTACGTGTCTCTATGAAGTCTCTGGGTTATGTTGAGGTATTCTTGTAACGTGCAAGACTCGCAAACCTGTTCCCGATAAAACGTGGGCCAACTTGCCTCAGGAGAGGATACAACAGCGTTATGACACCCTTCCCAAACGAATCACTGGATGCATCCACAAGCATCCCCCCCCCCCCCCCCCCCATAGCTGAACGGTCAGCGCGACGGAATGCTGTGTTAAGAGGGCCGGGTTCCAGTCCCGGCTGGTTCAGAGATTTTCTCCGCTCAGGGACTGGGTGTTGTGTTGTCCCCATCATCACCTCATACCCATCGACGTGCAAGTAGCCGAAGTGGCGTCAACTCAAAAGACTTGCACCAGGCGGCCGGTCTACCCGGCGGGAGGCCCTAGCCACACGACATTTCATTTAATGCGTCCAAGCCAGGTGGGGTACAACTTCATACTGATAAGTGACCTTATATTGCTAAATTCTATGTAAATTTGACTTGATTTTCAAATCACTGAAGTAAGAAGATCAAACACCCTCTCAACGCATGATGTTTCATTTCGTTTTCTCCCCTCGTCCTGAGTGTTTTACTTTCTTTGTCAGGCAGAGTAGATTTTCAGAACTTTCCCTCTGCAAAGGAATATGCGTTGTTTTTAAACTTCCCCGAAGATGCGAATTGTGTCTTGGACTAGGACATGAACATGAAACCTTGCCTTTCTTGGACAATGCTCTTCACTACAGAAGCGATTCATACACAGAGGATAAGCTATTTCTCTGCTACGTCCTTTCTTCCAGCAGTGTTGACCCAGCAAGCTCTGGAGGAGAGCTTCTGTGAAGTTTGGAAAGTAGGAAACAGGTGCCTGAACAAACATAGCTGTAGGTGGATAGTGGGCCACGGTTGGAGAGCTCAGTCGGTAAGAGCATGGCCAGCGTAAGGCTAGTTTCTGCATTGGAATTCAGAGTTGGCACATGGTTTTCAATTTGCATTGTCTACATATTTTGAAAAGTACAAATACAGTAGACAAATTACGAAAGTAAATCTCTCAACTGTTGATTCTAAGATTAATTTAAAACAACATTTGATTATAATCAATTCTCTTGCTATCTACTCTATGTGTGATAACATACAAATTCTTGAGCAAGCACCGTAAAGGGTCCATAGGAGAAATATGGCTATCTCACATCTACTCTACAGTACTTAATAGACTGCCCATTTGGTTTATTGGTCGTGGTCGATGACACGAGTCTCACTGGAAAATGCAGCATATTAGAGTTAAGAAGGAAACCTGTTAGAATTTCACATTTTCATCGTCACAAATACCGAGGGAAGAAATGTAACCGCAGCTGTTACCAACCAACCACCAGAGTAAACTAACTATTTGGTTCCAACGTCAATCCTTTTCGGGTTTTTTTTATCCGTCCCTCTGTGCCACATCCACTCCAATAGCAGCGGTTCTAAGGGTACCTTATCCGCTCAGTATTTTTCCTAGATAGTTTGCCATGTATGTATTACGTTTTGCTGGAATTTCTTCATGATTGTCTGAAATATGCTTACCTGTCACCCTGTTCTCTCGTGCGCCCCTGCCCTCAAGCCCTAGGAGTGCTACACTGCTAGGAGTACACTAATTCTACGGTATTCGTTTCCAGACAGTAAGTCATATGTGTAATAAGTTTGGCTGAAATTGGTCTGAAGGCAAATAACAAACAACTTAAAACAGCCACATGTAACGTACAGTTTGATTCACTATTGCCCGCTTCGATCGTCAGACGCTAGCATCATGAGACAGTCGTTGTCCTGGTGGGAACATGTTAAGGGGTTGAAACTACCATCCGGTACCACCGTCAAATACAAAGACTTTGCATTTCATCGCAACCGCACAAAATATCTAGGAACAATCCAGTCAATTTACGGCGAGCACTTCCTTGCTTACTCAGAGAAGTGCGATTCTACCCATTCGCTCAAACAATGTTTCAGTGTCTGTGGAGTTACTGTGCAGCCATGCGGCTTTTTGCAGTTTATTAACTTCTTACAGCTGCTCTGTAAAATATTATGAAGCTGCTCTGTAAAATATTACGAGTAGGGCTTATACGGAGAATGTGGTGATGCATGTGTCTCGCACAGTGTGCACATTCATCAAGGTATTTTTATCGTAGAAGTTGTCATTGTGCTTTACGCTGAGGATATTCATTACGAAGATGTAGTATATACGGAAGTCCAGCGAGTAATCGAAAACAGAAAACGAGCCACTGAGGCAGACAAACGGCCCATTATTGTCTTCCAAAGTGTTGCATTAGGTGTTTCCACTCATAAGACCTCTACACACTCTGAACGGAAAAATGACAGTGTTGTTATAAGTACAACCGATAATGAAGGACATGCTCTCGTTCAAAATTACACGTATAAACCGAATGACTGTGACTCTTACTAGGTTTATATTGAAAATAAAATAGATAGATTTATGCAACCAATGTCCATTCGAAAATTGATACATCGCGAAAGTACAAGCAAAATTATTAATATTGCCTCTGCCGGCAAAAACAGGATCAAAGTAGCAGTAACTAATTAATTATTCTCCAACCATATAGTATGATCACGTTTATCTGCAAAGCACAGAATTAGTGACATTCATACCTACTTATGTGGTGTGCAAGCAACGTGTTATTCGGGAAGCAACTTTATAATTTGACGAAATAGTATCAGCTGTCAAAGTCATCAGCCTGGAGTGATTCTCCAAAAAGATAATTAGTGAAGGAAAACCAACTATTGCTAAACTCCAAACATTTCTATCGATTCATAGCTGCAAGTACGTTTACCTGCGTGGAACTAGATGTGGAGTGCGTCAGTTTATTTCCCCCTATCCGTCAATCTTACAAATGCCTTACTTTCGCCCATATCAGCGACCAGTGGCATAGTGTCGTGCACTGCAGTGAATATGGCGGAAGACAGTCGCCAGCTGCATAGCTACTAATTTACAGTGATTGAATTGTGGAGGAGGCCATATCGTTGCGGATAAGAAATTTGCTAAGGAAGGGTAAAAGGAAAATCAGTACCATAAAGTTTCTGACGAAGAGAAATATGAAATGGATGATATCTTCTATGTTTCAAAGTTGGGCAAGAGTACCCTGGCTAATTCCCGATTAACAACTTAATTGCCGAGTGATAATGTGGGGGTTATGATTCACTTCAGTTAATATTGCAGTCTCATTACCCTCTCTTACCGTTACCCAACTGTTTTTCGTCGGTTTCATTTTCGTGGTTGTGCAGTTCCCTCGATGAAGAACTGTCAAACAACCCAACGAAAAGAAGCGCGTGGTCTCACACTGTGTGAAAAACGCTGAGCATAAAGAGTTACAGCATTATCGGCATTCCTAGCACTTTCTCCATAAATGTAAACCATATCAATTTCCTCCTCTACCTTAATAGCCTGCATTCTAATTAATAATGTAGTCAAGTAATGGAGAAACGTATTTAAGAAATGCGGGTCGACGTGCACGCAACGATATCAAATCAAACGATTAAGGAATCAGTTTTTCAAAACAACTACATGGAGAAAACTACGAAACACATCTGTGTTTACGCTTTAGATGCAATGCGTTGTTCTCGCGATATCTAATATTATTTTGTAGCTCACATATGTTATTTATCGATTGCAGCGTCATCTACCACGCAACGACAAAAGTGTTACATACAGTAGTTACGTTTATTTTTCTCGCGGAATCCGATTCTGCAATAATAATGGGATATTTCTATTTAAGATTTCAAAGTCAACATCCACTCCCGTCCCAATCCCTGCATTTTTAAAAATATTTCACATATTTTCCGGTTTTTAGTCAGATGTGTAGTTCTTGAGAAATTTCGTTGTCTCAAGATAAAAAACTGAACCCGTTTCAGGCGCTCACATCTGTTTTACCTCAATGTTTTGACTAGCTTTCGTAGGCCTAGTATTACATACAAAGTTTATGAGTAGTGATTTGGTAATATATATTTACACTGACGGGTAAAAAAGCACAACATATAAAAATAATTAGTGCAGGTAAGTGAAATTTTGGGAATACATTTGGCTAGCTAATATATTTAGGTGATAACATAGCAAAATCACAGGTTATTGTAGCGCGAGATAAGTCGCTGCAAATGTGAAATTCTGGTATATTAATAAGCGGTGAAACCGCCAGAATGCTGAATGCAAGCACGCAAAAGTGCATGAATTGCGTTACACAGGTGCCGGTTGTCAGTTTGCACGACGGTGGTCCATGCCTGTTGCACTGGGTCGATCAGTGCAGGGACAGTTAATGCTGTTTGTGGGTGGAGCTGGAGTTGTCGTCCGATGATGCCCTGTATGCGCTCCATCGCAGATGGGTATGGGGATGGAGCAGATCAAGGCAGTATGTCGACACTATGTAGAGTATATTGGGCGACAACAGCAGTATATGGGTGAACGTTATCCTGTTGGACAACACCCCCCTGGAATGATGCTCATGAATGGCAGCACAACAGGTCCACTCACCAGCTTGACGTACGAATTTGCAGTCAGGTTGCGTGGGATAATCTTGAGAGTGCTCCTGCTGTCATACCAAATCGCACCCCAGACGTTAACTCCAGGTGTAGGTCCAGTGTGTTTAGCACTCAGACAGGTTGACTGTATGCCCTGAATTGGCGTCCTTCTAACCAACACACGGCCATCACTGCATCGAGACAGACCCATCTTTCACCAGAAAACAACAGATTTCCAGCCTTCCTCCCCCCCCCCCCCCCCCCCCCCATCAAATTTTGCTTTACACCACTGAAGTCACACACGATGGTCGCTTGGGGTCAGTGGAAAGCACGCTAAGGGAGGCTGTCTTGGAGCTGTCCTTAAAGAAAGCGATTTGTGAGAGTTCGTTGTGTCGATATGGTGCCAACTGCCGCTGAAATTGCTGCTGCCGATACAACACGACGCGCCAGAGCCATACACCGAACACGATGGTCTTCCCTCTCGGTAGTGCCACGTGGCCATCCGAAGTCCGGTCTTCTTGTGACTGTACCTTCCTGTGAACACCGCTACGAACAGTCATGTAAAGTGGCTACATTCCCGCCAAGTCTGCCAAGTCTTTCTGCAATATCGCAGAATGAACATCCAGCTTCTCGTAGTCCTATTACACGACCACCTTCAAACACAGTGAGATGTTGGCAATGGTGTCTTTGTCGCCTTAAAGGAATTCCTTACTAACGTGAACTCATCACATGTAATAACTAACGCTCACAACCGTTACAGCGTGTCACTCTTATGCGACTGGCGCGAAATTTGAATAGACATCATCTTTCAGATGAAAAATACGCCTACCGATTTTCGTTTACGTCGCGCAACTCCATCGTGCTGTGACTTTCTTTTTTTTCTGTTGGTTTATATCGCACAAACATTATGTGTTTTATCGATAGCGAAATTAATTCACGTTTTATTCTTTCACACTTCTGAATGAAAACACCCACAGTAAAAAATGAGTAAAATGACAAAACTGAATTTTACAAGAGTAGCCAAAAAGAGGTGGTCATTTTGCGGGGTTGGATCCCGGCTAGCTGTCCCCGCTAGATGTGGCTGCTGCATTGCAGTGGGACGGGACACAGGTGGCGATTCGGCCGGGGGCAGGGGCCGCGTGGGGGGGGGGGGGGAGGGGGCACATAGGCGGCGAACAGGCCTCGCGAAACTTCTCCCACGGCCGCGGTATCGATGCTGGGCAATGCGGCACCAAAATTAAGTCAACCATCTCCCCTAACAATGAACTGATAAGCACCTTCTCTGCTGTACCTACCTCCAAAAACTGACACGGTGATCCAAAAGTTCGTCAACATCTGAAAATGCACTAATTCACGTAATAATGCAGGTAGAGAGGTAAAAATTGACACACATGCCTGAAATAACATGAAGTTTTGTTGAAACCGTAAACGAGTGCAGAAACTGGCCAACAGATGACGCTGGACAGCAACACGTCGGTTACGCCTCATGAGAATGGTGTATAAAATCAGCTGTTGAGAGAGAGGGAGTTAGATCATCCCAAGCCCGGCTGATGAACACCTGCTGCAAGGAACGACTTTTAGGCAGGAAGGTGCTCCACCCCATACTGCTACACGTGTGAAAGATGTCTTGCGCATATCGTTCGGTGAGGATCGCATGCTGAGCCGCCACGTCCGTCACGCTTAGCCTCCCAGATCCTGCGGCCTCAATCTGTGTGATTATTGATAGTGTGGTTACTTGAAGTCGCAAGTCCACGGCGATCGTCCAACCTCATTAGGTATGCTAAGGAAACAAGATCAGACGGCAATTCCTCACCATACCTACTTGACGCTTTACACTGCTGTTCACAACACTGTCCCTCGACTCGACTACAGGTATTGTTGATAAATGACGGCCGACATGTTTGGCATTTGTTATTTAGAACATTGTCTTTATTGAAAATCAGTCGTTATGCTAATTACTGCTTTTGTCTCATACGAAGCGCCACCTGTTGGTCATTTTGTGCACTTTTTTTGGTATCAATAAAGCCGCATGTGATCTCAAGCTTGTGTGTCAATTTTAATTTATCTACCTACGTTAATATTGAATTCAAATGCTAACAGACTTTTGGATAGCTCTGTACTTAATCCAGCACTGGTCAAGATCAGTTTTACATTTTCTTCTTTTCTGCATCATAATTTGCTACCTCGTTAGTTATTACTGGACGCCTTAGCATTAACCTACACGTTCTTCTAGCAAGAGTGTATATTCGGCTACTTCCTTCCCTCATTTATACAATCTCTCTCTTTCCTAGAGTTTATCCAGCATTAGGAG
The DNA here is from genome assembly GCF_021461385.2 of Schistocerca piceifrons. Classification (NCBI taxonomy): domain Eukaryota; kingdom Metazoa; phylum Arthropoda; class Insecta; order Orthoptera; family Acrididae; genus Schistocerca; species Schistocerca piceifrons. The sequence goes on from NC_060142.1 coordinate 37,739,403, forward strand.
TCGGCTGTTTTCTAGATCTGGCAAGTTTATTTAACTTTGATGGTTCAAATGGTTCAAATGGCTCTGAGCACTGTGGGACTCAACTGCTGAGGTCATTAGTCCCCTAGAACTTAGAACTAGTTAAACCTAACTAACCTAAGAACATCACAAACATCCATGCCCGAGGCAGGATTCGAACCTGCGACCGTAGCGGTCTTGCGGTTCCAGACTGCAGCGCCTTTAAGCGCACGGCCACTTCGGCCGGCTTTAACTTTGTGCCCAGATGTACTTGTCGCCACAGCCGGCAGTTAACATAAGGGAGATAGGTCATGTGCGCCATCTTTCTATTAATTGTGTGAGCATAATTCTGTGTACTACCTAACTTTAACTGTTTATCATATTTTCTGAGGCGGAGATTGTGGTACAGCCCAGCCACTCACCTGAAAGAGCGTGGAAACCTCTTAAAATGCCACATTCGGGCTGGCCGATTTACTAGACCAATGGCAGTTAATTCGCCGCAGGGATTCTGTCCGGCTGTGGACCACCTTCTTGTCTTGCAAGCTAGCGCGCTATGCACTGAGCTATATAGACAGAAGTTCCCCCACTATACGCAATATCGCAGAAAAGGAAGAAATATTATGGTTAAACGTCCCGTCGATATCAAGGTCATTTGAGACAGAGCACAAGCTTGTAGTTGGAAATCGGCCGAGCCCTTTCAGAGAAACCGTTATGGTGTTTCTGCCGTATTTTTTGCCCACATTAAATTTTAATTTTACTTTTACTTGCTGTCAGTCGGACAAGAATATTCAGTAGCAGCAAAGAGCACCGTGCACCGTGCATTGAGTCACGTGACATATGGTTTTAGAGAGTGGGAACGCGCCTCAGCGATGACTGTTATCATTCTGGACTACCATGTAGACGGCCAGAAATCACAGACCAGGCTCCAACTCTTAACGAGAATCCGCGAAATGCTGCGAAGTAATGAGGATAATGGGCAAGGGGCACTATATTAGTTGTGAGTGTGGATAAGTTGAGAATTTGGGTTTTGACGGGAGGCGCACTAGGGTAATCCGTACAGTTGCGGTAACCATTGTGTACGGACGGCTTAGTGGCAGCCTGGCTTTAGCAGCCGAGCAGTGTGGTGGTCCCTTATTTCTGACTGCGGAGCGCGAATGCTAGATTTGTTTACCCTCTGCGGCCACTACTGGCGTGACCTCTAGTACTCCAGAGCAATGGCGAACAGCTTCTGTATATCAACACTTTGTTTCACGTTCTGCAATGACTACGCAACACCAAAGGCGTTCGAGGTAGAAAGCTTTCTTCGTGATGTAGCCACAATCCCAGCAAACGAATAGTGGCATCCACTTACCAATACTGAACAGTACGGTATATGATAATCGATGACGCAACTTCGTTAAGATCCTCCGGAACACGCAGCAGGGGCTCTGTTTCTGCCACACCATGGGTAACGTCGGGCGGGGCAGGATTAGACTTGCGTACAATTCGGATCTTTGAACTGCCATTCGAAGTCCCAGCAGCCGACGTCATGGATGCCTTCCGTCCTGATGACACTGTTCACGGCCATGTAGCCAAACGATGGACACAGTTTCGAACATACCCGGTCCTCAATGGCGTCCGCCAGGTAACCCTAGACCTCTATCATCATGTGCCATTCTACCTCCAGATATGCGGCTACAGCGCACTTGTTTAGGATACGGTGGGGAAGGGCACGTTCGATCAGAATGTCTCTAGCGATGCATCACACTAGTGCTGGCCTCTGAAGTGATGCCTGTTCCACAACCGACGTCGCTTCCAGTCTCCCACGCGATGGCTCTCGTCGCACATGCAGCGTCGCACCACCGCCTGTATCTTGTATCGGAGCCCTTCTTGGACGCCACCAATACAACCGCCGCACAATCTCCATAACAAGTAAAAGGCCATGTCGACACCACCGGCACCATAGCCTGCGGAAGCCCTTCAACCTTCAGGTGACTCGATAGAACTTACATCAACGACAGTACCAGTGAAAGCCTCTGTGCCGGAACAAGGCGATTCACTCCAGTCTTCCGACATGGAAGGCCGGTCATGGACGCAACTGTCACCCAAGTGCCGTAAACTCAGATGTCGCACTGCCTCAAAGAGGAATGCCTCGCCTCCCAATGACGCCTCACTTGAAATTCCTATGGACAATGGCCACGAATCGAATGAAGTAACACCGACTCCAACGAAAGAACCGCCAGCAGCCCTGACAGCAACTCACAGGGTTGTTGAGCCGGGAGACGCGACCATTACTTTGGACGCTTATTCATTAGTGAAGCACTCTATACTGCCCGAGCAAATGGATGATTCGCTGGGACTCCACACTTCCGCGTGGAGCGACAACATCGAAATCGACCCCGACCCACGTAGGGAGCCACATTCTACTCCACAGACATTGCCACGTTGTTCTTAGGGCGTTATGTTAGTTGCACAATTGGAGGCGACTTCAGCTGTATCTTGCAACAGACAGATCAGGCGTCTCATTTCCACACCTGTCAAGAACTCCGCATGATCGTACAGGACCTCCGGCTCAGCGACACGTGGGAAGAGAAATTGCAATTATCTATTAATACCTTCAGCTGCTGATGGGCGTTGACATATATCAACGGGGACAGGTGAAAATGTGTGGCCCGACCGGGACTCGAACCCAGGATCTCCTGCTTACATGGCAGACGCTCTATCCATATGAGCCACCGAGGGCACAGAGAATACTGCGGCTGCAGGGAGTATCTCGCGCACGCCTCCCTCGAGACCCACATTCTCACCTTGTATGTTCACACACTACATTCGTAGTGTCCCACCCCAACACACTCATTACTCGTGGAAGACATTCTTACCAAGACCCGTAAGAGTTCAGGGAATATGTGTGCATCCGCTCAGAAGAAGTAGGTCATGACCAGTATTGCTGGTATTGTCAGGACTCGGTGGCTCAGATGGATAGAGCGTCTGCCATCTAAGCAGGAGATCCGGGGTTCGAGTCCCGGTCGGGGCACACTTTTTTACCTGTCCCCGTTGATATATTAACGCCCATCAGCAGCTGAAGGTATTCATATATCTTTCTAATTTCGTTCTAGACTGCAGCAGGTCATCAATGGTGTCTGTTCTTTGTTTTGTCACAGGCATCATCATTCCTGTATATAAGCCACACTGTGATGCAGCTATCACCAACTACAGTCTACTAACCCTCCTATAATGCGGACTATGAAATCTCTGCCCGCATTTCGGCGGCGCGCCTTCGTCCACTTCTTCCCAGCAGTCTTTCACCGGAACAGACAACTCCAAGTGGACAAGCGAATATACAGACAACAACTGGGAAATGTGACGATGTCACTGGCTGTGACGTGTCACCTCTGGGCAGCTGTGGTTGCAATCGACTTCGGTAGTGCATATGACAAAGTACATCACTGTTCCCTGTTCTCCAGATGGGGCCGGCCGCGGTGGTCTAGCGGTTCTAGGCGCTCAGTCCGGAATCGCGGGACTGCTACGGTCGCAGCTTCGAATCCTGCTCGGGCATGGATGTGTGTGATGTTCTTAGGTTAGTTAGGTTTAAGTAGTTCTAAGTTCTAGGGGACTGATGACCACAGATGTTAAGTCCCATAGTGCTCAGAGCCATTTGAACCATTTGAGCCATTTCTCCAGATGGGTTTCCCATCCCCCTTCCTCAACTTCATACATTGCAATTATAACAGCGCCAGCTGCTACACACAGGAGCAGTCACTTAACGAGTCCAATTCTGATATGGCAATCTATCCAACAAGGCTGTTCACTATCGACCCTGCTACACAGCTTCACACTGGAGCCCCAAATTGGGAACCTCAACTCTATGCTCACGCGACTCACGTTACGACAACACGCGTTCTGTTATCGAGCATACGCCGACGATCTGCTCCTCTTTGTTTGCTCGGGGGCGAAAACATGACAGACAGCTAAAGCAATCACGACATACTGCACAGTGGCGGGCAGCTCGATGAGTGTGAATAAATCTGCAGCCCTGCCAATATCGTGTGGCCTCCCAGATGCCAAAATAGCGCCCCTCCCACGGGTGTAGAACATGAAGTACCTGGACATTGTCTTCATCCCCAGTGCATCCTGTATGACTGCCAGTAATTTTCGGCGCGCGGACCTCCTACAGCGAAAGACATCTGTATCGCCCTGTAACGTCGAGTATCACGCAACACTGTCGAACAGAAGTAGCCTGTGGTCCGTTGCTCAAATGTATGACACTATGCACCAAGTCACCTTCCCGTATACGTTAGAGCAACATGGTATTTGGTTACCAATGGCAAAATTATGACATGACAGAAGTTACGTGCAATTAGATTAGCTGATACGCCATTCTGTGTTGGTTGCCAACACATCGACGAGGACATCGACCACCTCACATGCCCATCAACCCTGGACATCTGGGAGCTAAGCCAGAAGATGGTGGCCTGCTTTCTCCACATTCCACTGACCATGGCTGAACCTCAGACATATATCTTCTCTGAGGATATATACTTCTCAGCTGCTAAAACCAACGCCATCCTCTGGATAAAAGGTTGGACGCTCAGCTCCATCCGCAGCGCCGGCGACAAGTCAGACCTTGGCTTTTGGTGCAGATTACAGAATGGCCACTCCGTTTTGGAGCGACGACCCAACTGCCGGACCTTGCTTGCCATCTACTTGCGTGGTGCGTGTTATATTCGTGTCACCCCCTCCCCCCGTGTCTAGTTGGAGCGTCAGGGGCGTTATCCCCACTCTACCCACATGACTTCTTCTTCCGCTCTTCTCGCTGCATCTGCATCCTTCGTCCTCGCTTTCTGAGGACGTCACAAAGGCGAGCGCATCTTTCGCTGCATAAGGCAGCCCACGTAAGGCGGCACCATAACACTTTACACTCTCCTCCCATGTCACCTGAATTGGGATTAAATAAATAAAAGGAAGTCTCCCTCACCCCACTCTAACTACCACATTCACCACCATCCTATGCATCCGACTGCGGAGAGGTTCAGCAACACAGTGGCCAGGCCACAATGACGACCCTACCTTCCCTGCCCTCGAGCTCCGCCAATGGACGGATGTACAGCCCCGATTGTTTCTCCTCTTCCCTTGCTCCCCTTATACAGTACATTATACTGTAAATAAGTTTGTCTTATGTTCCTTTTTGGTTTTTGCTGATACAATTCTACATAAATAAAAAAAACTGAGCAGTTTGCTGTAGAGAGGACTAAGTTCTGAAAAAAATGGATAGGGTAAGAAATAAAATATGTGACCAGCGTTGCTGACTGCCATCCAGTGGGGCAAATCAATGGTCAAAGCATCTTAGTTGTAAGGAAGAGACCCGGGTTCGGGTTCGTATCCCGGTCCGGCACAAATATTCAGCTTTCCCCATTGATATAAATCAGTGTCCACTCGCATCCAATGTCTATAATCCGTTTGTGTCTTAATTGAGAGTGGCTGCTGGATCAAGATGGTGTCTACACCACATATATAAGTTATGAAGTTCGTCAGTAACATGGCTGTCAAAAGTTGACTTTCTTTAAGAGGGTGAAATCTGCCCATTTGATTTGTCATACCTGGGGCGGTCAGTGACCTGATAGTGTGCGTGGTCGTTTTCCATCTCCACAGGAAAAAATGTTGTCTTCTATCGCTCAATCTGCCTGCGACGAAAGCGATACACTCATACTCCTCGTTATAGTTGATACCACGGTGCGTGAACCTACTTAATTCGGGTACGCGTTTGAACCATTAGCGACATAAACTGCACCCTCGCTTCCAAACAGGCTGTTTTCTCTACGTGAACTCTCTCCCAAAAACTCACATACAAGCGAATACAGACGCGTCCGCCTGTAGGGACAGAGAATAGGCATATGGGGAACGGGAGACGAGGTCTGAGAGAGACATATTTGATCATGTTCTTTCTCATCCAACTTTATCATGTTTTTAAAGCGTAACTTCACATTGAAAATAATAACAGAAATGAAGCATATGAAGAGTCCTAACTTGGAACTAGTTGAGCCATTGAAGGTAACCTTGAACCACTGAATGAAATGGTGCACGATCTTAATCGAAATGGTAGTGTAAGCAGTTCAACCACGATCCTTGCACGCACCAGATCGACGCTGTAGTGCTACGTCGCAGATGTTGTCGCCATGAATGCACAACGGATCCAGAGGCCATAACAGTAAGTGTCGGCGACAAAAGTATTTGCTTATCTTCCCGCAATAAAAACCCAGTCGCTGTCGCAGGCAAAAGAACACAGCGGTAACTCAGACACGAAACGTAAACGTCATCGTAAATCCCTTTTGATTGTTAGGCTTGTATTCGAAGCTGTCTTAAGTGCGGATGGCGTCGCGTTGCAGCGTACGCGAGACAGAAAAATTTTATCACCATATTTTCCACCACTGCAGTGGCGTGCCTGCACATAAATACCCTGCAAAGGCAGTACGCTGGAAGATATTTATTTCCACTGCTACAGTACTGACGGTTCCACAAAAGAATGGCCGCCCTGTGGAGTACTAAGAGACACGTAATTTTCAAGCACGATCTGTAGTAACACGCTGCAAATACTGCCTCGTTTCTAACACAGACTGTTTCGCTTACGTGCAAACACAGTAACAAGCTAGTAGCGTTGCGCGGAGAGGTGGCAGGTAGCTATCAGGCTAAATCGAGAATAAACCAGGCCAGTCAGGAGTGACCTTGAAAAGCAGTCCGAGCGAATCGTATCGGCGCTTAGTATGTCCGGCCGATGTATTACCAGCATATATTCATAGAGCTCCGCATAAACGAAAACTAAAAATTTAAAAACCGCCCGTTATAAACGTCTTTCACGTTATACATCAGTGTGAGGGTTACGAATAACTCGCATGACCCAAAGACACTAGAGTTCATGTTTCTTGTCTTTCGTTGAATACTAAAAAAGCAAGTCTCCAAGCAGTATTTTCAGTGTGGACCCTTTTCAGCCAATGAGCTTGCTTGGAGCAGAGTTTCTAGTTCGAATTGGGCCACGTGAAGACACTCTCTCTCTCTTCCCCTGGTCGCCGTTTGGAGCTGTTACATTGTTCTGCCTGCTGAAGATTTGTTAAGATCAGACACTTTATCTTGTGCATTATTGGGATCGGGCATTTCTATGCTGCTTCATTATGGATTGCAGAATCGTAGCCTATCCATACTGCCGGAGACAGCGCTTCGTAGAGTCCTGTAGGAGTTGCGAGAGGCGCTTTGAAAATTGCCTTCTAGGCGCTCAGTCCGGAACCGCGCGACTGCTACGGTCGCAGGTTCGAATCCTGCCTCGGGCATGGATGTGTGTGATGTCCTTAGGTTAGTTAGGTTTAAGTAGTTTTAAGTTCTAGGGGACTGATGACCACAGATGTTAAGTCCCATAGTGCTCAGAGCCATTTGAACCATTTTTTTTTGAAAATTGCCATCAATGAAGAACCTCCAGGCCGCCGACCAAACAAGACCGCCAGGACGGTGTTATAAGCGGCGGGCGCCTGGGCACCTTCTAGTTTGAGATTAATTCCGTGTTGCTAGTTGGTGTCGAAAGTTACATTGAGATGTTGATAGCTACCTCTAACCCTCTACCGGCACACACCCACAATCAGTGTGCATAGACGCAAGCCCGTATCAGGCTTCTGCTTATACCTAGCCACGGCTGCTACGAGTTGTCAACAGTGTGGCAGCTCGTCACCCACAAGTTGAGTACAATATATTTATTTTGCTTGCCTGTCCAGTCTCGTACGGCGACAGATCCTTCTGCCACCTTGTACCCATGTATCATTAGCAACGAAGATGTAATATTTGGCTCTTCGGAACATAGCGGCTCCTGACTCGCGACATAACAAGGATTACTGATGGGACTGTGGCTTACTTGTGTTGTAGTGGCGCACTTCAGTATCACATGATTTTTTCTCAGGTGAATCTGTGAGACATGCTTTCGCAATTTGTTTATCTTCGTGAAGAAAGTTAGCTCTTTATTCAGATCGCGTCTTTGTTGGAATGTGCTAGGATCAGATTTTTCCTTGAGTCAGCCTAGGATATTGATCGTCTTTCGTATCAATTTCCCGCTCTCGAGATAGTACTACGGGTATTGCAAAGCACATAACGTTATTTTTCTGCTCTTGTGAACAGTTGTATTGGACAACCACTTGGTGTGTTAGAGGACATTTATATGAATTGTTCGTCAATTTTCTTTTTTTTCTAAAAAAACTAATACTGATGTTAAGTTAAAATCTGTCACGAATTATTTTCCCTCATAAGTCATTTTTCAATCCTGCGAAGTTTCATGTTCGTTTTGCACATGTACTCACTTATCGTCTGATCATACTCGTACCACGTGTGAGTGCAACGTATTTAAAATGATCTGCCTTCAGCAAAATTAATATTCATACAAACTATTTTCTTGTTAGTTTACGATTTTGTGCACGATTTTCATCCATACATGACGAGTGCAAGCTGGAGCGAACTTCGAAAATCGTGCTGCTGGAATAAATAATTCGACATTTTATTTTGTAAAGCATCATTTTCGTCACGATAGGTGCAGTTACATCTGCACTGCACGGGCTTCTCCTATAAGGAAGGAGGCATGTACACTAAAAGGATGTATTAGGACAGCTGAAAATCATGGTTTAAATTTGTTTTTATTTACTTTATGTTATATCCCCTTTTATTGCTCTGTTACGCTATGACAGTTTGCTCCTTACCTCATATTTCATTACCTGTAGTCAGGCCACCTTTTTTGTTCATTCATTAGTCAAATTTCTTACAAAAGGGGATGATTTCAGGGCATTATTTGCTATGCAATCAGATTAAATTATAATAGGTAGTAGCGCCCATAAACTTCCAGACTACCTTAAGTGCACAGACGGTTCAATTCAGATATTATTCACGGATTTTGGTACTGCAAGATGCTACGGAAGTTGGTGTGTGATGGAGAGGTTGATTCTGAAATTCTTATTGTTTTAATGATAAAGTTTGAATGTATATATCGGGTTTTAAATAGGAACTGATCCTCCTCCCACTCTTTTCCTTTTTGGCTGATTTATGCTATACACAGAGACAGCGTTAAAGGGTAATGTGCAAATAATGCATGCAACGCAAATATTTTAAGAATTCACCATACACTATTTAAAACTTTTATGAATGCGAGGGCGCTCCTGAATTTCCGACCACTCGATAGGACTGCCACAGGAACGAGGGAAATGACTCAGAAGTAGACATGTATTTTTCTAATCGATTCGAAAACCACGGAAAACATATAAATGAAAAAATAACAGCGGATTGCGTTATTGTGCAGGACGCCTAGCCAGTCAGATATTTATTTCAAATTTTTTATTTAAATATTTTCTTGTACTTTTCAAGTATAATTCGTCTTTCTCTACGTGCATAGCAGGTTGGTTGGTTGCTTGGTTCGTTGGTTGGTTCGTTTGTTGGTTGGTTGATTGGGGATTGATAGACTAAACAATGTGGTCATCGGTCCCTCGGTCAAGAGATCGTTCATCTGAAGTCAGTACCGTCCGCCAGAAATTTATTACGGATGTGTGTAGCGGTGGTAAAATTTAGGCATTTAAATGAATATTTATTCCAGAACTGAAAAATAATTTAAGGAAAAGTAAAGGTTCGTGGGCTGGGCCGGTAAATAGTTCAGAAAACACGAGCGGTCTCCCAGGGCTCATCTGTGGCGAGAGAAACCTTATCCACATCGACCCCCCGCCATATCTATTAAGGGCGGACACAATTACGGAGTAAGGTTGCCATCTAGTCGGGAGATTCGTTATAGTTAAAGCTGGAATGTTATAAACGTAATGGACATCAGCTGGACCGTCAATAATAAAATAATGGGAGAGAAATAATGACGTCAGTAGATGGGTGGTGCGAGGCGAGTGACCGCCGGCCTCTGCAAGCGTCGCGATCTTTCCTCCCACAGGCTTCCCACTACCAGTCCGTTAAAGTCAAAGTGTCAAAAGGGAGTGCTACACCTACAATAGAAAATAGGACGCGCCAGAAAATAGGGGCTAATCGCGAGTAAAAGCAATTAAAAGAGAGTAAAAGAGGAATGACGATGACGATGACGATGAAGGGTTTGTAGGGCGCTCAACTGCGCGGCCATCAGCGCCGATACGAAGTCTCAATTTTTTTCCACTTAGTGTAATCTAGCTAGCTACAGTCACGAATGATGGTGATGATGATGAAATGATAAGGACAACACAAACACTCAGTCCCTGGGTAGAGAAAGCCGGGAATCGAACCCGGGACCACCTGATCAAGCGTCAGCAACGCTATCCGCTAGACCACCAGCTGCGAACTAGGAATGACGAAGGCAGCTGGTAAAGGCGTTAGGGTCGAAGCTACCCCAGACCCAGTAGGATGGTAGTTTCTGCACAGGCTGTACTACTTCACACACAGTGGCCTACAGAGTGGTGCAGCCTCCGTCGTCTTTGAGAAACTGGACAGGAGCAAATACTGACAGTCACAACTTATGTCAACGTGTCTGACATATTCTAAGACAAATTATTTGCAAAATTTCACTGGATAATTTGGATATCGCCCAGCTTCAAAGCGATATGGGGGTGCTTTTAACTAATCTGTTGTACCCTACATCCTGGATGATGGCTAATAACCGAAACCGGTAGATGACTAATCGGACAAATAAACAGCTGATGGTTAAAATGCATTTTACAAAATACTTTACGACCGTTGAATCTCACCTTATAGAAATATTACAAAAGGAGCCAAAATGATTAACAAGCACGTAAATACAGTAAGCACAACTTTTAATTAACATATAGCTTTCTCTAAGCGTTACGAAGACACTTTACAAAAGAACAGCCAGCAATAAAATCCAGCTATTACAAAGAGCGTCGTGCAGTGTGAGGCTCCCCCTGCTAATGCACGAGCCAACTATCGGCAGTTAACTACGACTGACGACTGTCGAAGACTGAGACTGAGACGGATTTGTGCAGCTGCCGTTAGGCATCCTGATATCGCGACTGCAGAGAGCGCTCCTTAAATTTTAACTACCTATCACCTGTTGTGTGTGTAAATTTTTACCTATATTCTTTGCACTCTGTATCACAGTATATTTTTATCTATTACAGTACATTAGTATCTGTAGGTGTATATGTACATAGCCCATTATATCACATACATTAAATTCCTAATGAGACACACTGAACAACCAAGGAATTATTCTGATATATGATTGTTGGAAACTTAATTCATGAACAATCAGTGTTAATGCCAAGTGTTTCAGTTAATCTAAATAGTTGGCATAGATAAAGCAAAAAATTATTTTAAAAAAGGTTCAGTGTTTTATGAAATGAATTGTCTAAAAGTAAGAAATAAAACATATCAGAGAAATATTTGATGCACCTCATTCGTTGTACATGATTTAGAGCATTATTCAAAGGCACGTCAGATATTTCTTTAATCTGTTTTATTTCCCACTTTTAGTTAAATCATTTCATACAATATATTTAACTGATTTTTTTCATTTTTTAATTTTCAAGTTTTGTTTAGAAAGCACAATCTTATTGATTCCTCACTTGCAATCTTGGCCTCTTCTGTTCTCGAAATGTCCTAAATCCAATATTTGATTCGAAGGATGCCTTTTTGACAGTTTAATATCTCATCAATGTATCTTTTTATGCGTAAACTAGCTAGACCTTGAAGAGACGAACTTTTGACAGTTCATTTACATAGCCAGCACCAGCTGTTTGTGAAATATTTCAGTGTTCCCTCAACTCGATAAGTTTCTCTTAATTTCAGTGATTACTTATAAATTTTTTGAAATACCTGATCAATTTGATAACCCATTCTTTCATTTCCCGCTGTTCGTTTGGCTATGAAAATTCGGACAAAACTCATAGCGTAACGTAAAGGGAACCCTGTTTCGGCTCTATTCAGATATTTGACCAAAACGTTTAGAGTGTTAATCACAGACAGAGTATTTGCCTCTTTGGATGCTATCATTTGCAAAAAATATATCTTGAACCGTTTTTCGAAATATGACGACTTTTACAACCACATGATCCCCGTTGCGCAGGGACAGAATCGGGCACACTGCACGCGACCTGCGCACCAGATATGAAATCCAAAATCTCGACAAGTAAGAGATACAGCTTTCTAATCTCAACTTTAAATACATTTTCGATACGTTGGCTACATTTTATTTGCTGAAACGTTTGTCCTATGTACTACACTGTACATAACGATAAGGAGAGGTGAGTTACAGAGTGGTGCAGCAGCTGTTGTAGAGAAGCTAGACAGGAGGAGAAATGATAAGCGAACACTTAAATACAGCAAACAGGAGTTTTACTTAACTCATAGCTTTCTCCAAGCGTTGCGAGAAAACTTTACAAAAGACAGCAATAAAGTCCAGTTATTTCATGAAGAAAATTAAAGAGCGTTTTGCAGATAAGGGTTCCCACTACTAATGCACGAGCAAACTGTCGAAAGCTAACGAAGACTGCGACTGAGACTGGGCCGGCATTCCTACATCGTGACGGGGGAGGGAGCTTGTAGTCGGAGCGGCTGAAAGTGTGGCTCGGTGGGCGCGCGTCATTGGATCCGCTCGGTCCCTGCACGACCACTGTGGGTATCTGTCGGAAACTTGTATTTCCATTGCCAACTGTGAGACGCCAGTGGGTGTGGTATCAATCTATTACACAACAGTACGACCTAAAATGAAAAATACACAATGACCGCTTTTTTAATTTTTCAAACTGTTAAAAATTTCGTTGCACTAGAATAACGAAAAGAAATTCAGTCCTTTATCGAGCGACGACATCAAGCTGTAAAATGTGAAAGAATCGAATTCTTTCGCTGAATACTTTACTTAAGGTTGGATGATATGTGTTTCATAGAAGCCAGTACGTCCACTCCAGTGCTTTACAATGAAGATTCATAAATGTCGTTAGGACTGACCTGAGGTGAGGAGACCAGGTAACTCCACAGCAACGCAATAGCTACCAGACTTATACCAAATACTTTCACCGACCATTGCAGTTTCACTTGTCTCCCGTTTCCAAAACCATCCACCCACTGAGCTAGGTGAAGTTTGTATGGTGATACGTCCGCAGGAGTGGACCCACTGAATCGGCTGATTTGAGAGGTGGAGTGAGGGGTGGAGAGGAGGGGTGCACCGTTGCAACCGGCTGATCCTCGGGTTGTGCATAAGGGAAACCCCTGTCCCCCCGCCTCTTTTATTCGCGGCTGCTGCTGAATATCTTTAATACGTGGCTCAGGAGCACGGTGAATGGGTAACACTGGGAACATCAACAGAACTGTCAGCCTGAGGTTACCATCCGAGGTTCTGTGGCCAAAATGAGGAGTTCTCAGCCAGTATGAGATGGGCGGTAGAGGTTCCTTTGAGTGACGTCGATCGTGAACCGTCAATTATAGTAAAATAAACCTTGCTAGTATGAGTTGTCCATGGTCTCATGAACGAAATGGGTAAACACTGTGACAGTCGTTTGAGCCGCCAACCCTGCAGTGCTGTGGGACTCACTAGTATTCATGGCTCTTTGGGGTAACGATGAATTCCCTAGGTAGATTGCACGCTGTCTACACATAAAATAATCGGAAACTACGCAATCCCTTTTTACAGAGCAACGGGCGTTCTCCATTATAATGAGAGGGGCGGAGGGAGCAACATAGAAGAATCCTCGCACTGAACCGTTGAGTTGCGGCAGGTACAAGTAATAACGCCACTTATCTCAGCATATCGCTGAAGTGGCAGGATTTTAGAGTCAGGCATCTACATCTACATTTACATCCATACTCCGCAAGCCACCTGACGGTGTGTCGCGGAGGGTACCTTGAGTACCTCTATCGGTTCTCCCTTCTATTCCAATCTCGTATTGTTCGTGGAAAGAAAGATTGTCGGTATGCCTCAGTGTCAGTTCTAATGTATCTGATTTTATCCTCATGGTCTCTTCGCGAGATATACGTTGGAGGGTGCAATATACTGCTTGACTCCTCGGTGAAGGTATGTTCTCGAAACTTCAACAAAAGCCCGTACCGAGCTACTGAGCGTCTCTCTTGCAGAGTCTTCCACTGGAGTTTATGTGTCGTCTCCGTAACGCTTTCGCCATTACTAAATGATCCTGTAACGAAGCGCGCTGCTCTCCGTTGGATCGTCTTTGTCTCTTCTATCAACCCTATCTGGTACAGATCTCACACCGGTGAGCGGTATTGAAACAGTGGGCGAACAAGTGTACTGTAACCTACTTCCTTTGTTTTCGGACTGCATTTCCTTAGGATTCTTCCAATGAATCTCAGTGTGTCATTTGCTTTACCGACGATTAATTTTGTATGGTCATTCCATTTTAAATCACTCCTAATGCCTACTCCCAGATAATTTATGGAGTTAACTGCTTCCAGTTGCTGACCTGCTATATTGTAGCTAAATGATAAATGATCTTTCTTTCTATGAATTCGCAGCACATTACACTTGTCTACATTGAGATTGAATTGCCAATCCCTGCACCATGCGTCAATTCGCTGCAGATCCTCCTGCATTTCAGTACAATTTTCCATTGTTACAACCTCTCGATACACCACAGCATCATCTGCAAAAAGCCTCAGTGAACTTCCGATGTCATCCACAACGTCATTTATGTATATTGTGAATAGCAACGGTCCTATGACACTCCCCTGCGGCACACCTGAAATCACTCTTACTTCGGAAGACTTCTCTCTATTGAGATTGACATGCTGAGTTCTGTTATCTAGGAGCTCTTCAATCCAATCACACAATTGGCCTGATAGTCCATATGCTCTCACTTTGTTCATTAAACGACTGTGGGAAACTGTATCGAACGCCTTGCGGAAGTCAAGAAATACGGTATCTACCTGGGAACCCGTGTCTATAGCCCTCTGAGTCTCGTGGAAGAATAGCGCGAGCTGGGTTTCACACGACCGTCTTTTTCGAAACCCATGCTGATTCCTACAGAGTAGATTTCTAGTCTCCAGGAAAGTCATTATACTCGAACATAATACGTGTTCCAAAATTCTACAACCGATCGACGTTAGAGATATAGGTCTATAGTTCTGCACATTTGTTCGTCATCCCTTCTTGAAAACGGGGATGACCTGTGGCCTTTTCCAATCTTCTGGAACGCTACGCTCTTCTAGAGACCTACGGTACACCGCTGCGAGAAGGGGGGCAAGTTCCTTCGCGTACTCTGCGTAAAATCGAACTGGTATCCCATCAGGTCCAGAGGCCTTTCGTCTTTTGAGCGATTTTAATTGTTTTTCTATCCCTCTGTTATCTATTTCGATATCTACCATTTTGTCATCTATGCGACAGTCTAGAGAAGGAACTAATCCTTTGTCATCTATTTCTATATCTACCATTTTGTCATCTGTGCGACAGTTTAGATAAGGAACTACAGTGCAGTCTTCTTCCGTGAAACAGCTTTGGAAAAAGACTTAGACTTCCAGGAACCCTAATCACAGGTATACGTGGACAGTTTCACACTAATTGGAGAAACATTAGGTGGAACAATGTCAAAGTGGCCCAACGCAGAATATCGAATTATCGTTACTGTCAACTGCAGGCAATATACGTCTCTACTCAATGACCACCTCCCTCCAGGATATTTGCCATAGCCTAGCTCCTGCTGACACAATACTTGGTGGTTGGACGATAATAAGGGAATTACAAATATCTCCTAGCCTGAATTTCAGCCTGGGATCTGCTTTTGCTGCAACTAAAAGGTAGGCAAAATAAATCTGACCGTGAAAATATTTCATGCACCTTAAGATAGGCAAACCAACTTATATCTTTCTCACCTGGGATGGGTGATGTAAAGTTGGGTTGCTTGTATTATGGTACATGAAATATTTTGTCTACTCTGTACCTACACGGTGTCATTCCAGTTTAGATCACACTATATGATTACATGCTACGACTCAATATTAAAGGCGATTTTTTTCTACATTTCGTTTTTCTGAGTCTGGTGATATGCTCTTGGCATTCATATGCTTAATCGTGTGGGACGCGATTGCTCTGGGTTTGGATGTTCTGGGAACATGGCTACTCCCACATTCTTATTATGCGTCACTGAATATGATTATAATCCGCTCAACAGTGCGTTTGTTTATCTGTTGTAACTGTCTTCACTAGCGTACACTCGCGCACAAAATGTCGACCAAGATAGGCTTTACACAGTTTGATGTACTCATTATTGGTAATCGGTACAGGAGTCAACGAAAAGCGTTATTCTTGCTCTAAATTGGAAATAGTTTTACTTGTTTGTGATTCCAATACCCACAACGATCAATGGTTGCGTCTTGGCATTCTGTCTACACCTGCCATACAAAAGCTAACATAAAGTCTCTTATCGTGAAGTTCGCGTTTCATGCCGGACTGTGACATATCTGGTAATCTAATTCAAAACTCCCGAGCAATTTAAAACTAAGCGTCAGACTGGGGGACGAATCTACCACTTTCCATTTCGTAAGTCATTCTCTTTCCAACTGAACTGTGCAGGTACAACTTACGACTAGTTTTCAGTGCTTTTAGCCCCTCAGCATCCCTCTCCTGCTTCCCAAACTGGCATGGCAGACTTGAAGATATGAAAGCGGGTCGTGAGTTGAGCTGCACCTGGAGTCTCAAGAGCATCACCCGCTAAATGTAAGGTTCTGTGTTCGAGTCGCAAACTGGCACGTAATTTTAATCTCACTGGAGCCTAAAAAGTTCACGTTACTTTTTGAATATTCAAAGATTCACGCAAATCTGATTTCGTTGCTCATCCACTTATCTCGCTTTCTCCCATCATGCACACGTTGCTCATTAGCCTCTGTCGATGCGAATTACACATATCCACTTTCGTTTTCCAATACGAAAGGCTACTTATTCAGAAAGTTCTAGGCACCAATTAATTGACTGCTGTCCTTTCCCAGTGCCTTCTTGACCATCTAGAGCCGTAGTCTTCAAATGTTGAACAGCTACAGATGTCCTCATGCTATCTGAAAACAGTGAATCAACTGGTGGCGTAAAGGCCTACACCGTCTGAATTACTAAACACAGTTTGCTGTAAACTAATGCTGTTTACAGCTGAAACCTTGTCAAGTTCTCACTTCTCGCTGCAATCACTACAAGCACCGTGTGAAGTCTTTCGCCACTTTCCACGCCGCGAGGCGACCTCCCACTCGACTATGTGTGAGGAGTTAACCTCAGTGCAAGCAGTAACTGGGCTGGGCACCGGTGAGCACCGAGCAGAGGACTCTGACGTGTTGGACGTCCATTGGATCCCCATAGCTTGCCCACAACAGTGATGCCCATCCACTGCAGCTTCAAGCTGTGGTATCTGAAGTCATCACAGCCTGGAGCTGAGAGCAAAGTCTCATCAACTCAGCTTGCATCTGCACATGACAATCACACTTCCTGTCCATACTAAAGACCGTGGAAAACTTCTATACTCTGACAAATGGACTATCAACACGTGCTGCGGAACTCTATTGTAGACCCTAACAAAAATGCAAGAATTGCGTCTAATAAATTACGTTAATATGCACAGATTCAAAACTGAACTACCGAAGCACTCAGGCTACACTAAATAATTCGCCCCTGATTAGGAACTATCAATATGTCACAAAATCAATTTACTTTCCGACACAAACAAAAACATGAGAACTGTTTCTATTAGATATTTAGTTAACATGCAGAAACTCAAGAAACTAAACTATCAAATCACACAGATGAAATTATATATTTGCTCCTTGTTAGGAAATCGTAAGAGTCACAAAATCGTTTGCTCCCCTGTGGCTGATTATGTCTCAGCTGGTTGCTGACTACGTTATTCCATTACATAATCTTGTATCGTCACCTGTCTGGAGAGCAGTGCATGTTAAAGTGCTGCTTCCGGGACTGGGAGGTGTTCCAGCCCAGAAACCAATTCGCCTGGCGGTTTGACGAGGAGAGCCCGGACAGCGGCCAGCCAGGATGTTTTTCGGCGATTTCTCACATCCCACTAGGTGAACATTGGGCTGGTAACCCAGTCTCACCTCATTTACACGTTTTGCAAACATTTAGAAAGCTTCCGCTCACTTCTACATGAATAAAACTGGACGGAGACATTTGGGGCATCCGGCCACCCCTTAAATTAACCATACCAAATCAGTTCATAATCATGCCGACATTGCGCCGATGCCGCCCAAAGGTCCAAGAAAAAGGAAGTACTCTTTTTTCATTAAACTTGGCTAGTGCTTGACGAAACTGCACTGTGCAGTCCAAGCTGGTAACGTAATCAACTTCTTGAAATGTGTCTTTATACCGCTGAACACAAATAACAAGACAGTCGAGAAAAGCGGTTATACGAGATTGAAGTGAGGCTTTATTTGCCCGCAGCTCGTGGTCGTGCGGTAGCGTTCTCGCTTCCGACGCCTGGGTTCCCGGGTTCGATTCCCGGCGGGGTCAGGGATTTTCTCTGCCTCGTGATGGCTGGGTGTTGTGTGATGTCCTTAGGTTAGTTAGGTTTAAGTAGTTCTAAGTTCTAGGGGACTGATGACCATAGATGTTAAGTACCATAGTGCTCAGAGCCATTTGAACCTTTTTTTTTTTTTTTTGAGGCTTTATTTCAGTTTTAAGAAGATTACCAGAGCCATGAGGAGTAACCAACCTATTCTCAATGATTCATTTGTCTAATGAAATGTGAAATTTTATATAATTTTTACTGGGCTTGATGTACGAACCTTTTGTTGATTACTACATTGATGGGACAAAAGATGATTAAAAAATTGGTTATCGGTGTACGAACAACTGATTGTTCCTTTAGATTACTGAGTGAAGAAAAATGTACAGAACAGTGTAAATACACTGAGTTGTAGGAACAGAAACTGCTGCATATTCGTCGTGTTACGCGGTGTTTTTCACCGTATAAGGTTTAAAAATAGAAATGACGCTATTGCCTAATAGACAGTGTAGAAGCTCTCTGTAGGGACCAATAGTCTGTTATAAGAATAAGTTAAAATTACGTAAAAAGTTTATGGGGATCGTATAAGTTTCTGCTGTTTATGATATAAGAAGTGTTATAACATTAGTTAAAAACTGATATTTGAACTTAGTTACTCCCTGGCACAAACTGACTTGCTGGGTGTAAAACCGCTCTGATGAATATAGTGGATTATTTAACTCGTCTTCCAATGGTAACAGTAACAGGTTGCGTAGTCCCTGACGCCTATGCCAACAGGTTGCTAACAACAATAATAGCGGCCCGTGTAACATCGTGCTTCCTCCTACCCATCTTTCCGCGAGTTACATGCGTCTGTTTTAAGTTCATGGCTGCCGGATGGATTGAAATCAGTGTTAACCAAATCGGCGTAATCAAGTTGTTGGAGGTTACTTGCGCTTGTATGTGGAAGAAGTTCACGTACTTTCCGTGTATCTGTTGGCCAATTTTTGTATTACGCTCATAAGATGTTTGTTGTTGTCTCTCAGTACTGTGGTGTTCTTGAAAATCGACAGTACTCTTAACGAGCCAGATACAATAACAATTTTTTTAGCCCGGGAGAACTAGAGTGGGCATTATCTGGGTCATAAAAACTGACATCTTGTATCTACGAGGGAGAACGATCGTTCGTCTTGGGGATCAGGAGAGAAGATAAAGCTACCTTCGTCAATTTACACAATGACTGAATCTCGTTTCTGCTGTAATCTTGTGTCTGTTGTTAATTATTGATGTTTAGGGTTTCCAGAGCAGACGAACGTTGCAGGAACCAAGTATCTAAGACGAAGGAATTTCCTTAGCGTGAACTGGTTAATAAGTAAATCTTCCTTTTAAATATCGATTCTACTAAGCCGCGGAATTTTTGTTACAATAGGGCTCCTGCGTTTTTTTTCTCCAAACCACAAACGAGTCCGACATTCACTGGCACGAATATGGAGAGGTACTTCAACTGCTTCAAACAGCAGAGGATAGGTCGATATCGCAGGCATTACTCCTAACGCGGCCAGTGCTAACTTTATGTAACTGTGGTAAAAGACCGTGCCATAGTCTAATTGAGGGCTCACAAGCGATCGATGCAGGGAGCGCATTATAGAAGGATCAGCGTCGTACTTATGGGCCGGCACACGGAGAACGTTTAACTCGTGTTGTAGTCTTCGAAGGTGTATGAAGGGAAGCAGAAGAAGAAACGACGCGGAATAACATTTCGGTGGACGGAGCGTGTGTAGTACGCATTTTTGCTGCTAGGCGTGTTAGCGCAACTCATTGCTAGTTCAGTGCCGCTTGTGTTGTCGACCTGGCTTGTTCTGTTCATCTGCAATGATTGTTTCTGCTAGGGCTGTTTTGTTCTTGTTTCGTTTTTTATGACTGCAAATATAAGTGAACAACGACAGCTGCTGTGAAATTTTGGTTTTTACTCAATAAAAATGTCTCTGAAACTGTTTTAATGTATAAAACAGCTTACCAAGATGACGCTATGGGAAAAACTCAAGTTGGTTTGCTCGGTTAGAAAATGGCGAGATGTCGAGTAATGACGAACCTCGTACTGGGCGTCCATCAACTCCCCGGACCGACGAGAATACTGAAAAAATTCGAGAGCTCGTGATTACATACCATCGACAGACAATTGATCAACTGCCTGAGATTAGTGGTTTATCTTGGATCTTGGTTCATCGAATTTTAAAGGATGATTTGGGAGTGAAAAGAGGTGCTGCCTAGTTTGTTCCTTGGGTTCTGAGTTACAAGCAAAAGGAACGTCGAGCTGAAACGCGTAGTGCTTTTAAACAAGAGCTAAAATTTGATTCCAATTTTCTGTCAAACTGTCTGGTGATGAGTCATAGTGCTGTGGTTACGACCCAGGAACAAAACAGCAGTCATGCCAGTGGAAGTCGTCATCGTCACCCCCCCCCCCCCCTCCAAAAAAATGTCGTCAAATCAAATCAAACATCAAAACAATGCTGATTTGCTTTTTTGATGCCAAGGGAGTAGTTTATTCAGAATTTATTCCCCCAAGTGGGACCATCAGTCAAACCTATTTGGAAGATTTAAGAAGATGGTGCAACGTTGTTCTGGCACACAGGTGACTGGTTCTTCCACCACGACAATGCACCTAGACACACGGTCATCTATGTTAGACACTTTTCGGCTAAAAATGGCATGGATCCGCTGCCCGACGCACCTTACTCCCCTGACCTGGCTCCGTGCGACTTTTTGTTATTTTCACGCGTGGAAGGTGCATGAAAGGACACTGATTTGACAACACTGAAGAGGTCAAGAAAAAAATGAGGGTTGGAGCCGTCAGCCATTTCTAAAGATGAGTAGGCTGCAAGAAATGTTTCGAACAGTGGAAGCACCGGTGGGACAAACGTATTAGTTGTAATGGAGAGTATTTTGAAGGGGACAAGGTTGTTTTGTAAGCAATTTGAAAATATATAGTTTTTTTTAAAAAAGTCCGTTTTTTTGGGTATCCCCGTACGATGCGGGTTAACGATGTCAGCCATGAGTCGTAGAGCACTGTCAGTCGAAATTATTGGTCTCCCATGTTCATTAGCGTAGCAACGAGTTTTCCGCGTTTGCGAGTAAACGCGTCTTGGGATGTGGACGTATTAGTCGACTACAATATTATTGCACCTGGGAGTGAGGGCACATCGGTCGACTTATCGTGGGTTTAGTGTGTGATCTTTTTGCGAGGACACACTAAAATACTTGATAGTATATGTACAGGTGTCATGAAATCATTTACACTGCGATATGTTTTCCTCAATCACCACTGTACCTGTTTACTGTAACGTCAGCGCGTGTTTCCGATAACGGCTACGGGAGGCGAACCGCAATAATGTCGTGGTCGGGTAATAACCCATTGCTAGTACACTCGCATGGCGATATGAACACCAGAGCCCTCTGGTGTCCATACAGTTCTCAAGAGAGAGTGTTAACGCCTTTATGTAGGAGAATTGTGGGTGGAATGAAGTGCGGCTTATGCTACATCTGCCACGGTCCTGTGTATCAGTGTGTTCGTCTGTGGCAGTCATTTGGTCACTCTGCAGATGGTTCACTACTGTGCAATGAACAAACACTAATGAGGTATCTGCCATACCGTTTCTCATCTCTTCATTTATGTTTGTTCGAGCCATCGATAACAGACTACGTGTCTAGCGAAGAAATAATCGACAACGATCAAATCCTAAAAAGGCTGAGAAATATTATTGCAAAAAGTGATACAGACTATGCGTAAGATTAGTTTATGTGATAGCTTAGGTTTAATGTTGAAGCGATATTTTGCTTCATAGTGGAAGACTGAATCAAGTGGACAAGGCTAGAGTTTAACTTTCTGTGAGTTCGAGGAACTCAGACGCGGAGCTGTTACATTGCTTTCAAGTGAGTTCTGGAAACCGCTGGAAGCGGGTTTATGAGTAGTTCCTCGAATGCCAGTAAAGTATTTCACGCGATGACGCTGAAAGTTCTGTCGTTGATGAGACAGTGATAACTCAGACGAGACAGGGACGCCGTGGGGAAGCTTCATGAAAGTACTGTTTTGCCCTTCGTAAGATGCTTTATGAGAAAAGGTTGCAAATTAAAATCGTGGTGCAGGGAGATGCAATATTCAGGCTATGTATCATCATTAGCACTGTCGGTACAATTTATCGAAACTTGTGTATTAATTAAAGAACGAAGCCCGTGCTTCTGATCATTTCGTTATATAGAGCTAAAAATATATAAAAAATACATAAATTAAATCTATGTATTGGGTTCCCATTTTCTGTAGCTGATAAATATTGATCAGAACATACACCTGGTTTAACATATACGTTTTCATTTATATGCGTGCTCTGCAGACCTCTGTGAAGTGATTGGCAGAGAGTATTTCCGGTAGTACCAGTTATTAGGGCTTTTTATGTCCCATTACTATATGGAGCGCGGGAAGAATGATAGTTTAAACGTCTCTGTGCGAGCTACAATTATTCTAATCTTCTCTGCGCGATATTCTATTCTTGTATTCTCGATGCCTACGGGACCAATACGTACGGGGTTGCAGTGTATTCCTAGATTCATCACTTAAATTTGGTGCTTGAAACTTTATAAGTAGTCTTTCACAGGATAGTTTCCGTCCATGTTCAAGCGATTGCCAGTTCAGTTCCTTCAGCATCTCCGTGACGCTCTCACATGGCTCAAACAAATCTGTGACTTTGTGTAGCCATTCACTGTATACGTTCAGTATCCCTTGTTAGTCCTATTTTATGCGGGTCCGACATACTCGAGCGATTTTCTAGGGTGGGTCAGAAAAGTTTTCGTAAGCAATCTCCGTTGTATACTAATTGCATCTTTCTACAGTCCTGCAACTGAATCGCTCTTCCAATTGCTGTATGTCCTATAAATGCCCTATAACTTATTACACCCAGGTATTTGAATGGGTTGATCGCTTTCAACCATGACTCATTGACAGTATGGCCATAGAATACTACGATTTTCAGTTTTGTGAAATACAAGATTTTATATTTCCATCTAACTTGGCACAATAAAACTTAGAACCAAGAGAAAATTAACTTGGCGATAAGGCATCCATAGTACTGTCAGTTGTGGAAATAGGATGTGATAACTATTTTGAACGGGATAACGTTGTTTTGTAAACAGTTTGAAAATATATAACTTTTAAAAAATAATTAGGTTTTTTTTTTTTGGGGGGGGGGGGGGGGGATGGGGTTACCCATACTGGTTGTGTCTTGCCGCATCAAAGCAAACCACAAAATTTCTAAAAATGTCCACCAACCTGACGTCAAACGCTGTTCTCGTCCCAGCATAGAGGTAGTATAAATATCTTTAGTACCCTGCTTTCGCTGTGAGGCTATAATTTAAAGTATAAGAATTTCGCTGAGTTTCTCTCTTACTAAAATGATAAGTTTTGAAGTTTATAGGGATGCCGTTTTTTATTCTGCACATTGCATCAGACTAAACAAAACCTGGCCACTGTTATGGCATGGTAAAGTGTACGCATGCAAGGATCATTATTGTTAATCAAAAATATACTTTTATGTGGGCCCCACAGCCTCAGTGAACTTTTTCACACTACTGGTTTCAGGCATTGCACATTCTTAAGTGTGTCTCTAGTGATATGTCACTAGAGTCACTTTTGAGATGGGCAATGCCCGAAGTCGATAAAGTGGAAAAAAAGATTATACACAATGTTATGGAAACATGTCGTTCTTCAAAAATATACTTCTTGTTCACTGTTAAATAGTATAGTAGCGTATATTGTTGAAGTTTCACAAGTTCAGGTAAACATTCGTAAACTTAATTATTCTCTACATAGCTCGCAGTATCGCGATATTAGACGCGCACTACTATACTTCCGATCTAACATTTCAGCCTCTTCTTGCACTACTGTGCGTGACCTGCAGTTTAGCTGGGCAGCACGGAGCTCTTTGTTAGTTGGACTTTTCGACGCGAAGCTGATGACACACGAAGTTCAAAATGGTTCAAATGGCACTGAGCACTATGGGACTTAACTGCTGAGGTCATCAGTCCCCCAGAATTAGAACTACTTAAACCTAACTAACTTAAGGACATCACACACATCCATGCCCGAGGCAGGATTCGAACCTGCGACCGTAGCGGTCGCGCTGTTCCAGACTGTAGCGCCTAGATCCGACACACGAAGTGACTCGGCTGTATCTAGTTACTCGAATTTATCTTAAAAGTTGATATAAAAATGAAGTTTGGCTTATGTAATGATAGCTCAGTATTCAGATGTTTTCCCCTGTTATTATAAACAAAATCTGAGTGATAATTTAGTAATAATGTACAAAAATAGTAGCTTTTGCGCACTGGCTCGATGAAAATCCCCCCATCTTTTGTTACAGCAACCAACCAGATCCCAAGACTATTGAGTTGGCGTAATCTCTCGCGATAAGTGTACTTGCAGTACCATCTGTCGCTCGGACCTCAACGCACTTTATGACGTCATGCGTCAGCTACTGCATCTTCTCTCATTTGACACGTAGAACGTGTAATATGACACGTCCCCCTGCCGCAACATAATGCGCAGGCGTAGGGGTGACCTCATCCGGTTGGCTAGTATGTGGGCGTCTTAAGGGATTTGTAAATGAAGGAACTGGTTAAAGAACTAACGAAACAGACGTATTAGTTGCATCGAATACAGACAAGAGCAACAAAGTCGGTCTGTAAGGCTGTTTGCCAGTCTTCGGGGGCCATGAATGAAGTTAATTTTTTTATTTGACAAAGCCCGAAGAGAAGAGCAGGAAAGAATCACATCATCACAAGCTGGAAGCCGGAGGCAGAGCGAGCATCAGCCTGAAAGAACGCTTCAGGTCGCGACCGGTAGAGACAAGTGATTTCTCTCCCACGTTCGGTACCGGTTACCTAAAGCAGCAGCATAGTGGCCAGTCTGTCAGCAGGTCACATTCCACAGGAATAAACTGTGGTATCATAGATCGATACTACCCTCAGCTGCGTCTCACAGTTAGCAACGGAAACGTACGTTTCCGACAGATTCCGTTAGCGGTGTCAAAGGGACTCGGCGGACACATGATGCGCGACTGCTGAGCCACGACTTTAGCTGTTCCAACTAAATAGTCTGAACCCAGGTTCCACGACGCAGTTGACAACTGGTCAAAGACGCTACTGCACTTTTTCCCTCTTGTCTTTCTTTCTTCATTATATTATTTACTGTTCCCGGCATTTGGTCTGGGCCGACGTAACATGGCACCCTTTCTAGTTCATCGTTGAATATTTCACTCAGCCACCTATTTGACCGAACACGCTGAGCTACTGTGCCAGTAGCACTAAGCCAGTGCCACTTCGTTGCTACACTAAGTCATTTTCCCCTACTTGCTGTCGTCTTCAATTCTTTGATGAGATACTCCAATGTATCTCTGATTATCATTGTAAATTGGAAGAATCTGTCTGGTGATCTTCATAGTTGATCATAAAAATGATGAAATTCTCCTCGAAGATTCCTCTCTTTATACGCATAGTGCTCCTTCATCTCCTTATTTTCCTAAACTAATTTTGCTGCCTTATTCTTGAGCTACAACATCCCACAATTCATGGCGGCCGTTTCATAGAAACAGGTGGTCAGCTGTGGTAGCCACCTAATAGTGGGAGTTTGTCGCTCGCACACAGGACGCAAGTGAATGTCGCCCGATGCTGCCGCTTGCGGCTGGAATGTCTCATATTTAGATGTCGCGCGCTGTCTGTCGTTTCTGTCGCCCACGTAGGTCGCGGCCTTAAAGGCTACGCTCCACCGATTCTAGCAGTACGGTTGAATGCTGGCTGGGAGGGTTCTAGTTCCACGCTGTGTCGTTCAGCTCGTAACCACTATTTTGTTTCCCTTGCTACGTTATCTAATTTGTTTTGCAACGGGATAAGTCGCTTTCAGCAGTTCAGGAAAGTTTTAATTAAAGACGCTTACATGAGAATGCTGCAGGTGGCCACGTCTCATTAATTATCAAACAGAGCAGGGCAGTGGAAGTGCTTCAGCGGCAGACAGCAGGCCACTTCAGCGTAAGAACGAACGCTGAAACCGTCGGGCGCTAGGCACGACTATGTGGTTACTGTAGGCGCCAAACTAAATGTTTTGTAATTTATGTAATAACTGAAGCAGCTAACAGAAATTAATTTTTTCTCAAGGAATGTCTCTTTATTAACTAAAAAGAGCTTCTTTGGTTTAGTAGTAGCGATGTATGCGGATTGCACGATGGAAATTGGGATCGCACTGTCAGTTGATCAGTCACAAACGTTTAGCCTACGACGTAGTTGTTGCTCAAAAAACCCCTTTTTCGCATTTCACTCCCCTGGTCGATCGTTATAGTCAGAATGAATAACGCAAGGTTATTAGACGTGTGGCCGGCCATGGTGGTCGAGCGGTTCTAGGCGCCACAGTCTGGAACCGCGCGACCGCTACGGTCGCAGGTTCGAATCCTGCCTCGGGCATGGCTGTGTGTGATGTCCTTAGGTTAGTTAGGTTTAATTAGTTCTAAGTTCTAGGGGACTGATGACCTCAGAAGTTAACTCCCGTAGTGCTCAGAGCCATTTGAACAATTTTTTTATTAGACGTGTAAATCAATCTTAATTAGTGTCAGATCTCGAACTACTGTGAATGTTATTTGTTGATATCAGAACATTATTTTATACGATTTTACGGAAGTAATGAAGTGGTCTAAAAACTCTGTACGTCATTTGTATGATGGTTTACCCACATTCGAATCACAGCTGTCTGCTGTTATGTTTGTTTGAATAGCTAAGTTGCGGAGCTGTATTTGGTAAGAGACTGTTTGGTTGGGGTTGTTTTTGGGGGAGGAGACCAAACAGCGATGTCATCGGTCTCATTGGATTAGGGAAGGACGGGGAAGGGAGTCGGCCGTGACCTTTCAAAGGAACCAACCCGGCATTAGCCTGGAACTATTTATGGAAATTACGGAAAACCTAAATCAGGATGGCAGTGTGCTAACCACAGCGCCACCTCGTTCGGTAGACTGGTGTAGTGGCTTCACAAAGTCGCTGTCTGACGTTTCTTTTTTACCGGGAAGTTACTACCACAGTGGTAGATTCCCAGGTGTGGTAGTGGATGCAGAGGGTTGTCCATAGATATACAGCCATTTTTGTAAAACAAAAACAGGTGGACAAAGTTGAAGTCGAGTGGTATGAGATTGGAGACTGGATAAACCTCTGATGCTATGTTACCAACATGACGGCCATTTTCTAAGCCGCCATTTAAGCTCGTAATTTTCAATCAGAAAGAGGGGTCATGAAACATATCAAAGAAGTAGAGAATCACACGAGAAAAACAAAGGTGCCTGTCATTTGACCACAGCTTTATTCATTATAGAGTTAACGACAAGTTTCTTCCTTAAAGGTGACGTGAAAGCTGGTAGCTTCAACACAAGTCGAACCCATGGGGATCGTTCTGGTATCAGGTGAAAGGTGCACCCGTCACGTCGCAGAGAATATCAGCCAGTGTCACCCAGGCAGACCACCCACTATGCACAGTGCGGTGGTTAAACTTCTAGCAAATTCCGTCAAACAGGTTCTGTCGCAAACAAACCAAAAGCTAGACGATTGAAAACAGCTACGAATGAAGCAATATAAATCGCTGTTCTGATATCGTACAGTAAGAGTCTAGAGCCCAGTACTCACTGCATCTCGTAGGAAACAGTACTCAGCAATATTTCAATAAGGAGAATTTTGGCACATGTGTTGGTTAAAGGCGGATAACAGTCTCCTTTGAAGGTGCTGAACAGCACGCTGAGCACATCCTGTAGCCTTTACGTGTTATCATCGTTTGCCTTGCTCTGTACAGAATGTTACGTAACTCGAGAATGCATGCTCACACGAAAGTCACCATTGTTTTTCTCGTGTAATTCTCCATCTAACCAATATGCCAAATCACGACTTGCATCCAAGACAGCGGCTTCGAGAACGGCCGCCATGTTGGTAACGCTGTCTCGCAAGTTTTTCCTCTGTCTTATATCACAGTGTTTTTTCTTTGGTGTAACCCTACGGAAGGGTTAGTATCATCATATGGTAAGCCCCCTGACGATCTGTTTTGATGAAGCGCTGTGCTGAGCTTTGTGACTTGCAGGCTTTCGATCTTGTCTATTCATCGCAATTGTGCCTGTCCTCTAGGTCTTCGGCATCGACTTTTCAGTCTATGATTGTTCTTTCCATTGCCTCTTGACATTAAATTTTTGTTTACCAATCCTTTTTTCGTTTTAGAAGGATTGTTTCACACTTATGGCCGGCCCTGCATTACAACGGCCGCTGAGATTTGATTGCCAGTTGTGACAATTGGAGCGGCGGCCACATACAGCCATTGCAATTACATTCTGTGAATGGCACTCGGTTTCTGTTCCTCTTCCTTCTATGACACTGTACATATTATCTGTTGTTGTTGTTGTTGTGGTCTTCAGTCCTGAGACTGGTTTGATGCAGCTCTCCATGCTACTTTATCATGTGCAAGCTTCTTCATCTCCCAGTACCTACTGTAACCTACATCCTTCTGAATCTGCTTAGTGTATTGATCTCTTGGTCTCCCTCTACGATTTTTACCATCCACGCTGCCCTCCAATGTTAAATTTGTGATTCCTTGATGGCTCAAAACATGTCCTACCAACCGATCCCTTCTTCTAGTTAAGTTGTGCCCAAACTTCTCTTCTCCCCAATCCTATTCAATACCTCCTCATTAGTTACGTGATCTACCCACCTTATCTTCAGCATTCTTCTGTAGCACCACATTTCGAAAGCTTCTATTCTCTTCTTGTCCAAACTGCTTATCGTCCATGTTTCACTTCCATACATGGCTACACTCCATACAAATACTTTCAGAAACGACTTCCTGACACTTAAATTTATACTCGATGTTAACAAATTTCTCTTCTTCAGAAACGATTTCCTTGCCATTGCCAGTCTACATTTTATATCCTCTCTACTCCGACCATCATCAGTTATTTTACTCGCTAAATAGCAAAACTCCTTTACTACTTTAAGTGTCTCATTTCCTAATCTAATCCCCTCAGCATCATCCGATTTAATTTGACTACATTCCATTATCCTCGTTTTGCTTTTGTTGATGTTCATCTTATATCCTCCTTTCAAGACACTGTCCATTCCGTTCAACTGTTCTTCCAAGTCCTTTGCTGTCTCTGACAGAATTACAATGTCATCGGCGAACCTCAAAGTTTTTACTTCTTCTCCATGAATTTTAATACCTACTCCGAATTTTTCTTTTGTTTCCTTTACTGCTTGCTCAATATACAGATTGAATAACATCGGGGAGAGGCTACAACCCTGTCTCACTCCTTTCCCAACCACTGCTTCCCTTTCATGCCCCTGGACTCTTATAACTGCCATCTGGTTTCTGTACAAATTGTAAATAGCCTTTCGCTCCCTGTATTTTACCCCTGCCACCTTCAGAATTTGAAAGAGAGTATTCCAGTTAACGTTGTCAAAAGCTTTCTCTAAGTCTACAAATGCTAGAAACGTAGGTTTGCCTTTTCTTAATCTTTCTTCTAAGATAAGTCGTAAGGTTAGTATTGCCTCACGTGTTCCAACATTTCTACGGAATCCAAACTGATCTTCCCCGAGGTCCGGTTCCAACAGTTTTTCGATTCGTCTGTAAAGAATTCGCGTTAGTATTTTGCAACTGTGACTTATTAAACTGATAGTTCGGTAATTTTCACATCTGTCAACACCTGCTTTCTTTGGGATTAGAATTATTATATTCTTCTTGAAGTCTGAGGGTATTTCGCCTGTCTCATACATCTTGCTCACCAGATGGTAGAGTTTTGTCACGACTGGCTCTCCCAAGGCCGTCAGTAGTTCTAATGGAATGTTGTCTACTCCCGGGGCCTTGTTTCGACTCTGGTCTTTCAGTGCTCTGTCAAACTCTTCACGCAGTATCTTATCTCCCATTTCGTCTTCATCTACATTCTCTTCCATGTCCATAATATTGTCCTCAAGTACATCGCCCTTGTATAAACCCTCTATATTATCCTTCCACCTTTCTGCCTTCCCTTCTTTGCTTAGAACTGGGTTGCCATCTGAGCTCTTGATATTCATACAAGTGGCTCTCTTTTCTCCAAAGGTCTCTTTAATTTTCCTGTGGGCAGTATCTATCTTACCCCTAGTGAGTCAGGCCTCTACATCCTTACATTTGTCCTCTAGCCATCCCTGCTTAGCCATTTTGCACTTCCTGTCGATCTCATTTTTGAGACGTTTGTATTCCTTTTTGCCTGCTTCATTTACTGCATTTTTTTTCTCCTTTCATCCATTATCATATTATCTGACCGTCCCGAATTCTTACCGGTAAGAAGCACATAGTAAGCACATGTTACATAGGAAACGTCACAAATGTGAACTGGACTGGAACTGCACATTTAGAACGCCTGGTTTAGATCTTTCATTGCTTGATTATATGGCTGAGTGTAGGTAGTAAAAGAAGGTACACCTTGAATAACAACGTACGTTGGTAAATTATGGCAACAGAGCGCCAGCATGGCGGCACGAAGCTCAACAACAACGACTTAGGAATAATTCAACACATTCTCGGTAAATCTTTTCACTGCAACACAAGGCGCAACCATTTTTACAACAGATTTAATTCTGCAGCGCAACGTGTCTGCACTGGCTGAACATTGTGTTTTCAGTGTTCATTCCATGTATTACGGGAAAGTCAAGGTACTGGCCAGAGCCCTAACCTATTGAGATTCAGTGGTCAATGAAGTTGTGGAAATGCAGTTAGCAGACAAACTACTCAACTTAATACGAGAGTTTCTAGCTCGACAAATTACGAAAACCACTCGTTTCACGTCTGCGCTCTCAGATAAACTATTACATTAATTTCGGACACCACGAATTATTCGAATGCGATGTAAATCGGTAGATGTGATTTACATGTACATAAAAACAAATAATTACAATTTCAGAAAAACTGGATGACTTATTCAGAAGAAAGAGCTTCACAAACTGAACAAGTGAATAACGCGTTGGTCCACCTCTGGCCTTATGCGAGCAGTTATTCGACTTGGCGTTGATAGATAAGAATTTTTGCATGGCCTCCTGAGGGATTTCGTGCCACATTCCGTCCAACTGGCGACTTAGATCGTCAAAATACCAAGCTGGTTGGAGGATCTTACCCATAATGCTCGAAACGTTCTCAGCTGTGGAGAGATCCGGCGACGTTGCAAGTCAGAGTGGGGTTTTGCAAGCACGACGAGAAGCGGTAAACACTCTCACCGTATGCGGACGGGCATTATCCTGCTGAAATGTGTTAAGTCCAGGTTGGCTAGCCATTAAGAGCAACAAACCGGAGCCTAGAATATCGTCGACGTACCCCTATACTGTGAGGGTGTTGCGGATGACAATCAAAGGGGCCCTGCTATGAAATGCAATGGAACCTGCTGGTTGTCTGGCCGTATGGTGGACGTCAATCAGGTTGGTTTGCCACCGCTGTCCGAATCGTCTCCACAAACGTCTTCACTGGCCATCGGGGCTCACTTCGAAGCGGAACTCATCACAGAAAACAAATTCTACTCCAGTCAATGAGATTCCAGCCCAAATCCGCCCGACACTACTGAAAACAGGCTTGTGGGTATACAGGAGTCAATGATAGTCAGTGCAAGGGGTGCCGTGAGCCGAGCCTACTTTTTGTGAGCCGCCTGTTAATGATCCTTGTGGTCACTGAAAAACCAGCTGAAAGTCGGAGCGTTGATAATGATGCCTTGTGGTCTCTGAGTCCTTCTCTGACAATTGCACCGTTCCTATTCAAATAAGCTACTTGCCGACTACTGCAACCGGCTTCTGTGACCCCAACTACATGTCCTCTCTCAAATTCTGACATTCGAGTATCTTGTTCACGCGTCTGCCTGCGAGGCATAGCTACTGTGCAACTGATTATCCGGAATGTAACTCGCGAAGGCTTTATCCCTTGGCATCATAATGTCCCCTATTTGCTAACCTCGCCACCTACGTAATGAAATCACGCTGCAGTGTCATCCATGGGCCACCAAAGTTTAAAAATCCTTCGTGGTGCGTCGTTTTTCTTTCTTTTTTTGTCTTATCGTCGATGAATTGCATTTTAAACCAGAGTTTCCTGCTAATCACCGGCTGCAGTTTCTCCGTGTTCTCAGGAGCAAAGGGAGCTTAGGGTTTAACGTCCAGTCGAAATCGAGGTCACTGAAGACAGAGCTCAAGCTCGGATTATGGAGGATGATGAAGGAAATCGAAGTTGCCCATTCAAAGGAACCATCCCGTCGTTTGCTTTAAGCGATTTAGAGAAATAATGAGAAACCTAAATCTGGATGGCCGCACGGGGTTTTGAACCTTCGGCCTCGCGCATCACGAGTCCAGCGTGCTAACCCCTAAGCCACCTCGCTCCTCTCCTTCCAGGAAAACCTCAAATTTTGCTGCATTGTGACACCGAACGACCGCTTCTGAAACGTTCTTACGGAATCAGTACTTGCTATAGAAATATGCTCACTGTCTTGTTTCGTGGATGAGGGGTCTCCTGATTTTGCAGTACGTTTCTGAGCAACATACTAGTTTTGTCGTTTTCAGCACTGGTCTTCAAGGGTCGGCTCGGTCATAGAGGTGGTGGAATGCTGGGACACATATCAGTTTATTTCAGCCCCCAGATTTCACCTTACTCTTCCCTTGGTGAGTTTCGAAGACTTCCTGTCGACGGCTGATACAGCGGTGCAGGTGGTTTCGTAGGAGGCTGGAATCCCGGCTCTCAGTTTCCACTCTCCCCGTCAAACATGATGACTAGCTGATGGGGCGAGAATACTAATTTCGTGACTTATCAACACTAAACACGGATATGATGTAGTGCTGCTTATTGGGGCAAGACTATACACCTCGGCATCTCTAAGAGAACTGATTAGCAACCGGTATGAAGGAAAATACACGTTCGATGACTTTTCGAATTAAGTCAAATAATTTTAGAACAGCACAGTCAAGAAACTTGTTCTTCAAAATCTCCCTCTAATCAAAACTTAATTTTACAGAATCGGTTTGGTATCACTGAGAAACGGGATACTCGCATGAAATTGTTGTTGCCGTCGGTGATCCTAACGATAGGTACGGCTCAGCTAACAGATAATTAACACCCGGAATGGTCTCAGAACTCGCCCCAGAGATTTTGCGGTTCTCTATACAGACCAGAGAGGTTAATTGAACAACTGTCTATTTCGTGCAGATACAATCAACCCAGAAAAATAGAAATTGTGTCTAGTAATATTCCTAATTAATCGTTTTCCGTACATGGATTGCATGCGACGAACGGTTGGTATATCTCTCGTTATCGAGCTAACCGAATGATGTACAGTGCATCAATTAATGCCAGAGCTCTAACAGCAGATTACGGCGCTGATGAGCAATTAGACTGTTCGGCAAATTGAGAGTGAGAATTTATACGTACCATATAATCATCGGCTGTTACAGGAATTTGCTCGATCGTCAACAGCATCATCTGGCTTATACTAAACTATGTCAGTAACGATAATGATACAACAGCGCTGTGCCCTACAGGAGACACATTGTACATGCTTTACTGTAACCCTGTATCATTTACGAACGGATTGCGGACAGAACAGTTTGTTACATGAGATCTCCACATTATTTGACTACGTCACAGTGTTATTTGAGTAGTGTGTGTGTGTGTGAGTGTGAGTGAAAGATCTGACGAACAGCACTGCTACAGTCATATCCACTAAATCATCACAACTGTGTATTTATCAAACTTTAAGACGTCAAAGCAATAGTGTCCATAACTTTTCCTTCCTGCCCACGTAAATCTCACCATTGGCAACCGGCGAAATATATAAATAAAGTTTGAGCCACATGAGAAACATATCCTTAGGAAGAACGGTGAAAAGAAATCGGCCATGGCCTTATTGAACTAATTATGTCGTCATTCTTGTTTCTTTATACGCATGAACGATCTGTCGGATAGTGCGAGCAGCAATTTGCCTCTGCTTGTGGATGACGAGATGCTGTATGGGAAAGTGTCGCTGTTGAGTGACAGCAGAAGGCGACAGGGTGACTTGGAGAGAATGTCAATTTGGTGCGATGAACGGCAGCTTGCTGTAAATGTGGAAACGTAAGGAAATGCGGATGAGTTGGAATAACAATATCGTGATGTTCGAATACAGTGCTAGTAGTATGCTGCTTCACACAGTCACGTCAGTTAAATGTCTAGGCTCAACATTCTGAAGTGACGTGAAACGGAACGATCAGTAGGGAAGGCGAATGGTACACTTCGGTTTATTGGGAGAATTCTAGGAAAGTGTAGTTTGTCTGTCAAGGTGACCGTGTATCAAAGAAACCGCGTACAGAACAATGGTGCGATCCATTGGTAAGTGTTTGCAATCCCCACCATGTCGGGTTAAAGGAAGACATCGAAATAGTTCAGAGGCGTGCGCTAGATTTTTTACCTGTAGGTTCAATCACCATGCTAGTATTACGGAAATGTTTCATGAACTCAAATGGAAACATCTGTAACGAAGAATACTTTCTTTTCACGAAACACTGCTGCGAAAGTCTAGAGAAGCGGCTTTTACAGCTAACTGCAGGACGGTTCTGCTGCCACCAAGTAACACTTCGCGCTAAGATCCGCGAAATCCGAGAAATCAGGGTTTTCGCAAAAACGTATAGACAATTGTTTTTCTCTCGCTCCAAAAGAAAAGGGAATCACTAGCAGTGATGTATGGTATCTTCCACCATATAGTAGCTTGAGAGGTATGTATTTAGATGTAGAGATTTAGGGAGACACGTCTAAACTAAAATCGTAATCTTCTGGCCATTATTATAATTCTGCGCCTGCAGAAGAAAATTATTTTAAAGTTCCATCACTGCACTCTTGCCAACGGCCTTGCCGCAGTGGTAGCACCGGATCCCGTCAGATCACTGAAGTTAAGCGTTGTCGGGCTGGGCTAGCATTTGGATGGGTGACCATCCTGTCTGCTGAGCGCTGTTGGCAAGCGGGGTGCACTCAGCCCTACTACTCGGATTTGCTTTAAAACATGGCGAAGCCAGCCAGGAGAGAGAGACGTCGTGGATCTCAGAGGAGAGGTGTGATTCTCCAGCAAGACAACGCACATCCTCTTATCGCTCAACTAACCCGAGAAAGCATCGAAAAAGTGGTCTGGGAAGTACTGCCTCGTCCCCCTTACAGTCCTGATTTAGCACCTAGTGATTTCCGTTTGTTTAGCGCACTGAAGGAGGCATTACGTGGGAAGAGGTTCCAGGACAACGAGGACATGAAAAATTTTGTGGGAAATTGGTTCAAACATCAAGATAAAGAGTTGTTTACAGCCGGAATAAGAAAGCTTGTAGCCCGTTTGAACAAGTGCATAAAGGTTCAAGGGGATTATGTTGAAAAGTATAAAAAGTATTGTTTTGTAAAAATAAACGCTTTTTTCTCCAGACCAATTTGCCTCTTTAATTATTGAATGACCCTCGTATTTAATGACCATGTAAACGTTGTACGAGTCGTCTTCCACAATGGACTTACAACGCCCTAACACACTGTTCGTCGCGGGAAAATAAACATATAGCGATTGCAAAACATGCTTCTCATTAACAGTTCGAACCAAAAGGATCTGTGAGGATATTATGGCAATGAAATGAATTTTTAGTTACTCATTTGAACGCCATTCACTTAGTTCAGATGATCAGAATCGGAAACGAAGCGTAAAACGTAAGAAAAAGGTTAACATTCATGTCCAGTTGCACTAGGACATTGTAATATTGCTACAACAGAGACAATTTATATTTTAAATCACTGCAGACAGATTACTGCACAATGGTCCAAATAGAATAGGATTCCGTACAAATGCATTACCATGTTCAAAACAGTGTACTGTTTTCATTTCTTTTATTGACTAGATTTCAATATGCAGCAAACGATATAAGCCATTAAATTCTCGTCTCTATATCTTTCAACATTTTACCAGTCTTGTTTTTTATTCCATAAGTAACATCTTCACTCGATCATTCAACATCTCATCATACAAAATAAATTTTAATTAATAAAATGGATCCTGACAATAGCAATAATGTATGATTTCTACTACATACTAGTAATGGGCACGAACTGGAGAGCGAGACCGCAGTAATCACATTTCAGTTGCATTCTGACAGTCGGCTGGAATTATTTGAAAAATTTCAAATGAAAAGTTATGACTGATTACAATTTATATACTTTTTCTCATGAGAAAGGACTACAACACAGTTATGACACACAAAGGTATAACACTACTTTTGAATTATTGAATTCTATTCCTTTTCATAATGTGGTGCTTCAGAAGAATGCAGAAGATTAGATGGGTAGATCACACAACTAATGAGGACGTATTGAATAGAATTGGGGAGAAGAGGAGCTTGTGGCTCAACTTGACTAGAAGAAGGGATCGGTTGGTAGGACATGTTCTGAGACATCGAGGGATCACCAATTTAGTATTGGAGGGCAGGGTGGAGGGTAAAAATCGTAGAGGGAGACCAAGAGATGAATACACTAAGCAGATTCAGAAGGATGTAGGTTGCAGTAAGTACTGGGAGATGAAGAAGCTTGCACAGGATAGAGTAGCATGGAGAGCTGCATCAAATCAGTCTCAGGACTGAAGACCACAAGAACAACAACATTCCTTTTCACCAATGTAAATTTTTCTTTGTTAAATCTGGTCAGTTTCAACATTTTGTAAAATTTATTGGAGGTAAAAAGGGAAAGGAAACCCCGCGATCAGGCCCTGAAGACCATGAGATAGTTGACCGACCACCCACCGTGTCACCCTCAGTCATTCATCATCGAATGCGATATGGAAGGGCAGGGATCATCACACTGCTCTCCCGGCCGTTGTCGATATTCCGACCTTGAAGCAGCTATGTCTCAATCAGGTAGTTCCTCAACTGACATCAAGAGGCTGAGTGCAACCCGATCCAATCCTCCTGCCAACGAAAACTTCCTGGTAGTACCGACGATCTAAGCTGGGTCCCCTGCATGGGGGTCTCTAGCGTTGAACACACTGCTACGGACGCAGTAACAAGATAACCGATCAGAAAGCAATTTTTGCCAACCTTTGTGCAGCAGACACCATGACAGTGACAGGAATATAATTTTAGAATGATACTGTCTGAGTGGGCAAAAGAAACTCGTTGGAATGCACGCGGAGAGAAGCGAAACCGGTGACCTCTATACTGTTTGGATGTCGAACTCTAGCTGTCCCAAGCTGACGGTCAAAGATGCTCGCATATTTTGTTTCTTGCCTGATTACAACACGACTTCTACGAAATCTCACAGAACGTAAAATGAAAATACTTCTCGATTCTGCTCCCACATCAGCCTATTCATCGCACGTTAATATAACGTTCGAAGCCAGAAATAAGTAAAGAATTCCTTATGATGCACAGATCGGTGGAAATTTTTTGGCCTAATTACAATATGGCGGATTATCCAGATGTCAAGAATCTCTAGGCACGGCCAAGTTCCACGCTCTGAGATCAGAGATCTACATCCGGGTAGTAGAGTGATAAGGATTATTCCATATCAGATCGCCTTAGTTCGGAACGTTTTTCCACTCGATCACCGTGGATTTCGATGAAATTTTATGTGAACATGTCCCCGAAGGAAAGATGAACGTTCGGCGAAGCAATACTGGCCCAGATATAGCCACTTGTTTGACTCCATGCGCGACTTTGCGCAAATTCAAATGGCTCCGAGCACTATGGGACTTAACTTCTGAGCTTATCAGTCCCCTAGCACGTAGAACTAGTTAAACCTAACTAACCTAAGGACATCACACACATCCATGCCCGAGGCAGGATTCGAACCTGCGACCGTAGTGGTCGCGCTGTTCCAGACTGTAGTGCCTAGAACCGCTCTGCCACCCTGGCCGGCGACTTTGCGCAGGACGTGCGCGTATTTCTGGTGACTTTCAGGTGTTATATCTCGAGCAATACCTGGTTGAAAGGCATAAAATTTGGCCATCGTACACATAGGCAAAGATATTGCCACAATGAAAAACGCCTTTGTTTTAATGAGTGCCACCACACTTGCGTGTCATATACGTAACACTCTCTCCGCTATTTCGTCCAGTCAACGAAGGAAAATTGGGGGAAAAGATTCGTGTAGCTGCAAATTTTTGTACAGTGGCAGGGAGGAGTACAACGAATAGCGTACTATAAATTCTGACCGGTGGGGTGAGGACGTGCGAGTTCAGTGAATATCTCGAAAACAGTGCTTTCTAGCGAAAAAGTTTCCCAGTACACAATCAAATGACGGAAACTTTCCAACAAAAAAGGTCCTATTCATTTTTTTCTGCCGGCCGCGGTGGCCGTGCGGTTCTAGGCGCTCTAGTCCGGAGCCGCGCTGCTGCTACGGTCGCAGGTTCGAATCCTGCCTCGGGCATGGGTGTGTGTGATGTCCTTAGGTTAGTTAGGTTTAAGTAGTTCTAAGTTCTAGCGGACTCTTGACCACAGCAGTTGAGTCCCATAGCGCTCAGAGCCATTTGAACAATTTTTTTTTCTATGACATATCTCCGCGTTGCAGGGAATAGAAAAACCACACATTATTAAAATTAGTGGTTTTTATGGTATACAACTGATGTTTATTGTCAAATGAAGTGGGTTAAGAACGAATATTAAATGTTTGTACCACATCTATGTGCACCAGAACCGTGTTACGCGAGAAATTGTGTTCTGGGGGAGCAACAGGGTGGAAAGGCGAGGATGGAGGTCAGAAGCGTGAGGGAAAGTAGTTGTCTCTTCCCTCCTTCATAGGTCTGCAGAATAAGAGCGAGCGCGCAATTCCTCGTTCTCTCTGCGGCACAACGTCACATAATGTAGCAGCAGGGTGTTTCACTGCGTTATACCCGCCCTTCCGCGCATCGCTTTATGGATCACTGACGACACAGGCTGCAGACATTTCCACAACAATGCTACAGGGAATTTGATTCTTCGTAGTCTTGCACGGCACCTGCAGCGTTCTTCCGCGAAAGGCAACTCCACCGCCACGAGTGCTGCTCGCATTTTAGTTTAGAGACAGACTATACGTCCCCACTATTTCGCGTACAGTTCTCTCATGTGAGCAGGCAAAATAGCTTCGCTATATAATAGACTATTTCCAGTTTATTATGCACGTATTTATCTGCAGTTTGCGCAATAAAGGTATTGACTGTGTCCAGTCGCCGGTGTTCTTCGCACACGACCAGTATGTCTTTGGATTTAATGCCAGATTTCGAAACAGAAAGACCGGAAAGTGATTTCACTCCCTCTCCCGCCGAATGCAAGACCACTCTCCCACGCCCTGAACAATTCCAAACAATTCGGTTCTCGCTTCGCACAATGTCATTCCTGGCTTAAATGGAAGTATACTTTCAAATTTTTCTCGTTGTAATAATAAAGAACGTGGGGACTTAAAGAATTCTCTGTTTGAGACTTATTAGAAATACTAGAAACACCACACAAACAGGCGTCGTAAGCTCTCTGTAAAGAAATTGTTGTTCACTGGAATAAGTATAATAATAATAATAATAATAATAAGAAGAAGAAGAAGAAGAAGAAGAAGAAGAAGCAGGAGAGATACCGTCTCGAAATAAGACGTAGATAAATAATAAAACAAAATATGTGACTGATTGAGGTACTTATGTGTTCCAGTAATCAAGCATTTACTATGTTCGGTCTTTAGAACTAAAAACACCCATGCGTTACAGTAATGGGAATTTCATGTAGAGTACTCTCTCTGACTGTTCGGCGACGAAACGATTGTCGTGCAATGGTTTTAAGATATTGCAAACCGACTTAGAGTATTTTCAGTTGGCAAAGAGAAAGTACCTCACGTTCTTCGATTACAGAATTAGAGGTAAACTTCTGGAGATCGTCCCATGTTTAGAGATTTAGTAGCTATCTTACTATTTGGAATGAAGTTGAATCAAGACATGAACTTAGTAATAGAAACGACGAGCAAAATACATGGATGTATGAGAAGATGAAATTAGCAGCAGAAACGGCGAACAGAGTACGTGTATGAAAAATTACAGTTAATTTGTTGTGGAAAACGCATACGGTAGTACGCTAGTACTAAATGTTCTAGGATGCTACTCCGTTGTAAGCGATCGTTATCATGTACGCCTGTTCATTTGACACAAAAGTGGCAGGAAGGGGGAGAGACGTTGCTAAGATTATAACAGACTGTTCATTTCTATACGAAAGAGTTACATAAATACTTTGTGAACTTGAATGGGGATGTGTGGAAGAACGGCGACATCGTTCTTATTGGATTCGTCAGGTTAAATGCAGAGAGGGAATGCACAATATTGTAGACCAATACCGCTAACGTACGTCTGTTGACAGATACTGAAGTATATTTTGTCTGTATCGATAGTCGAAGAGGCCAATAAATACAATGAGACCTCTTCAAAAGGGTAACACGTTAATAAATCAATTTTTACTATGTCTGATTAGTAATTAAGTTTAGAGCTGCACTTTACCAAAATTACGGTTCTGTAGTTTTGGTACACTACATAAATGACGTAGCAAATGGTACGATTACCTCTAATATCGATAGCATTTGTAGAGAAAGAAACACAAATGAATGTGTGAGAGAAACTGGGGGGCTGACTACTTCTCTTTTTGTTTGTTTGTTTGTTTTCCACATAATTAGAACATCACATCTCTTTTTTTTATATTGTAACATAATATAAATTGCATTTTATAAGTCATAAAAATTATATGGTCCCGTAACTTCTGCGCTTTTGTGTAATCAAAGCAATTATTTTTGATCCAAGTTCAGTTTGCATGCACAAAGTCTATATAATTATTGTTTTTATTTTGCACTCAGTAGAACGTTCTTCAGCATGATCAAAGGCATGAGTTTCCTGTTATTACTTATATGTGCTAAAGTTGTTTTTTTCTTGCACTACATAATAAACCTGTAGTGTTTTTTCTTTTATTTTTACTACACCATACCTCTGTTTCATGTAACAAACCAACAGTTTTCGAATAAAACCTGAATTAAACACCGACAATTTCAATTTAGCTACAAATACTGTTTATTCTTAAGTAACACAGGAGGACAACTATGTAGAACAAATACGAGTATGTTCTGTAGGTTACCTGGCCCCTTACATATCCTCACTCAGTTTATAGACAGCTGACGCTTCCAGTTTCTAGGGGAATCTAGTAAGACACTGATCGTATGCGCAAAGCGATCGAAATGAGGTAACGCGCCATAGGTATGCAACACAATGTGCAGATAACGCGGTTACGATCTTAGCTGACCAAGGCTGCTAGGAAAACAACCGTAGTCTACGCTTACTTACGGTAGTCTACGGTAGCCTACGACAGTCTTACAACTCTAATTGAATCAAACATAACTTTATATGCTGTAGCTTCTCCTGTGGGGCTGAGTTGTATACAACGCTAGAAGTGTTCTTGATACAACCAATTAGTCCTGAGTCCTGAATGCTGATACACTTACATAATTCTCCCAATATTACTAACACTTACGTAGCGTCGTTCTAATATGATGCCAGCCGGGGTGGCCGAGAGGTTCTAGGCGCTACAGTCTGGAACCGCGCGACCGCTACGGTCGCAGGTTCGAATCCTGCCTCGGGCATGGATGTGTGTGGTATCCTTAGGTTAGTTAGGTTTAAGTAGCTCTAAGTCATAGGGGACTGATGACCTTAGAAGTTAAGTCCCATAGTGCTCAGAGCCATTTGAACCTCTTTTTTCTATGATGATGTGTTGTCGACATTGCAGTCTTCTGTGACTAATGTCAATAGCCTATAGATGCACTGAATCTGAGGCGAGCTCTCACTTGTAGCGGTTTAAAAAGGTGCGCCAGCCAGTAGAGTCGCACGAAGTGTGGTCATGTTATTTTAGCTCCTGTGGTGGCGTGTATTCGTGGCGACATCTTTCTTCAGAAGTGGCGCTTCCCGTGTAGTTGTGAGCAAGGTGTCGTCGATGCCGCATGTACTGATCTCGAAAACTCCTTGGATCATAAAACACTACTGCAAAAGAATGCAGGAAACGCAACACGCGTGGAACACCAGCCTGCTTTATTCACTTATAACATCTTGTACACATGGACACTGCCGCGCGGGATAGCCACACGGTCTAGGGCGTCTTGCACGGTTCGCGCTTCTTCCCCCGTCGGAGGTTCGAGTCCTCCCTCGGGGTGTGTGTGTTGTCCTTAGTGTAAGCTAGATTAAGTAGTGTGTAAGCTTGGGGACCGATGACCTCTGCAGTTTGGTCCCATAAGAACTTAGCACAAATTTCCAAAATTTACATGGACACTGAACCAGATCGTCAACTAATAACCACAGCATTGAGTACCTTCACATACGAGCGACTGACTCGATGATTTTGTTACGAATAGCCCATGTACTGTACCACACTTTAAATTGTGCTATTAGGTTCTGCCCTAACAACCACATCTGAAAACGTGACATATTAGGAAAAAACCTGTCAGCTATTCGTCTCGACCAAGATTATAAAACTGTTTCTCACTGGTAGCTATATACTATCACCTGATTGGCTATGACCAACTATAACAAACTACCAACAGCAGAACGCAAGGATATAGCTGCAAACTGCACTGCGTAAGTGCACTTTAGACTTCACCTAGTCTCACTTTGTTCGCTGATGTAACAGTAGATTTTATGCTTTTATATCTTCTCAATATTTACGTTATTGTTATTCACAGAGTGCGAAGATTGCATGCGGGTTTATATATTTACCTATGGGCGCCAAATATGAAAGAGAAAATTTCAAGATTTTTCAATACGTGACGTGAGCGTTACATATCGTTATTTTTCTGCTCATTTATTGGCTATTTTTTAGGGGAACACAAGTCTTACTAACTCTGGAGGAAGGTTTCAGATTATCTTGTTAGTAAACAAGCGGTCCATGTGTCCACCCCGTCGTCTGGCTTCCCCAGAGGGGGTCTGTCAAATAGGCTCTGGAGAAGGGAAGAGCGTGCCCGAGGTGCTGCAGTTGCGATAAACCCTGCCCTCGCCTTGGTGGCGAATGCAGCTTCCATCTATGGAGGCAGCTACTGTTAAGCTACTGAAATCCCTTCAGTGGAGCTGTGTAAGACGAATTCACTTCCTTGTACGCAGATCTAAGAATGAGCCAACATGGCGC
The DNA here is from genome assembly GCF_021461385.2 of Schistocerca piceifrons. Lineage (NCBI taxonomy): Eukaryota > Metazoa > Arthropoda > Insecta > Orthoptera > Acrididae > Schistocerca > Schistocerca piceifrons. Next base: position 37,783,004 of record NC_060142.1, read on the forward strand.
CGCTCGGCTAACGTGAGGAAATGCGTTTACTTTTCCCTCTATACGTTGTTATCAAATCAACTTTGTCTTGCTCGTCACCGTGTTAGGCACAAAGGGCTCGACAATTGAATGAAAGATCGCTAGCAGCCGATACTAATGTTTTGCATGTTGTAAGCCAACATCGGGGAATTTCTGCAGGGTTCTTCTGCAATCAAGTAAACAAAGCCAAATTCTCACTCGCCGCTATGGCTGAGTGTCCTCCTCTCCATGTCAAGTTTGTTCTAGAAGTCGGAAGTTTGGGTTAAAGGAGAAGAGTTTTGGGTACTTGGCGTGGGGAAGCTGTCTGGGGCACTCAAGGTCGAGAAGACGACAGCGGCAGCCTTTTTCTGATGCCACTTCGGCCGTTTTCAACCGGTGCTGACTGGCATGTTTTGGGGCATTTCGCAAGTTCCGCATTTTGCATTAGCGCTGTCCACTTTTTGATCGGCTACATAACCTGAGTTGCCTGATTCATTTTATTATTTCGTAAGTTTCGCATTTGCGAGCTGCACAGCTTGCAGCGTTTCCCAAGCAGTCTTCCCCGCCCATGAGATAACTCCTACAGTGTTAACGGGACATTCATGATTAAATTGTGTTTGGAGAGAGTTTTGTGCTTCGATATTTTCTATACCTTTGTGCTAGTTTCGTTGGAGCACTTCCTCAGTCAACATTACAAGACTACGTCCATTTTGTTGGTAACTTCCCTAGTCTCTGCAGTCTTAATATAGTATGCGTCGATATTTTAAATAAATAAACTTATAAGATTCAATTTTAATATGAATACATTTTCTTACTACTGGTCCTGGTTATGTGATCCTCCAAAAATAAATGTAGCTCTTGCATTTCCAATTTGCTTTGCTCGCGGTGACGGTGTTCCATTGCAAAGCAGGTGCCAACCCTTTTCCTGAAATATTAAATGTAAGAGTTCGATTTGTAATTAAGATTTACAAGCACTGGCCTGAGCTTGTCTCAGATGTGCTAACAGCAGGTCACAGGGAGACCGATAAAGCTAGGCCTATGGTTATTTTTCATGCCGACCCTGATCCTGGATAGTCGTAACAAAACGGTTACCATTTAAATATCCGGAAAAATTAATAAGAATATAAATAGATGAAACAATCTCCATTAACAATACCTTTATTAAATAGTGAAAAAGTCTGCTCTATTTGAAGGGAAAAAAGGTTTTTCGCGTTTGGCACTAAGAACAAGAAGCAAAAGATAAACTAAAAAGAGCGATGTATTGTCAATCAAATATTGCTTGATGTGCTTCTATCGATATTTTTTTCGAGAAAATAAATGTTAATGTTTTGAAATGCTTTGATGACACTCTGTGTTATTTCAGCTCTGATCCATGTGGAAAATTAATCATACGATTGCAATCAGGTACGACCATTACGAAATTTCCATCGACATTAATAAGCTCTATTATCATCGCTAGTTTCATGCTGCTAAAATTATAATCGAATCTTTTGTGAGCAGGTTCCGGGAATCGAATACAGGTCACTCCGCAATGAACACACCCATGCTGACCGTTCGGCAACGGTCTTGTCAATACACACCGCATGACAAAAAGAAATGAAGAAATCAGCAACGGAACAAGAAACGAAATGAACATTCATGGGTTGAGAGTGTATTTAAGAGATTACTAAACCGACTAAAATTTTCAGAAACCTTGGCAGTCTGAGGTCACTGATCACTATGATATTGCATCCCCTCTATTGTGGGTGCTATGAAGCCGTCGAGTCCTCTTCTGACACAGGCTGGCCCGCAACTGTTGTCACTGGCCCCGTACATCCTGGATACTGACACTGTGGGACAAGGAACCGATGTGTGGGATGGTCCAACACATGTTTTATTGCGTACAGATCTGCAGACTTCGTTGGGCATAGGATTGTTCCTGAATCAGAGTTCATAGAGACGGGCGAGCATTCTCCATTTGAGAAATGGAACCACGATACCGCCATATGTGAGGTAACACATGAGGACGCACTTTTGTGCCGACAGAGCTCCCTCAACACTACTAACCGTGAGCTGAAGTCGAGCCCGATGGGTTCTCCAGACCGTGACGCCAGTAGTAAGACCGCTGTGCCTCTCCAACTAACTGGGAAAATGGGACCCCAGGTCGCAGCCACATTCGCCGACGAAGGTCATCCGTGGTGGTGCAAAACCGCGATCCACCGCTCAACACAGTGCGACACCAGGCGTCTGCAGTCCACACTCCCCAGTGACGGCGCCATTCCCAGCGCAGCTGTCAGTGTCGTGGTGTTAACTGACACCCTAAGCATGCTACTAGCCTCTGTCCAATGGTACTGGGTGACACTAAATGTTGCAGCGAGTATGTTAGTTGTTCTCGGATGCCCGAAGCAGATGTGATGGGGTAAAGATGTGCTTGATGTACAAAATGGCAAGCCTCCCTTGTGGTGGTCAGACGTGATCGACTGGAATATTGACGACGAGTATGCTTGGGCTCAAGGTCCTGTGCAGTTTACGTCGGACCATTGTCACACCTTAGTGCCCCTCAACTTCAGATATTGTCGGCAATGAAGTTCCTTTCGAAATCTGTCAGGTCCTGATAAAGCAGTCTCATACGAACACGAGGCATCTCCATGTCCTTCACAGTTACTGATGAGTCAACATATGTTGCTGTATCCTAAAGTATCTGGAATCAACACTAAACACGAACAAGACTAACGCACTCTGGTGGCCTTTATACCACTCACATAAAATTGGAAATCTAACCATTTAGATACATCCAGATGATGTGTACGTCTACCACGTTACACTGACATTCAACGGTCTTGTTGGTGCTTCAGTCTTTTTTGTCAGGCAGTGTAATTATCTTATACCATTAACCTAAAAGAACAACCACCTGTAAAAATAAACTAGCGTGATTCATTACAGTACTTACGTTATATACACTCCTGGAAATTGAAATAAGAACACCGTGAATTCATTGTCCCAGGAAGGGGAAACTTTATTGACACATTCCTGGGGTCAGATACATCACATGATCACACTGACTGAACCACAGGCACATAGACACAGGCAACAGAGCATGCACAATGTCGGCACTGGTACAGTGTATATCCACCTTTCGCAGCAATGCAGGCTGCTATTCTCCCATGGAGACGATCGTAGAGATGCTGGATGTAGTCCAGTGGAACGGCTTGCCATGCCATTTCCACCTGGCGCCTCAGGTGGACCAGCGTTCGTGCTGGACGTGCAGACCGCGTGAGACGACGCTTCATCCAGTCCCAAACATGCTCAATGGGGGACAGATCCGGAGATCTTGCTGGCCAGGGTAGTTGACTTACACCTTCTAGAGCACGTTGGGTGGCACGGGATACATGCGGACGTGCATTGTCCTGTTGGAACAGCAAGTTCCCTGGCCGGTCTAGGAATGGTAGAACGATGGGTTCGATGACGGTTTGGATGTACCGTGCACTATTCAGTGTCCCCTCGACGATCACCAGTGGTGTACGGCCAGTGTAGGAGATCGCTCCCCACACCATGATGCCGGGTGTTGGCCCTGTGTGCCTCGGTCGTATGCAGTCCTGATTGTGGCGCTCACCTGCACGGCGCCAAACACGCATACGACCATCATTGGCACCAAGGCAGAAGCGACTCTCATCGCTGAAGACGACACGTCTCCATTCGTCCCTCCATTCACGCCTGTCGCGACACCACTGGAGGCGGGCTGCACGATGTTGGGGCGGGAGCGGAAGACGGCCTAACGGTGTGCGGGACCGTAGCCCAGCTTCATGGAGACGGTTGCGAATGGTCCTCGCCGATACCCCAGGAGCAACAGTGTCCCTAATTTGCTGGGATGTGGCGGTGAGGTCCCCTACGGCACTGCGTAGGATCCTACGGTCTTGGCGTGCATCCGTGCGTCGCTGCGGTCCGGTCCCAGGTCGACGGGCACGTGCACCTTCCGCCGACCACTGGCGACAACATCGATGTACTGTGGAGACCTCACGCCCCACGTGTTGAGCAATTCGGCGGTACGTCCACCCGGCCTCCCGCATGCCCACTATACGCCCTCGCTCAAAGTCCGTCAACTGCACATACGGTTCACGTCCACGCTGTCGCGGCATGCTACCAGTGTTAAGGACTGCGATGGAGCTCCGTATGCCACGGCAAACTGGCTGACACTGACGGCGGCGGTGCACAAATGCTGCGCAGCTAGCGCCATTCGACGGCCAACACCGCGGTTCCTGGTGTGTCCGCTGTGCCGTGCGTGTGATCATTGCTTGTACAGCCCTCTCGCAGTGTGCGGAGCAAGTATGGTGGGTCTGACACACCGGTGTCAATGTGTTCTTTTTTCCATTTCCAGGAGTGTATTAAGCAACTTTTCGTTGTACAGAAGCATGTATCAAATTTTAAGGTTGGAAATATGAAGTCGACAAACACACTTGACTTCAGAAGTAGCTTCGCAATGTGTAAGAAAATTGTAATTTGATTTTACGTGTAAATTCTTATGTAAAGATTTAAAGGAGGCAGGGGAACAGTTGGTCACATCATCCTCCCCCTCCCCACCCCACACACCCCCACCTCCACCCCCATAAACCGCCCTGCCATGCAGACAGACTTATCAGTTCAGAATCTATTTGAAGAAAGTGCCAATACGTAGTCGATACTAGTAGGTGTACCAAATACTATGTGTCATGAAATTACAAAACTGTGTCTCTACTTAACACGAAACTAATACCAATATATGTACCCTTCCCGATCCCCTCTCTAAGATCCTGAGTACACTCTTGTGCTGCGTTGCACCAGTGTTGCTAAACTGTGCGTGCTATGCATGCAATTGTGAAAAAAGGACCTACAGGTTACAGAATGGAAGCAAGTGCACCTAACTATTCATTAAACATAAACATGCAACTCGGGAAACGTGGTAGCTAAGGAAATTATTATTCTACACAGCCCAGCCGCCGTGTTCAGAACGTAGTCGACAAAAAATTGTGTTAAGACAGCCAGTCCAGTCCACAGTGACGGGTAACCGAAAGGCACGCGCTTAAACTCACGCAGGCTGGCGTGAGGTCTGAAACAGGATACGTAATGAATGCTATAAAGAAAAGTACGTAGCTGCTGGAATACTTAACTTTAATCCACAATTGGTAAACATTGGTCTTGTTACTGTACATGCTTCATTAGATATATAGCAAAGGATAAATGGCGCCTTGCTAGCTAGTAGCAATTGACTTAGCTGAAGGATATGATAACTATCGTCTCGGCAAATGAGAGCCTAATTCTCAGTGAACCATGGCTAGCAACGTCGGCTGTACAACTGGGGCGAGTGCTAGTAAGTCTCTCTAGACCTGCCGTGTGGCGGCGCTCGGTCTGCAATTACTCAGTGGCGACACGCGGGTCCGTCGTATACTAGCGGACCGCGGCCGATTTAAAAGGCTACCACCTAGCAAGTGTGGTGTCTGGCGGTGACACCACAAATAACGGTAGAAATGTATTACGCCAACAGAAGGTGGGCGAAAACCCCAAATGCATTTCAGCATAACTTAAGCTGCATGAAACGTTAAATGATGGTATGCTTCCTCTGAGGCCGCAACTGTATGTAATACATTTAATTTGCTATTGACCTTTTTCGTTCTCATTTGCCTATTAACACAAAATGGACAAACAAGAATCAAACAGATAATTTTAAATATGAAGGCAAATCGTATTTCCTACGTATCAGGCAACACAGTGATAATAACATAGTAAATTTGTTACGTAGACATAGCCGGCCGGGGTGGCCGAGCGGTTCTAGGCGCGTCAGTCTGGAACCGTGCGACTGCTACGGTCGCAGGTTCCAGTTCTGCCTGGGGCGTGGATGTGTGTTATGTCCTTAGGTTAGTTAGGTTTACGTAGTTCTAAGTTCTAGGGGACTGATGACCGCAGAAGTTAAGTCCCATAGCGCTCAGAGCCATTTGAACCACTTTGAACTTAGACATAGGTACCGGGCAAGGTGGCGCAGTGATTAGCACACTGGACTCGCATCCGGGAGGAAGACGGTTCAAACACGCGTCCGGCCATCCTGATTTAGGTTTTCCGTGATTTCCCTAAATCGCTTTATGCAAATGCCGGGATGGTTCCTTTAAAAGGGCACAGCTGACTTCCTTCACCATCATTCCCTAACCCGATGGGACCGATGACTTCGCTGTTTGGTCTCCTCTCCCAAATCAACTAACCAACCAACACATACGTAATAATGTTCCTACTGCTTATAGACCAAACGTAAAGTCAAAAAATAAATTTTCCGAAATAATGTCGAGGCATATTTCAGCTAGTATTGTCGAATCTGTTAATAACGTATTCATGATCAGTATCATGAGAATTATGAACTGTAAGAACATTAAACCGTATCCATTGAATCTTGCCATTACAATATAAACCACATACTGTGGCGTACTCGAACTACTATTGGATATATGTGCATCTTAGTGCATGTGACCTGGCAGCGGTATGTCGCAGTTAGTTCACGCGTGAGAACTGAACAAAACTTGGCCTATGCAGGAATGATGTACCACGGGTATGTTAGGATTATCTATATATCAGGATGCACAGGCACAGATGTGAGTAAAATATCCAGCGAATGTCGCAGTGCAGAGTTTATTCATAAAAGGTACCAGATCAGGGGTGAATACTTAAGCTTAATGTTCCCGTATACAGCCAGTATCATACAAGATTATAACACGCAATATACATTAACCAAGTTACGACTGCTCTTATACACGGTGAAAATTTAACTGACAAACTATGAGAGGATGCACGGGACATCGAAACAAATATTTTTCTTTAACGTCATATTTATCTGTGAGAATTTTTTAAACCAGTAGTTTTCTCTGGTTGGAACTTAATTAAACTAACAGAGTTTGGAGGTTGCATTGACAATGGTAACATTTTTTTCTAACGTGTTTTTCTGTGAGGACAGTAAGTAACACAAACCAGTTTTAATTTTTTATTATCGAGGGACAATAACTTTAACACAACATAATTACTTCAGTTACGGTAGAGGTTCAAAAATGCCTCGTTTGGCTTGCAAACAGAGGTTACACCGGTGGGTCATGTTCTGTATAACACGGTCAAAGACTGTAGGAGTGTCCTTAATTCCTATTGCTGCTGCTATCTGGGCAACCAGATTGTCTTCTGATTCTACCAGGGTTTTTTTTTCAAAAAAGGTTGAACATCTCTCGTCACACGAAAAAGTCCAGAGGGATCAAAAGGGAATCGAGTAGGCACTGGTACATGACCACCATTCCCAATCCACTTTCCTGAAAATTGTCAGATCAATAATCGACGAACAAGACGACTGAGATATTCCGGTGCCCCTTTATGCTGGAATCACACGCGCTGTCTTCTAGCGAGTGGCACCTCATCCAGCAATTCTGGCAATGCTATAGTGAGGAAATTGTAATAATGCCAGTCATTTAATGGCCTAGGTAGGAGCCGTGGCCCAATTAAAGAATAATCAACAACATCTGTACACACATTCATGTAGGGCCGCAATTGACTAGCGCAAGTAAATGTAGCATGTGGATTAAACTCACTCAAAACATACGATTTGTGGCTGTCGAAGACCCCATTACGTGCGAACATTGCTTTATCTGTAAACGGTACAGAGTACGGTAATGTAGGATGCATTTGACGCTGTTCCAGGTACCACTGCGAAAACTGTGTTCTAGGTGGATAATTTTATGGTTACAGATTGCGTACACGCTGTAAGTGAAATGGGTTAATAACCGCTCATGAAGGACGTTTGTTTGATTCTTCCCCATGTTGTGTACAAGTGAACGAGCGCTGAGAGCGATTACGCCCTCTGCCTCAATAAAAAACGCTCACAGGTAATGTTTGTTTTGGCGTTGCATGCAACCTCCCAGAGTTTGTGGGTTTAAATAATTTTCCCTCAGTATAAAAACATGAAGGCATATTCGAGTGAATGGTGCCTGGAAACAACTCGAACTGATCTGTGCATGCGGAGTCGTGCATACAAATAAACGTGTCACATGAAGTTACAAACTCAGCGGAAACATGTCTTCATTTAATCAGTATTTGAAGGCTGCAGACCCAGATACGGATAAAATAATTGTGTGGAGAGTGTCTGGCTGCCGTATTTCTTCAAGAAACTGAAAGTGATAAGATTAGGAATTTTTGGCTCGCGGACGGGACAGCACGGGTAGTGGAGAGCGCCGGCGTGGCAGCGGCAGGGTGGCCAGGTGGCGGCGCCTGGACCCCCCTGTGGGGGAGGCATTTGGACGCGGCGACCCGGCAGGTTCTTCGCTGGGAGGGCCGGCTGTGGCGGCCTCATTGATCCGCGCACGCTGCCGCCGCCGCCAGCCCGCTCCGCTCCGCTCTCCAGCAACGGCTACTGCCGTCTACTGCTGGCGCCGACAGCCGCGGGTGCAACGGGTGTGGCGGTGGCGACGGTCACTGCGGTCACGACAACTCCCCCCCCCCCCCCTTCCATCAAGCCAACCGCCAAAAAACATTTTACTGCAAGTGTTTACGTTGTTGTTGTTGTTGTCGTCTTAAGCCCAAATACTGGACTGATATAGCTCTCCGTGCTGCTCTATCCTGTGCAAACCTCTTCATCTCTGAATAACTACTGCAACTTAGGTCCTTCTGAATCTGTTTACTCTACTGTACTTGGCTACAATTTTTACCCCCCCCCCCCCCCCTTTCACTCCTGTACCAAGTTGGTGATCCCTTGACGTCTCAGAATGTCTTCTATCAACGAATCCCATCTAGTCAAGCTGCACTACAAATTTCTTTTCTCTCCAGTTCTACTCAGTAGCTCCTCAGTAGTTGTATGATCTACCCGTCTAAGCAGCAAAATTCTTCTATAGCACCACATTTCAAACTCTTCTATTCTCTTCTTGTCGATGTTAACAAATTTCTCTTCCTCAGAAACGCATTTTTGTCATTGCCAGTCTACATTTTATATCCTCTCTATTTCGGCCATCATCAGTTATTTTGCTGTCCAAATAGCAAAACGTATCTATTACTTTCAGTGTCTCGTTTCCTAATCTAATACCCTGAGCATCCCCTGATTTAGTTCAACTGCATTCCATTATCCTTTTGCTTTTCTTGATGATCATCTTATATCCTGGTTTCAAACGCAAGCCGTTCCGTTCAACTGTTCTTTCAAGTTCTTCGCGGTTTCTGACAGAATTACAATTTCATCGGCAAACCTCAGACTTTCTGTTTCTTTTAGCCAAACTTTAAATCCTACTCAAAATTTTTCTTTGGTTTTCTTTACTGCTTGCTCAAAGTAGAGATTCGATAACATCGGCGATAGGCTACAATCCTGTCTTACTCCTTTCTTAACCACTGCTTCTCTTTCATGCCCCTCGACTCTTATAATTGCCGTCCGGTTACAGTACAAGTTGTAAATAGCCTACCGCTCCCTGTATTTTACCCCTGTTACTTTCAAAGAGAGTATTCACGTCAACACTGTCAAAAGCTTTCTCTAAGTCTACAATGCTAGAAAAGTACTTTTGCATTCCCTTAACCTTTCTTCTAAGGTAAGTCGTAGGGTCAGTATTGCCTCGCACGTTCCTTCATTCGTCCGGAATCCAAACTGATTTTCCCCGAGGTCGGCTTCTACCGTTTTTCCCGTTGTTCTGTAAAGAATTAATGTTAGTATTTTTCAGCTATGACTTATTAAATTGATGGTTCGATAATATTCACTCTTGCTTTCTTTGGAATTGGAATTATTACGTTCTTCTTGAAGTGAGAGGCTACTTCGCCTGTTCATATATCTTGCACACCAAATGGGAGAGCTTTTTTATGGCTGGCTCTCCCAAGGCTGTCAGTAGTTCTGACGGAATGTCGCCTACTCCCGGACCCTTGTTCAAACTTACGCTACCACGAGAAATTCGCTTTAGCTGAGCATGGTTTAGAAAACGGTCATCGGATAAAATTTGAGGAAACCTCCGTCGTGACTCGCACTAACGGCTTCTGGGACTATGTAACAGAAGAAGCCATTGAAATAAAAATCACCAAGAACACCCTAAATAGGGACGTCAGCCTGCAGCTCAGCGGCTTGTGGGATCCAGCGACTACACGGTTGAAGCGGACACATCGAACGCATTCTCCGAATGCCCATATACGGCAATGCCGCGAGCACCAGTGACGTCACTGTCGGTAGGTACTGTATACAAGGGGCGCACCAGTAACGCACTGGCAGTCACGCCATTTGCCGATGACTAAGGGGTACTTGGCCGAAAGCTCGTGAAATTTTTATCACTTGAAGTGGCTGGAAACTCGAGAACTTTTTATTCAGAATAATAGAAAGACTAATTTGACGAAAGTAGACGGAAATGACTAAAGGAAACAGCATCCCCGTCATTTATACGCGTACGTAGCTGTAATTTAAAGACTTGTATTCACAGTCGCAGTACTAAATGATATCTGCTGTTATGTCTATGTATGTGGAAGCAAAAGGGCATGTTGTGCCCGTAATAAATGTGCAAGGACCAGGAATCCAGCAGTTAGTAGTGTTCGTACTTCCGTACCGTGTTGTATAACTCCACTTGTCCTGATGTCCACTCTCCCTTGTGCTCGCACTGTATTACCGTGATTCCCGCATAGGGTGAGACACTGAACAGCAATATTTCATGCCACAGCAAGGTAATGACGGGACAAAACGGTGTCTCACCTTATGTAGCTATCACGGTAGTACAGTCCGGGCGCAAGGGATTTGGGCCGCTCCTGGAAGCCTGTACTGATAGCTGTAGTTGTTAATGTACGCGCTCGAGACAAGAGGGAAATCTGGGACCGAGGCGCGGTTCGGCACAAATTTTCATTTGTTCTGAAATATTCTACAGCTGATGCAGAACCACAATCTCTCTTAACTGAATACGGCCGCTGATCGTCAGTGCACTGTGTCAGATACTGCACTGCAGTGTTGCATAGATTGTGCTTGGAATCAGGTTGTGATGGACATGACCGTATACGTAAGAGATCAACAAGTCTCCGTGGGAACAAGTGTTTGTCCCCATATAACACGAAACAGTGTTTAAATGTGACACACACCACACTACCACTACACATTTGAAAATTTAACACGACAGCAATGTCAGGTACTTTTCATAACAAAACTGACAGCGTAAGTGGTTTTTAAAATGGTTTCATCAATTAGAACTTCAAAGAACAAACATCAGTTGATAGAGAACCTAAATCTGAGTTAAATAATGAACTTCCAGCAAATTAGTAATAAACAAGATGCAGTCCAGGTATATGTGCAATACAAAAATGGCTCTGAACACTATGCGACTTAACTTCTGAGGTCATCAGTCGCCTAGAACTTAGAACTAATTAAACCTAACTAACCTAAGGACATCACACACATCCAAGCCCGAGGCAGGATTCGAACCTGCGACCGTAGCGGTCACGCGGTTCCAGACTGAAGCGCCTTTAACCGCACGGCCCCACCGGCCGGCTACGTGAAATGCAGTCAGTGGACATACCATGACAGTAAGTTCGATGTTGGTGTATGAAATGATTGGGATCTCAGTAGTTCGTTGTAAAACTTACTTAACTCACGTTGTACATGGTTCTTCCACATGCTTTATAAACACTCTGGCTCTATTGGATGCAGATCACGTTAGTGTTTATAACTGGCTTCACACGGGGCCTGGTGAACTCATTTGCATGCTACATCTGTTGTGACATGTCACGTAGAAGACACCTGAATGTTGTTTGATAATGAGTACATTTGACAACAACAACCGCGCCGCCACACTGTTTTACTACTCGCTAGCAAAATAACTGACGACGGCAGAAGTAAAACTACATATAACGCAAACTGGTAGTATTTTACAAAGATAATTATTTTACCATCGAATACAGTTTTAAACGTCGGAAAATCTGTTCCTGTAAGTATTCGTCTGGTGTAAAGACTTACTTAGAACCGTAGTCGAAGAAGCCAAATTTAATAGTTAGATCGAATAAGAAGGAAGAGGGACTGAATCTAATGGGGAAGAAAGGAGCTTCATTGCACAACTTGACTTAATTAAGGAATAGTTTGAAAGGCCATCCCTGCACATCAAGGAATATTTAATTTGCTAATGGAGGGAAGCCTAGACGGTAAAACTGGTATAGGGTGACAAAGGCGTGGATGCAGGAGTGTGGAATTAGGCTGCAATAGTTATGAAGGGATGGAGAGACTTGTATAGGATAGACTAGCAACGAGAACTGAATTAATTGAACTTAACTGAACTAAATACCACGACAACAAGAACTGTTTCGTGTTGAACAGCGTACAGTTCGTGGCCACGAAACTGTATTCATATGCCTACGACCAAATTCCACATCTGTCCAGAGAAGGGCTTTCGCATGAATCCTCGAGAAAGTCCGTCAGGCGGAGCGGTAACTCGCTGATAATGACAGCAGAGAACTGTTTCGCGGTTCCATGTTTCAACCACTGCTTTCCTTCAGCACACTCACCTGTAAGCACAGACAAGTGATACCGATCATCACAAGCTCTATTCGTCTTCTGGGACTCACCCTGTTACACACACTCACTTCTCACTGTGGTATCACTGTAGATCACACGACACCAAAATCTGGTTCCGCCGCGAACTCATAATCAAACTTGCAAATATGGACGTAAGATACACTGAGATGAGAAAACTCATGGGATGTCTCCTAATATCGTGTCAGCCCTCCTTTTTCCCGGTGTGTTGCAGCAGCTCCACGTGGCACGGAGTCAACAAGTCGTTGTAAGTGCCCTGCAGAAATACACCCGTCCAAACTTGCGAAAGAGTTGGCGCAGGATTTTATGCATGACCTGACCTCCCGATCATGTTTCATAAATGTTCGATGGGATTCATTCGGGTGGTCTGGGTGGCCAAATCATTCGCTCGATCTGTCCAGAATGTTCTTCAAACCAATAGCGAACATGAGCCGGTGGCATGACCCGTTGTCATCCATAAGAATTCCATCGCTGTTTGGGAACATGAAATCCATGAATGGCGGCAAATGGTCTCCAAGAAGTCTAACGTAATCTTTTACTGTCAATGGTCGGTTCTGTTGGACCAGAGGACCCAGTCCATTCCGTGTAAACACAGTCCACACCATTTTGAGCCACCACCAACCAGCTTGCACAGTGGAGTAGTTGTCACTACGCTACACTCGAACCCTACCATTATCTCTTAACAACAGACGGGACTCATCTGACCAGGTTACGGTTTTCCAGATGTTTAGGATCCAACTGATATGGTCACGAGCCCAAGAGAGGCACTGCAAGCGATGTCGTGTTGCTACGAGAGACGGTCGCAACGATTGTCCGCTGCACAGCCCATTAACAGCAGATTTCGCCGCTTCGTCCTAACGTACACATACTTCGTACTACCACATTGCTTGCCGCGGTTATTTTACACAGCGTTGCTTGTCTGTTAGAACCGACAACTCTACTCAAGCGCCGCTGCTCACGGTTGTTCAGTGAAGGTCGTCGGCTACTGCGTTGTCCGTGGTGACAGGTAATGCCTCCAATTTGGTATTCTCGGCACATTCTTTACACTTTGGATCTCGAAAGATTGAATTGCCTAACAATTTCCAAAATGGAACGTCCCATGCATCTACCTCTAATTACTATTCCGTGTTCAAAGTCAGTTAATTCCCGTCCTGCGGCCATAATCACAGCGGAATCCTTTCCACATGACTCACCTGACAGTGAGTACAAATGACAGCTCCGCCAGTGCACTGCCCTTCTATGCTTTGTGTATGAGCATATCGTTATCCCACGACTCTTTGACAGTTCTGTGTATAGTAGCGACGCTTAACAGCAATGTTCGGAATAATGTTAATGAAAACATAAACAAATTAATTTACTCAAAGTGTCGAAACACAGATCAAGAATATTTTGAAAACCGAAAGATATCGAATTTCTGCAAACAATTCGTGTCTTGTACGTATTAGCTCGTAAGAGAATAGATGCTGCGGTTTTACTTGACTCGTTGTCGGAAAAGAAAAATTTGAGTTTTCGTCTGGTCAACATCGAAACGGTATGCTATTGCAGGCGAAAAAAAAATGCCAGTTTCTCGTTTCATATTCGAGGGCCCTTTAGAGAAATATATGTTTCTTTCTCTCATAAATCCCACGACATTGTACTTGTATCAATGATCCACACGAAATGTGTGCTTTTCCTGACAATCATTATTGTACAGTGATGTCCAAGGGAGCAACAGTATTTTTCAAATAGTTAAATTCAAAAAAAGTTGGGAGGCTCATCTATAAATTTCTTGGACCTGAAGATAGATATCAGTACACGAAAACACACATCTACTGGTACGGTTGCCCCTACAAGCTCCCAGCATCCACACAGCCACAGACATAGGCTTTCCATACAGTGATGCCTCACCTCATATTTGTACCATTATTCAAGTCAACCTTTCAAAAGAAGTACAAAACATCAAACAAAAATCACTTACGGCAAAGGCTATTGCTCTGCCCTGAATGATAATATTTTACGACCGACCGAGGTGACACAGTAGTTAGCACACTGAACTCGCATTCGGGAGAACGATGGTTCAAATCAGCGTCTGCCCATCCTGATTTAGGTTTCCGGTGACTTCTCTAAATCGATTCCGGCAAATGCCGGAATTATGCCTTTGGAAAGGGGAACGGCCGATTTCCTTCCACATGCTTCCCTAATCCGAGCTTGTGCTCCGTCTCTAATGACCTTGTCGTCGATGGAACGTTAACTAATCCTCAATATTCAACGAAACAAGAAAATGAATAAAATGACACTACTTCTGTATGCCAGCCAACCGCAACCACTCAGTAGTTACAAAGCCTGATGCAAAATTTCCATATATTGGCAACATTTCAGACAATCTTGAAAAAATATTAAACACTCGCAACTGCAGACCTGAATTTTGTAATACCAAGAACATATCAAAATTTTCATTCAGCAGCAAAGAAAAATTGGCAATCCCGACTTAGACTTTCCGTCTTTTACCTAAAACGCTGTAGATAAACACTAAGATAGTTACTTTGAAAAGTATACAGCTGATTTGTTTCATACGTTTGTGTGTGATGTATTTCTAATGACCTTATCGTCGAAGGAGCGTTTTGATGCCAAGTTTCCTCCCTCTCATCTTGATTTCTTCTTTTAGTAAAGCTAGTCAGCGACATATTTTCTCAACTATGTTTCTGAAATATCATGAGTACAATTTATCAGGCTACTTTCTTACATAATTCCACAGCATTACATTTCATTGCTTGTAATTTCTTCTCTTCCGCTTTCCACAATCTAGGTTCTTGTCCCACACAATACTAAGCTGAAGATGTACAGTTCAGAGCGCGTACTCAACAAATCCATACTACTGGAGCATCGAGAAGACATAGTCGGATGTAACTTCGTACAGGCACACACCATCGGTGAGTACGCAAATGATTATAGTTACAATTCTCTATGACAAGCAGAATGGCCACAGAGAAAATCAGTGTTGTTCGTGTTTAGTGTTGTTACCAAGCCTGGAAGAGTATATAAGGGTAAAAGGGGCGTGAATAGCGTCAGGTGTAAAGGACATGGAGATGCTGCATTCTCATGTGAGACATCACGTGACGGAGTTTGAAAGTGTACTTTGTGGATCTCTGTTTGGCCGAGTGGTCGGATCGTGCAATGCCCACGTTGGGGATGGGGCATTCCGATCTGACTGTGACCAGATGTTGGACTAAATGAGAACGTGAGTGTAGGCGTACACTTGTCAAGGTCCCGGTCGATCATGCGTGACCAACACAAAGTAGGATCACCGTACTGTAACCAGGCACATCGTAATCCCTTCACATCTGCGTCTACCATAGGGGAACAAGTAATGGACTCCCTGCAACAGCCTGACAACCTGCACCAGTTGCTCTCGTCGGTTTTAATATATAACTTATTTTCAGTTGTTTACGACCTGTGGGACACCATCTGCACAATGTATATATACTGATAAGCCTCTGCCCACCACGATCTTGGATGCAGCCTGGTGACGTTGCGGGCACGCGCCGCGGTAACAGAAGTATGCAAGCAGAGCAGTCACGGACGGGGGATCTTCCTAGCGAAAATGTGGGGAAATAAGCGACTCTGACAAGGGCATATTGTTATTACGTAAAGCCTGTCAAGGAGTATCTCGAACACGGTGAAGCTGGATGAATGCTGACGTGTTACTGTCGTGAGCATCTTCGGAAAGAGGTAGAAGGACAGTGAAACTACCACTAGGCGCTAAATGGTTGGACGTCCACGATTCTTCAGACGCTTGTCTGCTATGTAAAGTACGATAGATGGTGATCTGTGGTATTTCCGACGAAAGAGAACAATGTTGGTGCACGCACAAGTGTTTCGTAGCACATCGTTCATCATACACTGCTCAACATGGAGCTCCGCAGCAGACCACCCTAAGTGTTCACATGTTGACCCAACGACATCGGCAGTTACGATTATAGTGGACACGGGACCATCGGGATTCGACCGTCGATTAATACGAACGTGTCGGCTCTTCGGGTGAATTACATTTTTGCTACACTAGGTCGCTGCTCGTCTCCACAAACGCCGCAATCGAGATGAACGGCGGTTCGAAACGTGCAGCGCAAACTGGTGGGAGCAATATTACGCTATGGTGAACATTCTGCTGCGCTTGCATAGGAGCTGTGGTGGTAATCGGCTGACAGTTGCGACCCACCGGCTGACAGCAGCGAACCATCTGCACCCCTTCATGCTTAATGTTTTCCCCGACGGCGATCCAATCTTTCAGCAGTATAATCGTTCGTGTCTCGGAGCCAGAACCGCGCTACAATGGTTTGAGGAGCTTTATAGTAAACTCACGTTGATGTCTCGGCGACCAAATTCGCCTGATGTAAATTCTTTGGAACCCTTGTCGCTCGCTATCGGACGCCATCACCGTGTACACACATCAGCGGTGCGTTATTTACACGAATTACATGACCTACGTATACACATCTAATGCCACATACTTCCACAAACCTACCGACAAAATGTCGGATTCCTAATACGCAGAATCAGTTACGTATTTCGTTACAAAGATGGACAAACAAGCTATTAAGCAGCTGGTCATAATGTTTTGGCTCATCAGAGAGAGAGAGAGAGAGTGTGTGTGTGTGTGTGTAATCTTGTTTGACAAGTAGGAGAATTCTTTCATTGTCCCTGTAGGTTTGCGCAACGCTGTCCCCACATCCAGTCCATTCCATTTAATCTGTTGACGGGTCTTCTAAGTATTGGTTACCTTTTTCCAGAATGTCCATGCCGTATTATAACCTTGCTGTTAACCCTTTTCCTTATGTTCCTGTTCTGAAATTTTATACTACATCTCCACGACAAGGTAAGCAACAGTAAATGTAAACGTTAATTCTGCCTCACATCCCACATAGAACAAGCTTGTCTCTCTACATCTACTCCTCTACCACACAAGCTACCTTTAGGTGTGTAGTGGATTGGGTGAGGTCGAATATCTCTGAGTTTACTTTCGTGGTCTTTTACCGAGATAGACGCGATAGCAATGGTAATACTGCCGATGACTGCCATTAAAGCGGAGCTACTAAATGTGGTTTTCCGAAATTTTTTCACCAAAGACGACGAAGTAAATATTCCGGAATTCGAATCAAGAACAACTGTCAACGTAACTTAGAGGGAGATAACCAAATTGAAGGAAAGCAGCTTCAATCGCTTAATAAGGGCAAGTGCAACAGTCCAGACTGTGTACCAATTAGATTCCTTTCGGAGAATGTTGAAGTAACAGCTCTGTGCTTAACAATCAATTATAGCCCCTCGATGACCGAAACATCGATACGTAATGACTGGAAAATTTCACAGGTCACACCAATATTAAGAAAAGAAGTAGGAGTAATCCGACGAATCATATCACTTACGTCGATTTGCAGTAGTATTTTGGAATATACGTGTCCGAACATTATGAATTGCCTCGATGAAAACGATCTGTTGCCACATAGACTGCATGGATTCCCGAAATATCGTTCTTGTAAAACGCAATTAACTCTTTATTCTCACGAATTAATGGGTACTATCGACAGGGGACGACAAATTGATTCCACATTTTTAGGTTTACGGAAGGCATTTGACATCGTTCCTCAGGAGCGACTTCTAACCAAATTGCGTACCTATGAAGTATCGTCTCAGCTGAGCGACGGGATTCGATATTTCTTGTCAGAAATGTCACATTTCACAGTAATTTGCGGACAGTCATCGAGAAAAACATAAAAGATGTTTGAGGTTGCCCAAGGAAGTGTTATAGGCACTCTGCTGTTTCTAATCTATATAAATGATTTAGAAGACAAGTGAGTAGCCCCCTCAGATTGCTTGCACATTATGCTGTCCTTTATCGTCCAGTAGAGTCATCAGAATATCAAAAACAATTGCAAAATGATTTAGACGAAATATCGAAATGGTGCGAAAAGTGGCAATCATGACCCTAAATAATGAAAAGTGTGAGTTTATCCACATGAGTACTAAAAGGAATCCGTTAAATTTCGGCTACACAATAAATTACACAAATCCAAAGTCTGCCAACTCAGTTAAGTGCCTAGGGATAAGAGTTACGAACTACTGCAAATGGATCGATTACACAGATGCTGTTCTGGAGAAGACAAACCAAAGACGGCGTTTTATTGGCGAACACTTAGGAGATGTAACAGGTCTACTAGCGCACACTACGCTTGTCTGTCCCCTGCTAAAGTACTGCTCTGTGGTGTGGGATCCTTACCGAATTGACGGAGGACATCGAAAAAGTTCAAAGAAAGGTAACTCGTTTTGTATTGTCGCGAAATAGTGGGGAGAGTGTCGCGGATATGGTACGCGAAATGGGATGGCAATAAAAATAAAAGCGCTTTTCGTTGCGGCGAGGTCTTTTCACTAAATTTCAATCGCCAACGTTCTACTCCCAATGCGAAAATATCTTGTTGACACCCACTTACATAGGGATATTTGATCAGTGCAATAAAATAAGAGAAATCGGAGTTGGCACCGGAAGCAGAATGATTTGGTCACGCGCTGTTCGAGAGTGGAACTGTAAATAAATAGAGTGAAAATGGTTCGACGAATCCTCTGCCAGGCACTTACGTGTGAATTGCAGAGTACTCACGTAGATGTAGATGGTGTTGTATTTCTGTTGATATAAAGTTCAATTTGGATAAGACGATCAAGTTTAATGCTAGATAATATGCCAGAATGAAAAATGCTGATATCGTAGCACAAAAAAAGTCAAACATGTGCTGGGCAGAGTAGGGATGTGAAAAACGGAACTAGATTTTCGACTTATCTGGCAACTTGGAAGACATTTAAATCAAAATACCGTGCCTTTCCACCTGTTAGTATTAGCATCTATGTCATGTGATACAGTGCATCGTGTCAGGTAAAGTAAAATCGTACCTGACGTCGTGTCGTATAACATGACACATGCCATCGTGTCACCTGACATGGCATTTGACATGTCGTGCAGTATAACACAACTCGTCATTAAAACTTAGGGTGCATGCACCCTCTCTATGGCATACTTCCTACTATAGAGGCACCCACTCTCAGATACTTGCATCTCACTCTAGAGAATGTCTATTACTTCTTAAACTCCTCACCATACATGTAACTCAGGCTGGGTGAAAGTTGACTGCGCTGGGGAAGCAGGTTTAACACTTAAAAATGCGCGTGTTGTTTTGAGTTTACACGTCTCTGAAGCTGCAGATAAGTTCCCTTCTTTAAAATCTCTAGCTCCGTGCAGGACATATTCACCGTTTTTTGTGCTATGATAGGAGTACTTTTCATTCTGGTTCCCAACTTTATCACAATTTTGACATTATACCGCCATAGTGTTTTGGTGACCCAGGAAACGAATGATTCGCTATATGTTTTTTTATTGTCTTTTGAACCATGCTGCTTATACCGTGGCAAGAAATAAAGCTTTCAAAAAGGGGAAGACGACCATTAATTAAATGTGTCTGTTTACCTTCTTACAAAATTTGAACCGATTCACACAAGTTTGAAACACGGAAGTGGCGCGCGTAAAAAGCTCACAAGATAACAGTTTTTTGTGCGTAAAATTCGAATTAAAACAGATTTTATAACAGACTTTTCAATTATATCGTAAGAATGCAATTTTTATTTATTCTTAACCGTTTCTGCACATTCAGTTCACGTAAGAACGAACTTTACGTGCTACATTTAGCTCCATTCTAAACCGTCGTATCTCGACAACGGTTAAAGAGTACTGAATAAAAAATTTCGTTTTGACTTCATCCATTTATTTACGATCGTGCAAAGTTTGAACCGATTCGTACGAGTTTAAAGTACAGATTTGGTGCGCTTCACAAACCTTCCAGAAAGACGTTAAACCTTCGTTATCTCGACTATGGATGAATATTACTGCATTTAAAAAAACTGCATTTTGACTTTATACGTTTACCCACCATGGCGCAAAGTTTGAACTAATTCATACAAGTCTGAAAACCTCCCAGAAAACCTGTTTTTTTATGTAAAATCCAAACGAAGCAAGATTTTTCCAAACGGCTAAAACTTATCTTAGACCAAGGTCCGATACACCTGCGAACCAAATTTGAACCATCAGTCTAACCCTAGTCCGGAGTTATTTATGGGTGACTGTTTTTGCAAGTAAAATTCGAACGAGAGCGACTGTTTTTGCACGTAAAATCCGATAGGTGCGCATACAAATGATACCATTACCTGAGCATTAATGTCAGCCCAATTAAAAATCTTCTGCGAAAAGAAATAATCGATTTTCCTGGGCGTTAGCACCGGTTCGTCGTTCAAACCTTGGTTAATATACTGTAACATAGCTACTGAAGTGTTGGCAGAAGAGCCAACACTGTTTTTCTAGAGGAGGCCGAAATGCACGCGTTTAATTACACGCTGACTGGCGTGAGGTCTGGAACAGGACAATATCTTCAGAATTGCAATAAAGTACGAAAATCTTGTAATACTTAACTTTAATCCACAATTGTAGAACATCGCTCTTGATGATACATGCTTCACATAATAAATATCAATTGAATACGGCGCCTTGCTAGGTCGTAGCAAATGTAGCTGAAGGCTATGCTAACTATCGTCTCGGCAAATGAGAGCGTATTTGTCAGTGAACCATTGCTACGAACGTCGGCTGTACAACTGGGGCGATTGCTAGGAAGTCTCTCTAGACCTGCCGTGTGGTGGCGCTCGGTCTGCTATCACTGACAGTGGCGACACGCGGGTCCGACGTATACCACCGGACCGCGGCCGATTTAAAGCTACCACCTAGCAAGTGTGGTGTCTGGCGGTGACACCACAGCTGCAATACGATGGATGTTCGAATGGCTATAAAGCACCAAGAATGCCTCAAACGTAATTCAGCGTGCAGGCTTTTCACACATTTTCTCCACTATAACGATTAAAGATTCTACTCTACGCAGTTGGCAGAATGACTGTATTGGGCAATATGTGTGGCAAAACTCGATTTGTTTATATTGTTAAGACGGAGTACACCTACGTGCTGTCTGAATTTTCTTATGAAGCTCAACCGGGTTGTCCAGTGGTTAAACTAAGAACGAACGACACAGAACGAATTACACAGATATAAGAGGACATGTAAGTCACGGCGCCAATGGGGCGTTCGCTCTGGCCCCGTAAAGGCAGGCTCATTTACGAGGTCGGGGCAGGGTAGGCTAGGGCACTCGACTACGCAAGCTGGGCTCAGCAGGCCCGGGATAATCCACACAGGAGAGCGCAGGTGATATGCATACCGGCTGACGTAATTTGCATAGAGGGCGCTTCAGCGGAATTCGCAGGGCGATCGCTCTCGTGCCGTGTTTCGCAAAATAGCGTCTGTAAACACAGCGCTGCCAGGGGCCCCGGTAAGATCAGCCTGTGTCATCACCGCGAGCACCATCTGTCACCTCCACGTCTGTGCTTATGTTTTGTGTCTGTAATGGACTACACAACAATAAACGCGCCAACAACTACCAAATGTATTACAGCGCGCATGTTGTTTAGAAAACATGCGTTGAGAAATGGAAGTAACAATAGAAAGAACCTGAAATTTGTGTTTCTTTTCCTTTCGGTTTTGCCGGTCGGGGTAACCGAGCGGTTCTAGGCGCTACAGTCTGGAAACGCGCGACCGCTACGGTCGCAGGTTCGAATCCTGCCTCGGGCGTGGGTGCGTGTAATGTCCTCAGGTTAGTTAGGTTTAAGTAGTTCTAAGTTCTAGGGGACTGATGACCTCAGAAGTTAAGTCCCATAGTGCTCAGGGCCATTTGAACCATTTGAACATTTCGGATTTAACAGTGGCAGATTCTTTCACGATATATTTTGAAAGATGATAAGTTTAGAGTTCAATTCAGTATACTGCCATAATATCTGTCACCTGGAAACTCAGCAAAATTCGTACATTTTGCTATCGTCATGTCGTTCATATTACACACATATACACAAATGATATTAATTGAAAGTATTATGAATATCTAATAACCAAAAAGAACAAATTTCGAACTACACTGATTTCGCCTTAAAGCACTATCCACGACCTTAAGAAACTGCTTTTGATTGTCTCAGAAGCTTTTGGGGATTTAGCTGTTCTATACTAGCGGTAACTATGTCTACATTCAGACAGTTTCCGCTAATACTTGAAATGGGGGAAGATTAATACGTAACCTCTCATCGACGATATGGTTATTACATAAAAGAGCTCAAATTCAGATAGAGCTTCTCGTTTCAACGGAAACGCTCCAGACTCGCTTTAACTCGTTCAAAAAGCATTAATGCAAATGACCGGATGGAGATTCGAAGCCCGGTTCACCCAAGTACTGATCCAGTGTTTCAATCGATAATCGTCTAGTCAGGGCATGCACATGTCGATGACCAGTCCCATTTTATGTACGAAATCTTATGCTTGAAATTTACATCGTATTATCAAATTAGCGCAGCAACTACATTTTGAAATTGGATTTAATATTTCTTGTTAACCTCATCTCAGATGGTTCCTACGATCTATTGAGGTATTGCTGATAGTTCATATTTCCACGTGACATTCATAACTGAAAGAGAAGTCAATGCAAATGGGTCGATGGGAATGAAATCAATGAAGATGCAGTGTCATGACACGATATCAGTGCAAATATCCTTCAGATATACTCAACTTCGATTGTGATAAACCTAGAGTCACTCAAACTCGCATTCTCACTGGAGCTGGGGACGTGTTTGATCACCCACCATACAGCCCGGACATGGCTCGCTCTGATTTTCTTCTCTGGTCATATGAATCGCTGAGTATGAAAATAATGTTTTGGCACAGACAAAGACTCTAGTCCAGCGTAGGGAAATGTCGGAATGCGCAGGAGACTGCCTTCTGCGACGGGGAAAGTTGGTACAACGTTACGACAGATGTCTAAGATGGAGCGGCGATTATGTAGGGAAGTAGGCGGAAGGTATGCGTAAATGCTGCAGATAAAACAGTTTCGATTTTCACCGTGGTTTTAATTTCGCGACCAATCGTTCCTTGCTTTCCGAACAGACCTCGTGCACAGACAATTCAAAGCACGAAGAAATTCTCGATTGTCAGTCGTTTTATATGTCTTCAGAAATCGCCTTCCTATTGATCTCTGTACAGTACAGAATTTCATGCGGCCTAGAAGATATTGATGTTAATGAAACGCTACGATAGTAAGAGATTTCTTATGTGCATTGGCTGCCTCACTGCGAATTTACAGCAAATTTATCCAACAGATAAAATATTTCAAATTTTGCAAGACGACCTCCTCACCCTCCTAAAGCAACAAGTAAATTTAATATCATTCAGCTGGACAGGAGGCCATGCAGCAACGAGAAAGCTATCGTAGCAGTCAAGGAGACTTGCAGGGAACACTACGCGACGCATTCTGAAGTTCAGTCGCAACGAGGATGTCGTCTGGTTGTAAAGAGAAAGAGCAATGCGACTATAGAAAGAATAGAGTTGATGGACAGTAAATTGCAGACGCTAAAACCAACTAGCTGTCTGTAGTATACCTCTTGCCAGTCAGACAGACGAAATCCATGCTGTAGTGTGTTGTGCAGTGGCTGGTTAATTGTCTTCTATTCCAATGGTGTATAAGCCATGTTTTTCTACTGCACTCGGTTGCTGAGGTGATAAATACCAGACTAGAAATCAAAAAAAGGCCTGAATTATATCTCTAGTCACCGAAAAGATTTCTTTTCTGTTGTTTATCGCTTGTTTTACTGCCGTGAGTGATTTGTTCTCGCGAAAATACGAGGCTACGCTGTGGATTGGTACTCATATAACTAGGGACGTCAGTTCGCAGATAGGAGGAAGGAAGGGCAAACCTTCTCCAATTCGAGCATGCTTAGTAAAGCACAATGGTGTTCAAACCAGCCTAGTGGTTGATGAGATATTATTTTATTGTTTACTTTAGATTT
Organism: Schistocerca piceifrons; assembly: GCF_021461385.2. Lineage (NCBI taxonomy): Eukaryota > Metazoa > Arthropoda > Insecta > Orthoptera > Acrididae > Schistocerca > Schistocerca piceifrons. The sequence continues at coordinate 37,807,431 of NC_060142.1, forward strand.
TTCATAGTTATTTTTCGTAATTTATGATGAGTTTTAGGGTTGAAAATAAAACGTTTTTTAAATGAGAGAGAGAGGAGAGGGGACAAGAGAGAGAGAGAGAGAGTGTGTGTGTGTGTGTGTGTGTGTGTGTGTGTGTGTGTGTTTGTGCGGAGGTGGTTTTTGGTAAATCTTAATATTTTAATCCTCGTTTAAACTTTTTTATTTGTTTTACCACTTTTAATGACATTCTCCTCATAAGATTAATGTACGAGCTGTTGTGCGCCCAACACAAAAAAAACGTCTTCGCGGACTGGATTGCAGGATACGCCAACTGTTTGGATCACATTAATATAATATTTGGTGAAAATGCACTAACGGAAAAAATTCACAACGCCAATCAATAAATAATGGAGAGTAATGAAATTTCGTGAATGCATTTGTCTCGGTAACATATTGAAGTGATTAACATTGCAAGATCAAAGGTTAATGCCAGACGAGATAAACCATCGTAAATGTGTAATGCTGGTGCATTAATAACCAATGAAACAGCCGAAATGTTGAATGCAAGCATGCAAACTTGCATGCATTGTGTTGTACAGGTGCCAACTGTCAGTTTGTGTGATGGAGTTGCGTGCCTGTTGCATTTGATCGGTAAACACGGGGAGCGGTTAATGCTGGTTGTGGATGACGCTGGTGTTGTCGTCTGATGACGCCCCATTATGTACTCGACTGGAGACAGATCTGGTGAGTCAACAGACCAAGGCAACATGTCGACACTCTGTAGAGCATGTCGGGTTTCAACAGTGGTATGTGGACGAGCGTTATCCTATTGGAAAACCCCTCGTGGGATGCTGTTCATGAATGCCAGCGCAACAGTCGAATCACCAGGTTGGCACAAACTTGCAGTCACGTTCCGTGGGATAACCACGAGAGTGCTCCTGCTGTCATACGAAATCGCATCCCAGACCGTAACTCGAGGTGTAGGTCCAGCGTGTCTGGCACGCAGTCAGGTTCGTTGCAGGTCCTCTACTGGCCTCCTTCTCAGTAACACAGCCATCACTGACACAGAAGCACCACAAGCTTTCATGAGAAAGCACACCAGTCCTTCACCCTGCCGTCCAATGAGCTCTCGCTTCACACCACTGAAATCCCAAATGGCGGTGGTGTATCTGTGGAACGCACGCTAAAGGGTTCGAAACTGTCCTTGAAGTAACCCATGTGTAACAGTTCGTCGTGTCACTGTGGTGCCAACCGCTGCTCAAATTGCTGCTGCAGATGCAGTACGATGCGTCAGAGCCATACGCCGAACACGAAGATCTTACCTCTCGCTAGAGCTACATGGCCGTCCGGAATCCTGTCTTGTTGCGACTGTACATTCTCGTAGCCATCGCTGCCAGAAATCATGTACAGTGCCTACATTCCTATCACGTCTTTCTGGAATATCGCAGAAGGAACATCAAGCTTCTCGAAGCGCAATTAAACGACCTCGTTCAAACTCAGTGAGGTGTTGATAATGGCGTCTTTGTCGTTTTGAGTAACATCAGCTCACCACGTCCAGTCTCAAAGATAACTAAAGCTCAGGGCTGTTACAATGTGTATTAAAAGCAAACCTGATAGTGGCACTACTAGCCCACCTCTTATGCGACTGGTGCGAAATTTGAATATACATCATCTTTCAGACGTAGAAACAACTTTCGTTTACGCGCATAACTTGGTGTTGAGATTTTTTTCCGTCGATGTACAAGGGGTTAACTCAATACAAATCCCTTCTTCTCCACAACGTCCGAGAGAAACTTCAGATCTTCTAGAATGCTTGTACTCTGGAAAACATTATTCAGTTCACCTTTCTCTGATCCACTTCTGTGCATTGCTCACACACCCAAAGTCAACAGAGAGCTACGGACTGCGGTGGGAAGCGTGTACATAATGCTATCAGGACTAGCCAACGAACCTGAGTTCTTCTTATCATCATCTCTCGAGGAGGCCTTCACATGTAACAGGTACACAAAGTTTAAAAAATCAGTATAACTTGTCAAACCAGATGGTTTAAAATTGCGTCATAGCAACCAGGGTACAACCGTACGGCATGTATGCGTGCTGGTGGAAGAACCATCGCTAATCCCGTCACGGCTGCAGGTGAGCCTCCGGACGGTACGTGTGCTGAACGGACTACGCAGTGCAGGGCATCATTCAAGCGGACAGTCCGTAGCGACGGCACGGCACTCCTACTTAAGCCCGACTGACCCTAATTACGCCGTAATCGACGGCGCCGTGTCTCTGTTCGGAATCAGCCGACCCGTGCCGTTACCGTCGCGTCGCACACATCTCTAAATATGTGGCGTTGCTGACTCAAATGCTGAAACGATTAAAATCACTTTTTGTTTATCATTGGATCCTCTGTCAAAAATGATCATTGGACAGACAGACAGTCGAAATGATTAAAGAAACATTTCTTACACTATAAAGTACATTCAAACGCCATTTTTTACATTGTCCTGATTTAGATTTGGACGTATTGTAAGCCACAAATGATAAACAATCATTGTCCATTTAAGATTTTTTTTAAAGTAGTGTTTAGGTCTCTATCCATACACTGAAGAGATAAAAATCATGGGATAGCTACAGAAGAATGCTGAAGATTAGATGGGTTGATCACATAACTAATGAGGAAGTATTGAATAGGATTGGGGAGAAGTTTGTGGCACAACTTGACTAGAAGAAGCGATCGGTTGGTAGGACATGTTCTGAGACATCGAGTGATCACCAATTTAGTATTGGAGGGCAGTGTGGAGGGTAAAAATCGTAGAGGGAGACCAAGAGATGAATACACTAAGCAGATTCAGAAGGATGTAGGCTGCAGTAGGTACTGGGAGATGAAGAAGCTTGCACAGGATAGACTAGCATGGAGAGCTGCATCAAACCAGTCTGAGGACTGAAGACCACAACAACAACAGCGATTTGTACGTATACAGGTAGCGGTAGTACCGCATACACAAGGTGTAAAAGATCAGTGGACTGACGGAGCTGTCATCTGTAGTCAGGTGATTCATGTGAAAAAGTTTCCGACGTGATTACGGCCTCACGACGGGAATTAACAGACTTTGAACGCGGAATGGTAGCTGGAGCTGGACGCATAGGACGTCCCACTCTGGAAATCGTTACGGCGTTCGATATACCGAGATCCACACTGTCAAGAGTGTGCCGAGAATACCGAAGTTCGGGCATTAACTCCCACCACAGACAACGCAGTGGCCGACGGACTTCGTTTAACGGCAGAAAGGAGCGGCATTTGCCTCGAATTGTCAGTGCTAAAACACAAGCAACATTGCGTGAAACAACCGCAGAAATCAATGTGGAACATACGACGAACGTCTCGGCTAGGGCAGTGCGTCGAAACTTGACGTTAGTGGGCTATGGCAGCAGACGGCCGACGCGATTGACTTTGCCAACAGCATGACACCGCCTGCAGCGCCTGTCCTGGGCTTGTGGCCACATCGGTTGCACCCTAGACGTCTAGAAAACCGTGGTTTGGTCAAATGAATCTCGATTGGAATCGGTGAGAGCTGATGGTAGGGTCTGTGTGTGCGCAACCCCCACGAAGCTATGGACCCAAATTGTCAACAAGGCACTTTGCAAGCCGGTGATGGCTCCATAATGGCGCGAGCAGTGTTTACATGGTATGGACTGGGTCGTCTGGCCAAATTGAACCGATCATTCGCTGGAAATGGTTACGGTCGGCTACTTGTGGACCATTTTTAGCCATTCATGGACTTCATGCTCCAAATCAACGATGTTGTCTCACCGGGCCACAATTGTTCGTGATTGGTTTGAAAAACATTCTGGACAATTCGAACGAACGTTGTGGCCTCGCAGATCGCCCGACATGAATCCCATCGAATATTTACATGGCATAATCGAGAGGCCAGTCTGTGGGCAACATCCTGCACCGGCAACACTTTCTCAATTATCGAAGCCTATAGAGGCAGCACGGTTCAATATTTCAGACGACTTCCAGCGACTTGAGGCCATGCCACGTCGAGTTGCTGAAAAAGGAGGTCCGACACCATGTTACGAAGTACACCATGATTTTTGTCACCTCTGTCTATAACAATCTACATACAATTTCTAATCTCTATTACTTAATTCTAAACGCTACATAACTAGATTTACATTACAGCGGGACGTAGTGCAATATACATGCTGTATAGGTCTAGATGAGTCAGTTAAATTAACTCGTGTAAATTAACAGGCAATTTCAAATTTACAAATTTCTTCTACCACATTTTAACAGTGATTCATCTGTTTGCATATACCTGTATTATATATCTAACTATTCTGCGTACAGGAAGGAACCTGCAGTCCCTGTCGGCAGGAGTGTCACCGCAGGTATTGGAACAGGACATTTTAACGCCACCAGAGTTCGAATCAATTTTGAGGATTGATCGTTGCATCCAAAGAACAAGTGGTTCACATCATTCATGACTACACACTCACTAAACAGTATCAATGCGGTGGAGACTCTCTCTGATGTATACATGACTGAATCTCAGTCATGCTATAGCGGATACAAGCCTTCTGTCATAAAAGCTCCTCGTGTAGGAAGGTTTCCATGGAACTGGTGCGTACAGCAAAAAGTCGGCCTCTTCATTTTGAGAATTTTGCTCATTCTTTATTCCATACCTCTCTCGTTAGTCGTCTAAATTTTTGTAGAAATTCATTTACCGGTGCCGTTCGACGTTTTTCTTAGGCATCACATACTGCCTGTGCGGCTAGACTGTACGCAGTTTCGTTGACTTTTACCCCACTGTGACCCCTGACCCACTGCACTTTCACTTGTCCTTTATTACTCTGGATTTTTCACAATACGTCTACTATTACGTGCGTTATAGAGTGAGTTATTTTTCCGGCGTTGCTGTTCTTTTGTAAGACAAGTCCTGATTTGGAATATGAGTCTTTGCTTAGTACATACATCAAAAAAAGATTTGCATCACTCCAGTTCCCAGAACTCCTGAAGATAGACCCTGACTGTGGATACTGTATCACAGACACAGTCCCTTTGATTGTTCAGAGATGTCACTAAACCCGCCCAAAGATGTAAACAACCATGCTTCAGCAGCGCCTACTAGATGGAGGGAGTCCGACAGCCCATCAGTTCCAGTCATTCCACCAGGAAGGAGGTACACGGCTCGTGTTGTCTCTAGTTCAACCACGCTTAGACGATCAATACCGCGGTTCGATCGCGTACGCATTGTTACTTTGTGCCAGGAAGGGTTCTCAATAAGGGAAGTATCTAGGCGTCTCGGAGTGAACCAAAGCGATATTGTTCGGACATGGAGGAGTTACAGAGAGACAAGAACTGGCGATGACATGCCTCGCTCAGGCCGCCAATGGGCTACTACTGCAGTGGATGACCACTAACTCCGGTTTATATCTCGGAGGAATCCTGACAGCAACGCCATCATGTTGAATAATGCTTTTCGTGGAGCCACAGGACGTCGTGTTACGACTCAAACTGTGCGCAATAGGCTGCATGATGCGCAATTCACTCCCGGCAATCATGGCGAGGTCCATCTTTGCAACCACGACACCATGCAGCGTGGTACAGGTGGACCCAGCAACATTCCGAATAGACCGCTCAGGATTGGCATCACGTTCTTTTCACCGATGAGTGTCGGATATGCCTTCAACAGACAATCGTCGGAAACGTGTTTGAAGGCAACCCGGTCAGGCTGATCGCCTTAGACACACCGTCCAGCGAGTGCCGCAAGTTGGATATTCCCTGTTGTTAGGTGGAGGCATTACGTGGGCCGACGTATGCCGCTGGTGGTCATAGAAGGCGCCGTAACGGCTGCACGATACGTGAATGCCATCCTCCGACCTATAGTCCAACCATATCGGCAGCATATTAGCGAGTCATTTGTCTTCATGGACGACAATTCGCGCCCCCATCGTGCTCATCTCCTGAATGACTTCCTTCAGGATAACGACATCGCTCGACTAGAATGGCCAGCATGTTCTCCAGGCATGAACCCCATCGAACATCCCTGGGATAGTTTGAAAAGGGCTAACGATGTTAGCCACCAACCACTCTGGGGGATCCACGCTGAATCGCCGTTGAGGAGTGGAACAATCTGGAGCAACAGTGCCTTGATGAACTTGTGGATAGTATGCCACGACGAATACAGGAACGAATCAATGCAAAAGGACGTTTTACTGAGTATTAGAGGTACCGGTGTGTACAGCAATCTGGACCACCACCTGTGAAGGTCTCGCTGTATGGTGGTACAACATGCAATGTGTGGTTTTCATGAGCAATAAAAGGGCAGAAATGATGTTTTTGTTGATCTCTATTCTAATTTTCTGTACAGGTTGCGGAACTCTCGGAACTGAGGTGATGCAAAACTTTTTTTAACTGGATAGAAAGAAGAGTTTCCAAGACTGCATTTAGTTTCGCTACCATGATTGTGCTGTCCTTTGCTATCTGAAATTCTCCACCATACTGTGTTTTATAGTTGCAATATGCACTCTTTGTACCATTTTCATTCTTGAATCCATTTGTATAACTAATGATGGCACTGTACAAACCAAAATAAGTTCTCGTGTGTAGATAAGATTTGTCGGCGCAACGACAGATGACACATTCGCCTCCAAGGTCGAACTGTTAAAGTGGTATTCACGACATACAAGTTTTGTTGAGCGCATAGTCTTTCTTATATCGTTTATAGTCTCCTCATACATGGACGCAGCGGGTGGCACGTTGTCGCTAACCGACCGAAGCCAGTGACAGTATTATTTCTCGAATCAAGCCTTTTATGATTTTCTCTCCTATCACTATCCAGTCCGTGCTAACGCTTCCAGTCACCTCGATAAATTCTAATCCCTCTTTTTTTCTTTCAAAAAGTAATTTTTGCTACAAGATGCACTACCGTCAATCGTGAGACTTGAGGCACTGTTTCACACGAAAAACGGGCTGATGCTCAGAGGCACGAATGCCAAGAAAAGCAAAATGTTAAGATGTAAACAGAAACTTAGTGCGGCAGGTATAAACAAAGCAATGCTTCCAGCACTCTCGCTGCCAGATACGTAGTAGTATCGACCTGGGAGACAGTCGATAAACGCTATCTGGCGGCTTCCGGTCCTGCACCTTTCGCTGCGGTGGCAGCTGGTGCGTGTGTGGCTTGCATTAGCGGGGAGGATGCACGATACGGGAAACGCACAACACTCCCCGCGGTCACGCGAATAGTTTGCTGCGATGTCGCCCACGTAAGGGGCAATTTTTTTTCCTATTTGCGCGGGTGTCACTTGATATGCGGGTGTTGCTTGTGATAGCAGTGGCCGTCAACGGGATGATTAAGCCGACTGACTCGTTGTGGAGAGTGAATTCCTCTACAAAGCAAGATTTTCAAAAAATTCTTTATCTGATGGCTTGGGCAGTATTCGCTTGTTAAGGATACAGATGTATTCCAAAGAAACAGCACCAATTCATTCAGTGATCACATGACAGAGAAACGATTTTTTAAGTAATAGCACAAACTTGTGTGCAATTCAAGAAACGTGTGCGCTACTCTGCAATAAGCCTTTGCATGAGATCAAGGCTGTTAGTGACAAACCACAGATGTTAAACGCCAGCTGAAAGTTTCGTCTTGGGAGTCAGTTGTTCCTTGTAGTGATTTTTCACAACCCACTTAATTTGCATTATGCTGTCACTCAGGAAGTAGAAAAGTAAGGCTGATCTAAAGAGGACTCATTGTTTGACTTCCTCGTTACAGTTTTTCGTGTTTATTCTAAACAAATCCATGAGAATATCAGAATAGTCGCTATAGCCATGACGTGAAAAATGCCGCCCAAATGCCGTGTTCATAAATGAGCTCAAATAAATTTTCTGAGACGCTGTTAAGGACAGATTCCACAGGACACAATTTTATTATGTAATGTATGTCCGTTTCAGCCCTTAGAACGATGCAGTCATGAACAGTGTCTTAAGTCAATCTCACATAGGACGTGTCTCTCATCGTAGAGTACGCCAGACGCGGTTTCCATCGTGGTTGTTGCACACTTAGAAACGAGCTAGGGCATGGCACGGAATGTGTAATTTGTGACGCAACTCTCTACAGTGGCAGTTGTTGGCTGTATACGGTTCGCAAATCACACGGTTTGCTTATGAAAATGGACGCGAGTAAAATTGCTCCTTTAGCTCTATTTCTTTCCTTGTCCCCATGCTAGTCAGGTTTTTCTGTCTGTAATGTACATAAGTAGAAACCTAAATATCCATCCATACGAGAAGGCAAAAAGGAAATTTCCATGTCCAGGAAGTAAGGACCTCAACTCTGAAAACTTAGCAATAGTCTTCCACGCAAGATAAAAGTCTTTAGTAAAACCATAAGGCCACTCTTACGGCCTGAAATGTAGCCGTAATGGAGAGTAAGAACCATCAGCTATATGAGGGTATGGCGATAGTGAAAATTTGTGCCGGATGGGGACTCGAAGCCAGATCTCCCACTTCACGCCAGCGGTCGCCCTAACCGCTCATACTATCCCTACACGACTCACTGTCAGAGCCAGGCTTTCATATCTCGTCGTTCCTGCGTCAAAACCTACACTCGTACACACGTTATAAAGATTAGCCGTCCTATTGATTTTATAAAATGTACAGCCAAGCATCTAGGAGAAAGTTTTGCTTCTTCCTTGCATACAAAACATGGTATTACCAGGCTGGAGGACACAATATACAACTGCAGAACAGACCCTGTGTTTGATACTGCACAGGATAGTATAAGCATTTTGAAAGGAAACAAACTATTTAAATGTGCTCCACTGTACTCTGTGATCCTCACTTGTATGTGGTATCAACGAACTGACGAATAACTTATCGGGCACCTACTGTGTCGTATTTAACAGCGTTTCTACTTCGTAATAAAAATTCATCGAAATTGGGTGGTGTGAAAGTAAGCCTTCCACACAATAAAGATCGAGAAAACATTAGAAACTATTTTTTACCTGCATTCAGTTTTAATTATTTACCTGTAAAGTGCATGGAGATTCTTAACGCAGACTATGTAAGTATTACACAGAATTGTATATTAAAGCAGGAAAAATGTATGTTTCTCAATCTAAGATATTGTCCTCCGCAACATTATCAATAAATATTGAATAGTGACAATTAAGAAACAAGACATGTATCACTACCGATTTTAACACACGAGCTGATTAACTATGATGTGCTCAAAAGACTTGCTTAAAATTTATAGCATGAATCATCGCACTGACAAGTCATCATTAGAAATGACCCACAAACAATCGGACTGCGGATGACGAGGGCCTTGCCTCAAGATTCTGTTTCGTCCTCATTGCTTTTAAGGATACTGTATACAGTAAAGGATATACATAGAGCTGCTCTCCACCAAAAATGCAGTTCGGTAGTTTTGGTATAGTACATAAATGACGTAGTAAATGGTAGGACTACCGCTAGTATTGGTAGCATTGGTAGGGAAATAAACATAAATGAATGTGTAACAGAAAAAATGGGAGCAGACGACTTCTCCTAGTTTTTTGTTTGTTTTCCACATAATCAGAACAGCACATCAGTCAGTGTTAGTCCATTGTGTATTGTATATCCTTACAGAACATGCACTGCATTCTATAAGTAACAAAAATTAGTTGATTGCGTAACTTCTGCTCTTTTATGTAACGAAAGCAGTTGCTATCGATGCAAGTACAGTTTATATTCAGGAACATAAAAATATGTATAATTATTGTTGTTATTTCGTATTCAATAGCACGTTCTTCATTATGATAGTTTTCTGTGATTACTGACAAAAATGTTGTCTATGAGATTTATCATATAGCGATAGAAAACGCAATATTACTCTGTGGTTACTACAATATCCCTCTGTTTCACGTAATAAATCAAACGTTTTCGAATAAAAACTGAATTAAACACCAACAACTTCAACTTTGCTATATGTACTGTTTATTTTTAAGTAACAGATAGGAAGATAACTATACAAAACAGAAATGTTCCGTAGGTTATGTGGCCCTTTATACATTCTCACTCGTTTTCTAGGGGTTCACCGCTTCCTGTTTCTAGTAAGACACTGATCGCATTATGAGGTAAAGCCGAAAGATATGCAACACGCGTAACGTAGAGGTAACACAGGTATGACCTTAACTGACCTAAAGCTACTAAGAAAACCACCGTAGTCTGCATTTACTTATGGTAGTACACAGTAGTTTTACGGCTCTAGATATACATGATCTAGTGGGAATGACACTAAGATTCTGTACTTCGCTGATAATGTCTGCATTTATGCAACCGAAGAGTACCACTGATGTACTGCCTCCAATGATAAAGATGTCTTGCGGGAAGTTCCACCGCGCCAGAAAACGAAGATAAAACAAATGAAATTAGGAATCCAGCACACCAAAAGTCATTGAGGCGGATAGAAATGAGGATGGGCAGAGCCAATAGCTGGTAAGCGTTTCACGGAGTGGGGGATTCTCTACGCTTCCCTTCCCGGGGTAGAGTATTTCGACTCGCTGTGCACCGCTGTGCTCGACGCCCACCCAGCAGCAGATAGCGCGGGGCACCTGTTGAACGGAGGAGTTGCGGCTGATGGTACAACAATCGAGCGAACAAGTTGATCTCGCAAGTTGCCGCTGCTGGCGGGTTTGCCCCCTGCACTCCCCCCGCCACAGTGCTGCGGGAGTTCTCCGACTAACCGCGGCTCTGCAGCTGTAGGTACCAGACTGCCGTACCACTCGTCCCACTGCTTACGTGGAGACACTGTGCTCTGGTCCTATTTTATTTTATACATACTTGTGGGACTTGAAGGTGAGAATCTGGATATAATTTTCTGAAGCGATACGATTTTCTTCCCGAAACCAAATAGTGGATGTGTGCGTTGCATTCTGGTGTTGCTTTAGCGAAGTTACTAGTTCAATTCTTGCCAAGTGCAATTTTTTAAATTCAGTACTTATTATCAAACAGAAATGTTAGTCAACAAATTATGAAACTTATTTTCAAATAAAAATAACACCTTTTCGTTTTTAATTATCACTCATGTAAGAATACCAGTATTCATAAATATTAAAATTTCATGCGAAAATGTGAAAATTCAAAGAAGGACGTCTAAAGAGACAAAGGACAGCCATCACCAGCCATGTAGAAGTAATTTACGCCCCAATATGCTCAGAACAGCATAGTTCCATTCATAGTTCCTCGCAATATCAATATTCTCGAAGCACAGTGCAATGACGACGTTAGATTCATCAATTTAATAAAAAAGCCGACATTCTTATATTTATTACACCTACAACTAAAAATAACTTTATTTGTTATGCTCCATTCTTTTAACCGCATTTTGTTCGATATTGTTCGTTGTATTTGTTCGGTGCGGACGTTCCATGACACTCGTTTAAGTTCACTGTTGATCCTTCCACTCAGTTTTTTTTATTACAGATGGCAGCTAACCCTACGACCGAACACGCTGAGCTACCGTGCTGGCTTCCATCAAGTACAGGGCTTTGAGTTTGTTAGCATCTGATAAACGAACAACAAGATGAGCGAAACGATGCTATGTGCTTTTTTTTTTTACCTTTCTTTTTAGTCTGACTGGAACATCTCTGTCGCGTTTATGACGCACGTAACCATGGGCTTTCGCAAAAATTTCTCCACTTGGTAGGGAAGGAAGGGTAGACTATAGAACTGTCATTTTTTAATATAAATGTGATGGTCAGTTTGGGCCGTGCCATGCCACAAGAAGTACATTTATGACACAAAAGCCTTATTATATCCGAGAATAATTATGGTAACCCATTGAACATTTGTTATAGGTAGATTGTGTAAAGAATAAAAATTCCGTATCCCACGTTCCAGTGGGGAGAAAAGTGTCCCACTTGCCCCCCCCCCCCCCCCACACTCTCCATCCAATGCGCACACCTATGTTTGGGGCTATTGATAACAGCAGGTTTCCTTCTCGTACAGTTACATATCTTCGTTCGAGCTATGTACATTAACGTATGGATACGCGAGATGACTAAATTACAGGTTTCGTAACAAGAGCAAATCCGAAACTTAAGCTCGTGTTGGTAGCACCTTGTTGGCATCCTGCCACACCCTCATGAACTGCTGACTCTAGGATAGGATTATTTGTCTTTGTTCGTGTTTTGATCATTCTTTTTGATCCACCTGCTAAAATAATATTTCATCTGAATTTTTTTGGCTTGAGTATCTTATGTTAAGACGTTATACATGGTGCCCTTCTCTTAATAGAGGTCAGATACATTTTCTCTGTAGTTTCGGAAGATATTTAAAATTTCGTTTCTGCATTGTGTTGCTGGAGTCAGCCAAACAATTACTGCTCGTCACATCTTTCATGAGACGCCCAGTGTCAACAGAAAGCCTCACTTTCTTTCCCGTTTCATTCAAAACTATTTTCAAATCGAACTTTTACGTGCCCATTCGACAGAGCGCTTCCAAATTAGTCCGATATTCGTTGCGAGCTTGGCGGCTACAGTCAGCGTGGGCCAGGGCAGTGCTGTAGCTGCTGGAGTACTGGTTATACTTGGTGTTTTACTGACCCTGTTAACGCATATCGGTAAAACAAATATCGTAATAGACCAATATGAGACAGCCCCGACGAATGGGCACGCAAAATTTCACTTTATAAATAATTTTGCTTGTAATGTGAACCAAATCGACGCTTCCCGTAGATTCAGGGCGTCGTATGAAAGACATTTGTGCTCACTCCAGCAACACAATACAAAAACGAAATTGCAAATATCTGCTGAAACACCAGAGAAAATGCTCCTGACGACTCTCAGGAGAGAGTCGTCCAGATGCAGAACTCGCTAAATATAAATAACTAAATATTTAAGAATCAACTAAAAACCATCGTTTCATTACGTGAAAAAATAGGAAGTTGCTTTCCCTGAAGAAGACAATAAACGGTGTGGTTCATCTTACCACAAAAATTCTAAACGAAATAATTTATCACGGACAAATATTGAGGGACATGTGTGGTGTTTTGTACTATTTGTGTTTCCAGAGTATGAAAAGTGTAGAATCTTGTCTTTCACATTACGTATCACGAACCTGTTCCAAAACAGCCAACAGATTCATGAAGGAACAAATTTCGACCGTTCCACAACAACAGGAAACATTCACCATAATCAAAAACAGTCGACGTCTTGTATTCAGCATAAACTAAATAAAATTATAAATGTAATAGCCATCTGATGATGAATCTATCGTTTCTAAAACAGTAGCGGCGCTATAATTTTTTAAACAAATGACATTATTAACAGAAGCTCTTTTCTGTTGTTACTTTTATGTTAGAATTATCCTTCATCTCAATGAAATTACGAAACCGTCAAAATTGAACAGAAGTTTGTTTTTATTTATATGGTGACCACTTTCGGACCTTAGTCCACTATCAAGCCATCCACATAAGTGTCACCACAGTGTGTGTACGTTGGCCACATTGCTCGTTTGAGTGGCTAAGTGCAAGGTACGATTTGCATACGCACATAAACCACTTGTTTTGCTGCACGCAGCGCGGGACTGTCGTAAGCAAATAGTACCTTGCACACAGTCATTCACTCAGGCACTGTGAACAGCGTACACACATTATGGTAGCATTTGTGTGGATGGCTTGATAATGGACTAAGGTCCGAAACTGGTCGCCATTTAAATAAGAAACTTCTGTGCAACTTCGATGATTTTGTAATTTCACTGAATCATAGTAAGATGCTCCTTGTTGTCATCCAGAATGCTGAAAGTTAGTAACCTACATCTAAATCCATACTCCGCAAGCCACCTAACGGTGTGTGGCGGAGGCTACCTTGAGTACATCTATCGGTTCTCCCTTCTATTTCAGTCTCGTATTGTTCGCGGAAAAAAGGATTGTCGGTATGCCTCTGTGTGGGCTCCAATCTCTCTGATTTTATCCTCATGGTCTCCTCGCGAGATATACGTAGAAGGGAGCAATATACTGCTTGACTCCTCGATGAAGGTATGTTCTCGAAATTTCAACAAAAGCCCGTACCGAGCTACTGAGCGTCTCTCCTGCAGAGTCTTCCACTGGAGTTTCTCTATCATCTCCGTAACGCTTTTGCGATTACTAAATGATCCTGTAACGAAGCGCGCTACTCTCCGTTGGATCTTCTCTATCGCTTCTATCAATCCTATCTGGTACGGATCCCACACTGCTGAGCAGTATTCAAGCAGTGGGCGAACAAGCGTGCTGTAACCTACTTCCTTTGTTTTCGGATTGCATTTCCTTAGGAACACTCACGGTCCCACCAAGTCAGTTTTCGACAAAACAGCATGAACGTAATGTGTTGGCTGACATTTGCACTTTTTGTCAGAATTATTAAAAAATTGCTTCTAGGCCTTCTTCCGCTATCACAATTAACGCCTCCTCCGGTTACTACGTTTGCAAACATGTAGGTAAATTGATTATTGATCGCGCATTGAAACCAGTCGCTTCTCTCTTGCCTTCTGCTGACCCTCTAGCAGTACAGAATTCCTTCTTCAGAGAGGATGGTATTATCTCCCTCGCATTCTGTATTTATGGTTTCATCGTGGCCAAATATCTCAGAAATTCGGCCAGTTGTGACTTCCTGCGACTTGGCAATATTAATGTCTGAAGAAAAGAGATACTCCCTTAGACTGTAATGTTTACAGCCTGGCGCTATCCTGTTAATATTTAGAGTAGCCAAGTTACAAACCCGCCTTGTGACTATTCATTGTAAGCGAGGACAAGTTTAAGGCAGCTGCAGTTCTTTTCATGTTTTAACTTGAGGACAAACAGTCTAAAAATACTTTATCTAGCCACAATAAGCACGCGTTCTCACCTATCTGTGGTTTGTAACCAGTATCCTAAATCTCGTACTGTTATAGAGGACTGAACATATTTTTTTCCTTCTATTTTAAACTGCGTTTCACCTCATTTACACAAAAATGTTGAGTATTCATCTCTATGTACTTTCAGCATTGCACCTTATGAAACCAAAGCGTGTTGAAAATTGTAGAAAGGTATTTTAAAGGTGATAATTAAGCACTCGAAGAGTTCGTAATCCTAAGTTTATTATAAGTTTACTAACATCTCCGCTGGAAAGATAAAAATTTATTGGGCCGTTGTTGTAGTCATAATTCTAACACTTCCCTTGTTATGAGCTAACATCACAAAGAAAACATGCAAAGAAGTCATACTGAAGCGCCAGAACACCTTATTTCTCAAGCTTATTTCGTCATGCAACCACTAATGAATGTCAAAGTTCCTACGGCGTTCGTGTCAGTCGGCTTCCGAATTCTTCTTGTGGGCTAAATTTCTGATAATTTCCATATTTATTCAGGGATTTAGCAAATGTTTGTGCACAGCTCTAACACTTACGATTGATTACTCGTATTTTCAGTTAGTCCCTGCTACACTGATAAATTTTCTACTATAATAACTTGTGAAAGCACAGTGAAAAATAGAATAAGTTGTATGTCAGATCGCCGTTTCGTTAGATAATCACCAACACTCGTTAGCTGGTCTTACTTCGCGATAGTATCTCCCGGAACTACGGCGTTTCTCACAGTTTATCCTGGGAAGACATTAATGGAATTCTTTTGTTTCGAAGCCAAGTTTTTTACCTTTCCTTATCTAAGGTTGTTAGACTTAAACAGCCTCGTTCGAGCTAGTAATTACACTGCTCCGTCACGGCCACAGAATTATGGCTACAGCTGTTCGTATTTCTTGACAGCTTGTTTACGGTGACAAGGCTGCTAGCCGAAACGTGACTATATGATGCTGTCGTGTCAAGAAATTGTGTTGCTCGAAGTAAGGAATGGAATGACTAAGTTCGAGTAAGGTGCGAATATTGGTGCCGGAACAGATGGCAAACTGTGAATGTTCCCTCCCTAACACCTCTCGCTGCCGTCAACCACGTGGCCTAGCCATTGCTCGACATACTTCACTGCGCTACACTACGACAGTGAAAACATTCCACTGACGGACTCGGATCAAGCCGTTCACTAAATTGTATCGGCACGTGTTCCCCGCTCTGCTTTCTCTCTCTCTCTCTCTCTCTCTCTCTCTCTCTCTCTCTCTCTCTCTCACACACACACACACACACACACAACAGCATTGCCAGCGACGTAGGTGCACTGCACATGTTAAGCAAGTGTTGTCTTCATCCTATGTACACAAAAAAATACCCTTTCACGTACACTAAAGTTCTATATCTTTAGCGGGAACATATTGTTCCAGAATTAAATGAAGAAAAGGTTCCATCCCACATTATTATGCCGAAGGTGTTTATGTGTTTCCTTCGGTTGTAAGAAAAGTGCTGGCACCGGAAATACCCTTCTAAATATTCCCAATCGGAGCTCCATACGCCTAACTACCAGTCGCTTAACGTACCAATGCGTCAGAACTAAAACAGCGCGTGACAGCTATGTACACTGCGGTGCCAAAATTCAAGTATATGCACAAATATGGATAGCGGTAGTATCACGTACACACGGTATAAAAGGGCAGTGCACTGGCAAACGTGCAAATGTGTGTGATATCTTATGGGACTTAACTGCTAAGGTCATCAGTCCCTAAGCTTACACACTACTTAACCTAAATTACCCCAAGGAGAAACACACACACCCATGCCCGAGGGAAACTCAGCTCGCCCTATTTGCCCAAGAAATTCACAGTGCCGTAGACACTGGCGAGCAGATTGATGCCGTATTCCTGGACTTCAGGAAGGCATTTGATACGGTTCCGCACTTACGTTTAGTGAAAAAAATACGAGCTTACGGAATATCGGACCAGGTTTGTGATTGGATTCAGGATTTCCTAGAAGAAAGAACACAACATGTCATTCTTAACGGTTCAAAACCTGCAGATGTAGAGGTAATTTCGGGAGTACCGCAAGGAAGCGTGATAGGACCTTTATTGTTTACAATATACATAAATGACTTAGTTGACAACATCGGTAGCTCCGTGAGGCTATTTGCAGATGACACGGTTGTCTACAAGAAAGTAGCAACATCAGAAGACTCGTACGTACTCCAGGAAGACCTGCAGAGGATTAATGCATGGTGCGACAGCTGGCAGCTTTCCCTAAACGTAGATAAATGTAATATAATGCGCATACATAGGGGCAGAAATCCATTCCAGTACGATTATGCCATAGGTGGTAAATCATTGGAAGCGGTAACGACCGTAAAATACTTAGGAGTTACTATCCGGAGCGATCTGAAGTGGAATGATCACATAAAACAAATAGTGGGAAAAGCAGGCGCCAGGTTGAGATTCATAGGAAGAATTCTAAGAAAATGTGACTCATCGACGAAAGAAGTAGCTTACAAAACGCTTGTTCGTCCGATTCTTGAGTATTGCTCATCAGTATGGGACTCTTACCAGGTTGGATTAATAGAAGAGATAGACATGATCCAGCGAAAAGCAGCGCGATTCGTCATGGGGACATTTAGTCAGCGCGAGAGCGTTACGGAGATGCTGAACAAGCTCCAGTGGCGGACAGTTCAAGAAAGGCGTTACGCAATACGGAGAGGTTTATTATCGAAATTACGAGAGAGCACATTCCGGGAAGAGATGGGCAACATATTACTACCGCCCACATATATCTCGCGTAATGATCACAACGAAAAGATCCGAGAAATTAGAGCAAATACGGAGACTTACAAGCAGTCGTTCTTCCCACGCACAATTCGTGAATGGAACAGGGAAGGGGGGATCAGATAGTGGTACAATAAGTACCCTCCGCCACACACCGTAAGGTGGCTCGCGGAGTATAGATGTAGATGTAGATGTAGAGGACTCGAACCTCCGCCGGGACCAGCCGCACAGTCCATGACTGCAGGGCCTCAGACCGCTCGGCTAATCCCGCGCCAGTGCAGTGGCGGAGCTGTCATTTGTGTTCAGGTGATTCATGTGGAAAGGTTTCCGAAGTGATTACGGTCGCAAGACGAGAATTAGCAGACTTGGAACGCGAAATGGTAGTTAGAACTAGACATATCTGACATTCCATTTCGTAAATCGTTAGTGAATTCAATATTTCGAGATCCACAGTATCAAGAGTGTGCCCAGAATACCAAATTTCAGGCACTACCTCTCACCACGTACAGCGCAGTGGCCGACGACCTTCACTTAACGACCGGGAGCAGCGACGTTTGTGGTGGGTTGTTACTGATAACAGACAAGCGATAGCGCGTGAAATAACCGCATAAATCAACGTGGGGCGTAGGACGGACGTATGCGTTATAACGTATCCACGAAATTTGATGTTAATGAGCTTTGGCAGCAGACGACCGACGCGAGTGCCTTTGTTAACAGCACGACATCGCCTGCAACGCCTCTCCTGGGCTTGTAACCATATCAGTTGGACCCGAGAGGATTAGAAAACCGTGGCCTGGTCAGATGAGTTCCGACTTCAGTTGGCAAGAGCTGATGGTAGGGTTCGAATGTAGCGCAGATCCCACGACGCCATCGACACAAGTTGTCAACAAGGTACTGTGCAAGCGTGTGGCGGCTCCGTAATGGTACAGGCTAGGAGACATTACTGAGAAATAGAAATGTTCTGGGGTTTCAATATGACTTCTTTGCATAAGCTGTCTACGTGAAGTTAGCTGAGGACTAAGGCTGCGCTAGAATTACGACTAGAACGACTGGAGCAGTAAAGTTTTATCTTTCCTCTGGATATGCCAGTAAAGTCGACATAAACTTAGGATTGCTAGAGTTTAATTATCACCTTTGAAATATGTGGCAACCCTTTGCAACAAGCTTTGGTTTCATAAAACCTGTCTTAGGACTACTATATACCAGGTTTACCAGTGGTGTGATAGCATGACATTTACTGGTACCTACTGTACTTAAGTGCCCACCCCCAGTACACGTTTTGGAATAGCACACACGTCCCTCCCTTCACTCTTGATTTTGTTTGCCAGTGAAGTTCATGCTCCTTGTATCCTCCACTCTACGTAAGTTGTTTTTTGTTTGTTATTGTACACGTCAGACACCAATTTTTATTGATACTAACTGTCGACGTGTCTTTAAAATTACGTTTTGTGGTAGAAACTCATTTTGTAGTAAACAAAGAGTGTTTCTGATATGTAAGTAGTGGCAAGTAAGAATCGAATGGTCTTCTCTTGTCAGCAAAGTAATCATGGATAGGCGAGCTGCTTATAACATGCTATATCAGCTACTGGGTGAATTACCAGCTGAACTGAAGTCACAAACCTTCGATAATGGCAACGAAAGTGAAATTATGGCACCAAATAATGTGACTTTTTCTTGATGTGGCTGTGGCAGAATAGTTTGCAATGAAATTAGATGAGAAAATACAATGCGTCTGGGGGAGTGCAGAGTTGCTGTAATTGCAGGGCTTGTGGGGGCATCCATGTATTCGCCAACAACAAATGAATCACTTCGTATCAGCGTACGTTCCACAAGTTAAACACGTGACTGACTCTGTAAAAGTAGTAATACGAACGCTTTTACAGATTACCGCAAAAAAGGAACAACACTGGTTTACTAAAGATTTCACTCTGCACCACAACCGAGCGAGGTGGACTCGCATTCGGGAGGACGACGGTTCAATCCCGCGTCCGGCCATCCTGATTTAGGTTTTCCGTGATTTCCCTAAATCGCTCCAGGCAAATGCCGGGATGGTTCCTTTCAAAGGGCACGGCCGACTTCCTTCCCCGTCCTTCCCTAATCCGATGAGACCGATGACCTCGCTGTCTGGTCTCCTTCCCCAAACCAACCAACCAACCATCTGCACCACATAGTATAACAGTGCCGTAAAACTTTTCTGGAAATATTTGTAGTTACGTTAATTTGACATGTACTTGATTCTATCTATGTTAACAAAATAAAAATTCGGACAAATATTTTATTTCTAGTAACCGGAGGGCTGAAAACGAAATACTGAGCTCTGTTCGCAACGAACTCTTCAGTCCAGTCGCACAATCAGTTCGTATATTGCATGTGAACGTGTTTTGTTTACTATAAAACGGTGCGGCAATCTATCGACATAAAGTCGTGAGAAAACATGATGCAAATAGACGGACGTGTTAACGTAAAGGAAGGCTGTAGAGCTGGAAGTTTCTTTGTTAAGATGTGACTGGCCAATCCGTTCTCAATTGCTGAAAAACGTCGTGAGGGTGTACATTTGACGTAACATTAGGACGGCGCTGGGAAGTTAAGTTAGGGTAGGTTACGCGTGCTCGTGCAAAGACGTCGGCGGTGCCGGAAGTAACCTTGAACTATAAACAACACCGCGACACCAACGATAACTGCCTCTCTGGCCAGGCCAGGCAGAAACCGTGACTAAAGGTATGCCATACGATAACCTTCCTCTCTTGCAAGCGCAGACGCATGACACAAACGACAAAGATTTTGTGGAAACAATGTACCGTACCCAAGTCCATTCTCCTGTCCACACGTTGTCCCATTGTTCACGCACTCTGTTACGCATTCATTTCTTTGCCCTTCAGTTTGCTCTGCCTTTACCCTAATGAACGATGACACAAAAAGGAAGCACAGAGGCGACCATGAGTAAAAAATAATAGAAATAACAGAGGTATGCAAGGTTCTTTATCCGTAAGAGTTTCTGCAGCTTTGTGGCTGGCAATTACACTTTCTTATCTGCCAACCGGTTAGTCATATACCAGCTTGAGCTACTGATTTCGAATTACGAAACAAAGCCTTTCAGTGATTATTCCTGAAATTGTGAAATACATAACGGGTATTTTTAGTGATCATGTGAAGGTTATTTCGTGATTATTTGCAGGTTAGTTGCCTCCCATTACACTTTTACGTCCTCGATATCCTTCACTTCAATTTCTAGTAGTCTGTTGAGGACTTCCACCTATGTCATATTTCCAGATGTTTAGGTACCAGTGTCTTAAAGTGCTATAAAGTCGATAAAGTATGAATATTCATTCACTGGTTTTACATGCCCATTTAATGAATTTGTAGGTGACTTCTTGCCTGTTTTCCTACATTGAGATGCATCATACTCTGTACAGCAAAATGACTGGAGACAATTTACTTTATAGTCCACCCTGCTCTCAGGTGAAGCCCATATTTGGCGTCCAGGGTACTACATCTCAATATTTTGTTTAAAAAATCTTTAGAACCGAAGTTTCATGTGATTTCTCTCTGTCTGTAACTGTCTCTAAATTTTAGCGAGCTCTCTCTGCAGTCAACAGTTATCTTTGGAGATATACACTGCAGGAAAAAAATTAGTACACCCTTTTAGAGGTTTCCAATTCACTTAAGATTTATTGCTGCAACAATGCATATGTAGTACATGAAATGATTACATTCACTGATCTATAGCACAAGCGGTCCTGAGGTACGAGGTATAGATCCACTAATATCTGTACGTGGTGCAACCCCTGTGGTGGGCAATGTAGGCGCTGACTCCGGCATCCAGCAGATTTTACAGATGATGAATACTATCGTGGTGTACGTTATGCCACGCCTGCCCGAACTGTTCATGTAATTCTGTAAGAGTTGGTTCAAAAGTCGCACGAATCACTTCTCGTCTCATCATATCCCACACATGCTCGACTGGAGACAAGTCCGGAGATCGTGCTGGCCAGGGAAGCTACTGCACGTCTTGCAGAGCACGTTGAGTTTCACGGGCAGTGTGTGGGCGAGCATTATCCTGCCGGAACAACACATCACCTTCCTATTGCAAAAACGCGAAAAAAACGGGTCTAACAACACCCTGCGCGTACCGAGCGCTGGTTACCGTCCCCTCCAGAAACACCAAAGGTGAAAGAGAGTTGTAGCTTATCGCACCCAGACCATAAGGCGTGGGGTGGGGCTAGTATGTATGGACGAATGCACACAACGAGACAGCGCTCACCAGGTCCACACAGTACGCGCAAACGACCATCACTTGCGTGCGGGCAGAATCTGCTTTCATAGCTGAAGACTATGGCGCACCATTCTATCTTCCAAGCGACCCTCTGCTGTGTCGTGAGGGAAAAACGTGTTAGAGGTGTCCGTGCCCGTTGTCCCACTGCTGATAACCAGTTCGCAAAAGTTTGCGTTGACACGTCTCGACCGCGAGCCCTTTTATCTGAGCTGTGGTAGTTGTGCAATTTGCCACTGCTGCCCATACAATACGACAATCCTGGCGGGCGCCAGTGCTGCGTGGACGTCTACAACCTCGTCTACGGGTGTGAGAATGTTCACGTGACCACTGATACCAGCATCGCTGCACAATTGACGCAGCGCGTGGAAATTTCCTGAACGGACCATCCCACCAATCGGAGGGCCACAATTTGACCCCTTTCAAACTCGATCAGTTAGCTGTAGGAAGCACGAGTACATCTCTTTGGAATGGTTGTCTGAATGCTTCACACCTCTTTATCACACTAATCCTCCTGGCCGTGAGCATTTCCTATTAAAAGATAGACACAGGTGGCGCTCTGGCAGCTATGCCGTTACGCTATCTGTTGGCAGAAGACCATTTTCAGTATATCTACAAACCGAGGTGACCACGTGCCATCAACGGATCAAAATCGACGTCACCTTTACAGATGTACTTTTTTTTCGAGCAGTGTATCTACTGAAAATATAAGAAAGACGTACATACAACGAACGTAAACGGCGCAAGAGATCCCCACCAATGTGCTATGGCACATTTACGCGAATGCGCATACGTGCAAAATTAAAGAGAAGAAAGGCATCGCATGGACGCTACTTAATACGACCACATCTACATCTTCTTCCGTACAGCGCAAGGCACCTTGATGTGTGGCGGAGGGTACTTCTGGTACCACCATTATCCCCCCCTCCCCCCTTTCCAGTCCTATTCATGCATGGCGTGTGGGAAGAATCACTTTCTCTGATTTTCTAGTCGTGAACCTACTATTTGTTATATGTGGTGATTCCACTTCAGGTCGTCCTGATAGTTACTCCTAACTACCTACAGTGTCCGCCCCAGGTAGCTGAGGGGTCAGCGAGACAGAATGTCAATCCTAAGGGCCTGGGATTTTCTCCGCTCAGGGACTGGGTGTTGTGTTGTCCTAATCATCATCATTTCATCCCCACCGACGCACAAGTCGCCGAAGTGGCGTCAAATTGAAAGACTTGCACCAGGTGAACGGTCTACCCGACGGGAGGCCCTAGCCACACGACTTTTACATTTTAGTACCTACAGTAGCTACTGCTCCCAATCACCCGTCTCCGTGGCCGATGTCACTAACGTACGCTTTTTCGGTGGCGCTCGACATGGAGCAATGCCGCTTCAAATTCTGGCGGTGGAAAATTTTCGCTCCAAGTATTTGGCCGGCAAAGGGAGAAGAGGTGATGGCGTGAATTTCCTGATCGCCAGTCATTGCACCTACGTCCTGGAGTAAATTCCAAATCTCTCCGCAATCTCTCATGAAGTGAGCGCATCTGACATTTTTGACGGTGACCCGGCTGTCAGATGGTGTCCCCTTGGTATATTTTGGGACGAGCAAGGTATGTGTCGGCACCGACTTTCACCCTCTCCCTTCCATCACCCATAACAAAATAAACCTAAAACTAAGCAGTACAAGCAATCATCACAGTTATCTGTACCACACAGAGACACACTTGATATTTCGTAACAGGTCGGAAAAAGATAATGGCGAACTAAGCTGACTGGGCGCCCACACCGGCGAAACTAAATGACGCCCCCGCGAAAGTAAAGGAGGCTACCTGTCAGCTTAGAAACTGATCTATTTGTAGTGAACATTTTGTAAAAAAATCTATAATATACATGCAATAGCAAACAAAAAATTCAAGTATTTATAGTAGTAATATACCATTTCAAACATATAGGTGAGAAACCTAGAATATCAATCAGCATTTAACACAGCAACGACAAATTTATGTTTCGCGCCGAACGCTATATGGCGAGAGCTGGTTGCGCCCCTTTAAGGAGCCAACTAGATAAAAATGTATGCGATTTTGGGTGTGTTCGGCAAGAAAAAAGAGTCACAAAACTTCTTATACCGTTAGTTCCGGCGTATAAACTCTAAGATATCTCTAGTGGTAATATTGATGTCTACAGCTGGTAATATACGCTGCTCAAATATAGATCAGTCTACTCTAGTTCATCGACCTGAATTTTAATATTCATAAAATAAACTGTATCATAATTACGAATAACCTCTTAAAAAAGTGATTTTCAGAATGTAATACTTCAGTTAAAAAATTAACAAATCAGTGGTAATTCTACACTGCACATATGTGCGTATTTTTAAACTAACTTACAGTATACTTGTGTAAGTGGCATAGTACCAAAAACGTTTCATGTCAAATAATTACGTGCTACGGTCGCAGGTTCGAATCCTGCCTCGGGCATGGATGTGTGTGATGTCCTTAGGCTAGTTAGGTTTAAGTAGTTCTAAGTTCTAGGGGACTGATGACCACAGATGTTAAGTCCCATAGTGCTCAGAGTCATTTGAACCATTTGAAAATAATTACGTCTAACACACAACTGTTTGTAATTCTACACCTTTTAAGTTTCATTCAACGTTTTACAAAAAATTCTAATAACACCCACTGACTACTGGCATGGGGTGATAAGAAGTTTATATTTTGCATATTCCAATCCCAAAGAAAGCAGGTGTTGACGGATGTGAACATTACCGAACTATCAGTTTAATAAGCCACAGCTGCAAAATACTAACGCGAATTCCTTACAGACGAATGGAAAAACTGGTAGAAGCCGACCTCGGGGAAGATCAGTTTGGTTTCCGTAGAAATATTGGAACACGTGAGGCATTACTAACCCTACGACTTATCTTGGAAGAAAGTTTAAGGAAAGGCAAATCTACGTTTCTAGCATTTGTAGACTTAGAGAAAGCTTTTGACAATGTTGACGGGAATACTCTCTTTCTACAGGTGGCAGGGGTAAAATACAGGGAGTGAAAGGCTATTTACAATTTGTACAGAAACCAGATGTCAGTTATAAGAGTCGAGGGACATGAAAGGGAAGCAGTGGTTGGGAAGGGAGTGAGACAGGTTTGTAGCCTCTCCCCGATATTATTCAATCTGCACATTGAGCAAGCAGTAAAGGAAACAAGAAAAATTCGTAGTAGGAATTGAAATCCATGCATGGAGAAAAAATAAAAACTTTGAGGTTCGCCGATGACATTATAATTCTGTCAGAGACAGCAAAAGACGTGGAAGAGCAGTTGAACGCATTGGATAGTGTCTTGAAAGGAGGATATAAGATGAACATCAACAAAAGGAAAACGAGGATAACGGAATTTAGTCGAAATAAGTCGCGTGATGCTGAGGGAATTAGATTTGGAAATGAGACACAGTAGTAAAGGATTTTTGCTATTTGGAGAGCAAAATAACTGATGCTGGTTGAAGTAGAGAGGATATAAAATGTAGACTGGCTATGGCAAGGAAAGCGTTTCTCAAGAAGAGAAATTTGTTAACACCGAGTATAGATTTAAGTGTCAGGAAGTCGTTTCTGAAAGTATTTGTATGGAGTGTAGCCATGTATGGAATTGAAAAGAGGACGATAAATAATTTAGACAAGAAGAGAATAAAAGCTTTCGAAATGTGGTGCTACCGAAGGATGCTAAAGATTAGATGGGTAGATCACGTAACTAAACAGGAGGTAGTGAATTGAATTGGGGAGAAGAGGAATTTGTGGCATAACGTGACTAGAAGAGGGGATCGGTTGGTAGGACATGTTCTGAGGCATCAAGGGATCACCAGTTTATTATTGGAGGGCAGCGTGGAGGGTAAATATCGTAGAGGGAGACCAAGAGATGAATACACTAAGCAGATTCAGAAGGATGTAGGTTGCAGTAGGTACTGGGAGATGAAGAAGCTTGCACAGGATAGAGTAGCACGGAGAGCTGCATCAAACCAGTCTCAGGACTGAAGATCACAACAACAACAACAACAACAACAACATGGGTTCCCGAACTCCAGACTGCCTCTTATTTACTGAACGTATTTTGGCTTTGTTTGGAATTTGATTAAAAATGGTCTGGTCCTGCGGGGTCTCCAAACCTTGAGGCCCTCGATAGTTGGAAGCCCCTCTCGGTCAGGGGGGCCGCCTGCTGAGATGCACCTTGAGTGCGCCACTGGAGAACGGCAACGGCGAACCACCTCAACTACGACCTTGCCTAGAACGACGACGCAGGATTACTGCAACTAAAAAAAATGTTCAAATGTGTGTGAAATCTTATGGGACTTAACTGCTAAGGTCATCAGTCGCTAAGCTTACACACTACTTAACCTAAATTATCCTAAGGACAAACACACACACCCATGCCCGAGGGAGGACTCGAACCTCCGCCGGGACCAACCGCACAGTCGATGACTGCAGGGCCCCTGACCGCTCGGCTAATCCCGCGCGGCGATTACTGCAACTGCTCCCCTACACTCACATCCCGAGTATCGGAATATTTGACTTTTGAATGTTTCCAATGATTTGTCACCAGTAGTGTAGTCGACCAGAAGTGAATCTCTTTGTCTATTTACGCGCAATGCGATATATTAATTTATGTTCAGGATCAATCACAAATCGTCAATCACCTAGAAGTCTTTCTGTGTTTCACTACAGTCTTTTGACGTTGCACTCTTCCTGCAAACAATGGCATAGCCTTACGGGGACCCCAACGCTAGCTACTAAGTCATGAATGTAAACTGTCAACAGTGACGGCCCTATACATTGATGTGACGAAAGACGTTGGGTACCTCCAAATATCGTGTCGGGCTTAGTAACGTAGCTCGACGTAGCTTGGGCTCAAAAATGCCTCTGAGCACTATGGGACTTAACTTCTTTGGTCATGAGTCCCCTAGAACTTAGAACTAATTAAACCTAAGTAACCTAAGGACGTCACACACATCCACGCCCGAGGCAGGATTCGAACCTTCGATCGTAGCGGTCGCGCGGTTCCAGACTGTAGCGCCTATAACCGCTCGACCACTCCAGCCGGCAGCTTGGGCTCAACAACCCATTGGAAGTCTCCTGCAGTGCGAAAGTTTGCCGGCATAAGTGTTCTATGGGGTCCATGTAGGGTGGTCTGGACGCACAAATTTAAAAAAAATGGTTCAAATGGCTCTAAGCACTATGGTATTCAATATCTGAGGTCATCAGTCCCTTAGACTTAGAACTACTTAAGCCTAACTAACCTAAAGACATCACACACATCCATGCCCGACGCAGGATTCGAACCTGCGACCGTAGCAGCAGCGCGGTTCCGGACTGAAGCGCCTAGAACCGCTCGGCCACAGCGGTCGGCTGCACATGGAAAGGTGCAGAATGTTCTTCAAACGAATCGCGAACAATTGTGGCCCAGTGACATGGCAAATTGTCATCCATAAAAGTTCCATTGTTGTTTGGGAACACAAACTCCATAAATGGATGCAAGTGATCTCCAAGTTCAGCTGGACCAGATGACTCAGTCCACTCCATGTAGATGCAGACCACACCATTATGGAGCCATCACCAGCTTGCACAGCGCCTTGTTGGCAACTTGGGTCCAAGGCTTCGTGGGGTCAGCGCCGTACTCGAACCCCACCATTAGCTCTTACCAACTGAAATCTGGTCTCACGCCACGGTTTTCCAGTCTTCTGGGTACCAACCGATATGGTCTCGAGGCCAGAGGAGGAGCTCAGGCGATGTCGTGCTCTTAACAAAGACTCTCGCGTCGGTCGTCGGCTGCCAAAGCCCATTAAAGCCAAAGTTCTCCACCCTGTCCTAACGAATACGTTCGTCGTACGTCCCAAATTGATTTCTGCTGTTATTTCAAGCAGTGTTGCTTGTCTACTAACAGTGACAACTCTACGCAAACGCCGCTGCTCTAGGTCTTTAAGTGAAGGCTTTCGGTCACGACAACGCACTGCCCTTTTTCACCTAGTGTACTCAATTCTACCACTGTCTTTATATGTGCGTATCGCTCTCCCAAGGCTTTTTTCGCCTCTGTGTGACATTCCGCCGGCGTACTTCCGAAAGCATCTGTCAACTTTGATCCGTCGAGAACAACCTTACGAAGATGAGCAGACCGAGGAAGAGTGCGCCGAATCCGGAATCACCAACCCGACATCACGGCATAGCGTTCGGATGATCCCTAGCTCCGCGCCCCAGGGCACTGAGCAAGCGGCCGGCCGCGCTACTGAGCGCAGCTATTTCTGCCGCGCGCTCGCCGCAGCCGCAGCCGCAGCCGCAGCCGCCGGCGTGCCTCCTGCTGCCGCCCCGGCCGGCACGTGGCCCGGCACCGCCATTGCGCGTCGCTGCCGTGATTAACGCGTGTAACGGGATTGCGCCGGCCGGCGGCCAGCCGTAATTCACTTAGCGCCGCTGCACGCGGGCCGCCTCATCCCGCGCCCCGCCGTCCTGCTTTACATTCGTCTCCAAACAGCTGCTCCACAGTTAAGGCGGTTCCTCAATTAAGCGCATTTGCAAGATGCAAATACAGCCGGTACTCACGGACTGGAGTGTACATAGTCCAAGTCTCACCGGGCTGTGACGGTGGGAGCCAACCTCAGCTACGCTGCTGTCCACTGAAACTGCAGCACCGTGAGACGGTATCTAACAAACGGCGAACTGACACGTAGAGTACTACGTGCTCGGATATGCAAATAGTATTTCAGCGCAACAGCACGAAGTATGTTGCAGCAGTAGCACCTACATCATATGTAACTATAAGGAAAGATAACGCAGCAGCGTTTTCTTCAAATACTGCATTTGAATATTGGTAGTTTGTGAAAAGATAACGTCAAGCAATGTCATAAAAGAATAAACGTCTATCAGTACGTGTCAGAAACAGACAGTGGCAGGATGATGGTCTATCGGGACTGCAGTTTAAGTTTCCGCTATATTTCTTTTCGCGTTGGTGAGGATCCCGAGACTGCCATGAGAATGTGGCATTCGTGGGTTCGGAACGGCCGTGCTCACAAGGAGAGGTACCCAGCGGTGTGATCCACTTTTTGAAATCATCTATAAGGTAATATTGATTAAGATCTTAGTTATCGCACTCTGCAGCCATTCACCCGGGTGGGAACTCCTTCGTGAGTAGTCAACGAAAAAATAAAAAAAAATAAAAAATTAAAAAAGTTTGGAATTTTGTGTGACGTTCAATAGCTTTAAAAATGTAGTGCAATACGGACTGCTTAGGTAGCGTAGAGGATAGGGTAAGGCTCTCACACGCAGTATGTTGTGGGCTCGAACCTCGTCAGGTGTTTCACCCTTTTTTATTTTAAAACCTATATCCAAATTACATTAATCATTATTTTTATTCAGTTACTTGATTTAAATGCAATTTTCATTTCTGTTCCTGTTACGGAGTAAAGTCAAGAGCCGGCACACCAGTCAGGAACGAGAGAGGGCTGTGAGGAAGACGTCAGCCAGTTGCACGCTGACCGACCCCTCTCCAGGACGACAACGCGACAGCAGCGGCCTCTGTGCGAAGAGGACGTAAGCGCTGCGCCCAACTCGCCGCGGCCCAATTCAAGAATAGCATCAGGACTAGTCATTTCGCTTCTACTATGTAGCATTGTCTGTACTAAAGAAACTTGCTTATTTTGTCTGTCGCCCTGTGCTTGCGACACATCCGTGTAGATGCAAAGTATAGTAATCATTTGCATTTGTAATAAAATTCATTAATATGGTTTGTTTTAATGTTGTCTAGCGATCCGAGAAAGCAGGTTTCCTAGACACCCCGTAATTGACGAGTAGGCATGATTCAACATTTGTTCATCCCATCCTCGTCGCCAAATGTTGAATCCTGTCTAATCGTTCAATATGGGGTGTCTAGGAAACATGCTTTCTCGGATCGTTAGACAACAATTCAAGCAAATCGTATTAATGACTTTTATTACGAAATGGGCAATTTCAATACTTTTGTGTCACACAGATGTGTCGCAAGCAAAGGGAGACATACGAAACAATCAAGTTTCTTCAGTATAACAATTCCAAACTCTCATAAATAGAGGGTTCGGGCGAAATAATGAGCTTTGACCCTTTTATGCAAGTCGGGAGGCTGCTGTTCTACTGGGTCGCGACCAGTCGGGCGCGGCGCTTATGTCTTCTTCGCATAGAGGCCGCTCCTGTCGCGTGGTCGTCCTGGAGAGGGGTCGGTCAGCGTACAACTGGCTGACGTCTTCTTCATATCCTTCTCCGCTCTCTCGTTCCTGACTGGCGTGCTGGCGCTTGACTTTACGCCGTAACAGTTCTTTTATCACATAATTTTACTCATCGCATCAACACTTTCGTTTGCTCTAGTTTCTGTTCTAATCATTCTTTCATCACTTAGAATCTTTGTTATGCCATTTTAAAAATTTTATGCATTAATTTCGATTTCATTTCTTTCGTTTTATCATCCTATACTTTCATCCACGATATTGCGTTCATTACTTCTTGAATTTTATTTTACTTATAATCCCTTCCTTCGTTTAAATCTTCATCTGCATCTGAAATAATAATAGTATATCCTTTACAGTATTAAATAAGTGTCGCACGCGAGAGCTGATACCAAGACGTGTTGTTGTTGTTGTTGTTGTTGTTGTTGTTTTGGTCTTCAGTCCGAAGACTGGTTTGATGCAGCTCTCCGTGCTACTCTATCCTGTGCAAGCTTCTTCATCTCCCAGTACCTACTGCAACCTACATCCTTCTGAATCTGTTTAGTGTATTCATCTCTTGGTCTCTCTCTCTACGATTTTTACCCTCCGCGCTGCCCTCCAATACTAAACTGGTGATCCCTTGATGCCTCAGAATGTGTCCTACCAACCGATCCCTTCTTCTAGTCAAATTGTGCCACAAATTTCTGTTCTCCCCAATTCTATTCAATACTTCCTCGTTAGTTATGTGATCTACTCATCTAATCTTCAGCATTCTTCTGTAGCACCACATTTCGAAAGCTTCTATTCCCTTCTTGTCTAAGCTATTTATCGTCCACGTTTCACTTCCATACATGGCTACACTCCATACAAATACTTTCAGAAACGACTTACTGACACTTAAATCTATACCCCATGTTAACAAATTTCTCTTCTTGAGAAACGCTTTCCTTGCCATTGCCAGTCTACATTTTATACCCTCTCTACTTCGACCATCATCAGTTATTTTGCTCCCCAAATAGCAAAACTCATTTACCACTTTAAGCGTCTCATTTCCTAATCTAATTCCCTCAGCATCACCCTATTTAATTCGATTACATTCCATTACCCTCGTTTTGCTTTTGTTGATGTTCATCTTATATCCTCCTTTATAGACACTGTCCATTCCG
The DNA here is from genome assembly GCF_021461385.2 of Schistocerca piceifrons. Taxonomy (NCBI): domain Eukaryota; kingdom Metazoa; phylum Arthropoda; class Insecta; order Orthoptera; family Acrididae; genus Schistocerca; species Schistocerca piceifrons. The sequence goes on from NC_060142.1 coordinate 37,838,659, forward strand.
TTCAGCTGCTCTTCCAGGTCCTTTGCTGTTTCTGACAGAATTACAATGTCATCGGCGAACCTCAAAGTTTTTATTTCTTCTCCACGGATTTTAACTCCTACTCCGAATTTTTAATTTGTTTGCTTTACTACTTGCTCAGTATACAGATTGAACAACATTGGGGATAGGCTACAACCCTGTCTCACTCCCTTCCCAGCCACTGCTTCCCTTTCGTGCCCCTCGACTCTTATAACTGCCATCTGGTTTCTGCACAAATTGTACATGATCTTTCGCTCCCTCTATTTTACCCCTGCCACCTTCAGAATTTGAAAGAGAGTATTCCAGTCAACATTGTCAAAAGCTTTCTCTAAGTCTAAAAATGATAGAAACGTAGGTTTGCTCTTTCCTTAATCTATTTTCTAAGATTGCCTCACGCAAGACTTGATAGTCCACTTAATTTATAAGAAATCACTATCTATATATTTCGCACTACTATAACAAAATACAAGAGAGTGATTATTAAATGCGTTGGCTAGCAAACACAATTTTTACTTCTTTTTAACCAGCCCTGTTTTGCTGAAATTACACCAGCGTCACTGGGTTCTTTCTTGTTAACGCAAACTTTTTTTTGTGGCTTTGTTCATGTTAGCTGTTTTTCTTTCACAGTTTGTGATTTTTTACAGGTTTCCGCGTTATCTTCACTTTGAAACTGCACTTTTAAATTTGCAGTTTTTTCGGAACATGTCAAGAAGAAAGAAAATAAAAAACCGACTGATGTTCCTCTAACTTCATCTAAACACGTCTGAATAGGAAGATGAAAAACATGTGTTTCCTCAAGGTGGAACCAATCCAAAAACAAATTTAACTGTAAGCAAACAAGGACAAATACGTGAGCTTCAACCCCGAGAAAAATTATTATCCAGTTGGAAGACGATATGTGGTATATAATGACACATAGGTCATCTGGGAACCAGTAGCATGTGTCACTGAGAACCATAGCGTGAGACTATGCTTTGATAAAACAGGCTTACTGTGCGCTAATAGCCGCATTCAGGTGACAGTTTTCATTTGGTATTAATCTTAATTTTACAACTTTGGGAACATAGTCAGTTCTTATTGTACAAATTTATTTTGTTATGTAATTTTTCTCTCTTTTTCTGTTTTTGTGATTGTAGTAGCAATTGAACGGTTTGCTTTTGCTTCTAGGTAGGAAAACAGAGGTACGACAGCAAATAAATGAATAAATAAATGCTAATAAAAATGTAGGCTGGCAATGGCAAGGAAAGCGTTTCTGAAGAAGAGAAATTTGTTAACATCCAGTATTGATTTAAGTGTCAGGAAGTCATTTCTGAAAGTATTCGTATGGAATGTAGCCATGTATGGAAGTGAAACATGGACGATAAATAGTTTGGACAAGAAGAGAATAGAAGCTTTCGAAATGTGGTGCTACAGAAGAATGCTGAAGATTAGATGGGTAGATCACATAACTAATGAGGAAGTATTGAATAGGATTGGGGAGAAGAGAAGTTTGTGGCACAACTTGACCAGAAGAAGGGATCGGTTGGTAGGACATGTTCTGAGGCATCAAGGGATCACCCATTTAGTATTGGAGGGCAGCGTGCAGGGTAAAAATCGTAGAGGGAGACCAAGAGATGAATACACTAAGCAGATTCAGAAGGATGTAGGTTGCAGTAGGTACTGGGAGATGAAAAAGCTTGCACAGGATAGAGTAGCATGGAGAGCTGCCTCAAACCAGTCTCAGGACTGAAGACCACAACAACAACAATAAAAATAGCGTTAAAGGAATGCGTTACAGAAATCTATTCAACCTTCACTTCATAAGTCTATGTTAATAACTACTTCTTAGTTCTGCGGGAAGCCTAGTGGAACCCGAACGTGCAAAACAGTGCACAACTTTTTGTGTGATAGCAAAATAAAATGTTATCCAAGCGTAACTGGCTATTCATAGATAGTAAAAACAACTAGAATTAAAAGACGTTGACTCGAATAACTAAATAACATCTCAAATACCTACAAAGTGCAATTACATTGGAAAACGCCGAATCCTGGAGTTAATACCAATAAGTGAAACATCACGAAAACACAACATTGTGTGTCAGGCGAGAAACATTATGCAAATGGAAGGGTGAGCTCAATAAAACCCCCGGTTTAGGAGCTCACAGTGTTCACTATTTATAACCCTGTAGTGACGTATAATAAGGAAATCATCGCCTTTAAGGCGCTGTCTGCACGTGTATCAAATAGATCAATATTTGCGACCCCTGTTTACCAGTCGCGGAAACGAGCGACGACCGTCCGGACGTCAGCAAGTGGCCTCAAGTCTAAGTTTATACTTCCCTCGTCGCGATCTGACAAATACATCACCCTCTATCTACGAAGACGGCTCGGCCTCAAGTAAACAGCTGATCGCTTGTGAAAGTGATCCTTCTTCAAAGAGAAAATTAACTACGAAAATTCATCTAGCACACACAATTGCTAAAGTTTGTTCTTCTTTTCGAAATGCTCTCCTCCTGTGCTTGACTTACTGCGTTTACATTGGCTCCCAAATCCGATTTTCCCTAAACCGATTTCCCCAATGCGACTTCTAGTTGGTCATGTAAACACTTCAGTATCGATTCTGGAAATGAGGTTCTGGCCACCTGATTTCAGCTTCCAAAATCGGTTTTCCCTCCACGTAAACGCTCTGTCCAATTTAATTTATGGGTCGCTCCGTTGCTATTTGCTCTTTAAAATGTTCGTTAATGTGTGGAAAGTGATTTTGTATGGAGTTATGGGAAAATAGAGAAGTCTTGACCTTGTCAGAACCTTATTCATTTCCTTCCTTTAAATGATTGGAGGCAAATTTTATATTGATTAGATGGAAAGAGATATATGAATACTGTTATATTTATCAAGTCAGCAACGTCGAATTGCTTGAAAACAACTTTACAACCTGCGTAGCTGGTTTATAAACTGCTGTACCGACTCACGCTTGTAATGGCAAACGCACATACACACAGCCAATGGCTGGTAACGAAATATTCTGTAATTCTGTGCTTAAGATTAAGAAAGTGTCTTTTCTTATCAAGAAATTTTCTGTTCATTGGAAATACGTAAGACACTGAAGTGCAGTAATAATCTACAAGTGATCGCCTTGCACATTTTTCACAATACGCGTGATCTAGGCGGGTGTAATAAAAGTGTCTCACAGATCAACTTCCAAGACTGGATAAGATTATTAGCATCTTTTCTTGAACAATCTCCTGCTCTTCTTTATGAGATCTATTGCAGGTAAAAGGAAACGGTACCCTCTCTTTATTAAAAATATTACGAAGGTACTGATAGTATGACTTCATCGTGTTGACGAATTCAAAACAGCCGACTCACAAACGCTGACGATCGGAACGGAAATTTGATCTGGCTAGCAAGATCGATTCAGCGGTGGGGCCTAATTGGTTCCTGAAATTTGTTTTTCGTCTTCCGCAAGTTGTGTCACTTGTCAAAGCGGTGAATGAGTCGAGACTTTATAAAATAATATTGATGTAAATTGAATAACCAAAAATTATATACAAGATTTGAATGTAGCTTGTAGTACTCATGGACTACAAAGAAACAAATGGATGATTAAGATTTCATAACCGTAAATGATCTCTAGCTTTGTAGATTCAGCTATGCTCTACACTCACAGCCAGTAGTCGCCACGGTATGAAATGAGGCTCTGTCTATGTTCCCCGGAAATCTCCCTGCACGCAGTTTGTACCCAAGCTCACAAAGCAACATCACTGATTGCGTGAGAACCGTTACGAACAAGTTTACGGCGAACCATAACCGAGACGTGTTCAATACGCGACACGTCAGGTGGACGAACAGCCAATGGAAATGACGGTAGCAGTAACTCCTCAAAGAAATTTGCACCCTTTTTTCGTCACATACGGCTGAGCATTATTCTACTGAGGTACGTAATATGGAGTTGCCTTAAGGCACTCCTGGCACCAAAATCTTCTTGATGTAGCATTTGCTGTTTATGCGCCGTCAGCTGCGACTGTCAGTGTGACAGCAATAACGAAATCCAATTTTGCAGTTTGATTGTGGTAAGTGCTAGTCGAACAAATCAAATTCTCAACTTAGGTTCCTGGCATGGTCAGCATCTGAACTATTTGGACTATTAAGACAGTAAATTTCTAAATGAAACCACAGCTTAATGGGCAAATCAATCAACTTGTTGAAAAGACGAAATGTCTTTCGTCCTCCATTTGAAACACCTCCTTTTCCTTCCAATTGGAATAGCCGAGCGGCCATTCTTACTTTCGAAAATATCCTCCTCTGTATCCAAAGAAAGACGGTAGCAACTAGGGAGTTCGGAGGTCCATTTCCCCCAAAACGTTAGCTTTCTATCTTTAGCCATTTTGGTAATACTACAGTTTTCGAGGTTAAATTACAGTGAGTTCAGAGCTGAACGTGTGAAAACCGTCTTACATCTTTCCTCTATCGCCATTTATCCGTTTAATTGATTACGACGTTAGTTTTGGTGTATTTTCGTCCGTAAAGACAGAGGGCTCAGGTCATTCGCGACTTTCATTGTTAAGTTTGCTGCATCTGGGTTGACCTCGCTTGGCGCCTGTAGCCCACACCCTTCTTACGAAAGGGAGTACAGGTCTTAACCCTCCGGCCTCTCAATCTCTGTCTTGAACTATCCAATGTCTCGATATGCCACATTCCAGATGAAGTATTAGCCACGTGTGACGACTGCTACGGTCAGGTCGAGCTGCTTGTTTTACTGAATCGTTATCTCTCATGGGATGCTAAGGAAGAGGATATGTGAGTCAACGTATGCGCCAAAACATATGAACAAAATCACCAGTAAAGAAAATATCCTCTCGCGAAATGTGTTTTTGGTAAGGCCTGCAAATAAATTAAAATTGAAACTATAACTCATTAATAACATGCTAGAAAACAATTCCCTACGCATAAGTTGCCCGATTTTTTCCTATATCAGCAGATACATGGCCTTACAGAAGCGTCACCTCCGCTCTCTTTGCAGTTTCGGATTCTAGTCTGTTCTAGGGTGATTCTCATTGCTGCGCTCCTTTTGTTGCATTTTCTAGTTTAGTGTGGCAGCCTGACAACGTGAACTGAAATAAGTACTGATGATCAACTCTACAATCGCCTTAAATGACAACACGCAATTAAACAATTTCAAATCAGACTCCAGGACTCGTGAATCGGCGTGACGAAGGCTCCAGAGGTGAGAGACGAGCCGCTGATTCACTTTTTCACTTTTTTTCCTTTTTTTTCCAGGTCCCCACGAAGGGGTGAGCTGGCAGCAGACGAAATCACTCTTCAGGTACAGTGTTTACATGTTCAACAAATATTTTAAAACATATAAAAAGCATTAATGATTTTAACATACTTTGCTGGACAAATTTTATAGTTTTTTAAAGTTTTCAGATGATTTTATTTTACAGTTAAAAAATAATCACTGATGAAATGATGCTGCTTTGCTACAATCGTGATGCTGGTGGTGTATGAAAATAATCATTCTCATGATGGGTATGACCATGGGGCCTTGTGGTACCGCAAGTAACGACTACGCCTAAATGTCACTGACGGAGTAAGTTGGAGGAAACAAAGTCAAAGGATGGTGTGGGGTGGGCGTTCTAACTAAGGCTGGAAAGAAGGGTGTATCTCGGGCCGTATTTCATCACTGGGTAGTGAAAGTCGGTCAAAGATGCGGCAAGAGAGCGTAGTTACACCATGAAGGTTCATGAGAGGTGGTACGTAGGATCTGACCTATCCGCTGGTCGGGTATTTATTTCCTGCAACGCCCATCCCAATATAACGTGTTTGGCACCATCCCTGTTGTGCCACCAGCCAAAGGTGGAACTATGTGCCACTATCCGACTCTGGCTACATATCACTGGAGTAGCGGGATATTGGAATAATCGCGTTAATTAAACTCATTCCGACTACTGATAGATAGCTCGCACTGAGTATGCTCGTGCTAATGTCATTGCCAATTGCAGCAATAGATCGCAGACCTGAAATGTTTCACGGATAACTGTAGCAGAGCCCTCCCGGCAAGGCGCGCGGTCTAACGCGCTGCTTCCCGGGCGGGAAGCAATGCTGGTTCCCGGCACGAATACGCCCGGCGGCTTAGTGTCGGGGTCCGTTGTGCCGGCCAGTCTGTGGATGGTTTTCAAGGCGGTTTCCCATCTACCTCGGCGAATGCGGGCTGCTTCCCCTTACTCCGCCTCAGCTACACTGTGTCGGCGATTGCTGCGCAAACACCGTTTCCACATACGCGTACATCATAATTATCCTACCACGCAATCATTTGGAGTTACACTCGTCTGGTACGAGACGTTCCCAGGAGGCCGGGGGAGTCCACTGGGGGCCGAACCGCACAATAACACTGGGTTCGGTGTGGACTGCTGTGGCCCGTTGTGGGATAGTAAGCCACTGAGGGCTGCGGCGACACGAAGCCTCTCCGTCGTTTCTAGATCCCCAGTCGAATATATAAGCACATACATACATAACCGTAGCAGAAGTAGCGCAACATTTCGAAGAGGGCAGCAGAGCGGGAAGGTAAAATGTCAGAGACCTCACAGGCCTGTTGTTAGTAAGCCTAAATAAACAGGGAAAGTAGTGCGGAGATCAAAGAGGAGGTATTGGTAACAGTAGTAGCTTCATTCTTCCACAGACCACAAGAATTGTTCACATGCCTCATAATTACAGTAAAAAGAAAAGTGATAAATAGCCAGGCATGACCTTATAGTAAGAAGCATTCTGCCATTTACGTTAATCACGGGAACCATAAATTAGGATGGCTTGATTGCGTTAATACCAGGGCCAGTTCGAGAACATTTTTCCACACAAGCGGTCAATGATCAGGCGCCCACCCATAAACTTCCCTCCCTACTTCATACATTATCTGGCATTCCTTCGGCTCTTGGCAAGACTTTTAAAAGTAAATGTAAGTCCAAGAGCTTCTAAATGGGTTGTTTCCGCTACTAATTCTGGTACAGCTTGTGTACAACTTTTGCACTAGGGCGCCCTCTCTGATTGGCGCTCCGCGCGGCCGGCCTGGAACCGGCCCTGGTTAGAACATCTCTCCTCCGAGTACAAAGCCAGTCATTTTAAAACAAAACCTCGTTCGGTATATCCCTTAGAACAATGCTGTTCTGTTAATACATTCTTTCAAAGAAGTTATATATAATGTAAAATATTAATATATAATGCAAAATGCTAGTGGTACACCGTTTAATTCTCAACACCTATCACTGTACATGTCGCAGACCAAAAATTAAACTCCGTAAGAACATGTCTCGGAAAACCCAACGGTACTGACCGACCGTCGTGTCATCATCAGCGTCACTGGATGCAGATATGGAGGGGCATGTGGTCAGTACGCCGGTCTCCCAGCCGTTGTCAGTTTTCGTGACCGAAGTAACTACTTCTGAATCAAAAATGCCTTGAAGGCGTCAGAGACGCCATTATCAGCACTTCGCTGAGTTTTAACGAGGTCGCTGCGATACTGCAGAACTACTTTGCAAGACTGTAGCCACTGCTGGCAGCGCTGACCACGAGAATGTACGGTCGCAAGGAGACCGGGCTCCCGGGAGGGAAGTCCATCGTATTCGGCGCATAGCCCTAGCACATCGTAGTGCATCTGCAGCAGGAATCTGACCAGCAGTTGGCGTCACAGTGACACAACAAAATGTTACAAATCAGTTACTTCAAGGACAGCTTCGAGCTAGAAGCCCTGTAGAGTGCATTCAAATGGTTCAAATGGCTCTGAGCACTATGGGACTAAACTTCTGAGGTCATCAGTCCCCTAGAACTTAGAACTACTTAAACCTAACTAACCTAGGGACATCACACACATCCATGGCCGAGGCAGGAGTCGAACCTGCGACCGTAGCGGTCACGCGGTTCCAGACTGAAGCGCCTAGAACCTCACGGCCACACCGGCCGGCAGAGTGCATTCCACTGATCCCTTAACCACCCCCATTTGGGACTTCAGTGGTGTCAAGCGAGAGCTCATTGTAGGGCGAAGTGGAGATCTCTTGTGTCTTTTGATGAAAGCTAATGTTATCTCGGTGCCAGTGATGGCCGTGTGTTGTCTAGAAGGCGGTCAGTCGAGGGCCTGCAGCCAACTTGTCTGTGCGCTAGGAACACTGGAGCTACACCTGGAGTTATGGTCTGGAGTGCGATTTTGTATGACAGCAGGAGCACTCCCGTGGTTATCCCACGCATCCCGACTAAAAATTTGTACGTCGGTCTGATGATTCGAGCTGTTGAGCTGCCATTCATGAACAGCATTGCACGGAGTGTTTTCGAAGAGGATGCTCTACAGAGTGTCAACAAGTTGCTTAGGCCTGCTGGATCATCAGATCTATCTCCAATCGAGAATATATGGATCATCATCGGACAACTCCAGCGTCATCCACAAACACCATTAACAGTCCCTGTACTGACCGACCAAGTGCAACAGGCATGGAACTCCATACCGCAAACTGACACCCGGCACCTGTTCAACACAATGCATTCGCGTTTGCATGCTTGCATTCTACATTCTGTTGGTTACATCGATTATTAACGTACCAGCATTTCACATTTACAATGGCTTATCTCGCAAATACATTAACCTGTGATTTTGCAATTTTAATCGCTTAAATATGTTACCTAGGCAAAAGTATTCCCGAAACATCATTATTCTAAGTTAATTATTTTTTGGTGTTGCAATTTGGTTTCCGCCAATTGCATTAATTAGCAGTTCTATAGCTTTCAGTGAGACCTGTACCGTATGGTGACTGGTGGCTCTCTTTTATCTAGACAAGGTTCCTTTCAGACCTATAATATGGCACAGAAATTTGGCTGAATCTGTTTTATCTACTGTCACCATAGGGAACGAACGACAAGAAAGTGGGAGACGACATACGATGGTGTCCATTCGTTTCTCGACACCAATCACTGTACACACTACTTACATTACAAGCACACTGTCACCTAATATTAAGAATACTGTTCGATTAAACTATCGGCAATAAATCACTGGAAACAGTGTCTACAGGAAAATCCATAGTAATAACTAGCGGCAAAGACATAAAATGGAATGAGCACATAAAAAATGGTAGGAAAGCAGATGAGAAGCTGAAATTCATTGGAAGGATCTTAAGGAAATGTAATTCATCCACGAAAGAAATGGCCTGAAAAGGATTTGACCGATTCTAGAGTATTTCTCATCTGTCTCTGGCGATTATCATGTTGCGTTAATAGAGTAGATGGGGAAGATCCAAAGAAGAGCGCAACGTTTAATCACGGGATCTTTTAAACGGCGCGAGAACATTATGGTGTTAGTCGAAAAACTCGGTACGCGGATGCTACAACAGAGGCATTGTGTGTCACAGAGATTTACTGTTGACATTCCGAGAGTTAGTTAGTTAGTTAGTTACATGTTCCATAGATCATTTGAACGAGTCTTGTATCGAAATGATGTGGAACGAGTCAGTTTACAAGATACGTATAAATGATTATTGTTAATATTAATGAATGCATTATTTATTGGTCCTAATCGTGCAACTACATTTGAAACGAGGTTTGTTTCCTTTTTTACATACTACCAGTTTTTAAAGAGAAATGCTTCTATGGAATGGAAGGAGTTGTCTAGAAGAAAAGATTTTAAGTTAGAGGTAAAACTCACTTTGCTACCTGTCGGACATTTCATGTTAATTGACAAATGATCAAAAATTTTTGTTGCTGCACGCTGAACTCCTTTCTGAGCCAATCCTTAGTAACGGGGAAACAACGTCATTTTTTGCTGTAGAAGGATTGTGATGGATTATTTATGACGAATTTCACTAGCAACATATGTATCGCGACAATTCAGTTAAAATGTCTAACTCCTTGAGGATATTATTCCTAATGCTCGCGTTTGTTCAGTCAATACTTTTTTTTCTAAGTGGTGACTTACCGCAGGAATTTATTCCATAAGACATGATTAAGGGGAAACAGTCAGGAAGTTAATTCGTTGGTTTCCAAAACTCGCAATTATACGATGAACAAATGTAGCTGGAATTAATCTTCTGGGGAGGTCATTAATATGGTTCTTCCAATTCAAGTATTCATTCACATGTACACCCAAAAAGTTCGAGCATTCTACTATATTTACTGACTCCTGTTCACGTGCTTCATCAATTGTTGGTATGACTATTTGTTATACGGAACTCCGTATTGCGTTCTCTAAAAATTACAGGAGATTCAGTTTTCTGAGAACCGCTTAATAATTCTTTGATAAACATCATTGACAATCTCTTCTATTGCTTTCTCTCTAATGAGATTTATTGTAGCAGTAGTATCGTCTGCAAAAGGTACAAATTCTGCTTGTTGAATGCTGAGTGGAAGATCATTCACATATACGACCCAAAACTGAACCCTGAAGGACTCCCTTTGTGATTCTTCCCCAGTGACTAAAATTTTCTACTTTTCCAAAACTGTCTGTATTATTCAGCACAACTTCGTTCTTCGAAGAGTCATGAAACAATTACTTCCTCGGAAAAGTCACTAACAATTACTTCCTCCCACAGGACATGTGTCTCCCGAGATGACCGCAACGAGAAAATCAGAGAAATCAGAGCTAAAGTGGAGATTCACCGTCCTTTGTTCTCCCCGCGCGCTATTTGCAAATGGAAAATGGTGCCAGAAGTACTCTCTTTAAGGTGGCTCGTGGAGCACAGACGTAGACATAGATGACTATGGCGTTTGGTTTCCGTCCTGTGTACTGCAGCTTCCTATTCGCTTGCCTGAGAAGCCGAATGTATGCTTCTGTGTGCGCCACAATGAACAAACAGTAAATACACTGAATATATTATATGAAGATCTGCCCATGAACAACGAGGACAGTAGTACGGGAGTGAAGCCAAATTACGACGCGAAGTGAGGTCAAGCTTATTACAAGTAAATCTGTGTGTTATTCGCAGCTTCATTTGAAGAGTGGAAAAGGAAAACCTTGTAAGCGTCATTTTTTTCAAAATTACGTTTTCAGTGCCTTAGTGTTCTCGGTACTCATTTGCACGGCCAAAAACTTGTTCCAAGTATCAAATGAAGGAGAAAATAGTTCAAACATTCATTACTGGAAGGTATATGGTCTTTGCGCCAAGTAGCGCTTCCTGCTCCAAGTGTCAAGCCTCAAAGTATTTGTTCCGCAAGATTTACACAAGATTATTAGGAAGGATAGACACACAGCAATTATCACAATCCCATTGGTTTTTTATTATTCTTGCATATCCAAGTACATAGAGGTAGCGTGGCTCAAAATTTCTGCAGGGGACTTCCAAAGACTTGTTGAGTCTATGCCTCGTGAAGCTGCTGCACTACGCCGGCAGGAGGAGGACCGACACGTTACTGGGGGATATCCAATGACTTCTGTTAACTCTACGTATTTCTGTACTTTTATTACAACACAAAATGTAGTGCCTCTGTGTGAACGACACTTGGAGCAAAAACTTTCTTATTGCTGCTTAGAACCAGTCAGTTTCCTAGTTGCCACTTAGAACGTCGGTAATAAATCATTTAGTTTCTAATTTACCTTTTTTTTTTCTCTTCAGTGATGAGGTGGGCAGCAAAATTCTGTAGTAGCAAAATACGTTCTCTATTTTTTGGATACAAGTAAACTATACGTTTTGTTTTGAGTCTTCTTACACATGAGAGATGTGGCACTTGTAACGTTTCCCTGATCCACTCTTCACCTGATGACAGGTATACCCTCCGCTACCAGGGCATCGGCGCTTGGCCGGCGGCAGCGCGGGAAGTGAGCGCTCGTAGCGTGCCGCCGTGAGTCAGGCGGTATTTCTACGGGCGTTTATAGCAAATGACGGCGTCTTATATAATTGGGGGCCCGAGAGCGTCCGGGAATAGCCGGCGGTCCTCGGCCGCACTGTGCCTGCCAGTTGAGCCCCCCTCCCTGGTCCGTGCCACGTGGACCGCGCTCCCAGCAGGCCGTGTCCGCGCCCGGGCTGCTCCCCTCTTCCCGAGAAAATGCTCGTTCTTGGCGTCCCACCAGGTCCTTGAACGCTATGCACTCCGCCTTGCTTTCTGCATCCGCTTGCCATACCTGGCATGAATTCTGGAGCAGAGTACCAAACTACTACCTCTGTTCCACAACTTATAGACAGATTCACCGAAGAAAGATTAGCCACAGTTTAAAAGAGAACACTCATCGGTTGTTGTTGTTGTTGTTGTGGTTTTCAGTCCTGAGACTGGTTTGATGCAGCTCTCCATGCTACTCTGTCCTGTGCAAGCTTCTTCATCTCCCAGTACCTACTGCAACCTACATCCTTCTGAATCTGTTTAGTGTGCTCATCCCTTGGTCTCCCTCTACGATTTTTACCCTCCACGCTGCCCTCCAGTACTAAATTGGTGATCCCTTGAAGCCTCAGAACATGTCCTACCAATCGGTCCCTTCTTCTAGTCAAATTGTGCCACAAACTTCTCTTCTCCCCAATCCTATTCAATACTTCCTCATTAGTTATGTGATCTACCCATCTAATCTTCAGCATTCTTCTGTAGCACGACATTTCGAAAGCTTCTACTCTCTTCTTGTCCAAACTATTTATCGTCCATGTTTCACTTCCATACATGGCTACGCTCCATACAAATACTTTCAGAAACGACCTCCTGAAACTTAAATCTATACTCGATGTTAACAAATTTCTCTTCTTCAGAAACCCTTTCCTTGCCATTGCCAGTCTACATTTTATATCCTCTCTACTTCGACCATCATAAGTTATTTTGCTCCCCAAACACCACAACTCATTTACTACTTTAAGTGTCTCATTTCCTAATCTAATTCCCTCAGCATCACCCGACTTAATTCGACTACATTCCATTATCCTCGTTTTCCTTTTGTTGATGTTCATCTTATACCCTCCTTTCAAGAGACTGTCCATTCCGTTCAGCTGCTCTTCCAAGTCCTTTGCTGTCTCTGACAGAATTACAATGTCATCAGCGAACCTCAAATTTTTATTTCTTCTCCATGGATTTTAGTATCTACTCCGAATTTTTCTTTTGTTTCCTTCACTGCTTCCTCAATATACAGATTGAATAACATCGGGGAGAGCCTACAACCCTGTCTCACTCCCTTCCCAACCAGTGCTTCCCTTTCATGCTCCTCGACTCTTATAACTGCCACCTGGTTTCCGTACAAATTGTAAATAGCGTTTCGCTCCCTGTATTTTACCCCTGCCACCTTCATAATTTGAAAGAGAGTCCAAAAATGGTCCAAATGGCTCTGAGCACTATCGGACTTAAATGCTGAGGTCATCAGTCCCCTAGAAGTTATAACTACTTAAACATAACTTACCTAAGGACATCACACACATCTATGCCCGAGGCAGGATTCGAACCTGCGACCGTAGCGGTCGCGCGGTTCCAGACTGAAGTGCCTAGAACCGCTCGGCCACACCGGCCGGCTTGAAAGAAAGTATTCCAGTAAACATTGTCAAAAGTTTTCTCTAAGTCTAAAATGCTAGAAACGAAGATTTGCCTTTCCTTAATCTAGCTTCTAAGATAAGTCGTAGAGTCAGTATTGCCTCACGTGTTTCAATATTTCTACGGAATCCAAACTGATCTTCCCCGACGTCGGCTTCTACTAGTTTTTACATTGGTATGAGGAACTTTAGATGGTGTAGAACTGGTAACAGAACAGAGAAAGTAAATAAAGAGACAGCCAGTTTAATGGTAGGTGCTGTGAGAACGTTCGAAATCGGCGTGCGGGCGGAAACCGGTAGAAAGCAGCTCGTCGGACTTGGGACAGCCACAACAGCTTTTTGTAAAAATCTGGGGTTCAGCGGAAATCGAATGCAGCGAATCGGAGCCCTGTATTCAAATAGTGTATGTCATGTGTACTACAAAGTACAAACAGAGTATTCAAGGCATACAGACAGAGACGGTCTGCCTCCCACTACATAATCTGGGGAGATTATTTACCTTTCCAAGTCGCATTACTCTAGAACGATATTAAAAGCTGAAGTAGCTTGGAGGAAGGTACCTGACTGGCTGCCACAAACATTCGTTCTGCAAGCCAGTCTGGAGTCGACGCTGATCTAAAGACGACACTTGTTCATGGGCCCTCATGAGAGGCAGACGCACAAGAATGCATTATTGACGCTCGTGACGGGTGAGTGTAGTGGCGTAGAAAACTGGGGAGACGTTGTATTAAAATGACCTTTCTGTACTGGTGTGCCGGCCGCGGTGTTCTCGCGGTTAAGGCGCTCAGTCCGGAACCGCGTGACTGCTACGGTCGCAGGTTCGAATCCTGCCTCGGGCATGGATGTGTGTGATGTCTTTAGGTTAGTTAGGTTTAAGTAGTTCTAAGTTCTAGGGGACTGATGACCACAGATGTTAAGTCCCATAGTCCCCAGAGCCATTTGAACCATTTTTTTCTGTACTGGTGTCCCTTTTCTCTATCCATGAGCAGTTCGTGGCCTAGTTTTTTCAGTAAGTAATTAGCGTCAGAACTGTATCAGTTGTTTAAAGGACATCATGTTCGCCGTTGACCGTAGAGACCATTTGTTTCACAAATGCAATTTTGATTTTAAGAAAATTATCAAGAGGTACTGCATTGGCTAAGAAATTTATTATTTTTTACAGTGCCTTTTGATAATGGCCTTAAGATCGAAATCTCAGCTGTGAAGTAAATAATCTCTACAGTCAATGGAGAATACGATTACTTTTAAGAAGTTCTACGTAACTGTGAATGCCAACCATGAGAAACTGACGAATTGTATTAGTGGTTCCTAAAAACAAAGATCAAGTATTTGGTGCAAAAGGGGAGTGATTATTGTAACATAATGCATTCTTATCCCGACCTAGTTTTGTTTATTCCGGGTTCGGACCATTTGCCTCTCTCTGATGTTTAAAACACTGTGTGCAAAGTGTTGGATATGTCCACTGCGTGATATGTCACGCCGGTGAAAGTATACGTTGGCAACAGATGTGCTTGGGCATTACGCAGTAGATTCACGTTCCCTGGATTCTGAAGGTTACGAAATCCACACGCGTTAGCACAACGCAATAACGTCATTGCAAGTCATAAATGCCACGCGCAACATGTACCATCGCTTCCCCCCCCCCCCCCCCCCCACCCTTGCACCACTCATCCCTCACTGATACAAGAATGCCAGTGAAGTTGTGTGTACGTGGCAGCGATGTCGTCAGCATACATCACAATCGACTTCGTGCTATACAGCATGTTGGCAAAAGTCTTTCACTGAGAGGTCACGAACTCAGAGGGTGTAGTAAGAGCCTCTAAGATATCGTTCCCCAGGTGCAAATTACTTCTGTGATTTACACGACTGGAGTCGCAGTCTGCAGCTACATGTCAGACAATTGATGTTTCTGCTATCAACTGAAATCTGAAGACGAATACCAACGAAATCTTTTCATCCTATTGAGCGCAAAATTTTTGCGAACTTAAGTACTTGTAGATCATAGGTACAAAACACGCTGCAAATCAGCAGCGAGTACAGGTAATGACGGCGGAGATGGACAATGATCACGCCCCCTTCTCTCCAAAGTAGTCCACAAAGGCTGAATAATACTGAGAGCTGGTGACTCTGATGGCCAGGGCAGATGCGACATGTCATCCTCGTCTCCACAAAACCAGTCATGGACGATGGGAGCTGCGTGAACAGGGGCCGTGTCGTCTTGGAACACAGCATTCCACTGCACCATGGATTGGACCTGATCAGCCAAAATGGTCACACAATCCTAGGCAGTAATGCGGCCTTGCGGAGTAGCCACGGGACTCACAGAATACCTCGATATGACTGTGCGAATCATAACAGAACCGTCGCCACGTTTCACTTGGCCAGAAGTTGGAAACAGTGTGAAGCAAGACTCATCCTGTCAAATGAAGTTCTTCCATTGCCCATTGTTCAGGTTTTATGATTTCGGCGCCACGTTTCCCTGTTACGGGCATCTGCATCGCTGATAAATGGTTTTGAAATTCCAGCCCGCCCTGCTATCCCCTGCTTATGGAACTCCCTTTCTGTTGCTTCGGTGCTGGCAGGGTTCGCGAATGAGACATTCGGTTCTGCAGTGAATTTTCCAGCTGTTGTCCTCTTACTTCTTGTCACAACTGTCTTCAATGACCGATTGCCACGATCACTCAACACGCACTTTCGTTCGCGCTGTGATTTAGCGGTTGATGTTTTTCCGCTTCCCCTGTATGTGGCAACAATCTTCGTTTCAGTACCCCTTCAAACACCAAACATTTCAGCTACCTTGGTTGCCGAAGTACCAAGCATACGAGCACCACTAATCTGCCCACGTCTGAATCCACTTAGCTGCAAAATAATGCACTTACAATTTCAAAGAACACTGTCCTGATCACAATGGACACTTGCAACGCATTGTGGACATAACATAGGTACCGTTCGTGGTCAAATGCAGCGCAGCCTGCAGATTTGGCTAACAACCGTATTTGTGTTCAAGCATGCATTTCTCACTTGTCTTTTTTCATATTTTTGTCCAATCTCCGTATGTAGCCAACCGGTTGGATGGAACCACACTGCTATGATAGTTCGAAGAGCATACGTGACAGAGTGGCAGAAAGGAACTATCATGTCTGGACGTGCAGATGACGCATGATTTTCAACGTAAGTAAAATATAACTACAACAAATCAACCTCAAAGATTTGTTCGTTATTAGGAATAGGTCGTTTCTAGCATCGTTTCTTACTGTAAGACACCACCATCCCATTAGTTATAGTGTATATTTCAATAAATAGTAGACACTATTATAAAATCCCCAAAGTAAAAGCAGTTTTCTAAAATTCCTCATGACGACAACGACTGAATGCAACTGCCTGAAAGTGGATGAATAAATAATCATATGTCATACCCTTCAGATAAAATTGTGTCGGCCACATTAACGATTATCTATATGGCTCCGTATGACCCTAATTCCTCTTATATTCGTGGCCCTTTAGCGTAGGGTGACCGAACGTCCCGGAAAACCGAGATTGTCCCGGTTTTCATCCCTGTCTTCCGGTGACCCGAAAATTTGTTTCGGGACGCTCAAAGGTCCCGGAATTCAGTTTTTAAATACATTTCGTGAAACTTTCTCAAATTTTTGGGATCTCGCTATATTAAAGGAAATACAACACATGAAATTAATGTATTTTAGCTTATTTGTCTAAAACCTCCATTGTCCCATACTAGTAATCACAGTATCAGTATTGATACACTCGGGCAATAATTTACTTTGAGCGGTACTTTGGCCAACAAGTAGTAAGTTGTATTATTGTAACAGAGCTATGAAACCGTCCGATTATCGCGCCACTTACTCACACACTCTTGTTCAGAACAGTGTAGTAGTTAATATTTTGTCAGACAAACTGCAATAGTTTTTTCTCAAATTAGTGGTATTATTGCTGCAGTACTATGAAACGCAATGCCGAAACGTGCCTGCAAGTTCAGTGACTGTTATTCCAAGGAATGGAATTTCATAAAGAAAGGTCGTTTTGATTACGAAGCAGAGTGTTCTGTATATAACTGTTTTATTAGCATAAGTCATGGTGGACGTTCCGACATAGTTGATCACATCGGGTCGAAGAAACACGTTAACACATACAGTGCACCGAGCTGCAGTAAAACTCTACAAAATTATTTTGTGAAACATAAGTCAAGTGAAGAGACGAAAGTTCGAGCAGCCGAGCTTACACTAGCCTACCACACGGTAAAACATCACCAAACTTATAGATCTAGTGATTGTACTAATAAGCTTAACAGCATTATGTTTGATGATTCTTCCATTGCAAAAAAGTTTAGTTCAGCAAGGACTAAAGTGTCAGCCTTAGTGAAAGGAGTTATTGCTCCCCAGAGTGTAAAGGAAAGCCTTGAATACATCAAAAAGTTTCCTTTCTACGGGATATCCACTGATGCCAGCAATCATAAGGCCACTACAATATTTCCGTTTGTTGTTCAGTTTTTCGATATTAATCAGGGAATTCAGACAAAACTTTTGAAGGTGTGTTCCCTACCTAATGAAACATCTGACGAAATGTTTGATCTTGAGAAAAGTAAATGTGTGGCATTTTGTGGAGACAACACCAACACAAACTTTGGTGGTTTAAAAAGACAAGGCAAATGCAAGGTAGTTACCAAATTAAAGGCAACATTGCATGAAAACATTGAAGGCATAGGGTGCCCTGCACATGTTTTACACAATAGCGTGCAGACATCTGCTGACAGTTTAAGCTGTGATGTTGAAACTATCGTCATGAAGGTATACTCACACTTTAACATATATACTATTAGAACAGAGAGGCTTAAGGAGTTCTGTGATTATGTGAGAACAAAATATATGAACGTAATGTGTCACTCGAAAACTCGCTGGTTATCACTGTTTCCAGCAGTTGAAAGAGTAATCCGCCTGTTTGAACCGTTAAAAGATTTTTTCCTAAATGAAGACAAAGCGCGAAAAATATTGGTTCAGTTTTTCAGTAACTCTTTAAGTGAAGCCTACTTATGGTTCATTCACAGTCAGCTTAGCACTTTGCAGCATGGGATAAAGGAAATTGAGGGAAGCACGAAAAGTGTAATAGAGGTAAAGGATGTTTTGAAAAATACTCTGGAAACTGTTACTAAGAGGAGAGAACAGCATTTCATTTCTATTCATGTTAAATCTGTCCTTAAAAGAGCAGAAGTATCAGAAGCAGCGGAAAGGAGTTTTAGAGAAGAAGTTAACAAGTTTTATGACACTTGTGTAGAATAGCTCAGCAAGTGGAGCGCCTCATATTTACCCTCATCGCCGGTGTTTGATTGGATGTTACTGAAGAGAGTGCCAAAATGGGAAAGTGTTGAAGAGACAGTTTCTTATTGGAAGAGTAAAGTGATTGAAATCGATGATTCCATTCTCTTTGATGAGTTCGGCATACTGACAAATTTTGTTGAAGAAAGTCTTCACAAGTGGAATGATGAAAAAAAAACACCATTGGAATGTCATCAGAAGTGGGTGAGTTTCTTTAAAAGCTGTGACTGTCTTCAGCATTACTCTGAGTTGGTAATAATTGCAAGGTATTTCTTTTGCAATCCCAGCCCATAATGCGAATGTGGAAAGAATATTTTCGTTCATGAATATCCAGTGGACTGATGAAAGAAACAGAATGGAGATGGACTCTCTTGAAGCAATCTTGCAGATCCTGTACAACTACAAAATGGATTGTGCCGAGTTTTATCACTGTGTCTCAAAGAACAAAGACATGATCATGAACGCTGGAGGCAGTGAAAAATACCCTTTTCTCCAAGGACAGTCAATTCCATCTACAAGTGCTCAGTAATACTAAAGCTTATGTTAATATTAATTGATAAAAAGTTGAATGGCTGTAAAATTTTGTAAAATCGTAATACATTTCTGTATTACTGTATACGTTTATTAAATGTCATTAATTATACAGATAATCTAGATTATATCAATCTTTTGTATCCTCTTATTAGTTATAACAATCGGTTTAACAAAATGTATCAACAAAACATTAATATTTAAAATTAAGAAACCTGGGTACATGTGGAATGAGGTGTCCATTGGCACCCGGGTGAATTTGTCCCGGTTTTCACCGAAAATAATTTGGTCAACCTACTTTAGCGAAATGTGTTTTGGCAGCAGTAGGATCGTTCTACAGTCAGCTTAAAATGCCGGTACTCTGTATTTTCTCAGTAGTGTTCCTCGAAAAGAACGTTACATTACCTACAGGGATTCCCATCTGATTTCCCGAAGCATTTCCCTGACATTTTCGCGTTGTTCGAACGTATATGTAACAAAGCTGACAGCCCGTCTCTGAATTACTTCGATGTCTTCTTTTAATCCGACTTCGTGCGTATCCCGAACACTCGAGTAGTACTCTAGAATAGGTAGCTCTAGCGCCCTAAATGGGGTTTCCTTGACAGATGAACCAGACTTTACTAAAATTCTCCCAATAAACCGAAGTCGACCACCCGCCTTCCCTACCACAATCCTCACATGCTCATTCCATTGTGTATCGCACTGCAACGTTACGCACAGATATTTAAACTACGTCACTATGTCTAGCGGGACACCACTAATGACATATCCGAACATAACGGGTTTGTTTTTCCTGCTCATCCGCAAACATTCCGACGAAAAGGTAAAGTAATTGTCATCGTTGAGTGTTTCAAGAGCAATGAATATTTCCGACCGCACTCCAACAAACTGCTCACAGTCGTCAGATTCACAATGATTGTCAACTTACTCTATCAGTTTTCGTACAAAATTCTCAAATAATCTTTGCAAAAATTGGAATTTGCAATTCTCTCTCATTATTTGAGGCTGCATTAACAGCTCGACTTTGGTAGTGAGAGATAGATTCGACCATCTAATTGGAAAGGTTTTTATTCCTTTGCGAAATGTGAGAACTGTGTGTTAAGTGTATCTGTTGAATGCAGCTGACTGAAGTGGACGTGTCTGTATGGTGTGGTGTTATGTCTGTGTTCCACGATGATGGCAGAAAGGAGAAGATGGAACCCGCTACAAGCGCATAACTTACTCCTCTCGAGTAGCACGAAGGGGGTCGCCGAGCTAAAGGCCCCCATCCGAAGGACGTATCAAAATCAACAGTGCAACGTACCTGCCTCATTCCATGAGACCCTGGAGGAAGGTTTTGCATTTAACCTAGGGGATTTTCACTAAGTCTGGTTACAGAAACTTGACGCCCTCAACTCTGCTCTCATTACCAGCCAAATATAGATGGTGACAGTTTCTTCCACTACCTGGGTTCCAATAGGTTACCTTCTGAGCGGAGTGCCCCCCCACAGCCGTGCGCTAGTGATCTCGGCTACGGGGTGGGTTGTCTTTGGTAGAGCTTGCAGCAGGGCACTGGTCCTGTTTGCTGCGGTCCTCTGATACGAGCAGCTCCTGTGAGCCGTAACCGGGTTCCGGATACTTGTCGCAGCTCTGCTTCACGAGAGCCTCTCCAGAGGCAGTGGACCGAGGTATCAGTACAGAGCACCGCGGCCACCTGCGAGCGGTGTTGCCGTGGAGAGCCCTCCATCAGGCAGCTGAAAGGCGCCTCAGCTGCTGTAGTTCTGGCGCCCTCTAACAGCAAGCCAAGGTGTGATTACAGACTGCAAACGACGCCCCTCCCTAGACCGTGTCTCGAGTCCATTTGAACTGCCCCTAACAAGCGACTGTTACGTTTAGGTGTGCCTACAGTTGAAGTTCATCTGATACAGCATTGGCTGTATCCACAGTAGGTAGCTCTGTTTGTAAGCCATGCTAAGATCGCGTAGCACTGCGTTCCAATAAGATGACAACCTTTGACACTAACTCTATTTGTAGAATTAGAACCAGCACTGATCACAAATATTTTTCTCTTTTATGTTATGACCGGTTTCGATCTCTATGATCTTCAATCAATATGTCTGTCTTTTTAAACTAGTATAATTAAACAGGGTCATTCAGATATTCTTACCTATAGGTTATATGCAAACCGCAACGCCTTCAAAAACTACGTGTGAGACTGTCACATACTCTCGCTCGTCACATGCAAACTATTAGTCCTACACAAGAAAAGGAAAGGGCCTTTTTGAAGGAAATTTAATGTAGTTATATTTTGTGCTGACACTGAGAGAAATTTTCGCTGGAGCCATAGTTTTCGACTTTCTACCGAAAGTGTATTCCAGCTGATAGGTATACCTGCTTAAAGGAAGTGCCTCTAACTAAGGGCTCACCTCCAGACGATGTAATGTTTCCAAGTAGAGAAGGAATTAGCATATTTCATCAAAATATAAGAGGTATTAGAGATAAAGTTAGTGAACTGCTAATAGGTGTTAACTCTGAAATTATTGGTATATCAGAGCACCACTTAAATAATTTGATAATTCAGAGGCTTCCTTTACCAGGCTACAGATTAGCTGGCTGTTTCTCAAGGAGTTCCTTGCGGGGTGGGGGAGTGGCTCTGTACTAAAAAAACAGTATTTCATTTGAGTCCATGGACGTATCACGACACTGCGATGAACAGATATTTGAAAGTTGTAGAGCATTAGTTGAATTTAGTGAAACTAACCTCCCAATTGCTGTTGTTTATAAGTCCCCTAACTCCGACTTCAGAGCATTTTTGCTTAAGCTAGAGACGGTTCTTGATTCACTTTGTAGGAAGTACCAGAAAGTAGTTATATGTGGTGACTTCAATATTAATTTTGTACATGATTGTGCAAGAAAAAGGATGGTGGTAGATCTCCTAAATTCATATGATCTGATGCAAACTGTGTTTTTTCCAACTAGGGTGCAGGGGAACAGTAGCACAGTCATAGACAATATTTTTATTCATTCTTCATTACTAGATGGGCATTCTGTTAGTAAAAGGCTGAATGGCCTTTCAGACCATGATGCACAAATTTTAACACTGAAAGGTTTTTGTACTCAAACCAATGTCGTATTTAATTACAAACTACATAGGAAAGTTAATCCAACAACAATAGAGAGATTTTCAAAACTTGTCAAGGAACAAGAGTGGCAAGATGTTTATAGTGCCGATAATATAGATGATAAATACAATGCTTTCCATAACACATTTCTCATGCTCTTTGACAGTTGCTTTCCATTAGAACATTCTTAACGGGATACTAGCAGTAATGGACAGCCCAGTTGGCTGGCTAGTGAGATAAGGATATCATGTAGAACAAAGCGGGAATTATATCAAAATGTTAGAAGTAGTCACAATCAAGCTACAGTAGCCCATTACAAACAGTATTGTAAGGTGCTTAAAAATGTTATTAGCAAGGTAAAAAGTATGTGGTATGCAAATAGAATAGCTAATTCACAGGATAAAATTAAAACCATATGGTCAGTTGTGAAGGAAGTGTCTGATCAGCAGCACAAGGTTGATGATATAAAGTCAGTTTGCAGTAATAATACTGATAAATCAGATATATGTACAGTATTTAACATCCATTTTCTGAGCATTGCTAGTGAATTAAATAACAATTTAGTTTCTACAGGAAATCATATAAATTTCTTAGCAAATGCCTTTCCGAGATTGACGTCTGGACTACTTCTCTGTGATATAGATAAGAAGGAGATTGAGTCAATAATTAAATCACTGAAGACTAAGGACTCTCACGGTTATGATGGAGTGTCTAGTAGAATATTAAAGTACTGTGCTGCACATGTTAGCCCTGTATTTAGCCATATTTGTAATTTTTCCTTTAGGAATGGTCAGTTTCCCGAGCGATTAAAGTACTCAGTAGTAAAGCCGCTTTATAAAAAGGGAGAAAGGAATAATGTAGATAATTTTAGACCTATTTCTATGCCATCAGTGTTTGCAAAAGTTATCGAAAAGGTTGTGTATGTACAGTTAATTGATTATTTTATATCACACGATTTGCTATCAAACGTACAGTTCGGCTTTAGAAGTCGTTTGACAACTGAAAATGCTATATTCTCTTTTCTCTGTGAGGTACTGGATGGGCTAAACAAAATGTTTCGAACGCTTGGTGTATTTTTTCATTTAACAAAGGCATTTGACTGTGTTGATCGCACAATATTGCTCCAGAAGTAGGACCATTACGGAATAAGGGGAGTAGCTCACAATTGGTTCACCTCTTACTTTAGCAGCAGGCAGCAAATGTTCATAACGGCTGTGATGCGGGATCTTAGTGGGGTACTGTCAAGTGGGGGGTGCCCCAGGGATCAGTGTTGGGGCCGCTCCTATTCCTTATTTATATAAATGATATGCCCTCTAGTATTATGGGTAACTCTAAAATATTTCTGTTTGCTGATGACACTAGCTTGGTAGTAAAGGATGTTGTGTGCAACATTGACCCGGTTTCAAGTAGTGCAGCACATGACCTCAGTTCATGGCTTGTAGAAAATAAACTAAAGTTAAATCACAGTAAGACTCAGTTTTTACAGTTCCTAACACACAATTCAACAAAACCTGACGTTTTAATCTCACAGAACGGGCATATGATTAGTGAAACTGAACAGTTCAAATTCCTAGGTGTTCAGATAGATAGTAAGCTGTCGTGGAAAGCCCACGTTCAGGATCTTGTTCAAAGACTTAATACTGCCATTTTCACTATTCGAACGCTATCGAAAGTGAGTGATACTTCGACACGTAAATTAGTCTACTTTGCTTATTTTCATTCACCTATGTCGTATGGTATTATGTTTTGGGGTAACTCTTCCCATTCTAGGAGGATATTTTTGGCTAAGAAACGGGCGGTTCGGGCAGTAAGTGGTGTGAGTTCACGAACCTCTTGTCGACCCATGTTCACGAGTCTGGGTATTTTGACATTGGCCTCTCAATATGTATATTCCTTATTGTCGTTTCTTGTTACCAATATTAGTTTATTTCCAACAATAAGCAGCTCTCACTCGGTTAATACTCGGCAGAAATCAAACCTCCATTTGGATCGGACTTCCTTAACTCTTGTGCAAAAAGGTGAGCAGTATACTGCTGCATCCATTTTCAATAAGCTGCCACTCGAATTCAAAAATCTTTGCAGTAATCCACGCGCTTTCAAATCGAAACTGAAGAGTTTCCTCATGGGTCACTCCTTCTATTCTGTCGAGGAGTTCCTTGAAAAATTAAGCTGATTCTCATTGTATTGCTGATAGCGTTTGCTTAAACTTATGGGCTGATTTTCTTTCAGGTTCATGAACATTTATTTTTATCTGTTATTACTTTTATGTTGTAAGTTCATGTACTGACACGTTCCATGAAAGACAAAAACCGAAAAATATGCAAAACATAATAAAGCTATGATACATCACGTGAACATAAATAGCCCTCTCTGTATGGTCACCAGCAGCATATTGTGATCCTACATTACGTGTTATTTGTGTTCATTTTCTTTATCATAATTTTATTATATTTTTATATCTTTTGACGGAGACTATCTGGCTAAAAGTTTTTGATGCTTCGTTTACTAGTTTAGCCAAAGGTCTTGCCGCAGTGGCAACACCGGTTGCCGTCAGATCACTGAAGTTGGGCACTGTCAGGGTTGGCTACCACTTTGATGGGTGACCGTTCGGGCTGCGGAGTGGTATTCACAAGCAAGTCCACTCAGGCCTTATGACGCCAATTGAGGAGCTACGTGACTGACAAGTAACGGGTCTGGTTTCGTAAATTGACAACCGCCGGGGGGTGCGCTGTGCAAACCACGTGCCTCTCCGTATCCGCATCCAGTGACGCCTATGATCTAGGGATGACATGGCGGTCGGTCGGTGCAGTCTGTTCAGACGGAGGTACTACTAGTTTAGGAAGATAGACATATCTAACCACGATCATACAGATCGACACATACACCTACGTCTATACTTCAAAAATGTTCAAATGTGTGTGAACTCTTATGGAACATAACTGCTAAGGTCATCAGTCCCTAAGCTTACACACTACTTAACCTAAATTATCCTACGGGCAAACACACACACACCCATGCCCGAGGGAGGACTCGAACCTCCGCCGGGACCAGCCGCACGGTCCGTGACTGCAGCGCCCCAGACGGCTCGGCTAATCCCGCGCGGCGTCTACACTTCGCGAGCCACCTGACGGTGTGCGGCAGAAGGTATTTCTGGTAACATTACCTCATCCCCCATTCCCTGTTACATTTGCGAATGCCGCATGGGAAGAATGACTGGTGATAGAGCTCCAGTATTAACCCTAATTTCTCGAATTTTCTCGTTACGGTATCTCTCGAGACGTACACGGAACGAAGCAATATGTTTTCCGGCTCTTCGCGGGACGCAGTCTCTCGAATTTCAATAGTAAATGTCTCCGCAATGCACAGCGTTCTCATGTAGCGTCTGCCACTGGAATTTGAGCAGCTCCGTACCGCTCTCGCACCAGCTACAGGGCTTCGTGACGAAACGCGCCGCTCTTCGTTGGAATTTGCTTACCTAGTCTATGAATCCATCCTGGTAAGGGTCGCAGCCTGGTGAGTGATGCTCAAGAATCGATCGAACAAGAGCGTTGTAAGCCACTCCTTTCACGGATGAATTACATCTGCTAAAGATTCTTCCTATGAATCTCTATCTCGCATATGCTTCTCTCACTATTTGTTTTATGTGGTCATTCCACTTAATATCGCTCCGAGTAGTAACAGATAGTGCTTCACTGGAGTCACTGTTTGCAGCAACTCGTCATCAATAGCGTAATTGTACAGTAATGGACTTCTACTATGTTGCTTTTTGGGTTGAGAGTCAACTGCCAGAGCCTACACTACTCATCAATCCTCTGCACGTCTTTCTGTAGTTCGGAGCAGTCTTCTGACGTTGACACCTACTTACAGACAACCCTACCATCTCCAAACAGTTTCATGGGGCTACCGACGTTATCCACTAAATCACACATACATGTATTGTAAACAGGAAGTAAAAGAAAAAAAAAGATTTGTGATCAAAAGCTGTTCTTAATTCTACAAATTTTAAACATTGGGCCCATTTGTCCTTAACTGTGGCTATATCATAGTTCATCGTTAAGTCAACTGCTGTTGCTATGTACACCATTTCTGATTAGAGAATACGTTCTACAAGGGCGAATGACTCATGTCTATGATGAGTGACAGAAAATGATTTTGTTACGAAATATTAGCAATGTTTTATCTTGCACCCATTTTCGCATTTTTAAGATCAAATTTAGTTTAGTTTAATTTAGTTTAGTTGGCGTAACCAACGATTACCGTCGAAAACTGTTAGTAACATTTGGTTTGAACCCCACGCATATTGTGTACTTTTGGTGCCGGGACTCCATGATATGTGGAATTCTCCTTTCACCACCTCCTAAATGAGCCACGATTATAACACAGATCTCTATTACGACGGACACAGGGTGGATTAATTTATCCTGGGCACTTGTTTCGCGGAATAGTTCTTAAGACAGACTGGGGCCAGAGGCACAACAAAATGATTCTGCGGAACAAGAACTCAGTGTTATATGAATCACGCAACGCCGCTCTGTACCATGCACTCGGGTGCACCGCGCTTCTAATTTCCAGTAAAATCATCACACTTTAATGTCAACGTTCTCCCCACTGTAGGCTGCGCCCTATTTAAAACTTAGTTTCACACGATTCGTCGAAGCTATATATTCCTCCCTTCATTACTAATGACGTTACAGTCCAACCGTTTAAATCACTAATCCACAGGAAAGGAAGATTAGGATTTAATATCTCGTCCTCAACGAGATCATTTGAGCTGAAACATAGCACATGCTCGGAATGAGAAGGATGTAGAACGAAGCAAATGGGAATGTAAGTAATACAAAAAAGCTGTACGGATATAAGATTTAGATAAAGAGCGGCGTAGGAAACACAAAATAATTAATTTGGTTATCATATAAAAAATTAGCTCTGAAAAGCACGAGTAATGGTAGCGTAAACTACTAAAGCTAATGCGTACCTAACTTCCTTGGGATATTGGACAAAGATGAGGAAAGTACGGTGATAAAGAAGCTAGACTGAGTTTTTCGCGACTCACGAGGTCAGTGTAAGACAAAACCATCACCACCAACAATATCAACAAAAACGTCATCAACAATATGTGATCGGTTCTAAAACACGCCACATTCTCGCTTACGGTACAGAAACCGCTGTCAGAGAGAGTAGTTGTATTGACTTCTCAGTGCAATGTGGTGAAATAATTCGCCCCAAGCTTGGTAATATGTCGCCTCTCCTGGTAAGTCACGATACTGCTGACGGTAGACTAGCACAGGCACAATACTAAAATAAGTCTACTAATACCATAGGCACTACTGTAAGGAATAAATTTCTCAGAATGTACGCCGGGAGTGTGAATTTGTAATCATGGGCTGTGGAGCAACGGGAAAAGAAGAGAAAAAAAAGTGTGAGAAGCGGTGTTACAAAAAGGTGCTGAGAATGATTGGGCGGATGAGGTAAGAAATGGCGAGGTTCTCCGTAGGATCAGGGATGAAGGGAATATGTGGAAGATATTGATTAGAAGAAGGGACAAGTTGATACATCACGTGTTAAGACATAAGAGAGTAACAGCCAGGTTGCTAGAGAAAACTATACATCCAAAATTATAGGGGGAGCCACAGAAATGTAACAAATAATTGGGGACCTTTAGCGTGTTATTGCGAGATGCTTACATGGGGAGGTTTGCTTGGACTGGAAGTCGTGCAGGGCACATCAAACCAGTCAGAAGACTGATGTATAACGCCCCTGAACCCCTCCGCCACCCCCTCACTCTTTCCACTCCCCCGGGGATTAATGCTGATGACAGAGCAGGGGTGCGTTCAAATTGTGGTGGCATGCCTGATCCCTCCCTCTTACCATCAAGCTACTTGCTCCTGAGTCCAATCCTTCGAGTGAAAATACGAGGACCGAAGTCCGATCAGTGGCGAAACGGAAACAACAGTGAAAATTACAAATGTCTTATTTGCAACATTAAGTTAGCCCTTCCACCTACTTCTCTACATAGTAGCCGCTCCGGCTTATACATTTTTCGTATCGTGCTGCTAACTTTTCAGTAACCTCGTCATAGAAGGCAGCCTCCTTTGCTTTCCGCCAATTCTCTACGCTGGTCTGCTGCTCGTTTTCTGTCCGCATATGCTGTCCTCGCAGCCAGTGGTTCATGTGAGCAAAGAGATAACAATCAGAGGGAAACAAGTTTCGACGGTATGGTGGGTTATTAAACACTTCCCACAGAAAACTCTGCAGAAGCGTCGTTGTTGAAGAAGGACAATGACTGACGTATTGCTCTTCGCTTCGTCTGAATTGCCCTTCGTAGACGATTTGCCCGAATCGCCTGAGCCACTCGCTGAATAAGATCACCGGCTGACACTTGTCTACTTCCCTTACAGTCTGCATCATGAATGTCTGTGAGTCTGGCTTCAAAGTTCTTGCATCGTTGCTTTGTTGTCACGCATGACAGTTATGCTATATGGTATGCATGAAATAAGGCGGAATCTTTCCTTGTGAAGAAACAACAGCACGCACTTCATACTTGGCGGAAGAGCCTATTATTCTAGGCATCTTTACGTACTCACTCTGTACTCTCATCTGAAAACTGTGACTTGACGCGATCGACAGGCTTACTAGAGACACTGCACAATACATTTGCGCAAAGCTTCATAGAATTTTCACTGTGGTGTTAATTTTGCAACCAATCGGAGCTTAAGAAACAATAGCCTTCGCGAGTGGGGTGTTCCACATTTCCTATTTCCTAGTTCTAGTGGTCGTCATCTGGGCAAAATGAGGTGCCATATGACACTAAACCAATTTCCCATTAGTACACAACCTGAGGCACATGTAACTGCTCAGGTAGCCGTAAACATTAAACATAGGCTACTAGTAGCATTGAACCTCAGAACTTGATATTGAGTGACTGTTCAGCGGTCAGGTGTGATAATGATCAAACCTGGATGACATTCTTCGCTGTTTTCTATTCACACAAGTGCACGAGCTGTGCTCAGATATCCAACTGCTTGGCCTCAAAATGCGTTGCCCGTGCGCATGGGACTCGATTTTAACACCTTTTCCAGATAAATGCCACACGTCATCCCATTAGCAAGCTCATCCTGTATGTGGCCTGAAAGTCACTATTGGCTTGGTTGGCCGCTGTGGGGTGGTACAGTATTCCCTGCGAGCCACGGGACTGTTTCACCATTACAGAAACATTTCTGTGTTGTTATTTTTGATGTTCAAATGGTTCAAATGGCTCTGAGCACTATGGGACTTAACATCTATGGTCATCAGTCCCCTAGAACTTAGAACTACTTAAACCTAACTAACCTAAGGACATCACACAACACCCAGTCATCACGAGGCAGAGAAAATCCCTGACCCCGCCGGGAATCGAACCCGGGAACCCGGGCGCGGATTTTTGATGTTAACCTCACTGTGGAGACAGAGGCGGACAAGAGTGAGTGCCTGACCAAATAGAAAGATAAAGTGCGTAAACTAATAATAAATAGTTTCAGTTACACAGTACACCATAATATGATGAATTTACCAAAACGGAACTCCAAAATACATTGGTGTCCAAAAATAAAGCAAAAAACTGCTATTTCTCTGTCCTGTGTCTGAGTCACCATATAATCGTACAAATTGTCAACAGATGTCACGATCGTGTTCTGCGCGGAAGGTGGCATTCCGATCAACGGACAACCACGCCAGAAATGACGTCAGACACCTATCAGGCGGGGTAGTGTAGTCACACATCCACAATCCCTGTATACACAGTCACAGGAGGTGCGGTACGGTGCCGCATGGGATTAGCCGAGCAGTCTAAGGCGCTGCAGTTGTAGACAGTGCGGCTCGTCCCGGCGGAGGTTCGAATCCTCCCTCGGGCATGGGTGTGTGTGTTTGTTCTTAGGATAATTTAGGTTAAGTAGTGTGTAAGCTTAGGGACTGATGACCTTAGCAGTTAAGTCCCATAAGATTTCACACACATTTGAACATTTTTTTGCGGTACGGTACAGAGAAGACGCCTACAGACTCTCTTCTGTGGAGGGCCATAGGAAGGGTGGGAGCAGGCGTGTCGCAAACTGATGTGGCCCGATGGCTTAATGTAAATCGTTCTGTTGTTCCTCGGACGAGGTGACAGTTTATAGAGACAGAAACTGTATCCCGGACATAAGGACAGGGTCGACATCGTGAGACATCAGAAAGAGTGGACCGTCATTTGGCTGTAAGGGAACGACGGTTCCGCCCTACTATTGCATGCAACTGGCCTCTGTCCTCCCACGCTGCGGTGCTCCCGAGGCAAACGGTGTACAGGAGGCTTCAGCAGAGTAGCCTTTATTGTTGGAGACCTACTGTTTGTTTACCTATGACTGTGTTGACCACTCGAACTCCTCTTCACGAAATTGTACGGTTGAATCAGCAAGGCTTAACTGCTGTCAGGTACCGTGAGGATATCTTGGGGTCTCATGCGCGGTTGCTGAGAGGTGCTGTGGGCCCAGACTTGGTATTGATGGACGATAATGCTCGACCTCGTAGAGAACGAATGGTTTATGTTTTTTTTTGGAAACTGAAGATATTACACGCATAACGTGGCCTCTCGCTCTGGCGATCTGAATGCCATAGAGCACTCTGGAGACGGGTTGCATCACGTCAGCATCCACCACCCACTCTCCACGACTTGTGAGCAGCTCTGCACGAAGAATGGGTGTTATTGCCTCAACATGAGATTTATATCATTCACAGCATGTCCCGTCGTTATAGGGCCTCTACTGGTAACAGAGGTGGTCAACCCCATACTGAGCACATTAACCAGTTGTCAGAATGTGTGTGCAAATCCGTTAAGTTGGAAAAAACGAAGAATATTGTCGTTAAATTAAAACTGTGTGCCCGACCGAGACTCGAAAGGCAAAGGTCCCGAGTTCGAGTCTCGGTCGGGCACACAGTTTTAATCTGCCAGGAAGTTTCATATCAGCGCACACTCCGCTGCAGAGTGAAAATCTCATTCTGGAATATTGTTGTTTATTGTTATGCATGTTGCAGCGGATTACGGTCTTTATTCTTTACATTGTTTCTACTTTACACTCACTTGGTTATACTGTTTTGTGGCAAAACAAACGCAATCTTACAAAATTTCCGTTTGTCGCTATAATTTTGGACACCAGGGTGCAGTCGGAATTCCAATTCTCTACATGTGTGCCATGAATGTTCGATAGCATCTTTTCACATATAACAGGCCCCGTGTCAGGCCTCAAAACAAATTTATACTGTTGTCGACAGATCATAAAATTTTTGTTTGCTCATATGAGAAAAATTTCGACGACAATATAATGATACCGCTCCTCTCCAATTACGCAAAAATGTTGAGACAGTGGCCCGCATCTCGTGGTCGTGCGGTAGCGTTCTCGCTTCCCACGCCCGGGTTCCCGGGTTCGATTCCCGGCGGGGTCAGGGATTTTCTCTGCCTCGTGATGGCTGGGTGTTGGGTGCTGTCCTTAGGTTAGTTAGGTTTAAGTAGTTCTAAGTTCTAGGGGACTGATGACCATAGATGTTAAGTCCCATAGTGCTCAGAGCCATTTGAACCATTTTTTTTGTTGAGACAGTAAACAACCAGACGGGCACGTATCTTTATTCCAACAAAGTTCCGGTAAGTTGTCCACAAGTAATGTGAAAAAAATATATTGTGAACTTCCAGTGGCTTCTGTTTATGGTCACTACACTATATTCTAGTAACATTTAATATATTAAGAAGATAAGCAAAGAATACTGAAAATATTGACGTGGGAGCTTTATGGGACTCTACTGCGCACCGAAGGTCCTACTACGCAATTATGTCAGCAAGGCAAAAACACTAAAACCGTTTTGTTAGAATGGAGACAACAGCAGTGCGAGAAGTGACAAGAGGCAATTCTGTGAAAACTTGCGAAAACTTATTTTACGCAAACCCCGTAACATCAGTCTGACCATGCGAACATTACTGCTTCTATCACAGTAAGTTAGTTACGACTCTGCCTATATCTGTTTTCCGCTACTCACCGGCTATCGTATATCCACAAATACCTTTTTTTTCTCTTAATATTGTGAGATAACTGGAGTTGAATTACATGCAGGGTATATCTCTTATGTTTAACCAATTTTTCTATTTCAGGCAGCTAGTTTAAAGCACGGAACTCCCAGTCGTTTCATCGTTATGGAATGTCTCATGACTTACTCTCCACAAAACATTTATGTGAATGTGCATTTTGTTTCGACTCACCGCTATCAGTTCCCACACGACTGCCTCGCTTACTGACCTGAAAGTAAAAAAGAATTTTATAAGTAATTAGTTTTAATCAATGAAAGAAACATTACTGTCTACTGGACCACATTCACTTCATTCACTCACAACTGAATCGGCGTTGACTCGTCAGATGGTTATATAATCCATCACAACAAGTATAAAAAGTAAATCAAATGTTACGGATCATTCAAATTAGCAAACAAAGTCATAGAGAGGCAACGTATAGAAACGACCGGCACCAACCGCTATTGTGTACTCAGGATGCATTACGCACTGCGATGAGCAGTTAAAATGGCTTTGAAGCTGTTGAACTAACTGATGGGATACTCGAAGGTATATGAAATGGAGGGGCACATATTACACGTGCATCATACAGATCAGATTAGAGGATCATACAGCTGTGGCACAGTTCGTAGAAAGTATCCTTTGAACTACCAGACCCTACATTTGTGTGATCATAGTGTCCGCAGTTGCTTTACAATTATGAAAGGTATTTAAAATCCGTCTATGCAACTTCCACAAAATACGTGTTTACATAATGATAAGCATTTCGTTTTATTGGTGCGAAATATAATCATTGGTATGAAATGAAATGTATTTAGAATTTTGATTTGCTTTCTAGATCGAAACACAGTTAATTACAGAAGATACGGATGTGTGATATCACTTACGGTATTTCATAACCGATTTTTCCTTACATCAGGAAGTACCGTCTGCGTGCACATTTTTAAGATATCTCTTCGCTTAGCACACTTGTTTTTCACCTATCTCAGGTTGGTTTGCAGCACTACACATTTTTGGGGTGAAATAAGACACAATATGACAACATTACTGTTTGTTTGCATATTCCTGGCTAAACGTGTCTCTGTGTGTTTTTGGGTCACTTAACAGCTGGTTTTGGTTTACATTTGAAGTAAAATGTGTTCTCTTCATCTGTCCTAATGCGTATGTGTTTTATGTCGTTTCAGTTACGTTATCTATTTAATAGGTGAGCCAAATGAAGGGATGGTGTGGGAGTTGACGATATAAATAGTATCGTATTTTACGTCACGAAATATGTAGTACTACAAACCCACATGAGATAAGACAAAAAATATTTTTGCCAATGCGGAAATCGGACATAAAGTGCCGCAAGTAAAATCACATCTTCAATGCCTTTTGTAGTGAACTGTCTTTACATCTGTCAATTTGCAAATACTCGTATGTTTCATTCCAGACCACTGAAGATGTTTTATATCAAGAAAAAGAAACTCATGTGTCGATTACACAAAATGAAATGAGAAAAGAAAGTGAAGCACCCAGATGGAGAGGTGGAAACGAAACGGAACTTCACGGGTTGAGAAGTTGTGAGACGTTATCTTGCAGGCCATGGAGTACCCCCACATCATGCAGATAGTCAGTAAAGCACGTTAGAGTGTGGAAGAGCAGTGTCCTGTTGAAAAATGGCACCATGTTACCGTCGCATGAGAGGTAATACACGAGGACGTAGCATGTCCGTGCCGTACCGTTGTGCCGCCATAGGTCTCTCAATCACTACCAGTTGTGAGCTGGTCGTACCCGATAATTTCCCACACCATGACGCTACGATAAACAATGTTGCGCCTTTCCAAAACACTGGAAAAATTGGACGGCTCCCCGGTCGCCGCCATAATCGCCGAGGATACCCATTGGGAGAGTGCAGAACCGCGAATTATCGCTGAACACAATGCCACGACAGTCATCAGCTGTTCACGATTCTCGTTCAGAGCAACATTCCACACGCAGCCGTTTGTTTTGCGGAGTTAGCACCAGCCGACGCATGGGATGGTAATTCCTAGTCCGGCTAGTGCTAGTCTCCGATGAGTGGTGCAGTATGATACAGGAAGTTGCAGAAGTCCATTGCTTTTTCTTGGATGGCAGGCGCAGATGTCAACAGGTTACGATGTACTTGGCGCACAGTACGACGATCTTCTCTTGTAGTGGTCAGATGTGTTCGACACGAATCGTGACGAAGCAGATGCCTTCCATCACGTTCCCGTGCGTCCAACATCGGGCCACTCCCACATCCGAATTCCCCACAGATCTGAATATTGCACGGTTCGACCAGCTGGTCAAATGAAGACCCATAATGATGGCCCTTTCAAACTCTGTGATGGCGCTGTTTTACACGAGTATGCGGCATCTGCATGTAGTTCACAGTGATCACTTAACACCTGACGGTGTTCACGTGCCTGCCTCGTAACGACACTAAACATGAACGGCATTAAAGCGCTCTGATGGCCATTCTACCTGTAACAGAGAGTACCAACTCTAACCGTTTACATATTCGACGATGGTGTGTCCATGTACGAAGTCACATTAGCATTCGACCATATCTTCTGGCTGCTTTACTTTTTTTGTCAGGCACTTAAAATACTACTTGCGTGTAGTTGTACAGACGGGATTTAAATGCAGTTAATACCAGACACTAAACTTATTATGTTAATGTATTTGTAGATGCAATCAGAAGTAAAGAGACGCACCCATTGGTAAGTAGTTCTTACATAGAATAGCGGTCGTAACGCCACTGTAGAAGTAGTGAAAGGCAGTACACAAATCTAAAGTCACACTTGAGCGAGAGATAAGGGCTGAGATGCTGATGACTACTGGCACCTTCTCGAATTCAAGTTTTAAACACTTCATACAAATTTGAGGATCGTGTTAGATCAAATGAGTTCTTACACGAGAAAATACATTTTCAAAAGCGTTATCCACCGAACAAAATGTGAAGTTAACTTCACAAAAAAATATTGTAATCTCGTTGGAATGATAAAATAACATGATTTAATATATAAAGACAGATGATTATATGTTGATGAAAAGCAAACCAACTAGATTTCGAAGCAGAAAAATAAATAGGACATCTAAATCGAAGACATTTGTAAAGAAGAGAAGATTGCATACAAAAAACTTAAAACCTCTGCATAACGTGAACATACAGAGTCACTAGAAATTGATAATACTCTGAAGCTAGTATATGAAGGGCCCATAGGATGCTAAAATTGCAGCGTAATGAACCGTTGCATCAACCTTGAAGGCGCTCTGAAAAGTTACATTAATCAGAAATTGAAATACTTATTATCTACATAAGACACGTCGACAAAAATATTTATCCTTCAAATAATATTAATTAATTATTTAGTCCCTATTTGGAAGGCTAATTTCATACCGATGAAGGATAAAGAAATAGTACATGGTTTGCAATATTCATTTCTCTTCTCGACAGATTTTCAGATATCCTTCATATCACAATAAATGATTATCGTGAACTGCAGCATGTCGGTAAACAGCTTTGGAAGATGAATACTGGTGACGAAGTATGTCCTGTGCGGCTGGTCCCGGCGGAGGTTCGAGTCCTCTCTAGGGCATAGGTGTGTGTGTTTGTCCTTAGGATAATTTAGGCTAAGTAGTGTGTAAGCTTAGGGACTCATGACCTTAGCAGTTAAGTCCCATAAGATTTCACACACATTTGAACATTTGAACGAAGTGTGTCGCAAATTTGCAGAAAAGAAGGATCACCTAATCTCTACAACCACTTTTCTGCAAGTGTGACATTGCCTATCCCATGTTCATTTTGCACTTTGTTTTATGTTATTTTGACATTACAGAATAATTTAGCAACTTATGTTGCCTTTGGAGACCTGGAAAAGGCATTCGTTAATATTATGTGGAAATAGATGCTCAGAGTGCTAAAAAAAATCAGATCTAAAATATACAGACATGTGGGTGATACTGTCACTACAAACGGCTGTTGAAGATTAGTTAGAGAGAGTTACCATTGAAGATATGCTGAGAATAATGCAGGAAACCAGATCTCTCTGAGTGAGCAGCCCACAAGAACAAACAAAGACGTAGCGCACATTTTAAGAAACAATTACATCATTGGAATAAGAGCAGAAGAAGCTACTGAGGGAAGGAATCCCTGGGGGCGATCAATACGTCATAATGCAGCAGATTAATTACACTGAACTACAAATTTGAAGTGAAAGTGTGTAAACTGCATGATTTTGAGTTACTTATGTTTATTTCAATATAAAATTATACAAAATCATCATCTTCATAATTATTTAGCTCTAGTTGTTTTTTTAAAAGTAGTCTACATTTTTGTCTAAATAACTCACTAACTAAATATGCATC
This sequence comes from Schistocerca piceifrons, assembly GCF_021461385.2. NCBI lineage: Eukaryota > Metazoa > Arthropoda > Insecta > Orthoptera > Acrididae > Schistocerca > Schistocerca piceifrons. The sequence goes on from NC_060142.1 coordinate 37,875,518, forward strand.
CATGTTCCAAGATGTGGGTCGGAGATTTTCTCCGCTCAGGGACTGGGTGTTGTGCTGCCCTAATCATCATCATTTCATCCCCATCGGCGCGCAGGTCGCCGAAGTGGCGTCAAATCGAAAGACTTGCACCAGGCGAGCGGTCTACCCGACGGGAGGCCCTCGTCACACGACATTTATCACTATATATGATTCCATCAAACGTGTGGTCTCCTAAAAGCTCTCGAATCTGTGGGCCTACATCATTTAATAAGGGAATTTTTGCCTTAAGTACTTAAACGCGTCACCATCTTTGTTCATTCCCTTAACAAAGTTTTTCATGAGACCCAACTTGATGGGCAAGGGCGGGAGAAGAATCTTTTTAGTGTCTACTAGAGGTTCACTCTTAATGTTCTTTATACCTGGTTGAAGAGATTTTCTGGTGGGCCATTCATGTTTACTGTAATGAGATGCACGAGCTTGGCTATCCCATTCACAGAGAAGGCAGCGATATTTAGTGTACCCTAACAGCATATCTAATAGCATTAATAAAGTCACTGAAGTTGAAGAGGAGGGAGACAAAAAGATCACTAAAATTGGAATCAAAATGTTTATATCCAAAATATTGCACACAAGTAAGACCAGGGACGATAATATAATCCATTGTTACTACTTATTACGACTCTGACAACCATTATAATATTTGATTTTAAACTTAACATAAAATCTGTATATAATTATTTCACCATAATAAAACCATGTAAAACGAAAACCAGAGCTAATTTTGAATTGGCTTTGTGATATTTCTCGATCAGCACATTAGAACTGATAGGAGTTCGCTATTTTCATTCGATTTACATGTTCATTCCACAGTGTTGTGGGTGATGTACTGTGTGCTACGTATGTAGAAATGAAGGCATACAGAAGAGCGGATTGGAGTACTGCTGAGAGTATTTAACACTAATGAAGACGATTATATTTTAAAACTGTTTGCAGTTTAAAGGTATATAGCGTATATTTCTTCTGGAGTTAAGCACCCTGCTGGTATATAAACCAGTCTTGTGGTTTATAATTCACACCAGCAGCCAATTCCTTTAGTTAGAAATCTCTACATGACTTTCATTAATTCAATGAAACGGTCCAATGTTTTCTGTTGTTTCTAGGATGCACTGTCAGACATAAAATGACTCTGTCAATTATCCAACATCTACTTAATATCCAATTTGCCAAAATGTTCATCAGCATAGCATTGAATTTCACGATGGTAGTCAGTTTCGACAGACAGTGGCTTTTTAAGGGAAATACTGCTTAGCTATGATAACAAAGTCTGAAGAACGCTTACTGTTTGTGTTTTATTATCAAAAATTAGGTGAAATATGTATACTACAAAGACACAAAGCTTCTGTGCCTATATAACACGGCGTTCAACATTGAGTAAAGTAAATATAGATCTCAATTTCAGGTAAGGAAAAAGCTAAAAGGAAAAAAAGGAGTGAAGTGTTTCTTGCCATTGGGTTGAACTAGAGACTTGTCTATCAACGGAGACAGTGCTGACATGCAGCAGATTGTCTGTCTGTCAGTAATAATCTGATACATTAAAATAACTAAGTGGAATAAGACAGGCAACAGTTATACCTTCCGGTATTTCTCTTGTTTGTTATTCATGGTACACAAGGAGTGAATTCCTTAGCACTTCAGACATAGCTTCCTTTCTTCTAAGAAATCAGTATCAAAGTTTCGAATTTTGAAAGCTCTTCCTTTTCCGTTTTTCCTGGCAGATTGGTTAATCACATCGTCAATACGGCAATCAATGTCAGGGTGTGTGTTCAACAAATCTAAGCCATTAAGTCGATCCTCCTTCACTGTCGACCTCAGCCATGTCTTGTGCTGAAAAACTTCTTTCTACTGTAGCAACAGATGCGGGAAGACAAGCAAATATTTTGTACAGCGTGTGCAAAGTAGGATAGTGAGATCTAGGACAAACAGACAACACTTGCAGAAGAGAATCACGATCATTAAGGGCGTTTATGCTCGATTGCTTGTATTTAAGAATCTCTCCCATTAGTCTGTCAAAGAGTGATTCTTCTTCAAATAACGGTAGTTTAGTTACGCACTGATTCAACTTATGTGGCAGATCATTACCGTTATGTTTCAGTAGTTGCGAGGGCAAAAGGATGTTGTATTTTAAATGATAAATATTTTCTTCAGCAAAACGTTCTCTCATGTCAGTCGTAACATGGTCCAGTGTTGGAATAAAAACAGTTCTTTTCAAATACGTCACATCATCATCATTATGATCGCAGTTTTCCGTGTGTCTTTGCCTGCCTGTAAGACGAGGAACACTCATCTCCACGTCTAACTCCTCCATAACTGGCTTCACCTCTTCAACAATACGAGCAAAGTGGCTATCAGTATTAGCTCTCATGCCGTCGTACACCTTGAGCGTCGAATGTAACTTTGCTTTTGACATCGCGACGTCCAAATTAGGGTCTTGTAAGACTTTGCTGACTGGCTACGTTATGCTCCTAATGTCTCTCAGTGTAAACAGAGTGATAATAAACTCACAATTAAAGAGAGCTTGAAGGAGAATATTGGCTTTATCAGCCGTTGTCTTGTCCCTTAAACACTGTATTTCTTTAAGAACTTGGCAAACTGTTCCGGGATCAGCTGCGAATTGAATAACAGCATCATGTCGCTCAGCCCATCTCGTTTGACAGTGTGACTGCAGCAAGTGTTTTCGGTGACTCTTCAATGTTGCTAACCGCTTTCTAGACGCTATAAAGAACGATACTACTTTTTCGATAGCACCACGTGAGTTTCTCACACTTGTAACTTTGCAACTGCGAGAGACAGCGAGGTTGAGCTGATGACTTCGACACAGCCACAGCTCCTTTCAATTCTAACGTATTAACTAAGCAACCATCACAGCCTATCCCCACACAGTTCTCCAGTGACTGAGAAAGACTATCCATTCTCCTTAGAATCGTAGTACCTAATACTTCATCAATAACGCTACGCTCTTCATCTTGATTCTCTTGAGGTTCATCGTCAACATTTCCAGTGGCGGGGGCGGCGCGGGTGGCAATGCGGTCGGTCCCGCAAGGGGGGCGGGGGGAGCGCCCCCCCCCCCCCCATATGTATCCGCCACTGTCTCCATCACTTTCACAGACATAAACACGCATATGCGTGCACTCACCCACAGACAAGTAGACAGAAAGAAAGAGAGAGAGAGAGAGGCTAAATAATGCGTTGGATAACCAGAGGAAAACAGAATACTGCCTGGAAAAACAAGAGGAACGAAAAAAATTATAACCGATCGAGTATTAAAACGTTCACTATCTGTGATTTGGGTAATTCTCTTCTGTTTTGTAGCTGTTGGTGTGTTGTGTTTCCGGGTTTAGAACCAGCCCGGCAGTTAGATACTGGACTGCGGGGCACCGCCCAAAAGCCACATGCAGCCTGGCAGGTGGACAAGGCGAATAGCAGTTTATCTGGGCCATGGATTCGATCCAGGTTTGACGCATCATCATGCCACACAATCTAGTATACTGAGCGTTAATCTGTGTGTGGGGAGGATGCTGTGCTAAGAAATCCAGATTTTATGCGGTTTAATACGTTCATTTTCGTTCTTTGCATCGTTACTTCATTTTATTTCGTATTTTTCCTAATTAATTATGATTTTATATACACTCATATTTAAATTATTTCTGTAAATTAGTATCTTTATTACCACATAACTGAAGTTAATAATTAAAAACGTACTATTATGCAGAGAATTTTCGATGTTATTTTCATTTCCTTAACAGGATGGAGAAAATTGCATCAAGAGAGCATAGAGGATGAGCATGAAGACTTTCCCTCATTACAAAAATTTAATTCTGAGGAATTATCTTAGGTACAGCTACCTGGTTTGTTGCAAATAGTAGCTTAAATCAAAAGTTTTTTATGAATACACTTCCACATACCTATCCGCTCTTCTGCAAATAGAAGCTTAACTCCTCATGGAATTTTTGTCGATACATTTAATACATGTGATCTGACAGCATCTAATTTCATTTCTTTCTCTCTCTGTTTTGGTGCAGGTAGAGTAATTTGGAAGTATTGCTGTCACAGTGGCGTCTATGTAGGAGAAAGCGCAGTGTGTGATTTCATGAAACGTGGGCGCCCAATACAGTTCAGCGACATTAGGGAAGTGTCAAAGGTCGAGGTCCGCCAACCGTGAACAGCGTCAAAGGATAGTGCGACGCGGTTAAAAGAGACTGGCAGTGCCAAAGACAAAGCAAGAAGTGGCGGTAGACCTCGAATGAGTGACGGTAACATTGCTACTGTGCGGAAAACAGTCTAACGCAGTCCGTGAAAATCGATGAGTCGTGTTTCTAGAGAAATACGAATACCTCTGAGCACTCTGGTGCAGATCTTACACAAAGGGCTGTATTTCCATGCATACAAGTCAAATCAAAGAGCCAGACGTGCTGAGTTTGCTAGGAACACGCTGGAGCGAAAAATGCGGAAAGTGGCTATCTTAAAAAGATAACTTTTCAGATGAAGCGAATTTTCACATCCTCAGGAAAGTAAATAGGCATAATGCCCAGACCTGAGAGTCAGAGAACTCACATATCGTAGTGCTGTAGATAGAGGGCTGCCAGAAAGTGAGTGTATTGTGTGGTTTAGCGGACAACAACGTTATTGGACAGGATTTTTTTTTTCACTGAGCCTATAACTATGGCAACAATTTACCTAGACTTTACGAAGTACCTCAGTTACAGTAATTTCAAAAAAAAATTTCAAATGTGTGTGAAATCTTATGGGACTTAACTGCTAAGGTCATCAGTCCCTAAGCTTACACACTCCTTAACTTAAATTATCCTAAGGACAAACACACACACTCATGCCCGAGCCCGAGGGAGGACTCGAACCTCCGCCGGGACCAGCCGCACAGTCCATGACTGCAGCGCCTCAGACTACTTTTTTTTTTTCATCTGCTCGATGCAGACGTCGTAAGACACCCATTTCAGTTCGTCGTTGATCCATTAACTTAGTTTTTTTTTATTACAGAGGGCAGCTAACCCTCTGATCGAACACGCTGAGTTACCGTGCCGGCAAGACCGCTCGGCTAATCCCGCGCGGCACAGTAATTTCAAACCACGGGGAGAGGGGTATTTCTTCATAAGTTCTTGGCTGAAACCTTTCCGGGAGGATGGATCGGTAGAGACGGTCCGACATTCACCGCATTCACCAGACGTAACACCTCTTCACTTTTTTGTGGGGTTACGTTAAGAGTAAAGTGTTGAGTTCAGAAATTTCTGGTGTGCAGACACGGGAGGAATACCAGCTGCGCAAGAGATGTTGGCATGTCATGGAGAAGAATTGAGCATCTCCTAGACGATCGACGGATAACAAATGGAGCCTACGTGGAAATGTACCGATAAAAAATCACTTCATGACTGAAACTACCGTTTGGAACAAGCCCCGAACTGTACCCAGCATAGTTCCTTCGAAACAAATTTTCGTAATCAGATAAAGAGTTTGCGCTCACCCTGTACACGAAGCCTAACGGGAATACCGAAGCTCCACCACTGCTGCCACTAGCCGGCATGCGTCCCGTCACCCGTGTGAACGCGGCGCCTCATCACCAACTTGGCTGTGAATGCTCCCAGTCGTAACAGCAGCGCACGCCCCTTTAGGAAGCGTGTCCGCGTTATTCAGGCCGTTATTTCTGCCGAGCCCCTCACGTCTCTTCAGAGAAGTCGCCCGCACGCAGGGGCGGCATTTCCCGGCTCTTCCGGGAAGAAGTGAGCAATCTTCCGAGTTGCCGTTCGGCGACGTCGGCGAGCGCTTCAGAAATAATCGCGCGGCCCGCTCCGCAATTAGAATGCAAACGCGCCGGCGACGCTAAAGCTAAAGTAGCCCGCGCTCTCGAGCCGCGTGACGTCAGCGCGGCCAGCTGGCTCTGAGCTGCTGCAGTGTGCAGCATCTCTGGCGGCGCGTGTCGCTGCACGCTGCATATCTGCGGAAGGGGCAGCGCGTACTCTCGTGATAATGGAAGCGCTACGAGAGGACGGACGGAACACTGACGTACGCGTTTGCCGGCTGAGGCTTTAATTCTTGCCACGAATTTCGCCCGCTCCGTTTGGTATCTGCGTTATTAAACTACGCCCAGTAAGTTCAGTGGGAGACGTACACTACTGGCCATTAAAAATGCTACACCACGAAGATGACGTGCTACAGATGCGAAATTTAACCGACAGGAAGAAGATGCTGTGATATGCAAATGATTAGCTTTTCATAGCATTCACACAAGGTTGGCGCCGGTGGCGACACCTACAACGTGCTGACATGAGGAAAGTTTCCAACCGATTTCTCATGCACAAACAGCTGTTGACCGGCGTTGCCTGGTGAAACGTTGTTGTGACGTCTCGTGTAAAGAGGAGAATGCGTACCATCGCGTTTCCGACTTTGATAAAGGTCGGATTGCAGGCTATTGTAATTGTGGTTTATCGTATCGCGACATTGCTGCTCGCGTTGATCGAGATCCAATGACTGTTAGCAGAATGTGGAATCGGTGGGTTCAGGAGGGTAATACGGAACGCCGTGCTGGATTCCAACGGCCTCGTATCACTAACAGTCGAGATGACAGGTATCTAACCAGCATGGCTGTAACGGATCGTGCAGCCACGTCTCGATCCCTGAGTCAACAGATGGGGACAAGTCAACAACCATCTGCACGAACAGTTCAACGACGTCTGCAGTAGAATGGACTATCAGCTCGGAGACCATGGTTGCGGTTACCCTTGACGCTACATCACAAACAGGAGCGCCTGCGATGGTGTACTCAACGACGAACCTGGGTGCACTAGTGGCAAAACGGCATTGTTTCGGATGAATCCAGGTTCTGATTGCAGCATCATGATGGTCGCATCCGTGTTTGGCGACATCGCGGTGAACGCACATTGGAAGCGTGTATTCGTCATCGCCATACTGGCCTATCACCCGGCGTGATGGTATGGGGTGCCATTGGTTACACGTCTCGGTCACCTCTTGTTCGCATTGACGGAACTTTGAACAGTGGACGTTACATTTCAGATGTGTTACGTCCCGTGGCTCTACCCTTCATTCGATCCCTGCGAAACCCTACATTTCAGCAGGATAATGCACGACAGCATGCTGCAGGTCCTGTACTGGCCTTTCTGGATACAGAAAATGTGGAATCGGTGGGTTCAGGAGGGTAATACGGAACGCCGTGCTGGATTCCAACGGCCTCGTATCACTAACAGTCGAGATGACAGGTATCTAACCAGCCTGGCCAGCACATTCTTGAGATCTCTCACCAATTGAAAACGTCTGGTCAATGGTGGCCGAGCAACTGGCTCGTCACGATACGCCAGTCACTACTCTTGATGAATTGTGGTATCGGGTTGAAGCTGCATGGACAGCTGCACCCGTACACGCCATCCGAGCTCTGTTTGACTCAATGCCCAGGCGTATCAAGGCCGTTATTACGGCCAGAGATTGTTGTTCTGGGTACTGAATTCTCAGGATCTAAGCCCTCAAATTGCGTGAAAATGTAATCATATGTCAGTTCTAGTATAATATATTTGTCCAATGAATACCGGTTTATCATCTGCATTTCTTCTTGGTGTAGCAGTTTTAATGGCCAGTAGTGTATTTCACGACATACATTAAGGTGACAAACGTCACAGGATAACGACATGCTCATATTCAGAGGGCGGTAGTATCGCTTAAACGAGGTATAAACGGGCAGCCCACTGGCGGAACTGTCGTTTGTCCGCAGGTGATTCATGTGAAGAGGTTTCCGACCTGATTATGGCCGCACAAACGGGAATCAACAGACTTTGGACGTGGAATGGTAATTGGAGCTAGACGCATGGGACATTCCATATCAGAAACCGTTACGGAATTCAATATTCCGAGATCCACAGCGCCAATCATTACCTCTTACCAACGACAGTCAAGTGGCCGACCGCCTTCACTTAACGACCTAGAGCAGCGGCTGTTGCGTAGAGTTTTCAGTGCTAACAAACAAGCAACACTGCGTAAAATAACCGCTTAAATTAATATGGGACGTTCGACGAACGTATCCGTTAGGACAGTGCGGTGAAATTTGGTGTCAGTGTGCTATGGCAGCAGACGACCGACGGCAGTGCCTTTGCTAACAGCACAATATAGCCTGCAGTGCATCTACTGAGCTCGTAGCCATTCCGGTCAGACCCTAGACGAATGGAAAACTGGGAGTCCCGATTTCAGTTGGTTCGAGTGTGGCGCAGACCTTACTAAGCCATGGCCCTAAGTTGTCAACCAGGCACTATGCAAGTTGGTGGTGGCTCCATAATGGTATGAGTGCGTTTACATGGGATGGATTGGGTCCTCCTGTCCAACTGAACCGATCATTGAATGGAAACGTTGATGTCCGTCTATTTTGAGACCATTTGAACCCATTAATGGACATCATGTTTCCAAAAAACGATGGAATTTTTACGGACGACAATGCGCCATGTCACCGGGCCAAAATTTTTCGCGATTCGTTTGAAGAACATTCGGGACACTTGGAGCGAATGATTCGGCATCCAGATCGCCCTACCTGAATCTTATCGAATATTTATAGAATGTAATCGAGAGGTCAGCTCGTGCACAAAATCAAGCAACAGCGACACTTTCTCAATTATGGTCAGCTATGGAGGTTGCATGGCTCGATATTTCTGCAAGGGACTTCCAACGACTTCTTGAGTCCACGCCCTTTCGAGTTACTGCACTCCTCTGAGAAAAAGGGGGTACGACATGATATTAGGTCTCCCTTGACTTTTGTCTCTTCATTGTATATCTGCGCTGCCGACTCATTTGGCACCTATGAAGATGGAATAAACAAATGTAGAAAAAGAATATCGTTCTCTACCTCTGGCGGTCTTGTACTCCAGTAGTACATGCCACGTAGAATCGTTGCACTACGTCGGGCAAAATGAGGTCCGATACGATATTAGCAAGTATCTAATGACTTTTGTCACCTCACTAAAACTTCCTGGAAATTTCTGCTCATCTGATATCTGTCATGTTATATTATAGTCTGGGAGACGAGTCTTTGGTATTGACAGCTCGGTAGCGTCTTTCCGTTGCCTAGCGACCGCAGGCAGGCAGCCAATGACGGCCTGACTTGGAGCGGGTAGCAAGGGCCACGTCGCCGCTCTGAAACCCGGTCGCGCGCGCTTATGAAACTTACCAGGGTCTCGCGTGCAGGCGGTGCGGTCGTTAGTCGTTTGTCTGAAGTTGAATTCGCAGTTTATTTCGTTTTTGTTGTTTTTAGTGTTTCTTTGTTTATGTTTCGTTGTAAACAATGTCTAGCGCGGCGGGTAGTACCAGCCCAACACAAGAAGTGAAACGGAGGAAGAAAAGTGTGCTACACACCCAGGCCCGTGAATTCGTGTGCTCTGTGAGGGATTACTTTGAGAAAGAAAAGGACAAAGGTGGGCCCTTAATTCCTGTTGTTCAGGTTGTGAAGAGAACTGCAGCAGCATTGAAAATAAGTAAGAACACTGTTGTAAAGATAGGGAAAGAACAGTATAGCGTAGATTGTGACGAGAGTGGCACAACAAAGCTGCACACACCAGGGAAGAAGCGACCGAGAAATAAGCAAGTGACAGCTTTGGACGATTTTCAGAAAGACGCTGTTCGTCGTCATATATACTGCTATTATAAGAGAAGGGAACATCCCACTCTATCTAAATTACTGGTGTCGCTTCAGAAGGACGATCTTTTTAAAGGGAGCAAATTTTCATTGCGTACAGTGTTGAAAGACATAGGCTTCAGCTATTCATTGTTTAACGGACCAAAAATATTAATGGAAAGGACAGATGTAGTTGCATAGCGGTGCAGATTTCTGCGCAGGATCATGGGTGTGGAATTCGAAAGTATAGTGTGGTTAGATGAAACTTGGGTCAATGCCAGCCATTCTTTATGTAGAGGCTGCAATGATGGAACGCCCGAGGGGACAATGGCAGTGCCTGTTGGCAAAGGAGGGCGTATTATTGTCTTACATGCACGAACATCGAAAGGTTTTGTGCCAAACTGCTTGAAAATATATCGGTCAAAAGAGACGGGAGATTACCATGAATAAATGAACAGTGTAGTATTTCAAGAATGGTTCGAGACACCGCTTATGACGAATCTGACAAGTCCATCAGTGATTGTTACGGACAATGCGCCTTATCATTCCGTTGTTCACGATAAGGCACAAACCTTGGCAACAAAAAAAGACGATATCATTCAGTGGTTGAAACGGCGAAAAGTAGATTTCAGAGAAGATTTAAGGAAGGCGGAACTGCTCGAAATTGTGGCACAAAAGAAACCCCAATTTCCAACATATATAATTGACGAGATTGCTAAAAGGCACGGGCATGAAATCGTTCGGCTTCCTCCATACCACTGTCACTTCAATGCAATTGAAGGAGCGTGGGCGCAGATAAAAAATTACGTTGCTGCAAACAATAAAAAATTCACGATCTCTGAAGTGGAAACTCTCCTTCCAGCAGTTATCAATAAAGTGACAAGCGAGACGTGGGCTAAAATTGTAAACAGCACTGCAAGTGCCATCAGAGAGGCGGCCAAAACCGAAGGGGTTGTGGAACAATGCATCGGAAATTTAATTATACATCTGGGAGAGAGCAGTGATAGTTCGAGTAGTGCTGAAGAAGACAATGTCAAATCAGATTCTCACAGTGATGTGAGTGGTGTTTTTCCATTACAGTAACTACAACGTATTCAGGAATGTAAGGAGGGAGTTTGCTATCGAGCTACAACCAGATCATCATATTGTGAGTACTTTCTTCAGATTATAACTCTTAATACACTGACCAATTATTCTGTAGCTTGTAGCAGAACAAATTAATAATGCTAATACTTAACAATGGAAACCAAAACTGCTAATGTTCAACAACTTGCGAAAATAGTTTTAATTTCAGTTGTGAAGTTTAACAAATAACTTTATTATGTTTCAGCATCTTATATACTTGTACTAAATAGCTCTTATCAGTTTTCGAGTTAATATATTTCAAGCATCAACTTTAAATAAATTCACGCGTACCAATACGACTTGTATTTTGTCTCGCCTTTATTTCTGCTGCTAGGGAACGCGTGTAGCAGACAGGGCGCCACGTGCTGTGAGCCACGTTCGGCAACAGCGCCGTCTGCCCGCCGGAACTGTCAGTACCAATCACTCGTCTCACGGACTATAGGTACAATAAGTTCTGTGGTTGGTTCAAATGGCTCTGAGCACTATGTGACTAAACGTCTGAGATCATCAGTCCCCTAGAACTTAAGAACTACATAAACCTAACTAACCTAAGGACATCACACACATCCGTGCCCGAGGCAGGATTCGGGCCTGCGACCGTAGCGGTCGCGCGGTTCCAGACTGTAGCGCCTAGAACCGGTCGGTCACCCCGGCCGGATGTTCTGTGGGACAGGCGTAGTAAATAAGACGTACGTTACGGGCACATCATGACGAGAAAAATATTTGTCAAGATCCAAATTAATTATGTGTAGGAGGAATAATCAAAAAAATTTTAATTTGGTCCTCGAAAAGTAAAGTTACGCAGTTAACTTTTTATCTACAGCTACATATCTGAAGACCTGGCAAACATTGACATCCCGCGTCGCAGTACCGTAGCAAAACAAAATAGCGCAGCCCATTTATAAACTCGAGTGTTGTGCGGTAATTCGTTTCTGATCGCAGCAAAAATGTTGCTGCTGTGACAGGCCAATCCAGACGACTAAAGAAGTCATCTGAACAGGTCTGACAAAGCAGCAACATTTCCAAACTCCCGTATGGACGACATTGTAATAAGCACCACAGCGCGGATAAACAAGTGAAAGAGTTGAGAATAAATAAGTCACCATATCCGGATGGGATCCCATTTCGGTTTTAGAGAAAGTACTCTACAGCATTCCCCCTTAGCTTGCATTTATCGCGAATCTCTCGACCAGCGAAAAGACCCAAGCGATTGGACAAAAGCGCAGGTGACTCCTGTATGTAAGAATAGTACAACAACGCACCCGCAGAATTACAGACCAACATCCCTCATTTCGGTTTGCTTAAGAATTCTTGAATATATTCTGAGTTCGAATATAATAAATCGTCTTCAGATCGAGAAGTACGGTTTTAGAAAGTATCACTCGTCCGAAACTCAGCTTGCCCTTTTGTGGTTCAAATGGCTCTGAGCACTATGGGACTTAACATCTACGGTCATCAGTCCCCTAGAACTTAGAACTACTTAAACCTAACTAACCTAAGGACATCACACAACACCCAGTCATCACGAGGCAGAGAAAATCCCTGACCCCGCCGGGAATCGAACCCGGGAACCCGGGCATGGGAAGCGAGGACGCTACCGCACGACCACGAGCTGCGGACTGCCCTTTTGTCACATGATATACTCCGAAATGTGGATGAAGGACATCGGGCGGATTCCATATTTCTAGATTTCTGGGAAGCATTTGACACGGTGCCCCATTGCAGACTGTTGACGAAGATACGAGCATATAGAGTAGGTTCTCAGTTAAGTGAGCGGCCCGAAGATTTCTCAAATAATAAAACCCAGTATGCTGTCCATGAGTGTTCATCAGAGACGAGGATACCGACAGGAGTGGCCCAGCGAAGGGTGATAGGACCACCAATATTTTCTACACACATAAATCATCTGGTGGACAGGGTGAGCAACAATCTGCAGCTGTTGGCGGATAATGCTGTTGTGTACGGCAAGGTGTCGTTGTGGAGTAAGTGTAGGAGGAAACTTGATGGTTTATAAAAAATTTGTAGTTGGTGTGATGAATGAGGGACAGCTTTAAATGTAGAAAAACGTAAGTTAATGCGGGTGAGTAGGCAAAAACAACCCATAAGGTTCAGTTACAGCATCAATAGTGTACTGCTTGACACACTCGCGTTGTTTAAATATCTGGGCGTAGCATTACAAAGTGATATGAAATGGAACGACCGTGTGAGGATTGTGTTAGGGAATGTGAATTGTCTAGTTCGGTTTACTGGGACAATTTTGGGAGAGAGTGATTCATCTGTAAAGGAGACTGCATTTAGGACGCTGGTGCGACCTGTTCTTGAGTACTTCCCGAGTGTTTGGGATCCGTCAGTGTCGGATTAAAGGAAGACATCGAAGCAATTCAAAGGTGAGCTGATAGATTTGTTACTGATGAGTTCGAACAACACGCAAGTGTTACGGAGATACTTCGGGAACTGAAATGGGAATCCCTGGAGGGAAGGAGACGTCCTCTTGGAGGAACACTACCGAAAAAATTTAGAGAACCGACATTCGAAGCTGACTGCAGAAGGATTCTGGTGTCAGGATACATTTTGCGTAAGGACCACAAAGATACGAAAAACTAGGACTCATGTGGAGGCATATAGATAGTAGTTTTTCCCTCGCTCTATTTGCGAATGGAACAAGAAAGGAAATGATTCACAGGCCTAGTGGTACAGGGTACCGTCCGCTACGCACTGTACTGTGGCTTGTGAAGTCCGTATGGAGATGTAGAAAGCGAATTACCACACGATACTATACTTTATGATTAGTAGTCTGGAACAGGCTAACGCAACAGCAACATTTCCACTGCGGTCGAAAGGAATTACCTCTCGACTCTATACTATATCAACAAGCTGCCCGAATAGCCGCGCGCGTCAAGTCGCCGCTTCCGAGATTAGGGGAGGCGCATCGACCGAGGATCGAATCGACACGGCAGATTAACGACGACGGGCAGTTTGCCGGCCAGCGTGAACGTGGTTTTTAGGCGGTTTCCCACTTCCGACGAGGTGAATACGGGGCTGGTACCCACGACCTGTCTCAGTGACATGATTCACAAACATTTCGAACACGTTCCCATACTTTCGCATGACTAACACTTTGACATAAACAGCTGGGGCAACCAATTTTCGTCCCGCGTGACGGGCGGAGGGTCGGGAGAATGGCTGACAAGAAGCGCATCCGGCCACGCTACCAAACTAACGTATCAATCAAATCTAGATGCACGGACCAACTCCACACAGATAGAAGGTAAAGGCCAGGGAAAAAGAAGACTGCTTTATCAGGGGTCTGCGTCATTTTGTTTTGGCTCGTCTAGCGACATGCTATGGTATGGCAGCGCATATACTTCATTACGTAAGAGACTGTGATTGGTAATACATTTGAAGCTGTGCGAACTAGTCTCACCTGTAATAAATGACGCCACAACGATCTATATGGAAAGAATTTTCGTCTTTTCCTGATTCTGTGTTTACTTCACAAAAGCTTTTTGGTCTGCTCTCACGATACAAACATGTTGAAGAATGTTCAGCGGCACCGAGCAAGGTGGCGCAGTGGTTAGCACACTGGATTGGCATTCAAGAGGTTCAAATACCCATCCGGCCATTCGAATTTAGGTTTCCCTTCATTTCCCTAAGTCGTCCCTGGCAAATTCTAGAATAATTTCCTTTCCCATCCTTTCATAATCGGAGCTTGTGCTCCTTCTTTAATGAGCGCGCTATTCTCTTCGCAGTTAAAAAAAATCTCAAAAGGAAATGATTACGCAGGTATTTGCAATTCACCCATTTCGCAACAAAAATAATTATCAAATACGTTATAAGCATCCAAGTTGTTACCTTTTGTAATTATTTGAAATTACTACAACAAGTGTGAACGAAAAAGGGAAAAAATCATCTGATTTCGCTTTCACTCAAGTTAACATCACGCTATCCGGTCTTGTACAAAGACGCGTGCATGTTCACCCGCTGGGAACGCCTAGCATAGCTCTTTGGACCATGCGGACACATGACCTGTTTTGCGTGTAGGTCTTTGGTTCGCGACTGCCAATTAGACGGCTTGTCGCGAAAATTCGTTTCTGAACTTGCGTGGCGTGGGTCCAGTTTGCAGCAGCCCGAGTTGCTCGTGAGTTTTATACACTTCTGGTCTGGCTTTGGTTGTGCTCGATCACACGGTCGAAGGTTGCTGTTTCACACCATACTAATGCAAGTCTTTGGATGATGCTGCTAAATGGTATTGGCTTAAGCAACGCATTGCAGGTGCAATCAGCTGCACTTGTGTAGGACCAGCTAGTTTTCCGATGTCGCGGTAAGGCAAGGTAAATCTCTTGTCATTTCTAGGCTTTTCGGGAATTTAGTTTCTTTATGTACAGCTTCATTCACAAGGAAGTCCGTTCGATTCTTTGATATCATTAGTTTTTCATATATTGTAAAGCAATTTATCTCTTTTTTACTCAATTTCAATTTCGATGTCCAGTGTACTTCTGCATGTTCTGTAAAAGGAGTGGTTTACGAATAGAGCAATTCATTAACAAATTTGCTGTCGATGTGCTCGTTTTTTTCTAGTTTTCCTCGTTTGTTCTGCAACAACGTGATTATAGAAGCTCACAGTCAGACACAACCTACATAATGATCGCATCCTTTGTTTAATTGCACTGGCACTCATATGTATCTTGTAAATATCACAACGCCACGAGTACTATTTTATACTAAGTAATTTCTGAGTATTTCTGAGCAGCCAGAACACGCTGTAGGTCGACTTTCAACGGATGCTCAGAGGAAAGCTCTCTTGTGTTAGGATTTTTGCATGTACGTAAGTTTCAGAGTTCTTTCAGGCTATACAAACTACACCAGCCAGTGCGTTGCACGAAAGGTCGTCTTTAAAGTAAATTCCATTACATCCTTTCTGAGACACATGAGTCTGTTTCTCGCTGCCCTTGCGGAAGTTAACTGCTCTCAACACATAATTCATCGTCAGATGCTTTTTCAGTAGGGCTTGCTGGATAAACGGTTATAAACAGTTACGTGTAATTCAGATTCTGTTTGGTAGGGTAATTAATTTAAAAAATGAAACAGTTGGCTTTGATTTGTGACGCATTTTCTCGTAAAAATGCCTTAATAGAAAAATAAATCGTAGCGGCTGTAGGAGACGTTTACACCAAAATAATCTGACGACAGCCACTAAACAGTACCTCAACAGCTCTTTGTTGATGCTTTGAGAAGATACAGTACGAAGCTTGCGCTTGTTCCTCTAGGAAAATGTGCAAGCCGAGTGGAGACTGATGCTTCGTACGGAGGCCTCACACGAATTCTATCACCACGAAATTATTTACATTTCTGTAGTTAATAATGCATCCTTCATTGTATTGAAATTCTGATAAACTTTAGTGAATGCTGAGGAAGTGAGGTGGCTAATAGCCTCAATCTAGACAGTTCGTTATTTTCTAATAAGAAGGTCAACAGGAATGATCACAAATTTATTTTACGCTTGCAACAGCCTTTCGGAGATGCTGAAAAATAGGAGCTGGCAAACGCATGAAGACAGAGACCTACTACCCGATGAATGCCTACTCAAAAAGTTTCAGGAACCGCGAAGACGGGTTTAGACCGCTTGCTGCACGCACACCGGCATTCAAGCATTTATTGTTCACGCGTTAATGGAACTGCAAGAAACTCTGCTGTTTGGTACAAGGAAATGTATGCTTCGCCATGCACTCCATAGTGGATTACAGTAGATATACGAGCAGACGTAGACTCGGTTTGTGACGAAGCTCCATGTACTAGTTCCTTTGATGTCAGTCGATAGCGTTGTACAAAGCCAAACGTCTCTAAGAAATGTAGGAATTCAAAACCTACATCTTCGATTTACGTTCACGATTAGCAAGTTACCCTTGAATATTACCAAATGAATTGAAAATTAGCGATGTGAACAACTTGCGATCTTCGTAACTATTAATTTTACACAACGTTTAGCACATATATTATTTACGAAGATTTTAATGCATTTTGCAAATTAAGCACCTATTACCCTCTGACAGCAATCATTCCACAAACTAGTTAATTATTTAAATATATTCATACTAAAAAGCAATTTATATTTAAATTTACTCTATAGCGCTCACAGAGTTACTGCGTCGATCGTGTTACATGGAACACATTATAAGCGCTTCCTCTCATGCGTTTCACGGCGCGGGAAATTGAGGTGGTTAGCTGAGCATGAGAAGCGTCGCAACTACATTTATTATGTACGAGTACTATCTGCAAATTGTGGTCAAGTGAGCAGCAGAATGCATATTTTATTTACTACATACATTGCTCTACAAAATTTATGGACGAAAGTAACTTTCGCACGACGTGTCACTGCCAAGTAATACAGCTCGATGAAACTTGGGTTCCTGATGGCATATATTATCTTAAAACTCTGGAAAGACTTATGTTTTCATCAGTTTCGTATCAGCGTTTTCGGCTGAAAGCGTGTTAACCCACTATTTTATTCGCCTTTATTTTTTTCCTTGGGAAACGAGCCTTGGAAAAGTGATAAAGCGATAGGTAATATGACTGACCACTTCCAGTAGGTGTCAATTCCTGTAAGCTGTTATTTCACCAAGAGGATATATCATGAAGTCAGATCATATCACACATCTGGGGATGGCTACACTGCATCGCTCAGAGACATCCACACTTTCATGGCAAGGTTCATTTCTCTCTACCTTGAGGAACCATCAAATTGTACACTATAAAAACAAGTAGCTCCATGAGGTTTACCTTCACTTAATATCGTTCCATGGATTTATGCGCTTTTGTCGATGTGCCTATTGGCAATTATTCTATCCCTGTTCCACAATTCGTAATGAAAACAACCTTATCTTTTGTAACATTGGGGCTTCTTTAGGCTAAGTTAACTTTGGTTTCCAACCTTGTGCAGGTATTTTACTCTCGTCTGTAGCTTCACTCTGTTCATGTGATCGTTTCTTATATCCTTTCACGCTTCTCTTTTTATTTTGATATGCTCCCGTCCTTGATTTTGTGTTAAATGTGCTTCAGTCCAGTGCTGTCTCTCGTCTTATATCACCCAACTTCCACTGTTCAGACAATTCCATGTGTTAACGAGGTTACGTTTTACCTCCTGAGCTTGTGTCCGGACCATCTTTATCAGTTTGCTGTCGTTCTTGCGAAGTGTAGGCCCATATTAAAAGATCAGTCTTCTTTTGCTGGCGGTGTCCTCTCCTGTGCTTCTATAATCCATACTTTTTCTATTGGCGCAAAGACGTATCTATCACCATCTAAATTTTTCTTCCCGTAGTTTCGAACCTCAGGTCAGTTTGCATATAGAACCTCTGGTTTACTTACGTTGGTCATGTACTTCGTTACTTGATAGACGCCCTGAGTCCAGTTTAACCTTTCTGCTTGTAGATTTTCTTAACCAGCACTTCAAATGCACTTAGGTACCAAGATACGAAAGCAAGCCGCAAACGTCTCGGCCTTCTCTACAGTCTAAAACTTTTTCTAATGCATAGTCAAGAGGCCGTAACGTAATACTTTCCCATGGACGTCTCACGAAAGCGGTCCACTCAGGCGTTTTGTAGTGATAATTGTAAAGTTACTGTCAACAACAACTGACGTAGCAGACACCACGATCTTTTCCTTTGAAATGCACAAGTGGAGAATAAATTAGTGCGCTGAAAAGAAATAACAATACGAGCTTCCAGGTGCCTGTATTAGTGACGTTATAGCCAAGTGGTTTCACTTTCGGTGACACAAACACAGACGAGGAGGTGAGTCATTTTAGGAAGATTTAAAATTCTCTTCACAGTAAAATCTTTACGGACAGAGCGTTTTACATCAGTCAACGAAGACGTCCGATGCGCCGTTAACTCGAGAATAGCGAATCCAAAGATTTAGAGTAATTTTAAAAAAATACAGAAGAAAAGCAGAGAAACTCTTCATCCTCGGTGGCGTTTCTGCCATCGCCGTAGCTCCTCGTTCCACAGAATAATGTGATACAGAAGTAGGTACCAGGAGAAGTGTCAGTCGAAGCGTATTTGACCAACACTGTTAACGGTGCTGGCAACACGTGGGAAGCTGAATGCGTCCTCCACAAAAGCGTCGGCCAAGGTCGCTGAGCTGGTGCGACCTACATTAATTCGGATTCCTTTCTCCCAAAGCGGAGCCAGTTTGGAACAGAAGGGAAGCGACAGGTATTACAACATCCTTTTGTCTCATATTTTACTGTCGATCGCCTAAAATTACTCTTGATGAGTCAAAGTAAACATTGCCTAACACCAAAGAAAAAGAAGAAAAATACATGGAATGACCAAGACGGGATTTACTGTTGTTTTTATGGACGACGACAAGATTAGCCGCCTTACGCTACTGCGCAACAGATGAGTAATACATTAATAGCTTCAGAAGGAATGTGATCAGAAGCTGAATGAGGTTTCTTTTTTATTTCCACAGCGAGGTACGTGTGTGGCAAGGGAATGGTTTTCTGGATACCACGACGGTATGGAATAATTTACGTTCTCTGAGAAAATGACAGGCCGGGTATCGAAAGAAATACTCAAACACATTCCATTAAGGGATTGCACACGGCATAATTGCGATCTACGGGGTGGGGGAAATAAAAGTGGCCTGGATGAGGGGATACCATTAACGGAGGAGGAGGATGTCTACAGTTACTTTCACCAGGATGGAGCAAATGCCCATACAGTCGGCCAAACCTGGGAGCACATTTACACATACTTCACGCCTGACAGAATTATTACCAGTGATCAGTCTGGTCGCGGCCCTAGCTGACCACCTAGGTCACCTGATCTGTCAGTGTGCGATTACTATGCGTGGAGAGTCCTCAAGACTAAAGTGTATCGGCACAATGCTTATAGTCTTCAAGAACAGCAGCAGAACATTTCGGATGAGATTGCAGCAGTTCCAGCAGTCCATCTTCGATCCATTTTCAGCAACTTGCTGATCAGGGCTCAAAAGTGTCAATAGATAAATGGTGGTGACTTTCAATATCTGCTATAGTCGGGTTAATATTGTATCTCCTTTGCTGTGTTTCTTTCTCCCCTGGAATTCTGTTTTTATATGCCCCACCCGGTAATACCATCCAACATTCAAAAAAGTTGGAAGAACCGCAAGGAGTGTATCTGAGTTGCTCATCAACGACGCATTTCTTGAACATACCTACATTGTGGCAGCTCACACGTTTCATGTGCTATTGTTTGATAGTAATAGCATAATGAAGAAACGGTAGCGTATTTTCCGAAAATTGAGAGTTTTTTGCCAAATAAATTAACAAACAACGGAACTGATTCTCCTTGGTACACAAAACTGGTTAGAACACTGTTGCAGAAACAACGAAACAAACATGCCGAATTTAAACAAATGCAAAATCCCATTGCTGATCTTTTACAGAAGCTCGAATTTTAGCGCGCAGATCAATGCGAGATGCTTATAACAGTATCCACAACGAAACTTTGTCTCGAAACCTGGCAGAAAATCCAAAGAGATTCTGGTCGTATGTGAAGTATGTTAGCGGCAAGAAAAAATCAATGCCTTCTCTGCGTTATAGCAATGGAGATACTATCGAAGAGAGTGCTGCCAAAGCAAAGTTACTAAACACAGCCTTCCGAAATGCCTTCACAAAAGAAGATGAAGTAAATATTCCAGAATTCGAATCGAGAACAGTTGCCAACATGAGTAACGTAGAAGTAAATATCCTCGGAGTAGTGAAGCAACTTAAATCACTTAATAAAAGCAAGTCTTCTGGTCCAGATTGTATACCAATTAGGTCCCTTTCGGAGTATGCTGATGCATTAGCTCCATACTTAACAACCATATACAACCGTTCACTTGACGTAAGATCTGTACACAAAGACTGGAAAGTTGCACCGGTCACACCAATATTCAAGAAAGGTAGTAGGAGTAATCCACTAAATTACAGGCCCATATCGTTAACGTCGATATGCAGCAGGATTTTGGAACATATATTGTGTTCAAACATTATTAATTACCTCGAAGAACACTGTCAATTGACACACAGTCAGCATGGGTTTAAAAACATCGTTTCTGTGAAACACAACTAGCTCTTTATTCACATGAAGTGTTGAGTGCTATTTACAAGGGATTCCAGATCGATTCCGTATTTCTGGATTTCCGGAAACCTTTTGACACTGTACCACACAAGCGGCTCGTAGTGAAATTGCGTGCTTATGGAATATCGTCTCAGTAATGTGACTGGGTTCTTGATTGCCTGTCATAGAGGTCACAGTTCGTAGTAATTGACGGAAAGTCATCAAGTAAAACAGAACTGATTTCTGGCGTTCCTCAGGGTAGTGTTATAGGTCCTTTGCTGTTCCTTATCTATATAAAAGATTTGGGAGACAATATGAGCAGCCGTCTTTAGTTGTTTGCAGATGACGCTGTCGTTTATCGACTAATAAAGTCATCAGAAGATCAAAACAAATTGCAAAACGATTTAGAAAAGATATTTTAATGGTGAGAAAATTGGCAGTTGACCCTAAATAACGAAAAGTGTGAGGTCATCGATATGAGTGCTAAAAGGAATTCGTTAAACTTCGGTTACACGATAAATAAGTCAAATCTAAAGGCCGTAAATTCAACTAAATAACTACGTATTACAATTACGAACAACTTCAATTGGAAGGAACACATAGAAAATGTTGTGGGGAAGGCTACCCAAACACTGCGTTTTATTGGCAGGACACTTATAAAATGTAACAGACCTACTAAGGAGACTGCCTACACTACGCTTGTCCGTCCTCTTTTAGAATACAGCTGCGCGGGTTGGGATCCTTACCAGATAGGACTGACGGAGTACAACGAAAAAGTTCAAACAAGGGCAGCACGTTTCGTCTTATCGCGAAATATGGGAGAGAGTATCACAGAAATGATACAGGATTTGGGCTGGGCATCATTAAAAGAAAGGTGTTTTTCGTTGCGACGGAAACTTCTCACGAAATTCCGATCACCAGCTTTCTCCTCCGAATGCGGAGGAGAAAAGATCACAACGATAAAATAAGGGAAATCAGAGCTCGTACGGAAAGATATAGGTGTTCATTCTTTCCGCGCGCTATACAAGATTGGAATAATAGAGAATTGTGAACGTGCTTCTATGAACCCTCTGCCAGGCACTTAAATGTGATTTGCAGAGTACCCACGTAGATGTAGAAGGATGCTGAAGACGTAAGCTTTTTCAAAACAATTAGCACTACAGAACGTGGTAATTAATATACACAGTTTCCTTCAGCAAACTCGTTTTCAGTTGAGCCTATGTGTTGTGCAAACTGAAGGAATTCCAGTCCCGTGGTAGGCGCCTCCAGTGCACAGAGCGGCACCGCCTGGCCTGAAGGCAGCCCGGATCACAGTAAGCAGTGGCTCATGTAGCATACTGGAAGGGACAACGTGTTGGCAGCCTACCGCCACGGCCGTACCGTTCAAGTTAACTTATTGACAGTAGAGACTAGACTGATCATTACTTCCTTGCTTCCCTCAAAATCGATACATGCGCAGTTGGATATCTTTGGGACCTTAAGATTTGGCCTGTAAAATGGAAGTGACTTCAGCTGCCGCTGACCGTTCCGCAGGTATAGACTTGGTGAGTAGCACACACACTATTAGTCGCCGTTGCAGAGAGAGGAGGTGCCTCGAGAATAGATAAAAAAGAGGAAAAAGAACACCATTATCACGCTGTTAGGACCACTGTACATATAAAAGTAGAGGAATGTGAAGCTGGATGCTGCGAAAGACAATGCTACCAATTCAGATAAAAATCTTATTTGGCAGTAAAAATGCCCAGGCATGAGTAGCGCATAAATGCGGTTCAGTAATTAAGGCTGCTGTGGGGGTTTACCTTTGTTCTGGAAATTGAAATAGAGACATCATCTTTATCCAGCTTATACCTATAACGTGGAGTGCCGGCACAGTGTGTGTGGTGACTACTGAGGCGCGCTGCCACCTAATTGCTCGTCTGTTTCCAGTCACTTACTTCACTGTGTAAACCTTGGTGGGAGAACACCTGGCAACGACTGAAAATGCACAAGTGCACAATTGCAGATACAGGGTGTTTCAAAAATGACCGGTATATTTGAAACGGCAATAAAAACTAAACGAGCATCGATAGAAATACACAGTTTGTTGCAATATGCTTGGGACAACAGTACATTTTCAGGCAGACAAACTTTCGAAATTACAGTAGTTACAATTTTCAACAACAGATGGCGCTGCGGTCTGGGAAACTCTATAGTACGATATTTTCCACATATCCACCATGCGTAGCAATAATATGGCGTAGTCTCTGAATGAAATTACCCGAAACCTTGGACAACGTGTCTGGCGGAATGGCTTCACATGCAGATGAGATGTACTGCTTCAGCTGTTCAATTGTTTCTGGATTCTGGCGGTACACCTGGTCTTTCAAGTGTCCCCACAGAAAGAAGTCACAGGGGTTCATGTCTGGCGAATAGGGAGGCCAATCCACGCCGCCTCCTGTATGTTTCGGATAGCCCAAAGCAATCACACGATCATCGAAATATTCATTCAGGAAAATAAAGACGTCGGCCGTGCGATGTGGCCGGGCACCATCTTGCATAAACCACGAAGTGTTCGCAGTGTCGTCTAAGGCAGTTTGTACCGCCACAAATTCACGAAGAATGTCCAGATAGCGTGATGCAGTAATCGTTTCGGATCTGGAAAATGGGCCAATGATTCCTTTGGAAGAAATGGCGGCCCAGACCAGTACTTTTTGAGGATGCAGGGACGATGGGACTGCAACATGGGGCTTTTCGGTTCCCCATATGCGCCAGTTCTGTTTATTGACGAGGCCGTCCAGGTAAAAATAAGCTTCGTCAGTAAACCAAATGCTGCCCACATGCATATCGCCGTCATCAATCCTGTGCACTATATCGTTAGCGAATGTCTCTCGTGCAGCAATGGTAGCGGCGCTGAGGGGTTGCCGCGTTTGAATTTTGTATGGATAGAGGTGTAAATCTGGCGCATGAGACGATACGTGGACGTTGGCGTCATTTGGACCGCAGCTGCAACACGACGAACGGAAACCCGAGGCCGCTGTTGGATCACCTGCTGCACTAGCTGCGCGTTGCTCTCTGTGGTTGCCATACGCGGTCGCCCTACCTTTCCAGCACGTTCATCCGTCACGTTCCCAGTCCGTTGAAATTTTTCAAACAGATCCTTTATTGTACCGCTTTTCGGTCCTTTGGTTACATTAAACCTCCGTTGAAAACTTCGTCTTGTTGCAACAACACTGTGTTCTAGGCGGTGGAATTCCAACACCAGCAAAATCCTCTGTTCTAAGGAATAAACCTTGTTGTCTACAGCACACTTGCACGTTGTGAACAGCACACGCTTACAGCAGAAAGACGTACAGAATGGTGCACCCACAGACTGCGTTGTCTTCTATATCTTTCACATCACTTGCAGCGCCATCTGTTGTTGACAATTGTAACTACTGTAATTTCGAAAGTTTGTCCGCCTGAAAATGTACTGTTGTCCCAAGCATATTGCAACAAACGGTGTATTTCTATCGCTGCTCGTTTAGTTTTTATTGCCGTTTCAAATATACCGGTCATTTTTGAAACACCCTGTATGATGGAGATGAGGTGTAAGTCTGAACTTCGATTTTACGTTGTTGAAGTATCTAGAACTTTATATCAAAACACAACCAGCCGTTACTATAAGACTGCATCCAACCTTAACGTGAAAGATTTTTTCCAAAAGGCAAGTACAGTGGCGCTGCTGAAGCCTGGGAAAAATTGTATGAGAGGCTCATTTTGAACCGCACGGCAGACTGTTTTGAAACTTATCTCTCAACAAGTTGGTTTTAGACCTGGAAAATCATGCACGAGCCAAATTCTGTACCTAACAGAACATGTAAAAGGAGGGTAGGAAAGTAAAAAGATTACAGGGCTATCACTGGTCGACCTCAGCTCTGCAGACGATACAATCAATCATAGGTTACTCTAGCAGAAACTCTGTAACGAAATCAGAGATTACCAATTTTTCAAGATCGTTGAGTCTCTGTTATAAAATAGACTATTCTACGTCGTTCTCGATGGAAAGAAGAGTCAATGGAGACGCCAAAGAAATGGACTGGCCCAGTGAAGCACTCTGGCACCCTCCCTTTTTTAATTTATACACTAACGACCAACCAGTATCTAACCATACTAAGCGTTTCCTGTACGCAAATGACCTGGAAATCGCAGCACAAGTGAGGACTTTTGACGGCGACGCAAAGCGAAAACTATATGTTTCCTTGAATAATGCGAAGTTGGAACATGCAGAAAAAACCAACTTACCTAAGTCTGACGTTCGACAGATATCTGACATATAGACACCACTGTGAAAATGTACGAGAAGGTGGCCTCCAGAAATGATTTCTGCGGAAGCTCGTAAACAGTTAACTGGAAGCAAAACCTGCTATCCTGAGAACCACTGCACTTCTCTACAGCTGAATATGCCATGCCAGGTACGGACCACATAACCCAAGCGAAGAAAGTCGACGTAAGCATGATGAATCATGTCGAATAAAAACAGGGCTTATGAAACCCAGGCCCTTAACAAACCTTTACAGAGCTGCTGGTCTCACGAGTCC
The DNA here is from genome assembly GCF_021461385.2 of Schistocerca piceifrons. NCBI lineage: Eukaryota > Metazoa > Arthropoda > Insecta > Orthoptera > Acrididae > Schistocerca > Schistocerca piceifrons. The sequence continues at coordinate 37,900,936 of NC_060142.1, forward strand.
CAGCGGCCGAAGAACGTATCACGAATTCACAAAGAGGCTCTGACAAACCATTGATGACCGACATTCTGTCTTTGGCACTGAGTGCGTGCCTGGACGACTGAGATTCCGTAAAAGGGACTTCAACATGTCCACTGAAGAACTACCACCTGACTACCCACCAGCACAGGTAGTGCCTGGCGGCTCCACAACAAACTGGAAGACATGGAGGACCCTGAACCGCATAAGAATAGGATGGCCCCAGTGAAGACAAACATGATCAGGTGGGGTTACGGTAACGTGGATGACAAGTCGACTGTGGTGCTGTGCAAGACATGAAACACCTCCTGGTCTGTGGAAACTGTCGCTAGAGATCGGTTGTTGGACACGAAAGAAGCCCTCGTCGTGGCCTAATACTTGGCTGAATGACTGTGATTGATTTCCGGATACGAAAGTAAGTTTTAAAAGCCTTCACAAGTAGTGGAATTCGACGTACAACCTGCTGATGTGGTCTCCAGCACGCAGCTGAACGCTCAGAAACGATCCGGGTTGTTCGAAAGCAACGTATACTACGACGTATGTGGCCACAGCGCGCCCCAGCGGTAACTGGTGGAGCGCGTGAACTAACGAGTTCTCGAAATGGTCATACGTTAACTAGTTTTCCACTATGCCAAAGACAAGAAAATGGTTCAAATGGCTCTGAGCACTATGGGACTTAACATCTGTCGTCATCAGTCCCCTAGAACTTAGAACTACTTAAACCGAACTAACCTAAGCACATCACACACATCCATGCCCGAGGCAGGATTCGAACCTGCGACCGTAGCAGTCCCGCGGTTCCGAACTGCAGCGCTAGAACCGCACGACCACCGCGGCCGGCCAAAGACAAGAGACAGAACCTCTGTGTAACAATGTTTTTATAGTAATTCGCACTTTTCGCGTTGTGGCTGTATTGTTGTTAATTAAATTCAGCTGTCAATACGTAGGGTAGCGATAAAGTATTATTTATAACCTCAAAAAAAAGCAATGATATTATTTTTTGTCAGTTGCAGATACATGTCTACAATCCTGGTACATACTGAAATCATCGCGCTATAATGCCGTAGCACACCACTAGAGACAAACATGATCAGGTGGGGTTATGGTAACGTGGATGACAAGTCGACTGCGGTGCTGTGCAAGACATGGAACACCTCCTGGTCTGTGGAAACTGTCGCTAGAGATCGGTTGTTGGACACGAATGAAGCCCTCGTCGTGGCCTATTACTTGGACACGACGCACCATTGGTAAAGTGGAGTATTGTGAGGTAAACCGTTTTAGACCGCAGTGAAAGTGTTGCAGCTGTGTCGGGACAATCCAGACAGCTAAAGAAGTCATCTGGATTGTACTGACAGAGCTGCAACATTTTCGATGCTTTCGAAAACGATTTTCCGCACAATGCTCCACTTTATCAGTGAACTGCGTCACGCTGCGTGGCTCGTCTAATGCTGTGCTACTGTACTGTGGCGCGATGATTTCAGCATGCACCAGGAGTGTAGACATACGTTCAAATAAAAAAACAAAAAATAAATAGTTGAATAAAAAGTTCTCGGGTCTGCAGCTGCGCCAACTAATTAAATCACGAGCTTTCGGCTAAGCCTCCCTGGCCATTCTCAAATAGCATGACTGCCACCGTGCTGGCGGTACGCCTCTTATATACAATATCTGCCAGCTGTGACGTCACTGGTGCTCACGGCATCGCCATTTATGGGCATATGTTGACCGGGCGTTCGATGTGCCCGCTCCAACCACGCGATCGCTGGATCCTACGCCGTGCTTAGCTTCGGGCCAGCGTCTCTATTTAGGGTGTTATCGGTGATTTTTATTTCAATGGCACATATAATTACACAGCCCCAGAAGCCGTTAGTACGAGCCACGACGGAGGTTTTGTCGAATTTTATCGGCTGACCAGTTTCCACAACATGCTCAGCTAAAGCACATTTCTCAAAGCACAGTAGGCCATAAAACCTTTCATCCTCCTTCCTACGGTGTTCCATAGTTCCAGGATTTTGCGACGTAAGACTGGCCACACTCGCCAGGTATCTCGTACATCCCAGGTGTTCCGAGACCTGCTGTATGTTTAACTGGTGTCATTAATTGACGGATTGTTGTCGGAGGCCTGAAGAGCGGTTGGATCTTGTGTCTTTTCAGCAGCTGGCTTTCCTTGCCCGACACAGAGCTACAGAGCGGCAAGAAAGCAAGTTTCTTTTCCTGGTCCTCGTCGGTAGTCTTACTGTGATTCTTGCTTGAAATCACTTCAGTTATTTGATTAACGTTATAGTCTTTGTTCCTGAAGACGTAGCATATGTGGCTCAGATTATGAGGCAGATTATCAGTGTCTGATATCATTCTTGGACGATACACCAATGTTTGTAACACAGCGGGCTTCTGTGTCGGGTGATGATGACTGATGGCGTGCAGTTACAAATCGATGTGAGTGGCTTTTCTACAGACGCTGTGGCCAAGGCATCTATTTCGTTTGTGGAGGACGAGGACGTCGAGAAAAGGCAATGCATTGTTTTTTCTACCTCTGTGGTGAACTGGGTGTTACTTTTAATATCGTTGAGATGTTCCAAGAACTTGTCAAGTTTCTCACGTCCGTCGTGCCAACTGACGGACGTGTCGGCAACGTATCATTAGAAACAACTAGGCATTCTTTAAAAAAATTAATCAAGTAACTTCACTTTTTTGAGATGAAAATTAAAACTTTGTGACTACCCATCGTACACAAAATATTCTTCCAGTATAGAAGCAGCTATAATGTTCTGTCTGAAATGGAACGAGCATGTGACGTAAATGGTCACCTTCCACTTCACTAGACCACTACTGAGTGCACTTTCAGAAAGACTGCAGAATGTGCTCTCACCACGTCTGAAACTCACCAAGTAGAACGCTGACGTTCGATTACACGGCCCGTGCGAGGGCAGCTTTAGCTCAGTTAAAGTGGGATGTGCACTGTGCACCCCGAGGGACCAATGCGTCGCTTCCAGGAAGGGCCGAGGTTCCTCATTACGCGCTCGCGGAGCTGAGCTACGCCTCCCTTCCACCGTTCCCGAAGGTGGCTATTTTTTTTATTGGCCTCTGCGACGCGACGGAACACAATATATCAGCGGCCGGTGATCTAACGGGATACGCGAGCCGCCGGGCGCTTCATTAAAAGTTGCGGGCCGCAGCAGCACAGCCCGCGCGTCTGCGCGCACTGGCCACGCCCCCAGGCGCCGAGTCAAGGCGGTCCGCTACCTCGCTAACCGAGGCGTGCGTTACTCTAGGTCGCAGGCATTCGGCCGCTAAAATTTTCAGACAGCGCGCTGAAATGGTTTGAAAGCTACTTAAAAAGTTCTCGTTGGTTCTGTCGTCCCTTAAATATCATTCCTACGCCAGCTATCTCCAGCTTTACTCAAGTTTCAGACTGAAGAAATGATTACTGCGATGGTTCAGATGAATGACGATTTGCCTTCCGTGATGAGATGGGTGCACAGCTTTTGCCATTAATCTGCACTCGTACATTTGCTGTAATTCCCGTACATGGGAGGCAATTAATTGAAAGTCGCTAGCATAGTACCGTCGCTGCACTACCGTATTTAGCCGCCGATACCACGCTAGCGACTTTCCGTTGAATGTCACCCGTACGGGAATTACAGTAAGTGTACGAGTACAGCTGATGACACCTGTACGACGACATATGCAGTTTTGGTCTGCTCGTGAAGCGTTCACGGATAGCGAAATTCTTAAGGCGACCGATCGCAACATGCGGGAGTTCCGGGTTCGAGTCCCGATGCTGCACTAATTTTCAATGTTGTCGCTCCACTCTACAGTTGCCCGAATTCGCAACTGCGAATAAATTTTTTGTACTTCATAACGGCTGCAGTCACCCCAGTGCCTCTTCATTCGGACATGAATGCATGTCCAAATGAACACTGCATCGTACTTCCTACAAACACAGGCACTGCAATATTATACCGATTTTATTTCAGGACTGAATTGCAGCTACAGGAAGCTATACTTGATACAGAAATTATTATTCAAGATATGGTGTTCATATGTGTAATGTCCGGCGCCTTGATGAAGATTCCTGAGGATACCTCGAGCGGCGCTTTGAACACCGACACCAATAGGATGACCTGGCCAACGAAGAACCTCCAGGCCGCCGACCGCACCACCTTCTAGTTCGAGGTTAGTTCCGTGTTGGTAGTTGGCACCAAATGTTTCACCGAGCAGTTAATAGTTAGGTAATTCTACCGGCAAACATTCAGTGTCGGGTCTCCGATTATTTCCAGCCACGGTTGCCAAAAGTTGTCAACAGTGTAGCAGTTCTTAAGCAACAAGCTGAGTAATATATATTTATTTAAAATGCAGCAGTGTCAACTAATCTTTTGCTTGCATGTCCAGATTCCTACGACGACAGAACTCTTTCGTCACCTTCCATCCGTTTATCACTGGCGACGATGACATAACACTTGGCTGCTCGGAACATAACGCTTGCCGATTCGCATCGTAACAATAGCTGTATGGAATTGTAATGGTAATAATATACAAGGAACGAAGCAAGGAAGGATGACAAGTTCATTAGAGCGCTAGAGCTGAAAGGGCAGCGATTGGAGAAGGATATTAGCCGTGCCCCTTTCAAGGGAATTTTCTCGCATTTCCCCTTTATAATTTAGGAAAACCATGGAAGACGTCAACAAAAAAATGGTTCAAATGACTCTGAGCACTATGGGACTTAACATCTGAGGTCATCAGCCCCCTAGACTTAGAACTACTTAAACCTAACTAACCTAAGGACATCACACACATCCATGCCCGAGGCAGGATTCGGGCCTGCGACAGTAGCAACAGCGCGTTTCCGGACTGAAGCGCCTAGAACCGCTCGTCCACCGAGTCCGGCTCTCACTGCCTCTATGGCTCTACGATGAACGACCATGTCGTTCTGTCTAGGGGTGGGCGGTTATCGGCAAAACAACCGGTTTTCAGTTACATCGGTCTTTTTTTTTCTTCTCCAGTTTAACCTGACTGTTCAAACCGCTCAAAATAAATGGTATCTGAAGCAACAGATTTCGGATTTTTATTGTTATTACTCCCAGTAATTAACGTAGATTCTGAACAAAGATTTTCAAAATTCTAATAAAGGTGAAGGGGTAGGAGATCACGATCAAATATGGGGTTTAGACTACAGCAGAAATCTGTGTCATTATACCAAGGAGTGACTGCCAAGGTGGAGGAAACTGGCGCGGCGACAGCGAGAGCAAAAGTCACAAGTTGTTAGCTTCCCAGGATCGTCACTTCTGAACAGTATCAGTTTTCACCCTGAAGCAACTACAAAATTAAAGATTCAGTTATTATACTGAGTTTGTACCTCGTCAATAAAATTTTAGCCGGCCGGTGTGGCCGTGCGGTTCTAGGTGCTTCAGTCTGGAACCGCGTGACCGCTACGGTCGCAGGTTCGAATCCTGCCTCGGGCATGGATGTGTGTGATGTCCTTAGGTTAGTTCGGTTTAAGTAGTTCTAAGTTCTATGGGACTGATGACCACAGATGTCAAGTCCCATAGTGCTCAGAGCCAATAAAATTTTAGGTATATCAAACAAATTTATGTTCTCTCTTCTAAGGAATATTGTGCATGTTCGCTCCTTGTTTTATGTCGCAAGTTTGTTGTGCTTCCTCCCGTTTTTTATCTTTTAAAGCATATACAACGTTCTGCTTCACTGCAACCGCACTTTGTAAAATAATTCCAAATTGGGTTGGCGCCATTCTCCAGTACAACTGTCCTCTGAGGACGACAGCGGGAAACTGTCGTGACCAGTTGAGGGCAAGTCATACACACTAGACTTACCGTCTAATAAGTCATGCCAAACGGCAACAGGAACATTATTGTCTCTGTAGTATTGCACCGACTCTCATGTCAATTGTTTGTTGCTGGTTTCTAACTGCAGGCAATGTTATTAAAATATTACTGATCTCTTATCCCAGTTTCTACAATAATATTTCTGTAATAATATTTCAAAGCGATGGAAATGTAAGGAACTAATATTATTACTTTTTTAAAAAAGTTTTATCTCCAAGTCAAATTTTTTTGCATTGTTGCTGTGGCAAATTGTTATGCGCTTTTTGTATGCTGTTATAACCGAGATCAACTAAATACCGTAAAATACCAGTTATTCAGCACTAAAATACTGATATCGGTTTCAACTGGTCGGTTTTTCCCATCCTTAGGTTCTACGTACCTGCTGCCCTGTCAGTTATCCTGCACCAACATGGAAGCCCGTAGGGACTAAGGTCGATCCTGACCCCCACTACATCATCGCGTAATCACGGATCATTATACAATCTTCATAATAACCACAGCTCTATTAGTGTACATTAATTATGACACGACCAGTTTGGATCAAAAGAACATCAGTTTACACTGCCAACAGTCTTCACAAGAATTCCCAACATAACTGTGCCAGTAACAATATTTAAAAAGTGCAGTTCTCTTTTGGTAAGATAACAGGTCTATATATACACATATGTAGATGTCTACACAAGAGAATAACCGAATCGATGCCAAAATGTAATTAAATATACATCCGAGATGACGCACCTATGTTGGTGATCAAATGAACTGTTAACCAATTTGATAACGCCTCAGTTCTGCGACCAGTGCAAAAATATATAAAAAAAAATTGGGAAGCAGGATTTACTTAAAGTATTAATCAAGGGATAAATTTTAGTAATTTTCATTCGACGGCTTTTTGCTTCAAGTAAAAGCTTCATATGTGAAGGGGGAGGCGGGGGGACGTCACCGTATTATGATTAGACAATGTTTCAAATAAATGCTGTGGCACGAGACATTTACTTAGCAACCGTTTGACAATAGGGTTAATAAAACAACTTTCCTCAACCAAGTCTTACATAAGAAAACAAAAAATTCTAAATCACAACATAAATGTTACACATGACGAATGAACAAAGAGATACGTGTCAACACTTTCTTACTTATTAAAAGCAGTACTAACTAACGAGGTCTGGTATCTCAAAGGCAACGATTATGATGGGAAAATTTATTTTGAATCGGAAAATAACGCTGACCAGGATACAAAAAAATGTTCATCAACAATAGTTGGAGTCACGAATGGTCGCGGTCGGGTTTTGACTTGTCCTGCGCATCTACGTCACGCATTCGCTGACAACCGATGAGCGTTCGGCAGCGTTCTCAGTGTTCTGCTGTGAATATCTAAGTCAGTGCGAGCATTAATCGTGATCGTAGCGACATTTTTAGTGAATTCTTACTCCATTTGTTGCGAGTTGTCACAGCTGATGGTGGTGGTAAGCGACAAATTCTGCACAGGGAAGCGAGAGACATAAATTACAATATACACGTTTTCTTCAAGCACAGAGCACTTGTATGCTCTTACAACCGTCGCTTGCAGCCGGTAACAATGCATTCCCCGTCCATGTCTCGAGCTGTGCGAACCGCCATCGTCCGTGTATCGGTCTATAGCAGAATTTAAAAAAAAAGGAGAAAGTAATCATTTACTGAAACATGTTTGCTGCGGAGGACCACCCTCCTTCCCATACAGCGTCTTCTCATCCAAAAAGTTCTAACAAAACTGACTGGAGAAAAACAGCCATGCAAACACTTTCACCACTCTTCCCACCTTTCTGTAGCGTACACAACATGCTAATTTGCCTGCACACAGCTCTGAGTGTTTTTATGATCGTCATGATCCAAAATTTGCCTTTAACGTCATGTAAGCTAACTACATTATCTAACTCGTGGTGTCGACACAATTCTGTGGTGATTTGCTGTGAAGACTATTGGCAGTGTAACCTGATGATCTTTTAAACAAAACCTGTCGTGATATAATAAATATGCATCAATACAGCCGAGACAGTGTCCTATTAATATTGAGAAGAATCGTTAAACATTATAAGCAATTAGCAAACGGAGGCATCACCTACCGATGCCATAGCGACCGTTGAAGTTAATGTAAAGATAAAACAGCCACCACTCGCGCACAGTTTAATTCACCATTTGCCGGTTTCACTCGTCAGATGTGAGTATTATCAGATAATCAACGCCCGGGTAACATCACTCCGTACCGCAGTTGTTTTTCACCTCGTAATATATTACCGCCAAGGCAATGATTATTCGACGATACTCGCGTCCGCCGAAACCGGCTGTACTGAATCAAACAGCACGAGTTGTGACTGTTCTACCTTAATATTATAAGCACTTTAATACATGTCTATCATCCATAAAAAAATCAAAATACATTTGTCAGCTGCAGTGGAAATATCGTGTAAATGCTGTTTGGAAACACACAAGAACTGACTGTCACAAAATTGTCTCCTTACAAGATGTGTTTGCTCCTCGTGTTTAGTTACATATTGAGAGAGAACAAACAACGTTTAACTGAACTTAGCACTAAGTGAGGTGGTGAAACGTGATTTGCTCGGGAAAAGCGCTAGCGAGCTATCAGAGGCCGTAGAGTTTGGAATACCTGAAATTGTATCAGCATTTAATTGTACGACAGGGGAAAAACTGCGCAAGGCTGAAAATATGGCTGCAGGGCGTTCAAATGACACAGGCTACATGGAAATGGCGAAGCATGGTTTGGTTTGGCGCCACGTAATATCTGCTTTAAAAGAACGGTGCGAGACAAGGGAACTCGCGGCTTAGGACTCGAACTTTCAGTGCGTGCGAAATTCCGTGCGAAATAGGAGTCACCATTTTCAAAGTTCAAACGACCGTCAAAGAGCTAGGCCGGGCATTGGCCAGTTAACCTTCATCCTACACGACGGCTACAGCAGAGCGAATACCGTCCCATAGGCCGCCACTTCGTGGCAGAATGAGCTGGGAGGCAGACGTTTCCTCGTAGCATACGTGGCTATTTTAGTGGTTGCTGAGACATCCTCAAATATCAAAGTTTTGATGTCTTACAAGGGTTAACTGGCTTCTAAATAACTTGTCGGTGCCGCGTATCATCGTACTTTTCCTGTATACGGGAAAATCTGACACTTCTTAGCAAATGTTGAAGACTGTGGCTCCACATTCAACAGCCAAGGGCGGAGAAATAGTGGAGAGAACTGCATCTTAGGATCGTTTCTTATTCATTTGTAAATTAAAAGAGAAATCATCCGACCAGAGAAGGACTGTATTACCCCTCACTTTGTTGTTTTCGAATTTACCAATTCGCTGCCATCATCAGACATTTCGTTGAGTTCTACAAAAAATTTTAGCGGCATTAACCGACGCAGCTCCGGAGCCTTGACAATTGTAGCTATACCGGGAAACTTTTCAACAGCGGAACAAGATCTCTCTCAGCGACACAATCAAATTTTCGTCCGGCTAATAACAAGGCCAGAGGCACACAAAATGAATGTTACAATACTAGATGAAGAAGGATGTTACTTGCTACATGATAACTTTGAGTTAATGAATTACACGCGTAAATCTTCTTCATGCCACGCCATGACGCTGAACTCTGAAGTCATTATGCCGCATTTCTCTAAGCTCTCTCCGCATTACCTGATACTTGAGTTTCTGCTCTGAAGTTAGTCGAACTGCTACGCTCAAACTTCTCTCCCAAGAGGAGCCTGCGTCAAGTTTTTGCATCTTTTTACATAACATTACGACGTCCGCGATTTCTCATTTAAAACTGAGTAGAGCGTACAGCAGCATCTAAAATGCACGAGGCAATGTGAACATGTTCCGTGAATACGTTGATTCAGGACTATCCCAGGCGTCAAAGTGAATTAACGAGGACGGGAGCATACTAATGTTAGGAGTTGCTGCAGGCTACTGCTCTCGATGCCGGACAACTACAGCCGGTGAGCAATCGTACCTACCGCAGCTGCCTACTACCTGCGCGTTACAGAACCAATCAGCCCACATGTGAGCCTCTGTTCACACCACGTCACGAGGCACAGGAGCTTCGAAGCACGGACGAAACTCATCTGATTATTCGTGAACACATTACAACTCGTCAGTAGCACGGTACATGTACAATACATTCAGCTTGCCAAGAGGACATCGTTCAGCTCAGTGGCGGAGGTATTCTAGATTGGGTGATGTCTCCACAGTATGAAATGGATCCCCCCATCAGTAAGCCGCTGAACGATCACGTGCATACATTAGGTTCATCTTCAGCACTCCACAAAAGCGACGTACCTTCAGCCAATGTGCAGTCGCTTCCTAACCGTGTGAGGATATGTGCTTCTGAGCAACACTCCACGTATTTGAGGGTGCTGCTTTGGTTCCCCAACTCCTACCTAAGTCCTTCTGAACGCGAGCGCAACATCTGCCTATTTCCGCTGTGGCTGGTTGATTCGGGGGAGGGGACCAACAGCAAGGTCATCCGTTCCATTGGATTAGGGAAGGATGGGAATGGAAGTCACCCGTACCCTTTCAAAGGAACCGTCCCGGCGTTTGCCGTAAGGGGCTCCGGAAAGGCTCAAAATCATGAAAAGTTCAATTTTTACTTTTTTGCGTTTTCTGAATCTGCAGACTATTACCTTTTAATAGATATATAATTTATTCAATTCCGAAGACTACATCTATTTTTAAATTTTTTTTGAAATGTGTTCTACATGGGCGTGACCCACTGTGGCGCTGTTAAACTGCTGTCAAATGGTGTTATTATTAACGTCCGTGTTCATCAGGTACATTTTAGTGATGTGAGATAAAGTATGTGTTGTGGCTAGCCTGTGATGGTTCAATATATATCGCTGGTGTGATTGTCGATTGTTTCATGTTTATTTACTCTGTCGTTATCTCGAAAATATTCGTAATTAATTCTGTTTCTTGAGTCTCTGTTTTGTTGAAATATAATAATGAGTAAAAGTAAAGTTATTTGAAATCCTCTGAAGGCTTTTAAGAAAAGGAGAAATGTTGGAAAGCCAAAGGTATGTGTTATTACTGTAAACAATAAAGACGATAACCAAGTGAGTGAACCTAACCTCTCAAGTACACCTGCCCATAGCAGTCAAAGTGGGAAAGAAAATACTTCACAGAAGAAGCTTGGTTCAATAAGTGAAAACTATGAATGTTTTATGGGCGAATCAGATGTGAATGAAATATTTGATATGTCGGTTCTCAAAGGAATTTTTTCAAACTGTGTAAGATGTATTCATTGTAGTGAAGTTGGTCTGGAACTCTCCATAATAAAGCACGTAGGACTTGCTAGTGAAATACAACTGAAATGTGATAAGTGTTCATACATGACCACCTTTTGGAACAGTGTTGCAGTAACTGAAACTGACGAAAATGGTAGCAAAATCTACGAACACAACAACGAGCGATGCTTGCTTTAGACAAGGAACGCCTTCGGGCTGCAGACAGGGCTGTAAAGAGTCTAGAAATACAAGCAAGAGTAAACAGGAGGAGGAACAAGAGGCAGCTGGAGGAGGAGTTTGCAGAGGATGAAGATAATCCATCCTATGGACCTGGAATGCACTAAAAAGTTAATCCAATCTTTGTCGCTCGATTCCCAAAACTTTTATTTTCTCATACTAATTACATGCTTTCTAAGGATCTTCCAAACATATTTGTTTCAAACTTTCAGTAAATGTTACACAGTACCTTCTGCATAATTTAACACAGCCTTTTTCCAAAAAAACTGTATATTTTTGAATATATAAATAAAAAATTGCAAAAAAATGTTGTGAATTTTCATTACAATTGAAAAAAAATCATCTTTAATAACTGAACTAAAGTTTTGTAAAATCCCTGTGTTAAGTTGTAGCCCATATTCCAATAAATAATCTGTAAAAAGTTCAACTTCCTACCTCAAATACTTTGTGAGGAAAGATGTAATTTATAAGCGTTATTTTAACATTGCAAGTATAGGGCGTTCCGGAGCCCCTTAAGCGCTTTAGGGAAATCGCGCAAAACATAAATTAGAAACCGGTTTGAATCGTCGTCTTCCCGAATGCGAGTCCAATGTGCTAACCACTGCGCCCTCTCGCTCAGTTCACTATGGCTGCTGAGCAGTCATATATCCGGATGTATTTCAAACACTTCCGTTGAGTACATTTCACTAAACGCCGCCGCCATCAAGGAGAATGGCTTGATGTAAAGTACATTACTGGATAGGTGTCTCTAAATCAATTGCTCATGAGTGTGAACTTTTCAGCTTGATTCTAGGTATACAATGAGACGACAAAAGTTGTGAGATAGCTCTTAACATCGTGTCGGCCTCCTCTTGCCCATCATCGTGCAGCAGCTCGACGTGCCATGGACTCAACAAGTCATCTGCAGAAATACTGAGCCTTCCTGTTTCTACAGTCGTCCATAATTGCGAAAATGTTACCGGCGCAAGATTTTTGTGCGCGAACTGAGCTCTCGATTATGTCCCGTAAATATTCGATGGGATTCGAGTCGGCAGTCTCGTTGGCCAAATCATTTGCACGAACTGTCGAGAGCATTCTTCAAACCAATTGCAAACAACTGTTGCCCGGTGACTTGTCACATTGTTACCCATAAAACTTTCCTCGTTGTTTGTGAAAATGAAGTCCATGAATGGCTGCAAATGGTCTCCCAAGTAACCGAAAATAACCATTTCCATTCAATTGTCGGTTCAGTTGGACCAGAGGACCCAGACCATTCCATTATGGAGCCACCACCAGCTTGCACAGTGCCTTGTTGACAACTTGGGGTCCATGGCTTCGTGAGGTCTGCGCCACTTACCAGCTGAAATCGAAACTCATCTATGCCGGCCACGGTTTTCCAGTCTTCTAAGGTCCAACCGATATCGTCACATGCCCAGGAGAGGCGTTGCAGGCGATATCGTGCTGTTAGCAAAGGCACTCGCTTCGGTCGCGTGCTGCCATATCCCATTATCGCCAGATTTCGCCGCACTGTGCAAACGGATACTTTCGCGTATGGTCCACATTACTTTCTGCGGTTATTTCACGCCGCGTCGCCCGTCTGTTAGCACTGACAACTGCACGCAAACGCCACTGCTCTCCACCTTTAATTGAAAGCGTCGTCCACTGCGTTGTCCGTGGTAAGAGACAAGGCCTGAAATTTGGTATGCTCGGCGCACACTTGACACTGTGGATCTCGGAATATTGAATTTCCCAATGATTTCCGAAATGGATGTCGCATACATGAAGCTACAAATACCATTCCGCATTCAAAGTGTGTTAATTCCCGTAATACGGTCATAGACATGTCGGGAACCTTTTCACATACGTTCATCCTCTGAGTACAAAGGACAGTTCCGCCAATGAACCATCCTTTTTAAAACCTTGTATACGCGATACTACCACCATCTCTATATGTGCACGACGGTTCAATCCCGCGTCCGGCCATCCTGATTTAGGTTTTCCGTGATTTCCCTAAATCAGTTCAGGCAAATGCCGGGATGGTTCCTTTGAAAGGGCACGCCCGACTTCCTTCCCCATCCTTTCCTAATCCTATGAGACCGATAACCTCGCTGTTTGGTCTCCTCCCCAAAACAACCAACCAACCAATCTATATGTGCATATCGCTATCCCATAACTTTATTACTAATCTCGATAACAGTCTCCCACACCTTTGCTTATCATGAACTATTTGCTAGCCCGCTAGCTGCTGAATTCTCCTTCATAGACGACGTTGCTAACACACGATTATGTGTTGGCGCTCACTTCGAAGGTAACTGGTTCGTAGCCTAGTGGTGGAAGACATTTTCCCCAGAACTGTTTGTCCGGCAAGGGGAGGAGAGGTGCTGGTTTAAGATTCAGACTTGCGTCAAATTCCTGGATTCAGTTCCAAACCTGTCCGCAGTGTCCCACCGAGTGGCGGAATCTGACACTGTTGATGCTGACCTGTCCTTCTGATGGGGACGCTAAGCTCAGCGGCCCCTTGTTGCTATTCGAGAGGAGTAGGCTATGTGCCAACACTAGGTTACAAACTCTCCCATCATCATCAACATTATCAAATGACACAAACACGACGCCACGCTATACAAATATCCATTGCAATCAACTACACTCAATAGACCCAGTTAGGGGACACATCTCTTAACACTGCGTGGAAAATGGACAATATTCGGAGGTGTACTTTCCAATTATTCAGCCTAACAACCCTAGAGGATCTCTCGACCAACAATGGCATACGACACTTCCCTCCTTTACCTGCTGCAGAAGACATTTGCCCTTCCCCGCGAGACGGAGTGACGCCTTCTGCAGCGAACAGGTGGTGAGGAAGTCGACAAGAACGGTGGACTGGGACAGAAGCAGCTATCCGTGAGATGTGGATGCGCACTAATGAAGCGGCCGGCCCGCTCTGGTGAGAGGGGGCTAGATTGCCGGAAGATGGAGTCCAGCTGGCGCGCTGCCAAAGCCTTCGCCGGCCCGTCGTAGGAAGCGGCTGACCGCCTGCTTCACAGCCTCTGCGCAGATTGTCTCCTAAATCGTTTGTACGGATCAACAATAGAGGCTCTATATCGCTTCCTCTAGACGTACAATAAGAGAAAAAAACTGGACCACTTACCGTTTACTACTGTTTGATCAATCCAATTAAGGATTCCACAATCCCAAGTCTTGCTCCCATGCATTTGAAGAATGTATGGAAAAGTCTAGAGAAAAAGTTTACTGTATTTTCATCATTCATAGTATTCATAAATAAAATCAAACCTACCGTCTTCCTCGTTTATTAACGAGTAGATACCTAGATTCAATGTCCCAAGTAATCTGGCACTGCTACTTCTGACGCACGTTGTACTTATATAATAGCTCTGGTAGAAAGGTCTTATTTGCCTTGAAAAAGTTAACAAATATTTCAAATCCTTACACGTAGTAAAAAGCATTTTTCAGTTTTCGCACTTCTGTACTTGGACAATAGTTTCGTCTGTCGGCTACAGAATGCTGTAACGTTCTAGGAAGATGTCACTACTGAATTCGTAAGAAAAACGAATTAATTTCTCGCACAGGCAAGAACCCAGATTAAACAGGAAGAATTCAATACAACATAATGGTGAGCTACGCAATTCAATGTATAAGAGGCGGTCAAAAAGTTTCCGTTCGAAGGCCACACTTACCCCTCGCCTACAGGTCTGTACTTATACACAAGCGCAGGTGTCGCGCTGGATTGCATATAATCAGCAGCAACGTCTTCAAATGGAAAGATTTTGATCTCTCCTTATATAAATAACGTAAGCTGTGAATTAGTAAGGCTTTAGTTGTTACAGGAGTCTCACTTTCTAATTCTTTGTGAATTTTTTTCCAACCTAATATTGCTTCAATCCGATTATTTTTCTTAAAATTTTCTATTCTGTACATAAAGTGTTCAGTTATTTATATAACGGAGTCTCGCAAGGACTAAATCAGACTACATCTCTCGTTTCCACCGCAACAACAGTTTTCCCAGTATCAGTACCGAATGCTACCCAGGCAGTTGTCTCCCACGTCTTACGTCTTGCAAACACTGAGGAGAAGGGACTGAGTTGTCGGCCGACATCGCCAGCTTGGATATCACTGTGGGAGGAAAGCCAGTCGTTTACATATACGCCTGCCAATGCTTTTTCAAAGTTACGGTGTAAATGACCACATATATTTCGGTTACTTCACTGCTTCATCATGCTTAAACTTTAATTGCATTTCAAAAGAGGTAATCACCTAACCCCTCCACATATATATATGTACATTGCCTGACTAGAAAGGGAATCACACACAAAACATGGCGGGGTGTCAGCGTAACTCCGTGCACGTATCGGTGAGTATGTAAATGGTGATAGCTGCAATTCCCTGTGAGACGTAGAATGGCCACCAGAGAGCATTAGCGGTGTTCGTGTTCAGTGTTGTTACCAGGCCTGGCACGGTATGTAAGGGGAGTAAACAACGTCAAATGCTGAGAGATCCTGGCACGGTATGTAAGGGGAGTAAACAACGTCAAATGCCGAGAGATAACTCTGAAGGACACGATGGCAGTAGCCCGATGTTGGACTGTATGGGAATGTTAGGGCAGGAATTATCATGATCAAAGTTCTGGTCAACCAGGTCTGACTGCAACAAGGAAGGATCGCCGTATTATGCACACATCCAACACCTTCATATCTGCGCCTTGGCGTCCGAGAGCATGTACTGCACCACTGGTCGGAGACCAACAGCAGTCACCGTTCGGAATTACTGTTCCATGCAAAGACTGCGGTCAGCGCCGTAACACAAACAGATGGGTCTGGAGTGGTGCCTTGACTGGGAAGCATGGACTGCCTGATGATTGGCATCACGCTGTGTTCTGAGATGAACAGCGGTTCTGCGCTAGCCCGGATGACCATCGTCGGCGAGTACGGCGGTGGCGGTGACCTGGGGAGAGGTCTCATTCTTCAGATGTTTTGGTATGGGGGCCCATTGGATGTGACATCAGGTCGCGCCTGGTAATGCTGAGGGAAGTCTGATGGCACAGTGGTACGTCACGGTGTAATATTGCTGGTTTTACAGCCATTACATTCAGCTACAAGAAGCTTTTCTTAGAGCAATTGACAGGTCGTCAGCAGTGGGAAGATGACGTGAGGTGGTGTGAGGTACCGGTGACAGATGGTTTATTCGGTACGGGTATCCTCAGAAAGGCCCACTAAATTGTGGTCCTTCTCCGCGATTGGCTGCTGCGTTCGGGATTAGCGCACCAAAATGATAAACTTCTCTTATAATTATTGCTAAAACTAAACAGTGAATTTACTAGCCTTTCATATAAAAGCATCTCTCAATAGCAACCTATGATTCCACTATTTAAAAAGTGTAAATACACGTAAAATAGTAAACAATTGCCAAACGAAATGGCTCTGAGCACTAAGCGACTTGACGTCTGAGGTCATCAGTCCCCTAGAACTTAGAACTAATTGAACCTAACTAACCTAAGGACATCACACACATCCATGCCCGAGGCAGGATTCGAACCTGCGACCGTAGCGGTCGCTCGGCTCCAGACTGTAGCGCCCAGAACCGCACGACCACTTCGGCCTGCCAATTGCCAAACGAAAACGCAGACTAAGCACTTAGGAGATTTTCGGGTCGCGCCTAACTTGGATGGTAGACGAATTGGTTCGGCTGCAAGATCAGAGCTGGTTCAGCAGTTTCGGAGTACAGACATGTTGTCTGCCGTGGTCGGTACCAGTTAAGACTTAATTGCCAATGGTCAATCTCTGGTTCCTTCTTTCATGTTCTTTTTTTGACATGTAACAGAACTAAAACACACAGTTGATTATTTTATTTATTCTCTGTGAAAGTGTGAGGAGTGGAAATTATTTGTGATCTGTCTCCTCCTATTCCTGACTCCCTCTGTGCATCACATCCTGCCTCCTATCTCTGTCCATCACCTCCTCACCTACTTCTCTGTCTGTCCATCTCCTCCTCCCACTTTGTCTTTTACATCATCCTCTTCCCTTCACACTATCCATCTCCTCTCCCCTCTCTTTCCTCAGTCAAGCGCGTACGCACGCCTATCCCCTGAAAGGGATGCTGATACTACCTAAACTTCAGGACCTAGAAAGTCGTTCTCTGTCAGTACCTCCTATGAGAGGTAGAAGGTTGTAACCCCAGTAGTGCTGCTACTTGTGAACTGTACTTCATTCTGTGTAAGGTTTGGTTGAAATCGAACAATGGGTTTATGAGGAGATGCTGGACATACATACACACATGCTCTAAGTGTAGACTTCTGGAGCCATTGTCACTAAATAAATTTCTCATATATATATATATATATATATATATATATATATATATATATATATACAGGGTCGTCCATTGATAGAGACTGGGCCAAATATCTCACGAAATAAGCATCAAACGAAGAAACTACAAAGAACTAAAATCGTCCAGCTTGAAGGGGGAAACCAGATGGCGCTATGGTTGGCCCGCTAGATGGCGCTGCCATAGGTCAAACGGTTTTAACTGCGTTTTTTGAAATAGGAACCCCCATTTATATTACATATTCGTGTAGTACGTAAAGAAATATGAATGTTTTAGTTGGACCACTTTTTTCGCTTTGTCATAGATGGCGCTGTAATAGTCACAAACGTGTAAGTACGTGGCATCACGTAACATTCCGCCAGTGCGGACGGTATTTGCATCGTGATACATTACCCCTGTCAAAATGGACCGGTTACCAATTGCGGGAAAGGTCTATATATAGGGTGTCACAAAAAGGTACTGCCAAACTTTCAGGAAACATTCCTCACACACAAATAAAGAAAAGATGTTATGTGGACATGTGTCCAGAAACGCTTAATTTCCATGTTAGAGCTCATTTTAGTTTCGTCAGTATGTACCGTACTTCCTCGATTCACCGCCAGTTGGCCCAATTGAAGAAAGGTAATGTTGACTTCGGTGCTTGTGTTGACATGCGACTCATTGCTCTACAGTACTAGCATCAAGCACATCAGTACGTAGCATCAACAGGTTAGTGTTCATCACGAACGTGGTTTTGCAGTCAGTGCAATGTTTACAAATGCCGGGTTGGCAGATGCCCATTTGATGTATGGATTAGCACGGGGCAATAGCCATGGCGCCGTACGTTTGTATCGAGACAGATTTCCAGAACGAAGATGTCCCGACAGGAAGATGTTCGAAGCAATTGATCGGCGTCTTAGGGAGCACGGAACATTCCAGCCTATGACTCGCGCAGTCCGGAACCGCGGGACTGCTACGGTCGCAGGTTCGAATCCTGCCTCGGGCATGGATGTGTGTGATGTCCTTAGGTTAGTTAGGTTTAATTAGTTCTAAGTTCTAGGGGAATGATGACCACAGAAGTTAAGTCCCATAGTTCTCAGAGCCATTTGAACCATATTGAACTATGACTCGCGACTGGGGAAGACCTAGAACGACGAGGACACCTGCAATGGACGAGGCAATTCTTCGTGCAGTTGACGATAACCCTAATGTCAGCGTCAGAGAAGTTGCTGCTGTTGACCACGTCACTGTATGGAGAGTGCTACGGGAGAACCATGTATAGCGTGTCTAGGCACTATCAGCAGCTGATTGGCCTCCACCGGTACACTTCTGCGAATGGTTCATCCAACAATGTGTCAATCCTCATTTCGGTGCAAATGTTCTTTTTACGGATGAGGCTTCATTCCAACGTGATCAAATTGTAAATTTTCACAATCAACATGTGTGGGCTGACGAGAATCCGCACGCAATTGTGCAATCACGTCATCAACACAGATTTTCTGTGAACGTTCGGGCAGGCAGTGTTGGTGATGTCTCGATTGGGCCCCATGTTCTTCCACCTACGCTCAATGGAGCACGTTATTATGATTTACGGGATACTCTACCCGTGCTGCTAGAACATGTGCCTTTACAAGTACGACACAACATGTGGTTCATGCACGATGGAGCTCCTGCACATTTCATCGAAGTGTTCGTACGCTTCTCAACAACAGATTCGGTGACCGATGGATTGGTAGAGGCGGACCAATTCCGTGGCCTCCACGCTCTCCTGACCTCAACCCTCTTGACTATCATTTATGGGCGCATTTGAGCTCTTTTCTACGCAACCCCGGTACCAAATGTAGAGACTCGTTGTGCTCGTACTGTGGACGGCTGTGATACAATATGCCATTCTCCAGGGCTGCATCAGCGCATCAGGGATTCCATGTATCCTCGCTAACGGAGGACATTTTGAACGTTTCCTGTAACAAAGTGTTTGAAATCACGCTGGTACGTTCTGTTGATGTGTGTTTCCATTCCATGATTAATGTGATTTGAAGAGAAGTAATAAAATGAGCTCTAACATGCAAAGTAAGCGTTTCCGGACACATGTCCACATAACATATTTTCTTTCTTTGTGTGTGAGGAATGTTTCCTGAAAGTTTGGCCGTACCTTTTTGTAGCACCCAGTATGTGTTGACGTATGGCTATTGTAATCAAACTGCCCAACGGGCGTGTGCTATGCATGCTGCTCGGTATCCTGGACGACATCATCCAAGTGTCCGGACCGTTCGCCGGATAGTTACGTTATTTACGGAAACAGGAAGTGTTCAGCCACATATGAAACGTCAACCACGACCTGTAACAAATGGTGATGCCCAAGTAGGTGTTTTAGATGCTGTCACGGCTAATCCGCACATCAGTTGCAGACAAATTGCGCGAGAATCGGGAATCCTACTGGTAGGGGCGGCAATAAATGTGTGTGTGTGTGTGTGTGTGTTACAGAGAGAGAGAGAGAGAGAGAGAGAGAGAGAGAGAGAGAGAGAGATAGGGGGGGAGGGAGAGGGGAAGGGGGAGGGATGGAGGGAGGTGGAGAGAGGGAGAGAGAGAGCGAGAGAGAGAGAGAGAGAGAGAGAGAGAGAGAGAGCTCTTTCGTTTCAACAACAAAAAATATTTTTTTCCTATTGTGGAGAAAATACGCATTTTATGAGATGTTTATTAAAATTCCTAACTAAAGCTAAACTTAATCATATTTTCACAAGTTTCAGAAACAAAAAAATCGTTCCTTTATATTTAAAATAATGCTCTTCGCTTACAGAATTGTTGTTAAGCACCCATGAACAATAGACTTTGCCGAGGTGAGGTGATCTGCATGTCTTAACGATAAAGATAGCTCCACCATAGGCAGAATGGAAGGTTATTTGTAGAGAACATACACTAGCTTATGGTTTCTGAAGAAGGGCAGCAGCCTTTTCAACAATTGGAGGCGCAATAGTATGGATAATTGACTGATATTCTCTTGTAATATTAGCCGACATGGCTATGCTACGGCGGTTCTGCTAAAGGCTGAAAACAAGGAGAAACTGTACCTATTTCATATATCTCGAGAAGATGCAGATAAGTTGTATAATTTAATCATGACGGCATCCTATTGGTAAAGCATTCAGAAGGCAAAATTGTCCCCAATTTGGATATTCATGCTCGGACTACAGAGGATGATGTTGTCATTGGGAAAAACATATCTGACGTTCCAAAAGAAGGAGAGTAAAATGTTAGTTCTCTTAAACGGTTTGATAAGTTAGAGAATTTGAAAACGGAGATGGATAAGTTTCAGTTAGACAGTTAGATACAGTGAGTGGGCAGCATAAGACATGAATGTACTCCTGGCAGTTTATTGCGTTAACAAAAAAGAAGAAGTATACTTGGCGAGAACTTTTTATGCGGTATTGAGTTTGGCGCAGAATTACCCAACCCGGAAAACGAATACAGCCGAATAGCGACCAAGAGGCGGCGAAACGCCGAACACGAGCGCAGGCTAGGGGAATGGGGTTTGGACCGCCGTCAAAAGCTCGCAGCAAATATAGACTTGGCATCGGCCGATGCAGCGACATGTGTAATGAGATTTTCACCATCCAACGGCGCTCATTGTCTGCGAGCTCAGAGCCAGACAGCGCCAACAGCAATCGCGCTACTGAGCGGAAGCTGGTCTCAATAAAATAATCTCAGGCATAATATCTATAAGAGAGAGCTATTAGTTCATCCTCAGTGAACTAAACGAAGCTCTACGATTAGTAATGCTGCTATGGAAATATGGCAGTCTATCACTGAAACACATGCTTTTATAAAAACGGACTTTCTACACACAGGGTATGGAGTTATCGTGCAGTCAATGTACAATGAGATATCGGGAAGAATCCGAGAGTCAGATGTCCTCCAGAATGAATTTTTCATTCCGCATTTGGATGTGTGCTATTTTGAAGCTTGACAGATCAAGAATATACGCCAGATCGACACTCAAACCCAGAACCTCTGCCTTTCGACCGAAACGCTCTTACCGACTGAGATATCTAGGCAAGACTCACGACCCACCCTCACAGCTTTACTTCCTGTAGCATTTTTTCTCCTACCTACACCTTGCAGGGTTAGCACTCCTGGGAGAAAGGATAATGCGAAAATGCCACATCATATGGATCTCTGGTACCGCAAGTCATGCAGGAGAACTTCTGGGAAGTTTGGGAGGTAAGAGAAGAGGTACTGACGGAGGCAAATTTGTGAGGGCGGGTACTGAGCCTTGTCTGGATATCTCGGTAGGAAAGGCAAGGACCTGCTTTGAGCTAGCTCAGGCACACAGGTTTAATTTGCAAGGAAATTCTAGTGTCCTGTTTCCAAATAATTCTTTTTTGTCATTGGTCTGTCAGCTTACTTGCATCATATCACTAAACCGAATGAAAGGTTCAGAAGCAAGGCAATTTAATCAGCCAATCGCAGTGCTCTGATATAACGATTTTCAGTCTAATATACAACAAGCAGAATCAGTCCAAATACATGCAGAAACAGAAGAAATGTTAAACAAGATTCTTAAAAGTATCATTAACTGGTTTTCTGCGAAAGGTCTCACTCTCAATTTTAAAAAGATACAGCGTATTCAGTTCTGCTCATCTAGGGGCACTATACCAACAATAAGCGTAACACATGGCGAGAAAACAACAAATAGGGTGGAAACTTCAGAATTCTTAGGTCTCCATATTGAGAAAATTTAAACTGGAATAAGCACGTTTTGGAACTCCCAAAGCAACTTAGCTCAGCCGCCTTTGCACTTAGAATCATTTCAAATCTTGAGGAGAGAAAAATCAGTAAGTTGACGGGATTGTATCGATGTACAAATTAACCTGCCATGTAAATGTACAATGACTCGTTCCATACCATTAAGATCTATCGTGCAAAATGATCAGTGGACCATGAGACTAACTAACTATCCACCCCGAGTCACAGGATGGCCAGCGGAAAACGCAACTGCAACGCGTCTTTCATTTCGAGCGTGAGAAAACTAAAGTTACTTTATTAAATTGTTGTTTATCGCAGGTATATGTGTACAATCTCGATGGAAATTGAAACCGCCGAGCGACAGTAGCCCAGAACGCCTCTAGAAGAGTTTGTGATATTCGTGCAGAGAGGCACTTGTGCGTGGATGGGCTGTGTTGACAATTGTGCGGAGTCGGAGACACTTCGGGCGGTTTCTTGTTTCCGCAGTCGTTGGCTTCGCCAGCTCATAACCAGACACTCGCACTCCTAGCTAACCTAGACCTCGGGCTAAGCTACAAATCAGTCTGTTATCACAATCAAGTTTTCGCTTTCACATTCGTTTGTTTCACCAACTCACAAATCTTATGACCAAACCTTGAGCTCAGGCAAGGCTACAGATAAGTGTATCAACACAACCAGGGTTTTCGCTTTCACATTTGTTGCCTTCGACAACCCGCCTAAACCTCGTTTGGAGATGATAAAACCAGCCTGTAACTCGTAAAGACAAACTAAGTTGTCATAAAAAAGTGACCGGTGATATTTTTTTCAACCTTTCAGTATATATTAAAACTATTTCCTAGTACAAATGCCGCAGACTACAGTACGCTGATGCAACAATGTTAGGCAGGAAATACATTCTTAGTGTGCCTGTATGCTACCTGCAGAAGGCCGCTTGTTCCAGCAAGAACCCCAAGGTTTTGCAGAAACATCTCTCCATAGAAGTGTCACACCGCGCGAGTGTTCTAACCTCCACTAGAGAAACTAAAACAACACGGTACAGCCTACTGATAAAGTGTAGTGTAGTGCGGTAAATCGCTCACTGTTAGCCAGCTTTTAAGTTGCCGTGGATAGAATACTGCGATTGGCCTATTAAACAGTAGGTTGGTGTGAGGAGGGGGCTCAGTTAGCCTGCTTCTACTTTTTCGCATAGTAATTTTACAATTTTCAGTAGAGTGGACTTTGCATAAATCGTAAATAGCAAGCAACTACTAGTATTGTAAATTCGGTCCAAAAACTTTCCAGCAAAAAAAAAAAAAAAAAAAAAAAAATCAATCAAAGTATTGGAAGACAGCAATAAAGAGGAACTACCCTAGTTATTCAACATGCATCAACTGAACAACGTTACATCCGCTAATGTACCAACAGAACAAGTTGAAACATACACCCACAAACATGTGTGCAGTTCAGATAAGCAGCTGCTCGCTGGCCATTTTTCTGTAGCTGTAGACAAACTTGTTTATTAGGTTTGGATTTGCGATGCTGATACACTCTAAGGAAAAGAAAAGAACAGAATAGAAAAGGAAGACGATGCACCACGAAAGAGCTATGTAAAATGGTCACAAATTGGTATCTATACAGGTATCGAAGGAAAATGCAAAACTGTAAACTTTGGCGGCCGATGGACAAATCTGTGACGCTACAGCGCAATTTCGCCGCTTAGCTGGCAGAGATAGTAAACAGGGGACATATAGACAGAGGAGCATAAAGTCTTTGTGAATTTCATTCTGTGTACTCAGTTGGACAGTAACAATATGCCTCGCAGACAGGGACGTGAATACTGTATTCAAATGTCAGCATTTGAGGGGGGCGTATACTGAGAAGGAAATGGTCGACCTAGAGAGACGACAAACTTGAAGAATGAGCAATCGTCAGAGAGGCACTAAGAACCCCGGATTCGTCATTATCATCCATCCGACGTGCAACTTGTGACGGCAAGTACCATTAACAGGTGGCTCACAAAAAGGGGGCTGCGCTCATAGCGCCCCTTGCACCAACCACCACTCACCACAGTACGCCAGTTTGTAATGGTGTCAGACACGTTCGGCCTGGAATCTCATTGACGTGGTAAAATTGTCTTGAGTGATGAGTAAAGCTTTAGAGTGAGCTCCGATGACCGGCGAAGACGTGTCTGAGACACCCAAGACAACGATGACTTACCAGCCTCACTGTCGCCCGCCATACGGCTCGACAACCAGGAATTATGGTGGGGCTACCATCTCACTTCATAGCACGCCCTCTTTGATGTATGTCGACGATATTCTACAGCCCGTTTCGTTATCCTTAATGACAAGCCATTTGGGCTTACATTTCAGCAACATAATCTCTGCCCGCAGAGGACGAGAGTTTCTACTATTTGTCTTCGTCCTTTTCAAATCCTACAAACCTTAGTGAGCAAGGTCCTCGGATCTCTCCCAAATTGATAACATCTGGAGCACTGAAACTTCCTGGCAGATTAAAACTGTGTGCCAGACCGAGACTCGAACTCCGGACCTTTGCTTTTCGCGGGCAAGTGATCTACCACCTGAGCTACCCAAGCACGACTCACGCCCCGTCCCCACAGCTTTACTTCTGCCAGTACCTCGTCGCCTACCTTCCAAACTTTGCAAAGTTTATCAAGTTAGATTCATATTGTCAATCTGTTGGTTTTCTTGTGTACAAAGTCGATATTTTGAAATAAATCACGAGTTCATTTTGATTTGAATTTCACTTCGAGTACGTAGTGTTCCCTTCATCTTATTTTCATTATCAATTGCTTTTACAATGTAGTTATTAATAGATTTTATAGTAGTTCACCACCTTAGGATCTCATGTTAGAGCCAAAGTTAAGATAGCGTATTTCTGTGGTGTTAAGTCTATCAGCATTGTGTCTTAAGGTGTGTGTCGGTGTCTAGATTTCTAAGTTTACACACTTGAAGTATTGCAAATGCAGTGTGCTCCATCCAAGAGTGCTTCATGCTTCACCTTGGCTATGAACAATAATCCTGTGCGAAAAGGCGAAAACAACGGGTAAAGGAAAGGAGAGGCCTATTAGTAGGAACAAGTAGGAAACACCAGTAAATCTTCTACTGACAGGTCACGATCATTTGTTCATTATTTCATTTTCCAAATAACATTGCTATCATTACTATTATTAATAAGAATATAGCTGTAATTGTTATGTTCATTTTAGCATTTTACATAATCACAGATACACTATCTGTACCACCTACTTTCACACATAATCTCACCTTGCATTTACTCCTGAGGAGGAGCTAACTATACTGTATTCACTAAGAAAGAATGGTGTCGCGTAAATATCCAGAAAAGTTATTGCACAACTTTATGTGCTAATAGTTGTGAAAATTACAATACCAAGAAGGATGCATGGTAAGTAAATATGATTGACTAGCGATGTGCCCCAATTTCGTAAGGATAACACCAATAATGGAATCTCCCCATCGCAGCCCCCTCAGATTTAGCGGCAAGATGCCCCAGTGGACAGCCCGTCAAAAACTGAACACAGATGAAGCATGAAAAATGGAAGAATGTGACCTGAACTGTGGAAAAAAGCAAAATACAGAGAGTGGACTGTCCAAGGACAGGAAGTCCAATATAGGGGAGGTTGAGAGAGCAATGACGTTGTGGGCAATTGGTCATGGTGATGGAGTGCCCAGCACGCAAGCCATGTTCAAACATCCCTCGAGCCACAAACTTTTTCTTTCCGCTGTCCGCTGTAATCGAATTTGTGTCTGTGTCGGGGTGTAACGTTCGTTTGCAGCAGCGAGGTGTAAGCAAGGGACCTATAATGACAGTTGATTCTGCACAACTACTCTCTTAGCAGCCGAAAGGAAGTGGCTTTCTAAAGTTAACCGCAAAAGTTTGGTGACAGTACGTGTGTGATATGGTAGGAATCTCTTACAGACGCACCTAATTTGTACGCCTGTTTAAGTGAGTGAGCTATGCCTCCTTGTCCGATTGAGGTGTTCGTATAAATGTGAATCTGATAATTCCCAAGGAAATGATGAAAACATAATACACTTCATCCAGTCCCAAACATGCTCAATGGGGGACAGATCCGGAGATCTTGCTGGCCAGGGTAGTTGACTTACACCTTCTAGAGAAAGTTGGGTGGCACAGGATACATGCGGACGTGCATTGTCCTGTTGGAACAGCACGTTCCCTTGCCGGTCTAGGAATGGTAGAACGATGGGTTCGATGACGGTTTGGATGTACCGTGCACTATTCAGTGTCCCCTCGACGATCACCAGTGGTGTACGGCCAGTGTAGGAGATCGCTCCCCACACCATGATGCCGGGTGTTGGCCCTGTGTGCCTCGGTCGTATGCAGTCCTGATTGTGGCGCTCACCTGCACGGCGCCAAACACGCATACGACCATCATTGGCACCAAGGCAGAAACGACTCTCATCGCCGAAGACGACACGTCTCCATTCGTCCCTCCATTCACGCCTGTCGCGACACCACTGGGGGCGGGCTGCACGATGTTGGGGCGTGAGCGGAAGACGGCCTAACGGTGTGCGGGACCGTATCCCAGCTTCATGGAGACGGTTGCGAATGGTCCTCGCCGATACCCCAGGAGCAACAGTGACCCTAATTTGCTGGGAAGTGGCGGTGCGGTGCCCTACGGCACTGCGTAGGATCCTACGGTCTTGGCGTGCATCCGTGCGTCGCTGCGGTCCGGTCCCAGGTCGACGGGCACGTGCACCTTCCGCCGACCACTGGCGACAACATAGATGTACTGTGGAGACCTCACGCCCCACGTGTTGAGCAACTCGGCGGTACGTCCACCCGGCCTCCCGCATGCCCACTATACGCCCTCGCTCAAAGTCCGTCAACTGCACATACGGTTCACGTCCACGCTGTCGCGGCATGCTACCAGTGTTAAGGACTGCGATGGAGCTCCGTATGCCACGGCAAACTGGCTGACACTGACGGCGGCGGTGCACAAATGCTGCGCAGCTAGCGCCATTCGACGGCCAACACCGCGGTTCCTGGTGTGTCCGCTGTGCCGTGCGTGTGATCATTGCTTGTACAGCCCTCTCGCAGTGTCCGGAGCAAGTATGGTGGGTCTGACACACCGGTGTCAATGTGTTCTTTTTTCCATTTACAGGAGTGTAGTTGCTGAGCAGTTCAAAGAAAACTTGAGTCTCATTTCAAAATTCAAATGGCTCTGAGCACTATGGGACTCAACTGCTGAGGTCATTAGTCCCCTAGAACTTAGAACTAGTTAAATCTAACTAACCTAAGGACATCACACACATCCATGCCCGGGGCAGGATTCGAACCTGCGACCGTAGCGGTCTCGCGGTTCCAGACTGCAGCGCCTGGAACCGCACTGCCACTTCGGCCGGCGTCTCATTTCAAATAGGTACCCCACTCATACAGTTATAGTCGGTGGTGACTTAAATCTACCCTCGATATGTTGGAAAAAGTATACGTGTAAAGCCTGCAGCATGCATAAAACTTCATCCGAAATTGTACTGAATGCTTTCTCAGAA
The DNA here is from genome assembly GCF_021461385.2 of Schistocerca piceifrons. Classification (NCBI taxonomy): domain Eukaryota; kingdom Metazoa; phylum Arthropoda; class Insecta; order Orthoptera; family Acrididae; genus Schistocerca; species Schistocerca piceifrons. The sequence continues at coordinate 37,928,860 of NC_060142.1, forward strand.
AATTATTTCGACCAATTAGTTCATGACCCCACTCGAAGTGTAAATGGTTGGGAAAGCATACGTGACATCTTAGCAACAAATAATCCTGGACAAATAGTGAGTATCCTGGCGAATGCAGGGATTAGCGACCACAAGGCAGTTGTTGCTAGGCTGAATGCCGTAACTCTTACAACCACCAAAAAGAAACGCGAAGTACGTCTATTTAAAAAAGCTGATACAAATTGTCTTAACGCCATTTTAAGAGACAGTGTGCACTCCTTCCGCTCTGATCATATAAGCGTAGAATAGATGTGGAATGATTTCAAAGAGATATTGTCGACGGCGATTGAGAGATATATACCACATAAATGAATAAGTGCTGGTACTGATCCACCATGGAACACAAAACGGGTCAAATCGCTCTTGCAGAAGCAATGAAAAAAGAATGCCAAATTTAAAATAACGCAAAATCCCCAAGATCGGCAAAGTTTTGCAGAAGTTTAAAATATAGCGCGTACTTCAATGCGAGATGCTTTTAATAATTTACACAACTAAACTGGCAGAAAACCCAAAGAGATTCTGGTCATACATAAAGAACACCAGTGGCAAGACGCAATCAATACCTTCACTGCACGAAATCAACATCACTGATGACAGTACCACTGAAGCAGAGTTATTAAACACTGTTTTGCGAAACTCCTTCACCAAAGAGAACGAAGTATGTATTCCTGGATTCCAATAAGGAACAACTGCCAAGGTGAGAGCATAGAAGTAGATATCCTCGGTGTAGCAAACACGATTAAATCACTTAATAAAGGCAAGGCTTCCGGTCCAGATTGTATACCAATCAGGTTGCTGATACAATACCTCCATATTTAGCAATTATACACAACCCCTCGCTCACAGAAACATCCGTACCGAAAGACTGGAAAATTGCGCAAGTCACACCAGTAGCCAAAAAGGGAAATAGGAGTAACCCACTGAATTAGAGGCCTATATCACTAACGTCGATTTGCAGTAGGGTTTCGGAACATATACTGTATTCGAACGTTTTGAAGTACCTCGAAGAAAACGATTTATTGACACATAGTCAGCATGGATTCAGAAAATATCGTTCTTGTCGAACACAACCAGCTCTTTATACTCATGAAGTAATGAGTGCTATCGACAGGGGATGTCAAATTGATTCCATATTTTGAGAATTCCAGAAGGCTTTCGACACCGTTCCTGACAAGCGTCTTCCAACCAAACTGCGTGCCTACGGAGTATCGCCTCAGTTGTGCGACTGGATTCGTGATATCCTGTCAGAGAGGTCACTGTTCGTTGTAATAGACGGAACGTCATCGAGTAAAACAGAAGTAATATCCGGCGTTTCCCAAGGAAGTTTTATAGGCCATCTATTGTTACTGATCTATATTAACGACATAGGAGACAATCTGAGTAGCTCTCTTAGATTATTTGCAGATGATACTGTCATTTACCCTCTTGTAAAGTCGTCAGATGACCAAGAAGAATTGCAAAATGATTTAGATAAGATATCTGTATGATACGAAAAGTCTCTGAATAAAGGAAAATGTGATGTTATTCACATGACTACTAAAAGAAATCCGCTAAATTTTGATTACGTGAAAAGGCACACAAATCTGAAGGCTGTAAATTCAACTAAATAATTAGAGATTACAATTACAAATATCCTAAATTGGAACGATCACATAGATAATATTGTGGGTAGAGCAAACCAAAGACTGCGATTCATTGGCAGAAGACTTAGAACGTGCAACACTTCTACTAAGGAGGCTGCTTACACCACGCTTGTCCGCCCTATTCTGGAGTACTGCTGTGCGGCGTGGGATCCGCATCAGGTGGGACTGACGAATGACATCGAAAAAGTTCAAAGAAGGGCAGCTCGTTTTGTATTATTGTGAAATAGAGGAGATAGTGTCACAGACATGATACGTGAATTGGAGTGGCAATCATTAAAACAAAGGCGTTTTCCTTTGCGACGGGATCTTCTCATGAAATTTCAATCACCAGTTTTCTCCTCAGATTGCTGGCACCCACCTACATAGGGAGAAATGATCATCACGATAAAATAACAGAAATAAGGGCTCGCACGGAAAAATTTAAGTGCTCGTTTTTCCTGCGTGCCGTTCGAGAGTGGAACGGTAGAGAGGACAGCATGAATGTGGTTCATTGAACCCTCTGCCAGGCACTTTATTGTGAATAGCAGAATAATCACGTAGATGTAGATGTGATATTTCATCACCATAGCGTCTAGTAACACATAACGAAGAATTTGGAAGCATTCTTTGATGAACGACGAGTACCACTGTTAACTCAGACTGGAAGTTCGCTTCGAGTGCCATGGGTCATACAGGTCAGAGATTTGGTTGCTCGCCCCGTTGCTCGTCTCAGTCCTCCAGCAAAAGCTGTTGATGCTTAGTGGACTGCCATACAAACCTTTTAGTGAAGGATTTCGCAAGGAGGTATACAGATCCTCTCTGATTTCAGGTCGAGGCATGTAGAGACTGTCATGCAGCACCCGAGGACTTCACACCATTCTGATTTCAGGAGAGATGCACAGACCCACCGCGTTTTTCTGTCTGTTTGTCAAGACCAATCACAGGAACTACTGTAGAGATTTTGATTCGGTTTTCACTAACAGATAGACTGATTCACGAGGAAGATCTTTGTATGTAATTTATTGTCTCTAAGCCAGACAAGTCGTCCGCCCGTAGATACTTACAAGGGAAACTCCCCACGTGCACCCACTCTGATTTAGTGGTAGTGTGGCCTAATGGGTAGCCTCTCAAAAACTGAACACAATCAGTCATGAAAACAGAAGAAGGTGTACTGAACCACGAAAAAAATAAAATAAAAACAGTGAACGGTCTAACTGACCGCAGATCAACAAATATTGGTCGTGGTTACGTCGTCACGGTGTTGGACTATAAAGCAGATGAGCCGAATTCGATACTTCCTCGTGGCATTTACATTTCCTTTAATTTTTTTCGTAACATTATGAACTGTCCCTTCGTAACTGAAATGTTTGTTCACTTCCTGTAGTCCTGCCAGTTGCCATACTAATTGGTTATAGAATATGAGTCATGTGGTAAGAATACGTTACCGCCGCAAGTAAACATGATGAATAGTGCGAGCAGGCGAGGTACCATACAGACGTTTCACAGAAATGAAAGCAACAAATACACGGCTGTGGATTACGCTATAAGAAAGAAATTCAAGAGTCAAAACTTTCAAAACGGAACCCGACTTCAAAAACGTTAAAAACATGTGTTTTGACAGACCACAGAGAAACTCTGTGATCGTGAAACTGCTGCGTTGATTTGTTGCAGCTTATGTGACAAACTACACTCCTGGAAATGGAAAAAAGAACACATTGACACCGGTGTGTCAGACCCACCATACTTGCTCCGGACACTGCGAGAGGGCTGTACAGGCAATGATCACACGCACGGCACAGCGGACACACCAGGAACCGCGGTGTTGGCCGTCGAATGGCGCTAGCTGCGCAGCATTTGTGCACCGCCACCGTCAGTGTCAGCCAGTTTGCCGTGGCATACGGAGTTCCATCGCAGTCTTTAACACTGGTAGCATGCCGCGACAGCGTGGACGTGAACTGTATGTGCAGTTGACGGACTTTGAGCGAGGGCGTATAGAGGGCATGCGGGAGGCCGGGTGGACGTACCGCCGAATTGCTCAACACGTGGGGCGTGAGGTCTCCACAGTACATCGATGTTGTCGCCAATGGTCGGCGGAAGGTGCACGTGCCCGTCGACCTGGGACCGGACCGCAGCGACGCACGGATGCACGCCAAGACCGTAGGATCCTACGCAGTGCCGTAGGGGACCGCACCGCCACTTCCCAGAAAATTAGGGACACTGTTGCTCCTGGGGTATCGGCGAGGACCATTCGCAACCGTCTCCATGAAGCTGGGCTACGGTCCCGCACACCGTTAGGCCGTCTTCCGACGAATGGAGACGTGTCGTCTTCAGCGATGAGAGTCGCTTCTGCCTTGGTGCCAATGATGGTCGTATGCGTGTTTGGCGCCGTGCAGGTGAGCGCCACAATCAGGACTGCATACGACCGAGGCACACAGGGCCAACACCCGGCATCATGGTGTGGGGAGCGATCTCCTACACTGGCCGTACACCACTGGTGATCGTCGAGGGGACACTGAATAGTGCACGGTACATCCAAACCGTCATCGAACCCATCGTTCTACCATTCCTAGACCGGCAAGGGAACTTGCTGTTCCAACAGGACAATGCACGTCCGCATGTATCCCGTGCCACCCAACGTGCTCTAGAAGGTGTAAGTCAACTACCCTGGCCAGCAAGATCTCCGGATCTGTCCCCCATTGAGCATGCTTGGGACTGGATGAAGCGTCGTCTCACGCGGTCTGCACGTCCAGCACGAACGCTGGTCCAACTGAGGCGCCAGGTGGAAATGGCATGGCAAGCCGTTCCACAGGACTACATCCAGCATCTCTACGATCGTCTCCATGGGAGAATAGCAGCCTGCATTGCTGCGAAAGGTGGATATACACTGTACTAGTGCCGACATTGTGCATGCTCTGTTGCCGGTGTCTATGTGCCTGTGGTTCTGTCAGTGTGATCATGTGATGTGTCTGACCCCAGGAATGTGTCAATAAAGTTTCCCCTTCCTGGGACAATGAATTCACGGTGTTCTTATTTCAATTTCCAGGAGTGTATATCTTCTGAGTCGGGGGCTCGGTAAAACGACCAAATTAATAGCTTAGTTCGACTGTCAAGTATAGCCTCTACTCATACTATTTCGCAGGAACTATCTACTTCAATTTCACTATAAGGCAAATTACTTCTGACAGCAATAAATACTCCACCACCAACTGTATTTAATCTATCCTTTCTGAACAATGCTAGGTCGTTTGAAGACATTTCGGCTGAATTCATTTCGAGCTTTAGCCAGCTTTCCGTACCTACAACTATCTGAGCTTCAGTGCTTTCTATTGTGGCTTGAAGCTTTGGTTCTTTCCCAACACAGTTACGACAATATACAACTACAATACCGATCGATTCTACAACTACCTTACTGTGTTTTACCTGCGCCCTTTTAGACAGACGCCCTATCTCTGGTTTTCTGAGACCCTCTAACCTAAAAAAAAAACGCCCAGTCCCTTCCACTCAGCCCCCTCTACCCGTGTAGCAGCTTCCTGTGTGTAATAGACTCCTGACCTATTAAGCCGAACCTGGAAACCCACCCGATGACGCAAGTCAAGGAATCTGCAGCCTACACGGTCACAGACCCGCCTGAGCCTCTGATTCATACCCTCCACAGTCGGTTATATCGACGATGCTGCAGATGGTGAGCTCTGCCTTAATCTCGCAAGCAAAACTGGCACTCTTTTCCATTTCCGCTAGCCGCCCGAAACCAGAGAGAATCTCCTCCCATCCAAAGCGACATACGTCATTGGTACCGACATGGGTCACCACCTGCAGTTGGCTGCATCCTGTACTCTTCATGGCATCCGGAAGCACCCTTTCAACGTCCGGAATGACTCCCCCGGTATGCATATGAAGCTGATTGACGAAGAGGAAGTACCTCAGTCTAGAACTTTCCTCATGAAGCGATTGCTGCTCGTATTACACTGAATATGCCACATACTATATGCAGTGGCACTGCATACAATCACACTTAGTGTTTGTCAGCTGGTATCGCTCAACACAGGCTGGTAGACCGCAGTCACCACATGTGCGATCGTCAGTGTAAGGATTCGAAATAGGGCCCGTTGGAAAAAACAACTGTTTGCCACTTCGCACGCTACTTTGGAGGGCATTATGCTCCCCATAAACGCTCTATCGCGGTGAGAAAGGTCGGATACAATCCGCGCAACAGATTAACTACCTTTAGTGAGCTTCTCTGGACAGCTTGGGTATGGATTTTTCGCAGTTTTCTACGCTCATTTCTGAAAATGCTGGTCTTGGCCCCAGCTCCATCCTCAGAGAAAACTATATACAACCAGTTGAGACACAGTAATGCACACAACAATATTTACACAATTCACCAACAGATGACAGATCATCTTTCTGTAAATAACCAGAATCCAAGACAAGCTGCAGGCCGCAAGAGGGACCAAAACAAAATAGCTCAGTCCATTGTTGGAGTATCAAGTGATAATTCGCTTTCTGAATTTCAAGAGGAACGAGGCTACAACAGTCCATACTGAGTTGGTGGAAGCGCACGGCAATAATCGACCATAGTACGACACAGTGATTTGGTGGCACAGGCGTTTCCAGTGCGGTCAAACAAGTCTTAATCACGAAAATCCAAGTGACAGATCATCACAATCCAAGAGAAGTAGAAGCCCTCGTGTTCGTAGACTGGCGTAGCACAATCGAGAGAATAATGGAAGAAGCGCAAATGATTCATGGGTTCCGCGACTGCTCACACCCCGCCGAACCGAGGCATCAGCGGAGATGTTGCAGCTGTGTTAGGACAGTCCAGGTAACTACTTTAGCCGTCTAATCACCACAGAAGAGTGCTGGCTGTATAATCAGGAGTGCAGGGTGTATCATTATGATCCCGAGACCAAGGAGGAAAGGAAGCTGTAAATACATGTGCTCTCACCATCGACGAAAAAGGCGAAAACCCAACAATGATCGGACAGGATGATACTGAGTATTCCTTTCGGGACTGCCATGGTTTGCTACTAACAGATTATGCTAGTAACCGGCAAAACGTCACAGCAGCATACTACCGAAATCTCCTGACAAGGCTACGGGAGGCTGTCGAAACGAGGCTCTGCGGGAAGCTGTCAGAGGGTTTGTTTTTGCACCACGATAACACCCCCGCTAATCCTGCACGAAACACGGTTACACGTGTCGTTTCTTTGGGCTGTCAAAGTTTACCTCACCACCGCATTCTCCTGAGATGGCGCTCACTCACTTGTTCCTGTTTTTCTTGGTCAAAGAAACGATTCTGTAGCAGAATTTTTTGGAATAACAACGAGGTGATTTTCGAGGCGTGACGCTTCTTGAATAGCAGAAATGCAGACATACACAACCAAGAAATCAGTTAAGCCATCCATCGGTGGGCGAAAATTTCGCACTAGAGTGTGAAAATCTAGAAAAGACCTCGTAGTACCATCACCAGGTTTCGTGGTCGCAGGTCGATATTTTCGATCCGATACATAAAACTAAGACTGCTGATGTTTTTAAAAATATCGGAAATCCAATTTATCGATATTTAAAAAAATATCATTATCGGCCTTCCAGAAATGGAAAAACCTATCGATATATCAACGGAAGAAATATCGACATACTGGCCTATAAAAATGTCGGTAGCACATTGTAAACATAGTGTCGGTTTTAGAGCTGTATGTTTAAGTGTTGATTTGTTATTAGATATTCTGTACATCGTCGAGCTAGCAGCCTGTCCATCCCCCTTAAAACAAGAGTTGGAAGGAAAACGATGCACGTTCAGGCTTGGTGGTAACCACTTTGCTAACAATGGTAACTGCAAGTTATTGGCACAATAAGAGGTGGTTTTGTCACATATCAGATTTATCAGGGACACTTCATGTCGACTTCCCTGCAAATGCCAGCGACCTAGCAGTTGTAGTGTCAAAATTGCGTGGTGAAGTTAAACGTTACAGTTCCTACTGTTGGTAGCCACGAGCGCTGATCATGTCAACATTTCGCCTCACACGTCTCCACTCACTGCAAAGAACAATCTTGTCATTTAGATTTTTGTTCATAGTTTTCAGCAAATTATTTTTAAAACAATTGCTGTGTTATTTCTTCACATCGTAAATCTTGTTATTCCATTCATACCGCCACCCCCAACTGCAATCGGACTACTTCTTCTTGTCACCTAATCTTGGTTCACACAGACAAAGATTGGACGCGATGAGAGACCAAAATCTTGCAAAACTTCTTCACACAGTGAAAGTAAAATTATATTCTACAACGATTTCAAATATTCCCGAAAATTGAGAAAACTGTAACATAAAATAAAAATTGCGGCACTTGGTATTGCCATTTCGTTTTCGATATATCGATATGTTGGGGAAAGTCGTAGATCACTTACGTCGATATCATAGTACAGATGTATCGATATATCGATACACTACAATAGTCCCCACTAAAAACCTTACGACGGCGCCTCGCAGCAGGTACAGCAATCGACATGTTGTCTGTGGCTCTCACAAGGGGACAGTACGAACTTCCTCCCCACCGATCAGATTTATATTGGCATGGTGTGTAGCACACTACTAGGACTTTATCAGATGTAAATAGGAAGCCGCAACTCTCAGAAAATCCAGTTTGAAAATTATAGGCGTGCTGATAATGCATGCGGTGTTGCGTGCACCCCTTGTGTTCACTGAGTCCGCAACCAGGCGAGTAGAAAAACAACACCGCGTAGTTTCATAAGCGCGACGTCTCTGGATCGAATGTCGCTGCCGATAGGATTTTCCATTCCCACGTAATACTAAGACCAGATTTATTACGATCGTGTAAAGTATAAGCATTAAATCTTTCATTTACTATTTTCCTAAGCTTTAACACGAGAAAGGAAGAAAAAGTTTATTTTCTTAAGGAGATTGGAAATGAAAAAAGGATACACGAGAACTTTTAGTCAGATAAGTGGAGTCACTTTATCTACATTATTGTATACACATTTGTGAGAAGTATAACCTGTAACCCGTGAAGCACTGTTCGAATCAGCACGCTACTGATCGTAGGAATATGGAAAACAATCTTTAGCGTAACGTATAGCATATGTAACGTACGGCAAATTTTTGCGTGTCCATGTCTTTTTTTCCCACTGCAAAAAAAAACTGGGTTATATTCATAAACGGTTCTCGATTGTCGTCACAATTGTGGGGTGTACCATGCATATCGAAGCAAAGCAAAGATTATTGGCGCAAACAGCTCACAAAAGAGTCGGATCGGCAGCGAGATTCGATCCAGAGACCTCGCTGGTGAAACTAAGAGCTTGCCCGCTCGGCTGCGAACTGCGTGTATGCTACTACCCCTGCAACACATACAGTATAAACACGCCTGTAATTTTCCAACACGGCTTTTTCGAAAACGGTTGAAAGCTGCGTCTCACTATTTACACGTGTTGAAGTTCTAGTCGCGCCTTCACACACCGTGTCAATACGGTGAGGGGAAATTCATGCGTTCCCCTTGTCAGCAGTGAAATGGCAGCACGGAGCGGTACCTGCGCGTGTATGGTTCGTCGAGTGCCGGAAGCAGTGGCGCGTCCAGGCCGTCCTGGGAGACGCACAGTGCCAGGTAGGAGTACCAGCGCCTCACTTTCGGCGGCCGCTTCTTGCCCCGGTTGCGATAGAAGAGACGCTGCATGCTGGTGACCGGCGTCCGTACGGCGCTGGCTGCTGCACCAACTCGGCTGTCGCCCGCTTGCGCTCTACCTGATACCGCGGCACATTCCGCCAGGCGACCGAAAACTGTGCATAACTGCCCGACCCGCTCGGTAAGGTGCGAGGAGGAGCCGAAAGAACGGTCTAAGGGAGGGGGTGAGTTACAGAGGGCAGTGGAACAACCCCTGCCTCGGGGAGAACTACATCGGCACTGACTCACTTGACAGGACCAGAGATTGGACACTGTAGACACTTTCGAAATCCTTGTAACTAATGCTCTATGTTACACAAAGTGTTTCATAACATGTACGATGAGAGACATCAGGAGATACTGGAACAATGCGAAACGTTCGTGTGGAACAGCTTAAGGCCGGGTGAAATGTTTACAACTCTCCATATCCCACGACTTGTTTACGTGGTGTGGAGTGAATTACAACTGTTTGTTCTTGCATCGGGAGCGGTTGATACTGGTCTACTGGAGAAGCGTGGCACGGATTACGACATATCGTTACTGCGACCGCGCAGTGCTGTGTTCCACACGAATAACGGAATAGTTTGATAAGGAAACTTCAAAATCGCGTTTGGCATGTCGAATGGCGCAAGACGATGTCTATCCAGTTTACGGCGATGTCTCTATGCCGTTGCATAAGACAGTGTCCAACACTGCGCAAGACGAGATCGAATTTACCGCGATGTCTCGATGGCATATGGACTGTGTGCTTACTCCCCTCCCCCCCCCCCCCCCCAGCGCCCCCATGCCCCCACTTCACCAAACCACTCAAACACAGCCATAGTATGCTGACTGAATCACAAACAAATAAACAAATTTGCTACTCGCAGACAAAATGAAAACAATTAACTGCGAGCAACAATTTCCCTTGGCCGTCAGACTAACGCCATAAGACTAGTTACCCTCTCCCCAGCATTCGACGAGTGCGTGAGACAAACGTGGCCACATCAAGTAAAGTAGAAAATTGAATATGACACAGGGGTCCATCAGAGTATAGGAAATGCACAACTACAAATATTTCAAAATAGCAACTCGCCTGCGTTCAGGCCGAAATTTGTGTCCAGGCTACATCATCTTTCGAATCGAAGAATTAAATACCAACAAATGGGACAACTTTACAAAAGGGATGTGTAGCGTCGATGCACATCGGTTTATCCCTCCGTTATAAAATACTACGGCGCCCTGATCAATCTGAAGTTAACGTACACATTATATCACGTTGTTCGATTCAACAAATTTTGGAAAAATGCATCTGGATAAATATTAGCTGGCCATGTGACCAATTGTTAACGACAAAATGAACGAGATGAATATGGGGCTCCTCAGTAATCTGCTGCTCTCCACGTCCAGCACCGAGGATTACACCAAGCTCCAGAAGAGCTTTGACCAGGAGCTACAGCGAGAACAACCAACTTAATGCGTCAGCCAACTTAATGCCTCAACCAACTTAATGCGTCAGCCACGATCTGGTTGCCGCAAGCTTAGAGAGACAGAATCTCATAGCGCCTCAATTTGTGCATGATGCATGACTCGTAATGAAAGGGGAAAAAACAAAATAGACTGTTATGGTAAAATTTCAGAAACTCATACATTGATTTCTTTTGTTTGTTGTACATTGTTGCTGTGACCTTGGAGATTAATCATGAATAGGTCCAGGGATAAAGAACCAGCTGCTGGAGTTGAACTGTACTTCATACGTGGACAAAGTGTTATGCAAGCCCACTGGGCATACAAAGAAAGAAGTAATGTTTGTAATGCACATTCAAAACACGTCATATGAAGACGCGTGATCTAGTTCCGTTACATTGTTGCCGACAGACTACTCAGACGTGAACGTCCAGAATCCTTGCGGAATACAGTGAATATGGAAAACGCCCGCATATCAGTGGAAAGCAGTCCCCAAAAGGCACATCGTGGTCTATCTCAAGAACTTGTCATATATGTACATATATATCCTCGTTACGCAGTATTTTGGTAGCTGACATATACACATATCCCCATAAAATGCAGCTTTCTCAAAGAATGTTGCCTGCTGACTCGCCATAAAGACTGCAGTTTGTAAATGAATTTCTCTTATAGGCAGAAAAACAGAGTTTCCACAAGAAAGATATCATTTTCGATTAAGCTAAAGTCGATCTCAGTGGCTTTGTCAAAGAACATAACTGTCGTATTTGGTCCACAGAACAGATTAAAATTATTTCTCGGCCCCCGATATTTTACTTTGGTTTTTCTCAAGGTCAATGTCTACAGGAATAAACTACTGACACTTAACTGTCTTCAAAGACAACGTTATCATTGTAATCCACGAACTTTCACAAGAGACCTTGCAGAAGATCACGCGACATATTGTGCTACGGAAACGTTGCTGTCAAAACGTGAATGCATAGTGTTGTTTTCCACAAATAAATTCTTGACAGTAATCTGCAAATAGCCATGAACATATCGTTTGCAACAATATTATTAAACAAACTATTTGTTGTTCAAATGCGTACACTACTATTGGGACACCCGACATATGGTCATCTATGTTTGACAAGTCATCTCGGCAGACATACGTTGATTTACCCATAGATAGCCCACACTATTTTACTCTACCAGACATCTCCGAGTTTAAGTAAGCATCATCGAATAGCTGGGAAACAAAAGCCTTGCGAAGACGTCTGAGTAATCATATCGCAGCACATAGCGAGAATCGTTTGTCTCGTGTAACGTCCTGAAGGCTAAGTACTTCTTCCGCAACGGCATTTGCGTGGCATGACGAACAGCTGACAGTCTGGGAGCAGTCTAACTGTTTCTGTTGATACAGGAGCAGTCAGCCGCTAGTAGCAGAAGAACGCAAGGTCACGCAGCTAGCTGTGCCGCTTGGGATTAAAACTAGTTCCTGAAAGGGCACAGGCTGTGGAAAGCAGTACCAGAACGCAGAAAGGACACGATGTTTAGTTCAATCTACCAAAGCCCTAAGGCAAATTAGGCGTTGAGAACGTTCTTTTTGGTGGTGACAATCTCGGATAAATATTTCTCATATTTCTCGCCGCGTTAGATTCGTTGTAAGCTCGAGCTTTCAACGTCTTCCTCTGTCGTCATCGTCAGGAGTTATCTTTTGTGTTAGTAGACCGTGAGGTAAATACGCATTCAGTTGGCTGAATTATGTTTCATATGCATCACAAAGTTACAAAATTTCCACATGCTGCCAGAGGTTATGCCACGGTCTATGATAGAAGAATATTAGTAGTGATGCTGATCCGTTGAATGATCGATAGCTCAGTTTATTTCTCTGTAGCCTTTCTGTAAATGAAAGTTCTGTGACTAAAACACGATATAATTGATCATCCTGAACGTTATTTTCTTTTGACTACACGACTCAAAGAGATTCGGTCTCAGTCATCTTCAGAATCCCGTTTAAAATCACGATACACTGTATCTTCTCAGTTCACATGTGCACGTGTGCCATATTCTATCGTAAGAGTGTACATGTGAACTGACAAAACACAAGTGTGCATGTGAACTGACAAAATACACTGTACGACATTTTAAATGAGATTCTAAGGATGGCTGTTGTCGAAATGTGTTACGGCGTATAATTTTTAAAAAAGAAAAATGAACATGATGATCACGACGGACAACTATATTGACTAGTGACAATGAATGCGAACTGGTACAATGATTTTATGTCATTTACAGACAACATTCTCCATGACATAATCGGCCAACTATCCACGAAAGAGCCACACGGCCTACAGGGGTAGGATAAAAATATGGAAACATCGCTAGAAATGAGTGCTTCAACTTAAATGCGGATGACAGGCAAGCCTGCACGTTGCGCTGTTGCGTTTGACCACGAACGGCACCTGTGTGAAGTTATCAATACGTTGCAAGTGTCAGTCATGATCAGAGTACTACTCTGTGTACTTGTGAGTGCATTATGTTGGAGTTAAGGGAATTCGAACGTGGGCAAATGGTTGGTGCTCGTAAGGGGGTCTTCCGGAACCAAGGTAGCCGAACTGTTTCAAGAGGTGCCATATCGAAGACTGATGCCGCATACAGAGAAAGTGGAAAAAACCATCGTACGATGAGTCACGGATGAATGTGCGTGTTAAGTGATCGTGGAAGAGGGTCATTGAGGGAGACTCTGAGGAAAAATAACGTGCAAAAGCCACTGCAGAGCTGAATGTCGCACTTGGCGAACCTTGTCATCATCAAAAACATCAAGGGAACTCCATTAGCCGAAGCGAATCATGAGCTGTGCAAATTCCCGTAGAAAACGTTGTGCAGAAGCCAAAAAACCTGGACTATGGAGCATTGGAAGAAAGTCATTTGGTCGGATGAGTCTTGTTTCACACTGTTTCCAGCTTCTGGCCGAATTTACGTCCTAAGAGTCAAACACGGCGAGGGTTTGGTGCTGATTTGATCAGCCATATCGTGGTGTCCCATGGGACCCACGGTTACTCTGAAAGGTCGCATTACTGCCAAGGATTATGTGACCATTTTGGCTTATCAGGTCAATCCCATAGTACAATGTTTGTTCCCCAATGGTGATGCTCCTCCATCATCGTTACCTGAACTTGCCACTTTTTGCAGGGAGAATGGTGGTATGCGAGTCCCTCGAAAACCATGCAGGACCTGTATTTATCCATTCTGAGACTATTTTGAATGCTATCAGGTTTTCTACACTGTATTATGCATGATAACATGTTGTGTTTATATATTTTTGAGGATGAGGACAAGGGATCTCGTAGAAAATTTTGAGTTTACCAACGAATCCGACACGGCAAGAAGTCCGATTAACGTTTATCCAACTTTGGCGTCGTATGAACAAAATACGATTGTAACCCCAAAGGTTTGCGTGGTAGAGTAATTATGGTGTACGCGTACTTGATGACAGTGATTGCGCAGCAATGGTTCAAATGGTTCAAATGGCTCTGAGCACTATGGGACTTAACTGCTGTGGTCATCAGTCACCTAGAAGTTGAACTAATTAAACCTAACTAACCTCAGGACATCACACACACCCATGCCCGAGGCAGGATTCGAACCTGCGACCGTAACAGCAGCGCGGCTCCGGACTGGAGCGCCTAGAACCGCACGGCCACCGCGGCAGGCTGCGCAGCAATCGCCGAGATAGTGTAACTGAGGCGTAATAAGGAGAACCAGCCCGCATGCGCAGAGGCAGATGTAAAAGCGCCTTAAAAACCATCCACAGACTGGCCGCCACACCGGACCTCCACACCGGGCAGATTTGTGCTGGGGACCGGCACGCCTTCACGCTCTGGAAGCAGCGCGTTAGAGCGCGGGCTACCCGGGCGTGCGGCCACAGGAGTACCTCAACATAACACAGACAGTTTGTATAAAAGCGTGTCATGTGTGAACGAGGACACCCTGTTGAAAAATAGCACCACGATACCATCACGTGAGAGGTAACACATGAGGATGCAGGGTATTCCTGGAGTACAGTTGAGCCAACAGAGTAACTCATAACCAATGGATCAAGACAATATGATATCACTGACCTCTGTACACCAAGAAATCCGTTTGTAGTTGTGTCGGCCACATTCAGCCTGGAATTTCATTGACTGGGGTAAACTGTATTCAGATGTGAGTCCCGCTTCAAATTGAGCCTAGATGGCCGGCGAAGACGTCTCTGGAAGTACCCCAGACAGTAGTAAGATACCGACCTGACTGTCGCGCGACATCCAGAAGCGATGGTACGGGCTGCCACTTCTTTACACAGAAGGACCCTTTTGGTTGTCAGCCGCAGCACTCTTACAGGACGACGGTACGTCGACGATATTCTACTCACCATTTTGTTGCCCTTCATGGCATGCCATTTCAGCAAGGTAATGACCACCCCCACACGGCGAGAGTTTCTTCTGTCTGACTTTGTGCTTTCCAAACCGTTCCAGCAACATCACCGCATCTCTCTCCAGCTGAGAACGTTAGGAGTGTTATGGGGAGGGCCCTCCAACCGTCTCGGGATCTTGACGCTCTAACAGGCCAGACTTTGGCACGATATCCCTTAGTAGGTCATCCAGCAACTCTGTTAATGAATACGAACCAGTATAACTGCTTGCGGAAGGGCTAGAGGTGGTCAAAGTGCTGTTGAGTTGCTCAATTTATGAAGCTCTTACTCATAAATAAATCATCTAAATTTTCTCCAATTGTAACCATTTGTTTGTTTGTACATGTACATCACATTGACCGATTTCCGTCCCATTCGTATAATTCCTTCGTGGAGCGTCGTTTTTTTTTTTTTTTTCCTTAGAGTGTATTTTGTTGGCACTATGTTCCTTATATGTTGTTTAACAAAATCCTTAAAGTTATTTGCATATGTCATTGTAGACGTCGGAAACGGTCTGATATGTAGCAGCAATAAAATATGAAACAATCGCTAACGATAATGTCTCCATCTGCTTACAAACAGAATGTAAATACTAACCTTTCTTCAGGTTATGTTGGTCTTCAGTATTTAGTGGTCCGCTTTTAAATTTCCTCCTCAATCGTTGTGAGAAACTTGAGAAAAGTTTAGAAGTAATGCTAAGATAATCTGGAGCTGCAATTCAATGTTAAGTGCAGCATCCTCACGCATTTCACGTTTACGCACAAATTGATACACCTGATTTCTTCCTGCCCTAGATCGTTTCGCTCGCTTCGTCAAAAACAATGCGGACACCTTGCAAAATTACCCTTTCTCAATACCAGATTTTTGCATCGTCACTAACTATATGGTCTTCCAACCCGCGTGACGATTATCAGCGCCAGCGTCACACCAACAACACGTGCTGCACGTGCCCGTAGGGGTCCTTGCCTGCCACGGTCGGCTTATTAGGCCGTTGCCTACTTGACACAGAGGGCCAAGTAGCGGGAGTTGATCTTCGTGCTGTTGCGAGTCAGCACCAAGTACGTGCTAGCGAAAAGCAGCTCCGTCCGTCCGTCGCATGCCTTTGCGCGCCATTACGTGTAACGGTGAACGCTATTAAGGCCGACGGCGCCAGTGCAACGCGCGTTGTCCGTGAGAGCTAGGCCGCTACGTTCAAACAGTTATAACAATTTATGTTAGGCGTACCTTGTCAACACACACAACCACGGCGCTGGGCGGAGTAGACCAGCCGTTAGACTTCTTATAATTTAATCTTAGGATACCGTCTCTCGGTCTTCAACGGAAAAATCTACGGAATAGAGAATGGTCTAGCAATCGGTGAATGTCTGTCGACTTCCCTGTTAGATATATTTCTCACTGGAAGAAGTGCAAGGGGTATAGCAGCATATTCGTGGTGCAGGGGTCCAGGAGTTATCAGGTGAAGTCCACAGTATTTCCAGTGATCGGTTTTGTTTTATATTGGTAGTTACTTCGTGTAAACTCTGTATGATCAAAAGGAAACTATAAAATAGGAACCAAGCGAAAGAGGCTGTGGAGTTGTTAAGTCAGTGACGTTGTTGTGATCTACCGTCTTGATTTAGATTTTCCATAGTTTTCCTAAGTCATCTAACGTCGGGACGATTTCTTCAGCAAGGTCCCATCTTTCTTAAAAACATACCTACATACTCTGTGTATACGTACTTTCTGAGCTGACTATCTGTCCTATCGTCTTAAAGCATATATTCTATGTGCCTGCATATTCTGAACACCCTATTTTCACTGTACTATAATGATAAATCCTGTATCATTGTAAGATGATACCTGCATTAATTTATTAGTTAATGACACACAATGAAGAATTTCTGAGAAGTACCTAACCTCAAAAGACAAAACCCTGTGTTGCTGCGCTACATAGATGATAGAGTAGTTTTATTTACAGTCACTAAAAAAATGGTTCAAATGGCTCTGAGCACTATGGGACTCAACATCTTAGGTCATAAGTCCCCTAGAACTTAGAACTACTTAAACCTAACTAACATAAGGACATCACACACACCCATGCCCGAGGCAGGATTCGAACCTGCGACCGTAGCAGTCCCGCGGTACAGTCACTAAACAGGAGCCGCTTGAGGTAACCGGTAACTTAGCCAAATGGACTCAAAAACTGTTTATAGGCTCGAACACGAATCCGAAGGTACAGTCAAATTCATCGATGTGACCGTTAGCAAATCGGATCGGAAACATGCGTGTAAGTGTACGGAAACCCTACGTATTGAGGAATAACTACTGAGAGTCCGATAGAAGATAAAAAAACTGTATTTTCACTCTTTGTTACGCAGGATGCTTGAACTGTCCCTTTACACATGATTAAGGAGCCAAAGAACTGTATACCGTTCAAGCGGTTGCGTTAAGAAATGAAGAAGAGGAATGTTACATGTGGAAAACACAGTCAGACGAGAAGTCATGAAAAAAACAAATGTTACGTTTTGCTTACGTACAGAGGCCCTCCAACTGGCTGCATAGCGAGATGTATGCTTCGACGGAATTAAAGTTAGTTTTCAGACGAATAACACACCTTGAAATACAGAGAGAAATGTAGTGACTTGTGACTGAAGAAAAGTAATAGCAGACAATGCTGAAGCACATAAATAGGTCAAATAGTTTCATGTACGCTATAAAGAACACTGTAAACTAATTTATAAATTAGCTGAACATTTAAACGCAATCAAGCATACCACAGGAGAAATTCGGGACAGCATCAACGTTAGCCACACAGGAAATAAAGGGTAGTTAACTGTGCCTGAGGAACTGGAGATGCTTACAGAAGAGAAACGTATTTACGAAATTTATTTACTGAACAGATTAAGGTTTGAACGGAATTTTCCGCTTGTTCGTTGAGGTGTTGTACTGATACGTGGTTTCTCTGAGCAAACACCCAACCAATGAGCTTGCAGCAAACATCACAGATCTAATGCGCAGCCGCGCGGCGGGGTAGCCGAGTGGTCTAAGGGCGCCTTGCCCGGACCGTGCGGCTCCCCCCGTCGGAGATTCGAGTCCTCCCTCGGGCATGGGTGTGTGTGTGTGTGTGTGTGTGTGTGTGTGTGTGTGTGTGTGTGTGTGTGTGTCGTCCTTAGCGTAAGTTAGTTTAAGTTAGATTAAGTAGTGTGTAGGCTTAAGGACCGATGATCTCAGCAGTCTGGTCCCATAAGACCTTACTACAAATCTCCACATGTCTAA
The DNA here is from genome assembly GCF_021461385.2 of Schistocerca piceifrons. Lineage (NCBI taxonomy): Eukaryota > Metazoa > Arthropoda > Insecta > Orthoptera > Acrididae > Schistocerca > Schistocerca piceifrons. Next base: position 37,947,325 of record NC_060142.1, read on the forward strand.
TGCACATCGCTTCCTATTTGACAATCGTACTAAGTGGGGCTTCGAATGCCCTAACGTTTTGCCATCAGGGTACTAAAATACTACTTTGTAAGCCGAATTTTAATGATAAACCTTATCTAATGTTGTTGCTAAATAGTGGTAATTTTTACAGAACTGAAGTTGCTTATGAATGACGGGCGAAAACGGTTACAGTGAATGAAACTGTACGCAAACTGCGGCAGTGTTACCTGAATATTAACCACAAGCGTCATTGTATCTCCTGCAGGCCATGCCTGCGTTTGCCGAGTTAATACAACAGCTGATACAATAGAGGCGTTCACTACACAGCACTCATCAGCATGGCAGTGAACCTAAAAATCACGTTCTCAGCTAACGGCAACGACGAATTCCAGTCTCTCGAAGCAGCAGATCAGAGACATGCAAGTATACGTATCAGTTTAGATAACGACGGAAACTCTCATTACTGGTTTCGGCGAGGCTCCATTGGAAATATTTCGCTTGTGCCTATCCCCAGTTTGTAGGAGACATAATACTTTACTCTTGTTTATAGTTTTATTTGTCGTTTAAATTTACATGTGGCTATTCTGTTCAAAAGATGGTTCAAATGGCTCTGAGCACTATGGGACTTAACATCTGAGGTCATCAGTCCCCTAGAACTTAGAATTACTTAAACCTAACTAACCTAAGGACATCACACACATCCATGCCCGAGGATTCGAACCTGCGACCGTAGCAGTCGCGCGCTTCCGGACTGAGCGCCTAGAACCGCTAGACCACCGCGGTCGGCGGCTATTCTGTATTTAATTCTGCAGCACTATGACATTGCCACCTAACCACTAAACGGCATTACTAACATTTCAGTGCACGTGTACAGATAAACAAATGATTATAATTTCAGAAAAATCGGATTATTTATTCACGAGAAATAACGCGCTGGTCCTATTCTGGCCTTTGTGTAAGTAATTATTCGGCTTGGCGATTGATTGATAGATTTGTTTGATGTCCTCCTGGGCGATATCGTGACAAATTCTGTCAAGCTGGTTAGATAGATCGTCAAAACCCCGCGATGGTTCGAGGGAGGTGCCAGTAATGATCTAAATGGGAGAGAGAGATGTGGCGACCTTGCTGGTAAAGGTAGGGTTTGGCAAGCACCAAGACAAGCAGTAGAGAATCTCGCCCTTTGTGACAGAGCTTCATCCTTCTGAAATGGAAACGCAGGATAGCATACCATGAAAGGCAACAAACCAGGGGCTAGAATATCGTCGACGTACCGGTGTGCTGTAAGGGTGCCGCGGAATGTAATCAAAGGTATCCTGCTAGGAAATGAAATGGCACCCCAGACCCTGCTGATTTTTGGACCATACTGGCTGGCGAGACAGTCACGTTGGTATCCCACAGCTGTATGGAGAGTCTCCAGAAACGTCTTCGCTGATCATCTGGGCTCAATTCGCAGCGGGATTCATCACTGAAGACAATTCTGATCCAGTCGATGAGATTCCATGCCGAAGACGTGTCTGGAGACGCCCTGGACAGCGCTGGGATACCACCCTGACTGTCGCCCGCCGTACAGCCCGATAACTATGAGTTTCCGTTTCCTTTGATAGCAGGACCCTTTTGGTTATCACCCTTACAGTACAGCTGTCGTTCACATCAAACCATCATGGGCTTACATTTCAGCAAGATGAGCCCGCCACTACACGGCGAGGGTTTCTACTGCTAATGTTGGTGCTTGCCAAACCCAACATGGCCAGCAAGGTCAAGGATCTCTCCACAATTGAGAATGTTTGGAGCATTATGGGCAGAGCTGTCTAACTATCTCGGGATTTTGACGAGCTAACGCGTCAACTGCAAGAATCTGGCACGATAGTCCTCAGGACGACATCCAACACCTCTATCAAACCGAATAACTGTTTGCATAAGGGCCAGAGGTTTACCATCGCGCTACTGCCTTACTCAATTTGTTACGCTCTTCCTCTTGAATCAATGGTCCATTTTTTTCTGAAATTATAGTTATTTGTCTGTCTGCACATGTACATCACATCTACCTATTTCAGTTCCGTTCTGATTATTTCTTCATGGTGCGTCGCCCTTTCTTTTTTTATCTTAGAATGCATCCAGAATTAATATTCAACTTGTTGGTAGGAGAAGAGGTACTGGTGGAACTGAAGCTCTGAAGGCGAGTCCAGAGTCGTGCTTGGATCTCTATATCGGCGGCATCTGTAGTTGAGTACAGTTGACAGATAGAAAAATTTGAGCGTGATCTTTACGGCGAATCCCATCTACTTGCTAGAACTCAATCGGCAGAAGGTGCAGTCAGTCAAAATCACATCAAGGATCCAAAACCTTCGAAGTCCACACAGAGTGCAAATGGCTTTTTACACAATACTCATACATTTTACAAGCTCAATTACGTATCTGCAATCCTACCTATACCTGTAAAATATACGGGAAAAACACTTGAGGTGGTGGCGTGAAATGTCTGGAAGTTCAGTTTGTCCAAATTGGCTTTCTCAATACAGCTATCCCATGTATCAATGGCGGATATCCGTATCAGTGTTGCGTGACAGTATTACTAAAACATAAAAGCAAACATCTATGGGAAGGCGCAGGAAGAAGCACAGAAAAGATTTCCCAAATGCTTCGACTCTCAGATTTAAGGCTGGCGATTCAAACAGATGCAGAACGCAAAATTTACAGCTATGGCTACATCTGCAACTCAGAAATAAGTTACTTACGAGAGGCCACACTGAAGCACTCCTCGGCAAGACTCTCTCAACAGTTGATCAAATGGTTCAAATGGCTCTGAGCACTATGGGACTTAACATCTGAGGTCATCAGTACCCTAGAACTTAGAACTGCTTAAACCTAACTACACACATCCATGCCCGAGACAGGATTCGAACCTGCGATCATAGCAGCAGCGCGGTTCCGGACTGAAGCGCCTAGAACCGCTCGGCCACAGCAGCCGGCAACAATTAATCCAACGCGTTTCTAAGAAACCTATGGCAATCAAATACCCTCAAACAAATCTGTTACAGTCTTGGAGGAATGTTCAGGCAAATATTTTAGCCGCAAATGTGAGAGCTATGTGGATAAATGTCATCACCGAAACCTAGCCAACTCTTGATAAGAAATATAAAACCGAACTGCCCTCTTCAGCTTTATGCGACGCGTGTAGTGTCGAAGCGAATATGGCACACATACATTTATGCAAGTAAACGAATAGCATTTGGAAACGCGTGAGAAGAAAAAACTCTAGTATCACGAGGCCGAATTAAATATTATAAGTGTCGACAAAGTTTTGCGATCAGATTGGAAATTTTTCCGACACTAAGCACAATGCATTTGCCTGACTTCTTGGACACGTCACATTTTTTTCTCGCTGAACTCGAAGGCATTGATTTGCAGGAATTTATCGACTATTTGTCATCGCAAACATTTATCTGCGTGTGTTTCTCGAGACAAGTTACCAAAGGAAAATGACGATGATCAGAAACATAATTACCATGTGGCAAAAGACAATTAGGAAAATCAAGTCAAGTTACAAAGAAAATAGACTTGAAAAGCAGACTGTTTTGAGGCCACATATGAAATCCAAGGGAAACAAATCATTATTTGAAACTTCCTGGCAGATTAAAACTGTGTGCCCGATCGAGACTCGAACTCGGGACCGGAAATCATTATTTGCTTTAATTTTGTGTTTTATTATTATTATTATTATAATTTTATGTGTAAGAGAAGGAAATTACGTGTTTTGAATCTCACGTCTAATTTCAAATATGCACACTTTAATTATCAAAAATTGGACGCACTTTCATCTACAAAAAATTTGAAATAATAATTCACACCATTAACATAAACATCGCTTGCTAGTTTTCTTGCAATAAATTCTTATTTTACAAAAAACTTAAATACTGTAGCAATTGGGGCCATTCTGATGTTTAATTTCGCTAGTCTAAACTACTCGTACTGTATAAAGACAAGATGTTGTTTAATCAAAAGTCTCTCGCAAACCGATTGCGGGCGAGGAATTTCTTCACGGGACCGAACAGAGGGGACCAAACAGATGAAAATCTGACGGTACAAGGTGCGAACTGGGTGGTGGATACTGGAGCAACTCCAACTCAAATTTCGCGATTTTCTTGCGGACAGGAGCAGCGATATGGGGAAAAGCACTGTCATGAAGAAATCTGACACCGTCAGCATTTATGTTGTGGCGTTTGACACGAAGGCCACGATGCTACTTGACCAAAGTTTTAATGTTGGCTGCAGCGTTCGCAGTGTCCTGTATTCAGCAAAGTCTACCAATAACACAGCATGCATGTCCCAGAACGCCGTCACAAGCACTGTCTTAGCAGGTTAAGTCACTTTGAATTCTATTCCTACTGGGGAAACTGCGTGTTTCCACACCATAGATGACTGCTTGGCTTCGAAAGTGTAGCGGTCCGCCCACAACTCATCATCAGTAACGATTCCTTTCAGAAAGTCATGCCTTTCTACGGCGTAACGCGGTAAGTGATCCAACCTTGTCATCATTCGCCGACCCTTGTGGTTATCTGTCAGGTTCTCAGGCACTCAGCTGGCACAAATTTTACGAAATTTCAGCGTGTCATGAACAGTATCGTTCACAGCACCACAGGAAACGTTGAACTGCTGCGATAAGCTTTCCACTTGCATACGCCGGTCGTTCAAAATTGCTGCCTCAATGAATCCGATATTCTGTGGGGTTGCAGCTGTTACCAGCCGCCCGGAACGTGGCGAATCACTAAAATTCACACGGCCATCATGGAAGAATGCACATCACCTGGAGACATAGCTATCGTCCATACAGTCGTCCCCATACATGCCACTCATGTCCCCGTGAACTTCACTCGGTATGCCCTTTGGCCTACAAATATCGAACTTCACTTCGCTGCTCTTTACAAATTGACGACAGTAAAGTGCGTACCATATTTATTTCGTAGTTCAGGCTTCTCTCGCAAGAGTTGCACATGAAAACAAAATACCGTCTGTTGCGCAAACTTCAAACTATATCGTCGTGAAATTTCATCATTACGGCTGGAATACGATGGGAGAAAAAAATTATTGTTCGCTACTTTCCGATCCTCCCTCGCATACACGTAGGGAAAGATTGTTTCCAAAAATCTCTAAAACTTATTGACCGATTTGCTTCAAATTTTTACGCGTTACTCTAATAAACATTCAGACGGACATAGGCTATATTTTTTAAACACAATGTACACGTTTTCCGTTAAGGTTGACTCAAAGACAGGAAATGCCGAGCTGTTCTGTGCTTCGCTGTGAAAATGTGCAGTTTAGTTTTCTTTCTCGCAATCAGTTTGCACTACGATAGCAGGGCGTTTAAACCGTTAGACAAATTCTTTCTTCTACATATATTCTTTCTCCTTATATGTAATTAAAAACAGAAGTTGTTTACACAAAAATGTGTATTTTTATTTCCTTCCTCGCAGTCTGTTTTAACACAAAACATGAAACTCGTATTTATGGCTAGGACAGAATACTACTACAGAATATGAATCATCTGAAACTTTTTAATCCTACGCATTCGCAGGTTGAAACTATGCGAAAGATTGTCGCTGAAGCTACTAAGCTTACAGATCCAGCAGCTGGAGAGCTCTCTCATATCCCGTACATCAATGGCCCCAGACTGTTTACCCACTCATTTTAAGCGACTTCAAATCCCAATTAAAGCTTTGTTTGCGAGGCTCAAGGTCAGAGACAAGGGGAGAAGGATATGGACAAATTGAGGGGAAATGCCATTGAGAGGGGAAGGAGGAAAAGGACTGTGAGAGTGGGGAGGAGGAGTCGGAGAGAGATTCTTTTCTTTTTTGGGGGGGGGGGTAGCAGTGGATGGAGAGAGAGAAAGGAAGGATAAGGAGGAGATAGAGAGAGAGAGAAAGGAAGGATAAGGAGGAGATAGAGAGAGAAGGAAGGGCGAAGGAGGAGGTAGACAGAGAGAGGGGGAAGAGGTGATGGGCAGAAAGGGGGTGGAAGAGGGAGTGGAAAGGGAGAGGAAGAGGGAGGAGAAGGAGATTAGAGCGTATGCCCAATTCCCATACATAGGCTATGTATTTAGCAATTGCAAAGCATTTATGGGTACAGTAGTTTACATATAAAAGCTGTTCATACTACATACAAAATGTTCTGCAAGAAAAACTAAAAACAATTCATGTACTTCAAAAAAATATTTTCCTTTGGGTACAAACGTTTACTGCCTTATCATCGTCATATTATTATTATTATTATTCACTCATTTGAATTAATTTGAAGGATGTACTGATGATGGTTAAGCTATACACCAACATTTGTAAAACCTTCTAAGTTTTGTACTTTAGTTCAGTAAGAGAATTAATTTCAAAAAATAGTTCAATTAACAGAGCACTTGCCTCTGATAGACAAAGGTCCAAGTTTGCTGTACACAGTTTTAATCTTCCACGAAGTTTGATTCATTCTTAGGTTGACAAAGACGAGCGTTCATCGATGGCAGGAATTCCTATAGGGTTTGAAACTGATTGTCTGCCTTCGTCGTCTAGGATCTCTTTATGGCCATCGTCTTGCGCTGAGCTTCATTGTTTGGAGTGGTTCACCACTCATTGTAGACAGGTTGGATAGTCCATGTTGATACACCATTAAATCGGGCAACTTCTTTCGTGGTGTAGTCATGTCCAAACACAATAGCATCGTCCTGCCACTCTGTTAAGCATCCATGTCGACACGCCTTAACTGCGATGTCAGTGACATAGCCGGCTGGTACCAGTCCTGTAGCACACACTACGAAGCGACAAATGTGCTCTTTTAAGGCGGTGACTAACGTTTTGTCTAGTGAGCGTACTATTATTAACGGCTCAGCGTCAGACCGTAGTACTTAGTCGTTTTCAGAATTGTAGTTATGAGTCACTACTGATACGCTCCTCTAGACCCGCGCCATGGAAATACGACATTCTTGCATTCCGTATTTAGACATTCTTTTTTTTAATTTTACACTGCAGTATTTTCCACACGTATGCTGCACTATCTAATTTTGTATGAATAAGTAAGCAGCTAAGCTGACACGCAAGTGGTCCCACATACACAGGCAGACCTGAACTGGTTAGAGGGGCAGCTGACCTTCTGTTTCCGTTTATGTGCCAGTGAGTTACTCCTCTCTGCCGCCTGCTTGCGACCTTTGTTAGGTACTAGTACTTACGTACACAATCCGTTTTCCCTCAGAATAGTATATGTTACTTCGCGGCAGATTGAATGCCGTATCAGTTGAGGGCTAATTCAGTCTAATACTAAAGCACGTCATCGCCCACCCTGCAACCTGTACCACGACCAGTTAGTGGTTAAGGTTACTGTGTGCTCTTACATAGCTGTGTCCTCCCATGTTACTGTGAATATTTTGTTTTGGATTCAGTTTGTGACTGTCTCTTCCATTGCCGGCCGGTGTGGCCGTGCGGTTCTAGGCGCTTGTCTAGAACCGCGTGACCGCTACGGTCGCAGGTTCGAATCCTGCCTCTGGCATGGATGTGTGTGATGTCCTTGGGTTAGTTAGCTTTAAGTAGTTCTAAGTTCTAGGGGACTGATGGCCACAGATGTTAAGTCCCATAGTGCTCAGAGCCATTTGAACCATTTTTTGTTTGTTCCATTCACTGATTCTAAAGGGTAAAATGACGGCTGCAAAACATTTCGAGCACTAGGCGGATGGCGTGTATATCGTATGTGGCTATTGCTCATACGGAACAGCGAACACATTGCGGCTAAATCAGAACATACTAGAATAAAATAAGAAGTTCTGTTCGTGGCTTCTTCCTCAATTCTTGGTAGAGCGATTTCATATTTATGAACGTAAAGGGAAATGCGATGCGTTTTGTTTCACTAACCAGTTTTCGGCTTGTTGGTCCATTATCAAGTAACAGATGACCAGTGTGCACCAGTGTGCACAGTAACTACGCATAATCTTTGGTCACGGCATTGAGAAGATCACTTCAGATCTAATGTTCATCACTCGTATTGTGTGTTAAATACGGTACAATATTTAATGGTTTCTACTTACAGTAGTTTTACTAACTGTAAATATCAAGGTATGATTATCTTCTGGATGATGTAGCTCTTTTTAGTTCCTTGGTTGCTTGGTTTGACATTGTGTCAAGGATTGGTTTCTTACGCACTAGCGTCTATCTAGATTTTAGTCGTCGATACCTGATGATAGCATAATAAGCTGAAAGCTGAATAGTAATTAACAAGTACTAGTGAAACAAAACGCGAGGTTTTTGCTTTTTTTCATATTTAAATAAAAAATAAAAGAATTAATACTGCAATCAGGTGGAAAGCGACTTTATATTTTCCACCGTAAGTATTGTCCAGCAATAGAGGAGCTGGGTCAACGCTGTAGATCGGCGCCATAGTTAACTGAATGGACGTACGAGCTGAGAAGAGCCACTTGACGTAGTAACGTGCTGCACTGTACCACAACTGCCTGTGTCATGATTTCACACAAAGGACACGATACCCAGAGATAATTCTTTGCCTGGTATTCCTGAGAGCATCCCAAGTTGGCATTCTTAAGACAATCCGTCTTTCCCTTAAGAGGAACGCGACACTCGATGTTTGTAGTCCCTACAAATAAATAACACAGTGACCCACACTCTTGTGTTTGCCGCAAGAATAAGCCTTTTCTAAGACTCTGGGTTTTTCGGAATCATCACAGTGGAGTTTAAAATTAAACATCAGGTACTTTTTAAAAAAATATGTGAGTGGGCACAACATGGCAGAAGAAAGACGCATGACTACATAGTCGGTTACACGTATCTCCACCGAACACCCACTAGCGGCACCTCTTACGGTAATTACTTTGCAGTGCCTTCAGTCATCCGGCAGCTGCTTTCGCGCTTTTCTGGTTAACAGTACAGTCTGTACAGCGATTAAATCTATTGCGGCATCAGTTTTAATGTATTTTTTTAGTGAATATTCATGTACTAAGTGTATTGAAACTCTCGCTTCACGGCAGCTAAACAGATACCAGGAAAAGTGTTACAAGTCCAGTATGCGAGTTATTTTATTTCATCCTGGTAAGATCTTCTGTGTGCGGCTATGGGTACCCACTTGTGGGGAACCACTAAGAGAGTGTAAAGAAAAAATAATGATAGCGTCCATCTTACTGGTGCCAAAAACTGTTTGTAAAAAGAAGTAGTAAGCGTCCCGTCCACAACGAGGCCATTATACACGGCACAAAACTTGGATTAAGGAAATATGGGGAAGGAAATCAGCCATTCACTTTGAAAGAAGCCATTCCGGCATTTGCCTTAAGGGGATGGGGATTTAATGAAAAACACACACTACTTAAAAGATGCGCCAAATCGACAATTTTGAAGATACGGCAACGAAATTTTGTACCATTCTTCCCATGAAATTAACACATTTACTGTTGAGTTCCTTATGATATGTATTTAACTTTTTTATGGAATTTAAAAATTTTATTTTTAAAAAATGATGTAAGTACCTTTTTCTCAGAAGCTATTGAAGAAGAGATCTACAAAATTTTCTCTACTTAATCTCTTAGCATACAACAAGCTTCTCACGTGACATTTTTTTAATATATCGAATAGGAGAATTTTAATAATTTTTAATTCTAATTCTATAAGTATAATATAAAATTCGTGCAAAATTCCGAGCACTTTGCTCCATATCTCAGCTTGTACTCAGAATTTCAAACTTTGCTCTTGAGATAACATTTATTGGATTTATAGAAATAAGTGTACATAATTTCATAATTCTAACCTTATAGATTGTGAGAAAAAAGTATATAAACTTTAAAAGCCATAATTTTCGGGTAATGCTATTTAAGGTTTAGTCTACGTTTCTTCTCATGTCACGTTTCTAGAAGGGTCCAGATTTCCCTTTAAGGCTTCTCTTCTGGTTTCTTGTTTTCTGCCTTCTTTCCTTTACCAGGTCTTCAACTGAGTGACGCTGTGAATCTAACTTTATCAAGATGTTTTAAGTGAAATTCCCTATCTTAAGGCCCATTTTTTCTATTGCCTTATTCCTCACTACGTACCCATCATTAAATACAAGAACTGCACCATAAGTTGTATTTCTTACAACTATAGCAGTTGAAAATGTGGCAAGACAAGGACTGCTTCTTCATAAACAAAGCTGCTGGTGTGTTATTGTTTCCAAGATACGGAGTATAAAGCCAAACAGCATATATCATAGCTATCTGGATGCACCCCGTGCGAGTTTGCTTGAAAGTAATCCACGGAAACACTGTTCAACGAGGTGGTATTGAAGTGTTGCTTCAAACAGTGGGCGTGACAGGAAAGTCGTGTCACATATTTAATTATTTTTCGGGGACTTCCGATTCGATTTCATTATTGAAACTTTGGGAACTTATTGTCCAAGAGTTCTACTAACAAATAAAAAGTAAATTTAAAACTGACATTTTCGTTCAATTTCATGAACATTTTGGCAAATCACCGAAAACCTAAATATGGATGACCGGAAGCGGATTTGAACCGTTGTCCTCCCGAATGCGAGTCCAGTTTGCTAACCACGGCGCACCTCCTACCTACTGTCTGCAGTAGAAAGCTTGCATTGTTTTGGATCCTCTACGATCAACTACAAAACAAATAAATCAAATAAGACAATTTATCCCTATTCCTTCTTTTCAGTGGAGAATGTATTAGGCAGCATTTTCAGAAATTACATAGCCAAGGGTCACGCGTTACAAATATCGTGCTGTGTATATCGTGCTGTGTATAACACCGTCGTTATACATAACGTATTATCAACTTTAATTAAAGTGAATTCTGGTGCCTTAACCTTGATTAGAAATCCAGCTGTAAATTAACAGGTGCCCACAAGGAGCCTGATTAAATTCTTACACAGACAAACTACATGTGAATTTCGTCTAGCTCGCTTGTTTTGCATATCAGGTACACCGGAAGGGCGGATGCAGTATCAAGGACACCGAAAGCACAGAACACCTGCGATGAAAATGGAACATTCATTCGGTAGCAAATCCTACTTTCAGCTGTACAGTCTGCCGCATCTTCCTTAACCCTTTCAGACGATATGGTTCCGTTTGAAGCAACCTAGGATTTTCTCATTTCGTGGCATATGCAGTGTAGATGCAGATGCAGCTACACTTTACGTCTCCAGTAGCTACTGCGCTTTAAACAGCTGCAGCTTGAGCAGCTTCATATGTTTCGAATCTTAGGAGTCAGGCGAGCAAACGTAGGAGCCATTTTTGTACGCAGTGCGTGATTTTCTTTATTTCCAAATCGCGGATAAATTTGTTTTTAGAAGGCGTGTTTTGCGCATGGATTACGCACAAAAAGCTGTCCTGTTCAAATTTATATTTCGTGTATTGAGATAATAATTAAATTTAAGTATTTATTTTCGTAATTATTGTGCTGGTTGCTTCTTAAACATCTGTGGCTCTAAGGGCAACATGAGTAGCTGTGACGGGTTGTTGCACTTCCAGTTTCACACGATGTAGTCTCGCGGAATAAGGGAAGAGGAAATCCTGGCGTTCCTTTTGGAAATGATTTATTTTGATGGCGACTCAGACTGACAGTAGCAGTGAAAGTGGAGATGACGTGATAGCTGAAGTACTTGATCTCTATTTTCTATCGAAATCAGTGTTATCTCGGATTATTTCAGAGAGTGAGAACAAAGAACCATGCTCCAGTTGAAGAACGTAAAAGAAAAGCAAAGCGTCTACCAAAACATGGCACCTGAGGGCACTGTGTACTCTGCAGCAAAAAGAAGGAATCTCACAGAAGCAGATGGACGTGTGCTGTCTGTCACGTAGCACTATGCCTGGACTGGAGAACGGGACTGCATTCCACCTTATCACCAAAACTAGACATTTCATGCACAGTTGCTCCATTTGAAACCATCCTGTATGTGTCCAGTTAACGTATGTAACACTTGATTTTCACATTGTTCTGCCTAAGAGTATGTTTCATAACCTACTAAATACGAGAAAATATTAAACAAATAGTTTTTAATACTTCGAGTCGTAAAGGGTTAACGGCGAGGTACCAGCCGAAATCCGAAATAACAGCCCGGCTCTGGGTGGCTGCCACGCGGCAGATAGTGGAGGCCACAATCGATACGGCAGCCGACCGCGGCCAGCAGCGATGGGAACCGACACGTGGCGCCCACGTGGCCGCGTGGCCCTAGCAACGCCGGGAAACACACCGGCTCTGCGCGAGAAGACGCCGTCGCGTGGACGCCGGAGGCTTTGTCGCCATCTTAGCCCCATTTTATACGTGTCCGGGAGCCGTCAAAACGGCGGACTGTACGCTGCTTGCACCCGCAGCGGTTTCACATTTATCCGAATGGTGTTGCGCTCGGTACGGCACAGTAGCTCCCTTCGTTTTATTTCTTCCCACTCTACGAAAGTCCAACGGGAGATAACTGCTTACAATTTCTTACTGAAACTAAATTTTCTACACCACGTTGGAGCAATTGTTGGTAAACATATTCCAACGGTGAAACCATCAAATTCAATGTACTTCAATTATTAGGCTGATGTACAAGTTCGTAGCATTTTTGTTTTGCATGTTGGTATTCCGGTTGCTACGGGATTATTTATTGACTGTCAGTTGTTATTTGTAGTTCACTGTTGCTGTATGAGGTAGTGAGTGGAGCTTTGGACGCTAGAAAATGGACTGCCGAGTGGAGAAATCTGAACCTTTCCGACATATTCTTCTTGTTGAGTTCAATAGAGGGGTCACAGCAGCGGAGGCAGCCAGAAATTTTTGCGCCGTGTATGAGGATAATGCTACTGCACACAGCACGGCAAGAAAATGGTTTTCTCCTTTTAAGGAGGATTGTTTTCACATTAGCGACTCTCCACGCTCATGAAGACCTTCGAGGTTTGATGAAGATCGTTTAAACGCTTTAATACACAATACTCTAGGTAAGCAAATGTTCAAATGTATGTAAATTCCTAAGGGACCAAAATTGCTGAGGTCATCGGTCCCTAGACTTACACACTACTTAAACTGACTTATGCTAAGAACAACACGCACATCCTCTAGGTAAGCGTAGTCGCGAACTGGTGAGTGTGATGAACTGTGATCATTCCACTATCGTGTGGCATTTTCATGCGAAGGTGAAGGTTGAAAAATCGGGTGTATGGGTACCGCATGCCCTAAGCCAAAATCACAAAAATCAGCGGGTGGGGCATCTCTGCTTGCTCGTCATCAATTGGCTCGTGAACAACACCGACCATTCCTATCCTGTACCGTTACTGTGGACGAGGAATGGCGTCCTTATGTTAACATAAGGAAAAGAAAGGAACTGTTGAGCTCAAACAAAGCAGCGGCTCTCCACGCAAATACCTGTGCACATCAAGAATTGATAATGTTACGCATCTGGTTGAAGAGCGACGATGTGGTGTTCTACGAATTGCTTCGCCGTGGTGTAACCACCACTGTTGACATTTACTGTCAACAACTGACTCGTCTTGCAGACATAACCAACAACAAAGAGCAGGAAGACTGCATCTTCACTGGGCCAAACAGATGGGAGCCGCAAAGTACGAGATCCGGGCTATGGGAAGGACCAGAAAGAACCGTCCAATGAAATTTTATGAGTTCTTCGCAAGTGCATAGGTATAAATCCGCTTGCATTTTTGTGGCGACGAACACCCTCAAGTCGTTTCTTCAGTCCTGTCTGGTAAGGATTCCATGTCGCGCAGGAATGCTTCAGAAGAGGATGGAAAAGTGTAGTGCAGGCAATATATTTAGCAGATTTGTTGCAGCTTCTTATTGTTCCGCCAATAAAACGTAGCCTTTCGTTCTCCTACGCAACAATATTTTCTGTTGGTGATTCCAATTTAAATAGTACGTAATTTTAATTTCTAAATATCTACGTATTTAGTTGAATCAGTAACCTTCATACCTGTGTGATTCATTATGCAACTGAAATTTATTGTATAGTACTCATGTGGAGGACCTCATATTTTTTATTGTTTAGAGTTAGTCATCACTTTTAGTTCCATACACGTATCTTTTCTAAATGATTTTGTAATTCGTTTTGATCTTATGTTGACATTACTAGTCGGTATAGGAGAGTATTACAGGCAAAAAATCTAACAGGGCTGCTTAGATTGTCTCCTAAACAGTTTACATAAATTAGGAACAACAGACGCTATAACGCTTTCTTGAAGAACTCCACATACCACTTAAGTTTCACTAGTTGACTTCTAATAGGACCGCAGTTTTATTAAAAGCAGCTCATGCGGAACAGTCCCAAAAACCAGAAACCTAGAAATACGGAATCAACTTGCGATCACCTGTCGGTAGCACTGATTACTTAATGTAAATAAAGCTCCAGTTGTGTTTCCCAAAAACTGTCTGAATCCATGTTGTTTATGTGTCACTTGATCATTTTCTTGGTTATTTCATAGTGTTAGGACACAGCATATATTCCAAAATCCTACTAAAAATCGATGTCAGCGGTATGAGTACATACAGTCGAAACCGGCTACGACGACGTCGAATGGACCGGCGGTATACGGCCGTTATAGCCGGTAGTCGCACAGACTGCGTTTTTGCTTTCTTTTCTGATAAAAATTTCCTATCTGTAAATTTTAGACTGCCACAGAGTTAAAACTTAAAAAAATAGCTGAAATACAATACACTTACATTACTGAAAACACAGTATATGTGGAGAGGGACTGAAGAGGAATTTTCCTTGTGTTTATGTAGTACGTAGAACAATAAAAGGTCAGAAAAATGTAAAAAAACCTTTAATAAGTGAAGAATGTGAATTGTTCAATTATGTCGAACACGGTCTTGGATAAATGTTGAGCATGTTTGAAATTACTGTTAATGCTGTATAGTATACCAGTCATGAATGACACAACTTTGTTCAAGTTACTGTATTACAAAAATGACTCAACGGCAGCAAAACGAAAAGACAGGGTTCTATGCATAAATTACACGAGATGACTTACACTTTCTCTCACGTTTCAGTGTAAAATTTTGTACAAATGTGATGTACTGTAGGTAACACGTTGAAAACATCCAACACACATAGCCAGAAAATGATCTATATACACATAGATACTCTGCAAGCACCGTACTGTGCGTGGCGGACGGTACTCTGTACGAACATGCTACTATCCCATTTCTTTCTTTGAAAAAACAGCACATATTAGAATTCAATTTTCTAGTTTTCTACGATCACAGCACTGACAGTGTCACTTAGTTTTTAACCAGTTGCTTTAACTTTTAAATGTAGTTCAGTAGCGTATACTACTGTATATGTCCTACTTAGGTAACAAGTTACCGTTGTTCGCTTTTTGTACTTAAGATGTGCGTGCTCATTTTGCATTTGACGGTGTATGCGTTTTAATGCATGATTTGAAACCAATAATCTGCAGAAAACAAGAGCTTGACAATATTCGTTACATTGTTGTTCGTAATCCCCAGATACGAAACAAACAAAAATGAACGTTGGCCGCTATAGCCGATATATTTCTCCGAGAATGTAATAAAAAATACACCGTTTTACACGATAAGTCGCAAGCGGTGTCGTACTAAGCTATTTTTTTAAGATTAGCAATTACTTATGATTTAGACGGGACCGTTAGATTTCGCTTACACGGCCAATATGTCATTAAAAGCAATGTCGCTACAAACGGCAGCGACTGTAATTCTATTTCCTTGCTTATGTTTTGATGTGATATATGCAACTTTTCAGTACTTAGACGCTAACTTTTCGTAGGGTGAGTGCTAAAATCGCAGCTATTTCATCAGTATACTCCGAAAGGAACCTAAATAGTACACAGTCTCTATTGGAAAACTTCCGTTCAGTATATCATTTAAGCTTCTTGACTACTTATCTCGTTAGCTGACCTTTATTCGAAGAATTCAATATTTGCTGCGTCTCCTTTGGTGAAAGAGTCTAGGAAAAGAGCGTTTCGCAATTTTGCTTTAGTGGCGCTGTTGTCGATAACATTATCATTGCTATCAACAACAACTCGCAGTGACATCCCCACTAAATTTCCAGAGTGTGTAAATCGTCACCACTATTGAATATTTTCCTTTCGTTAAAATCTGGAATACTTTTTCCGTACTTCTGAGACAGTGTACCGGCCTGTTTTGTTTATCATTAGGGATCAATTCCGTCTTTTATTAATTCATTTAGTGAAGAACTTTCATTTCCCTTTTACCTCTGAAAAGATACGAAATTTCTCCAGTCAGTTATCTAAAAGCACGCGTACAGGCTTTCATGACGCGTTCAGTCGAATTTGGGTTTGCAGTGTTGTTGCAAGACCGCTGTCCACCCCTCATTTCGGTCATATGTTTTCTGCTTTTGGCATGGTCTAGTGGGTCGCTACTGCAGTAAATGCCACCTGACTTTGGGTATAACACACAGGTGGCGTTTTTATTCCGGACCAGAAGGACTCGTGTTGCCCTTTATGTATGTGCCAGTCCACTAAACCTGTTCCCCTCTTCGTGACGGAATGGGCGAGAATTCATACGAGCGTACGCAAGACGGGTTATTAACACACACGTCATCTGAGTCGGAACGGTATTCGGTTCACAGCAGGTGTTTCTGCTACAAGGCCCGTCGCCACCTCACTGGTGGTTTCTGGAACGGAACAATCTGCGCCTCGAAGTCCACATTTAATTAGTGCTTCTAATTACATGGTGCTTTGAGAAATTAATTACAAAATCACTACCGCTAGAATTTTAATTAAGGAACCGTCTCTACGACTTCCGTGCCGCAAGTTCGGCCCGTTACGTTGCTCCCCCTTGGTCGCATCTAACAACTTCCAATGTGCGGCGGAGGGACTTCGCTCCGCAGATTACAGCTTTCACACAGCTGTTCTTCCAGTGCAGATCCTAGTTAGGCAGAATGCCAACCACAGTCCTGTCCTCAGCATTGTCTGTTATCTTCGCAGTTAGGTTACTATGTTAGGGCGTATTCTTTATTGCTAATTTCAAAAAAAAAAAAAACTCGTACCAGCACCGAAAGTTGTTTACTTGCCCTGTCACAGAGTGGTACTACAAGTCCTGATGCAAGATGCAACAACACAATTTTTTCAATGTCATTTTTTCACTTGCGAGCCAACAAAGTAATACGCTGCAGAATGTGATATATCTGTAATAAATAAGAGTTACTGGTACGTTTTTACTTGTATTTTGACTAGTGTCCATTTTTGTTATTAATAAACAGTTCATAAAGGAACTACGCATACACAGTTTTAGTGTTTAGAGAATATAATAAGAAACTTTTATATGTGCCTCTGCGTAGGTATTGTTCGTCTGCAAGCTTAGAGTCTAAAATTTTTCTTACGATTTTGAGTTCCCTTTTCTCAATGTTTCCGATATCTGGTTTCATTTTCAAAATAAGTGTTTCTGATCTACAGACGCATTCTGGTTTAATTACTGTATTGTAATCTCTTAGTTCTGTGTGCTCGGAGATACATTTCTTCTTTTAGATATTTTGGGCAAGTCATTATATTTACGCATTTTATTTTTATTATTATTACAAACGTAAAAAAATGTGGCACGTTAACCGATTTCTGGATCCATACCTAGTTCCAGAACGTCTGGCTCATCATATGCTAGGAATATTATAGAATATTCTGGCTGTCTGGCTATCCAGAAATTTTATTTATTTAGCCTATGTTTTGTAACATTTTTCCTTTTATTTCTCCTAGATTTATTTTGTGTCCTAACTACGGTTGTGCATTTATAATTTTTGCTTCTTGTTGTGTATAGTATACACGGTGTCCGCCTCTGTAGCTGAGTGTTCAATGCATAGACCCCACTGTGGGGAACCCAGGTTCGATTCCTGGTACAACCAGGGATTTTTCCTTTGTTGGAAGAGTGAACTTTGGTGTACTCAGCCTCGTGATCCCAGCTGAGGTGCTGTATGATTGACAGGCTGAGGCTCTAAGGTCGCAGCGTC